>NW_026262668.1:23321021-24624666 GCF_021869535.1 Mytilus californianus
TACCCTTGGCTAGCGAAGATGGACAACAAAGGACTACTAGCAGTTACTGACATGCCAGCTCCAGACCTCAATTAAACTGATTGAAAGGTTATGTTTTCATCATATGAAAATCAAGCACAATCCCTCTCGTTAGGGGTTTAGTATCATACCATCATAAAATATATGAGAAGAACATAACCTGTATCATGCCAACAACTGGTTTTAGAATAAATGTGTTTATTTCCAATGCAAAGACCCTATGAGTGAATCAATATTAATACCAAAATATGACATCTTTAATGACCTGACAACAGTATCGTAACTATATCCCTTCTGAATAAGTCTGTTTAAAGGTTTGGTTAGCTTTTGAGGTGAATGTCGACATTTTTGTGCTTTGTATAGAATATTACCATAAAAGATTAGATGTGAAATACCTGAACGTATAAGATGTCTGCATGTTGATTTATATTTACGAATGATGTCCTTGTACCGATGATAAAATTTAGTAAATGTTTTGACTAGTTTGTGATATCGAAAACCCTGGTGTAACAACCCTTCAGTAATGCAGCGGTTTCATTTGTTAAAATGAAATAAGTTGTTACATACACAAGCGAATCGAACAAGTTGAGATATATAAACACCATAAGATGGTGACAAGGGAACGTCACCATCTAAAAATGGATAATTAACAATAGGAAATGAAAAATCATCTCTTTTATCATAAATTTTGGTATTAAGCTTCCCATTAAAAATATAGATATCAAGATCCAGGAAAGGGCAGTGTTCATTGTTAGTATTAGCTTTATTTAAAGTCAGTTCAGCAGGATAATATATTTAGTGTACATACTGAAGTCATCATTATTGAGAGCCAATATATCATCCAATTATCTAAAAGTGTTATTAAATTTTAGTATCAGATGTTGTTTCGATGGGTCTTTGCTGATTTTAGTCATAAATTGTAACTCATAACAATACAAAAACAGGTCCGCAATAAGTGGTGCACAGTTAGTCCCCATTGGAATTCCGATAACTTGACGATATACGGAATCTCCATAGCGAACAAAAATGTTGTCTAGTAAAAATTCAAGGGCAGTAATCGTATCAAAGCAGGTCCAATTGACATAGTTCTTTTGTCTGTTGTTACTAAAAAATGACCTGAAAGAGTTAGAACATATATATTTGCATTCTGAGTTTTTAAATGCCCATTTAATTAGGTGTGTGAATTTTTTCTTAATAAGATTATAAGGCAAAGTGGTATATAGGGTAGAAAAATCAAAACTTTGAACAGATTCTAAATCACCAACATGAGCATGCAATTTATCAAGTACTTCCAACGAATTTTTAACACTCCAAAAGTAATTAATTCCACTATTTTCAAAGGCCTTATTTGAACAATCTATTACCAGGTTTTTGATTGTACCAAGTGTACTAGTAAGTAGAATAGACAGTTTAGTAGTGGAACAATGGCTTGAAGACGAAATAAATCTATATTTGTAAGGTGTTTTGTGCAGCTTCGGAAACCAGTACATAGTTGGAACTTTCATCGTATTTGGTTCTGCTTGTAAAGAAGTAGCTAAAAGCTTATGTTTGTTACAGATGTCATTTTCCGAAAATGGAGTCAGTTTGAATGTTGGTGAATTCGTGATTTCCTTTTGCAGAACCTCAATGTAAAATTTAAAAAATGATATTATTAACAGCCTTATTCTGAATTATTCTGAAGTTCAATAATTTGCTCTTAAATGAATGATAAAACAGCTTTATCTAAGAGAGGTTAAAGCCAGTCAAGCTTAACATATATACAATTCAAATACCCAAATCTAATAAATTGCTGTTGGGGAATATCAATCATCCTATAAATATAATTTTTAAAACAATTTGAACCTCTTAATACTTGAAGCTTGAAAAATCAATATAAAACATGACTTTTTTAGAACAAACATATAAAACAAGGTCATAAAACAAGATAGATATTGAAAATACAATTACATATGTATACAATTCTGTCAATACTATCACAAGCCTTATTAGCATACAAAAAGCCATACAAAATGTAACAGAAGGTTACAGCAATACAGCTATAAAATGTTCATTGTTCTCACAAGGTCTTTATTGCAATAATGAGCAAAGCGATGTGTTTCGAAATGGTTTTCTCTAGAAAAGCAAAATGTGCTTTTAGTTTTTATGGAGAGATGACATCATTACAGATTTCTTGATTAGGAATCAAACAGTTAAAATTACACGAGTCATGATCAGATAATAGCTTATTCCAGCCCTTTGAGCTTGGTGATAAATATATCTAACAAGGTCTGGATTAAATAAGATTTGGAAAAAGTGAAGACATTTAGTAAATGTTATTGTCAGCAAAAATTTCACCCTTTTCACAGACACTTGAAAATCACTGAGGTACTCTACATTTCCTTCTTATGATATTTTAAACATTGATACCTATTTATTTATGTTTTTTTTTTGCCCTGTGGTTGTCTGTTTTTATTTGTCTAAAGACTTTGGATTTGATACACATCCCCTATTTTGAAATGATTCACAAATGATTCAGTCCATTTTTTATTTATTTTCATTTTTTTTTTGGTGGGGGGGGTTGAGTATAACAAACTTTGCTTAGCATAATGTAATACTTTTAAACTTACTTATGGTCTAAAACTTTTACTGTGCATCTCGGAAAACTTGTTTGCAATTTTTCTGTTAAAGCTCTTTCAACTTTCTTTAACTCAGCTTGGATGTTTTCATATTCAATGTTTGTAAAAACCACACTGACCTTATACAAATTTTCTCCTGGAATAGACAAAATTACAAAAAATAATACAAATGGAATAGATATAACAATTATAGGTTCTAAATGCCTGTGTTGATCACCTGGGTCTATGTGCATCATCAACAATGGTCACTCTCCAACATTATAGACTAGTTCATAATTCATGACTAAAATTTTATTTTTTGTATTTTAGTTTCTCATCTACTACAGTTTTTGCCAAAAATGTCAAAATGGGTACAAAAATCATCATTAGTTAAAGGCATTCACTGCTATGATAACTGGACTGACAAATTCAGCTATATGACTTAATCATTTTAATTGTAGATCTTGTCTTGCTGATCATTTTTGCTGTTTGAAGTTTCTTTCTCTTTTGCTACTTTAGTTTTTGCCCAAGATGTGTAAAGATCCTAATTTAAGGGCATTCACTCCTATAAGGAATTGACCGACAATTTTAGAAATGTTGACTTGTAAATAGATCTAGATTTGCTAATGAATTTTGCTAGTTACATTTTCTCTATATCTATTACAGATTTCTAGGTAATAGGCAAAATCAAAAGAAAATTATCTTAGGGCAATATCCCCTAAAAGGAGTCAACTTAGGATATCTACTTTTTTTATTTAGTAGTAGAAAATAATCTTGCTGATAATTTTTGCTATTTATATTTTCTCTCTATCTATTATAATTCTCAAGATAATAGACAAAAACGCCCAAAATTGGTAAAAATCTAAGGGTAATACTTCCTATATATATATATCTATAAGCGATAAGAAGTCACTTTTTTCAACTAGGGATTGACCATTTTGTCCATGTTTGACTTATTGGTATTAATCTTGTCTTACTGATAAGTTTTGCCATTAAAAGCTTCTCTCTATTTATTATGGTTTTCAAAATAATAGACATAAACCTAAATAAACTGCTTCGCTGAGCGCAGCTGGATACGCCCGCAGAGGTCCAACCCTGAACAGTTGGGGCAAAAATGGACACAATATTCAAGCTTGATACAGGTCTGAATTTGGATTGTAATTAAATATTTGACATATTATAGGTTTCTGAATAAATGAAGTCAAAGAACTAGAAATTGGTTATATGAATTGAATTTATATTCAATTAAAGATTTCTTGCTGTTGTGCAATACACTGTGCTGTTGCGCAATACTTAATAAATCTGTTGTCAGACTATAAACAAATAAAGTTCAATTAATTAACAATGTCATATTAGAAATTTATGAAAATGTAAAGGGAGCTTACATCAATAGATATAAACAATTCACCAAAGTTTCATGAGAATTGCTGACAGCATTTTTGAGTTATTGTCCGAAAAATTCCCCCTTTTTTAATGAATAAAACCCCATAACTCAGAAATGATAAATGAAAAATTTATAAAATTCTAAACGGAGCTTACATCAATAGATATAAACAATTCACCAAAGTTTCATAAGAACTGCTGAAAGCATTTTTGATTTTTTTACCAAAACTGGAAAATCCCCCTTTTTTTATGAATATGAATAATGAACTCGGAAATGTAAAATCTAAAATATATAAAAATCGAAAGGGAGCTCATGTCAATTGATATAAACAATTCACCACAATTTCTTGCAAGTTGTTAAGGATTATTGATTATTGTCCGAAAACTGGAAAAATCCCCCTTTTTTTAATGAATAAAACCCCATAACTCGGAAACGTAAAATCTAAAATTGATAAAATCGAAAGGAAGCTCATGTCAATAGATATAAACAATTCACCTCAGTTTCTTGCAAGTTGGTGAAAGCATTCTTGAGTTATTGTCCGAAAACTGGAAAATCCCCCTTTTTTTAATGAATAAAACCCCATAACTCGGAAACGTAAAATCTAAAATTTATAAAAAACGAAAGGGAGCTCACGTCAATAGATATAAACAATTCACCAAAGTTTTATGCAAATTGGTTAAAGCGTTTTTGAGTTAATGTCCGACATGTTGACGACGGATGGACGATGGACAGACGGACAACGGTATACCATAATATGTCCCGTAAACGCCCGTTTCGGGCGTATAAAAAATGGTAAAAATCGTCTCTAAAGGCAATTACTTCATTGAAGAGTCAACTGACAATTTCGGCCATGCTATCCCACATGAAGATGTTGTCTTACTGATCATTTTTGCATTTTTAAGTTTCCCTCTATTTATATAAATAGTTTTTAAGATAATAGGTAAAATCACAAAACATTTGGTAACAAACCATCATTCAACGGCAATAACTCATAGAAAGAGCTGACTATTTCCGACATGCTGCTTTATTTGTAGACATAGTCTTGCTGGTAAATTTGTCTAGTCAATGTTTCTCTTTATCTATTTTAGTTTGCAAGATAATAGGCAAAACGAAAAAAAATCGTAAAAATCAATCTTAAAACGGACTTAATCAAAAAATGACTGCAACATCCATAACCAATTTCTTAAGAAAACTGATGGGATTATTTCAAGTATTTGGCAATATAGCCTCCTAACTTTATCATCGAGTAAGAAGCTGGCACTGGCAACTGTGGTTCTGTAAACTGCCTAATATTTGAGAGAAAACATCAACTCAAGGCCTTGAAATATGAGTATGCTTGGAGTGACAAATAAAGATGTACTATTATTCATTTACTTATAATTCTTTACCTGTTTAAATGTGTTATAATTCAAAGTAGGCAATGGTTGGATGCCATCCCAAAACCATATTAAAAAATAATTTATATTTGTAACAGTGACCTTGATCATTGGGCCTGTTGACCCTAAAATCAAAAATTGTCTTCCACTTCCCTACATATTCAAGCTGAACTCCAATCAAGCAAGGGAAACTGAAGCTACCATCCAGAAACCATTTTTTTCAACAAATCTTTATTTAAGTAAGACTTTGAACTTTGACCTATTGACCCTAAAATCAATAGGCTTCTTCCATTTCCCTATATTTAGAATAAGTTTCATGCTGATCAAGCAAAAAAAACTCAATATTACCATCTGGAAGCCATTTTTCATGAATTTTCTGTTTAAGTAACAGCAACCTTGACCTTTAACCTATTGATTGCAAAATAATAGGCTTTTCCTGTTTCCCCAAAACTTTCATCTTGGTCAATATCCCTAATATGCCTCAAAATGAGGTCTGCAATGATATTGGACATGGAGCTATTTTTAATAATTGACTAGGCTTAGCCATTTGTGCTTTTTTGAAGAACAGAAGACAATAGGTATAAAAACTATGGAGTTAATAAATGCTTGTTAAGAACTATCCTGAGGAATTTAATTGTGTGAAAATAGGGATATTTCCCTATTCGAAGGAGACAAATATTATGGAAAATAATACCCCTTAAAGTTTAACCACACATGTGAAATTGTCTCAGCCTAGGTTAAGCCATCATACATATTAAAGTTTATGATATGGACAAAGGAATTGAAGAAAACACCACTCAGTAACAGTAACATTGACATTTGACTCCAAAATTAATAAGTTTCTTTCCCTTCCCTTTATCGTCCATCTGTATAAGTTTCATTCCAATAACGCAAGAGAAACTCAAATTACCATCTGGAAACAATATTTTCAAAAATTTTCTATTTTAAGTAACTATGCCCTTTGACCTAGATATATCAACCACAAAATCAATAGCCTTCACCCCCTTCCCTATATATTCCATGGGTATAAGTTTCAAGAAAGGAAGACAAAAGTTACCAGTCTGAAAAACTACTTTTAGTACAGTTACCTTTTGATCTATTTACAACCATATTATTAGGTTACTTAACCTTACATTTATTTGCAATCTGTATAAGTTTATTCAATGCATCTACCTACTTAGTCTGGTCAACCTAAGTTCTACAGTACAACAGTTAAACCCCTGACACAAATCAGACAAGATTTTACTATCATAGGGGTCAAAGGTCAAAGTCAATGTCACAGTGACCTGATTTTGGTATGTGACACACTGCCTTCCCCTGATGCATTTGCATACCAATATAAAAATAAGGAGATGTGGTATGATTGCAAATGAGAGAATTTTCCACCAAAAAAATAGGCAACTGTACTCCTTCAACAATGAGAATAAAATGCTTCGCAGAGCGCAGCCTGATACGACCGCCAAGGTCGAACCTTGAACAGTTGGGGCAAGTTTGGACACAATATTCAAGCTTGATACTGTCTGAATTTGGATTGTGATAAAATTTTTGACATAATATAGGTTTCTGACACAAGATAAATGTGGTCAAAGAGCTTAAAAATTTGAAATGGGACATTCATTTTACCTAGAATGGTCTGATATCCAAAATCTAACAACATGGTTAGATTCAGCATATAAAAAAACACCAAAAATTTAATTTTAGTTGAAATCAATCAAAAGTTTAATTTTGGACCCTTCAAACCTTAATATGAACTAATTTGAAAACCGGGCCCAAAATAAAAAATCTAAATGCACAATAAGATTCAGCATATGATATGCATACAGCCGCAATAATTCAGTTTTTGATGAAATCAAACAAAGTTTAATTTTGGACCCTTTTGACCTCAATGTAGACCAATTTAAAAATGGGGCCCAATATCCAAACTAGAGGCTCTAAAGAGCCTGTGTCGCTCACCTTGGTCTATGTGCATATTAAACAAAGGACACAGATGGATTCATGAAAAATTGTGTTTTGGTGATGGTGATGTGTTTGTAGATCTTACTTTACTGAACATTCTTGCTCCTTACTATTATCTCTATCTATAATGAACTTATACCCGGTAGTTACAGTGGAAAATACTTTGTAAAAATTTACAAAAATTTACAAAATTTATGAAAATTGTAAATAAAATGCTCCGCTGGGGCGCAGCTTGATACGACCGCAGAGGTCGAACCCTGAACAGTTGGGGCAAGTATGGACACAACATTCAAGCTTGATACAGCACTGAATTTGGATTGTAATTAAATATTTGACACAGCATAGGTTTCTGACACAGAATGAAAGTGGTCTAAGAACTTAAAAATTTTTAATTTACCTATTCAGACCATATCATTATTATTTGCTTTTATATATAAATCAGAAATAACCAATTTAAAATGGAAAATTTTAAAGAAAAAAAAAGGAAAAAAAAAATTCCCCCCCAAATTTTTTAAACCCCCTTATGATTCATCACCCCCAAGCTCAATCCCAGCCTTCACTTTGTGGTATGGTACCTTGCAGTACAATTTCAGAGAGATCCATACACTTGAACACAAGTTATTGTCTGGAAACCAGAAAAATGCTTGTTTTTTTGGCCCCAAATTCCTAAGCGTTTAGGGCAATTACCCCCAAACTCAAACCCAGCTTTCCCTTTGTGATATGGAACCTTGCAGTACAATTTCATAAAGATCCATACACTTACACACAAGTTATTGTCCTGAAACTAGAAAAATGCTTGTTTTTTTGCCCTTTTATGGCCCCTAATTACTAAAATTTTGAGGGAATTACCCCCAAAATCAATCCCAGCCTTCCCTTTGTGATATGGTACCTTGCAGTACAATTTCAGAGAGATCCATACACTTGAACACAAGTTATTGTCTGGAAACTAGAAAAATGCTTATTTTTGGTCCCTTTTTGGCCCCTTATTACTAAACTTTTTGGGCAATTACCCCCAAACTCAATTCCAGCTTTCCCTTTGTGATAAGGAACCTTGTAGTACAATTTCATAAAGATCCATACACTTACACACAAGTTATTGTCCTGAAACTAGAAAAATGCTTGTTTTTTGCCCCTTTTCTGCCCCTAATTCCTAAAATTTGGAGGCAATTACCCCCAAAATCAATCCCAGCATTCCCTTTGTGATATGGAACCTTGTGATACAATGTCAGAGAGATCCATAGACTTACACACAAGTTATTGTCATGAAACTAGAAAAATGCTTATTTTTTGCCCCTTTTTAGCCCCTAATTCCTAAAATTTGGAGGCAATTACCCCCAAAATCAATCCCAGCAATCCCTTTGTGATAAGGAACCTTGTGGTACAATGTCAGAGAGATCCATACACTTACACACAAGTTATGTCTGGAAGTCACAAAAATCCTTATTTTTGGCCCCTTTTTGGCCCCTAATTCCTTAACTGTTGGTACCATAACCCCCAAAATCTATCCCCACCTTCCTTTTGTGGTATTGAACCTTATGGTAAAATTTCATTGAGATCCATTCACTTAAACTAAAGTTAGAGTGCGAAAATTAATGTGTCTTCGGACGACGACGACGACGCTGGACGACAACGCCAACGTCATACCAATATACGACCACAAAAATTTGTTTGCGGTCGTATAAAAATTGACTATACAGGGCAATAACTCCTTAAAGGGTCAATTGACAATTTTGGTCATGTTGCCTTATTTGTAGATCTAACTTTGCTGTACATTACGTGTTGCCTGATTGGTCTGAAAATTTTAGGGCAGATAGATCTTGACCTAATGAATAATTTTATCCTCATCAGATTTGCTCTAAATGCTTTGGTTTCAGAGATATGAGCCAAAAACTGCATTTTACCCTATGTACTATTTTTTAGCCATGTCAGCCATCTTGGTTCGCGGGTAGGGTCATCGGACACATTTTTTAAACTAGATACCCTAATGATGATTGTGGACAAGTTTGGTTAAATTTGTCTTAGTAGTTTCAGAGGAGAAGATTTTTGTAAAAAATTACAAAAATTTACGAAAAATGGTTAAAAATTGACTTTAAAGGGCAATAACTCCTTAAGGGGTCAACTGACCATTTTGGTCAAGTTGACTTATTTGTAGATCTTACTTTGCTGAACATTATTGCTGTTTACAGTTTATCTCTATCTATAATAATATTCAAGATAATAACCAAAAACGGCAAAATTTCCTTAAAATTACCAATTCAGGGGCAGCAACCCAACAACGTATTGCCTGATTGGTCTGAAAATTTCAGGGCAGATAGATCTTGACCTAATGAACAATTTTATCCTCGTCAGATTTGCTCTAAATGCTTTGGTTTAAAGATATGAGCCAATAAAATGCTTCGCTGGGCGCAGCTTGATACGACCGCAGAGGTCGAACTCTGAACAGTTGGGGCAAGTATGGACACCACATTCAAGCTTGATACAGCTCTGAATTTGGATTGTGATTAAATATTTGACACAGCATAGGTTTCTGACACAGAAAGAATGTGGTCTAAGAACTTGAATTTTTTTAATTTACCTATTATGGTCCAATGTCCAAAATCAAAATACATGGTTAGATTCAGCATATCAAAGAACCCCATATATTCAATTTTTGTTGAAATCAAACAAAGTTTAATTTTGGACCCCAACTTGGACCAACTTGAAAACTGGGCCCATAATCAAAAATCTAAACACATGTTTAGATTCAGCATATCAAAGAACCCCAAGAAATCAATTTTTGTTAAAATCAAACTAAGTTTAATTTTGGACCCTTTGGACCTTAATGTAGACCAATTTAAAAAACGGGACCTAAAATTAAAAATCTAAATACACGGTTAGATTTGGCATATCAAAGAACCCCAATAATTCAATTTTTGATGAAATCAAACAAAGTTTAATTTTGGATCCTTTTGACCTCAATATGAACCCATTTGATAGCGGGCCCACAAATAAAAAATCTAAATACATGGTAAGATTCAGCATATCAAAGAACCCCATATATTCAATTTTTGTTGAAATCAAACAAAGTTTAATTTTGGACCCCAATTTGGACCAACTTGAAAACTGGGCCAAAAATCTAAAATCTTAATACATGTTTAGATTCAGCATATCAAAGAACCCCATATATTCAATTTTTATTGAAATCAAACAAAGTTTAATTTTGGACCCCAACTTAGACCAACTTGAAAACTGGGCCCATAATAAAAAATCTAAACACATGTTTAGATTCAGCATATCAAAGAACCCCAAGAATTCAATTTTTGTTAAAATCAAACTAAGTTTAATTTTGGACCCTTTGGACCTTAATGTAGACCAATTTAAAAACGGGACCCAAAATTAAAAATCTAAATACACGGTTAGATTTGACATATCAAAGAACCCCAATAATTCAATTTTTGATGAAATCAAACAAAGTTTAATTTTGGACCCTTTTGACCTCAATATGAACCAATTTGATAGCGGGGTCCACAAATAAAAAATCTAAGTACATGGTTACATTCAGCATATCAAAGAACCCCCATATATTCAATTTTTGTTGAAATCAAACAAAGTTTTATTTGGGCCCCAATTTGGACCAACTTGAAAACTGGGCCAAAAATCAAAAATCTAAATACATGATTAGATTTAGCATATCAAAGAACCCCATATATTCATTTTTTGTTAAAATCAAACAAAGTTTAATTTTGGACCCTTTGGACCTTAATGTAGACCAATTTGAAAACTGGACCCAAAATTAAAAATCTAAATACACGGTTAGATTCGGCATAACAAATAATTAAATGTGGTCAAAGATTTTACAAATCTAATGCGCCATACTGTCCAATTAAAGATTACTTCTTGAAATTTTTCAATATTTGAAATTTGAAAAAAAAATAATATTTGAAGAATAATTCTTTTTAATTTCTGAAATCTGAAATGAGAAAAAATTGACCCCCCACAATTTCTTTTTACCCCCCCCCCCTTTTTTCCCCAAAAAAATTCTTTCCCTCAAGATATGGTCATAATCTCAATTCAAATTTCCAATGGAGTTTGCAACCATAATTACCCATTTAAATTTACCATAGTGCTAACTTAATCTATTTTATAATAGAATTTAAAATATAGTGTCAAATCTTTCATATGGATTTTTTTGTGAAAAAAAAAGATGCAACATTTGCAGATATTTTTACTGGTCTTCCTTTATAAATATGCATTTCTTTAAACACAATTTAAAAGCAGTGTAAGGGAAGTAACCAAAACGTTGTATTTGGATTACCTCCCTTACACTGTTTTAAATTATCTTAATTGTTCATTAACCATTACTTTATACATAATTTAAAAGCAGTGTAAGGGAGATAATTTCAATGATGTATTTGATTTATCTCCCTTACACTGCTTTAAATTATGTTTTGTACTAAAGTATTTGTCCATTAACCAGGACAACCTTGTTTTTCCCCCTTTTTTGCCCCTAATTCTTAAACGGTTTGAGCCATAACCCCCCAAAGCAAATCCTAACCATCCCTTTGTGGTATGGAAACTTGTAGTATAATTTCAGAGAGATCCATACACCATTCCACAGTTATTGTCTGGAAACTAGAAAATGCTTATTTTTGGCCCCTTTTTGGCCCCTAATTCCTTAACTGTTAGTACCATAACCCCCAAAATCAATCCCCACCTTCCTTTTGTGGTATTGAACCTTATGGTAAAATTTCATAGAGATCCATTCACTTAAACTAAAGTTAGAGTGCGAAAACTAATTCGTCTTCGGACGACGACGCCGAACGACGACACCAACGTCATACCAATATACGACCACAAAAATTTTTTTGCGGTCGTATAAAAACTGCATTTTACCCTATGTACTATTTTTTAGCCATGTCGGCCATCTTGGTTCGCGGGCGGGGTCATCGGACACATTTTTTAAACTAGATACCCTAATGATGATTGTGGACAAGTTTGGTTAAATTTGTCTTAGTAGTTTCAGAGGAGAAGATTATTGTAAAAGATTACAAAAATTTACGAAAAATGGTTAAAAATTGACTATAAAGGGCAATAACTCCTTAAGGGGTCAACTGACCATTTTAGTCAAGTTGACTTATTTGTAGATCTTACTTTGCTGAACATTATTGCTGTTTACAGTTTATCTCTATCTATAATAATATTCAAGATAATAACCAAAAACGGCAAAATTTCCTTAAAATTACCAATTCAGGGGCAGCAATCCAACAACAGGTTGTCCGATTCATCTGAAAATTTCAGGGCAGATAGATCTTGACCTGATAAACAATTTTACCCCCAAGTCAGATTTGCTCTAAATGCTCTGGTTTCAGAGATATAAGCCAAAATCTACATTTTACCCCTATGTTCTATTTTTAGCCATGGCAGCCATCTTGGTTGGTTGGCCGGGTCACCGGACACATTTTTTAAACTAGATACCCCAATGATGAGTGTGGCCAAGTTTGGTCAAATTTGGCCCAGTAGTTTCAGAGGAGAAGATTATTGTAAAAGTTAACGACGATGGACGACGACGACGGACGACGGACGCCAAGTGATGAGAAAAGCTCACTTAGCCCTTTGGGCCAGGTGAGCTAAAAAGTAATACAAGGTAAGAACCCCCAAAAATTAAAGACTTTAAATTAATCCCATTGAAATTGGTTAAAAGATTTGTATTTATTTTCAATTGAAGATTTCTTGCTATTGCACAATACTGTGCAATTGAAGATTTCTTGCTACTGCGCAATACTGTGCAATTGAAGATTTTTTGCTATTGCGCAATACTGTGTAATTGAAGATTTCTTGCTATTGCGCAATACTGTGCAATTAAAGATTTCTTGCTATTGCGCAATACTGTGTAATTGAAGATTTCTTGCTATTGCGCAATACTGTGCTATTGTGCAATACTGTGCTATTGTGCAATACTGTGCTTTTGCGCAATACTGTGTTGTTGCGCAATACTGTGCTATTGCGCAATACTGTGCAATTAAAGATTTCTTGCTATTGCGCAATACTGTGCAATTGAAGATTTCTTGCTATTGTACAATACTGTGAAATTGCGCAATACTGTGCAATTGAAGATTTCTTGCTATTGCGCAATACTGTGCAATTGAAGATTACAAAAACTTTGAAGAAAAATAATATGAACCCCAAAAAATTGGAAAAAAAATCCCCCCTCCCCCCAAACTTTTCGCACCCCCCCTCGTCCTTGGAGTAATTACCCCCAAACTCAATCCCAGCCTTCCCTTTGTGGTATGGAACCTTGTAGTACAATTTTAGAGAGATCCATACACTTACACACAAGTTATTGTCTGGAAACTAGAAAAAATGCAATGAAGTTTATTAAACTAAAGTTATTGGCAAATATTGGCAAATTTCCAATGGAATTTATTAATAATAAAGTTTTTGGCAAATTTCCAATATACATAATTCAAAAGCAGTTTAGGTGAGATAAACAAAAAAGCTTCATCAGCAACATTTTATATTGGCAAATTTCCAATGAAGTTCATTAAACTAAAGTTATTGGCAAATTTCCAATGGAATTTATTAATAACAAAGTTTTTGGCAAATTTCCAATATACATAATTTAAAAGCAGTTTAGGTGAGATATTCAAATGAGTTTCAATTACCAACCTTACACTGCCTTTTAAATTATGTTTTGTACTTAAGTAATTGTCCATTAACCTGGAAACTTTTGCAACTTATTCCTTAACGGTTTGAGCCATAACTCCCAAAGACAATTCTTACCATCCCTTTGTGGTATTCCAATATCCAAAATCTAAATACATGGTTAGATTCAGCATATCAAAGAACCCCAAGAATTCAATTTTTAATGAAATCAAATAAAGTTCAATTTTGGACCCTTTAAACCTCAAGGTGGACCAATTTGACGGACGACGATGACAACGACGACGCCAACGTCATACCAAAATACAACCGCAAAAATTTTGCGGTCGTATAAAAACCTATACCATATATTCAGCTTTAAAAGACTCCACCATGAATAATATGAAACAATTCAATTGAGAAAACTAACGGCCTAATTAATAACAAAACAATTTAAGAAAAACAAATATGACAGACATGAACAATCGACAACCACTGACCAAGGCACCTCAGACTTGGAACAGGCACATATAGAATGTGGCGGGGTTAAACATGTTTGAAGGCACCAACATTAACCCTAGGTTGGTCAACCTAAGTTGTACAGTACAACAGTTATGCTCAGGGCTCAAAGTGGACAGACTGACTGACAAATGGACAAGATAATTCCTATATATATACCTTGTTTAGTTTGTAGGTATGTTTTGTCTAAGTACATTTAAAGTGACAATTACAATGATGTGTTTCCTGTTAAAATTATGACACATTACATCAATATATTGATATATTATCCTGAAATAACCATATAATGTCTGGTTAACACCATGCTATACCCAAAATTAAGGTCATAATACTCAGTCATTGTCAGTAGTACCTGAGTTAAATGTGACAGAAATATTTTTTGGACAAACGGATAAAATGAATGAACAGACAGGGAACAAAGGGTCAGGCAGACAAGGTGAATGCAATAAAACCACACCTCCTAGAGTGTTGGATACAATAACAAATATATATAGAGAGCTGGACATGAGGCTAAGCGATTGGTGCTGTAGTGTATCAAAGGTGTGTCAGTTCAAATCCTGTTGAGGGACAACAGCATTAATTCTAACACTGTTGGGTTTAATTTTCAGAAATATGTATATATATATATATATATATATATATATATATATATATGTATAAATGTCTAACTTAAAGATGCTAATTGATACATTAAAAAAGTTCTATTAGATTTTAAATAGATATATACAATATTTCGCTAGACAAACTAGCTTCATCAGGCATGTGCATCTATCCTGGTGAAATCGGATGCATGACAAATAAATGGAGAATGTGTCCCCATGGACACAGATGATGCCCCCGTTAGCATACAATATTATATTGATTGATTGTTGGTTGCTTAACGTCCAGTGGCAAATGTACAATATTATAAAGGGACATAACTCAAGAACAATAAAAGTGACGCTACTCAAATTTGTAATTATCTTAGTTTTGTGGTAATAAGTATAGGTTTCATGTTTGTCTTGGTTGGGGCAAACTTAAGTTACAGAACGTAGACTAAAAATTTTGCAATTTTTCGATTTATAAAGGGGCATAACTCAATAATGGTTAAAGTGACACTACCCATATTCAACTTGATCTGTGTTTTATCAGTGGAAGGTAAAATTAAACATTGTATTGTATAAAGCATTGATTGTAGTTGATTCAACTATAATCATGGACAAAGGAAGATAACTCCAAGTTTAATAAATTGCTTCGCCGAGCGCAGCTGGATATGACTGCACAGGTCCAACCCTGAACAGTTGGGGCAAAAATGGACACAATATTCGCGCTTGATACAGGTCTGAATTTGGATTGTAATTAAATATTTGACACATAATAGGTTTTTGACACAGAATAACTGTAGTCAAAGAACTTAGAATTGGTTATATGATTTGAATTTATATTCAATTTTTTGCTTTTGTGCAATACACTATGCTGTTGCAAACTGACAAAACCCCCCCCCCCCCCCTCAAAAAAAAAAAACTGTACCCCCTTTTTTTGGCAAAAAATATTTGAAGAAATTTCCTTTTTAATTTCTGAAATCTGAAATGAGAAAAAATTGTCCCCACCTCACAATTTTTTTTTAAAATTTCCAATGGAGTTTGCAACCATAATTATCCATTTAAATACATAATAAAAGTCTTAAAATAGAAAATGACATACAAAATCATGGCTAAAATTAATATTCCTTAATCAGCATTTTTAAATAGTAACTTCTAAAAATAAATTGACAGCTAATCACCTCAAGACAATACAACATTTCTTTATACATAATTTAAAAGCAGTATAAGGGAGGTAATCCAAACATAACATTATACTTTTTTTTTATTGTCCATTAACCAGGAAACCATTGTTTTCCCCCCTTTTTTGCCCCTAATTCCTAAATGGTTTGAGCCATAACCCCCCAAAGCCAATCCTAACCATTGCTTTGTGGTATGGAAACTTGTGGTATAATTTCAGAGAGATCCATACACCGTTCCACAAGTTATTGTCTGGAAACTAGAAAAATGCTTATTTGGGTCCCTTTTTGGCCCCTAATTCCTAAACTGTTAGGACTATAACCCCAAAATCAATCCAAACCTTCCTTTTGTGGTTATAAACCTTGTGTTGAAATTTCATAGATTTCTATTTACATTTGCTAAAGTTATTGTCCAGAAACCAAATGTCTTAGGACGACGCTGACGCTGACGATGTGATACCAATATATGACCGCAAAAATTTTTTTGCGGTTGTATAAAAATTACTTGAATAATGACATTATTGATATTTTTAGAAAAAAAAATGAAAAATTTAGCCATTTTTCTATTTGTTAAGGGGCATAACTCTAGAACGGTAAAAAGTGACACCACCAAAATTCAAACTTGATCTGTGTTTTGTGGTAACAAACATTGTGGATAAGTTTCATAACATTTGGTTGAGGCAAACTAAAGTTAGAGAACAGAAATGAAAAATTCAGTAATTTTTCCATTTGTAAAGGGGCATAACTCTTGAACGGTAAAAGTGATGCCACCAAAATTCAAACTTGATCTGTGTTTTGTGGTAATAAGCATTGTGTATAAGTTTGATAACATTTGGTTGAGGCAAACTTAAGTTAGAGTAATAGAGAACAGAAACCAATTTTCGGACGTACGGACAGACGGACAAAGGTAAAACTTAATGCCCTCCACTTCGGCGGGGGCATAAAAATATTTTTGTAGCTTTAACTACACGCAGTTGGAATAAAAGTTTAAAATATTTATTGATGTTGTATAATTGTACAGATTTCAAGATTATTGTTTTGATTTGATTTTAAATTTTTTCTCGTCTCTTTCATGGAGTCCATCAGGTTCAAGAGTCCGTAACTGGTGAATCCAAAATCTCTCTCTCTTTTGTCTCCCTTGCGTGTCTCAATTTTGGTTTTTCTCAATGATTTGAAATGTGACGTTTTCAAAATCATGCTCTTCTCTTAAAAGATGTCATGTGAAAGGGCAGTTTCTTTCTTTTGTATAAAATGACCAATGGTTATTCAGTCGGATGTTGAATGGTGTTTCTGTTTCACCAATATATTGCACCTTGCAAATTCCATGCACACATTAGAACATAAATACAATTTTGCGTTTTGCAATTGGATGTTATAAATATGTTGTATTTATTTTTTGTGACTGTGTTGATGAATTGGGTTTCAATGTTGGTGACTTTCATAACTTTGCAGCACTTACAGTTGCCTCTTCCGCATGGTTTATATCCTCCTATTTTCGATGTCTCTTGTTTAGATATTTTCGATGTAACTAGAATATCTTTGAGGTTTTTGGGTCTGCGACTCTGCGGTTAGCCATGACAGGAGGTGTTGGGAAAAATCTCTTTTAAGGAAGGATCATTTTCAATAAGACGCCAGTGTTTGTGGACAATAGATGAAAGATTTGTCAGGTCAGGATGAAAGCTGACAACAAACAGAATTTTATTTGTTTGGGCTGTCTTTTCTTTGTATTCAAGTAGGTTTGTTCGGTCTTTTTTTTTGCTTTACAGAAAGTGTTTTTGTCCTTATTACCTCTTGATTTAAGTTGCTGTCTGAGTTGTCCCAAACGGTGGTATAATTTTGATTCTGATGAGCAAATCCGCTTTAACCTGATAGCTTGGCTGTACGGAATGCTTCGGGAACAGTGTTTTGGGTAACAACTCTTCGGAAAGAGAAATTGGTGTTTGTGTGAAGGTCGGTTGTCATGACTCCATTTTGTAAAGTTATGGTGATGTCGAGAAACACAATTTTCTCATTTGAAACTTCAGATGTAAACTTGATAGATTGATGAATGTTATAACAAAGATCAAGACAAGAGTGCACACGCTGAAATGTCTCGCCTTCTTTACTAATCATTGATATTATGTTGATAGTCCTAAATATAAAGCTTTATTACAACTGTCACATAAACTTAACATTAACCAAGTAAACTAAACATTGACCAATGAACCATGAAAATGAGGTCAAGGTCAGATGAACCATGCTAGGCAGGCATGTACAGCTAACAATTCTTCCATACAACAAATAGAGTTGACCTATTGCTTATAGTTTAAGAAAAACAGACCAAAACACAAAAACTTAACACTGAGCAATGAACCTTGAAAATGAGGTCAAGGTCAAATAAAACCTGCGTGACTGCCAAATAGATCATAAAATATTTCCATACACCAAATATACTAGGCCTATTGCTTATAGTATCTGAGATATGGACTTGACCACCAAAACTTAACCTTGTTCATTGATCCATGAAATGAGGTCGAGGTCAAGTGAAAACTGTCTGACGGGCATGAGGACCCTGCAAGGTACGCACATACCAAATATAGTTGAACTATTGCACATAGTATTAGAAAAAAAGACCAAAACTCAAAAACTTAACTTTGACCACTGAACCATGAAAATAAGGTCAAGGTCAGATGACACCTGCCCGCTAGACATGTACACCTTACAATCATTCCATACACCAAATATAGTAGACCTATGGCATACAGTATAAGAAAAACAGACCAAAACACAAAAACTTAACTATAACCACTGAACCATGAAAATGAGGTCAAGGTCAGATGACACGTACCAGTTGGACATGTACACCTTACAGTCCTTCCATACACCAAATATACTAGACCTATTGCTTATAGTATCTGAGATATGGACTTGACCACCAAAACTTAACCTTGTTCATTGATCCATGAAATGAGGTTGAGGTCAAGTGAAAACTGTCTGACGGGCATGAGGACCTTGCAAGGTACGCACATACCAAATATAGTTGAACTATTGCACATAGTATTAGAAAAAAAGACCAAAACTCAAAAACTTAACTTTGACCACTGAACCATGAAAATGAGGTCAAGGTCAAATGACACCTGCCCGCTAGACATGTACACCTTACAATCATTCCATACACCAAATATAGTAGACCTATGGCATACAGTATAAGAAAAACAGACCAAAACACAAAAACTTAACTATAACCACTGAACCATGAAAATGAGGTCAAGGTCAGATGACACCTGCCAGTTGGACATGTACACCTTACAGTCCTTCCATACACCGAATATACTAGACCTATTGCTTATAGTATCTGAGATATGGACTTGACCACCAAAACTTAACCTTGTTCATTGATCCATGAAATGAGGTCGAGGTCAAGTGAAAACTGTCTGACGGGCATGAGGACCTTGCAAGGTACGCACATACCAAATATAGTTGAACTATTGCACATAGTATTAGAAAAAAAGACCAAAACTCAAAAACTTAACTTTGACCACTGAACCATGAAAATGAGGTCAAGGTCAAATGACACCTGCCCGCTAGACATGTACACCTTACAATCATTCCATACACCAAATATAGTAGACCTATGGCATACAGTATAAGAAAAACAGACCAAAACACAAAAACTTTGACCACTGAACCATGAAAATGAGGTCAAGGTCAGATGACACCTGCCAGTTGGACATGTACACCTTACAGTCCTTCCATACACCGAATATACTAGACCTATTGCTTATAGTATCTGAGATATGGACTTGACCACCAAAACTTAACCTTGTTCACTGATCCATGAAATGAGGTCGAGGTCAAGTGAAAACTGTCTGACGGGCATGAGGACCTTGCAAGGTACGCACATACCAAATATAGTTATCTTATTACTTATAATAAGAGAGAATCTAACATTACAAAAAATCTTAACTTTTTTTTCAAGTAGTCACTGAACCATGAAAATGAGGTCAAGGACATTGGACATGTGACTGACGGAAACTTCGTAACATGAGGCATCCATATACAAAGTATGAAGCCTCCAGACCTTCCACCTTCTAAAATATAAAGCTTTTAAGAAGTTAGCTAACGCTGCCGCCGCCGCCGCCGCCGGATCGCTATCCCTATGTCGAGCTTTCTGCGACAAAAGTCGCAGGCTCGACAAAAATCATTTAGATGTTCTGCAGTTTCGTTCCATTTAATGTTGATGTCATCAATATAACGGAGCCATGGAAAGGGTTTGTATGGCACACTCGAAAGTATGCGTTCTTCAAGATTCCCAATGAAAATGTTGGCAAAAGAAGGTGCTATTTTGGTTCCCATACTGGTACCGTCAATCTGCAAGTAGTGCTGGTTGTTGAATACAAAATTGTTGTTTTCGAGCACTAGTTCCAGCAACTGAACCAGACAGTCAGTTATATTCTTAGACATTTATATAATTTTAATTTAGTAACTGTATCAGTTTATTTTCACGAGCTGATCCACGCTTAAATAGATTGAATGTTGACATTATATATATATATATTAGGGATGTCAACGAGTACTTGAGTACTCGAGTATTGCTCGGTAGAACTAAGTATGGAATACCAAAATGTTACTCGACTAATCGGTTTCCTGTTAGAATGTTGTTGCACTCTTAAAGAATTGATATTTTTATTAAGAGTGCCTCCCGGGAAATTAAATATTAATCAAAAATAAAATACGTTTCAAATGTTCGCGTTTAACATGTTTAATTGTCATTTAAAATTCCTCCAAACATAGGTAGGCTATGAACAAGAGCACCTTTCCAAGGCTTACTCTTTTAGCTAATCATGTCTTAGTAATTCCACCTCCATACCTTCAGGGCAAATATTTTCATCAGCAGGACTGTTAGTTACGTAACAAAGTTGAGAAATCGACTCGTCACAGAAAAAGTTGACAAGATTATTTTCTAAATAAGAACAAATCCGAGATTGCACCCTGTGTTGACCCTCAGAAACTGGTTAAAGGCATCAGTAAGTTCTAATTGATCATTAAATGTGTTTTTTACAATTCCCAAATACTATTGTTTGAGTAATCACTTTTCTATAGATGTTTATTTATTAATTGATTAGATTATTGCCAGTTTACATGATTAGTACATGTGGTAAATGAGCTATTGATTATGGTATAAAATTCCTGGGACTATTATCTAGTCCTAGGTAACGAGGGTTTTACGTCCATTAGACAACATCCCAAAATACGTAAAATGGGTATAAATTTGTGTTTCCATTTTTGTAGATGTTTTTCCGAGCGATTCCTCGAATATCGCTCGGTAAATCCAACGAGTACTTGATTAGTAAATCTTCACCGAGTTGACATCCCAAATATATATATAAATATACTTACTTTCATCAATAGCTTCAAAGTTCTTTAACTCACATACTGTAAAAGGTGGAATAATTTTTGCTTCTATAGCAGAAGAGAGTGTGGATTTTAAGTCATATTGATCACTTTCTTCAGTAGTTATCTCAAAGGTTATGAGCATAAATACAGGTCTGAAAAAAATAAAAGTCAAATTTTAAGTAAAAAGATACATTGACACCTTCCATATAAATTGAAAGCAGCAATCTGATGAACTCTTCATGGCTTATATAATGTTATTTCATCAGATTTACCCTAAAGCAATAAAACTGAGCTGTAAAGAATGTCATAATTATTAAATTACTAGAGGTTCCAAGGAGGCTGAATGCTTTCATTTTTAACTATGTTTTTTTTTTTGATAGATCTTTTTTGTTGATTATTTTTCCTGTTCAAAATTAGCAATGTTGGCTAATTTCAGAAACATTATGACATTGCCCAAAATTGTTTTTTGCAAATGAATAGACAACAAGAGGCTGATTTTCCTGCAGAGGTCGAACCCTTTTAAACAGTTGAGCAAGTATGGACACTACATTTAAGCTTAAAACAGCTCTGAATTTGGATTGTGATTGAATATTTGACACAGCATAGGTTTGTGACACAAAATGAAGTGGTCAAAGAACTGAAATATTTGAAATTGGACATTTACCTATTATGGTCCAATATCCAAAATCTAAGTACATATTAGAATCAGCATATCAAAGAACCCCAAGAATTCAATTTTTGATGAAATCAAACAAAAGTTTAATTTAGGACCCTTTGGACCTCAATGTGGACCAATTTGATAAAGGAGCCCACAATCCAAAATCTCTCAATACATGGTTAGATTCAGGATTTCAGAGAACCCCATAAATTCATTTTTTGTTGAATCAAACAAAGTTTAATTTTGGACCCTGATTTGAACCAACTTGAAAACTGGGCCCAAAAATCTAATATTTAAATACAGGTTTAGATTCAGCACTTGAAAGAACCCTATATATATTTAATTTATGTTGAAATGAAACACAGGTTAATTTTATCCATAATATTTTCTGTGCAAAGGGAAATAACTCAAACTGGATAAATAGTTCTCTAAAATAAGATATGATGCAATTTTTCAAATTATAATCAATAATATAATAACAACAACCAGTGATGACTAAGTTCTCTAAAATTAGATATGATTTATTATCTTACCTCCTATACATTTCTAGGAATATGATTGGTTAAAAGCGTCCGCGTGGAGACCGTGTATATTTCATATTAGGTTAGTAGGGAGGCGGGGCTTATTTCAATACATGGTTAGTAGTGGAGTTACGTCCCTTTATATAGTAAACATGGCGTGGACGAGAGGTTCAAAACAATTTGCAAGCACAACAAATCAAGAAATTGATGCCAAAAGATTAAATGTGAATGCCAATAATACCCTGAAAGCAAATAGAAAGTGTGCAAATATACTCCGGGAATATCTGCAGGAGAAAGAACAAGATTATGACTTTGAAAAATTTGATTGTGTGCGGCTGAATGAGACTTTGGGTCATTTTTATGTCGATCTAGGTAAAGCGGATGGTGAGCGATACAAAGCATCGTCACTGGAGTCCATCAGGCATGGCATTAACAGATACCTTAAGGCTCCTCTGCACAGTAAAACATTCGATATTGTGAAGGATTCTACATTTAATGACAGTAACGCAAACTTTAAAGCCGTGTTGGCAGTATTGAAACGTTTTGGACTAGGTGACATTGAACATTTTCCCATTATTAATGAAGTGGATCGTCAAACACTGTATACATCCATGTATCTTTCACCTACAACACCAACTGGCCTGGCAAATAAAGTTCAATTTGATGTCAGACTTTATTTTTGCAGAAGAGGTATAGAAAATATGCAGACTATGACAAAATCTACGTTCACAATTAAAACTGACAATAAAACATGACTTAAATATGTAACTAAGGCAAGAGATGAGCTAACAAAGAATCATAGAGAATCAGATAAGGAGCTTGTCTCTGGAGTAATGCCAGAATCACCAGGTGAGTGTATAATAATAAAAAAAGGGGGGGAGGGGGTATCATTAGACAATCAAAAGGACGAAAAAGATAATAGAACGTTACACCGTACTAATTGTGTATTAAAAATATAGGACGCTTACTAACTTCATATCAAATATACAACATCGCCACACGGACATTAATAATTATTAAGCAATGATATTTCTGAAAATATAAAACTAAAAACAACAAGTAGTAACCAATAGTTATCAAAGGTACCAATATGATTATCTAATTATAGAGTGAGTCAGGAGCCTGTTATTCATAGTTTGTCGTTTATTGCTGTATATTATACATGTATTTCTCATTTGAATAAATTTATATGTGTCATTTTGGGACCTTTTATAGGTATGATATATATCAATGTAAATACAAGAAATACATAGTATCTACGTCTTTGTTCTTGATGTTAAACCTTAATAAACTTAAATGATTTCTCTATATTTCAGGACCTGTGTATTGTCCTGTTGCCTCATACGAGAACTATATTCGTAAATTACATCCATCAAATGATCGTTTATGGCAGAAACCATTGGATAGTTTTTTCTACAGAAGCTGATGTTTGGTATTGTAATATGCCACTGGGAGAAAAAAAACTAAGTACATTCATGTCAGAACTCAGTAAGAAGTGTAAGTTGTCTGTTGTTTATACCAATCACTCAATACGAGCAACTGGAGCAACAGTTTTATCACAAAACATGTATGGATCTGCGCAAATAATGGCAGTCACTGGACATAAGTCCGTACAGTTACTCACAACTTACCAGCGTGTTGATACTGACGAGAAAATAAAAATGGGTAAAACTATATCTGACAATCTTGTGCAAAGAGCAGCTCTTGCTTCCAACCATACATGCCATAGTTCCAATAGTGAGTCATTTATGGAACAAATACAGGATATTGACATTGGGGATATTTTAGGAGACTTTGATGACAACAGGCCGAAACCCATCCAATACAGGCAAACAACCACATGTATGCAGTCGACAAAACCTCAGAGTCAAATCTTCTATGGCAATGTAACTGTTATACATAACCTGACCATCAACAAGTAGTTGTGATGAAAATATGACATTTGTCATGTTGACATTATCATTTATTTTTCAATTTTGTACACAAAAAAAATGTGTTGGATCTTGACTTTGGCACTATTTGTCCTTTAAATGTATTGAACATCTTGTTTTAATTAATATTGTTATATCAAGGTTATTGATATTAAATTGTTATTGTTGACATTAATTTTTTTGTTAAAGACCAATGAAAGTAGATTCTTAAAATTGTAGACTTGAACACTTTAATTTAAAAATAAGAAGATGTGATATGATTGCAAATGAGACTACTCTAGTCTAAATTCAACAAATAAAGATAGTCGGTAAGATAAATTCGTTACATAGTGTGTTAGTGACCTAATACGATATATACGGGGTCAGTAAATTCCATATGGGGTGAGAGCGAAGAAGAACTAATAACATTCAAACATTGTAAGAATCATCATATCAATGAACCAAAGAATTCACTTTTTGATGAAATTAAACAAAAGTTAATTTAGGACCCTTTTGACCTCAATGTGGTATTAACTTATTAATAATGAAAAGAAATACAGGTTTAGATTAAGTATTTCAAAGAAACCTATATATATTCAATTTATGCTGAAATCAAACACAGTTTAATTTTGGACCCCGATTTGGACCAACTTGAAAACTGGGCCCAAAATCAGAAATCTAAATATATGTTTATTTAAAATAGACAATATAAGCTTAGTTTTTAAAAGGAGTTCACTTCATCAAAAAAAAAATATATAGCATTCAGAAAATTAGTTTTTACAGAATAACAAACAAACTTGCCACAAAATTCTTCAAACAATTTACCAAAGAAAAGAAGTAAAAATCCAAAATTTTATTTATCATTAATACAATGTCTTTTCAAAATCTATTAAACTTATCAGTAACAAGAAATAATTGTAACAGGATGCTGTTACGAAGTCTCCCAAACAAAGCTCCAATAATTCGTCATTCCCATGGTCGCCTGACATTGGACAAAGTCCAGTACAAATTGGTTTGTGATATGCATAAGTGACACCTATGTCATTCAAATCTTCTTGAAATGACGAACAGGAATATATATGGTTGTTTAGGGGTGGAGATCTCGACCATTTACAAGTTCTTAAACAGGAGGGGGGTAGGAGTGACCCCAGGGGACTCGCCTTTTATTTCATTTGATTTGTTTTATTGTCCCATACAAGAATATATATGGATTCAGGGTGGGGATTTTGACCGTTTACAAGTTATCAAAAAGAAGGGGGTGGGGGTTACCCCCAGGGGACTTCCCCTAAATTTCATTTCATTTGTTTTATTGTCCCATACAAGAATATATATGGTTTTGGGGTGGGGATCTCGACCATTTACAAGTTTTCAGAAAGAAGGGGGGTGGGGGTTACCCCCATGGACTTCCCCTATATTTCATTTGATTTGTTTTATTGTCCCATACAAGAATATATATGGTTTAGGGGTGAGGATCTCAACCGTTTACAAGTTCTCAAACAGGAGGGGTGGGGGTGACCCCAGGAGACTCACCTTTTATTTCATTTGAATTCTTTTATTGTCCCATACAAGAATATATATGGTTTAGGGGTGGGGATTTCGACTGTTTACAAGTTCTCAAACAGGAGGGGATTGGGGTGACCCCAGGGGACTCACCTTTTATTTCATTTGATTTGTTTTATTGTCCCATACAAGAATATATATGGTTTCAGGGTGGGGATCTTGACTGTTTACAAGTTTTCAAAAAGAAGGGGTGGGTGGTGAACCCAGGGACTCCCCTAATATTTCATTTGATTTGTTTTATTGTCCCATACAAGAATATATATGGTTTAGGGGTTGGGATCTAGACCATTTACAAGATAAAAGCACATTCTCAAATTGAAGGGGGTGGGGGTAAGCAGGGTTTCCCCTGGGTTAATTGATTTTTTCGCCACCTCTTTCGCCAAAACAATATATTTTTCGCCACTTTCAATATTTTTTCGCCAAGTAACATGAATATAGTTTAAAAATTTTCCTTCTGTCTAACAAAAAAAATGAGTTCGCCCCATTATTATCTCTGATTATTCTCTTAATCTTATCTTTTAATTTACATTGTAATGAATGAACTCTAAACATTTACTTTACAGATACTGTAAAAATTGCAATATAGATGGTGATATCATCATTTTGACTTATAGGAACATCTTCAATAAGTTTATCAAATATATATTTCCCTTATAGTTGAAGGATATAGACTAAAGGCAAAGATTTTTCTTAATTTTGTATTTATTTCTTCATGACGACAGTTTTCTTTTCCGGACCATCGTAGATGAAAAAGTCGAGACGTAAAACTATGCTTGAAACACGTGCGTCGCCAAAACGATTTTAAAGTACCCTCTCCAAATCAATTATTTTTATCAAAGTTAAAGGATAAATTTCTAAGTCGGAGATTGTTCTTCCTTTTGAACATTTTTCGTCATAACAAGTTTTCCTTTCAGGACCATCTTAAAAGTAGAAGAGGGGACGTAAAACTATGCTCAAACATGTGCGTCGCAAATTAGTTAATAAATCCTTTATGTGACAGGTGACGGACTCCATTTAACCACATCATTTCGTCAAACAATTCAATCAACATCTCTATTAATAAGTCCATTGTTGCCTTCAGCTATAAAATGCAATCAGCTGATTATTAATTTTCTGTCAAAATCTTAACGAGTTCAAGGTGAATTCCCAGTATTGCCTGATCAGGTAAAGTCAGAGAAATCCGAAAAAAAACAAAAAACAAGATGGATGAAATCAAAATGTTATATATATTTCTTTCGCCAAATTCTTTCGCAAATTATGAATTTTAATCGCCACAATTCTATTTTTTCGCAAAATGCGAAAATGGCGACCGACAGTGGAAACCCTGGGGGTAAGAATAAATATGGTTTCGGGAAACTTAATTATCTACAAAATGTCTAATAATGAACAGTAAATTTCAAACTTCATTTATACTTTCCTACTAGTAAATTTCAAACTTTATATATACAGTCCTACAGATCTTATCAGGAAACAGAATATTTTCAAATAAATCTGTCACTTCAATTTTTATTTTGAGATAAGACATTTACTATGCTTAGTCATAATATGATAACAAGAGAAAAATATTTAAAAATACCACTTTTGGATATTAAAACTGGCGATAACTCAAAAAGGAGAAATACTAAAATCGTGAAAATTGAACTTGACCTTCATTTAGTCACAAGAAACAACATATCTAAATTTGAAAAAAAATCATCACAGTGTTGAAGAGACACTGTTTGGCAGCCGCCCGTCCACCCGTCCGCCCGCCGTACACCCCAAAATCAATAACTGATATTTCCTTCGAAAATCCAGTTAAAAACAAAATATACTTATTTTTGTTTTGTAAACCCAAAATAGGTTAATAGATGTATTGATATTTATTTGCATAAGGTTGATTTCTATCGGACGCCACTCATATAAACAGTATTTATGAGAACCGTGTAAGTTTTCATAATGCTTTTGTAAATGTGATTAAAAAATTCTCACCCAAATTCTAATACTTTTACTTCCTGCTGTCCCTTTACAGATGTATACAAATCAGCTACATCTTGTTCAATTTTTTGGGCTTTTTCTTTAAAAGCTGTAGTACTTTTATCTGTTAAATCACTGGTATATTCAAGATCATGATGTATCAACTTGATTTTGTATTTAACTGAAATATACAAATAACTTATATATAGTATTAACAAATTCATGAACTATGGTTAATTTGTTTTTTGTAATTTTGTACCTTAATGTCTGAACATAACAAACAAAAACTAATGTATATTATAATTTTGAGTTGTTTATTTACTGTAAAAAAATATATCTAGGTTGAAGACTGTCAGGAGGATTTGATTACACAAAATTGATATCAATTCTTTTGAAGGTTTGCTGAAAAATTACTATTTATTATATAAGTTCCTAAGTCTGGAGTTATTTTTCTTAATTTCTCAAACAATTCCATAATAGCAGGTGCACACTTTCAATATGGTGCTATTGTAAATTTTGATGAAAACAAGCATTCTGTGAGTATTGCATGGCAATACATAGTCCCTTACCGGTTACAAATTCATTGTAATGGAAAGAAATTCTAACTTGATCTATAACTTGTCATGGTGTAAACTACATAAAAATATCAAGTCAAAATCTTCGAGCATGATGTTAAAAAACTGTTGAAAACTGACTATTTAAGTGAATTTTCTATGTCCAAAGACCATAACTCTGCACAAAATTATCAGACTGGAACAAAATTCCAACTTGATCTGTAACTTTTCATGATAAAACTATATACTATTCAAATCAATATCTTCAAGAATGACAAACAAACCTACCACTAAATTCTTCAAACACTTTACCAAAGAAAAGGAAAAAAATCCAAAATTTTGAGTTTTAAAAATATTTTAAAATAAAATGCTCTGCTGGGGCGCAGCTTGATACTACCACAGAGGTCAAACCCTGAACAGTTGGGGCAAGTATGGACACAACATTCAAGCTTGATACAGCACTGAATTTGGATTGTAATTAAATATTTGACACAGCATAGGTTTCTGACACAGAATGAACGTGGTCTAAGAACTTAAAAAATTTTAATTTACCTATTCAAACCATATCATTATTATTTGCTTTTATATATAAATCAGAAATAACCAATTTAAAATGGAAAATTTTAAAGAAAAAAACAAAACAAAAATCCCCCCCCCCAAATATTTTGAACCCCCTTATGATTCATCACCCCCAAACTCAATCCCACCCTTCCCTTTGTGGTATGGTACCTTGCAGTACAACTTCAGAGAGATCCATACACTTGAACACAAGTTATTGTCTGGAAACTAGAAAATGCTTTTTTTTTGGCCCCTTTTTGGCCCCAAATTCCTAAACGTTTAAGGCAATTACCCCCAAACTCAAACCCAGCTTTCCCTTTGTGATATGGAACCTTGCAGTACAATTTCATAAAGATCCATACACTTACACACAAGTTATTGTCCTGAAACTAGAAAAATGCTTGTTTTTTTGCCCCTTTATGGCCCCTAATTCCTAAAATTTTGAGGCAATTACCCCCAAAATCAATCCCAGCCTTCCCTTTGTGGTATGGTACCTTGCAGTACAATTTCAGAGAGATCCATACACTTGAACACACAAGTTATTGTCTGGAAACTAGAAAAAAATGCTTATTTTTGGTCCCTTTTTGGCCCCTTATTCCTAAACGTTTCGGGCAATTACCCCCAAACTCAATTCCAACTTTCCCTTTGTGATATGGAACCTTGTAGTACAATTTCATAAAGATCCATACACTTACAAACAAGTTATTGTCATGAAACTAGAAAAATGCTTGTTTTTTGCCCCTTTTTTTGGCCCCTAATTCCTAAAATTTGGACGCAATTACCCCCCAAAATTAATCCCAGCATTCCCTTTGTGATATGGAACCTTGTGGTACAATGTCAGAGAGATCCATACACTTACACACAAAAAACTTTTTACAAAATTTACTTCTGGATACTATCTTATGATCATAAACAAGCTTCTTTCCAAGTTTGGTAGAAAACCAGGATAGTTTAAGAAAGTTATTAAAATTTCAAAAACTTTAACCACAGAGTGAATATTTGTGGACGCGGCCGCCGCCGACGCCAACGCTGACGGAATGTAGGATTGCTATGTCTCGCTTTTTCAACAAAAATCAATCCCAGCATTCCCTTTGTGATATGGAACCTTGTGGTACAATGTCAGGGAGATCCATACACTAACACACAAGTTATGTCTGGAAGTTACAATGCTTATTTTTGGCCCCTTTTTGGCCCTTAATTCCTTAACTGTTGGTACCATAACCCCCAAAATCAATCCCCACCTTCCTTTTGTGGTATTGAACCTTATGGTAAAATTTCATAGAGATCCATTCACTTAAAGTTAGAGTGCGAAAACCAATGTGTCTTCGGATGACGACAACGACGACCCCAACGTCATACCAATATACGACCGCAAAATTTTGTTGGGGTCGTATAAAAATGAGTTATTTCCCTTTGAACAGAAATCTACTAATTAATAAGTATTTCATCAAAAATTTAATTCTAGGGAAAGGGCTTTAACTGAACAAAGAGAAAAGATGAAATCGTGAAAATTGAACTTGACCTGTAACTTGTCATGATAAATCAATAAACCAAATGTCAAATCAATATCTTCAAGCACGAAGAAAAAAAGTTTTGAAAACTGATTTGCCGGACTGACAGATGGACAGACAGACAGACGGACGGACAGACAGACGGACGGAGTGCAAAATAAAGTCCCCTTCGACTTCGTCGGTAGGGGATTAAAAATCCTTCATGTTGGATTGTCCCGATTGTGCATAAAATATTTGCTACTGGATGTTAAGTTATTTGTTTGAAATATTATCAAGCCTGAATTTGTAGCTTATGATAAATTGATGCCAACATTTAAAGTTGTTTTTTTACTTTAAGCAGGCACATATGTTGCCCCAAAATTTGTGATCTGGTGAAAAAAGCATCAATTTTGAAGATTCTTTTACATGTTTCTTGAAAGGGAAGACCCAGGGTTGCTGATAGATGTGTCTCACTGTAGTCTGCATATAGAGTGGACCCCAGTAAACACATTGACCCACAAAAGTGCTCAGGTCTGAGTGAAAGTGATCTGGGTATGGCAAGTCTAAAGAAGGTAATTTCAACCAAAAATCTTGATTTTCCTGTATTTTTAGCTTCACCTGAATCTGAAACCAGAAGTAGTCGTTTGTTAAGCATATTAAATAATAAATGCCATTAGTAGTTATATGCCTGCTAGAATATACTGTTTTTGGAAGTTTTAAGCCCTTGTACTCATGGCCCAGATACAAAACGAAAACCCTGGCCTCTAGAAAAAATAGTTCCAGCCTTAAATTGTGGGAACATGCATACATTTTTGAAAAAAAAAAACATATCAAATAGTTGATCTCTTAAAGGATGGAGAGCCATTGCAGCCAAAAAATGACATTTTGTGTAGAGACTGTAAAATTAATGTCTCCACAATGTAAGGTTAATGCAAATATTCATTACTTGAATTATATATGAAACTTTCTTTCCACACTGTTAAAATTGGTTAGACCAATTTATAACAATACATTCAGAAGTTATTTTCATGTTTTTATAATAAAATCTAAATCTATTTCAACCAGTTTCTGCAAATTTTGAAATAGCTCAAAAAAGCTTAAAAACTTCAAAAAAATCAGATGAAAACTGAATCCTGGTAACAGTGTTTGGGGACTTTTGGGATTTATTTTAAATTTTGTGGGACATATAGTCCTAGAATTATGTTATGCAGTATTGCTGTACCTGTTTTAGGATATAATAAATCAAAATCATCAAGGTTAATATGTTTATCTGTTTTCAAATCATTGATTTTTAGAGATCTCTTCTTTAGTTCTGCTTGTAGTACTTTAGGAGAAAATTCATCATCAAAAATACTTTTCACTACAGGCTTTGCTACTTTCTCTAACATCAACTTAATTCTGAACGTAAAATCCTCCTCTGAAATAAAAAAAAAAAAATTCACATTCCCCTCCATAACAAAATAATAACAAATAGTTTTGAACAAAACAATTTTTCTGTCTCATTAAGGTAGACACTTTGATGTTCATACAATAAATCCTCTAAGAAGAGTTTCAATTAGAAGGTACTTGAGTTTGTAAAAGGGCCATAAGTTTGAATTAATTGATAAATTGTTAATGTTGAACCCCATTTTCAGCACACTTACCACAGCAGTGTTTATTGGTGGAGGAAACTCTAATAAACAGAGAGAACAGCCTCTCATAGAAAGTAAAACTTGCAATCCTTTTGGTACAATAATGTATCCTACAAGTCAACACACTTGCCCAATATGGTACAACCTGTAAAGCTCCAACTTGTACGAGTTCGTGTTTCTAACAGGCACCAATCTGTTCTTTATAACACTTAATGTAATAGTATCTAATATATAAATGACAACGATCTCGAATATCAACATATTGTAATTTCAGGATTTCGTCTTCGTAGACTTATGACAATGACAATGAGCAAGGAATCGCTCCTGCTTATATACCACAATGGTAGCCTTACCATTCTATGCGGAAGGGTGTTCTTCCAAAGTGCCTCAATAATCGTATTAAAGCTTCCTTTAGAACACCCTTCACATTTGACCTGACCCAAGGTTTTCCCCACCAAATATCTTATTCTTTTCTATGTTTTATTAAAGTATATACAAATACATATAATAAGGCTTCTACTGAGCTGTAACTAAGGTAAACTATCTAACATAAGATACAAATACTGTAAACCAACTAATTTTCGCGAGCGTTTTATTTTCGCGACTTTCGGGAGTAGAAAAATAACGAGAATATAAATCGTCATGAATATGTAAAACTTTTTCCATATTTAATTACATCAAGTAAATTTGAGAATCGCGAAATTAAGTCACCGCGAAATGGGCTAGAAAGGGCTAATCGTGAAATAAACTATCCGCCAAAATAAGTTGGTTTACAGTAATTAAATCATCACATAACTCACGCCTCAAAAGACATGCGTCCCGCATGACTAAAACTAACTTTACAATGGATAAAACATTGAAGTACTATATAAAAACTTTAATTCAGTTAAGTGTACAAAATCTTTTCAACAACATAATCTGCCATCATGAATATGTTCCTGTGTATCATCATTAGGCAAAATTGTCTCTGTTAATAGCAATGTCTTGCAAATAAGGAGTCTCTACTGGGTCGTTTTCAACACTATTGTATTCAGTGTCCAAGAAACTAAAAGTGCTATTAATCGGTTCTGTCCTTTATGTCTGTTTGTTCTTTTTCTTAAGTCTGTCGACATGTACAACTTGTGGTTTCCCTCTTTGTCCACAGTCAACTTTATAAGTAAGGTCACAATATTTGTCGAGGATTTTGAAAGGACCTTTCCAGAAATTAGTCAGTTTTGAAGACATCCCAGGTTTCTTCGCCGGGAAATATACGTGCACCTCTTCATCTTTTCTGAAATTTTGGTATGATAATTTGAGGTCGTGATAGTGTTTCTGTCTCTGCATCTGCCCTTTGATTATACCTCTGACAAAACTGTGGGAGTTTTCTAACTTCTTGAGCTCCCAAACCCACTTATGTGTAGGGATGTCTTTTCTGGATGGTGGCATTTCATACATAATATCTAAAGGAGTTTCTCTACCTAACATGAGACTATTTGGCGTTTGTCCAGTCGTCTCATGTTCTGATGCCCTATATGCCATCATGACAAAAGGGATGTATTCAAAAGATTCCGTCCACTTTGCATAGTAGTCAGAAACTACCAATATATATCTGTTGCCACCATCTGTTTCGGGCAACTCTCCAAGGATATCTGTGGCTATCCTTTCCATTGGCCCATTAGCTTCTACTAAAGTCATTGGAGCTCTTTTGCACATTTGTCACATCCGTTTATATAAGTACTGACATATCGTTTTGTAACCTAGGCCGATAATAAGATTGTCTAATATTTGACCAAGTTTAATGGATACCCAAATGAGCAGAACATTTCTCATCATGTGAAAATTGTAAAACCTTCCTGCGTTCTGATAAGGGCCTGCATTTTAACAATTTTGGTTTCAGGGTCTTAAAACTGTCCATAAAAAAATCTGTCTCTTAACTATAAGTTGTTCCATTGACACCAAAGAGATCTCAAGAAAACTCCCTTATCGGAAATATCTTTGGAATCAGGACGTTCATCTTTGTCTACCCATTCAGTCACTATTTTCAGGTCATGATAATTTTTCTAAATTTCATTTAAAGAAAAATCATGATTACCACTGTCATCATCTTCGTCATCACTGCCACCAAAATGGGTGATAGCATTACCAGTATCATGTTCAATGGTCTTCATTCTCCGCCGAATCAGTCTCTTTTTCTAAACCGGAATGATAAAGCATGGACCATTTGACTTTCTGGGGGGCGAGGCCTGAGTTTTTTTGAAAAAAAATAATCTGGCCTCTATTTTGACAAAAAACAAGCATTCTGAGAGTATTGCATGGCAATACATAGTCCCCTACCGGTTAATATTCATTTTACTGGAACAAAATGCTAACTTGTACTATAACTTGTCATGGTGTAAACAAAAAGTAAATATCATGTCAATATCTTCAAGAATGACTAAAAACAGTGTGGAAAACTGAATATGAGTGAAAAAAATATTAGATATGATTAATAGTTCTCTAAAATTAGATATGATGTAATACAGTGTATATCTATTTTCAAATTATAATCAAATATAATTAATAGTTCCAAATATTTTTTCTTTCATTTGTCACAAACTAATATAGATTTGTAACTTATCTATAAAATGTCAACAACTTTTATCTACACAATGTAATGTATTGAAGTATACATTAATAAAAAGAGATTATTATCTAATTAAAGGATTTCTCTTCATAATTTTTTTTTATATCTTTAGCATTCAGAAAATTAGTTAATACTAAATAACAAACAAACCTGCCAAAAAATTCTTCAAATAATTTAACAAAGAATGTCTTTTAAAAAATGAGTTATCTCCCTTTGTACAGAAATATGGTTTAACATAGTACTCTAACATTAGATATGGTCCAGAGTTATGGTCCATAACTCTGGACTAAATCATCAGACCGGAACAAAATTCGAACTTGATCTATAACTTGTCATGATAAAACTATATGCCCAATATCAAATCAATATCTTCAAGAACGAAGAAAAAAAGTGTGGAAAGCTGATTTGCCGGACTGACGGATGGACAGACGGACAGATGGACAGACGGACAGAGTGCAAACCTAAAGTCCCCTTTGACTTCGTCAGTAGGGGACTAAAAATAATCTGGCCTATTCAGTTGGTAAAAAAATATTCTGGCTTCATCTTCAGCAAGTATGACATGTATGATGTATTTGATGAAAATATTCTTGCTTTGGATTGACTGAAAAAAAAAATATTCTTGCTGGGTTTGCATGATAAAAAAAAATCTGGCTTGATATGAAAACCCAGGCCCCTCCCCAGAAAGTCAAATGATCCATGCCTAACCGCATTGTTTGCAAGGAATGCAACTAAGTGCCTCTGCATTCCTATGTTGAATTCCTGGTCGATGTTGAATTTGCATCTCAAATGAACCTATAGTGTCTCTATCCATCTAGCTATCTGTTTTCCGGGTTCTTAAAGTTAAGTAGCCACTTTAATGATCCGTGATCAGTTCTTACTGTGAACCTTCTGCAATAAAGCTATGGTTTGAAATGTTTTAAAAAAAAACCACAGCAAGCATTTCCTTGCATGTCACACAGTACTTTCGTTCTGATTTTGAAAGAGAACGACTAGCGTAAGCCACAACATGTTCCAGCCCTTCATGAGATTTCTGAGATATATAGGACAGCTCCGATTGCCAAATTGCTTGCATCAGTATCCAAAATAAATTCTTGTTAAAATTTGGATATTTAAGCACTGGTGCGTTGATTAATTTACCTTTCAATTGGTCAAAAAATTCTTGACATTCTGAAGTCCAAACAAACTTTGTTTCTTTCTCTGTTATTTTGTGTAATGATTTAGCAATATAGGCAAAGTTTTTAATAAACTTTCTATAGTAACCACAAAGACCCAAAAAGGACCGAACCTCAGTTATATTTGTACGAGTGGGCCAATCTTTCACAACTTTAATCTTGTCGGGGTCGGTGGAAATTCCTTCCTCAGAGACAATATGTCCTTAGAAACGAACCTTGGTGGTACACAAGGTGCACTTCTTTGCCTTCAACTTTAACCCAGCCGATATAAGCCTGTCAAAAACTTGTCGTAGGTTATCAAGCATCCCATCTAATGTTTTTCCAAAAACGATTATATCGTCAATGTAAACCAGACATGTCTCCCACTGCAAACCAGCTAGTATGGTTTCCATCAACCGCTCAAATGTCTGTGCAGCGCAACACAACCCAAATGACATGACCCGAAATTGAAATAAACCCCTCTATGTTGCAAAAGCTGTTTTGTACTTGTCATTTTCAGCCAATTCTACCTGCCAATATCCCGAACAACAGTCCAAAGTACCATTTATTTCCCGCTCAATGGTCTAACGAATCGTCAACCCTCAGTAGAGGATATGCATCTTTATTAAGTGTCACACTTATGAAACCTCTATAATCGACTCAAAAACAATAACTGTCGTCCTTTTTCTTTACTAAGTAAAGACTATCCCTGCCGCCCAGGGACTGTGGGAGGGTTCAATAATTCATTTTTGTAACATTTGGTCAAGGTTATCATTTATTACCTTGTTCAAATGATAAGGTGTTCGACGAGGCGGTTCTTTAATTAGCCTTGCGTTTCCCGTATTGATTTCATGTTTTACAAGATTGATCCTTTCCAGGTTAACATCAGAAGATGCCAATAAGTCCTGATTTTCTATCAGCAAAGATCTGACTTTCTGTTTGTCTTTAGAAGTCAATTCGTCTCACTCAGATGTCCTGTCCAAAAGATCTTGTAGATCTGATCTTAGTCCGTCACGTTTCTGTTCATTTGAACACATATTTCCGTCTAGTACTTGATCAACATTAGACATTTGGGCTAAAGTAGTACCAGGATAGATTGTCTTAGGATCTAGCTCTGTGTTCATTAACCTAACAGGGACTTTTTCACCTAACCTTACCAACGTTCTAGCAGTCAAAAGGTAGTCTTTTCCTGCATGTTCATTTGCTTCTAACAAATCATTGTCAGCAGGTAATTTTTACCTTCTGCTAAACAAACCGTGCCATTAATGACAATTTCTGTCCTTGGCGGTATGACAACTGCTTCTGAAGCAACCAATCGGTAACAGCCTATTGATCCCTGAAAACACAGATCTACCTTAAAATCCCCAATATAAAAGAGCCCATTTTTAACATCAATTGAACAATTGTGGCTTTTCATGAAGTCCATACCAAGTACTAGTATACCATCAACTTGCAGATCAGTCACAACAGCTTCAGATTGCAACTTATTTGGACTGAAACGCAGATTGAAGCTGCATTTTCCTCGAAGCTCTAGCTTATTGCCACATACTGACCTAACAATTGTTTTAACCTCGTTTAGATATGATTTATCTAATGGAGTCAACATATCGTATAACTTAGAAGAAACCAATGTCAAAGTTGCTCCTGTATCAACCACAAACTTTGCATCCATGTCCCCTACATTTAGTTTGATATACATACCAGCATTTTCCGATGCTGTAGTAACCGCACCTTCATTTGTCTTACGATTATGCTGTTTCCCAGTTTTCATCAAAGCTTTAACAGACCCATCCCCCTTATTTCCATTATAATTGTTCTTGTGAGTTCTAATATTTCTTGAGGGTAGGTGACAGTTTTGGGCTAAATGACCGAATTTGCCACAATTGTAACAATTTGTATTTGTCCCCTTATTTTGAGTATATCTCGTTTTATTATAAGAAAACCTCTCCTTTGTCCCAATAGTTTTTAATTTTGCCACTTCAGTTGTAAGAGTACTTAGACTTTTCTCCATTGTTTGCATCCATGATGCAATGTCTTTCGTTGTTGATTCAAGATTTGTAATCTTTTCTTCCCTATCTAACTCGTCATCATCATAGTCTGCCGTAAATAACTTTATTTTTCAGCTTTATTGTCTGCCTCTAATTCAACGGCAAGTCTCACGGCATCATTGTAACCTTTCGGTCGCGATTGTTTTATTCTAAGTTGCATTTCCGAATCTATGAGCGCGTCAATAAACTGCTCTATCCCGAGAGTTTCGCGTACATCCAACAGGCAGTAGGATATGCCAAGTTGGACAACCTCCGAATTGACTGACGTACCTCAGGAAGTGATTCGCTGGCTTTTTGAAGTCTTTCTTTAAACTGAACTCTGTATAATTCAGTTTGACTAGAAGGCGCAAATCGCTCTTCAAGTGCACTGACTAAATCGGAAAACTTTTGTCTTTTCTCACTTGGTAAATCTCTTAAGTACAGCCTGTGCTTGAACCATTAAGGATACCGCTAAATATAAGCCCTTTTAATTCTCCGACCAAATATTTACAAGTGTACACATTTCAAAATGGGACAAATAGTCCATCCATGTTGTGCTACCGTCATATTTACAGGGTTTAATTTTTACACCAAAGTTATCTGTGTGGTCAGTATGTCGGTACTTTGATTTTTGATCTTTTTCCCTATTTATACTTTGCACATCTCTAACATAACTATTATCTATAATACTGTCAAACTTTCTCACAGTGATTTGGAGGAAGGGGATACTTTGCCGTTACCTATATACGGCCAAGTATCCCCTTCCTCCAAATCAATGTGATAAAATTTGACAGTTTTGTGAGTATTCGGGTTGGTGTATGTTGGCAAATCACCTTTTTTATTATCTCCCTTTGTTGACAATGAGGACCCTTTTGATTCCAGACCCGAATCATTTCTGGTTATAAAAACATTTTTTGGACGTACACCTTGATCTTTTGGTGTTGACTAAACAAAAATCTTTCTGTACATTGTTCCTTCCATATCTTGTATTTGTTTTGTCAATCTTATCATCAAAAGACATTATTGTATTTTAATTTATGATTTAACCATGCATGCACAATATAACAAATGTCAATCAAGGTATTGCCTGTACCACTAGCGATCGTTTATCCCTAATGTAAATAATATACACAACTAAACTATGGGAAATTTAAAACTTGAACAGGACAATTTTGATAATACAATTTATTTTGATAATACAATTTACAACTACGATCTGTGAAATGTTTGAACATATAAATTCTCACAAGACAATTTAGATATAAATTTATGAGATGATCAATTTGTTAACTTTCACAGTGGATTTGAAAATGAACAATTTGAATCCCACCGCTAGCCACCAAATTATGTAAAGTGTACATAGGATAAGCGTGTCTATTTCTATTTTAGAATAGGTTTGTTACCAGTTTGATACTGGATCCAAAATGTTCTATTTACAAAATATCGAACAAGCAAACTTTATTCATAAATTGACATCAATGAACTAAAATATGTACAACTGCTCTTTGCATTCTTTATTGAACTATCTATAACTATTCTACTTCAAATATACACAACTGGTACATTTGTACTATTAAAAATTTGTCCTGGGTCAGAAACAAACTTGTCCTTTTGGTACAATTATGTACCTTACAAGTTAACAAATTTGTCCAATACGAGCTCCAACTTGTACAAGTCCGTGTTTCTAACAGGCACCAACCTGTTCTTTATTACACTTAATGTAATAGTATCTAATATATAAGAGACAACGATCTCGAATATCAACGTATCGTAATTTCAAGTCTTCGTCTTTGTAGACTGATGACAATGACAATGAGCAAGGAATCACTCATCCTTATATACCACAATGGTAGCCTTACCATTCTATGTGGAGGGGTGTTCTTCCAAAGTGCCTCAATAATCGTATTAAAGTTTCCTTTAGAACACCCTTCACATTTGACCTGACCCAAGGTTTACCCGCCAAATATCTTATTCTTTTCTATGTTTTATTAAAGTATATACAAATACATATAATAAGGCTTCTACTGAGCTGTAACTAAGGTAAACTATCTAACATAAGATACAAATAATTAAATCATCACACAACAATATCAATAATACATTTTCAATCTGTTCAATATAAACACTGATCGATCTAATCATAAAAAGTTGATTTCTGACAAAAATTTTAGCATTGTTCCTATTGAAAATTTGCATTTTTTGTTTTTGTTTAGTTATAGAACACATTTAAGAAGGCCTTAATTTAATCATCATCAATTTTTTTAGTGTTTGAATCACTGTTTACATTCAACAGATTGAAAATATATTATTGATATTGAATAAATACAACATCACATGCAGTTTTGTTAGTGTAAAACATATATTTTTATCTTTTAGAAGATAATTATTTTACTCCGGTAAATAAATCAATGAGTGATGGATTTCTCTTAGCAGAAATTTAAAGGTCCCCGTGAAAAAACTACACAGAGAACAATAGCTATTGTATTTATTCAATGGGATAATAGAACTGACAAAAGTTTAAATAGATTAACCAATAGTTTATACAAACAAAATTGTCTTTGTAGTTGTGTATGGTGTACATTTTGTGCTGTGTTATTTGTTGTCCCATAATGTAAACATACTTGCTGCGTTGAAGACCCATTGTTGGCCTTCGGCTGTTGTCTGCTCTTTGGTCGGGTTGTTGTCTCTTTGACATATTTCCCATTTCCATTCTCACTTTTATTTGAAGTTTTTATAGGTGGTGTTTTATTATCTGTAATTGTCTCTTGGTATGTAAATATGCATATAATTTTCTGTTTGTATGATAATAAACCAAATCCTTAAGATCCATTGTTTCTTATTTCTGATAACCAAACTCAAATTGAATATCATAATCCACAAAGTCCCCAATGGTGAGTTTTAAGTCAAAAGTAGATTGTAACAAGTCAAAATTTTATTCACTCACCATCAGCGAAATTAAGCATTGTAGATCTAAACCAATTTCTGAATAATTTAATGTTAGCATAAATGCGAAAGGAGGTATCTGTGCGTAAACCAAAACATAGTCTCAATAAATCATACTGGCTCAAAGCAGACAGAATCTTTGAATGAATAATATTTATTAATAATACAATTAATTCAGTAACAAAATATTTTGGCCTTTGAGAAACACTCAGCATAATTAAGAATTCAGGAGTTCCTGCCGAGCAAGTCAAATTTCAACCTGTAGTGTGATGCCTGCCTGCCCGATAATATGCCAGCCAGGAATGTGAAGCGAGGGTTCTCCACCAAGGAGATGAGACTAGACGTCTCATCTGCAGCCAATGTGTGCAAGGTCTGCATGGGGGATAGCCCATGTGGTGCTATTACAAGTAGCAAGTAGCAGGGTCTATCAATCTGGCACTGGAATAAATTTGATAAAAGTCCCTGAAATGCTTGGGGATGATTGAAATTTTAGTGATAAAATTCCATCAAGGAAAACAAGTTGAAAAAAATAAAAAATATCACTGGTAAAAGCTGAGATGTTTCTCATGTCATGAACATTATTGAAGGTGTTGGTGGGTGGTAAATTGAATTCTAGCACTGTTAAACTGGCAAGTTGAACATAGTTTGACTGCTTTGAACCACGAAACTGATTTCACAAAGACCATGCATATGGCTTAAAACACAGATTTGGGTACATCAATCATCTAGTGGTGGAGACTGTAATCACTGACCTTCAGTTAATATACTAATTAATGTGTAATTATTTTTATGAGATCTGAAATTATCCTGCCTTTCACCACAAACAGTGAATAATTGCAACATGTATCTGATTAAGAATAGATTAGTATGTCCCCTGGTGAGATTGTAGTGTAAAATCAAAGTGTCAAATGCCAGAGAAATTAATCTCAACTTGCAGGGGTTCAAATTAACATTTGGTACTGGAAGGTCAAGGACCTTTGACACTCCAAACTAAAAGGTCCACAACCTAAATCCCAGGTCCTACATTTACATGAAATATTTCATAACTCAGTAAGATACAAAATTAAAGTGCTTTTGGAGTAAGGTTAGTTTGTTTCATCATACTTGAACTGCATGTGCTGTTTCGTTTCTCATATAATGGGCTGTTAAGCGAATAAACAGTTTACAACCTTCAATATTGAAATACTGCTTACACATCAACACTATTTTTGCACTGGATTTCAAGAATAAATTCATAGTCACTGAAAGGTTTCCCATTTCTGCAATACTGTATGCAGTGTTAAATTAAATTTGGGTCACTTTCATGGATAAGATAAATGCTGGGGTGTCACTTCGTATGTTTTTATTGGGTCTATTTTAAGATTTTGTGTTCCCCTTACTTTCTTTTTCTGAATGGGTAGGGAACTTCTGGCAGTATGTGCATGACATAAGACCAGTTGATTCATCAAAATATAGCCACGGTTCGATCGATTTTCCAGTGGGGCTTAAATGTCCGTTCCCGTTTTTCACGATCGCATTTTTGGTCTTTAGTGAGAGAGATCTTCATTTGATTTCTTTTGAAGACGTCAAAGACACAGGCACTTGTTTCTATCCATGGGAAGGTTGAATATCCTTCTTATTTATGGATAGTCGACCTTCCCACGGATAGAAACAAGTGCCTGTGGTTGAAGACCGTTCATGATCTTCAGGCTTTCTCTTGGAAGACGTGACACCAAAGTGAAACGGACTCAGTTTGTTCGAAAATGTCTAAATGATTAAATGATTTGTCGCGTGACTTCTCGCAACTATTCCAAGAAATACAAGGTTAAAAATAACTTTTATCACTGGTCGGCAAGGTCAGGGATGAAACAATTTTTTATCTCAATTTCAGTAATAATATGGCTTGAAAATGACGATACAGATGGTTAAAAAGGTCAGCAAAGATCATTTTTATTTCCTTTATATCGAAGGTCCGTCGGGCGTAGCTAGTAACCAAAACGAAAGTCCAACTGCAACAGTGGAAGGTCACGGACCTCGGACCACCGCTAATTTGTTATTTATAGTTTGTTCTTACGTTGTGCTATTACACGACTGTCCCAGGTAAGGGGGAGGGTTGAGCGCTCACAAACATGTTTAACCCCCCACATTCTTAATGTGCCTGTCCCAAGTCAGGAGCCTATGGTTCAGTGGTTGTCTTTGGTTCATGTCTGTCATATTTGTTTTTCATTAATTGTTTTGTTATAAGTTAGGCCGTTAGTTTTCTCAATTGAATTGTTTTATATTTGTCATGTCGGGGCCTTTTATAGCCAATTATACGGTATGAGTTTTACTCATTGTTGAAAGTCGTATGGTTGCCCAAAATTGCTTACATCCACTTTATTTGAACTTTGATGGATAGTTGTCTCATTGGCAATCATACCTCATCTCCTTATTTTCTTATTAATCTTTGTATTACTGGTAAATTATTAAAAAGGGATTTCGTAACCACTAATTAAGACCTTTACTAAATTCTTCCATAAATACAAAGATTTGGTTTGGAAATTTGGCTATACCTGTAGAAAACTTATTTCAAACAGGATAGCACATCTAATTTTTTATGGAAATGTTGTTTAGAGAGCACAGAATACTAGATAGGATCAGGGTAAGCTTATCAATTTTTTAAAACTTATTCTAAAAGGCTAATTATTCAACATTGTAATAAGATCTTCGAATTTTGTTTTTATTGGTATAAATATTGATTTTGTTATCAGTAAATCAAAATCAAACTAAATATTTTTTTTATATACATTCAAGGCTCTACAATCTGTCAATACCTGTATTTTGGCTTTGCATAAGGTCATGTTTTTCTCTGACTATTAATGACGTCTTTACACAAAATCTATTGGATGTTGGATGTGTACTGATTGATATGTTGGTCTAATATGCTTGATTTTTTTATTAGTAATTATTGGATTTTAACTAGCTGTCAGTTACTGCAAGTATTCTCAGATCTGTACTTAGTGTCTTTTTTGTTGTGGGGATGTATAAATACCCTGCCATGTCGAGTTTGTGTTTTTGTTAGATGTTATTCTACTTTGTATCAATCTAATGAGTTAATCCCTTTTCAACCGATTTTTATATTTTGTTCTTATGTTGTACTATCACACCACTATCCTAGTTTAGAGTGAGGGTTTGGCGCAAACAAACTAGTTTAACCCAGCCACATTCTGTATGTAGAAACCAGAAATTCCTAGTTTTTTTACCCCTTTTTGTTCCTAATTCCTAAACTTTTTGGGTAATAACCCCAAAATCAATCCCAACTTTTCTTTTGAGGTATGGAACCTTGTGGTTCAATTTCATAGAGATCCATACACTTATACACAAGTTATTGTCCTGAAACAAGAAAAATTCTTGTTTTTTGCCCCTTTTTGGCCCCTCATACAAAAACATTTAGACAATAACTCCTAAAATCCATCCTAACCCTCCTTTTGTGGTATGGAATCTTTTGATACAATTTCATAGCAATCCATACGCTGATTCTCAAGTTATTGTCTGGAAACAATAATGCTGACGTCATAACATTATACGACTGCAAAAACTTTCAGTCGTATTAGAATAACCAACAATATCATGGATATAATCCCTGATACGGTAAAGTGAAAATTTTTCCAAAAGGTTGTATTTTTGCTGATTTACCAATTGAGATAAAAATTGCCAAAATGTCTCTTCACATAAATGATCTTTACGGGAGATAATCATAAAGGACAAGAAAATAAATCTGCGTTACTATGAAAGGGAGATCACTGACTTTAAAAATGCCTGTATGTTCAAATAACAGAATTACAAATGTTAATATGTAATCAGTTGTTGTCGTTGGTTCCTGTCTTTCATATTTGTTTTGTTATAAATTAGACCGCTAGTTTTCTCATTTTTCTTAAAGTAAATTGTTTCGTTATAAATTAGGCCGTTAGTTTTCTCAATTGAATTGTTTCATATTTTTCATGTCAGGGCCTTTTATAGACTTTTATTGGCAATCATGTCACATACCCTTATTTTTATATAAAAGAGTAAAATGCAAACGTGCAAACTGGTTTGGCAATTGAAATTACAAATTAAAACTTCACAAAAATAAACCCCTTTATAGCATAATCGTGATATATCTATATACACATTGTGTGGAACTCGACATCTTTTATGGACACTTCGTTGTCTGTTGTTGAAAAATGTATGTTGACCTTTTATCTACTTTTTTTTTTTTGGGGGGGGGGGGAGAGGGATTGCCAGGGTGATTTCTAAATATCTGTTTACTGAAAACCTCAATTCAATTTATCCACAAATTAAAATGAGAGTTTCTATCTGTAATTGTTGTCATTACTTACTGAAAACATTAAGCTCTGCTTTTGAAAGTTTCTCCTTAAATTTGATTGTGTAGTGACCTCTGTCCATCATTTGCACTTTTTCAATTTTGAGTATGTATATATGGTTTTCTTTCAATTCTTTAAATCTCTCGTCTCCTAAAGAAGAAATTGCATGATCCCCTTTGCACCATTTAACTTCAGTTGCTTCTTTGGTAACTTCACATGTAAATATGACATCTTCATGCTCAAAACATGTAACATCTTTCAAGTCAGCAACTATTTCAACTGAAAAAATGATGATATTAGCATTGGCAATTATTTGTCTATTGCTAATATATAACTTCCACTTCAAAGTTTTGTGGTAAAGTTAATGGCTGTCATAACTATCCATAATTCTCAGTGGTGGATATACGAATACTTTTATTGGTTTCTTATACAATATTACAGGATTAAGATCGATTAACAAGTGAAATCTTCTGATGAAAAAAGAAATTACCAACCAAAACGGGTATTTCAAGAATATGTACAAATAGATGTTTAGGCTACACCAATTTGATTAATAGTTCTTCAGATTTTCCTGCTCCTGTTTTGGAGAAAATGACTTTTCAATAAAAAAAAAAAATTACGGCTTCGGCAAATTTTTTGTCCGCATGCCGCTCCAAAATTAGTTTCTACATGAAATTTTTATTTTTCACATAGACGCTTTTCTGTTGTATATAATGCTATTATAGTTTTAAACGCACATGTGATAAATCAATTAGTAAATAAGGTCAATAAATTGCTTCGCCAAGCGCCGCTCGATACGACCGCAGAGGTCCAACCCTGAACAATTTGGGCGAAAATGGACACAATATTCGCGCTTGATACAGGGTCTGTATTTGGATTGTAATTAAATATTTGACACAAAATAGGTTTCTGACACAGAATAACTGTAGGAGTCAAAGAACTTAGAATTGGTTATATGATTTGAATTTATATTCAATTTTTTGCTTTTGTGCAATACACTATGCTGTTGCGAGTTTACCCCCCCCTCCCCTCCTTTTTTTTCACCTCGAACCCCCCCCCCCCCCCCCCCATTTTTCTCCAAAAAAAAAAAATTCTTTCCCTCAAGATATGGTCATAATTTCAATTCAAATTTCCCATAGAGTTTGCAACCATAATTACCCATTTAAATACATAATAAATAATCATGGCTAAAATTAAATATTCCTTAATCAGCATTTTTAAATATTAACTTTTAAAAATAAATTGACATTTACTCAAGTTATTGTCCGGAAACCAAAGCTGACGACGACGACGTGATACCAATATATGACCGCAAAATTTTTGTAGTCGTATAAAAATCGGGATGCCAACATGCAGTTTTGTCAGCTCATTGCCGTGGACAAGTAGCTATAGAACACACTGTTATTTGAAATGCTTCTCGTTTTACCTTTAAAAACTGTTCTAGGATGCAAAAATTAAAAATCTTTCGTTTGATGACCACAAACACATCAATATTTGTTAGAACCATCGTCACCCCAGATCCTTGTTTCAACAGGCATAGACTAATCTATCTTTTGGATGAAATGAATTGTAAATTCCCATGAACTTTTTAACAAGAGTGCACACTCTGAAATGTTTCGCCTACTATACTGACCATTGATTTTATGTTGATAGTCCTACATATAAAGTTTTACTACAAGTATCACATTAACATTTATGATCCAAGAAAATGAGGTCAAGGTCAGATAAACCAAGCTGGAAATACATGTACACCTTTAATACAATCCCTCCATACACAGAATATAGATGACCTATTGCTTATAGCATAAAAGAAACAGACCAAACCATGGAAATTCTATATTGACCAATGAACCATGAAAATGAAGTCAAGGTCATTTGAACCCTGCCAGACAGACATGTACACATTAAATTTCATTCCAAATATAGTTGACCTATTGCTTAAGGTATCTAAGAAAAAAAGTTAACCAGGAAAACTGAACATTGACCTATCAACCATGAAAATGAGGTAAAGGTCAGATGATACCTGCCAGACAGACATATACACCTTACAATCATTCCATACACCAAATATAGTTGACCTATTGCTTAAAGTGTAAAAAAAACAGACCAAAACACAAAAACTTAACATAAGCAATAAACCATGAAAATGAGGTCAAGGTCCAATAAAACCTGCCAGACTGACATGCTCATCATTAAATATTTCCATACACCAAATATAGTTGACCTACTGCATACATTATTAGGAAAACAGACCAAAACACAAAAACTTAACATTTAGCTATGAACCTTGAAAATGAAGTCAAGGTCAAATAAAACATGCCAGACTGACATGTACATCATAAAATATTTCCATACACCAAATATAGTTGACCTACTGCATACAGTATTAGAAAAATAGACCAAAACACAAAAACCTAACATTGAGCAATGAACTGTGAAAATGAGGTCAAGGTCAAATAAAACTTGCCAGACTGACATGAACATCGTAAAATATTTCCATACACCAAATACAGTTGACCTATTGCATACAGTATTAAAAAAAAAGACCAAAACACAAAAACTAAACTATGACCACTGAACCTTGAAAATGAGGTCAAGGTCAGATGATACCTGCCAGTTGGACATGTACACCTTACTATCATTACATACACCAAATATAGTAGACCTATTGCTTATAGTATCTCAGATATGGACTTTACCACGAAAACTTAACCTTGTTCGCTGATCCATGAAATGAGGTCGAGGTCAAGTCTGTCTGATGGGCATGAGGACCTTGCAAGGTACACACATACTAAATATAGTTATCCTATTACTTATAATAAGAGAGAATTTAACATTCCAAAAAAATCTGAACTTTTTTTTCAAGTAGTCACTGAACCATGAAAATAAGGACAAGGACATTGGACATGTGATTGACGGAAACTTCGTATTATGAGGCATCTATATACAAAGTATGAAGCATCCAGGTCTTCCACCTTCTAAAATAAAAAGCTTTTAAGAAGTTAGCTAACGCCGCCGCCACCGTAGCCGCCGCCGGATCACTATCCCTATGTCGAGCTTTCTGCGACAAAAGTCGCAGGCTCAACAAAAAATCTTAAAAATTTGAAATGGATTGAAATATTTGTATTAATTTTCAATTGAAGATTTCTTTCAATTGCACAATACTGTGCAATTGCATATTTTTTGCTATTGCGCAATACTATGCAACTGAAGATTTCTGGCTATTGGACACTATTGTGCAATTGGATATTTCTTGCTATTCTGCAATACTGTGCAATTGAAGATTTCAGGCTATGGCGCAATACTGTGCAATTGAAGATTTCTTGCCATTGTGCAATATTATGCTATTGCGCAATACTATGCAGTTGAAGATTTCTTGCTATTGCACAATACTATGCAATTGAAGTTTTCCTGCTATTGCGCAATAGTGTGCTGTTGTACAATACTTCATATAATAATTTAAATGTGATGTTTGGTGTGTATCTCCTGCCATATCAGTATTTTTTGCTTTTAAATATAAATCAGAAATAATAAATGCAAAAATGGACAATTTTAAGAAAAAAAAATCCCCCTCCACCGCAAATATTTTTGTAACCCCCTTTTAGTAATTACCCCCAAACTCAATCCCAGCTTTCACTTTGTGGTATGGTACATTGCAGTACACTTTCAGAAAGATCCATGCACTTAAACATAAAATGCTTCACCAAGCGCAGCTGGATACGACCGCAGAGGTCCAACCCTGAACAGTTGGGGCAAAAATGGACACAATATTCGCGCTTGATACAGGTCTGAATTTGGATTGTAATTAAATATTTGACACATAATAGGTTTCTAACACGGAATAAATGTAGTCAAAGAACTTAGAATTGGTTATATGATTTGAATTTATATTCAATTTTTTGCTTTTGTGCAATACACTATGCTGTGCTGTTGCGAATTGACCCCCTCCCACCCCCAACAAAAAAATAAAAAATTTACCCCCCCTTTTTTTTTGCTTTTGTGAAATACACTATGCTGTTGTGTATTGAACCCCCCCAGAAAAAAAATGTTTAACCCCCCCGCCCCTTTTTGGCCCCTTATTCCAGAACGTTTAGGGCAATTACCACCAAACTCAATCCCCGCCATTTGGGATATGGAACCTTGTGGTACAATTTCAGAAAGATCCATACACTTACACACAAGTTATTGTCCGGAAACAACAAAAATGCTCGTTTTTGGCCCCTTTTTGGCCCCTAATTCCTAAACTGGTGGTACCATAACCCCCAAAATCAATCCCAACCTTCCATTTGTGATATTGAACCTTCTGGTAAAATTTCATAGAGATCCATTCACTTGAACTAAAGTTATTGTCCGGAAACCAAATTTGTCTTTGGACGACGACGCAGACGACGACGACATCATACTAATATACGACGCAAAAAAAATTTTTGCTGTCATATAAAAAGGCCAAAACACAAAAATTTAACTTTAACCACTGAACCATGAAAATGAGGTTAAGGTCAGATGACACCTGCCATTCCATACACCAAATATAGAAGACCTATTGCTTATAGTATCTGATATATGGACTTGACCATGAAAACTTAACCATGTTCACTGATCCATGAAATGAGGTCGAGGTCAGATGAAAACAGTGTGAGGGGCATGAGGACCTTGCAAGGTACGCATATATCAAATATAGTTATCCTATTACTCATAATAAGAGAGAAATTAACATTACATAAAATCTGAACTTTTTTTTCAAGTAGTCACTGAACCATGAAAATGAGGTCAAGGACAATGGACATATGACAGACAAAAACTTCATAACATATCGCATCTATATACAAAGTATGAAGCATCCAGGTCTTCTACCTTGGAAAGTATTAAGCTTTTAAGAAGTTAGCTAACGCTGCCGCCGTAGCCGCCGCCGGATCATTATCCCTATGTCGAGCTTTCTGCAACAAAAGTTGCAGGCTCGACAAAAACCTTCTTTCCTCCACAAAAACATGAATGGTCAGTGCCTTATATATATAATCATTAATAAAATGCTATTGTATTTTCAGAAGACCTTCTTTATAACATAATACAGTAAATAATATATGTACATTTTTCTAGTTTCAATTACCATGTATGAGGGAATGAATGGGTTACCATGAATTGGGGGTATGAATGGGGTTTACAGATTACAGAATAATGGTAAAAAATGTAAAGATTAGAACAAAATGTGCCCAAAAAATATAGAAAACAGATTAAAGGTATGATGAAATATAAAGAATAAAGAGAACATTTGGCAGAAAATCAAAGAGTAAAAAGAAGTGGTAAAAAAAATGGAAAGATATAGAAACGAAGAACCCCCTCCCCTTCTACACACATACCATCCCACTACCACCAACCACCATCGCATATATACATATCTAAACAAATATTTAATTTTGGTTTCATTATGGGTGCCCCCGAGACATCAAGGTTCTGGATCCGCCCCTAATTCAAAAATGGCTTAAAATACATACAGTTTGTAAAACAAATATTAAGTCTCTCTACTGTACACAACAGCACCATACATGAAACTGAAACAGAAACAACACATCTCATAAGTATGAAAATAATTGTTGAAAGATTTGGCATATTATTTGACCAAGTCAAGTGCAAATATAGCTAGCTAGCTAACAGTAAAAGTCTGAAATGGTCTATATCATTACTCGACTGTACTGATTTTTACTCAACCAGTCTGAATTGGTCTGAAATTTCCTCGATATTACTCGACTGTAGTCTGAACCATACTTAACAGTCTGAACTTGTTCTCGACCTTTACTCAACCAGTATATTTACCATTTTACAAGTGTCTGAACCATTCTCGACCAAGTCTGAACTATGCTCGACCTAGTCTGAACCATGCTCGATCTAGTCTGAACTATACTCGACCAAGTCTGAACCATACTCGACCAAGTCTTAACCAACCTAGACCTATTACTGCATCTATCTATTGTATTTCATCAATTTAGGAACTATTTTTTAGTTATTTCCCTTGGCTAGAAATTTGAACAACAATTTGAATGTATTTAATATAGCATAAAATATACTAGAAATTTCTACCATTATTCAAATATCTTAAATATTATTCAAAACTTTTTCAATACTTCAGATATATTTTATGGTTACTGAAAAATTATTAACACTAACTTAAGAATGGTAAAAATTTAGTTAGACGGACAGAAAGTCACAGGACAAAAAGTCACAAATAATTTGTTTTTAATTGTTTGAATATATAAGTGAAAGATCTTGAAATAATTACTTTTTATTACATTTATGCATGTTACAGTTAAGGAAATTGTTCATAAGAGTTGATAAATGATGCTAAGGATATATTTCTTGGCACCATGGTCCATGAAGCCATTTAAGTACCAAGAAACTAGACAAATTGTTTTCTTAACAAATATTTTATCATCATTGGCTTTTTTAGAATACATTTTTGTTTACAAAATTGCTTTATATATTATAGTTAAAAAAAAATACAAAAATGTTTTTAAAAATAAGCGTTTTCTTATTTAAAGAAAAATAATCTCGAAAAGAATTGTGACCTTTTGTCCTATGAATTTTTGTTTGTGACCTTTTGTTTGTGACCTTTTGTCTGTGACTTTTTGTCCTGTGACTTTCTGTCCTACATTCTAAATGCATGGTGTCAGTCCAGTTTAGTTAATAACCCAGTTAACACTTTCTTTTTGTATATAATGCTAGCAACTTAATAAATTTACCCTTGTTTTATAAGGTAAACGGACTGAAAGTACCAAATTTGATAGGACAAAAAGTCACAAATAATTTGTTTATAATTGTTTGAATATATAAGAGAAAGATCTTGAAATAATTACTTTTTATTACATTTATTCATGTTACAGTTAAGGAAATTGTTCATAAGCCTTGATGAATGGAGATTATCAAATTTATATCATACTATTGTAAATAAACCATTTTGTAAGACGTTTCGGCCACTGGCGAAGAAAAGGCATTGTGATTTAAGTTTTACAGGATGTTTAAAATTTATAGATCTCTGACCAGGTGTACTATTTTTAATGAGTGTGCCCCAACCAGGAGGAATTACTTAAAGACCTAACTTGACCTATAAAAGTTACCAGGTGGTAAGCAATAAAACCTATATGGGGATGGGAGGAGCTTGTTGTTATCAACATCCTATTTATAAATATACACATCATCTGTTTACAATAATAACACATGGCTGTATCTGAATGATAAATTTTATGTATCTTTGTAACAGAAGTGTACATTTGTAAGTATAATTAAAATTCCACTGAATGATGAAAAATAAAAAGTATGAACAATTTACAGTAAAAACCTACATGAAAATCATAATTAAAAAAATAGAAATACAAAAAATTACAGAAACTATTACACAGTATTAAATTTCTTGTGCTGTGATTATTTCTGATAAATTACAAAAACAAATGTCTTGAAAACTGCAGAAAATGAATTTTATTTGAAATATCACATTTAAAACACTGTTTTTGTTCTACTGTCTATGGTTTCTTTTTGAGTAAATATTTTTCATAAATCTTGACCAAATATTGTCTCTAAATTTGTATGTAGCTCTTTTGTAGTTCTTCTTCCCTTTTTTACTACTTGGCATCCTGTGATTTTGTTTAATTGACACTGAAGTAAAGTCGCTATCAACATTTTCATTCCAGTGAAGTACACTAAGGTTGGCTCGGGCAATGTATTGGCTATCACCGAACGCAATTCTTTTGTTTTGATAAATATTTGTTACATTGTTAAAACTTTCAACATAAAATGTATCCCTACCAAGAACATAATCCTTTGCATATTTGTATACAGTTGCATTAAGTATAACACTTAAAAGAAGTTTTTCAGCAACTGGAGAGGTTATTACAATTCGTGACGGTTCATATTTGGCATCAACCTTACACCGGGCACTCTCATGGCAGTCAGTGTGAATATTCTTATAGTGATCAAGGATATTTAATAAACTCTTCTGCAGTTTCTTTTCATCTTGGTTGCAGTTCTGGATAGCCCAATGCATGTGGGTAGCCACAGGTTCAACCTTGTCCGATAACTGGAATGACCATGTTTTTCCCTCAGAAGATTTAGATCCAGTTGACACCTTCTTTAATGCTGATTTTACAGACTTAACACAATGCCAAAAATCATTCTGAATTTTCCCTTACATATTTGTTTATTGACAAATTCCTGTCATGGCAATGAACATTCACTGTTACATCGTTTTCATGTAAATAGTTGAAGATCTTCTCTGTCCCAAGTCTTTCATGTCTTTGAGATACAGGGTCCATTGTTTTTGTAACATATTCACAACTAATAACTTTATGTGTTTTTTCTCCAATGCAAACAACACTTGTATCTTTTGCATTCTTACGCCAGCCGTGTCTTGCATCTGACATAATGTCTATCTTGCTATCAAGTTCTTCATAAGATGCTATCTCTTGTAAAAGTGCTATGTCAGTTGAATATTTATACTCCTCTTGTATGTGCTGACTGTGAACATTGAAAAATGATGTACGATTTTCATCACTTATAACCCCTATTCCTGATCCTTGTGCAAATCTCTTGTAGACTGCAGGCAATATTCCACTACATGTAATCCCATGATTCACTCTACTATTCACTAAGTAATCCTTTGTTGGCAAATAAGGAGAGGAGGACCAAGAAAATACATGAGGTGTCTCTTTATCATTACATTTTAGGCTTGTTTTGCAAACATGTCCTTTTTTCAACATTTTTGTAGGTTTAAGTTTTTCTTTACAACATCTTGCATGCCAATCAACAACCAATATAAGCCTCTTAAATGAATCTTCTGCAGTCAGAAAAATATGTTGGTTTGTGTCTACTTTCTTTGATCTGATATATGTGGATGGACAGGGTTCCTCTTGAAACTCTTTTGACTGGGTGTTACTTGTATCATTCTCTTCATTCCATTTTTGCAGTAAAGCTTCAATAACCTGCAGGTTTCCCATAGGTTTGTTGTTTTTTTTAGTCAATTCTTGTCTAATTGAAGCAAATTTTTCAAAAATTTCATCCTTCTTTTCCTCAGTACCTGACACTTCAATCCGAAAACACGGAGTTCTTTTTCTAGTTTTTTTCACACTTTCTGACATTTTCAACAAAGATCATTTACAACAATAATTATACAAAATACTGTAAGAAAGACTGATGGTTATTTTATCTGAAATATGGATCAATCTATTTAACTTAAGAAAGGTATATAAGTATTCAAGTCAAATATATATGTAATATATTTTGTTAATCATTTTTGATAAATTTAGGAGATAAACCTTTATGAGCTTTGAAAAAAAAAAATTATGATAAAGAATTTTGCTGTTTTGTTTTTAACTTTAATCTTTATCATTCTTAAAAAATTTCTCACACCCCTATACTAATGTATCAGTTACAGTTTTAGTACTTGCAGATATGTCCATTCCCGCCAAATATCAATGATATGCAAACACAACATGTGTAAAATATCACTGTCATAGGGCATTTTTGAGGTCTTACTTGGGATAAAGAAAATTAAAAATTAAAGATTTTTTGCCACAAATATATCTGATATTTTTTTTTTAATTGTTGATTATTATTTTACCAAAAAGAATGTATATTAACGCTTCCAAGTACTTTTATTAAATCTAATCAAACCGAAATCCTAGTTGTAGATTACACATCCTAGATTTTGGAAGTTCATTTTCATCTTATAAAACATGGAGGGAAACAATGAATGTAGTAATGTCACTTCTGTGTTATCACTCGAAGTAACACAAGAGCAGAGAGATGCAATATATCACTTTTTTGCTCATAATGATTGGGATTTAAAAGAGGCTTATTCTGACAAGAATAAGGTGAACGATTCTGAAAGTAATGAATATTCAGAAAATTATCACATTGAACAGGACCAAGAGTCACCTGAATGTCCATATTGTTTATGTCGCCCATGTATAACAGATGAACAAAATAGACAATTGTGGTGGGAAAATGAAAATTGTGCACCTCATGAAAGAAATTCTTTCTTTAGAAAAGATAAATTCAAACGTTTTTGGACAAACCTTTTTCATAGAGGGGTGTGGAATGACCCAAGATATTTAAGGAGAAAGAGAGACGCACTTAAAAGGGACAGACCAAGGAGAAAATATACGTATCACAGGAGAGATTTAATACCAAAATGTGTCCTTGAATTGGTTAGGAAATGGTTCCCAAATCCGTCATGTCAAGAATATATGGGTCACAAATGGGATTAGTGTTGTGATTATTACATATCTTCCCTATTCTAGTATACATTGGACGTTTCTACCAAATCTAAATGATTTTCACTAAAAGTAAATTACCCAATTTCATATTAATAATATTAACCTGGACAAGTTATTATGAATCAATGGAATTCTTAAAAGTCATTACTGTGAAATGGAATAAAGATTAGATTAAAGCTGTACACATGCAAGATAAGAATTTTTCACTTATCAGCACGTGCATGTGGTATTTATGTAAACAAAAACAAAAAACAGCTGATGCAAGCTCCGCCTTATCTGTCAGTCTGGGAAATTCAAATTTTGAAAATCTGACCACTTGAATTTTTAAACATATCAATATTTCTTATATTTATGGATTTTTTTCAACATAAGTTTGTCAAAATGCAGATAATTTATGTTCCTACTTGGTTTACCATTCCTAAAGGAAACAAAAAATTATTAGTTGAGATATCTGAAAAAATGTTCCTTACACTTCAAAGCTGCAAAGAAAACCTAAGAAGCCATAATATTTTTCATTGGATTCTATTTATTCCCCGAGTCCGGTCTTTAATAGTTTACCCCTGATCAGAAGAACAATTTTAATCATTTTTTAATTTTTTTATCCCTTTTAGAAATTCTTCTCAAATTTAGCCCAACAATGTTAGATCTTCAAATTTGTGTTATCAAATTTTTGTTCTTCCCTCTGCGGGATTCAAACCATTGCTTCTGTGACATTGTGGCAACACCACCTGCACCGTGTCCAGCGCCCTAGACCACACGACCACCTAGGTTACATAAAAATATAGCTTTCGGTGGTCCATGTAATACCTTTCCTCATCGGCTTTATCTAGGGTTGTAACACAGTACATGACGTATAGTGGCAAGTAGATGGTGTACTTTTCAGATCAGCTGAAAAAAATATATATATATATGCCAAATTATAATAAGAATAGATATATTTCTAATATAAGGTTAAACAATTTAAGTGATTTAGTTGTCTGTTGTTAGTTAAGTTAAAAAAGATAGTAATATATCTATTTTATGTAACCATGAAATCTAATGTAGTTTTCATTTAAGAATTTAGGTGAATTAACAAGACTAATTTTTGTTAAAAAAAAAATGGCAAACAAGGATCACCTTAATAAGGTTTTATTACCCTCAGTACAGGTGTGTTTTTCAGTCTTTTTTTTTACCAAGACTCAGACTTAAAAACTAGATAATTTGACTATCTCGATTTGATAAATGTGATAATTATTTTAGAATGTAAAAGTCTGTAAATATTTCTTTACTTTATTGTGGCTGTTGTCATGTCAGATAAAAAGATAGTTATATAAACAGTTGAAATTAGACACAGATGCCCTGCTTGTAAATATGCATGAGTCAACTTCCACATACAGATGCAGGACTCATGTAGTTAAGACTGTTTTGTGGTAATAAGCATTGTGTATAAGTTTCATAACATTTGGTTGAAGCAAACTAAAGTTAGAGATTGGAAACGACAGATTTAGCAAGTTTTATGTTTATAAAGGGGTATAACTCATGAATGGTAAAAGTGACGCCACCCAATTTCAATCTTGATCTGTGTTTTGTGGTAATAAGCATTGTGTATAAGTTTCATAACATTTGGTTTAAGGCAAACTAAAGTTAAAGAACAGAAACAACAGATTTAGCAACTTTTATGTTTATAAAGGGGCACAACTCATGAATAGTAAAAGTGACGCCACCCAATTTCAAACTTGATCTGTGTTTTGTGGAAATAAGCATTGTGTATAAGTTTTATAATATTTGGTTGAGGCGTACTAAAGTTAGAGAACGGAAACCAATTTTTGTGGACAAACGGACAGACGGACATACGGGACGGACATGGGTAACACTTAATGCCCACAACACCTAGCGGCAGGGTCATAAAAATAGGTCGAGAACTGGTCCAGAATGGGTTAAGACTGTTTCAGACTGGTCGAGTAATAGTACAGACTTTTGTCAATGGCTAAGATAAGGTCAAGTACAAATCAGTATAGTCGAGTATGGTTAAGATTGGGGTCAAGTAATATCAAGTAAAATTCAGACCAATTCAGACTGGTCGAGTAATAAATCAGTACAGTTGAGTACAGATATAGGCCATTTCAGTCTTTTACTGGTTTGTAGGATATAGATAAGCAGGAGCATCTTTATCCTGATATGTAAAAGTACTTAGTGGTTTAAGTTGGGGGTTTTTCAGAAAATAATCAACAGTATCTTAGTTTATTTTATGCATACAAAGCGATGGAAATCACTTGTGGAAAGATTGTTAGTGTTGACTACATAATTTCATATCATATTTTCGTTTTCCATGAGGTATGGTGATGGACAAAAAAACTTCATATAATAAAAATAAGTACTGTTGCATACAGCTACATTTCTTTAATAAACTGCTTCGCTGAGTGCAGCTAGATACGCCTGCAGAGGTCCAACTCTGAACAGTTGGGGCAAAAATGGACACAATATTCAAGCTTGATTCAGGTCTGAATTTGGATTGTAATTAAATATTTGACATATTATAGGTTTCTGAATAAATGAAGTCAAAGAACTTGAAATTGGTTATATGAATTGAATTTATATTCAATTAAAGATTTCTTGCTGTTGTGCAATACTTAGTAAATCTGTTGTCAGACTATAAACAAATAAAGTTCAATTAATTCTCAATGTCATATTAGAAATTTATGAAAATAAAAAGGGAGCTTACATCAATAGATATTAACAATTCACCAAAGTTTCATGAGAATTGGTGACAGCATTTTTGAGTTATTGTCCGAAAACTGGAAAATCACCCCTTTTTTTAATGAATAAAACCCCATAACTCAGAAATGTAAAAGGTAAAATTTATAAAATTCTAAAGGGAGCTTACATCAATTCATACAAACAATTCACCAAAGTTTCATAAGAATAACTGAAAGCATTTTTGAGTTTTTGTCCGAAAACTGGAAAATCCCCCCTTTTTTTATGAATAAAACCCTGTAACTAAGAAACGTAAAATCTAAAATTTATAAAAATCGAAAGGGAGCTCATGTCAATAGATATAAACAATTCACCACAATTTCTTGCAAGTTGGTGAAATCATTTTTGAGTTAATGTTCCACATGTTGACAACGGACAGACAGACGGACAACGGTATACCATAATACGTCCCGTAAATAGGCATATAAAAAGATCAGCAAATTTTTCAGTAGAATGAGCTAAATGTGTGTCACCATCAGTTGGTCACTAACTACATATATTTCATTTAAATTGCAATTCTATATTTTCATCAAATCAAGTTCAGTTTCAATTTTACTTTTTTTAAACAGAAGACATTACCATTATATACATAAAATATAGATTTCTCTAAATAAAGTTAATTTTGAACTGGTAGTTGTTCAGTTAACCTTTGACTAAGAATTAAATAGGCTTGAAACTTAGATCTTTGCCTCCCAAAATTTACCTGCAAAATGGTTGTTTTGGAGGACAATTCCATGTTAAAATATGTACTTTTTTTCTGACTCCTAATGATATGTTCCTGATTTTTACTCTGAAAATGATTGGCTGTAGGGTGGCATAGAGTAATTTTCATTCCTATAATCCTGGTATAAAGTGATCTTTCTATTGTCCAAAGATAGAGATATTTTTAATTTTTGAAGCAAATTCTTTGAATATTTAAATTTTAAAATGTTTGCTAATCTTTTTTCTTGACAATCATCATCATTATAAAGATGATGGGTGGAAAAGGATTTTTTTTTCTTCAACAAACAAAGAAGGATTTTTCATTGCAAAAAATACATCTCCTGTATTCATACACCCTATCCAAATACCATATACTATTCAACTAGAGAGGTGATCTAGTGATTACAGATACCCTCCCACCCCCACCCCACCCAGCAGGGACTAAGAGATCATGATTCTGTTTCTGTTGCAGCATTCTGTAAAATTTTATAAGATGTTGTAGTATGTTTCTCATAGTTCAAAGTCAGTGTATATGCATGAAAATTTCCTGAATACCCTCAAATATTCTATATAAATATTATGAAAAAAGTGGAGTGCAATGATGACCATTCAAATAGACCTTACCTAAATTTTGTCTTTTACTTATTTCAATTCAAGTCAGGTGCTCACCTGAATGCTGATGTTAAATCAACAATCTAAACAAACCTCAAGTACATGATACGCCCGTCGTCTATTGTGTGAGGTTTTATGCAATAATCATAAATCGTTTCTGAGATTCGGCGCGACATGTGAAACCCCCCTTTTTTTATAAAAAAATCAATAACTCTAAAATAAAATTTTGAATCATCACCAAAAAGTATACAGATCTTTAGATTAATATAACTAAGAAGTGTGTAAAGTTTTAAGCAATAATCATCAATTGTTTTAGAGATACGGCACGACATGTGAAAAAAAACACCCCCCCCCCCGTTTTAGTTACAAAGTCCCGTAACTCAAAAAGTTTTAATCTTATTTTCACCAAAAAGTATACAGATCGTTTGACCCTCATAAGAAACAACTATGATAAGTTTCATGAAATTTGGATAAGTCGTTCTCAAGTTACGGTGCGACATGTGGACGCCGGACAGATGGACAGACAGACAGGCAGATGGACACCAGACATTTGTATACCATAATACGTCCTGTCAAAGGGCGTATAAAAAAGTAAATTCATATAAAAAAGGAATACAACTCTGGTATAATTCTAAAAGTTTTGGTTATTTATTTTAAATTGTCCTTCAATCAAGAACCATAACTTGCAATAGCTTACACTGGTTTTTTGGGCTAGGTGAGCTAAAAAGACCAAAGTAGCAAGTAATTGACAAAAAAAAAATTCATACTTCAATAAACTGCTCTCAAGTTTATATAAATTCATTTTTTTTTACAGGTCATTGTATCATTATGGGACCTTTAATACAAAGTTATATATAAATTTAAGCATTATTAATATATCTATCATTTAAAAAAAAACCAAATAAATTAATATAAAAATATGTGGCATGATTGCCAATGAGACAACTATCCACCAAAGTTCAAATGAAGTGGATGTAATGCATGCTTTTCGAAGTTTCATACTTTCAACTTTGATAAAAAAAGTAATTTCTCATATGCAGCAAGTTTTTTTTTAATGACAAATAAAGATTTGACTCTATATATATGAAACAATTCTTTTAACTCACAGAATAGAACTATCAAATTATTACCTATCAAAAAGACAAATCCATTTATAATAATGGCTGTGTTAGTTCTGTATGGAAGCACTGAAAAAGAAAATCAAAATATTCCTCTCTAATTTGGAACAAGATCAATTATCATGCATCTAAAGTAACTGAAAACTTTAAAATTACTAATCATCAAACTTTAAAAGGACCAAAATATGCATTAAGATGACAAAGACAACAATTGGAACATATGTACCTAAAGTAGCAATCATAAGGGTCTGAATGAGGTGTCCTTTATTTCTTTATTCTTTAATTCTTTTGGACCATTTTTTTTCTAATCTTCATTTATTTTCCCCTTATTCTCTCTTCTTTATATCTAAGAACCCCATTATTCTCTAGTCTTTAATTTTTTGCCTATTTTTCTCTATTCTTTATTTTGGACCTTTATTCTGCACTTTTTGCCAACAATTCTCTGTTCTGTAAACTCCATCCAGACCCTCAATTATACATGCAATATTATAGAAATAAATAAAATTATGAACAAAAGTTATCATATCAATTTTCTTTTTTGAAAACTTAAAAAATTAATCAAGTTTTACACTACAAAGTAAATAAACCGAACATCTAAAACATCAAATTAATAAAAGAACAGAGTTCCAATGTCCCCCACGTTGCACATATTTTATCCTTCCAATAAGGGCAATAACTAAAGAAGCACTTTTTTTGGTTCTTTAAAACTTTTTATTAATATCTTAGAGAAATGAAGGCTTCAGAGCAAATGCAATGTGATTTCCATTATAATTAATATTTTCAAGGGTATAACGCGTTCAAAATATTTTATCAACACTTATTCTAAAAAAGTGTCAAAGATATTGCTGAAATAAACATATGATATGAGTTTCATAAAAATCTGGCAATAATTGTACTCTTGAGAGCACTGACAATGCAATTTTTCATATAATCAATATTTCCAAGGGGCATAACTCTTTTACAAATAATTGATCGGCACTGATTTTGAACACACCAAAGACATCTGACAATGATGATATAAACCTATAATATAAATTTCATAAAAATCTGGCAAGAATTGTACACATTAGAGCACTCATTGAAGGCAATTTTCTAAATAATTAATATTTCCAAGGGACATAATTCTTCAAAAAAAATAATTGATCGGCACTGATTTTCGAACTCGTCAAAGACATTGCTAATATAAACCTATGATTAAAGTTTCATAAAATTCTGGCAAGAATTGTTCTCATGAGAGCGCTAACAATGCAATTTTCCATATAATTAATGTTTCCAAGGGGCATAACTCTTTTAAAAATTATTGATCGGTACTGATTTTCGAACTCATCCAAGACATTGCTAATATAAACTTATGATATAAGTTTCATAAAAATCTAGCAAGAATTGTACAAATGAGAGCACTAACAATGCAATTTTCCATATAATTAATGTTTCCAAGGGGCATTACTCTTTTAAAAATAATTGATCGGAACTGATTTTCGAACTTGTCCAAGACATTGCTGATATAAACCTTGGATATAAGTTTCATAAAAATCTAGCAAGAATTGTACATGTGAGAGCACTAACAAAACCGGACGGATGGACGGACAGACGCCCGGTATTTCTATGTGCCCTGCAACGCATTGCGCAGGGGACCAAAAAGTGAATACAGGCCTTCATTGTTTTTATCTTACTAAAGTGAATACAACTTCTTACAATGGATCAAACATTCTTTTGTGTTTAAAATAAATTGTACAAAATAGATAATTTCCATTGTCGTAATTTAAATTAGAGTTATTCTCCTTTGCCACCATAACTGAGACAAAATGCACAAATATTTCATTAATCAACCTAATTCAACTTGTTATACTTACTGCTAGTCTTCACAGAAAATTGCTTTCTAAATAATTGTAATCTTTTAGCCATGTTTAATTCATTACAATAAAGTTATGATCTTTCATCAGACTTGCTTGTGCCACTGTTTAAAGGGGCATAAGCTGTTAAATTCAAGTTCACTGATTTGACTCAAAATCTCATATTTTATTTATAACATACTCAAACGTTTATTCAAATTACAATAAAAAGTCCTAAATAAACATTTTACAATGCATGGACACTTTAGAATGTTTTAACATTTCGTGTATATTTTATATATAAAATAGATGCCATCTAATTAACCATAGAGATGATCTCAGAAGAATTTCTTAGGTCATATGACCTGATGTAAACATAACTATAAATATAAATACACAGGCAAGCATGTGCAAACGTATAATGACAATTTTTCTAGGTCTGTTTGATTTCATGTCAATGAATGACAATGATGATGTCATAGATAAAACAAAATATGCAAATCATTGTTTTACCTGTATTTGAATGACTTTTTGTGGGAAAAATCAGTCAATAAAAGGGACACTCATGGTGGCTGCCTTGTTTCACTTTTCAATGTTGACATTCTTTTCTTTTCAATAACTAAACATGCTTATCCCTTGCATAGCCCATCCCAGTTAAGGGTTAAATTGAAGTTGGCATGAATATGGATTCAAATAAGTTGTATTATTGACTTGAAAGCCAAAAATACATCATCAACGTTTTTAAGCTTTTTTTTGACAAATTTGAACATTTTCATTTCTTTACATTATCCAATTTTTAAAAATATGTTTATGTAAAATTGAAACATAATGTTCAAGGTCAAAGGTCGAGGTCATTAGTGATCATTGACCTTTTAATCTTGAAGTAGTCCATATGGTCCATTGATTATTACTGAAGACCCCATGTGTCACTAACTGTTCTCAAGTTATAATGATTTAAACATAAAATTAAAAGAGTTCTAACGTCCCTCCCATAGCACATATTTTATCTGTCCACAGGGGCATAACTCTTTTAATAAAATGCTTCGCTGGGCGCAGCTTGATACGACCGCAGAGGTCGAACCCTGAACAGTTGGGGCAAGTATGGACACAACATTCAAGCTTGATACAGCTCTGAATTTGGATTGTGATTAAATATTTGACACAGCATAGGTTTCTGACACAGAAAGAATGTGGTCTTAGAACTTCAATTTTTTTAATTTACCTATTATGGTCCAATGTCCAAAATCAAAATACATGGTTAGATTCAGCATATCAAAGAACCCCATATATTCAATTTTTGTTGAAATCAAACAAAGTTTAATTTTGGACCCCAACTTGGACAAACTTGAAAACTGGTCCCATAATCAATCAAAGCACGAAAGCGCTGTAAAGGCAGTTAATTACAGGTTGTGTGTATTTTAAGTCCAGTTATATCATTATCTTGCATAGTACAGTGTACTTATCAGAGGTGGCTTTCAGTATTTAAGATTTAGAGTTCTCTAATGATATTGAATAAGTTTTATGAATGTCATATTCTGAGCACTATATGAAGGCGATTGTTCTCACTTGTTTATGAACTAGTGCATTATGTCCAGTTTGTACCTTTTTTATCTGTTTATAGTCAAATTAGTTATCAAAGGTACCAGGATTATAATTTAATACGCCAGACGTGTGTTTCGTCTACATAAGACTCATCAGTGACGTTCAGATCAAAATAGTAACAAAGCCAAACAAGTACAAAGTTGAAGAGCATTGAGGACCCAAAATTCCAAAAAGTTGTGCCAAATACGGCTAAGGAAATCTATTCCTTGGATAAGAAAATCCTTAGTTTTTTCATTGGCAATCATAACACATCTCCTTATTTATATAATGATCTAAATCTTTCTTTATATAAACTTTTGATTTGGTACCATAGAACTATGTAGAGTAAATGTACATTGCAACATGTCAACTCTTTCAACTCCAAGCAAAATTATATTTCCAAGCATAAAGTAATTAATGCATGAAATAAAATGCTCCGCTGGGGCGCAGCTTGATACGACCGCAGAGGTCGAACCCTGAACAGTTGGGGCAAGTATGAACACAACATTCAAGCTTGATTCAGCACTGAATTTGGATTGTAATTAAATATTTGACACAGCATAGGTTTCTGACACAGAATGAAAGTGGTCTAAGATACTTAAAAAAATTTAATTTACCTATTCAAACCATATCATTATTATTTGCTTTTATATATAAATCAGAAATAACCAATTTAAAATGGAAAATTTTAAAGAAAAAAAAGGAAAAAGAATCCCCCCCCCCAAATTTTTTGAACCCCCTTATGATTCATCACCCCAAAACTCAATCCCAGCCTTCCCTTTGTGGTATGGTACCTTGCAGTACAATTTCAGAGAGATCCATACACTTGAACACATGTTATTGTCTGGAAACTAGAAAAATGCTTGTTTTTTGGCCCCTTTTTGGTTCCAAATTCCTAAACGTTTAGGGCAATTACCCCCAAACTCAAACCCAGCTTTCCCTTTGTGATATGGAATCTTGTAGTACAATTTCATAAAGATCCATACACTTACACACAAGTTATTGCCATGAAACTAGAAAAATGCTTGTTTTTTGCCCCTTTTTGGCCCCTAATTCCTAAAATTTGGAGGCAATTACCCCCAAAATCAATCCCAGCATTCCCTTTGTGATATGGAACCATGTGATACAATGTCAGAGAGATCCATAGACTTACACACAAGTTATTGTCATGAAACTAGAAAAATGCATGTTTTTTGCCCCTTTTTGGCCCCTAATTCCTAAAATTTGGAGGCTATTACCCCCAAAATCAATCCCAGCATTCCCTTTGTGGTATGGTACCTTGCAGTACAATTTCAGAGAGATCCATACACTTGAACACAAGTTATTGTCTGGAAACTAAAAAAATGCTTATTTTTGGCCCCTTATTCCTTAACTTTTTGGGCAATTACCCCCAAACTCTATTCCAGCTTTCCCTTTGTGATATGGAACCTTGTAGTACAATTTCATAAAGATCCATACACTTACACACAAGTTATTGCCATGAAACTAGAAAAATGCTTGTTTTTTGCCCCTTTTTGGCCCCTAATTCCTAAAATTTGGAGGCAATTACCCCCAAATTCAATCCCAGCATTCCCTTTGTGATATGGAACCATGTGATACAATGTCAGAGAGATCCATAGACTTGCACACAAGTTATTGTCATGAAACTAGAAAAATGCTTGTTTTTTGCCCCTTTTTGGCCCCTAATTCCTAAAATTTGGAGGCAATTACCCCCAAAAATCAATCCCAGCATTCCCTTTGTGATATGGAACCTTGTGAGATCCATACACTTACACACAAGTTATGTCTGGAAGTTACAAAAATGCTTATTTTTGGCCCCTAATTCCTTAACTGTTGGTACCATAACCCCCAAAATCAATCCCCACTTTCCTTTTGTGGTATTGAACCTTATTTTAAAATTTCATTGAGATCCATTCACTTAAACTAAAGTTAGAGTGCGAAAACGAATGTGTCTTCGGATGACGACGCCGACGCCAACGTCATACCAATATACAACCACAAAATTTTTTTGCGGTCGTATAAAAAGGAGTTCTTAATTAAGAAATAAACTGATTCGCTGAGCGCAGCTGGATACACCCGCAGAGGTACTACCCTGAACAGCTGGGGCAAAAATGGACACAATATTCAAGCTTGATACAGGTCTGAATTTGGATTGTAATTAAATATTTGACATATTATAGTTTCTGAATAAATGTAGTCAATGAACTTGAAATCGGTTATATGAATTGAATTTATATTCAATTAAAGATTTCTTGCTGTTGTGCAATACTTAATAAATCTGTTGCCAGACTATAAACAAATAAAGTTCAATTTCTTCTCAATGTCATATTTGAAATTTATGAAAATCAATACGGAGATTACATCAATAGCTATAAATAATTCACCAAAGTTTCATGTGAACTGCTTAAAGCATTTTTGAGTTGTTGTCCAAAAACTGGAAAATCCCCCCTTTTTTAATGAATAAAACCCCATAACTCAGAAATGTAAAATCTAAAATTTATAAAATTCTAAAGGGAGCTTACGGATTGATAATTTAGTCTTAGATGCAAGATTTTTTTATCAGTTGTTAGTGGCTTTGAACTAGCTGTCAGTAACTGCTAGTACTCTCAGATTTGTACTTAGTGTCTTTTTGTTGTTTGGATGTACAACTACCCGACCACGTCCACTTGTATTTGTATTTATCCATCTGATGAGTTTAGCCTCTTTCAACTGATTTTTATAGTTCTTTCTTATATTGTACTGTTACACCACTGTCCCAGGTTAGGGGGAGGGTTGGGATCCCGCTAACATGTTTAAGCCCGCCACATTCTGTATGTACATGTATGTGCCTGTCCCAAGTCAGGAGCCTATAAAAGTGTAATTCAGTGGTTGTCGTTTGTTTATGTGTTGCATATTTGTTATATTTGTTCATTTTTTTACATAAAATAGGCCGTTAGTTTTCTTGTTTGAATTGTTTTACATTGTCATTTCTGGGCCTTTTATAGCTGACTGTGCGGTATGGGCTTTGCTCATTGTTGAAGGCCGTACTGTGACCTATAGCTGTTAATTTCTGTGTCATTTGGTCTCTTGTGCATGTGTGGAGAGTTGTCTCATTGGCAATCATACCACATCTTCTTTTTTATATTTACATCAACAGATATAAAAAATTCACCAAAGTCAAGGTGAGACAACAAAACTTAGTTGTAAGATCTCTGAAATTTTTTACAGGGTATGAGTTTTTCTCATTGTTGGAGATTGTACGGTGACAGTAACACCTGTAACTGCTTAAACCCATTTCTTATGCACTTTAGTTTGATAAACTCACTGAATATCATACCACATCTCCTTATTTTTATATGCATTACAATTTACATGTGCATGTAATTGTAAATATATATATATCAGAACAAAATTCATTGCGTCACTTTTATTTATGCATCCTTTGGCACAATACAAGTTCTAAAATTACACAACATACAACAACTAAATGTTATTTCAGATGAAAGTTTTGTTTCAGTTTCATTCATAGGATTTATTAGAATTTTGTATGTTTTGCCAAGTCCAATAATTCGCTCTATGTGACATAGAGACATAGTTGACTAAACCACCAAGTGTCGAACATTCAAGAATTTTCAGTGTTTCTGTTTTTATTTGATGAAAAGGTTGCCTGAGCTCTAGGAGCTTTAGGTTTTATCACGGGATATTCTGTGCTGTCAATAATAATCCAAGTCGTAGGAAACTTTAATTTGAAGTTGGATGGTGAAAAATACCTGACTAAACCACTAGATGGCCAAGTGTTAGCCTCACACCACTGTTTAGACATAAAAATAATCCATGTATACACAATATTCTTAACACTAGATTCAATCTAGAATCTAGACAGTTCAAAGTTGGTTGTATGATGCCTCAATTTCATCAAAGTCATAAAAAAACTGATTTTCAACTGACACCCTATCAATTTGAAAATATATGTATCTCAAACAATGTGCTGCTGGACCAAGTGTGGTCAAAACAAATAAAAATTTAGTATACAACTCTGAACCGGTATAAAAATGCATGGCTGTGTCACGTGTCTTCATTTCAAAATTCTCTGCTGAAAACATAGGCATTGATGGTGTTTGCGTAATTCCATCTGTGAAGCTCAACATTAGCTCGGCAGTTGGTGGTGGACAGTCATAAATCCTTTCTGCAGTATGAATGACTTCTTCAGGAAAACCAACTTTACAATCAAAACTTTCCTCTAGATTTCTACTACAATATTCATCAAGTTTAGTTCTTTTGTTTTCACAGGAAACTGCCCTGATTTTTCTTTTTGCGGACGATTCAGTCTCTTGCTTGGTCCAGGAAAATAGGCTGGGAATTGCAGTAGACTTAAGTCTCTGTATGGTGGGTTTGCGCCCTGAAAAAGGTTATAAAACATTAGATTTTTTATAATTAAATGAACTTCCATTAGCAATGTATACTTTGTACTACCTGGCGAAATATTAACTAGATTTATTCATTACAATCTGGATAAAACTATGTTTGCCTGATTCAATGTATGTTATGTAAATCCAAAGGACAAACAATGAGAGACTTATGCAACAAACGTACATTGTTTGTACCTAAATAACTATAATATAGATGAGAGCATGTCATTGTTTTGTTCCTGTTAACATTGTCATTGATATTTTTCAAGAAAGTCTATGAGGCATAGCTTATGCATTCCTGTCATTACTACATTAGCATAATTACTGCTAAAATAATTCTCAGTATGATATACCTCTTGTAAGAAATCATTATAATTGTAGCAATCACCAAAAAATTTCAAACAGATCACATTGATACGTAATCCAAAAAATTATGACGTCTTGAATTACCCACCCCCTTTTATTCTAAAACGATAATTGCGGTTGTAAACAGACTTTGGTTTATTCGCATGGAGATTACATATATAACTATATATTTCACAAAGAAAATAGAGTTTTACCATGAATAGTTTCCTGCACGTAGTCTTTTTCAGTAAAACGTGCCTTGCAAACAACAGCTGATTGAGATGGACTCCACGATATCATCGTGTTCTCATCCAATCTGCGTATGGGCCATGGCGTTGATCCAACTTTTCCTTCTTTTTAAGTCATTTGGAAATGCATGTTCTCCTCTTAAATGACATCCAGGTACACAACAACAAGTACTTGGCATCGTTAATTAAAAATATAACCAGTAACTGAAATAGTTGCACAGTGCAGAAACCGGAAGAAGAGGAACAGGATCCGCTACCACGGCGCCACCTATTCAGGAACGATAATTTGCTACTTTATATTACTGCGAAAATAACGTTAGACGGGTTCACGTGCATAAACAGAAATGCGCTTTAAATTGTATAATATAATTCATGTTCAGTCGACCTTTAATTATTATATCAACGACTGAAATGATTTATAAACATCTAGATTGCAGATAACACTCGAAATTAACCCGAGCTCTTTCCACACGGAATTCAAATAATTCTAGTTTGTCAATCGGTTGACTGCTTATAATGCAAAATACTAATATATCAAAAGTTTTTAAAACTAACAAAACACAATGATCGTTTCTCTATTTCCCAATGTAAATGAAATGAAACAAAAAACATTTTATATCGCAATAAGAAGAGGAGAGAATTCAACATTTCCGGATCTACTTGGAGTCTAATGACCCCCCACGTAGATAAGTTGGATATCGCGGAAGGAAGGATTAACCCGGCAACTAGAAAGGCATTAAAGCACTGCCTTTAAAAATCTAAACATGTGTTAGATTCAGCATATCAAAGTACCCGAAGAATTCAATTTTTGTTAAAATCAAACTAAGTTTAATTTTGGACCCTTTGGACCTTAATGTAGACAAATTTAAAAAACGGGACCCTAAATTAAAAATCTAAAAACACAGTTAGATTTGGCATATCAAAGAACCCCAATAATTCAATTTTTGATGAAATCAAACAAAGTTTAATTTTGGACCCTTTTGACCTCAATATGAACCAATCTGATAGCGGGCCCACAAATAAAAAATCTAAATACATGGTAAGATTCAGCATATCAAAGAACCCCATATATTCAATTTTTGTTGAAATCAAACAAAGTTTAATTTTGGACCCCAATTTGGACCATCTTGAAAACTGGGCCAAAAATCTAAAATCTAAATACATGTTTAGATTCAGCATATCAAAGAACCCCATATATTCAATTTTTGTTGAAATCAAACAAAGTTTAATTTTGGACCCCAACTTGGACCAACTTGAAAACTGGTCCCATAATCAAAAATCTAAACACATGTTTAGATTCAGCATATCAAAGAACCCCAAAAATTCAATTTTTGTTAAAATCAAACTAAGTTTAATTTTGGACCCTTTGAACCTTAATGTAGAGCAATTTAAAAAACAGGACCCAAAATTAAAAATCTAAATACACGGTTAGATTTGGCATATCAAAGAACCCCAATAATTCAATTTTTGATGAAATCAAACAAAGTTTAATTTTGGACCCTTTTGACCTCAATATGAACCAATTTGATAGCGGGCCCACAAATAAAAAATCTAAATACATGGTAAGATTCAGCATATCAAAGAACCCCATATATTCAATTTTTGTTGAAATCAAACAAAGTTTAATTTTGGACCCCAATTTGGACCAACTTGAAAACTGGGCCAAAAATCTAAAATCTAAATACATGTTTAGATTCAGCATATCAAAGAACCCCATATATTCAATTTTTGTTGAAATCAAACAAAGTTTAATTTTGGACCCCAACTTGGACCAACTTGAAAACTGGGCCCATAATCAAAAATCTAAACACATGTTTAGATTCAGCATATCAAAGAACCCTAAGAATTCAATTTTTGTTAAAATCAAACTAAGTTTAATTTTGGACCCTTTAGACCTTAATGTAGACAAATTTAAAAAACGGGACCCAAAATTAAAAATCTAAATACACGGTTAGATTCGGCATATCAAAGAACCCCAATAATTCAATTTTTGATGAAATCAAACAAAGTTTAATTTTGGACCCTTTGGACCTCAATGTGGACCAATTTAAAAACGGGGCCCAAAATCCAAAAACTTAATACACGGTTAGATTCAGCATATTAAAGAACCCCAAGAATTCAAGAATAAAACCCCATTGAAATTGATCAAGAAATAAGCAATTTATACGAAGTATCTTCTTTTGAACAATACTGTGCAATTGAATATTTCTTGCTATTGCGCAATACTGTACAATTGACAATTTCTTGCTATTGCGCAATATTGTGCTATTGGATATTTCTTGCTATTGCGCAATACTGTTAAATTGAAGATTTCTTGCTATTGCGCAATACTGTGCAATTGAAGATTTCTTGCTATTGTGCAATACTGTGCAATTGAAAATTTCTTGCTATTTCACAATACTTATTATATAATAATTTACACATCCTGTTTGGTGTGTATCTCCTACCATATCATTATTATTTGCTTTTAAATATAAATCAGAAATAACCAACTTAAAATGGAAAATTTTAAAAGAAAAAAAAAAGGAAAAAAAGAAAAAAAAAAAAAAAAAAAATCCCCCCCCCCCAAATTTTTTGAACCCCCTTATGATTCATCACCCCCAAACTCAATCCCAGCCTTCCCTTTGTGGTATGGTACCTTGCAGTACAATTTCAGAGAGATCCATACACTTGAACACAAGTTATTGTCTGTAAACTAGAAAAATGCTTATTTTTGGCCCCTTTTTGGCCCCCAATTCCTAAACGTTTCGGGCAATTACCCCCAAACTCAATTCCAGCTTTCCCTTTGTGATATGGAACCTTGTAGTACAATTTCAGAAATATCCAAACACTTACACACAAGTTATTGTCATGAAACTAGAAAAATGCTTGTTTTTTGCCCCTTTTTTGGCCCCTAATTCCTAAAATTTTGAGGCAATTACCCCCAAAATCAATCCCAGCATTCCCTTTGTGATATGGAACCTTGTGGTACAATGTCAGAGAGATCCATACACTTACACACAAGTTATTGTCTGAAAGTTACAAAAATGCTTATTTTTGGCCCCTTTTTGGCCCCTAATTCCTTAACCTTTGGTACCATAACCCCCAAAATCAATCCCAACCTTCCTTTTGTGGTATTGAACCTTATGGTGAAATTTCATGGAGATCCATTCACTTAAACTAAAGTTAGAGTGCGAAAACCAATGTGTCTTCGGACGACGCCGGACGACGCCGGACGACGACGACGCCGGACGACGACGACGACGACGACGACGACGACAACGACGACGACGACGACGACGACGACGCCAACGTCATACCAATATACGACCAAAAAATTTTTAATTTTTGCGGTCGTATAAAAACAGTTGATCACCACTGATTTCCAAACTGGTCCAAGAAATTGCTGATATAAACCTTTGATATAACAAGAAATGATTGTAACAGGATGCTGTTACGAAGTCTCCCAAACGAAGCTCCCATAATTCGTAATTCCCAGGGTTGCCTGACATTGGGCAACGTCCAGTGAAAATTGGTTTGGTCCAGTAAAGTTATATGCATTAGTGATGCCTGGGGACAAACCTTGTATATCATTCAAATCATCTTGGCATGACAAACCAGAATATATATGGTTTAGGGGTGGGGATCTCGACCATTTACAAGAAACTAGAACATTGGGGGTGGGGAGGAACCCCTGGGGACTGGCCCTATACGTCATTCAAATGTTCATTACATGACGAACAGGAATATATATGGTTTAGGGGTGGGGATCTCAACCATTTACAAGATATTAGAACTTTCTCAAATGGCAGGGGGTCGGGATGACCCCTGGGGACTAACCCTGTATATCATTCAAACCAACTTCGCATGACAAACCAGAATATATATGGTTTAGGGGTGGGGATCTTGACCACTTAGAAGATATTAGAACTTTCTTAAATGGCAGGGGGTGGGGGTGACCCCTGGGGACTAACCCTGTATTTCATTTGATGTGCTTTATCATGACAAACCAGAATATATATGGTTTAGGGGTGGGGATCTCGACCATTTACAAGATATTAGATCTTTCTCAAATGGCAGGGGGTCGGGATGACCCCTGGGGACTAACCCTATATATCATTTAAACCATCTTAGCATGACAAACCAGAATATATATGGTTTAGGGGTGGGGATCTTGACCACTTAGAAGATATTAGAACTTTCTTAAATGGCAGAGGGTGGGGTGACCCCTGGGGACTAACCCTGTATAACATTTGATGTGCTTTATCATGACAAACCAGAATATATATGGTTTAGGTGTGGGGATCTCGACCATTTACAAGATATTAGAACTTTCTCAAATGGCAGGGGGTCGGGATGACCCCTTGGGACTAACCCTGTATATCATTCAAACCATCTTAGCATGACAAACCAGAATATATATGGTTTAGGGGTGGGGATCTTGACCACTTACAAGGTATTAGAACTTTCTTTAATGGCAGGGGGTGGGGGTGACCCCTGGGGACTAACCCTGTATTTCATTTAATGGGCTTTATCATTTAGAACATTTTCAATTAAAAAGATTGTGTCTATCACAAACGGTTTTCAATTTATAATCATTTTAAAATTTTAAAAAATAAAATCCCATAGGGTTCTATAGTAAAACCCTTTTTTCTTTTTGCCCCTCAAAGTACCCCTTTATAAACCCCATTGCTCAAACAAAACCCTGATTGCACCACTAGACATGTTAGTCTAACATATTGTGAAACCCTAAGTTAATCTGACAAGCGGTTTTGGAGAACGGGTGCGGACAAGTTCAAATTTAAAAGCGGCGGAAGAAGAAGAAGAAGAAGAAGAATAATAATAATAACAAGAAATGATTGTAACAGGATGCTGTTACGAAGTCTCCCAAACGAAGCTCCCATAATTCGTAATTCCCAGGGTCGCCTGACATTGGGCAACGTCCAGTGAAGATTGGTTTGGTCCAGTAAAGTTATATGCATTAGTGATGCCTGGGGACTAACCTTGTATATCATTCAAATCATCTTGGCATGACAAACCAGAATATATATGGTTTAGGGGTGGGGATCTCGACCATTTACAAGATACTAGAACATTGGGGTGGGGAGGAGTCCCTGGGGACTGGCCCTATACGTCATTCAAATGTTCATTACATGACGAACAGGAATATATATGGTTTAGGGGTGGGGATCTCAACCATTTACAAGATATTAGAACTTTCTCAAATGGCAGGGGGTTGGGATGACCCCTGGGGACTAACCTGTATATCATTCAAACCAACTTCGCATGACAAACCAGAATATATATGGTTTAGGGGTGGGGATCTTGACCACTTAGAAGATATTAGAACTTTCTTAAATGGCAGGGGGTGGGGGTGACCCCTGGGGACTAACCCTGTATTTCATTTGATGTGCTTTATCATGACAAACCAGAATATATATGGTTTAGGGGTGGGGATTTCAACCATTTACAAGATATTAGAACTTTTTCAAATGGCAGGGGGTCAGGATGACCCCTGGGGACTAACCCTGTATATCATTCAAACCATCTTAGCATGACAAACCAGAATATATATGGTTTAGGGGTGGGGATCTTGACCACTTAGAAGATATTAGAAATTTCTTAAATGGCAGGGGGTGGGGTGACCCCTGGGGACTAACCCTGTATTTCATTTGATGTGCTTTATCATGACAAACCAGAATATATATGGTTTAGGGTTGGGGATCTCAACCATTTACAAGATATTAGAACTTTCTCAAATGGCAGGGGGTCGGGATGACCCCTGGGGACTAACCCTGTATATCATTCAAACCATCTTAGCATGACAAACCAGAATATATATGGTTTAGGGTTGGGGATCTTGACCACTTACAAGATATTAGAACTTTCTTAAATGGCAGGGGGTGGGGGTGACCCCTGGGGACTAACCCTGTATTTCATTTGATGTGCTTTATCATGACAAACCAGAATATATATGGTTTAGGGGTGGGGATCTTGACCATTTACAAGATATTAGATTTTTCTCAAATGGCAGGGGGTCGGGATGACCCCTGGGGACTAACCCTATATATCATTCAAACCATCTTAGCATGACAAACCAGAATATATATGGTTTAGGGGTGGGGATCTTGACCACTTACAAGATATTAGAACTTTCTTAAATGGCAGAGGGTGGGGGTGACCCCTGGGGACTAACCCTGTATAACATTTGATGTGCTTTATCATGACAAACCAGAATATATATGGTTTAGGTGTGGGGATCTCGACCATTTACAAGATATTAGAACTTTCTCAAATGGCAGGGGGTCGGGATGACCCCTTGGGACTAACCCTGTATATCATTCAAACCATCTTAGCATGACAAACCAGAATATATATGGTTTAGGGGTGGGGATCTTGACCACTTACAAGGTATTAGAACTTTCTTTAATGGCAGGGGGTGGGGGTGACCCCTGGGGACTAACCCTGTATTTCATTTAATGGGCTTTATCATTTAGAACATTTTCAATTAAAAAGATTGTGTCTATCACAAACGGTTTTCAATTTATAATCATTTTAAAATTTTAAAAAATAAAATCCCATAGGGTTCTATAGTAAAACCCTTTTTTCTTTTTGCCCCTCAAAGTACCCCTTTATAAACCCCATTGCTCAAACAAAACCCTGATTGCACCACTAGACATGTTAGTCTAACATATTGTGAAACCCTAAGTTAATCTGACAAGCGGTTTTGGAGAACGGGTGCGGACAAGTTCAAATTTAAAAGCGGCGGAAGAAGAAGAAGAAGAAGAAGAATAATAATAATAACAAGAAATGATTGTAACAGGATGCTGTTACGAAGTCTCCCAAACGAAGCTCCCATAATTCGTAATTCCCAGGGTCGCCTGACATTGGGCAACGTCCAGTGAAGATTGGTTTGGTCCAGTAAAGTTATATGCATTAGTGATGCCTGGGGACTAACCTTGTATATCATTCAAATCATCTTGGCATGACAAACCAGAATATATATGGTTTAGGGGTGGGGATCTCGACCATTTACAAGATACTAGAACATTGGGGTGGGGAGGAGTCCCTGGGGACTGGCCCTATACGTCATTCAAATGTTCATTACATGACGAACAGGAATATATATGGTTTAGGGGTGGGGATCTCAACCATTTACAAGATATTAGAACATTGGGGGTGGGGGGAACCCCTGGGGACTGACCGTATACGTCATTTAAATGTTCGAGACATGACAAATAGGAATATATATGGTTTAGGGGTGGGGATCTCAACCATTTACAAGATATTAGAACTTTCTCAAAATGGCAGGGGGTCAGGATGACCCCTGGGGACTAACCCTGTACATCATTCAAACCATCTTAGCATGACAAACCAGAATATATATGGTTTAGGGGTGGGGATCTTGACCACTTAGAAGATATAAGAACTTTCTGAAATGGCAGGGGGTGGGGGTGACCCCTGGGGACTAACCCTGTATTTCATTTGATGTGCTTTATCTGGACAAACCAGAATATATATGGTTTAGGGGTGGGGATCTCGGCCATTTACAAGATATTAGAACTTTCTCAAATGGCAGGGGGTCGGGATGACCCCTGGGGACTAACCCTGTATATCATTCAAACCATCTTAGCATGACAAACCAGAATATATATGGTTTAGGGGTGGGGATCTTGACCACTTACAAGATATTAGAACTTTCTTAAATGGCAGGGGGTGGGGGTGACCCCTGGGGACTAACCCTGTATTTCATTTGATGTGCTTTATCATGACAAACCAGAATATATATGGTTTAGGGGTGGGGATCTCGACCATTTACAAGATATTAGTACTATCCCAAATGGCAGGGGGTCGGGATGACCCCTGGGGACTAACCCTGTATATCATTCAAACCATCTTAGCATGACAAACCAGAATATATATGGTTTAGGGGTGGGGATCTTGACCACTTACAAGATATTAGAACTTTCTTAAATGGCAGGGGGTGGGGTGACCCCTGGGGACTAACCCTGTATAACATTTAATGTGCTTTATCATGACAAACACGAACATATATGGTTTAGGGGTGGGGATCTCGACCACTTACAAGATATTAGAACTTTCTCAAATGGCAGGGGGTCGGGATGACCCCTGGGGACTAACCCTGTATATCATTCAAACCATCTTAGCATGACAAACCAGAATATATATGGTTTAGGGGTGGGGATCTTGACCACTTACAAGATATTAGAACTTTCTTAAATGGCAGGGGGTGGGGGTGACCCCTGGGGACTAACCCTGTATAACATTTGATGTGTTTTATGATGACAAACCAGAATATATATGGTTTAGGGGTGGGGATCTCGACCACTTACAAGATATTAGAACTTTCTCAAATGGCAGGGGGTCGGGATGACCCCTGGGGACTAACCCTGTATATCATTCAAACCATCTTAGCATGACAAACCAGAATATATATGGTTTAGGGGTGGGGATCTTGACCACTTACAAGGTATTAGAACTTTCTTAAATGGCAGGGGGTGGGGGTGACCCCTGGGGACTAACCCTGTATAACATTTGATGTGTTTTATGATGACAAACCAGAATATATATGGTTTAGGGGTGGGGATCTCGACCATTTACAAGATATTAGAACTTTCTCAAATGGCAGGGGGTCGGGATGACCCCTGGGGACTAACCCTGTATATCATTCAAACCATCTTAGCATGACAAACCAGAATATATATGGTTTAGGGGTGGGGATCTTGACCACTTACAAGGTATTAGAACTTTCTTAAATGGCAGGGGGTGGGGGTGACCCCTGGGGACTAACCCTGTATTTCATTTAATGGGCTTTATCATTTAGAACATTTTCAATTAAAAAGATTGTGTCTATCACAAACGGTTTTCAATTTATAATCATTTGAAAATTTTAAAAAATAAAATCCCATAGGGTTCTATAGTAAAACCCTCTTTTCTTTTTGCCCCTCAAAGTACCCCTTTATAAACCCCATTGCACAAACAAAACCCTGATTGCACCACTAGACATGTTAGTCTAACATATTGTGAAACCCTAAGTTAATCTGACAAGCGGTTTTTGAGAACAGGTGCGGACAAGTTCAAATTTAAAAGCGGCGGAAGAAGAAGAAGAAGAAGAAGAAGAAGAAGAATAATAATAATAATAACTGAGCAAAAACAATAAGTCTTCCCAAACTTCGTTTGGGAGACTTAATAATAAGAACTGAGCAAAAACAATAAGTCTTCCCAAACTTCGTTTGGGAGACTTAAATATCAGGCAAGAATTGTACATGTGCAAGTGCTTACAATACAAATTACTATAGAATTTACATTTCTAAGGTAAACAACTCCTGACAATAGACATTATGATATTAACCTTCCATATAAATTTCATAACTATCCTTCAAGAAATGTAGGCTTGAGAGTTCTAAAACGCAATTTTCCATATAATTCATATTTCCAATTGGCACATAACTCTCTTGAAAATAGTTGATTGGCATTGATTTTCGAAATTGTCGGAGACATTGCTGATATAACCCTTTGATATAAATTTGATAAAAATCTGGCAAGAATTGAACATGTGAGCATGCTTACTATGCCATTTTTCATATAATTCATATTTCTAAGGAGCATAACTCTTATAATCAAATTGATGGAAATAACTCATGGAAAGATTGGAAGAGTAGTTTGAATAATTTAGGTATGGTGTGGACAAAATAGAACATTAATAAAGCACTATTGCTGACAATTGTATTAACCGCAGGTCTTTAGAAGGAAAAGCACTTTTCCAGATGATAAAATGAGCTAAATGTGAATCAAATTGAATTTCGTTTAAACTGCAGTTAATATCTTAACCAAATAATGTTCCCGGAAACATGTTCAAAAAAAAAATGTGAATCAAAGATTCTTCTAATATTGAGTTTACCAAGTATCCTTGTAAGACATAGGACCGACAGATAGACTTGAAACTAAGAATTTTATTGTGTTAAAAAATAATCTAAAAGTTTTTTTTGGGGCATTTTGTAAGTTGAAACATAGGTATACTATTTTTCTCCTCTGAGAATTGCTTATTGATTTTGAAAACAATTATCATAATTATATGACATTGAAGATTAAAATTGTAGAGTGTATTTTAATCAATTTATAATTTAAATATCTTTCAGCAAAGGGCATTGAAAATGTACTTTTTCAACATAAACAAATTAAAAAACTTATTTGTTGAAATGTGGATTCTTTCTTGATTGCAAAAATATATATACACTTCTTATATTCAAATGACAAAAATTGATAACAGACATTTGATTGAGAATAAACTAAAGAAAAAATGGTTTGTTCTTATTAAGAGTTTTATAAATTAAATAACTGTTTCAAGCCAATCACTGATAAAAAAATAAGCAAACTAACCTAAATTGTTGATTAATTACAGATGATTCTTGCAGATTTATCAAGTAAATTATAGGCCTTACTTGAATACCTTTTATATATTTATATTTAGATTTCATTTTTTTTTTTGAAAAAAAGATCTTGTTAATCCTTAATTAATCATTTGTCTTTCAGACAAAATTTACACAATCACTTTTGTACTGTAGATCAAAAGTAATACACTGTAACAGGCAATGAATAAATCTATCATCTATATATATCAAACATATCTAATATATGCATTTGTGTATTCAATTATGAGGTCAAATATTTGTGTATTGAGATGTTTATTGAAGGGTCTGTATAATTATGTAAGACTGAGGTTGATTACTAATGTGGTCAATATGATTGGCATTTAAGGAGGTGGGGCATTGTAATTAAGGCCCCACCTTGTCTCTGATTGTTTGGTGATCATGACAGTTGTCAATTATACTAGTATTGTATCATTACTCAATTACCTAATCAAAATGACAAAAAAGCCTGGACATCAACACACCTTAAAGACATACATACTTGAATGAACTGCTCCAAAAATATAACTCAAATTTTTTACAGTTCATATGTGCATATGTGCACAGATATGAGAACTATAGGGAACTATATTTCAGTGTGTATACATTTTATAGATTTAGTAGCTAACCTGTGCTTAGTTACTTGTTGTTAGGGAGGCCGGTGCCTTAGGAAAGATTTAGAACAAGTTCCAATCTTTCCAAAAACAATTGATCTGCACTGTATTTGGACATGCTGATTCAAACCTTTGATATAAATTTCATAAAATTCTGGCAATTGTACACAGGAGAGCCCTTACATTGCAATTTTCCATATAATAAATGTTTCCAAGGGCATAACTCTTTGAACATTGATCTGTACCTATTTTCGAACTTGTCAGAAACATTGCTGATATTAACCAATGATACAAATTTGATAAAAATCTGGCAAGATCAGTGGCAGTAAGATTTAAGGAATTAAATCTTTAGTTTTCCTTTTATTAGGCCTAAAAAAAAAATATTTGTGTTTCCGGTAAATCATTTTGAAAAATAGGGTTGGTAGGTCGGATTTTTTTTTTTTTTTTTTTTTTTTTTTTTTTGACATTGTAAACGAAATCCGGAAAATTATCATGGTTTTTCCGGGTCCGTAATTAGTTTCAAATACCGGAAGTGCGGCCATTTGCAATGTTTTTGAAGCACCTGCGGTGCAAATTTCTTTGATTTTAACCTATTTGGAATACCTTTTGACATAAATAAAATGTTTTACTGGCTTTCTGTGCCAGTAGAAGCAAGTTAGATAAATAATTATGTCGATTAACAGAAGCCTGTGTCAAAAACAGTGTCAATTGATACCTTTTTTTTTGAAGATCCAATAAAAAAATTAGGGTCGGGGCTAAAAAACAGGGTCGGTCGGGTTACCGGAAACACAGATTTTTTTTTTCTCGGCCTTAATTGAATTGCTTTTAATAATAATATTAATATAATTATTATTTCCTCAAGCTGTTTATTCATTCATTCTCGTTAAACAACACTTGGCAAAGGCATTTTGCACAGCGAAAATTAACTATTGAAATATTAAAACTATTGTTGAAATACAGATTGAGAACAATCTCTACACTGATGGCAGCAGACTTAGTTTCTTGTTTTAAGAAAATTTTAAGAATCTACAATAAAAAAATCAACAATAATAAAAATTAATCAACAGCTTAAAAACATACCGGTACCATTAATCACATTGCCATTTTCTTCAAAATTACTGAAATCTATTCCTTCTGATTCATTTTCATTCCTAGAATACATGAAAGTAAAAACATGAAAATGCATAAAATTTTTAATGTCAGTCATTAAAAGTGCCCTTCAAATTTTTTTTTTTTTTTTTGGCATAGTGTTAACTAAAGATCCTGAGGGGAAACACAAAAATATTTTTCAGTATCCAAGCTACTTTCACTCAGGAAGCAGTTGAAATGAAGCTTTTCATCCATGAATAAGGGTAATAAAAATTGGCTAATTTTAAAATATACAGATTCAAATATATATATATATATATATGTATGTATGTGTCCAGCACATGTGTTTGGAAAAAAATATATATTGTAACTATGTCCCTAAGCTTTAAATAAAAACATACCAAAAATTTCTGGTATTCATGCTTTACTTTTCATATAAAATAATTACTAGTTTTAGTTTTAGTGACTCACTACATAAATTCGAACTCTGTCTACAAGTTTTGGTTCTTAGCATTGTGTATGAATTTCATAAAATTTGGATGAGGAAAATTTAAGGTAGCGTGCTCAAACAATAAACTGCTTCGCTGAGCGCAGCTGGATACGCCCACAAAGGTCCAACCCTGAACAGTTGGGACAAAAATGGACACAATATTCAAGCTTGATACAGGTCTGAATTTGGATTGTATTAAATATTTAACATATTATAGGTTTCTGAATAAATGTAGTCAAAGAACTTGAAATTGGTTATATGAATTGAATTTATATTCAATTAAAGATTTCTTGCTGTTGTGCAATACACTGTGCTGTTGCGCAATACTTAGTAAATCTGTTGTCAGACTATAAACAATTAAAGTTCAATTAATTCTCAATGTCATATTAAAAATTTATGAAAATGTAAAGGGAGCTTACATCAATAGATATAAATAATTCACTAAAGTTTTTTGAGAATTTCTGACAGCATTTTTGAGTTATTGTCCAAAAACTTGAAAATCCCCCCTTTTTTAACGAATAAAACCCCATAACTCAGAAATGTAAAATATAAAATTTATAAAATTGTAAACGGAGCTTACATCAATAGATATAAACAATTCACCAAAGTTTCATAAGAACTGCTGAAAGCATTTTTGATTTTTAGTCTGAAAACTGAAAAATCCCCCTTTTTTTTATGAATAAAACCCTGTAACTCGGAAATGTAAAATCTAAAATATATAAAAATCAAAAGGGAGCTCTTGTCAATAGATATAAACAATTCACCACAATTTCTTGCAAGTTGGTGATAGCATTCTCGAGTTATTGTCCGAAAACTGGAAAATCCCCCTTTTTTTAATGAATAAAACCCCATAACTCGGAAACGTAAAATCTAAAATTTATAAAAAACGAAAGGGTGCTCACGTCAATAGATATAAACAATTCACTAAAGTTTCATGCAAATTGGTTAAAGCGTTTTTGAGTTAATGTCCGACATGTTGACGACGGACGGACGGACAGACAGACGGACGGACAACGGTATACCATAATACGTCCCGTAAACGGGCGTATAAAAATGGGACAGACGGAAGGACAGTATGAAAGATGAAAAGACGGACAGAAGGACAGTCAAGGGTAACACTTAATGCCCTTATTACCTAAGTCAGGGGCATAAAAATGTAAAAATTTCAATAACATTTGACATTTTAAGGCTCTCTTTACAATAAACTCATAACATTATGTCTTCTTAAAATGGAGCAAAAACATAAAACAAAGTGTAGTGGTGAAATGATGTGCACAACTACAAAATCTATACTATTAAATGAGAAGACCTCATTTTGTGTGTCGCTTCTCTTCTTTCCACAATAAATTAAACATCATGCCTCTGTGTCCTATAGGTACAATGCATAGTCGCATTTATCATCCTTGCTTATGATTATTCAGTTTTGGTTATTTTGGGAGAAAAATAAAAATAAAGGCGTCCGGATATGGTTTCCATCATCGGACTGACTTTTGAGTCGTATAAAAGACTTCCGTTTAGGACTGATTCAAATTTACACATAATTTTCATAAGTACTTGAGGACAGGACAATTATTTTCGCGTTTTTCTGTTTACTATGATCATACATATACTATAAATAAAGTGTATTTGCTATTTACTATCAATTCCAATAGTTTATTATCCACGGCGGTCACTAATATATTATTTATCAGTGACCGTTTATAGTATTTAAAGTATATGTATGTTCATAGTATACAGAAAAACAGAAAACAAAAAATATTGGTCTTTGGGAAAAAAGGGGGAGGGCTTAAAAAATATTGCCCTGTCCCCAAGTACCTATGACTTTTGATACCTTTCCTGAAATTCTCCAGTTATAAATCTTTTTTTTTGAAATGCCCGCGATTTCGCGGGTGTGTTCTAGTTAAGTTATAAATGTTGAATAATGCCAACTAGGTCTTGACCTAGTTCCATGATTAAAAGTCAGATATTACAAGCATTCTGAGAGTATTGCATGGCAATACATAGTCCCCTACCAGCTAAAAATTCATTGTACTGGAACAAAATGCTTACTTGATCTATAACTTGTCATGGTGTACTATATAACAAATATCAAGTCAATATCTTCAAGCATGACAAAAAAAGTGTGGAAAACTGATTATTTAGGTGAATTTTCTAAAAAAACAAACTCTCTAAAAGTCTTATTGAAGCATTCATCCTTTTGATTATTGATGAATAGCTTGGGTTGATTGTCCAACTGCTGATATCTCCTGGACAAATGCTGATATTTGTATTTTTATCCCCCAAGTTACAATTCATTTTAGAAATGATTGATCTGTCATTGACTGCATGAGTTTCTCTGCATTGAGAATTGCAATATTGAAAAATGCAAGACATTAAATTAGCATTTGGTGGCAATGGCTGGAATACTGTACTAATTTTTTTATATAAATGTCTGATAAAAGTTAAATTCAAAATGATCAAAATGTCTATCAGTTAAAAACATAATTTCTTCTATTGTTTTGGGCATTTCACGAGTTGACACACATTTGTGTGTTAACCTAACTACTACAGAAATCATTGAAATTGAAAATTAAAAATATTTTCGATGAACATTATACATGATCATGATATAGTTTTAAAAAAATTGAATATAGTTGGTCTTATAGATTGGTATGAATATTGCCCATTTCAATTTTGAAGATTATAAAATGACCAACCACTGTTTCTGTGACAACAAATAAAATATCTCGGAAAGTAAAGCAAAAATAGGCTGAAGAGTTCACTTATATTGCAAGTGAAAAATCTCATTATTTCAAAAGGAACAGCTCCTTAACCTTTTGTCCAATATAGAAAGTAGGAATGTTGTATGAAATTGGTGTAGATAACACTAATACAACAATTTACACAGATGTACAAACAAGAAGTAGATGTGGGACAGTTATGACAATAACAGTGTAGCTAACCTAAATGAAGCTCATATCCAAAAACAAAGATACAGCAGTTTTTAGTTTCTGAAAATAAATGACTATTTCTTCTTTTTTAAATTTTGTATGTACATTACATTTCATTTATATTATGTTATACATGTAGGTATGATATGTACGTGTCTTGAAGTTCCTAACTTGAGGCTTAAAGTTATCTGAGCTCGAGTGTGTTGCTCACAAGTAATTTTTGAAAAATTCTGACTAATGAATATGTCAATTTAAAAAAATTTAGCATGGCTTAAAACAGCACATTGTAATAATTGAAAAGTCAGTTAAAGAATGTTAGACCCTATCTCATAGAAAATCAATCTTATCATCTGGAATTAAAACAACCACTTTACCATTTTGACACTGTGAAAAGGATATTACCCTAAAATGATAATATTGAACTGAATTAATTACATTTAGACAAATATCAACAAGGCATTTTGTAATATACATCTCATAAACAATTTAAAGATTATTACAACACAGGACTTATCAAGATCTATACCAAATGTATATATGCTTGTTGACCTGTTGGTGACCTTCTGCTGTTGTCTGTTCTATGGTCGGGTTGTTGTCTCTTTGACACATTCCCCATTTCCATTCTCAATTTTATCTATCACACAATGAAGTATTTTTTAATTTCTAAGAGTTATTGCATTCTTTTATTTCTGCATGATTCTTTATTGACTTTGTCAAAATAACAATGCTTACTTGAAATGTGTTATCTCTTTACATGTAAAACTTCTTTCATCTTGTGGTACACACTTGTAGTCTGAAATAAAATACAACTGTGTTAAACTTTATTAATTTCCAAATGGAAGATTTTGAAACTTAGGGATTTTCTAAACTCTGAGAAATTCATGAAAAGTTTTAATTCATAGAGTAAGGACAAGATCTTGGAAAATATCCTCCTTAGCAGACCTTGTTGTGTAGCACCAAAGCCATCTACATAATCCACAAAGGTTAAACTGCCCATACTGGTAAATAAAAAAATGTTTAGACCAGTATTTTTTTAAATATTCTTCTTTTGACAAACATATATAAACTATTTTAATAATTTAAATAGCATTTTTAAAAGTCAAACAGAACTTTTCATACATCTTTGTTAAACATGTCAACAAAATGACAGAGATGGTAATATTGCAATATTTTCCTTTAAAAAAACAGATAGTATTTTTCATTCATTTTTAACAGAAACTTATTACTTTAGTATCCATATCTGTTTCATGAAAGGTTCTTTTTGATATACCTGACGAGAGTTTCAGTCCATTGTTACATTTTTTGATGAGACAGGTGCAGTCCTCTTGAACTGGATCACAAGAACATGGATCAGAACGGTTTGTAGAAACAAATGCATAGTTCTTTGTATAGTCACATCTACATTTTCTGTCTGCAGTTGTACTACCATTGCTGTATATAACTTGCCCTTCCTCATTGCATGGTGTTTTTTGGAGGATACAGTTAGTTCCCTGAGTTGAAGAAAATGGTCTTGATTGGTACCGTTCATCTGAACAATCCACAGTATCAAAATTACCTAAGTTGATTACGGACTTTTCTCCTAGAAAAAATCATTAAAAATAAGCATATATACATTTGGTATAGATCTTGATAAGTCCTGTGTTGTAATAATCTTTAAATTGTTTCTGTATTTTATAGTGTGATTGAAAGGGAAGTTATGACAGTACTTTTAAAAAAAAATATTCATGCGATTATCTGTCATTGTTTTAGGACTAAAAAGCCAGAATCCTTTAATTTCAAACTGTCATATTTATACTGGATGTTACAACATAAACAAACTTTCATCAACAATATTGTTGTAAGATCTTCATAAAAATTTTGTACCTGTTTTTGTAAAAGCATTGAGGAATAATATGTGAATTGCAACAGTTGTAAACAGGAATGAACGTCTATGATTAATAACACTTATAACTTTCATTTTGAGAAACCAGAAGTTTTCAAGCTGATTATAAGTTACAAAAGAAATCTGACTTTTGACACACTTTTCTTTTGGCTATCAAATGACATTAAATCAATGTTTTCATGAATCATACTTTTAAAAGTAATCTAATATGAATAATAATAGTTTTATTCATGTATTCAGCATTAAAATAGTTCACATTTTACAATTAAGCTTCTAATCTTGTACTTGTCAAAATAGATGGGGACACTTGCATGCATGCATGATGTGTAATGAATATTAGTATTTTTACTTAACCTAAAAGTTTCTATTGAAATTGCATAAAAGCTTTAATATTTAAATCTAAATTATCGATAGTTTTGGCTTGTATTATTAGGTACTATTATGTCTTTGATCTCATTAATGGCTTTATTAATTGTTTTTGGTGGTCTGATTATGAAAATTACAATTTTGTAAACTAAAAGTAACCTATAACTTCATAAAGACTCTTTGAAGTGTTGTTGTCAATTTTAATTATATAAGTAACCTAGTCAGCTTGGAATGAGCTAAACAATGCAAGTACGAATGTAAGACATGCAAGACATGAAAGGGAATTTATCTTAGCATGCAGCTTGGCCCTTTTGATCCCAAGTGTGTCTTGACAAATTCTAGCACAGAATTCCCTCAAACAGATGCTTTTGGTCTTGAACTTGGAGTGAAGTGAAAGTTTTTACTTCATGTTGAAGACCTTGTGCTGACTTTAAGAAAAAGAACAGCTATAAAAGTACTGGTAAATTGGAATGTTTTATAGAAATCTAAGTTCATGCTGATATAAGATATTCCTTTGGCAGATATGTCAAAATTAATGTTTAAGTATGGGAAACTCAAAAAATCATTTGGATCAAAAATCAAAATAGGAGGCGCACTATGCCATTAGATTCTAAATATCTTGTGCAAGATTGAAATAATAAAATCTAAAATTTATAAAAATCGAAAGGGAGCTTACGTCAATAGATATAAACAATGCACCAAAGTTTCATGAGAACTGCTGAAAGCATTTTTGAGTTATTGTCTGAAAACTGGAAAATCCTCCTTTTTTAATGAATAAAACCCCACAACCTCGGAAACGTAAAATCTAAAATTTATAAAAATCTAAAGGGAGCTCATGTCAATAGATATAAACAATTCACCAAAGTTTATTGCAAATTGGTGAAAGCATTTTTGAGTTATTGTCCGAAAACTGGAAAATCCCCCTTTTTTTAATGAATAAAACCCCATTACTCGGAAACGTAAAATCTAAAGTTTATAAAAAACGAAAGGGAGCTCATGTCAATAGATATAAACGATTCACCAAAGTTTTATACAAATTGGTTGAAGCATTTTTGAGTTAATGTCCGACATGTTGACGATGGAGGGATGGACGGACAACAGTATACCATAATACGTCCCGAAACGGGCGTATAAAAATCCATCACTATCAGTGGTCTCGTTAGCCCAAAATAGAAGGGCGCCGCGCCCTGGGTGCCTTCATCCGCGCCCTTTTGCCCTAAAGCCTTTTTCTCAAAAACCCTTGTGCCGTTTTGGTAAAATTGCCTTTTGTTTCATCGATTTCTTATCACAAAGTTAAATTACATATATGACACCAGGTGATTGCCCCCAGGTTAATCATGTCATTACAATCAATTACAGTGGATAAGACTTCAAAGGTGCTAATAACTAGGTAATTTAATTAAGACAATGTACCTTTTTGTCATAAATTTGATGAATGTGTCAGCGAGTGTTTTTAGCTTGGGTCGGCATTTTCAATCTCCAAGAAGAGTGTATAAATGAAGACTTTCATGACTTTAGAATAGAATTTAAGTCATCAAAATATGATGATAAACTATGCCTTCACAGAAACGCCGTCCATCTCAACTTGTGAGCGACAAGCAAACAGTAAACATGTTCGAAATTAATTTTGGAGTTACTTCCCCTGTTTTAGCTTATTACAAATGTGTGCTCCTAAAATATTATCTAGTATTAAACATAGGAATAAATAACCAATTGAATACAAAATTATATAAGAATGTTATCTTAAGGATATTAACTGTCTTTGAACATACCAAAAAAAAATTATTGCAATTTATTTTGAATAATCATACTTTTAGCAATCCATGTTCTATATATTGTCAATTAAGAAATTTATCAGTTCAATTGTTATAATGATGTTAAGCTGCAATCCTACATAAATGGGTAGTGTGAAGTTAAACTATCATGACATCAACTTGATGAAGCTTTACTAAATAATTCCTTAACACAAACAATGAAAAAAAGTTTTGAGGGCCGAACTGTAGCTGAAAATTTTGAAATAAGACAACTCTGTCACATGTATGCTAAATTATGAGATGTTTAGTTTATGTTGTTTTTTTTTGGAAAAGGGGGGGGGAGAATAGTAAGTTAATTTGCCTCTATTGGTTTATAGTGATGTGATGTATGAATGTGTATTGACATGTTTTTTGAACATGTCGAATGAATTACATTTTCTAATGCAAATTTTATAGAATAAATAATCAAAACAACAACTTATGCATCTTTATTAACAACATATACAGTAAAAAAAAGAATGTGAACTCGTGATACACACAGAAACGTAGACAAAAGAAATGAGCAGTGCCTTTTCCTTTCATAAAAAAGTGCCCTGCCCTCCACTGGCACCCTGCCCCTTTTGATTTCTAGCTGGAGCACTGACTATGATTTGGAGATTAGAAAAGATGAATGGACGAAACCAACAAATGAAAAAAGTTACTATATACCTCTGCTTTAATAATTCGGTAAATTCAGAAATTATTGCAAGCATTTATTATTGCGATTTTGTCATTTTAGACCAAAATGCAATTATAATTTTTTGCGATACTGAGAAAATCCCGCTTCATTCATATAAAAAAATCCAAAATGCAAGTTTAAATTATTGCAATTAAAACCCTGTCACATTTTTCACAATAACAAAAACATTGCAATAATTTACGAATTTTCAGTAAGTCCTATCAGAAGGGTATCTCTATATGATACAGCTTATCTGACATTATATTATACTTCTTTAAAACATACCTGGTGGTTTTTTTGATGGTCCTTTGCAGTTTTCTGAGTAATTCTTGTTTACTGAATCATATAAACAAGTGTAACTGGCAACTGCTGGGCATTTCACAGAAGCAGTCAAATACAAATTATGTGCATAAGGACAGGTAATGTTGAAAAAAGATGATACTGCATGTAGAAACTGAAAAAGATAATAAATAAATAGTGCACATCATAAGTGTATCATACCAATAATGCATATCATAAGTGTATCATATGAATTGTTTTGACAATAGTGAACAAGAGTAGTGTGATCAATGGTGCCCCTACCCTTCTCTGCACTAATTGCACTTAAAAATGATAAAAGTGACTTAACATGACCTTTATTATAAAGTTAGTATACAGGTTTGATTGTTTTATTATTTGAATGACATTTGATACTGTTCAAACTTTACATATATTACTTATTATTTTGAACACCAAAATTTATATGATTTTGTAATACTTCATCTTTTTCACTAGAAATACGACCAATTCTGCATCTGCTTCTTTCATAAGACTAAGCTTGATGTAATATCAATAGGATGACTCCATAATTGATGCAAGTTCTTACCTATTTTTACTTTCTTTCTACTATTTTTTCAATTTGCCCTACTTTCATGACTATAGTTTATTATTAAAATTTTGCATTTAAGCTGTTAAAGTTCACAATAAATATAATGTATCTTACAAGCACATAAAAGATGATAACGACTACTGCCATAATTGTCTAAGAACTTCATATTTCGTTCTTCTTCATATCTGAAAAGAAACTTTAACAGTAATGATAAAAGTAGAAAAACTATAAACATGATTATCGCTATTTTGTGTATTTTTTCTTTTCTTTTTTTTTTTTGTGATAAATTTTCATATCATGTTTCTCGCTGGAGATAGGGAATTATCGTCAGAAACTAAGGGTGCACGTGACGTTGTCCATGTAAATATCAACAACGTCATAGGCAAAATAGCAATAAACAGATTATCAATGGGCTTTCAAACTCAAGGATGTTTCTCAGCCACATCCAATCTCAGGGCTATCGGCCTTCAATGAGATTGTAGCTGAGAAACACCCTCTAGTTTAAAAAACCATCCATAATCTATATTTGACATGATCAAAGAATAGGTAGTTATACAGGACAAACACATGGCTGTAACATGTGTAAACCCATCCCTTTATTTTAACCGTTTAAGGATGTTTGTTACCCTGCATGCCCTGTTTCATAATTTTTTTTCAAGGAATGTTATTAATTGATATTATATATATATATATATATAACTCGTCTCAAATTTAGTCCAACAATGTTAGACCTTTCAAATTTGCGTTAGAAAATTTTTTGTTCTTCCCTCAGCGAGATTCGAATCCTTGCTTCTGTGACATCGTGGCAACACCGCCTGCACCATGTCCAGCGCCCTAGGTGGTCGAGTGGTCTAGGGAGCTGGGCACTGTGCAGGTGGTGTTGCCCGGATGTCACAGAAGCAAGGGTTCAATCCCTCTGAGGGAAGAACAAAAATTTGCTAACGCAAATTTGAAGATCTAAAATTGTTTTGCTAAATTTGAGACTGTTATATATATTATGGTGTTAGCCCTGTATAACCATGTGTTATCCGATGGAGAATGTCTGTCATAAACTTGTCACATGTTTAGACGTGTATATATATATATATATATATACAAGTCTAAATTGAAAACAACGTTCAAACCTATGATTGCGTTGGATAAAAACCGCAACTTTTATACGTGTGCATGCAAAACAAATTTCTTTGTAGAGGGGTCTAAATACAGCGCAAACAACATTTTCCAAAAGACCAAAAAAGTGAAAAAGTATATTTTAACAAAACGCATTTGACTAGCAGGTCGAACAACGGATGTTCTTAAACCCTGCTGACTGCCATGGCGATTGCCAAATAAACGGATCACAGATGTAACACAATGGATCTTAATTATTAATTTAATACCAAACAGAAAACAATAAACTTGCGGAAAAGATGGTATACCGCAAACATGAGGTGCAAAAATTTATACACCATATCCGGATTTCGACAATTAATGTCTCTTCAGTGATGTTAGGAATCGAATATATATATATATCATATAGCCTTGTTGGTAGAGTGGTCTGGGCAGCTGGACACAGTGCAGGCGGTTTTGCCACGATGTCTAAGATGCAGGGGTTCAAATCCCGCTGAGCCTGAGGAAATGTTTACACAAATTTGCAGATCTAACATTGTTGGGCTTAATTTTAGATGAAGTATTCAACTGATTTTTATAGTTTGTTCTTATGTTGTACAGTTACACCACTGTTCCAGGTTAGGGGAGGGTTGGCGCCTTCAAATTTGTTTAACCCCGCCACATTCTATATGTGCCTGTCCCAAGTCAGGAGCCTGTAATTGAGGGGTTGTTGTTTTTTGCTGTTTCTCATATTTGTTTTTCATTTATTGTTTTGCATAGTTTGTTCTTATGTTGTGCCGTTATACCACTGTCCCAGTTTAGGGGGAGGGTTTGGCACCAAACAAACTAGTTTAACCCTGCCACATTCTATATGTGCCTGTCCCAAGTCAGGAGCCTTTAATTCAGTGGTTGTCGTTTGTTGCTTTATATCATATTTGTTTTTCGTTTATTATTTTGTACATAAATCAGGCCGTTAGTTTTCTCGTTTGAATTGTTTTACATTTGTCATTTCGGGGCCTTTTATAGCTGACTATGCAGTATGGGTTTTACTCATTGTTGAAGGCCGTATGGTGACCTATAGTTGTACATGTCTACATGTCATTTGGTCTCTTTTGGAGAGGTGTCTCATTGGCAATCATACCAATTCTTCTTATTTATATATATATATATATATATATATATATATATATATATATATATATATATATATATATATTCCAGATCATACATGCCATATGTGTATTTGGACCATACATGTATGGTTATGACCATATGTGTATATATACTCATATGGTCAGACAATATGTGTATGGTCTGCATTATTAACATGAGCATAATGATGAACGTTGAAACGGTGTCTCATTAATTAGAGTTTCTAAAAATGAAATTTTGACTTATTCAATCATATGGTAATTATTGTTACATGATTTATGCTAAAATGTGAATTCTACTTACAATAATCATAGTAAAATAATTTTTACATGCTCATTATTGATTAGTCATTATTGATTTGTCCTTACGAAACGAAATATGTCCACTTTGTCTTTGAAAATTAACTTCAAGATATATTTCAATAAACTACTTAGCAAGAAGTCAATTGCTTTTAAACCTCACAGGAACTTTGGCCTTTGAACCAACTCTTTTTTCTTCTTTTTTTTTAAATTATTTTGGTGTTTAAATTTGTTTTTATTAAATTGAAATTTTTGAATATTTCTAATTGTTTTCAGTAAAATAATGTGCTCTTGCTCATATTCATTACATCTTACAGTGACAGTAAGATCATATGAAGAGGAGCAAGAACACATTAAACGAAAATAAGTAGAAATAAGAAGAATATTGTTTCTTAAATAATCATTAAAACAATAAGAAAAAAAGTACACTTACGGACGAAAAAGTAGAGAATAAAGGCTATTTAAATTGATTCTATATATAGCAAAGCTAATATAACAGATACAACAAGATTCAGACAGTACGCAAAATTAAAGATAAAGGAATTCAGTTTGCAAATTGTGCCCTTTTGCTTTCAGAGAATGAGCTCTGTGTATTTGCGAAGAAAGTTAGAACTTATTCAATAAATACCTAATGTAACCTAAATGGTCTAAATACTCATATGGTTCAGCCCGTTAATAACCAAATGAGTATAATACTCATATGGTCCGGAACATATTTATATATATATATATATAGCGTGCCTAGAAAATCAACTTAACAATGTTAGAGTAGATCTAATTCTTTATTACTTTCTCCCCGACCGGGGATGCATGGAACCTGACTTGTAGAAGTCACTTTTTGTTTAAAAATGATGGGAGGTAACTTATGACACCAAATATTCTGACTTTCATAAGTAAAGTCAGAATATTATGACTTGTTTATATCAGAGCTCTGACTGATCTTCAATCATTGTCTTGATGACAGGGTCATCTCTCATGTAAATTATCTTCTCTTGTAAAATGATAATCTCCATTGTAGTTTCTCCTTACTACTTAAATATTGAAAAACATTTACTAAGAAATAAAAAAAAGTAAAAATTGTATATAAATAACAGAAATGATAAGAAAAAAAACAACAAAAAGATTACCTATTAAATCATCTACTAAAATGGATCGTTTCCTCTATGTACTCAGCTAAAACTTGAATGATAATCTCTGCATTTGGCAGATCGATTGATAATAAATTGTCTAAATTTGTTGGAATTTGACCGGTTATATGAAGTAAATTTGATGAAATAATTTGTCTCTGGCTTCGGAATTTAGTTCACACTCAAAAAGGTAGTGTTGAACATCTTCTTGTTTACAGGTTTCACAGATTTCAGAGGTGATGTGTTGATTTATTATAAACTGGTATGCATTTCGTTTTGAATAACTTGTTCTTAAACTGTTGATAAGGTTGAACAATTTTTTTGATGGGAAGTCTTTTTTTATTTTATTTTTAACTTCAGGGTGAAATCTAAAATAATGACGTCGGAATTGCTGTTTTCCCATCTTCTATTGCCAAGGTGTCTGGCAGCTTCATTGATTCCTCTTATGTTGGCATGTCCTGGAGTCCAGTTGAAATTTATCAAAATTCTGTGTTCATTTAAAAATTTTATTTTTCCTTTGATTTCATTAATGGTTTGATGGTAATTGTCACTTTTCCAATTAACAGATAAGATACCAAATTGCAGTTTGACTGTCCGAAAAATAGATAAAGTTTCAATAAGAGATTCTGAAAAAGTTTCGATATAATCAAGTACAATTGTTATTGCTACATGTATATTTATAAGTTCAGCAAGCAAGAGTGATCCTTTGTTAGATTTATACAGGTTTTTTTAATTTTTCTTCTTGATTATTTATGAAATTTATAGATCCAGCAAAACATGGGCCTGGATTTCCAAAACACGACCAATCTGTAAAAGCGACTGCAAAATTCAATGTTTGAGATTTGAGTTGTTCAGATATAATATTCTTTCCTTCTTCAATGGGCTGTTGTTCTGGATTTTGAACTGCCAATATTTCTCCAGTAATCAGGGGCTCTAACAACTGATACAAGATCTTGTTATTCATATTGTGGTTCTATCTTGTTTATATCATGTTATATCAACCATGTCAACCATTTCTGTATTTTTCATCATGTCCTTTGTTTGTTGATACATTTTGCCCGATGGTGAAATATATTTACCTGACTGTTCTTCCTGTTTCCAAATTTTCTTTCAATTGGCATTTGAGATATTTGCCGGTCGACAAATATGTAATTTTACATATTGTCTTATCAATACAACTAGCCCAAATAATTATGACGTCTTGCAAGGCTATTTTAATTTTTTCTGTGATGCCGTCGTAGGAAGGCGTCACAAAAAAAATTAAAATAGCCTTGCAAGACGTCATAATTATTTGGACTACAATCACAGGGGTTTGTTACAAATTGCCGGGTTTACTATCCATACGGACCCCGAAAAAAATCACATGATTTTTTTCGGGTGTTGGTATGGATAGTAAACCTGGCAAATTGTAACAAACTTGTAACAAACAGTAACAAGACATTTCAGCACCCAGACAAATCGGCACCCAGGTACAAAGACATATCGGCATCCGTTTTGGACATTTCGGGATCAGGACATTTCAGGACCAAGACAATTCGGAACCTCATTTTTTTTCTATATATATATAATTAGAAAAATAAAAGAATTGTTACAGTAATATTAAAATCCGTAAATAAAATATGCAATACAGAATTTGAATAAACTGCTTCGCTGAGCGCAGCTAGATACGCCCCATAGGTCCAACACTGAACAGTTAGGGCAAAAATGGACACAATATTCAAGCTTGATTCAGGTCTGAATTTGGATTGTAATTAAATATTTGACATATTATAGGTTTCTGAATAAATGTATTCAAAGAACTTGAAATTGGTTATATGAATTGAATTTATATTCAATTAAAGATTTCTTGCTGTTGTGCAATACTTAGTAAATCTGTTGTCAGACTATAAACAAATAAAGTTCAATTAATTATCAATGTCATATTAGAAATTTATGAAAATAAAAAGGGAGCTTACATCAATAGATATAAACAATTCACCGAAGTTTCATGAGAATTGGTGACAGCATTTTTGAGTTATTGTCTGAAAACTGGAAAATCACCCCTTTTTTAATGAATAAAACCCCATAACTCAGAAATGTAAAACGTAAAATTTATAAAATTCTAAAGGGAGCTTACATCAATACATACAAACAATTCACCAAAGTTTCATAAGAATTGCTGAAAGCATTTTTGAGTTTTTGTCCGAAAACTGGAAAATCCCCCCTTTTTTAAGGATAAAACCCTGTAACTCGGAAACGTAAAATCTAAAATTTATAAAAATCTAAAGGGAGCTCATGTCAATAGACAGTCAGGGGACTTATTAAAATAAGTGATTTTTAAATCACTTATTTAAGTAGCAAATTCGAAGTTTTGTCACAAATTGTGATATTGTAGTTTTACCAAAATTTTAAACACATAGGTTTAGATAATATCTTTTCATTAGTAAAATTGAAAAAAATGAACTTTTTTCTTCTTTTAAGCAGCAAGGTTTATGCCTTTGATGCAATCATTTAGCTGCAAATTCTATTTTAGTTGAAAAAATGCTATAAAAATGGCTTTACATAATGAACTGATACCTTCTCAACAGATTTTTCCCAGCAGTGGGAGTACTTTTCCTGTAAAATTCAAGGTTTCATCTTACAGATTATGTAATAAAATTCTACTGTTCGCGATCAAAATTTCACTGTTCGGGGGTGTTGAAATTAGTGGGTGTTATTAAAATAATGATATTTAAAGAAGTGATTTTTTGGAAGGAAATTGAGGTATGATACTTAAACAAGTGATTTTTATGTCATTATCCTAGATTTAGTACAAGGTCATCACCTGACATGACCTGGTCATCCTATCAACACAGATGTTGGTTCTGATAATTTTAGCAACATAATTAGTCCCTGGATCATTAGTATTCTATATTTAAAGCTACAATAATATTAAATCACTTAGTCTAGTGATTAATTTGTACTACTTAAATAGGTGATTATTAAAGAAAGACAACTCTTACTTCCAACCTTTATGGACATAATGTTACTTGAATCAGTGATTTAGAAAATCACTCATTTAAGTAAGTCCCCTGACTGATAGATATAAACAATTCACCACAATTTCTTGCAACTTGGTGAAAGCATTCCTGACTTATTGTCCGAAAACTGGAAAACCCCCTTTTTTTAATGAATAAAACCCCATAACTCGGAAACGTAAAATCTAAATTTTATAAAAAACGAAAGAGAGCTCATGTCAATAGATAGAAACAATTTACCAAAGTTTTATGCAAATTGGTTAAAGCATTTTTGAGTTATTGTCCGACATGTTGACGACGGACGGACAGACGGACAACGGTATACCATAATAGGTTAATGGCCCTTTTTTTTACCGCCTATAAATGGTTCATTATATTTTGATCAAGAATTTAATAATTGATTTTATCTTTATGAGGTGCCGATTTGTCTAGGTGCCAATTTGTCTGGGTGCTGAACTGTCTAGAATTCCATGAATGGTGAACTCTATGAAATCAATTTTCATGCATATGGAAAAAAAATACACACAAATAAGACAGCTACCCAAATGACTAAGCTGCAATAGTCTTCACAAATAAACCACTTCATAAGATACTTCATCGAAGATATCATATTCAATAATGTCATAAATTAGTGCAGGAATTAAATTGGTTATTTGTAAAAACAGTCGAAATTATTGCTATATTAACACTAAACTTGCAAATTGAGCTAGACAAATTGAGGTCATGCCCACATACCTTTATCAGTCCAGGTAATTTTGATTTTTGGTTCATTATGTTTTGATCAAGGACTAATAATTGATTTTATCTTTCGGTGCCGATTCGTCTATGTAAGGTGCCGATTTGTCTGGGTGTCGAAGTGTCTTTCTAGGGTGCTGATTTGTCTGGGTGCCGAACTGTGCTACGATACAACATGACCAAGCGGAACAATATTCTTACCTATGGATAAGTGTTGCAAGTGATCTCTACACATGAATCATATAGGGAAAAATGAACTAAACTTTTATATTAAATGCCACGAATTTCTGTATTAAATAAGCCGAAAACAGATGAGGACAATCGGCATATATATTTTCTTCAGTCCTCAATCTACTTTCGTTATTGGCTTCAGGGGAATACAAGTAAGGGGGAGGGAAACCAATGATAATATGCTGGGAAGATCTTATTCGAACCTGTTGGTACTTTACCATATCAATTGAGTAAATATAAGAGATTATTGAAAAATAAATCGTATCTTGCCATTGGTTTAAAAACATTTCCGTCAAAATGACAATAAGTTATAACATGAATATTGATATATTTGAACTCTATTATTCTAAAATTAAAAGGCCAATACAGTTTTGTTTACAAACTAACGCGTATTAATTACAGCCATGCACATGTTTAAATAGGGATCATAATAGGTATATATGATTATAAAATGGCAACATTTAAAAAAAAGACTTTAAATTTATTTGTTTCTGTTGTGCACATATTTTTGTACTATATTAACGATTTGATGACACTCACAGGTAATTTGCATTCTAACTGCAATGCTCCTTTCATGAAACGTGTCACCAGGTTGTTGTATTTCAACTGTTCGATAGTTCTTAACTTCTGTTACTCCGTTGATTCACTCTAGAGTCAGTGATGATTATTTCATTTTTTTTCGTCTTCATCTTTTATAGACTATTCTTCTATTAATAAAAGGATGAACTATTTATCTATTTACAACAAAAGCGGCTTGCTTATGACAGCACCTTAGACAACAGAATATTTTAGGACCACTCTGTATTTGTCAATGTGAAATCATATAATATGTACATAAATAAACATTATTGTGACTTTTTCTTTTCTTTTCATCTTATCATTAAAATATATTAAAGAGTTTATAGAAAAAAAATCGTAAGGGTTCCGCGGAACCCAGTGTCTCGCCTACTTTTGTTGTAAAAGTGTTATAGTAGCAGGCTCAACAAAAATGGGGGAAATTATTGATTTTTTTCCTCTAGATACTATCTTTTGATTCTGTCCAACTGAAGTGTGGTTAAAATCCAGGATGGTTTGAATCTAATAAAGGTTTTAAAATCTTTAACTGCAGACTGTATGTAATGTTAACTGGAAGAAAACTAAGTCCATTTATAAGTAATATACGGAAAAACAGGAAATAAATTTTTATAAAATTTCCTTCTAGATACTAGCTTTTGATCATAAACAAGCTTCTATCCAAGTTTTAAAAACTATGCTAACTGGCAGAAAAAATAAGTCCATTTATAAGTAAATACGGATAAACAGGATTTTTTTTTTACAAAATTTACTTCTGGATACTATCTTATAATCATAAACAAACTTCCTTCAAAGTTTGGTAGAAATCGATGATAGTTTCAGAAAGTTATTAAAATTTTAAAAACTGTAACCACAGAGTGAATATTTGTGGACGCCACAATGTAGGATCGCTATGTCTCGCTTTTGCGACAAAAGTCGCAGTCTTGACAAACAGATGTGGAATGATTGCCAACGAGACAACTCTCCACAAGAGACAGATGACACAGAAATTAACAACTGTAGGTTACCGTACGGCATTCAACAATGAGCAAAGCCGTAAATACATATATAGATATAGGAAGATGTGGTATGAGTGGCAATGAAACAACTCTCCGTCCAAGTTACAATTTATAAAAGTAAACCATTATAGGTCAAGGTACGGCCTTCAACACGGAGCATTGGCTCACACCGAATATAGTCAGCTATAAAAGGCCCCGAAATGACAAATGCAAAACAATTAAAACGAGAAAACTAACGGTCTAATTTATGTACAAATAAATGAACGAAAAAATAAATATGTAACACAGCAACTAACGAAAACCACTGAATTACAGGCTCCTGACTTGGGACAGGCTCATACAGAATGAGGGGTTAAACATGTTAGCAGGGCTATGGTAGAATATTCCAATATAAGAAAAAAAACCATAAAAAGCAGTTAAAAAAGGCCTCAACTCATCAGATGGATTCAAATAGAAATACATCATACAAAAACAGACTGTATATTATCCTTTCATTTATTTAATAAACAGGATAGATCCACCCTTTGACCACAACCTGTGATATATTAATTCCAGGCGAGGAGCCAGTCATTTTGAAAGGGGATTCCGACTCCAGGAACACTCGCGGGATCTGCCGATGATTTCACGGGTTTCATTGTGTTTAGGTGTTTTTTTTTCAATTTGAGGAAATAGGCAGTAGAATTATTTGTAGGTTTTCTTAGCGTGGATTTCAATTGTGTAATCTCAGCAGGCAGATGCATGTCATGCCCCAGTCACACTATACCACGATCGCATCACGCTCACCGCAATCTAAAATAAATTCAGATCGTGGTGAGGTCGCGATAAGAGCGGCATGAAATGTAGATTTTCGTTGTTTTCGCGATGCTACTACGTCCTCGTTACGATTCTACAACGATCTTGCTACGATTATACCACGTTCTCACCACGCTTATTCTGCGACCTCACTACGATTATTTCGATCTTACTACGCTTATCACGTTCTCATTACGACCATACCACGATTTATCCGATCTCACCACGCTTCTTCTGCGATTATAGCACGCTCTTACCACGATCATTCTACGATATTACCACGTTTATACCGCGATCTAACTACGCCCTCAGCAGTAACGTCAACATCACTATCCATATCTACCAGAACTCGTGGGCGTGGTGGTGACGGAAAATGTAGTCAGAGGGGCCTCTGGTACGAATCCTGATCCAGTAGAGATGTCGGATCAACCAATCAAACTTGAATCACAACGTATTGCTGATCTATCCAGATCAACTGACGATATTTTATTGAACAAAAGTGGGAATGATACAGATGTGTAAAGCATGGTTGAGCTGTTGAATATTAGGGTCATGAGGTCCAAATTACATACAGACAAACAAAACATGGAGAGCTTTTATATATTTTATGTGACGATGACAGTGAGCATGGCTAGAACTCGAAATGGTCGTAGTATGAACGTAGTCAGGTCGTAAGACGGGCGTGATGAGGACGGCATGAGCAGTGGCGGATCCAGAAATTTTCATAAGGGGGTCCCACTGACTGCCTAAGAGGGGGCCCGCTCCAGTCATGTTTCATTGATTCCCTATATAATCAACAAAATTTTTCCCACAAAAGGGGGCCCGGGCCCCCTGGAAAACCCTCTAAATCCGACTCTGATGAGCGTGCTAGAATCGTACTCAGGGGCAGATCCAGCCATTTTAAAAAGGGCCGGGGTTCCAACCATATGTCCCGATTCAAATGTATTGATCGTCCATAAAAAGGGGCCGGGGTTCCAACCCCCGGAACCCCCCTCTGGATCCGCCACTGGTACTATGGTTTTGAACAGCGTAGTATAAACGTGGTATAGTCGTAGTAGAAGCGTTGTTTGGTCGCGGGGAGAACATGATGGTCGTAATAACGTCGCTGTGAGATCGTAGCGCAATCTCTCAGACTAGATTCGCGCTTACGCTACGCTCTCGCTACGCTCTCGCTACGATGGTACAGCGACCTTTGCGATCTTAGCACGACTTTACTGCGCTCTCGCTACGCTTCTACTACGACCTGATTTCGGCACGACCGCACCACGATTGTTTTGAACATGTTCAAAGTTGGCCACGCTCATCACGGTCATGAAGACCTCACCACAACCTTACTGCGATCTTCACGATCGCACTACGATCGTCAAAATTTGCATTTGTTTCAGAGATCGTAGTGCGATCGTGGCCTAGTGTGACTGCGGCATAAGGAGCACTATTAAAACTTAAAACACTAAGTCAAAAACTCAAATACAAACTGTATGTACATAGTTTGAAAAACTGGATTCCCCATTTACTTTATTTCGTGTCATTCTTTTTTTATGTTTTTGTTCCAAGAACAGAATTCAATCCCTCAAAACAACCAGCTAACTACTTTTTCATGTAGTATGTCTCTGCTTGAACATAACATATTGTGATTAAAAGCACCGAAAACAAATTTTCAAAAGTGTTGGACAGACTGAATATTCCTGGATCATTTGATTCCATTTCATTTGTTCTTGAAAACTGGGACCATTTATATTAAACCTAGTTGAAAATAATCCAAGTCAATATCCTATTGAGTTCTCATTCTAATTTTCATTGCCTTTGGTGGCTATTTTGAATTCTCTGTTGACCCAAAATAGTACCTATTGTTAATATGACTGTAATTGGCTGTTATGTTTAGTTTCAGTGAGTTGGCTGGTTTAAGAGGAAGCCTTGATGGTTGGTTATCTTGTCGGAATTATTTTACACTTTGTAATCTTTGTGTCTTTCATAGATTGCTACACAATGCCATACATAACTGTTACCTGTATTTTCTAACACTAACTTTGGTCTCTGGTGGAAAGTTGTCGCATTGGCAATCATACCACATCTCCCTAAATATATTGATACAGATCCAAGAAAATAGAAGCTACAAGTATCATTCTATTAAACATACAAAATTTCTGAGAAAGGCAATTCTGTACTTTTGGATATATGTTTTTTTAATTTTAGTCAACTTGAACTTTCACATAGACAGTTAATTTATATGTGAGCCTGTCTGTTTTATTTAAATGGTTGACAATATATCATTTATCCATTTCATACCCTTGTGACATTAAAATATTCTGAGCATACATGTAACATGACATGGGAAGAAAGATAGTCACACACATACCAAATAGTTCTTATATTTGGGATATTACATGTGACTGTTAATACTAATATATATGTTAGTATTTTCATGATAACAGGTCTAATAACCACTTGACTTGGTTAAAAAAAATCTTGGATTCTATGAAAAGGAATGCTTTTCCTTTTAAATGCAGCTTGAAAATGTTGAGTTGATGCCTATTAGCAATTTTAAGATCTGCCATGTCTGCTGTGTAGCTACATCTTGTTTCCTGGTATTTTAGAATTAATTGCAAGCAGCCACAAAGGTCCAGACCTGGTATTGTTCTTTTTTTTTATATTTTATGATGCTCTTGTTAAAACAGTTTTTAAATTTTCAATATCTTTTCTGGTACATGCAGCTCATTTTTACCTGAAATAGAGAAGAGTCATATAGATATTTTGATAATATAAATAAAGAATAAACAAAATTGGCATGTAATTATATAAAAGATCAGTGGCAGATCCATACATTTTCATAAGAGGGGACCCAGTCATGTTTCAGTGATTCTCTATATAATCAACCAAATTTTTCCCACCAAATGGTTGGCGGCCCGCTGCCCACTTTCTAAATCCACCTCTGAAGATAAAATTGTCTTATTGTTACTGCTGATTCATTCAATTGTGTATACAACAGAGGAAAACAGTCCAATAAAATTATATTTTCTAGAAGTATGTTAGATGAGTAATGTACTATTGACAAACATTAACAAGTCCATTTGCCTTGCTTATATACTCAAATGACAAAAAATTGTTTTTCTTAACTGAAATATAGAACTCTTATAAATGTTTGTACATTCACTGATAAGCTGATACGTCATTTCTAATAATTATATCATACATGTATATGTACTTACACCTTAAATTCAAACAGTCTCTGTATGTACATGTATCTCTTTCTTTCCATTCCACATACCTCTGCAATCAGATCAGCATCTGCAACAACCAAAATCTAAAGGTGTGAAAAAAAAAATTGAAATTTTCAAGTGCAATTATATCAAAACAGCAAAGATAATGAATATTAGAAATGTGCCATTTTGCACATATACATGTACCAAGGGGAAACTCTTTCCAAAGCTATATTTTATTTATTGTTTCATTGCATTAAATAGAAAATAGGCAGGGGTGTAGCTGGACTTACATAAAGTGCAATCATAACTATTGCCGAGCGATGCGAGGCGAAATTTTTTTTGGACCATTTTATGCAGAAAATGATAAATTTTTTCAGGCATTTTCCCGGTATGCCATGCTTATGAAATTCACGCCCAAACTCCTATTTTGTGAATACTTGTGGACTTTATAGTGATTCGGCAAGGGAGGAGGCTATGGACCGCTCAAAGTCCCCAGCTGGTCCAGGGTAGCACCCTAGTCGGGGATCCAGGGTAGCACCCTAGTCGGGGATCCAGGGTAGCACCCTAGTCGGTGGACCAGGGAAGCGAATCCCCATGAAGCTCCGGGCATATGAGTAATTACAGTGACTGCTTTGAACATGAAAAATACCCTATCTGTTTCTTACTATACCATATTTTCATGAAACGATAGTAAAAGTCTAGTGAGTTCTGTAATTTGCTGCTTATATTATTAACATGGTTATTTTCAAATATAAAATAAATTTTATAAAATGGGAAGATCAGGAAGAGTCGACAACCGAATACGTTAATCAATGGACAATTGACAAACCCGGCAACAGATAAGACACAAAAGGAGAAAAAAACCATTCAACATTGAAAACTAAATACAGATGAAAAATACGGACCCAGAAAACAATGTGGCGACCTCCGGTGCTCCAAAAGGGTAAGCAGTTCCTGCTTCTTGCAAGACACCGGTAGTGTTTCTCACGAAGGTCATTCTCAAATCAAAGGAGAGGTTTCTACGACAACGGTAGAAGGTCATTTGGGGCACAGATACCCCAGGTGAATCAATAGTCTTTTGGACGAACGGACAATGGGAATACGAAATCTAACGGCCACTTTTAAGTCTTGACTTATAAGTAAGGGATATAAATCTAAGATGTTTTCAAGGTGATTGTATTGAGCCTGTATTATTAAATGTTAATACTGCATGTAAGACTTAAAGTATAGTTAATATCGAAAGTCCATATATCTATTTTTTGCCAAGGCAAATGATCGCAGAACTCTCTCGGTGTTGATATCCATTTCTTTGTGAACATGTATGAGCGCCAACGAAGATAGTCTGTACTGTACCATGGTTGAACGGAGATAAGTTTTTGGTCGCCTAAATGCACTAAATGACCGTTCAGTAGTTGATGTAGTTACTGGCATTGTAACTAGAATTGAGAAGATTGCGAATATTGAAGGATATATAGTTCCTTATTAGTCACTGCTACAGACGACATCAGAGATTTTGGCTTTAAACACCGCCCGACACGATAATCTGTAAAGACTAAAAACTATCCATGATTCAATTTCAGAATTTTTTAATTTTTTTTGGTGAAAAAAATGTGCGAGCAAATGATTTTTTGCGTAAAGGCAGCTACGCGCCTGATAGGGATAATGTGGCGCAAAAAAGCATATAAGATTTTTGAAGAAATTCACAGACTTTATACCGAGATTTTCGTTATAAAATTTTTAACATAGATTACTCACTTGTTTGTCCATGATGTGCTAGCGTTTGTTATTTACAAAAAGGCCTAAATAACCTTTACATTCTAAAAAAAACCTTGTGCTAAGTCACTAAAGTCAAGTGCACCCTAGAAGGTGTACTTGAATTGGTCCATATTTATATTTGTTCTAATCAATATTTTGATTTATAAACTTGTCCTAAGGAAAATATTGCTAGCACTGCATGCAATAATGCTCTATCTATCAAGCATAGAATGGTCAAATATTAGCGTACAAGGGAACGGCTGGATTTTCTTTAAAATTTCCATGTTTAGCATTGAAACAACAAAAGGGTACATAATCCTTAAAGAGCTCTAATTAAGAGCTCATGTTCCTTGTTATTAATATTTATATATGCAACCGACTTTAGATAAAGATTACTTTGCTATACTTTACTTAAATGACTATGACATGTATGAGACACACTTTTAATATAATCAGACATATTGTCTCATTGGCACTCATACCACATCTTCTTATATCTATATACAAACTGTATATTATTTCAAACAAAGCTGTCCAGTCTTTTGGGTTTTTTTTATGGTCATGATCATGGATTAAAAAAAAATATGAGTAAATATACTTAAAAGTTCACAGGCGGATCAAGGGGGATGGGGGGCTTGGGTCAGTCAGTGGGCCCCCCTAAGGCTTATAAAAAGTTCTGGATCCGCCACTGAAGTTAATCACTTTGGTTGCCTTTATGAAAGGGGCAAAAATGCTTACCATGTGCAAAGATTTAATATTGACCTGACAATTGAGGTATACTGAGAGTGTACAACAGTACAACATGGTACATTTTTGTAAAAAATATACATGACTATATCAAGCAATGTAAATTATATAATAAAATCTAGGGTGTTATTCACTTACATTCTGCCAACACTTAAAGTAGGAACTATTTCTATGTTTCGTCATGACTGTGAAGTAAACAATTTGTGAGGTGGTGTTTGATTAGCATATCAATAGAACAACAACAATGTCAACATGCAACTGCAAACTCGTTATTTTGTTGATTGATTTTATTTTTGTCATTCAATATCGAGTAGTAGAACTTTATACACAATTTGTAATGGATAATATGTCAAAAAATGAAATAGTTTATCTTTTTATTTCATTTTCTTGAAAAAAGTTGAAATCGCAAGTATCTTGCGATTTCGTTTCAATAATTTTCAATAGCACAACTTTTTGGTCGTCTGGTAACAATAGTTTTTACAGTGCGATTATTATTGTCATATAGATAGATCGCAAGTTCATGTTATGAAATATTATGTAGAAGACTTACGTGTCATTCTGATATATACGATCCGCTAAATCAACCTTTTTGTAAACACAAAACTCGGTCTTCCTCGCATAAACATGGCGGTTGCATTATAGTAAGGAGACCAAAGTAAGTGTTAGAAAATACAGGTAACAGTTATGTATGGCATTGTGTAGCAATCTATGAAAGACACAAAGATTACAAAGTGTAAAATAATTCCGACAACATGAAGGTCTATTAACAGGACAGATAAAATCAGGACAGTTATTTTCGATACGTTTTCATCTGTAACTTTTGTTTTAACCAACATATTGTTAAAATTTAAACTTAATAATAAAGAACAGGGTATATACTTACATTATTTGTAAAAAAATTAAAATAAAAAAATTAATAAGTTAAAAAAAATCTGCCAGGACAGTTAAATTTTAAGAAAAAAATGGCTGAAATTGCCGAGAAAAATTTACTTATAATTGAAATAATTTCTCAAAAACAACTGTCTGGCATAACATTTTTGTACGATTATAAAGTTTAGGGAAAACTCATTCTAAAAATCTAGAATTAAATATTTTTTTCAATTTTTAAAGGTAAAAAAAATCCGCCAGGACAGTAGCCTATTACGTTAGACATTTTGTTGAAATCAGCTCAAAATCAAAATATAAAGTTAAATATCTTCTTCAAAATGAATGCCTGGTAAGCAAATTTTGGTTCATTGGAAAGTTTAGAATATAAGCTTTATGAAAATATAAAATTATATAAACTTTTATTTTATTAACACAAAAAAAATCTGCCAGGACAGTAGCCTACTCCGTTAAATTTCTGTTTAAATGAAATAGTTTCTGTATTGCGATTGTCTGACAAACTATTTTGTTACTGTTATAAAGTAACAGAACCAATTATCAAATAAAATAAAGAAATTGAACAATTTTCATTTTCAAAGTAAACAAAAATCTGCCAGGACAGTGACTTATTATGTCTTAATTAACTTGTGGAGAAATTTGTTTCAAATCGAAATAGAAAGTTGAATAGATTATTATCATTTTTGTTATTCGTTGTAAAGTTTGAACAATAAATTTTAGGAAAAAGATAAAAATATTCATTTCATAATAGATAAATACCTCAAAAATCTGCCCAACAGTCGTCCTATAGCTAAATATTTGGTTGGCACGTGTCAAACTTTACGACCAGTCATTGAATCTGTGTATTTGTGTATTCTGTTATGTCAACCGTAAACGAGCGTGTGGTAATGAATACCTATGAGAAGATATTTATTGTTTTAAGTTATAATTATTTATTAAGAATACAGTTGAAAAATAATAAATAGAAGCACTATTTGATTGTATATTTAAAAGTTAAATTTGATTAGATCTCAATTTTACCGCAAGCATCTAAGAGTACGTGTTATAGTAGTATCAGAGCACACTAACAACATCTTCAGAAATACAACCTTCACATGATAAAAAACGTCTGTTGGTCAAGATTCCAGAAGTTCAGAAACAAACTAATTCCATAGATTGTAGGTTGTTCGTAATTACAAATGCTGTAGAATTTTGTTTTACAAGTTTTTTTTCAGGTTGGATACATGTAGAATTTGACACTAAACTTTTTAGAGAACATCTTGTGATTTGTTTGGAAAAAGGTGAATTTATTCCATTTCCAAAGAAAAAATTAGCATGAAAGGTAAACCGAAATATAAAACTAGTGTGGTGGAATGTAATTGTAAGTGTGGCAAATGTGATTCAGTAGAAGACATGTTAGGGGGATGAAAGAAGGCTCTAAACACATTACTAATTAGTGAAAATAAATACCTTTTGAAGGATTTGACACCAATCAGTGACTTTGAAGTTTTTATTACTGTCAAAACATAATTTACCTGACTGAAATATGGTTTCTATTTTCTCGTTCAGGTCCGATTTTTGGAACCAACATTTAATTTTTATAAAATTATTTGTCATTTTGATGAAATGTTTTATTGATTCCGAGTATAAGAAAATCAAATTGCAAGGAGATTGATTGAAAAATTATAAAAGTTATAGAACTTTAAAAAATCAGACCATCGATTTAGGTCATTTAATTACCCGTTCAGGTCCGAGTTTTGACACCCACAAAATATCATTAATTAATTCTTTTAAATTTTGATAAAATATTGGAATTTTCATGTAACAAAATCTAAAATTGAAGGAAATCCATAGAAAAATTTAAAAAAGTTATTGAAGTTTGAATAAGTCTGACCTTTGAATTTCAGGTCTGTTCAGGTCTTTTCATTTCTCGTTCAGGTCCGAGTTTTGGCATCAAAAAATTGTTTTTATCATATATATTTGTTCTTTTTAATTAAATATTAAGGTTAACCTTTAATAAGATTTGAATTTGAAAAAATCCATTGGAAAGTAAAAAAAGTTATTGTAATTTGAATAAATCGAATCGTACATTTTCAGGTCTATTCAGGTCTATGGCTGATGGCTGGCGAATAAATAAAAAAATGTTCTATCTCCACGTAGACTACTAGCAGTTGCTTTTTCAAGTCAAATATCAAACATTTCAGCCACATTTGATTAAGACGTTAACATGCTAGTATTTATCATTAAATCAATTGTCTAGGTTGTGTAGGCATAACTTTGAAGGGCCGAAATGAATAACAAAAAAGTTTAATGTGTGTTACGTCTGCAGACTGGATAATGCATTAAATGGATGCGTTTCGATCACACGTGGTTTTGTTTTAAAAAGACACCCTTCCCCAATACAAGACCGGAGAAGTTTAAGTGACTATAATTCTACACTCATGTGACTCTTGCTTGTGTAAACAGTATGCTTTGGTTGCCCTTTCCTTAAAACTTCACAGCGTAAACCTTTTTGTTATTGAATAGTTTTAAATATTTAATAACTCACTTTTTCTTAATCGTGCCATTACCCCACCAATGCATACATTATCAACTACTAACTCGCGGCAACGAATTTTTATATGAGCGTTAGTTGTGAATTTTCCCACAAAAAATAATGGACTAAAATGTTATATTCTTCTTGTAAAATTTGTTACTCGAGTTTTTCACGAAAAGTTGCTTTTAAATGTAAATATATATAAACTACCAATTGAACTAACATCTGACAAATTGCTCTCCTTATTCGTATATATACAAAAACAATAGTGTTATATCCTGTTATACTTACAACAATAGTATCTATTTATTTCCTCGATTATACCTCCAAAATGGCATCGAATATTTTAGTTTTTATATTTGTTTTGATTATACAAAAATCAGCAAGGTCTATTATGATGAATACCCCAAATGCGTGTGAGGCAAATCAGAAAGGGTAGGTATTTCACAATATCAGAATTTGATGGCTTCTGAGTATAAAAATTAAAACACAATCATGTGTTCACCAATGATTTTTGGTACTGCATTTAAACAGCTGTAGGAATTCTAACAGGATATTTGTCTAGAATTCAAATTGAAGCTGTTGAAGACACATGTCTGTTCGCAGCAACGGTTCATGAGCTTCTACGTCCGCTACGTGAAGCAGTTAAAAAGCTTTTTAAAACTGGTGGTCAGGGGTTTCTTTCATGTAACTGCAAAAGTGGTAAAAACAAGGAATTATTTGAATCTGGAATAATTTTTAATTCTATAACATTGATAAGAAATGTATATGATAAAAACTAACCCAATATTAAGGAGGGTTAGCTATGCATGCACGGCTAAGGGGGGTTAGTTAGTTTATACTGAAATATCAGTGAAAGTAACTTAAACCTTAGCCATACGCTAAAGTTCGGTAAGTTTTCATCATAGTATTACATTAATTTTCTTATCAATTTTTCCAGAATTCAAAATTATTCCAGATCCAAATAATTCCTTGTTTAAATGTAAAAAGCAAAAGATGTTGTGCATTTCCCAATCCCATAATTTTCTCACAAGCTCAAACAAATGATATTGAACTTTTTTTGCATTTTGTAAATAAGGTTTACTGTGTAGTCATGAAATAGATATGCTAGTGTGTATCAATGCTTTTTTAACCAATTCCACATTATAAATTATTGTACAAGTTATAAGTGAATTCTAGTCAAATTGTTCACAAATTGTAAGTTGTACAAGCACCTTTTGGACGAATAACAATTTGAACAAAGTTTAAATACAAATTATAATTTGTACATTTTTTTTATACAAATTATAATTTGTACAAAATGATAACTTGTACACAACATATACATAACTTGTTCAAAGGATGGCAAAGCATGATCTATTAAGATTCTAAAATTTCTGAAGAATGCTCGTTTTTAATATCGTAGATATTCTCTGTATTACAAACATTTAGTGAAAAAGTTTAAACTGGCAAATCGAACCTTTTATACCTACGTTTCATTAATAGAAATGTCATGAGCTGTACAAGTGTCCAGTTTGAAGACCATTATATAAACGTACAAGTGTATGCTTAAAAAAATATGCAAATTAACCTGTTTTCAGGTTATATTTCTTTTCATATGTATGATATTATATTCTATTGGCAGAATTTGTCAGATGAGAAACGTTTAAATTACTAAAGTTAAATTATATCAGCGCTTTGATTTTCTTTTATTCAAATATTTAATTAATAAGTATAATAGTTTGAAACCCTGTACAAGTATAGAAGGAAAGAAAAGCAAAATATGACTATAACTGTTTATCGACAAACAAATTTATTATTTCCTGAACAATTATTTGAATTAAGAGCTGCCGCCCTTGTCATTCTAATCAATTGTTGTTACATTCATGTTCTGACTTATAGTGCCTTATAAGATTTTGAGAGTAATGTTGACAGCAAAAATAAGACTGAAAAATGCTATTTTCTGTTGAGACACACAAGTTTTTACTTTGCGTAGACGTGGATAAAATATTTCAATTTAATAACGATTTCAAATGCAAATGCATGATCTGTAAAGTTTTTTTTCAAATTTTTCTGAAGAATGCTCTATTTAAAAATTGTAACTTATGAAAATTGTTTGAAAAAGAACTGGCAAATAGAACCTTTCATACCTTATATTTCTTTGACAGTAATAGCACGAACTCTTCCAGTACCCAGTTTGACAATATTTGAATGTTAATTAAATTACTGTGCCCGTGTGTTTAAATAAAATGCTTATTAACTTGTTTTTAGATATCCGGAATCATGCTTTTTTCATTTACTGGTTACATATATATAACATAGGCTAATTTTTCAGATTATAAAATTTCAATTAAGTTAAATGATGACATATTATATGTGTGAACATTCTTTTTTCATATTTATATAGCTAATCAAAGAATAACTATGACTGATAATGGACAAACAAAAGTAATTTAAGTATTTCTCTTAAAAGTTGAATTTAAACTAAAAGGATTAACTTTAAATGATATATGTTCTTGTAAAACTGTAAAATATGATTGTTATAAATGGAATGAAGATGACGTTAAAAGGGACCTTGCAGCAAATTCCACAATCAAATTGATGGACTGATGAATAGTTTATCCGATGAGCCAAAGAATATCGACAAAATTGTGAATAATATTAATTCGTGTCTGTCTGATATTGTCAATAAATATACAAAAACACAAGTGACGAAAACTTTAAAATGTGAGTATTGTAACAGCACAGAGCGAACTTATAAACCTATACATATAAGGCAAGATACACCGTGGATAAACGATGACTCTGAACAGTTGTATATAGAATATAAACGCTCGTTGAATCAATTTAACCAAAGTACGTGTGAAGAAACCAGACTTATTTTAAATCTCACTAAACAAAGATTTAAACGATGTGAAAATAGTTTAAAAAAAACAGAGGGGAAACATGTTGAGTTCTATTAGAAAAACGAATCTAAAGTACTTTTATCGAAAATTCAGAAAACGAAAAAAGGCCATACAAAGCAACATAAAATTAAACGATTTTGTGAAGCTTTTTAAAAACTTAGTTTCAAAAGAAGAAATTGATGACAGACCGGAAGAAGAAGACACCAATGAAGTCATTTATGAAGAATTGGATCGACCTTTTACAGAGCAAGAAATTGATTTGTGTGTTAAAAAACTGAAAACTGAAAAGGCAACATGATATGACAATTTATTAAATGAATTTTTGAAGGAGTGTAAATTAACTCTACTAGCTGCCACTGTTATGTAAACTTTTTAACGTAATACTCATTACCGGGTGGTTTCCAGAAATATGGGTGTTTTAGTTCCGCTATTTAAGAAAGGTCCAGTTGATGATACAGGAAATTACAGAGGAATTTCGCTTGTGTCTCATGTTGGGAAATTGTTTACTTCTGTCATTAATACAAGACTTTTAAAGTGGTGCAAAGAATACAGTATATTGACTGATGCGCAGTTTGGGTTTGTCCCTGGATATTATGGAAAGCCACATGGGACCTCCCGACTCCGTACAAGTTTTATATAGTACTTTCACGACCGTGTAAGATTTCAGAATCCGTGCATGTTTTTACCGATTCCGCGAATGTTTTGTACCGACTCCGTGAAAGTTTTGGAGCGAGTCCGTGTAAGTTCCTGACCGACTCCGCGAATGATGTAGACCGACTTAATTAACTATGGTACACACGACGCCATTTTTACCCTTCATTCTGTTGTATCTAAAAGTTTACGTAAAGGAAAACGTCTCTATTGTTGTTTTATTGATTTTGTCAAAGCTTTTGACAGTGTGTCACATTATGTTTTATGGCAAAACATGTTGAAATGCAGTATTAGTGGACACCTTTTGAATCTTATTAAATCAATGTATTCTAAGTTAAAAACTTGTGTAAAATTAGATTGCGAATTTTCAGAGTTTTTCCATTGTAATGTTGGCCTGATGCAAGGCGAATCATTATCTCCATTTTTATATGCAATTTATGTAAATGACATAGAAATTGAGTTAATTAAAAAAGGAATAGAACCATATGAAGTAAAAATGTTAAATCTTTATCTTTTTATGTATGCTGATGATACAGTTCTCTTCAGCGAAAGTATTTCTGAATTGCAAAAAATAGTAGTCACTGTATATGATAGTTCATACCAGAATGGTCTTGACATTAATTTGAGAAAAAAAACAAAATAGTTGTATTTCGTAACAGAGGTGTACTGAAAGAGAATGAAAAATGGTATTTAAATGGTAAAATGATAGAAATATGTGATCCGTTTGTATATCTTGGTTTGTTATTAAATTATAGCGGCACTTTACTGTAACACAGAAAACACTATCTGAACAGGGTAGAAAGGCTACATTTTGTTTATTGAGTAAGATTTATGATGATTGTTATAATACTGAGACTTTGATATCCTTATTTGATACATATGTAACAAGTATTGTGAACTATGGTTGTGAAATATGGGGTTTTCATAAAGGATCTGATATAGAAACACTTCATTTGTATTATTTAAAAAGAATTTTGAAAGTGAGAAAAGGGACTGTAAACCATATGTGTATTTTGAACTTGGGCGTTTGCCATTGTATGTAAATAGATATGTAAGAATGGTACGTTATTGGTTGAAGTTATTAGAATCTAATAATTGTATATTGAAGAGTATTTATGAAGATATATATGAATCTAGTTTTGTTAAACGGCAGGACCGTAACTACATTGAGGCAAATGAGGCAAATGCCTCATGTTGGAAATTAAAAAAAAAAATTAATAAGTTGAAACAAAAGCTTGTCTTTATCAAATTGTTTTCACGGCGAGTGTCTTGCAAGAAGCAAGTTCTGTTCACCCTCTGACGTCGATCGCCCCTGTTTTTTTTTCGGTATCCTGTTTCTCATTTATTTTTAGTTTTCAGTGTTAATTGTCTATATAAGAATTGAATGCTTCTTTTTGTAATTTTATTGGGGTGTAAAAGTGTTGACCGAAGCACATTTTGTATGAAGCACGGAAGCGCTTGATTCTAGAAATGTGCGCACGATCAACACTTTTACAATCCAATAAAATTACTAAAAGAAGCATTCAATTTTTATAATTACATTTTTATGCTAGGGTCATGAAAAATCGATTTCTATCATTTATTTCTTTAATTGACCTGTGCACTTTATTATGATGGCACGTGTCATCATGAATGTTACGCTTCATTGGGATATGAAGATTAATGTTAGTATGACGCGCAAGCAAAATAACGGATTCTCCTGAAACATACATGTAATGTAATTATAATTTGTTGTTATGTTCACGGGTTTGTCTTTTGTTCATTGATTGCCCTTCTTCATGACTATTGTCCTAGCGTTGAATTTCATTTGTAAATTAGTAATTTTGTTTTGAACTTGAGTTTTATTATATTAAAGGACCTTTCGTCTAATTTTAAAAACTACTTTAAATTGTAAAAATATGTATCGGTTAGTCTATGAAACATTGATAATAAAAAAATTAAACAATATCGAAATAGCGTAGTCGGAGTGGTCGTTAATGACGGGTGAACGGTTGTGTGGTTTGGCAATGTAACATGTCCACCGATGTCCAGATATAGTTCGAGAAAATGTTTTGAGAAGATACGAAACTACCGGACATAGAAAAATTGGTCGTTTTGTCATGGAAAATTATACTTTATATTAAAGAATACAAAACTGACTCTGTTTTCTGTTAAACTAAAAAGATGACATGGGTGACATTGAAGTGAGACAACCAATCCCCCGGAATCAAATCATTTAAAAAGAAAAATAATGTATTGCTATATGACCTTTTACATTGAAGGGCGTAAACTTGCATTAAGCGGTGTTCAGGCCCTTTAATAGAAAATAAAGGGATATGGAGTGAATGTGCATGGAAAAAATACAAATTATCAATGAACAGGGCTTTTATTCCTGTTCTTCATCTTGACAGTCGCTGGAGGAACTTCAACAATGAACGAATGATTCATACCTTACAACACTACAAACCAGTAAAAGTCTGAAATGGCCTATATCTGTACTCGACTGTACTGATTTTTACAGTCTGAATTGGTCTGAATTTCACTCGACATTACTCGACCCCAGTCTTAACCATACTCGACTGTACTGATTTGTACTTGATCCTTATTTTTGCCATTGAAATTAGTCTGAACTATTACTCGACCAGTCTGAAACAGTCTTAACCCATTCTCGACCTGTACTCGACCTATTTTTTTCAGTCTAAACCATACTCGACCAAAGGTCTGAACAATACTCGACCAGTCTGAACCATACTTGACCAAATAACCTCTACTTTTTCTAAATTTTAACTGTTAAAATAAATTTCTTTTTAACTGACAACAGCCACAATAAAATAAGGATATATTATAAAACAGATTTTTACATTCTTACATGATTCTCAGATTTATCGAATAGAGATAGTTAAATCAAATTATCTTATATAATAATTTAATTATATTAATTTTAAAGTTTTAGAGTTTTGTTAAAAAAAGATTTTAAAAGACCTAAAAACCACACCTATACTGAGGGTAATTAAACCTTATTAAGGTGCTTCTTGTTTGGCATGTGTTTTTTTTTTAAATTAATTTTCCTAAATTCATAAATAAAAACTACATAGGTTTCATGGTTACATACAAAAAATGTACAATAGTTATATTAATATCTTACTAATGAGGTAACAGCCAACAAAATCACTGAAATTGTTTAACCTTATTTTAGAAATATATCTATTATTATAATTTGGGATATATTATATAAAAAATATATATCAAAAAGGGATGATAATTAAAGAAATTAATAAAATTGTTCTTCTGATTAGTGGTGAAGAATAAAGTAATACCTCCTGCTTGGGGCAAACTCATGAAAAAGATCACACCTGGTCAGAGTGTATTAAACTCTAAATAACATTCATTCAAAATTGCAACATCCTGTGAAACTTAAATCGCAAGGCCTTTTGAATTCACTAGATAAGTAATACACGAGTTTAAGAAAAATAGGGCTTTCTTTTTACCTGTAAAACACACATGTACTGAGGTAATTAAACCTTATTAAAGTGCTTCTTGTATGCCATGTCTTTAATTTTGACAAAAATTATTTAAATTTAATTGAAATAATTTTTTACTGTAACTTTGGAACACATTTCCTTTTTTAAAAGTTTATCACAGGATTACTATGGAAGTTCTATTATCATGATTATATTAAATTCTTGGTTTAACAAAACAAAGGTGTCATTTTTTAAATTTATTAAGTTGCTTTATATGCTATTTTATATATTTTTAATAAAAAAAATGTTCACTGCATTATTAAATAAACTCAACTGACACCATAAATCTATACGAGGCTTAAGTTAATGGTGAAAATTGTCCAATAACCAAAAAATATATCTGAAACATTCAGAAAAATTTGAATAACATTGAAAATATTAGTCACAATTCAGTTTTGAGATTATTTGATCAGCTTGTTTTATTTTTATTTTAAAGGTGATATAATTATATGTATGTATATAAGTGTTGATAAATATGGTGATGAAGTCATATTATGTTTATTATGAAATTTTGGTTTCAATGCTATATTGAATACATTTTTAATTTCAAATTGTTGTTCAAATTTCTAGCCAGGGAAAATAGCTGTTGTTAAAAACAGTTCCTAAATTGATGAAATACAATAGATAGATACAAAAAATAGGTCTAGGTTGGTTAAGACTTGGTCGAGTATGGTTCAGATTAGGTCGAATATGGTTCATACTAGGTCGAGTATGGTTCAGACTAGGTCGAGCATGGTTCAGACGCGTATAAAATGGTTAAGTACTGGTCCAGTAAGGGTCGAGTACAAGTTCAGACTGTTAAGTATGGTTCAGACTACAGTCGAGTATTATCAAGTAAATTTCAGACCAATTCAGACTGGTCGAGTAAAAATCAGTACAGTTGAGTACAGATATAGGCCATTTCAGACTTTTACTGGTTTGTATTGCAATAATGTCAAGACAGCCCCTAGCGTCGACTTAAGCAGTACTTAAAGTAGCTGTGAATAAATTTCAAAGTCACAAAAAAATTACACCAAAGTCTAAACACAATACAAGACCAGAACAGGCAGATCCGATATTAATCACCCGATATACATATAAAAACAGCACAAATATGTAGCAATGAGGTCTTAAGAACAGTTTTCCTGAGTCTACCATGAGTGTACCCTTTCTATCCCAGTTAGGAATTACATCAATTTGTAATTGAAATGTGTTGTAAAACTGAATTCACATAGTTATATCAATGATAATCAGCCCCTTCTTAACTTAATTTAAAAAAAAACAACATAATTGACAGGTATAATACGTTTTTCCTGCAAGCAGAAACTCAATAACAAACAAACAAAAAAACAGCAGCAGCCACACACTTAAAAATGTGAATTGTGATGTTTGCTTTATCCTACATATCGGTCTTTTGATAGTGTCCCTAAAAACTAAAAGTCTTACACTGAATCTAGATATTTTACTTTGAGACCAGAATATTGTCAAAAAAATAATTAAAACAAAACTTGTGTTTCGGATTAAGAAAAGGTCTGGGAAACGCTCAGAATGCACGATTTTGCGTCATTTTTTCCAGAGCTTCTTCGGGCCTTCAGCGGCCCCGGACCCCTCGCCGGCGAATAATTTTGCATCACTTTTAACAGAGGTTAGTTACGGCCCTTAAACCGAATGATAAACTCAACTGGAGTTGTAAGATAAAAGACATACTAAACAGGTATGGTTTTAATGATATATGGTTAGCGCAAAGTGTTGGAAATAGTCAATTACTTTTACATGAATTTAAACAAAGAGATGTTGATAATTATATAGACGAAGGCTTGTCATTTTTTTTAAAATACTTCAAAATGTAATTTGTATCAATATATACATGATGGACATACTTTGCAATTTTATTTGAATCGACCATTGAACAGTTTATACCAGTCATATTTAACTATATATAGAATCAATTCACATTCACTCAATGTAGAAACTGGAAGATACTTTAATATTTCCAGAAATGAGCGTGTTTGTACTATGTGTGATAAAAAAGTAATCGAAGATGAATATCATTTTATATTAGAGTGTGATGAATATTTAAATGTCAGACGTAAATATATTAAGATATATTATTATAGAAACCCATCTATTTTCAAACTAGTTCAGTTGTTATCTGTAAGAAATATTAAGGAGTTAAATAATCTGGGTAATTACCTTTATGAGGCAGAGAAAATTCGTAACACTTGATTGTTTCTTATGTAATGTTAATACCAATGTAAATTGTATGCCAAACTCCGCTACATGTTAGAAATTGTTTATGACATTAATGCTGTATATGTAAACTGTATGAATTGTGTATATGTTTAATCCTATGAGCTGTATTTGCTTACGGAATAAAGTATTATTACAAACATTTACTTCACAGTCCCTTTCGTTATACTTAATTAGTGTTACATTAAAATTTCCAGGCTAGATTAGGAAAAATTTCAACTGGGTAAATGTGAAGCAACAATAACGTCATCCAATCGAACTGCACAAGATTCAATAACAATGACTCAAGTGTCCTTATCAAAATAGGTATTACTGATAAACTTTCAATCAAATTTTTTGCCAGAATTACAAAACATAATTACTCTGCTGGAATGGCGACGTTTTCCGATCTCTCATTGGTGTATTAATATAGATAGAAAATTTTAGTTTCAAAAGTATAAAGTAAAACGATAGTTTTGCGCTATCTTTTGGCTTTAATAATTTGGTCACGCTTTCCGAATATACACCAAAGTGAAATTCAAACCTTAAAGATTGATTGACTTGATGGAAAAGGTCCCGATGTGAAATGCATCAATCTTATTTATTTTGAAAGATTGTCGGAGAAAACTTTTAACTATTCGTTGGGATAATAAGGATGTAAACACTGTCTCTACTAATTGATTAGAACTTGTATAAGTCGTATTTTCAATGCAGTCGCAAATACTAACATATATATGAGTTCCACAAGTTCTAATCAGTTAATATAGAAACATAATTATAATGAGTGTGGATACGTCTAGGGTCAAAATGAATGTTTTCATATATTTTTCAGACAATTCTATTGTTGTGCCAACTACGAAGAACGAAATAACACTTGCATTGGTAAGACTTACAGGTTATCAATGTGCTCTTAATAAATGCTGAGGCTAATTTGAAATAAATAAATTACAAATACAAAGACATTTAAATATACAAATAGATAATAGATAAATAGTTTGGCTAGCCATAAAACCAGGTTCAACCCACCATTTTTTTTCTTAAAAGAAAAATAATGTCCCGTACCAAGCCATTTGTTATCAAATAGTCTGTTTCTATGTATGTTGGCGTTTGATTTTGTAACAGTTCAGTGTTTCTGTTGTTCCTTTGTTTTCCCCTTATAGTTGATGTGTTTCCCTCGGTTTTGGTTTGTGACCCGGATTTGTTTCAGTTAAATCGATGTATGACTATTGAACAGCGGTATACTACTGTTGCCTTTATTTAGAAAACTGAAAAAGTGCGCTTTCATTACGCAAGTAGGAAAAATCATTTATTCATCAAGATGACCGGGAAAAAATATCTACAGTAGATTGTCTCGGGTTTTCAAATTTATATCCCATGTATTGAGTTTTTAATCAAAATCGTTAATTGTCTGTAAATACAAAATCAACAACCCGATGTTTTGTTTGTGTATGACTACTTGAACACCACAATAATAACCCGAATAATTCAGGTCCTACTACAGATAAAATATAAAGCGGATTGAAGCAATTATTGTTGACCATAAAGAAAAGGAAGCAGAGGTATTTAATTCAGTTACGCGAAGAAATATATATCCACACTGAAATGTATATTTATACAAAAGGTAATACAAATAAAATATAGAATTCAAGATGATAATTCGACAGGAAGAACCCATCGAAACCTGAAACACATGTGAACATATGCTTGGGCTCGCATATAATTTATATAATGTAATGTAAATAATTTGTATTGTACGAAAACTTGTCTTATAATTGTCATAGCTTTAAATTTGATGAAATAGTCTTGCTTTTTATAATAAATTAACGGTGTTTTTTCTTGAAACAATAACGCAAAATTTACACCGCACTTATACAAATATGTATTCATAATAGTTGACATTGTACTGTAAAATACTATGTGACGCTTTTTGGAAAGCTAAAATTAAATGCAATTCGTATTTATAGATATAGAATATAAACTTTGTATTGTCTTTTCAAAGCATGTAAATCTGGATTCAAGTCGAGAAATGGAACACCTTGCATACCTTGTCCAGAAAACTATCATGGCAACAGATGTGCGTTTTTATGTAACTGTAATAGCCTACAAAGGTGCAATAATAATAATGATTTGAAGAGAAGATACTAATAATCAATAAATATTGTAAAGTCAATAAGATTGCAACTTAACAAAAATCTTAGACTTATAACCTTTTATTAGAACCTGAATATGTCCGTAGCATAATCACACACTTCACGCTATTTTTCCAGCTTTACATGATATCAGAAACTTACTAAGAATGCTTATCAAGAGATAAAAACGACGAATATATACGTGTTCTTAAAAATTTCACAATCTTTTGCCTCAAGCTCATCTCCATAAGTTTTGGGGGTATTTATTTTTTCGGAGAATTCATGTATTGGTTGGTGGTTAATGTGGTATAATGAACTGACCAATATATAATCCCTGTTATTATCTTTATGTATGTTACATGAAAATTGCAATTTCGAAGAAAAATACACCTATCATATTTTTGCACCCTTTCTCTATTCATAATATCTGGATGGATTGATGTTGAAGCGTAGACAATAGTCGATGCATATTTATGAGAATAACATCTTGATGATGTAAATGAAAATGAATGTAGACATAAAAGAGATGTGGTGGTGTGATTGCTAATGAGAAAGCAATCCACAATATACCAAATGCCGTAGTTGTAAGACACTAATTAGGTCCCAATACGGCCTTCAACCGTCAATGAGCAAAACTAAAAAACGACCAAATGTAAAACAATTCAATTTGAATATTGCAGATAGCACTAAACAACTAAAGTATGAAATAACATGATAATGACCAGTACACATGCATGTATCTTCAGGTGTGATAACATCAATGGATGCATATCAAGACAGACAACTATTTTATCAACAGAACACCACAATGCAGGTACACTACACATATGTAAATGTTTTACTATTTTTACTGCACAAAATGTGAATAAGAGAACAATAAGAGTTGTAATGACTGAGTTACTTACATCCCAATTGTGAACTTTTATTAAATCACTTGTATTTATCGACAACCCAAAGATTGTATCCACTGCTGTGAATTTATTGAACGAAGAGCTTTGAAAACCGTATAACTGTAATGATCTTTTTCAATTTAGTCCATAAACAATGTCAGACTTATCAATAGCACCAAAGGATAATGTTGTATAAAGACAAAAAAAGCACTGATGCTCGGCTCTTTTTAAAGAGGACAGATTTACTTGAGTTTTGGAATGCTCTCTAATTAACATTTCCCTCACATGTCTAAATCTAATCGTTATAAACAACAAAATTGGAAAAAGGGTTATGAAATGAAGATCTCAGTATGACGAGAGGGTAGAAAGGGGTATTCGTGGGAAATTACAAGAATGCCATTGAAAGCAAACGTGGATGTGACCCCGCTCCGGCAATTGCGATGGTAACGGTAGCCATTTCAAAATTTTTAAACAGTGAAAGCACATACATTCATGACGAAAAATATTTCTTTTAATTTTCAGAAGTTTGGATCATTTGAAATTTTTCGCATGTTTCTGATTTCATGGTAACGGTGACTATTTCTAAAATTCCAAAGACAGATACCAAAACGAAACAAGAAGTTCCACGCATTGTCGTGTTAGGCATATCCCAATTCGTAATTCAAGGTATCGGCAAAAGTCGTACACTAGATTTGAAGTCATTCATTTCAGTATGTGAATCGTGTGATGAAAATATTAACTTGCTTCAACATATCTAAAATTAAAAGTTTTAGCGAAAAGGATGTAAGTGTCAGACATATCCGAAAAGCACCTTTAAACTCATCATTGTCAGACTGTTTACCAAATATGAAGCCCCTCTGTTCAATAGTACATCAGAAAAGTGTGACGAAAAGTTTTGTTGGACTAACGAACGGACAAACGGACTAACAAGATGATTCAATATACCCTTCTTTGATTAGGGGATAAAAAACAGTTTTGTCGTAGATCAATCTACTATATTTTCGAGATTTGTAGTGCACCTCGGTAGACCAATCACACTATAATCATTGATATATCCATCCCTCATCACATACTGAACGGTAATTGAATGGTACATATAGGGAAAAACATCAACATTATCTCTCAATTGGTTATTATTCATTTTACGGACATAAAACAATCCGCCATTCTAAGGAAAAGTTATGTTGCTTCTTATGTCATGACACATAACTAGAAATGTGACACGTAAGAGATTTTCTAGATATCAAGACGAAACCTCTGTGTGTGTGTGTATATGTGTGTGTGTGCCGGGGAGGGGGGGAGGCGAATAAGAGAGAGACAGGTAACGTCAAAAGTTTCATTTTGCAATAACATTTATTATGAATATATTTTGTAGTGAACACAACTGAGGCATCAACAATGGTAACAGATTTTGAAGCGAAAGAAAAAGGTTTTTGAAGATTTTGTAGTTGATACCTCAATTATTTACTTTAAATGCATGTATATCGAAGCAAATGTTTCATATTACATATCACACAAGAGAAGTTATTTGTAAATGAGAGGAGGAAGACACCAAAGGGATATTCAAACTCAGGCGGAATGAACTGACAAACAACAGTCAGAAAAACAACACACAACATAGAAAAGTAAAGACTGAGCAACACAAACACAACTAAAAACAGAAGGGGGTTGCAAGTGCTCCAGAAGGGTAGGCAGATCCTGCTCCACATGTTGCATCTGTCGTGTTGCTCATGATATTACAAACCCGGTAATAACTCTAATCCAGTAGGCCACTGAAAAGAGGAAAGGAGGACAGGATTGTGGTTACGACAATTGGAACATATCCGTTGTCATCTATGAAACACATATCCCATAATGGTCACCGACTCGGGACTGCGTCCGTAGAAAAGGAGAGTTCACAATTCGGAAGCTGACTCATCTCTTTAGTCGTAAAGTTTTGTATTTTTTACGCCTGATACAAGCCTAATATATGAATTTAGTATAATACTTGTGTCAGAAAATGTAAAAAATGTTTAATGTCACTTAATACTTGGGTGAGTTACATTTGGAGACATCGTTGGTCTTTCAATTTCTAGACTGCATGTTGGCAGATACGCTTCGCTGATAATGCTATAAGCTAATTGATAACAACACTCACATATAAGTCGGGGAATAGTCGAAGTTATTATTTTGTTTTATATGTATTTGGATTTCAAATTGTTTTTTAAATGGCCAAGGACGTACCTGATGACGGTTATGCAAGAAATACTACTTTCAGCAGTCTACGCTAGTGACTAAAAGATCAGCTGTTTTTAGAATTTCAGATCCAATAAAGTTAATAATCGCACAAATATAATCCGGTATGTTATCTGGCTAAATATCAACAAATATCACATTTTTCAAGTGAACTGAAGGATAAACAAAATGTGTCATTTGTTTCAGACCGATTGTCCAGCTATTTTATATGGCTAATTGATAATCAATCTGAATATGACTGAATACCATTAATGTCAAAAGAATTGAATCGTTAACAAAATCGAATATTGGTTGTTATTTATTTTTCCAGCTGTTTTGTCAATATTTTACAATATAGATTAGACAAGTGTGCCTCCAATCAGAGATTATACAACTATGTTAATGTTACAATATTTTTTAATGTAAAAAAACCCAATATGTACTATTGCGCGTAATCTGCTTGTGGAGAGTCGGGAAAAGATGTTTTATACTTTTATTAAGCCAGATGTTCACATGCATATGCTTAAAATAATTTACATGAAAATTCAAGTTTTAAACATTCAAATTATCTTTCAGTTAAGTACACTAAGTCTTATTATTCTCTATTTTCTCTGATGAATATGAACCATTTCTTTTGATCAGGGATTTCCATACGAGACCTACTGATATCTTCCGGGTCAGTCACTGGTATCATTGCGATTATTGGGCTTTGTTATTGTTACAATAAACACCGAAGAAAAACAGTCATCAACTCCACAGCAGCAATTATCAATGATACTCCTCCAGCCGAAAATGATGATTTTAGAAATGAAATATTTGAATTGAATGAAAGTATATACCATACGATTGATGAAAACAATATGGTAAATTTAGTTCCACACGAAAACCCATATTTAGAAGTAGTAGATGAATCACCAAGTTCTGATAAATTGACAAGCAGTTCTGGAAGCATGAAAAGTAGCAATAGTTCCACGTCTGGCTACCTTCACCCGTATCACAGCTTCATTGCTACATCGAATGATCATCCATACGACAAAATCCAACCTGTTAAAGAAACTAATGATTCAACCACAACCAATATTACAGACGATCAATATCAGGAATGCGTCACTCCTCTTGAAAAAATGACTGATAAAGTAAACCATCCGCAAGGAAGTACAAATCAGGTTAAAAAAGTTATTGTTCATCAAGGTGAGAGGAGTTGTTTAGGCTCTGAAAAAGACGAAACTATAACGTCTCATAATAAAGAAGAAAATGTCAATTCAGAACACTAATATTACAAAAAGAATTCGTGTCCAATTGAATCTTAAAATGAAGAAAATAGTACCTCATGTGAATAAACTCATCAAAGATACCAAGATTAAAACCAAGTGAAGTCTTATTTACATTTACAAATTGAAACTTCAACTTTAACAGATTATAGATAAAACCTACCAATAACAGTTTAAACAAGAATGTATCCATAGTACACGGATGCCCCACTCGCACTATCATTTTATATGTTCATATATTTATATGTTTATATAGGGCCGTGAAATTGGGGTGAAAACTCTAATTTGGCATTAAAATTAGAAAGATCATATCATAGGGAACATGTGTACTAAGTTTCAAGTTGATTAGACTTCAAATTCATCAAAAACTTCCTTGACCAAAAACTTTAACCTGAAGCGGGACAGACGGACGGACGAACGAACGGACGCACAGACCAGAAAACATAATGCCCCTACTACTATCGTAGGTGTCGCATACAAACAGATTAGACAAGCAATGATTGTAACAGAATGCTGTTACCAAGTCTCCCAAACAAAGATCTCATAATTACAGTCATTCTCAAGGTCGCCAAGACTTTTGGCAAAGTCCAGTAAAAAAGGGTTTGGTCCAGTAATGTGATATGCATTAGTGACCACTGGGGACTGACCCTATATATCATTCAAATCTACGTGACATGACAAACAGGAATATATATGGTTTCGGGGTGGGGATCCTGATCATGTACAGAGATATTTGAACATATTCAAATGAAAAGGGTGGAGATGACCCCTTAAGTCTTACCCTGTATATTATTCAAATCATCTTTGCATGACAAACCAGAATATATATGATTTAGGGGTGGGGATCTTGACCACTTACAAGATATACTAGTAAGAACTTTCTCAAATGGCAGGGGGTGGAGGTGACCCCTGGGGACTAACCCTTTATTTCATTTGATGTGCTTTATCATGTAAAACATTTTCAATTTAAATGATTGTGTCTATCACTTATTGTTTTTAAGTTTTAGTCATTTGAAAAGAAAAAGAATTTAAATCCCATAGGGTGCTATAGAAAACCCCTCCTTTCTTTTTGCCCCTCCAAACTTTGTTTGGGAGACTTAAATATTAAAGATGATGTGATTACATATTAGTTAATAATATGAACGGTACCAATTTTACTGCACCAGATGCACATTTCAATAATAAATGTCTCTACGGTAATGCTGGAGGCCAAAATATTTGCAAATCCAAAAACTTTATAAAATTTTTAGAGGATATAACTCAAGCAGATCAAAACTAGAGAGGTGATCTAGTGATCACAGATATACCCGCCCACAGCAACTAAGAGTTCGTCATTTTGTTTCTGTAGTAGCATACTGTGAAATTTTGAAAGATATACTATTTTTGCCATAGTTCAAAGTATAAATATGATAGAAACAGGCCTGCATATTGTCTTTCCTTTACTAGTATTTCAATTCGAGGCAGGTGCTCACCTGAATGCTGATCTTAGGACAAACAAACAAAACAAAAAAATATTTATTTCAATCTAACAAGGACTACAAAAGTATATTCATATAATACAGTTTTTTTTTTTTTTTTTTTTTTTTTTTTTTTGAAGTTTTTAGGAAAATACTACTGTTAGGTGGTCTTAGCCATTCCATTCAAATTTCAATCATTTTCTCGATTTTTTATCCGGAAACCAGAAACTTTTGATTTTCTCTAAAAATCAAGAACCATACCTCTGGAATTGTAAAGGTGAAAACGACGAAAATCAAAGCAGTTGGAAAACCAAATAAAATACAAACTTGAAGAGGATTAATAACCGAAAATTCCGAGATGTTGTGTCAAATACGGGTTAATCAATGCATTGGTGGTGGGTCGAAAAACCTGAGTGTTTTGAATGTTTAAACATTTGATAAACATTTAATTAATAGAAAATAAGCATATCAATGATACATCATGTCAGCACAAATGATGGGTTTGGGATACATCCCACCAGCAGTGGCATCGACCCAGCGGTTGTAAAAACTCATCAAAGATACAAGGTTTATAATTTGGTACGCTAGACGTGCGTTTCGTTTACATTGGACTCATCAGTGACCCTCTCATCAAAACGATTCAAACACAAAATCATCAATATATGAAAACGGCGAAAATAGATGCCTATCTTTAGTGGTCCAAATCATTCCATTGAAATTTCCATTAATTTAAAAAAAAAGTTCACTATAAATCATCTGGAAACAGTAAATAAAAAATTTTGTCGAACAGTAGAGTACCATAAATCTGTAACAGTACAAGTAAAACGCCGACAATCGACCTCAACATGCCTTTAGTGATTATAAACATTTGAATAAAATTTGAATTAATTTCAAAAAGATTTTTTTCATGTATCATTTGAAGAGTGTGATAGCCGGTCAGACGAAATTACGGGCAGATATGAGGAGGAATTCTATATAGCTCCCGACTCTGTCGGTTGCGGGTATTATAAAGTATGTACACATTATGAAACGAGTTCATACCTTTTCTTCAATATTGACACAGATGGACGACTTCATACTAAAATCTATGACAAACGGGACGATTTCAACTTCCCAATTATCAATTTCCCATTTCTCAGCATTAACATACCTTCTGCTCCATCGTATGGTGTTTACATATTTCAGTTGATACGTTATGCTCGTGCATGTTCACACTATAAGGACTTCATATACAGGAGTGTGCTCCTTACGCAGAATTTGCAAACAGAGTTATTAGGAGAAAAGATTAAAAATTACACTCCGTAAATTTTATGGAAACATCACGAATTAATTGATTTATACGATGTGTCTGTCTAAACTAACTTACGACATTTTTACCACGTCTTAAATTGTGGATTACCATCTACGTCGTCTGGTCTGCTAAGTACCGAAAGTGACCTATTGCCGAATATGACTGTTTTCCCGATAGTGAATTCGCATTGCTATTAGACGTGTCTCGGTATTTATGCATCCAACATTCATGTATTTAGTTATGATGTTTCGTTTGTAATTCTTGTTGGATATTGTGTTATGTCATATCGTTTGTTGTTTGAATTCTTTTTTTATTTTCTACATGTATGTAAAAGTTAAGATAATTAATCAGCTAGTTCATTTATATGATTTTTAGTTTAGATCTACTATATGCACAGGATTTATTTGTTTTTACAGTTTTGATTTAGAAGAAAAACCGACATGGTTAGAAAATACAAATAATTACACCATTACTAACACAATTCTATATTAATATTATTGTAATTGTTAGAAAATACATAAAATAACACCATTACAAACTCAATCCCAATTTTATATTTCAATTTTAGAAATTTACCTGTCACGGCACTTCTTGTGGTGTTGATACATTCGTGTGACGCACAGTTCATAATTTTATTGTGGTGTAAATGGGAGGTGTCCGTTGTTATTCTGTGGTTTACATTTTGTAATTGACTATTATATTATTTATTCATGTATGTCTCTGTCCTGAGTGTTCTTGCGTTTAGTTGTAATGTATTCCTGTCACGTACTGTTGTCATTTTAATAGTATTTTTAACATTGCCATATAAGCGGGAGGTTTGGCTAGCCATAAAACCAGGTTCAACCCACCATTTTTTTCTTAAAATGTCCTGTACCAAGTCAGGAATATGTATGTTGGTGTTTGTTTTTGTTTATATTGTTCCGTTTTTTCCTCTTGAAGTTAATGTGTTTCCTTCGATTTTGGTTTGTGACCCGGATTTGTTTCAGTTAAATCGATTTATGACTATTGAACAGCGGTATACTACTGTTGCCTTTATTTAAGACAACCATAAAATATCATACTCAGTCTGGTAGTTGATGAAAAATAATCTCACAATAAACAAAATTATTACTGGTATATCGAAGTGGTGACTTTATTTCTAATAGGTTCCAACGTATTACGATTGCTGTTAACATATATTATCAAATCAATATCATAATATCGAATTCGTGGTGAAGCATCATAATGTAAATCTATATGACACCAAAACAAATCACGTCAACATGTGGGAAAGGTAATCAATCATTATAAGTCACTCGTGTCTTCCTGTTCTAATCTATATTACCGTCATCTTGCATAGTAGTAAGGTAAGTATGAGTTTTAAAATGAAGATTAACGGAAAATCTTTAATACATCGTCTTTGCTTACTTTTGCTTAAATTGGACCAGTAGTTTGAGTGAAGAAAGTTTAGCACAGAGCAAATGCCAAATTATGGCCAAGTAATTGTTGATTTGATCACTTCTTTGAACCTTTTTTTCTTGAAACTAATGTAGATTTGACAATATCAAATGGGAAACATTAAATTGAGAATGGAACCTACATGAAAAAATTAACAAAGGTATAAAATTTTAACATTTATATAAAATAAGATGTGATATGATTCTAAATGTCACAACTATCTACAAGAAACCAAATGATGTATATCTTAGAAACTATAAGTCACCGTAACTCCTTCAACAACGAGCAAAGACCATGCTGCATAGCAAGCTATAAAAGTCCTTACATGACAAAATGTAAAACAATTCAAATGAGAAAATCAACGGCAGGATAAACGCACAAAAACAAACGGAAAAACAAATGATATACAGCAACAAACGACAACCACTAAATTCCTGGCCCCTAACAGCACATGAGAACAAACAATAAAACTCAGTTGGAAATGGCTAGACTCATCAAATCTATATATAACAAGAAGCAGCTTACGAAAACTCAAAAGACGACAAAGACGCAAAGTACTGATCTGAGTACTCACAGCTACCGAAAGCTAGTTCAATGCCAACTAGAAGCTCTAAAAAGTAGATCTTGCCTTGTGGATCATCTAAGAATTTTAGGTTACTATTTAATAAAGTTTTCAAGATAATAGGTAAAAATGAGAAGAAAAAAAACAGAGGCTCTTAAGAGCCTGTGTCGCTCACCTAGGTTTATGTGCATCTTCAACAATCATGAAAATTGACACTCTTCAACATTGGGGACTAGAATAGAATTCACGACAAAAATATTTCTTTATTGATCATTTTTCTGTTTATAGTTTCTCTCTATCTCCTGTATTTTTTGCCCAAAAAAACACAAAAAGGGTGACTAAAATTTAAGGACAATCACTCCTCTAGAGAGTCAATAATTGGATTCGGCAAAATTTGACTAATTTGTAGATATGGTCTTGTTGATCATTTTGGCTATTTAAAGTGGCTAACTATCTATAATAGTTCAAGATTAAAAGAATGGTCTTGTTGGTCATTTTGGCTATTCAAAGTGGCTAACTATCTATATTTGTTCAAGATTAAAAGCTGAACACTAAAAATTTGTAAAAGACATCATTCAAGAGCAAAACTCCAATAAAGAGTGGATCGACAATTTGACCGTACACCTATTTGTAGTTATCGTCTTGCTGATCATTTTGCCTGTCTAAGTTTCTATCTATCTATTATAGTTTTTTTAAGATATTAGGCAAAAACATTAAATATGATAAAAATCGTCATTAAAGAGCAATAACTCCAATAATCAGTGAAATGACGATTTCAAACATGTAACTCATTTGTAGATCTTGTAATGCTGATCATTTTTGTTTATTTAAGTTCCTATCTATCTATTAAAGTTTTTCAGTTTTATACAAAAAAATAAAAACAAAATTGATAAGAATCGTCATTAAATGGCAATAACTCCAATAAGGAGTCATGTGATGCGATTTCGGGTTTTTGACTCAATTGTAGATCTTGTCTTGCTGATCATACTTGCTACTTAAAATATTCTCTATATCTAATATAATTTTGAAGATAATAGGCAAAAATGAAGAAAAAAATGGCAAAATTGGTCATTTTGGGCAATTACTCCTACAAGAAGTCATCTGACTGTGTTTGTGTAAATTTACAATATGTATATCTCATTATTCTGAATATTTCTGCCTCTGTCAGATTTTCTCTATTTATAGCGGTTTTCAAGATAAAAGACAAAACTTGCATGTTAACCCTATGTTCTGTGTTTAGCCATGTCGGTCATGTTGCTTGCATGCGGGGTCATCGGAGTCATTTTTAGCTCACCTGACCCCAAAGGGCCAAGTGAGCTTTTCTCATTACTTGGCGTATGTCGTCCGACGTTGTCGTCTGTTAACTTTTACAAAAATCTTCCCCTCTGAAACTACAAGGCAAAATTTAACCGCACTTGGCCATCATTGGGAATTCTAGTTTGAAAAATGTGTCAAATGACCCCGCCTGCCAACCAAAATGGCCGACATGGCTACAAATAGTTCATAGGGGTAAAATACAAGTTTTGCTTATAGATGCATTTCTGTAAATATCAACAATGCAATTTCCCATAGGAACTCCTTTCACGGCTAAAACTGTACCATATTTACTATGAAGTTTTTGAAAAAAAAATATATCCTAAAATGGAAAGTTCATATGCACTACTATTTTTTTCAAAGGTCAAAATATAGGGCTGTGCGGCATATTTTCAACGAGTTTAAATTTACATTAAAATTCTATGGTACCCCTACCTTGATTTAAGGATTTCCACAGATTTTAACTTGATCACTATGAATATGAATATTTACTGGTAACATTCCCAAGTTATGTCTCTACGAGATGAAACTAAGATTTCATATCTGGGAACCAGTACATGAACAAAATTTATTATCTATGAATACAAGTGTGGACACAGATCAGTGTGGATAGTATGATTGGATGTTTGACAGTGTTTTATATGACAAAAGGGGTTCTATGTTTTATGTTTTCTATATATTAACTGTGTTGCACAATGACAACCAACATGAGCATTAGGGGTGGTGTTTATGTAATATTTTTTAGTTTTTTATGTTCAACACGGGCATGGAAGAGATACTAATTGCATTAATTACCAAATGATTATGATTGAATATATATGTTCCACATCTTTGATTTTGGATACATTTTGTAGCTAGGAGAGGAACACATAATAGGTTCATTTTTTTCTTAATGTGATTTTTTTATATGGGAGATGGTATCTGAGAACATGTATTTGCTTACTATTTGTATGGTTCTATTTATATTACTTTGTGGGGGATTGTCAGTATCATAAGTAAAAGATTTCGGTTAAATGTGGAAATTGTTTCTCAGTTTAGAAGACATTTAAAGTTTATTAGTAATGACAATGTCTGACATGATGATTGGGGCTAGATGAGCTAGAAAGTGAATTTCTGTGTTATTTTTTATTAATTCTTTGAAAATATCTCCTCCAAAGCTGGTCAAAGCAAAAAAAAGTTTTGACCAGTATGAAAATGATATCAACAAAAGAACCTTTGTGAGCACGCTTCAAAGACTCATAACTAACTACAGAAGTCATATGATAAAATGTCAAGTGGATATTATGAACATCTACTTAATATGTCTAAATATCTATAAAAAGTTTTAGTATTCAATATGAAAAAGCTATTGCAAAAGTATTCTCTTTTCAGTTTTTTTTTGTTATATGGATACAAATATAAGTGATACCAATACAGTAAGGCAGTTTTGTTATGGTATGAAAGTGTAGTAATTAACATTTACTGTTAATTCACACAAATTAAGAAATAAACAAATGAATGAAAAATTTTGAACATGTACAATGAAATATATTTTAGAAATCAATTAGGCCAGATAGGCCTTATAAATTTTGGTCTTTTTCTTAACATACTGAATAACCATTTACACTCAGGACTGAGTCGCCAGTAGGCAGTACAGATGTAAAAAAATAAAATGTAACAAAAGAACCTAGCATCAAACAGTAGCATTGTTTGGTGAATTTGTGCTTTTTTTTTTTTAGTTTGGCTAATGGACAAAACATGTTTGGTTCAAATCTAAATAAAATGCTTTTATCTCCCTATTACTTACATTGAACATAGAATGGATACTACTATGACAATTCCTTGTACATGAGAGTTGTCTGTCAAATCTTTATTTCACAAAGAATGAATTGCATAACAATGAACTGAGCTCAAAGCAAAACACTTTAATAATACACTTAGACAATGAGCTCAATCCAGTGATATACTTTGTACTACAGGTCCTTCATGAACATCCTACTGGCCAAAACCCTATCTCACAAACATGCCATACTACATGGTTGGATCAGAAGTCCTGAAAAAGACATGAACTTTATTAACATATTTTAAGTATATACACTGGTTAAAACTTTCACAAATTTGTGGTAAAATTATTCAGTATCTAGTAACTATCAATCGCTTCATGCACAAATTGATATAGGTTGAGTATCCCTCTGTCAGAAATAAGAACATACCTCCACCTAATTTTAGTTAACTGATGAAGAAACATTCAAAACTATAAAATGTTATCTAATAGACCAGCTGCAATGAAATCCCAGTTTTCTAAAATGGTAGGTGGAACCTAAAACTCAAAAGATTTTAAACTATGCATTTTAAATATTGCAAATATACATGTAATAATAATTCTTCTAAAAAATTCGCTATATTTTTCCTTTATTTGTCTTTTGTTCGAGACTGTATATTGACCTCTAGATGTCTTTCAATTACATCCAGTTTGGCGTGGGTTGATGTTTGATTGTTGTACATGTTATATATCGACGTGGGTTTTGTTTATACAAATTAGGCGTGAAATAATTTTGGTTAACTGAAATCCTTTAACTTACTTCCAAATTAATGTTAATACTGAGGGAAAAAATTACATTGCTAAATAACCACTTTAAAACACATGCAAACTTTTTGAGAGGAAGGCATAATGCATGTAACATCTATTAGATCTTTTTTTTAAACCATTCTAAACTACTTATAAGTGATAAAGTTTGTTAACTGTTACTTACCTTCAAAAAGGGGGCTGCATTCACTTTACTACATAAACATATAAATATAATCAACAATACTGAGTGCAACACCTAGGATAAATAGAGGATTGTTTTGTAAGAATAGTTGCTGAAATAAGCAGGCAATATTCAAAGTAGAATAAAAAAAAATTCAAACTTGATCTGTGTTTTGTGGTAATAAGCATTGTCTATAAGTTTTATAACATTTGGTTGAGGCAAACTCAAGTTAGAGAGCGGAAACCAATTTTGGGACGTACGGACGGACGTACACGTACGTACGTCCGTACGTACAGACGAACAAGGGTAAAACTTAATGCCCCCACCGCTACGGCGGGGGCATAAATATTACAGGACTGTGTTTTAAAGTAATAAGCATTGTGCAGGGCTCACGTGACCATGCTACTGGGGCGACAAAGTCGCTTTCCTGGTCGCCACTTCGCTTTGACCTACCTTCAAAAGCGAAATCTAGTCGTCCTGTTGTTTACGATACTCAAATTCAGTCGCTTTCGTCATCGGCAATATTCAACATTTACCAAGTCGATGAAACAGCAATTTTTCATTTGAAGTAAAGAAATTCAAAGACATAAACGATTTATTTTCTTTAGGAGGTTAAAGCATTGATTTTAAAGTTGGTTGCATGTTATTTTCATAAAGACAATTTTTTTAATCACTTCTGGTACTTGTTACTCAAGCGTAGATCAAATCATTCTAACTTTCGGAAAAATAAGCTTGTTACTTCATTAGAACGTGATGAAATTAAAGATTTCTTGCTGTTGTGCAATACACTGTGCTGTTGCGCAATACTTAGTAAATCTGTCGTCAGACTATAAACAAATAAAGTTCAATTAATTCCCAGTCATATTAGAAATTTATGAAAATGTAAAGGGAGCTTGCATCAATAGATATAAACAATTCACTTAAGTTTCATGAGAATTGCTGACAGCTTTTTTGAGCTATTGTCCGAAAACTGGAAAATCACCCCTTTTTTAATCAATAAAACCCCATCACTCAGAAATGTAAAATGTAAAATTTATAAAATTCTAAACGGAGCTTACATCAATATAGATATAAACAATTCACCAAAGTTTTATGCAAATTAGTTAAAGCGGTTTGGAGTTAATGTCCGACATGTTGACGACAGACAGACAGACGGACAACGGTACACCATACTACGTCCCGTAAAAGGGCGTTTAAAAATGACAGGATGTCAAACCACACCAAAACCTTCTGAAGGAAACACTAAGTTGGCATTTTTTTTCATTGACAACCCTGTATAACCTTGCAGCAGTATCGAGTCTACATGCATTACCTTGTATATTTCATGTACATTGAACTTAAAAATATGTGGTCATTGTCAAAGTTAGTTATGTCAGTTATAATTTACACATTTACTGAAACATGCCAGAGAAGTGCATGTACAAACTTTTGAATTTGATCTGCAAACTGGGAAAGCCATCCTTTTTTATGAATAAAATTCCACAATTTATTAAATTGAAACGGAGCTTGCATCAATAGATATATATAAACAATTAACCAAAGTTTCATGACAAATGACAACTGCTAAAAGCATTTTCGAGTTAATGTCCGAAAACATGGAAATCCCCCTTTTTGAATGAATAAAACCCCTTACATTGTAACTGGATAACATGGATAATGTAAATTCTTAAATTCCAAAACAATCTAAAGGGAGCTCACATCAATACATGAATATAATCCCGAAACGGGAAACCTAAAATTTATAAAATAATCAATTCACAACAGTTTCATGCAAATTGGTGAAAGCGTTGAAGAGTTAGTGAACAAAGCATTTTTAGAGTTAATGGGCGTTAACATGAAAATCACCCTTTTTTAATGAATAAAACCTCACATTTTGAAAATGTATATTATAAAATTCCTAAAAATCTAAAAGGGAGCTCACGTCAGTAGATATAATCAATTCACCAGAGTTTCATGCAAATTGGTGAAAATATTAATGAGTTAGTGAACAACATACTAGAAAAAGACAGATCAGGTCAGACAGACGGACAAAGGCATACCATAATATTTCTCATGAACAGGCGTATGAAAACTGCAGGGTACCATTCCAGGCCAACACCATCTGAAGGAAACACTATAAGGGAGCTTCCTTTCCATTTTTATGGGGGAAAAGAGGGGGGGGGGGGGGGGGGGGGCTAGGATGAAAAATTTTGTCCTGCATTTTTTTTTTAGTTCGAGATGTACATGTAATCTGTCCTGCCTTTTTATTTTTCACTCTTTTTTGTCCTGCATTTTTTTCTATTAATTTATCCCGACTTGTTTTTACATAAATTGTCATTCTGCCTTTTCTTTCATATTGTCTCATCCTGCCTTTTTTTTTCAAATTTCATCCTAGACCCCCCCCCCTAAAAATCAAATGGTAGTTCCCTAGGTTAGCAAACAAATTATTTTATTTTTACATTGACAAACCTGTATAACCTTGAAGCAGTATTAAGTTCATGTATTATCCCGCATATTATTACATGTTCATTGAACTAAAACAAATTGTGGTCATTGTCAAAATTATAATTTACAGTTTACTTTTCCAATGCTTTCAATTTAAGATTAGGGCATTTTTGTCATTGGAATTGAGTTTTGTAGTCGGGAGATTACTCAAACCTCCAACGACTGTTTTGCTACACCAGCTAGGGCAGTGGGACATCAGCTGGTCCCATATCAGATAGATGATATTTGCATGTCCAAAGTGGATGTGCTGCTTTGTTGCTTCTGGAGGCGACTGGATACATATAAATCAAGCCTCAATTTATTCATTTTTCTCTTCATTTAAGTAAGTTTGATCAACCTGCCACCCGTTATCTTCTCATATTTGGACAGTTTTCACATTGACCTATCAATACTGGCATTTTAGATCATTTTAACTTTCACTTTATAAGAATGTCACATGACCAACATTATGGGAACTAATGTATGCAAATGACCCTAATTCAATAGGAAAACATTATCTATATAAATCGAGCCTCAATTAGTTCATTTTTCTCTTCATTTAAGTAAGTTTAATCGACCTGTCACCCGCTAATTTTTCATATTTGGACAGTTTTCACATTGACACATCAATACTGGCATTTTTACTTTAACTTTAAAAGATTGTGACATCACCAACAGAAAAAGTAATTTACAATGCATTATGAGAGCTGATTTATGAAAATGACCCTTATTCAATAGAAAAACATAATCTAACACCTCGTCCATTTATGATGCAAATAAGCTGAATGGCCGTGTGTGTTCAATTTGAAAATAAAGAGTTAAAATGCCGGAATCTCAAAAACAGATGTTGGACATCAGAGTAAATTAGGACTGTATGAGTTTTGGGCAATTTGTAGGGGGGGGGGGGGGGAAGGGTTCAAGGGAAGCAAATGCTCTTTAAATTATGCATGTTTCAAAAATTGGGGAAAAATTACACAGAGAGTTGAGTCAGACTTAATTTAAATAATGACTAATGTAGACTTACCTTCTAATTCTATAAAAAAACAATTCACAACTACTGAACAGGAACAATCATGGTACTTTTTTGTCTATGAAACTACACTATGACATCCGATCTGCAAAACCTACAAACAGACACAGAAATATCATCAAATAGTGAAATATAAGATTGATTGCACCTTGTATGGATAGTTCCGACACGTGTTACATGAGGAGCCCGTTTGTTTACAAATAATAATGTCACGTGATCACGCACTGACCGTCACAAATTTTTATCCTCCGCCATTATTCTCATTACACAATATTACTGTACTTACACAATTCACAAATGCATAACCCATTTATCTTGCGGATATGCAATGGGAATGAGCACGGTTATCAAAAACTACAAAATTATTGCATGTACAGTTAATGAAGAAGTTATAATTTTCATCAAATAGATAAAATTTTCACTCATGACACAAATCGACTGGGTGTCATCGCCATCGGGGATAATTGATAAATGGGATTAAATTGACCGCCAAGAAGGTGTAGAGAACCACCTCTTTCAGAAAGATGCTGATAAACTTATTTGGTGACACAGATTATTTTCTTGTTTAGGCGCGAAATATATGCCTACTCTTAATGCTTGAAGTAACAAAATTTGTATAGAATTATATTTAACTAAAGTTCAGCGTAAATATGCAGAAGCATGACAATACATTAATGATAAAATGTGTAAATATTTCTGTAAAAGAATATAATTTTACTTTACCAGTATACTTCACTTAGAATTACATTTGAGCGCAAGAAAATCTCTATGTGAATCGGCTGAAGATTACCTCGGCTGAATCCCGGGGTCGAAGTTCAACATATCAACGGAAATTTTTGCGTGTGCTTGCGTTGCTTTAGATCGAGGCCACAGCTTTTCAACCAATCGGGGAATGTTTACTTGGGGCATACATCTATTTTTACTGCAGGTTTCGACATGTTTAAATCGGGATTATAGAAAAATGGAATGTTGTTGGTAGATACAAAACAGAAAATGATGAACACTTTTAGCAAAAGATAAATTGGATCGGGGTTCTGTGAATTCACATTATTTGTACAACTCTCATTACTCTTGGGAAGCGTGTGCTTTACATCGAGGCTTGAGTTGCTTTACATCGAGGCTTGCGTTGATTTACATCGACGCCATAGTAGTTCAACCAATCGGGGAATGTTTATTTGGGGCATACATCTATTTTTACTGCAGGTTTTGGCATATTTTAATCGAAATTAGAGAAAAATGGAATGATGTAAGGAGATGTAAAACAGAAAATGATAAATAGTTTTAGCAAAAGATGAATTGGATCGGGGTTCAGTGTATTCACATTTTTTGTACAACTCTCCTTACTGATGGCAAAAAAATGGAATTTCCGTGACCTAAATGGTTCGCGAAAATTAATATTTTTATATATATATAGTAATTAGATATCTCCCCAAAAGAGGCATGGTTTGAAAAACAGCTGTATTTTCAAAGTGCAACCTATACTAACATTTATTCCAATAGAAAACTTTCTAAAAACACTTTTTCTCACAACAATACTTATTTATCAGTATTATAGCCTCAAAGCAATCACTGCATATATTCTATGTTTTCTTTTACAGTACATTTTATACCTCCACCCCTGTATAAATTTTTTAAAGAATTTGAAAACAAGACTTTAATTATTGCAAGCTTACCCTATGAGCATGTTTTCTGACATAAACTGTCTAGAACCTGTTTGAAACTATTTTGATAACAAATTGAAAGCATTTCAGAACACTATAAATGTAATGTTTAGCAGCTAATCATTCCAATATTCAAGATTATATAAAGTAACCAATACTGCCTCTGTCTCCAGTCTACATCTTACTGTATATAGATATAGGAAGATGTGGCATGAGTGCCAATGAGACAACTCTCCATCCAAGTAACAATTTATAAAAGTAAACCATTATAGGTCAAGGTGCGGCTTTCAACACGGAGCATTGGATCACACCGAACAGCAAGCTATAAAGGGCTCCAAAAATTACTAGTGTAAAACCATTCAAACGGGAAAATCACCGGTCTAATGTATTTAAAAACTAGAAATGAGAAACACGTCTGAACTACATAAACAGACGACAACTACTGTACATCAGATTCCTGACTTAGGACATGCCTATTTGTCAATGAAAGTTCACAGTTAGTGCCTCAAATGGTCAGTTTATAAATCTTGTCACAACAGTATCATCTCTTACCATGTATCTAACATAACTAAGCTAATATTTGAACTAGAAGTGTTTAAACAAAGCCATATTTGCAAAAGTTGTATGTATGAAGATACCAGTCTGATGTATGAATTCACTAAAAGTTTTATAGAAATGACTGCGAACATCTGATTTTGCATAACTTCCAAGTACAGTTATTGGCTTCTACTCAAAAGACCTTTAAAATGATAAAGTCATAGCATTTACAAGTCAAATTATTTGTTTTATGACCCAGGGGGTAGGCATTTTTCTCTGTTTTTTGCCCCTGGGGCCTCAAATTTCCTAAATTATTCTGCTGTTTATAACAATATGGAATATTTAGTGCATAGTTTTGATAGAACACACTATTGTAAGTTTTAATGAGGTATTTTTGTATTTCTAGCTTGTATTTTTTATGCCGGAGTCACAAAAAAGCACATTTAGGTGCTACGGCTTATTTTTGGGTTATCGACAGGATAAAAACACCCCACCAATAATATTCAGGAATGATCTATGAGTTTCAATGACTGCGAAGAGTAAATATGAGCACTTCTAAACAATTTAAATTAATAATATGCATATATTATGAATTTATTTTGTATTTAAGTAAACTATGTATACTGTAAACTGTGAATTTATGCTGAGTCATCATAGTTAAGGGCCAGGATTTTTCCCAATCTTCATGAAATATTTATAAAACTTCATATTTGTGTTAATTTCATTAAAATCTCTGAGATATACCAGATTTGGTGAAATTCTGTATGTACCCAATATAGGTTGCATTTCTGTAAATATCAACGATGCAATTACTCATAGGAACTCCTTTCACGGCTAAAACTGTACCACTTTTACTATGAAGTTTTAAAAAAATATATATCATAGAATGAAAAGTGCTGTGCGGCATATTTTCAACGTTTATATGCCCCGAACTTCTACGAGTTTAAACTAACATTAAAATTCTATGGTACCCCTACCTTGATTTAAGGATTTTCACAGATTTTAACTTGAGCACTATGAATATGTATCAGAGCTACATTTTGAATATTTGAGTTAAACAGACCTCCATCAAAATTTCAGACCAAATTTCATTTCAGGCAAGAATAATGCTGTTTAAGTTTGTGTGGAGTTCAATATTTATCAATCTGAATAAACAACAGATCCTGTGTCCACACTTTGCTTATAATGATCGGACAACACTCTGTTCTACTTTCTGTTACAACAGAACCTGAGGACTAATTTAATAGTATTTTAATAGTATTTTGCTTCTTGAATTGTAACAAAGACCTATGCAAAGCCATTGTTATATTAACATAAACTGTAAGTCTAAGGAGATTTTTTTTTCATGATTGAGAGATCAGATTATCTCTCCCCTCCTCTCCCATAAAAAAGCTGCATTTATAACATGACTTTTTCCAAGATGATCTTTATCATTTTTGAAAAAAAATCATTTAATAACTGTATTTTTATTGACCTCATGGTTCTATCATAACAGCTGGTTCTGTCTTAATGTCTATATTCAGAACAGAGTTATCTCCCATTGTTCTGGAAAAAGTAAACCAAACATACCAAACTCCAAGGAAAATTCAAAACGGAAAGTCTCTTAACAATTGGCAAAATCAAAAACTCAAACACATCAAACGAATGGAAAACAACTGTCATATTCCTGACTTGGTACAGGCATTTTCTTATGTAGAAAATGGTGAATAAAACCTGGTTTTAAAGCTAAAATTCCATTATATTGACAACAATGCGTGAACAAAGCAAAGAGACATAATAGGTAAAAATGTCAAAAATAGGGGTACAGAAGTCAACATTGTGTTATAATCGCAATCACTTTAAAAACCAACAAATATGTCAACAAAGAAAAACAAAATTACATAATAGACAAGGCACATACGCAACATTGAAACACAAGAATACAAAAAATGACAACAACACAACAACACAATGGCGGGATGTACAAGTTCCGAGCCACGTCTAAAGGATATTACCAAAAATGAAAACTAAGTTATGTAGGTTGCACTTTGTAAATACAGCTGTTTCTCAAACCACGCCTCTTTTGGGGAGATATAGAATATTCAAAGATAATTAATTTTGTTTATGCACTGGTTCCTGGATATGATCTCTATGTTTCATCTCGTAGAGACATAACTTGGGAATGTTACCAGTAAATATACATATTCATAGTGATCAAGTTAAAATCTGTGGAAATCATTAAATCAAGGTAGGGGTACTATGGAATTTTAATGTAAGTTTAAACTCATAGAAGATCGGGGCATATAAACGTTGAAAATATGCCGCACAGCCCTATATTGCAACCTTTGAAAAAAAATAGTAGTGCATATGAACTTTCCTGTCTAGGATATATTTTTTTTTCAAAACTTCATAGTAAAAAGGGTACAGTTTTAGCCTTGAAAGGAGTTCCTATGGAAAATTGCATTGTTGATATTTACAGAAATGTAACCTGTAACTGTTTGGTTAGGGCATTTGAAAGTTCATCATCCGGAAATTCTTAATTCAGATTCTGAGCTTCTTCTTGAAATTCCTGGGTCCCTGGTGTTTCTCGTGCATGTCTTGCAAGAGTTTAAGTATGTCTTTGAGATATTTTCTGTCGTTTTTTCCATGGACACTTACAATGTTTATAGGTTTTAATATAAAGCTGTCCGCGATTCATTAGTCGTTTTTCGTGTCTGTATTTTTCACTGAGAACTGTAATCCAGGAAATGATACAATTATAATTCGGTTTCATATTGAAAACAATCTATGAACAATCTTCTACATTCAAGTTACTTCTATAACAAACAAAGTAAAATTAAAATTGTGAATGGAAATGGGGAATATGTCAAAGAGACAACAACCCGACCAAAGAGCAGACAACAGCCGAAGGCCACCGATGGATCTTCAACGCAGCGAGAAAATCCCACACCCGGAGGTGGTCCTCAGCTGGCCTCTAAAATAAAATTGTGTACTAGTTAAGTGAAAATGGACGTCACAATAAACTCCAAAACATATAAATGAACTAAAATTAAAAAGCTTACAAGACTAGCAAAGGCCAGAGGCTCCTGACTTGGGACAGGCGCAAAGTCGTTGAATATAAAGTAAAATTATAAATTTTGATAAATGATTTAACTGTATAGAAAAAAATGCAAAGATGCACTTGGAATGCAAATATGTAATAAAAGTTTTCAGTTATTTACAGGTAATGGGTGTTTGACCTGAGAAACTTGGGTCTTTGACAGATTATTATGAAATTTCTACAAACATATAGAAAGAGGCAAACCGTATGTTAGTAAATATCCCAAAATACAAATTTAACCAAAAATGTTGACTATAAATGAATTTGGTTGCTGCATTTATAGATGACGAAAACAATACAAGTTGAAACACTTGAGAAATTTTCCGACAGCTTGAAACATTACTATTAAAGTGAATTTGTACCAGTATATTAAATATACTAAGGACTTTGTAAATCTACTTTTGCTTACTTAGATATTGACCTTGGCGCAACATTCTTAGTTCTGCTCTGAATTAATCATTTAATACATTTCCAAGAACACTTCCAATATTATATGAGACTTCAAAGCTACAACATTTTGTTTTAAGTGTGCTTTGGAATATATTTTTTTTCCTTTGTAACAATCAATACCAGTGATGCAAATGATCATAAGACGCATTTATATAGTTTTGCAAAAACTAGATTCATATTTAAAAAAGGAAGAAGTTCGAAGTTCACGAACATAATGACGATACAGTATGTTAATATAAATAAGAAGATGTGGTATGAGTGCCAATGAGAGAACTCTCCATCCAAGTCACTATGTATAAATAGTTAACAATCAGGTCAAAGTACTGTCTTCAACACGGAGCCTTGGCTCACACCGAACAGCAAGCTAGAAAGGGCCCCAAAATGACTAGTGTAAAACAATTCAAACAGGAAAATCAACGGTCTAATCTATATAAAATACGGGAAACGAGAAACACCTATAAACCACACCAACAAATGACAACCACTTAACAACAGGCTTCTGACTTAGGACAGGTGCATAAAAATGCAGCGGGTTTAAACGTTTTAACAGGCGCTAACCTTCACCATAACCTGAGACAGTAGTGTAACATTACAACATAAAAAGACACACCATAAAATATCAATTGAAATGGCTTAACGTTTAAACAAAAACAAGTAAACAAACACTGAACGAATAAGTTTGATCTATGACACAATATAAATACTATATTAAAACATAGGTGCCTATATAACATAGACGTTACATGAAGTAATAAAAATGATGTAGGGGAAGAGTGTCAATAAGACAACTCTTACCTGGGACAAAATGGCGTTAAATAAAACAACGTACACAGGTAAATTTCAATGTTATGATTTTGTTGTAAGGAGTACGGAAGTAAACATATTTTACAAAATTAATAAATTTGTTGTTCAGAATACGAGTACAGAAGTGGAAATTTATCGTCATACTAAATACTTATCAAAGGTGGTACGTATTAAAAATAGTGAGACGATATATAACACAAAATAAGTAAACATTGAATTACAGAAATGCATTACAAAATGTATTAATAGTTCAACTTAACATGAAAGTACGATTTGAGAGTACTCGTAGTTACTGAAAACTAGTTAAAGGCCAAAAACAATTAACAATAATAAACCATGCATCAGAGACTGAAATCGGTTAAAACACATCCCAGGGACTCAGTGTTTTAACGCCATGGACAGTCAAAGAAGACATGATTTGTGCAATGCCAAAATAAAAGTATCGACAGGCAGTAAGATCGTTAGGATATAACCTTATGATAAATATGTATCATGTTATATATAGATAAAGCAAACCCTAAATAGAAAATAAACGTGATGTGTATTTATACATCCCAAAAACCATTCCAAAAGAATACAGATTTAGTTATGTTTTAATTTGTTGATGACAAAATCGATGTTAGTGCCAATGTAAACAATATTCAAAGATCTTATTACAACATTAATAAGATAACCTTTACTAATAATTTTGTTTAAAGGGTCGATGAGTTTACACGGATCACATAGTGATTTCCGCGCTTTTAGTACAATATTACCGTAAAATTTAGGCTATGAAATACTGTTTTTAATAAGTTTTCTACAGGTTCAGCCAAATTTACTAATCAAATCTTTGTATCTATGAAAGAATTTAGTAAATGTTTTAAGTAGTTCATGGTAACGAAATCCCTGACTTAATAATTTACCAGTGATGCATTGATTACGTTCGTTGAAATCTATGACATCACTACACACACGGTGCATAACGAACGGGTTGGGATATATAAACACCGTATGATGGAGCCAAAAGCACATCGCTGTCTAAAAAAGGAAAATTAACAATAGGGAATGAAAAGTTTGCCTTTTTCGTAAATTTTAGTATGTAATTTCCCTTTAGAAATTGAAATGTCTTAATCTAGAAAAAGACAACTACTGCTGTTTATGTGAGATTTATTTAAAGTAAGTTCCTTTGGGTAAATTTCGGTAGTATATTTAGAAAATTCTGGATTATTTAACAAAAAAATATCAACAAGATAACGGTAGGTATTGTTGAATTTGTCAACCAAATGTAACAATGACGTGTCCTTACTGAGTTTAGCCATAAACTGTGCTATACAGAAATAAATCTGCTATTAAAGGAGCGCGCGTAATTGGTGCACATAGGAATACCTACTACCTGTCGATACACTTTAACGCCTAAACGTACATATATGTTGTCAAGGAGAAAATTTACAGCTTCAATCATATCTTCACATTTCCAGGAAGTGTATCTAGCATATTTTCATTTTTCGCTACAGAAAAAAGGCTTTAAACAGTTACAGCAAATAAATTTGCAATGAGATTTTTCAAAAGACCATTTAATTAAATATGAAAACAAGTTTGTGTGGAAGTGTAGTGTAGAGAGTAGAAAAATCATAACTGTCAACAGAATTAAAAGGACCATCAAAAGCACGTATTTTATCTAAAACCTCTAAAGAATTTTTAACACTCCAAAAATAATTAATACCATTATTTTCATAAACTTCATAACAAAAGTTTATAATAAGCTCTTTGATAGTAGTAAGGGAGGTAGTTAGAAGCACTGACAGGTGAGTAGTAGAACACTTACTAGATGCGGAGTTGAAACGAAATTTAAATGGTTGTTCATGTCATTTAGGAAACCAGTACATAGTCGGGACTTTCAAATGTTTGGAAGAGGCTTTAAGCTGAGTAGTGGCAGTGATATGCTTGTTTACAATTTGACTCTCTGTAGAAGAATTGATAATTTCGTTTTGGAGAACTTCCGTGTAGTATATTCGTTACACCACCACTACATTATTGAATGATTCGTCTGCCGGTACGAACACAAACCGCTTTGCGAGTACTTGGGGTTTATTCTTTATTCTAGAAATGGGTATATCATGAACCCTATTATCAATTTCAGAAATGTTTTCAAAATGAGATATACGAATATCAACAGTATTCATAATTTTATTCAAATAACTGTCTAGACATTTTTTATCAAATTTTTCACGTTAACACCAATTTGTACAGTAGGCAGACAGAGCGTCTTTAATGACATGATGACACTGTTTCCAATCTATAATAGACGGAGGACGATATTTAGGTCCTTTCTTTAAAAAAAGTTTTGACCTCACGGTCTTTTACGATGTTTTAGGTCTTCGAAAGCAGTAAAGGTGCTCTTGATTTCTTCTGTAATATTCTCGTCCCGTCTGTCCCACATATTGAATACCACACTTAGGCTGGGTTCAAGTTACCAGATAAATAAGGTTTTTGGTTTTTCAGTTAATGTCACAGGAAAAGGGAAGCGAAAAAGCTCTCCCGTTCACTATTAACAGTATTATGAGAAGTTAATCTAGAACAGGTAAGTCATTTTCTGGCATTGCACGGAAAATTTTAGGATATCCACGTGCATTTTTGTTTCACAATCTGGCTGCAGAGACACAATTGTACACAGTGCTAAATGTACACAGTGCTAAATGTAGTCGGATAATTTTGATAGGCTGCTGTAGAATTTATATTAGAAATTCGATTTTTTAAGCACGTGGATATCCTAGAAGTAGGATTGTTCTTTAAATTTCTTTAACCTCATTTTACAAGTCTTCTTTTGTTTTAAAACAACTCAAAATGTGAGACCGTAAAATATCCAACATATTCGGTACATCCATCAATAACCATAAAATATCCAACATATTCGGTACATCCATCAATAACAATACTTTTGGAGATAAAAAGGAGGAAATAAGTTTCGGCTCTATGGTGCTAAACTAAACATTTGGTAACCTTTTATTTTTGTAGAAGGTGTATTTCAAAATGGAATTTTATTAAATTATTTGTAACAAAAACTTATTTTCTGAGGGTTTGGTGCCATTGGTAATCAATCAGCATGAATTGTAATATCAACGTATAAAATTAAAAAAAACTGAACCGGAAAATGTCGCAATGGTGTAAGGGAGGTTCATAATTGGCTTTCGTGGAACAGTTTCAATCAGTGCTTCATTTTTTGTGCATGCGATGTATCTAAGAAACATATACCACTAGTACAACAGATAATGGAATTGTTTAACAGGAGGTTTCAGTACGAACCCAGAAATGTTTTTGATAAATGATTTTTCTGTAATTTAATTATTGTTTGTGACATGATATCACATCCCAGTATCCAACTTTTGAATCACTCGATTGATTAGCAAATAATTAGCAACGAATATTCATATCAGCGTTCGTTATGTACTTTTCGACAAAGAATAGAAAACTTAAGTGTTTTTCTTGCCCAAATTTGTTAATTGTTGGTTTCACAAAAATTGTGTGTTCGATTTAAAATTTATGTTATATACATACTCGTACATCATTTTAAATCCTTTGCTCGCAACTATGTAAAAGTAAACAAAGATATGTAAAATATGCGTAAAATTTATAAATTTCCGACAATTGCTAATATATTGACACACTACTCTCATTAACCTTATACGTGTACCTTCATAAACAATAGTGTTATATCCTGTAATACTTACAAAAGTCAACATGTATCTATTGATTTCCTTGATTTAACCTAATTTAGAGATGGCATCGAATATTTTAGTATTTATATTTGTTTTGTTTATACAAAAATTAGCGAGGTCTTTAACGATGGATACCTTAAATGCGTGTTTAGTAAATCTGAAAGGGTAGGTATTTTAAATTTTTATTTGGGATTTTAATGTCATCAGACAATTTAACGAAAAATACGTTTGACGATTCTTTTTGTATCAGGAACTACCTAATATGGTATACTGAAAAATGAGACAGAGCTAAATGTTGCTGCATTTCAATCGTCTCTCCGTAGTTAGGCTTTGCTTACTTTGTTATAACAGATTATCGGTTTCAAGCCTGTTAAATATTCGTTATACTTACAAATGTTAAAACTTGCGTCTTAAGTTTTCAAGAAAATGTATTCTTTCAAGTACACACTTAAACATATTTATCTGATAGAAATATTTGCTTGTCCGAAATAAAACTGTTGAGAATGTAATATTTGAACAATTACAAATCTTAAGTAGTTAAACCGAGACCAAATAAAGCCGAGTTATGATGGGCGTTTACCGCATTGTCCCAGGTTAGCGGAGACTTTGGGCGCTTACAAACATGTTAAACTCCAACACAATGCATTATTCTTTATGCGCTTGTCCAGGTTAGGGGCCTGCTATTCACTGATTGTCATTTATCGCTGTCAATCATGTTTGCTTTTCGTTTATTTTTTTTGTCCTTTTTTTATTGTGTGTCATTACCTGGTCTTTCTAGCTGACAATGCGGTATGAGTTTGCTCGTATGGTGACCTATAGTTGCTTAATACATACAAAAATAAGAAGTTGTGGTATAATTGCCAATTAGACAACTCTCCACAAGAGACCAAATGACAAAGAAATTAACAACTATAGGTCACGGTACGGCATTCGACAGTGAGCAAAACCCATACCGCGTAGTCAGCTATTGAAGAATCCGAAATGACAAATGTTAAACAATTCAAACGAGAAAACTAACGGCCTTATTTATGTACAAAATAATGAATGAAAAACAAATATGATACACAGAAACAAACGACAACCACTGAATTACAGGATCCTGACTTGGGACAGGCACATGCAGAATATTAATGTGGCGAGGTTAAATATATCAGTGGGCGCCCAACCCTCCCCCTAACCTGGGACAGTGGTTTATCAGTACAATATAAGAACAAACTATAAAAACCAGTTGAAAAAGGCTGATACAAACAGAAATACATATAACAAAAACACAGAGTAGACGTGGCCGGGTACTTATACATCCCCATAACATAAAGACACTAAGTACAGATCTGATAGCTATTTCAAAGCCAATACCAACTAATAAAAAAATCATAGATCTAAGACTACATCCATACATTTAAATGCTTGTAGATAGTTGTCTCATTGACAATCATACGACATCTCCATAATGTATACTTGTATAATGAATAATGAAAATAAGTTTTGAGTTATATATGCTAATTTGAATAGTTTTTGAAATAAAGTTTTCAATATAAACCAATAAATTAAGGTGACAGTAATTTATCGATGTAATAACTCATTTCTGTCTTTTTGTTAAACATTTTGTTCTGAAAATGAAGTCAAAGCGACGTTATTAAATGTCCAAATTTAGTCGGCTGTGTTTAATGAAATGTGAAATTAGACCTGATTTACATATTTTGCAAGTTTACTCCACACATTTGTGTTGATTTTGCAAGATTATTGGACTTAAAGCTTTTGACTACCCAAACAGTTATATTTATAAAATATTGAATGTCTTTTGATACAATAAAGTAGAAAGGGGGATCCAAACTATTTCTCTTTAACCTCGTACTTTCTTTGGCCTTTTAAGTTTTTTAATTCGAGCGTCACTGATGAGTCTTTTGTGGACGAAACGAGCGTCTGGCGTACAAAATTATAAGCCTGGTATCTTTGATGAGTTTTTTTTTTATTTACGCTATAGTCGGTTTTTTCGTTTGTACTAGTTTGTTTGACCCTTGGTCTATCAGTCTTTTTTGTCGCCTTCGTTCTGTTCTGTGATGCATGTTTAATAGATCTAGGTATGACACAGTAATTTGTGTAATATCCATAATTTCAAGTTCATTGTGACATACAAGATGTACAAACTGTTTCTACTTATTGATAACAATTTGTAGAACTCGTACTTTTTAATGCATTCTATATTTCATATTGGCATACATACAAGTCCCAAACGTTCTAATCAGTAAAATGAGAATGCATAATTAAAACGATAAACATTAAATACGCATTCGGTAGAACTAATGTTTTCATATCTGTTTCAGAAAATATCAATGTTGCGCCGACTACGAGGAAAGAAATGATGCTTGCTTTGGTAAGATTTACATGTTGTCAATTCAACGGAATTAATGCAAATAGATTCTAGCAATTAATTGGATATAAATATACATATATATAAATAGCTGTCACCTTGACAGGACACCGAAGGTAACCATTTTTGAACTTAAGAGTTCAGCTAGAACGAATGAAATCAATGTATCCTAATGTATGAAACTCTCATGCTTCTTTGACCTGCCATATGCTTTGCTGATTTCCCAATCTAATAAAGATCAAGTGTCCAGAACAGTAAAAGTGAAAACAGTGAAAATCAAACTTGACCTCCATTTTGTCATCTGTAACAACCTATTAAAATTCGAAAAGCATTAGTTGAATGGTTCATAAGGTAATGCACGAAAACGACAGCAATTGTCATTTTCCAATCTATCAAGGACCATAACACATGAGCAGCGAAAGTGAAAATTGTCGATATCAAACTTGACCTCCATTGTGTCATCATTAACCATATATCAAAATTTGAAAAAAATTAGTTAATGAACGGAAACTGTTTGCAAACCCCGCCTATAAGATCAACGCAGGGTTCGTGTGATTTTGGTAACTTAAGGATTCAGTATGAACCGAATGAACTTAACTTGACTATTTCGTATAAAGCAATTTCTTTGTATCTGTCCTAGATGGTCATGCTATTTCAAATATCTTTTGTATCGTCTTTTTGAGATTTGCAAAACTTCGTCATGCTGTATTATATAGGATTTACAAATAAATAAATGCTTATACAAACTTTAAATAATACGCTTTTATAATGCAAATGCGAAAGATATATATATATATCTCAAAATGACCGTTAGAAAAACATATACAATCGATTGTATCCATTTTTCAAATACTTATTCCTGTTTTAAACAAATGAGAAAAAAAGATACCAAGGGGGCATTCAAAAATCACCAATCCAATAAAAACAGACATTTATCATTGCAAAAAAAGGAGGTACCAATTACCTCTCAAATCTGTATATCACTGACATATTCCGTAACCTACATAAGGTGATGATTGTAGTCGAAAAAGGGTTCCATTGGATGGCTAAACGGGTTATGCCTATATCAATTATATTATTCACAGCTATGATATAGAGATATCAACTATAAATTAGATTGTTTTATGTACGGTTCACTGATTACATCAATGAAATTGATTTAAAAGGAATTTTTTCTTAAAAGTAAAAGGTTTACTGATTACACCAATATATTTGGTTAAAAAGTTGATTTTCTTATTAGTCATTTGGTACCTTATGTAATTGTTTTAAACGACGCATACGAACAAACTATCAATATATACGTATGTGAAACGGATATGTATCAATGTTTATCTAAACAATTATAGTTATAACATAAACCATGAAAAAAATTGGAACACTTTAACTTAACTTTTGATATTATGCTTTCAGTGCATTCATTTTCTACAATCACAATTTCAAAGTTGAAAGTTTGACGTAAAATATTGAATCAAACATCTTACTTACTTTTAGTATGCTTTGGTTTAGGAAATTATGTTTTGGCATCGCACAGGATCATGTTTTTCTTTGACTGTTTATGATATCTTTATTCATAATCCATAGGATGTGTACTGATTGATATTTTAGTCTTGGATACATGATGTTTGATTAGATTTTAAAGGCTTTGAACTAGCTTTCATTAACTGCGACTACTCTCAAGTCGTTACTTTGTGTCTTAAGGTCATACGATACAGTTACAGATGAGGTAATGACGTTGCTAACGTAAAATGTTATTTTTCACGACGTCAAACTTTGATATATCGGGAAAAGATGCATTTTGGACTGATTTTTATCATTCAGACTGATTTAACTGGAAAACGAGTTCATGGACCCCTCTTTTTAAAAATGACATTTGGCTTGATTATGTTTGAAGATTAGTTGTGTCAATTTTTATGAACAAATCACCGATGAAATTTTTTCAAATTTGATAAATATACAGTATAAAATGCCGTTTTTTGACTAAAATCATAAAAATGTGATAAAAATGAATAATTTCCAAAGAATTGTTTCACAAATTCAAAGCACACTTTATATAGAACAGATATTCCAGATGTTTTTGCAAAAATTTGCTTGCGTTTATCTTTTAAACCAAAAAAGTTAGGTATGTCTTTCTAAAGGATAGAAATGTCCAAGAAACCGAAATTTCCAGTAAATGTCTAAAATTTCGACCCCATTTATCTCTAAAAGTAGCACATGAAAGTATTTTTTTTATAACATATCTGAATTGACTAGCCTGAGTAGGTGAAAAATAGCTTGTATGCAAACTTTCGTCAAAAATTCACCGTGAGATCAAAACTGTATCGTATGCCCTTAAGACTTTTTGTAAGTTGCTTATCTTTGTGTGTTTTGTGTCAATCTTATGGGTCAAGCCTTTATCAACTGGCTTTTATAGTTTGATCTGATGGTCTGCTGTTACACCACTGTCCCAGATTAAGTGGGCGCAAACATGTTATGTTAACCCAACATCATGCTGTATGTGCCTGTACCAATTCAAGAGCCTGAATGAGCAACACTTATTTGGAACTTTTGGTCCTCAATGCTCTTCAACTTTGTACTTGTTTTGGCTTTCGAACTTTTTTGATCTGAGCATCTCTGATGGGTCTTATGTAGACGAAACGCGCGTCTGGCTTATTAAATTATAAGCCTGGTACCTTTTGATAGCTATTATTTGTGTGTGTCTCTGTCCTGTATGTTTTCTCATTTATTTGTATTGTAGTCCTGTCATGTAATCTTGTCATTTTAATGTTATATTTGCCGGGAGGTTTGGCTAGCCACAAAACCAGGTTCAACCCACCATTTTTTTTTTAAATGTCCTGTACCAAGTCAAGAAAATGGTCATTGTTATATTATAGTTCGTTTCTGTGTGTGTTGCATTTTGGTGTTGTGTTTCTGTTGTGTCGTTGTTCTCCTCTTATATTTGATGTGTTTCCCTCAGTTTTAGTTTGTAACCCGGATTTGTTTTTTTCTCAATCGATTTATGAATTTCGAATAGCGGTATACTACTGTTGCCTTTATTTATCCGTGCAGAAATTTTTATTAAAACTTTGCTTTTCATTTATTTGATGAATGGCTTTTCTTGAAAGAATCGCGCAAAAACAGTGTATACAGCACCTATAAAAAAATATTTGATTATAGTTGAACGGAAGAATTTTCGTAAGTTAACATTTTGTTATTCGTATTTATGGATAAAGGATATAAACTCCGCATTACATGTTTTCAGCATGTAAAACTGGATTTTATTCGAGAATGGGACAACCTTGTAATTCTTGTCCAGAAAACTTTTTTGGCAAGGCCTGTGTGTTGGAATGCAACTGCGACAGTCTACAAAGGTGAGATAATAATAATAATTACAAGAACAGATAATTATTCATCATCGTTAAAACAATGAAATAAAATGTTTAGACGCGGTTCAGAGGTATTTTATCTTATTAAAAAAATAGATAATATTCGTAAATAAATTAGAATTCATCATTTGAGGATATCTTGATTCATCGAATGGTTTCGGTCATTTTTTTCGTTTTGTAGATCATGTGTTGCTAATCATTTTTGCTGTTTACTGTTTCTAACTATCTATTATAAGTTTCAAGATGTAAACAAAAGAGAGGTGGGGTATACCAAAGGGACATTAAAACTCAAACACAAACTGACAACGCCATCGAAAGAAAATAACCGACCAAAAGACAAACAACAGTCTACAAAACACAACTTAGAAAACTAAAGACTTATCAACACGAACTTCACACAAAACCGGGGGTGATCAGAGGTGCTCTGGAAGGCCAAAAACATCCAAAAAATAGTCAAAAATCGTCATGAATAGGAAGGGTCGATAGGGCGATAAGGTAAATTTAAAAAATGCTCATCACGAGCTAAAATACCTGTTAAAATAAATTACAACTTTTCTTAAGTTATTCTTCATGAACTTTTTAATGTTTTCGGAGAATTCGTGTGTGGTCTTTGGAATTGTTTTTTTTTTAAATCCTTGTTATACTTGGAATGTATTTTTCGTGACAAGATGATTTCGAAGAAAAAGGGACCTATCATAATTTTGCACCCTTTCTATGTCTGAATGGATTCATGTTTAAGAAAAATATATTCATGATTATAACATGTTGATGATGTTAGGTGAATATAAACCCTTCTTTGAACTAGACCGACACAAAGAACATGATTTGTAACTTGTTCGTGATGTTTCTGTCCACATGAATAGGTGTCACCCAATTGCTACTCAGATACATTGTTTAGACTACATCCCCATCAGTCTATACTCTTATACTCCATACTCTTACTTTTAAATGCAGCGTCATCAGCGGAAAAATAACAGCAATGGTTTTAAATATAAAAAAAGGTGTGGTATGGTTGTCAATGAAAAACTCTCCACCAGATACTAAATGACGTAAGAATTAGCAACTTAATTGTATATGTTTACTAACGGACTTCAACAACGAGCAAAAACCAATACCGGATGGCAAGCTATAAAAGGCCCCGAAATGTAAAATGTTAAACAATTCAAACGTGCAAAACTAACGGCCTGATTACAGTCTGGTTTGACACAACACTGGATCGAATACATAGACTCCTGCACTAGCGATGAGCATGCTACCACGAGACAATCGTTGTCCTATATTGTCAACATGAACCTCGCGATGTCAACCGTATGCTATTTTCGAAGGTCTTTTTGAAGCGTATTGTTCCTTTGAGTTATTAACAATTCTATTGCAAGAAAACTTTGATGAGGTTTTCAAAGCAACGCCTTTGAAATTTGCAAGTAGTATTAAATTCTAATAATAAAATATAATGACTTTTTAGACATGTATATATCTTCAGATGTGATAATATCATTGGATGCATATCTAGACAGACAACCACTTTATCAACAGAACATCATTATTCAGGTACACTACACGTATGCTTTACGATTTTAACTGACGTTTCAAATTATCGATTGAACAAAATGTAAGAGAACGATTAAATGTAAAACTTATAAGAGATGTAGTGACAGAGTGACTAGTATCCTAATTGTGATCTTTTTTTTTATCATTTGTGTGTGTCGCCATTTTTGGGAGGTTTATTTTACAATTGAACAAATAGCAACCTACGCAAAACATATAGCTGAACTGATATTGGCTCATTTTGCAAATATACTATATAGAGGAGATCACTAATCTTACTGTGTGGTAATGCATAAACCAAAAATACACTTTTCCCCAATTTCCACCGTTCTGTTGGGGAGTATGCATGGATGTCAAAAGATTTATTAGATAGCAGCAAAACACAATTACAGTTAATAAAAGATAATTTGATCCAACGTTTGTCCATTTCTAAAATGTTAGTCAAATGTTTCTGGTGGTCAAAACAAATATTGGAAATCCAAAATCATAAAGAGTTAGATAACAATATTTAAACGGATAGTATCTTAATCAGATGGCTGACAAAGGCTGACAAATGAACTGAAAATGTTTCCATCTTGCATATAATTAGCACTTTCAGTAATCTCATTTGTGATTGTTTTTTTATTGAGTAGTTATGTATTTTGCCTTCTTTTTTTAGTGTCCGGCTATTACCAGTCCTCAAAGTTAATATAGGCCTAAATATCGATGGCACATTTTTCACAGAACGTTAAACAAAAAAAAATCAATCAATCAATCAAATTTAATTACTATGAATAAAACGAGATGTAGGGTAAGTTTCAATATGACACGAACCAAACAGCATTACCAATATAGACATCTTATGTTATTAACATTAACTCCAATAGTATATCAAAACCTCATCTCTGATTGGCATACTTTTGAAATTTTTAAAGAATGAAGCTGCTATTTGATTACACGATATCAAATATTGTATTCATTGTTTATGCTTAAGGTAGCTAGGATGTCTAACTGTTTGACGATAGATTTTTCTTAAACTTCTGTTTAAGACTTCTTTGTCAATGTCCTTTCTAAAAACTGGGAGTCACGACCTTGTTTTTTCGTTACAATACATAGAATTTAACGATATCATAGTTATTTTAAATGGGTTATATAGGGAAAACTACTTTTTTCCTTATTGAGGAAAAAATTAACGATAGAATTTGTTTATATCCAATGAGAGAATTGCTTTTCACAAATACTTCCGCGATATCAAATAAAAATAGTGGGTCAAGGGCCTTTATTCCTCGAAAAATCCAAAAAACACAAATTGTCCTATCGAATTCAATATAGTTATCTGTCCTCGATTGAAAGGGATTTCTTTTTCTGCAAATTTCAAATACACTTAACGACACTTATTTATTTCATAGTTTAGTCTGTAAATTTCAAGTTTAAGATGTTTCTGTTGTATACTGAAAGATACTTGGAAAAATATTTTTAAACCAAAAACGTATTTTTGCAAAATGCCCAGAATGCTCAGAAAAACCCTATGTACCTTACATATCAACTTTGAGCACAGTATAAACCACCAGAGATGTTTTTTAACAACGATACAACTGGTAAATTGTTTGGTAAAATCGATACAAATAGCAGCTAAAGAACACTAGGGCCTTCACAATGGGGTTACATAGAGGGAAAAAGGCAATGGCTACACGGCTAGTTCACTTGCAGACGCCCATCAATGCAAAAAATAAATAAATAAAGAGGATTAACAAGGTATAGAAGTGTTTTGATTAAGTATAGGTTTTTGATAGGATTCTGGGCCAGCCCAACGACGCCAAATAGCACTGGCGTAAATCGAATGCACACCTTACAATAATATGTGTTTTAAAGAAGACAGGGGAAAACATGACTAAATTTCGGAATCGAAGACCGATATTGGTGAAGTTGAGTTTTTGGATTGCTCTCTATTTGACATTGTCTTCACATATCTAATTTCAAACGTTATATACAACAAAACTGGAAAAAGGGGTTACAAAATGAAGCCTCATCAAGACTTGAGGGTAGAAAGGGGTGTTGATGAGAGGTAGAAAATATAAAACGGTAAAAACGATTGACTAACGACGGTTCCTGTCGTAGATTTGCACTGTTAACCCAACACGTATTGTCATATTCCCACTACAGGGAACAGGAAATAGGTGTCTGACAGAAAAGCGTTTACAAGTAACAAGTCGTCATTGCCAATTCCATGGAAACTGAACACCAGATTTGAAGTTATTCTGTACAGTAGTGCATGAGAATCGTGTGATGAAAATATTAAGTTGCATCAATATATTTAAAATCAAAAGTTTCAGCAAACAGGATGTAAGTGTCAGACAGATACAAAAAGCACTTAACAACTCATTATTGTCAGACTTTTTACCAGATATGAAGTCACTTTGTTCAATAATACATGAGAAAAGTGTGACGAAAGTTTTTTGTTGGACTAACGGACGGACAAACGGACTAACAAGATAATTGTAATACTCCCCTCCCTTTCCCATTAACATGTCCATCCCCCATCACAAACTGAAAGCTAGTTAATTGGCACATATAAGGGGAAAAAAACATTATATCTCTCTTTGGATAATATTCTTGTTGCGGGCATAAAAAATCCGCTATTATAAAGAAACGTTTTGTTGCCGCTTATGTCATGTTACAAAACTAGAAATGTGACAGGTAAGAGACTTTTCTAGATATCTCGACGAAAACCTGTATGTGTGTTTGTGTGAGTTTGTGTATGTGAGTGCTTGTGAAAGGAAAAGAGACATAGAGAGAGAAAGATAATGTCAACAATGTGATTGCGCAATAACATTTCTTCTAAATATATTTGAATTGATTGGGTTTTTTTCTTGTAGTGAACACAATTGAGGCAACAACAATTGAAAAAGAATTTGAAGAGGACGAAAAAGGTTTTTTAAGATCTTTTAGTTGATTCCTGTATCACTTACATTAAATGCATAAAAAAAACCAACTACATTTTTCATATTACATATCACACATGTGAAGTCATTTGGAAATTTCGAATAAGAGAATTTTCTTATATTCATGCATTCTTCGACCACAACTTTGGTATTTATCAAATAAAAAGTCAAGTTATGATTGCAATAAAAAGTCGTTACGTTGTATACCAAACAACAACACAAATTGTATCATAATTTGTATTTTAGAATATTGGAATAACATAATCAGTACCAATTTTACTGCACCAGATGCACATTTCGACAATTAATGTCTCTTCAGTGAAGCTCGAGGTCAAAACATATGAAATTTCCTAATGAATGAAGAGCTGATAAAACCAAAAAGGGCAAAAAGTATATCACAAGCAGGGCAAAAAATCTGAGCTTTGGATGATGGAGATATATTCCTTAATTTAAAATAATTTCCAATATTTTGTAACAGCAAATGTTAATAACACAATATCCGTATTTTCATGCCAGTGCCGAAGTACTGGCTACCGGGCTGTTGATACCCTCTGGGATTAACAGTCCACCAGCAGAGGTATCGACGCATTGGTAGTAACGGTACCAATTTTACTGCACAAGATACACATGTCTTCTTAGTGATGATCGAGGCTAAATTATTTAAAAATCCAAAACTTATTAAAAATTTGAAGAGAAAAGGACAAATTGTATAGCCAAATCCGAGCAAGGAATCAGAGCACTGCATGAGGAGATATATTCCTTAATTCAAAATAATTTCTAAAATTTCAATAACGCAATATCCGTAAAAGTATGCTCTAACTTCATACAATGATTTTTGAATTATATATACGATTTCGTATGAGGTATGTTAATGTAATACAATAATATATAAATGAGCTCAACTCTCTTATTTGACATAGTCATCAGCATGCATGGAACTTTGAATTTAATGAAAAAATGTCATTGATATTGTCATATTTATTAATTGAATGTTTATAAAACTTTGAACTGTTCGAAATACTTTATTTGGCCTTTTAACTTTTTGTATTCGAGCGTCACTGGTGAGGCTTATATGGACGAAACGCGCGTCTGGCGATCAACATTATAGACCTGGGTCTATGCCACTGCTGGTGGAGGTTTCCTCGCTGATGGTATCACCAGCCCAGTAGTCAGCACTTCTTTGTTGACATGAATCATCGTTAATATTGTCAGATTTTAAAATTTAACTGTTTATAAAACTTTGAATTGTTCGGAATACTCAGGATTTTCTACTCCAGGAATATTTCAAAACCTTTCGGAATCTTTGGCCCCCAGTGCTCTTCGACTTAGAAATTTATAATGCCTTTTAACTTTTTTATTCGAGCGTCACTGATGAGTCTTATGTAGATGACTTACAAAATTATCAAAGGGCATTATCTACGATTTATACATAAAAATGAAATACGATTTTTGTTTTTGTTTTAAGTATGAATAAAATTTTGAACTAACATTTCGTTATAAGCAGTCAGTTTGGCACAAATTTGTCAAAATAAGCTCAAAAACATCGCTGATGTATTATTGAAATGCAAGTCAATAATTCAACCTCATTGAATACGTATTCATGTGACTTTCAATCGAACTCCTTAGCTGGAGATGGGTTACGCATTTACTAGGCGTGTTCAGCTATTAAAAGGAAAAGAATGTCAACATTGAAAGTGAAACAAGGGTGAACCATTTGGTTGACTGATTCGATCCACAAAACGTCATTCTTATACAGGTAAAAATGATTAACTTATTTTTTAACCTATGATATGAACTCAAACAGACTTAGAAAAATCTAATTGCACGCGCTCGCAATTTATTTATATCTATATTTATGTTTATTTTGGGTTATATGACTGTCGGTAGTCTTCGGAGGTCATCTCGATGGTTGATTAGATGGCGTCTAGGCTAAAATACACGAGAAATGCTGATACATATTACCGATTTCATTTTTTATTTTAGACTTTTTTTGTAATCTGGATTTAAGTTTTAGTATGTAATAAATCAAATATGAGAATTTGAGGAAAATCGATGAACTCGAATTTGACAGGTCTGAACACGGAAACACGTGAAATAAAAATCGCAAAAACGTTGCACGGAAAATAAAAATCGGGAAAAACGAAGCACGAGAAATAAAATTGTAAATATTAAGGGAAAAAGTACTAGAAGTTATTACTCAGCCGTTCTTGGAGATCATGCAGTCATTATTAAAGGACATGAAGACCCTGCGGTCACCTTTTAGCGTCCGCTAGTTGTATCTGATTTGAAAAAAAAATATTATTCATAGTTATACTGTTATTTAAGTACTCTATAAATGAAGAAAAGCAGTTCATTAATACATAATTTAAAACAATATCCGGGCTGACTTTAAATTAGTCCCGGTTTACTTTTTAATCAATAGCGAGACAAGCACGAGAAATAAAGAGTACGGACACGAAACACGGAAAATAAATAAGGGGAAACACGAAGCACGCACATCGAACCAAACACGAGATTACGAGAAATAAAACATCAAAACACGAAAACACGTTAAATTAAAAGGCCGAAAACGTTGCACGAAAATAATCCTTTACCATCCTCTTATAAATCTCTTTTTTTCTGATAAATGTGAACCATTTCTATTGATCAGGAATTTCCAAACGAGACTTGTTTATATATTCGGGGTCAGTTACTGGCATCATTGTGATTATTGGGCTTTATTGTTGTTACAATAAAAACAGAAGGAAAACAGTCATCACTTCTACATCAGCAATTATCAATGATACTCCTCCAGCCGAAAATGATGGTTTTAGAAATGAAACATTTGAATTGAATGAAAATGTATACCATACGATTGATGAAAACAATATGGTAAATTTAGGTCCACACGAAAACCCATATTTAGAAGTGGTAGATGAATCACCAAGTTCTGATAAATTGACAAGCAGTTCTGAAAGCATGAAAAGCAGCAATAGTTCCACATCTGGCTACCTTCACCCGTATCACAGCTTCATTGCTACATCGAATGATCATCCATATTACCAAACCCAACCTGTTAAAGAAGCTAATGATCCAACCACAACCAATATTACAGACGATCAATACCAGGAATGCGTCACTCCTCTCGAAAAAATGACTGATATAGTAAACCATTCGCAAGGAACTACAAATCAGGTTATTAAAGTTATTGTTCATAAAGGTGAGAGGAGTTGTTTGGACTCTGAAAAAGACGAAACTATATCTTCTCACAATAAAGAAGAAATTGTCAATTCAGAACACTAATATTACAAAAAGAGTTCGTGTCCAACTGAATCTGAAAATGAAGAAAATATAACCTCATGAGTCAATAAACTCATCATAGATACCAGGATTGAAATCAGTTGAACTCTTAGGTACACTTACAAATTGAAACTTCACATTTAACAGATTATAGATAGAACCTACCAATAACAGTTGCAAAAACAGATTAGAATATTAAAGATGATGTGATTACATATTAGTTGATAATATAAACAGTAGCAATTTAACTTCATCAGATGCGCGTTTCAATAATAAATGTCTCTTCGGTAATGCTGGAAGCTAAATATTTGCTTATCCCAAACTTTATAAATATTTCAAAGGATATAACTGAAGCAGATCAAAACTAGAGAGTTGATCTAATAATCACAGATATATCCGCCAACAGCAACTGAGAGTTCGTCATTTTGTTTCTGTAGTAGCATACTGTGAAATTTTGAAAGTATTACTTTTTTTGCCATAGTTCAAAGCATAGATAAGATAGAAACAGGCCTGATTATTGTTTTTACTTTACTAGTATTTCAATTCGAGTCAGGCACTCGACTGAATGCTGATCTTAAGACAAACAAACAAAATAAAACAATATATATTTCAATCTAATAAGGACCACAAAAGTAAATTCATATAATTAAGGAGCCTGTTGTTCAGAGATTGTCGTTTGTTGGTGTAGTTCATAGATGTTTCTCGTTTCTCGTTTTTGATATAGATTAGACCGTTGGTTTTCCTGTTTGAATTGTTTTACACTTATTATGTCTAGTCATTTTAAGGCCCTTTATGGCTTGCTGTTCGGTGTGAGCAAAGGCTCCGTGTTGAAGGCCGTACTTTGACCTATAATTGTTAATTTTTATACATTGTGACTTGGGTGGAGAGTTGTCTCATTGGCACGAATACCACATCTTCTTATTTATATCATATAATTAAGGTTTTTTTTTATTTCTCAAAGTTTTGGGGAAAATAATACTGTTTGTTGGTCTAAGTCATTCCACTCAAATTTCAATCATTTTCAAAAGGTCCTTCTCCATTTTTTATCCAGAAACCAGAAACTTTTGATTTTCCCTAAAAAATTAAGAACCATAACTCTGGAATTGTAAAAGTGAAAATGACGAAAATCAAAGCAGTTGGAACGCCAAATTAAATACAAACTTGAAGAGCATTAATAAACGAACATTCTGAGAAGTTGTGTCAAATACGGTTCAATCAATGCATGGGTGGTTGGTCGAAAAAACTGAGTGTTTTGAATGTTTCAACATTTGATCAACAGTAAATTGACAGAAAATGAGCATATCAATGATAAATCATGTCAGCACAAATGCTGATTACTGGGTTTGAGATACCCTCGCGTATGTCTACTAGCAGTGGCATCGACCCAGATGTTGTAAAATCTTATCATAGATATAAGGCTTATAATTTGGTACGCTAGAAGTTCTTTTAGTTTACATTAGACTCATCAGTGTCGCTCTCACTAAAACGATTCAAGCGCCAAACTCTCAATATGTGAAAACGGCGAAAATAGATGCCTATCTTTACTGGTCCAAAACATTCCATCTAAATTTCCATTCATTTAAAAAAGCTTTTCCCTATAAATCACCTGAAAACAGTAAAAGAAAATAGATTTTGTCCAACAATAGAGTACCATAAATCTGGAACAGTACCATTTAAAAAGCCGAAAATCGACGTCTACATGCCATTAATGATCATACACATTCCATTAAAATTTCAATTAATTTAGAAAAGAAATCTTTATTTATCATTGTGTGACAGACGGACGAACGAAATTACGGACAAACATGATGAGAATAGACTATTTTCATATTACCGACTTTTGACTCCGGATTATATAATTTGTCGACTGGTTACCTTGGACATCATGGTACTCGGTCAAGTAAGTGCAACGAAAATAAGTAAAATCAAATAAATAATCGGTGTAATTTGAGGGGAAAGTTTACTGTTTTCCGATGATTTTGTAGTGAAAAAAAAAAAATGTTTAGCAGGTAATTTTCCCCCAAATTGAACCGATTGAACGCTTGGTTTTACTTCTTTAGCTTGCTCTTACCTGACTTGGTACCATGATGTCCAAGGTAACCAGTCGACAAATTATATATTCCGGAGTCGATTGGGTGTATAATAAAAAGTGGGTACACATTATGATACGAGTTTAGAACAAACAAAATAACATACTCAGTCTGGTAGTTGATGAAAAATTATCTCAAAGTGAACAAAATTATTACTCTTATATGGAAGTGGTGACTTCATTTCTAATAGGTACCAACGTTATCAGACTGATGTGATATGATTCTCAATGTCACAACTATCACCAAGAGACGAAATGATGTATATCATAGAAACAATAGGTCAGCGTAACGCCTTTAACAATGAGCAAGCCAATACTGCTAAAAGTCCTAAGATGACAAAATGTAAATCAATTCAAATGAGCAAACCAACGGCATGATATACGTACAAAACAACAAACGAAAAAGCAAATGATATACAGCAACAGATTACAAACACTGAATTCCAGGCCCTTAGACTGGGACTGTGGTATAACAGCACATGAAGACAAACTATAAATATCAGTTGGAAAGACTCATCAAATATATACAAAACAAAAAGCAGCTTACGAGAACACCAAAGACGCCAAAAACCCAAAGTACTGCTCTGAGTACTGTCGGCTACTGAAAGCTAGTTCAATGCCAACTAGAAGCTCTAAAAAGTAGAACTTGTCTTGATGATCATGTAATAATTTAAAATTTTTATCTTAATTAAGTTTTCAAGATAGTAGGTGAAAATGAGAGAAAAACAAGAGGCTCTTAGAGCCTGTGTCGCTCACCTAGGTCTATGTGCATCTTAAACAATGGATACTCTCCAACATTGTGGACAAAAATATAATTTGTGACAAAAATGTTTTTGTTGATCTTGTTTTGCTGATCATTTTTTTCTGTTTACAGTTTCTCTCTTATCTTCTTTACTTTTTTGCCATAAAAACAAATACGGGTGAAAAAAATATTCATTTAAGGGCAACCACTCATTTACACAGTCAATACATGATTTCGGCAAAATTGACTTATTTGTAGATCTGGTCTTGTTGATCATTTTGGCTATTAGAAGTAGCTCACTATCAATAATAGTTCAAGATTAGAGGCTGAACACTAAATATTGGTAAAAATCATCATTAAAGAGCAAAACTCTAATAAAGAGTGGACTAATAATTTCGAACCGTACACCTTTTTGTAGATCTCGTTTAGCTGATCATTTTTGCTTTTATAAGTTTCTATCTATCTACTAAGTATTATAGTTTTTTTCAGATTTTAGGCAAAAATTGTAAACATGATAAAAATCGTCTTAAAGGGCAATTACTCCAATAGTCAGGGAAATGACGATTTCAACCATGTGACTGTTTGACGATCTTGGCATGCTGATCATTTTTGCTTATTTCAGTTTATTTTTATCTATAACAAATATTCCATTTCATACAAAAAGGCAAGGTAAAGGGCAATAACTCCAAAAAGGAATCATCTGACGAGATTTCGGCCATTCGACTCAATTGTAAATCTTATCATGCTGATCATATTTGCTACTTAACGTTTCTCTCTATTGTTTATAAGTTTCAATATAATAGGCAAACAATGGAAAGGTAAAATTGGTCACTTAAGGGCAATAACTCCTATAAGAAGTCGTCTTGCTGTTTTTGTGTAAATGTACTATATGTTGGTCTCATTTTTCTGAATATTTCTGCCTCTGTCAGATTTTCACTATTTACAGCGGTTTTCAAGATAAAACATGTAAAAGTCATAACTCGCATTTTACCCCTAAGCTCTTTTTTTTGCCATGTTGGACATGTTGGTTGCAAGCAGGGTCCCCAGACTTCTTATCCTAGTGATGATTGTGGCCAAGTTTGGTTAAATTTGGCCCAGTAGTTTCAGAGATGTTCTTTGTAAAAGTTAATGGACGGCGAAGGTATATCTGGACCATCATTTGACATGTCAATAGTTGTCATAGAGGAAAGCTAACTTGTCAGTTACATTTTGAATATTTGAAAAGAACAGAGCTCCATCTAAAAGTCAGATCATCTCAAATTTCATTTTAAGGAAAGTATAATGGATAAGATTGTGTGGATTCCGAGATTTTTTAATCTGAATAAATAACAGATCCTGTGTCCATACTTTGCTTACAAAGATCCAACAAAAAAAGTTCTACTTTCTGTTCTGGTAATTACTACATTGGCCAATGAAATTCCTGCCTTCAAATTTTCGAAATTTTTGAAGGTGTGTATCATTAAGACAAAATTTGTTGTGTTGTCCGATCTTTGTAAGCAAAGTATAGACTCAGGATCTGTATTTTACTCAGATTAGAGATTTCTGCAATTAAAAGTAAAATTTATTTAAGAATGATTTGCCAGTGTGGTTAATTTAGATATAGATAAATGTCCATAGTATAACTTATGTTACCTTCACCTTCAGTTTTAGTAACAGTCCATATCATGACTGAACATGGCTTAACTACTTATTGTTCAGTCTTAAAGAGTTGTTCAAATCAAAATGGCTTTTTATTTAAAATTGGTTTACTAGTTGAACAAATATGGATAATGAGAATTTTGCTGCCATATATTTAAATAAATGTGGATAGTGTCCACATGTGGACACAGATGATGCCCCCGTTTGCATATCATATAGTTATAAAGGGACATAACTGAAGAACGGTAAAAGTGACGCTTCCCAAATTTGAACTTGATCTGAGTTTTGTGGTAATAAGCATTGTGTGTAAGTCTCATAACATTTGGTTGAGGCTAACTTAAGTAGAGAACTGAAACTAAAAATTCAGCAATTTTTCTATTTGTAAACACGCATAACTCTAGAACGGTTGTGTATAAGTTTTACAACATTTGGTTGAGACAAACTAAAAAATTCAGCAATTTTTATGTTTATAAAGGGACATAACTCTAGAATGGTAAAAGTGTTGCCACCTAATTTCATACTTAATCTGTATTATGTAGTAATAAGCATTGTGTATGAGTTTCATAACATTTGGTTGAGGCAAACTCAAGTTAGAGAACTGAAACAAAAAAATTGTACTTGATCCTTACTGAGTTTTGTGGTAATGAATATTGTGTATAGGTTTCATAATGTTTGGCTGGGGAAAACTTCAGTTACTGAATGGAAACTAAAAAATTTTGCAATCTTTCGATTTATAAAGGGGCATAACTCAATATTGGTTAAAGTGACACTACCCAAATTCAACTAGTTCTGTGTTTTATCAGTGGAAGTCAAAATTAAACATTGCATTGTGTAAAGCATTGATTGTAGTTGATTCAACTATAATCATGGTCAAAGGAAGATAACTCCAATTTTAAAAATATATTATATAAACTTGATATTTAGAAGAAAATAAAAATTTTGCAATTTTTCCTTTTATAAAGGGGCATAACTCTAGATCGGTTAAAGTGACACCACCAAAATTCAAACTTGATCTGTGTTTTGTGGGTAAGCATTGTGTATAAGTTTAATAACATTTGGTTGAGGCAAACTTAAGTTAGAGAACGGAAACTAAAAATTTTGCAATATTTCCTTTTATAAAGGGGCATAACTCTAGATCGGTTAAAGTGACGCCACCAAAATTCAAACTTGATCTGTGTATTGTGGTAATAAGCATTGTGTTTAAGTTTCATAACATTTGGTTGAGGCAAACTCAAGTTAGAGAACGGAAACCAATTTCGGGACGTACGGACGGACGTATGTACGTACGTACGTACGTACGTACAGACGGACAAGGGTAAAATTTAATGCCCCCTCCGCTACGGCGGGGGCATAAAAACGAAAAATTCAGCAATTTTCATGTTTATAAAGGGACATAACTCAAGAATGGTAAAAGTGTTGCAGCATTGTGTATAAGTTTCATAACATTTGGTTGAGGCAAACTAAAGTTAGAAAACGGAAACAAAAACTTTGTACTTGATCTTAGTTTTGTGGTAATGAATATTGTGTATAGTTTTCATAATGTTTGGTTGGGGCAAACTTAAGTTACAGAATGGAAACTAAAATTTTGCAATCTTTCGATTTATAAAGGGGCATAACTCAATAATGGTTAAAGTGACACTACCCAAATTCAACTTGATCTGTGTTTTATTAGTGGAAGTCAAAATTAAACATTGCATTGTATAAAGCATTGATTGTAGTTGATTCAACTATAATCATGGACAAAGGAAGATAACTCCAATTTAAAAAATTACTTGATATTTAGAAGAAAATAAAAATTTAGCAATTTTTCCATTTCTAAAGGTGCATAACTCTAGAATAGTCAAAGTGACGCCACCAAAATTCAAACTTGATATGTGTTTTGTGGTAATAAGCATTGTGTATAAGTTTCATAACATTTGGTTGAGGCAAACTAAAATTAGAGAACGGAAACGAAAAAATCAGCAATTTTACCATTTGTAAAGGGGCATAACTCTAGAACAGTAAAAGTGACGCCACCAAAATTCAAACTTGATCTGTGTTTTGTGGTAATAAGCATTGTGTATAAGTTTCATAACATTTGGATGAGGCAAACTAAAGTTAGAGAACGGAAACGAAAAATTCAGGAATTTTTCTATTTGTAAAGGGACATAACTCTAGAATGGTAAAAGTGACGCCACCAAAATTCAAACTTGATTTGTGTTTTGTGGTAATAAGCATTGTGTATAAGTTTCATAACATTTGGTTGAGGCAAACTAAAGTTAGAGAACGGAAACCAATTTTTGGACGTACGTACGTACAGACGGACAAGAGTAAAACTTAATGCCCCTCCACTATGGCGGGGGCATAAAAATATTATAAGACACGAGGCAAAATACATTCAAGCAAGGTTTTTTTTCTGAAATGCCTCACAACCTTTGCCTGTTTTAGAATATTTGACCTTAATTCATGGTCTCTATTGTTTTATTTGTGTTCAATCTGATTAAAATACAGATCCTGTGTTCACACTTTGCCTACAATGATCAGACAACACTCTATTCTACTTTCTGTTTTTTTTTAATTATAACACCAGCAAATGAAATTCCGCCCTACAAATTTTTGAAGGTATCTATCATCACAACAAAACCTGAGGACCTTGAAAGGTCTTTAAAACAGAAAAAAGAGTGTTGTCAGATCCTTGTAAGCAAAGCATGGAAAAAGGATTTATGCAATTAAAAGCCAAATATATTTAGGAATGATTTACCAGTGTGTTCATTCTGGATAAAGATAGAAGTCCATAGCAAGTTTTAGTTACAAAGCAATTACATACTGTATATAACAGTTATATTTTGTCAGTATTTGCTTCTTGAATTGTAACAAAGGCCATGCAAAACCATGGTTATATTAACATAAACTATATGCCAATGAGTTTTTTATTTTCATGATTGGATGAAAAGGTTATCTCCCCCTCCCCATCCCCAAAAAAATAATAAGCTGCCATTTATAACATGTCTTTTTTCTTGTTGATTCTTATCTTTTATGAAAAAATCAAATAATAACTTTATTTTTATTGACCTCCTGGTTCTATCATAACAACTGGTTCTGTCTTAATGTCTATATCCAGAACAGAGTTGTCTCCCATTGTTCTGGAAACTAAGGTATGCAACTGTTCATTTATGGCATTTGATAGTTCATCGTCTGGAAGTTCTAAATTTAGATTCTGAGCTTCTTCTTGAAATTCCTGGGTCTCTGGTGTTTCATCTGAATGTCTTGCAAGAGAATAAGTATGTCTCTGAGAAATTTTCTGCCGTTTTTTCCAAGGACTTACATAGTTTATAGGTTTTCTATAGAACTGTCCATGATTCAGGAGTCGTCTTTCGTTTCTGTATTTGTCACTGAGGACTGTAATCCAGGAATCCTGAAATATAACAATTATAATTTGGTTAAACATTAAATACATTCCCTGAAAAATCTTCATTCAAATTACTTCAAACAATGCTCTTATTTTATGAAATATATATGTAACTTAAAATAAATAATTTTACTGTACGGAAAAAAATACCAAGATGCAATTGGACTGTTCAGTTACATAAAGAAAATGGGCATCTAAAGTGAAACTGGTGCTAAAAGTTGACTCATTATCATGAAATTTGTACAAACATATAGAAACTTACAAATCTTATGTTGATAAATTTAAATAAACCAACAAATAATTTAAACCATAAATGTTGACAATAAACAAATTTAGAAGACGAAAAAATACATAATTGATGGCTGTTGGAATTGTGTGACATTACTTGTCATCCAAAAGCTTGACACATTACTTAGTGAATTTGTACCAGTATATAAAATATAGGCTTTTGTAAATCTACCTTTGCCTACTCAGATATGGACCATGGTGCAACATTCTCCGTTCATTTCTGAATTTATCATTTAATACATTTAACCACTGGTCCTAAAAATAGAAAAATAATCCAGACATTAACCGCCACCTAATTAGCATAATACTATTAAATATGTTAAATCTATTTATGGGTAACACCCTGGTATCCTTGTTTTATCGTCATTTACATGGGTGATTTTCCAAATAGTATTCTAAAAATAAAAGAATGCCTCATAAAGGGAAAATATCACTTTGAATTTCTCTACATGTTTTAGAACCCATGGCCCAACTCTTTATGCATCCATATGTGGCCTGCTAGAAGGCAATTTTTTATGTCCTATCCACATGCAATGAACCCTCCTTTTGCAGTGGCATTAAATATTTCCCAACCATACCAGTTAACCTTTTTATTGAATAAATTATTATTAATTTTGTTCTTGTCTTGAATATGCATGAAATATTTGCCATTGATGTTAAACAAACCATCTTATCTTGGCTTGAGGTAGATTAGAAAGTCAATAACGTATTCATGAATGAGTAAATGAGTAAAAGTTAATTCCAGGAAAGGTCTACTTGGAGAATGAGCACCATGTGTTATCTACTCACGATAAAATATAACTGACAAAAATCATAAATAAATATTCTGAAAAAATCTGTTTACTACAAAAAAACTTTTAACAACATGTAGCTGTATAGTTTGATGTGTGTCTAATTTTGACATAAAAAAAAACAAAAAAATAAAACAAAAGAGAACATGGATATTGGACAAATTTTCTAAAACAGTGAAAGATTGTGAGAAATTTCAGAAAAAAATGCTTGAATGTATTTTGCCTGATGTCTCATTATAATTTTTTTAATATATGGCATCAAAATATTTTGTAAAAATTTGTATACAACCCTATAGTCAATTTATACTGCATTTAAAATCGTAGCTTTCCCTATAGCCACAAAATGAACAAAAATTGGTATCACATAAATAACTATGAATCCAGTAATTTTGTTTACATGCAAATAATAAACAGAGTTGAAATGTTCCCGGAGTTCACATATTTTCTCTGTCCAAGGCCAATAACTAAAAAACATCTTTTTTTTCTTCTTTAAATTTTTATAAATATCTTAGAGAAATGAAGGCTTGAGAGCAAATGCAATACAATTTCCAATAAATTTAATATTTCCAAGGGGCATAACTCTTTTAAAACTATTTGTGTGTCACCAATTTTAGAAATTTTCCAAGAAATCACTGATGCAAACTTTTGATATAAATCTGATAAAATCTTGCAAAAATTGTACACATAAACATACTTACAATACAATTCCATCTAATTAATATTTCAAAAGGTCATAACTCTTTTAAAAACGTGTTGCACAGGGGACAAAAATATACCACAACTTACAAGAGATGATGCTTGACCTCGATTTGTTTTCTGGTCAAGCTTTGGAAAAGTAGTCACTATGGCTTTAGCAACTTCTACTTTTTGTTGCGGTGTTGGATATCTGTAAACAGAAATTAAGTTAAACAAATATGTTGTAAAAAAGACATATACCATATTTATAATTTTATTTCTTGTTGTAGTATATTTTGAACATTGGTTTTATCTTTTGAATTGTTTCACAATTTGTCATCCCTTGCTAACTATGCAATATGCTCATGGTTGAAGACTGAAGAATGACCTGTAACTTTTTGCATCTTTGTCCTTTGGTCTTTAAATGGATAGCTATCTCATTGGCAATAATACCACATCTCCTTATTTTTACATAACATTAATATAAAAAGAAAGAATATGTTGTAAAAATGTACAAGGGTCAACATTCCATACTTATTATAATGTACAGTGTTAAGTAAATAGACAATATTTATTAATAAGTCAATACCATAAAATTATCAACTTTTTTTATTAGGCTTAATAGAAACATGGGATGGACCAGAGTTATCTATAGTGCTTCAACAGTTTAGTGTTGAATACAAAACAGTCTTTATTTTTCTGACGTAAACTAGTTTTGTTTTAAATATTATAGGAAGATAAAACAGTTACAATAATAGCCATTAAAATGTAAACACAAAAGAAAACTTAGTTTTCATTCCTTATTTAAAAATGCGCTCCACCTGGAGCAGCTTGATACGACCGCTGAGGTTGAACTCTGAACAGTTGGGGCAAGTATGGACACAATATTCAAGCTTGATACAGCTCTGAATTTGGATAGTGATTAAATATTTGACACATTATAGATTTCTGACACAGAATAAATGTGGTCAGATAACTTAAAAATTTGAAATGAGACATTTAATCTACTTAATGGTCCAATATCCAAAATCTAATTCCATGGTTAGATTCAGCATATAAAAAAAACCCCATGAATTCAAACAAAGTTTAATTTTGGACCCTTTGGACCTTAGGGATGTATTCCTCTGACGTTTCAGTCTCGTTGAAATCTCGTTCTGGAATTATTTTCAAAACATGTGATACAAGTGGAAAATATCAATGAAAAACATTATAATCAAACTTAACTCTGTGAAAAAATTGTGTATTTACAATAAGTAGTTTTTGAGGTGTAATACCACCAAATCATAGTACGTCACATCTGGTTGCATACGAAAATAGGTTGAAAAAAATATTCCCTTGAATTTGACAGTTGTAGGTAATTGATCCTACATTTCATTGCAGTAAAACATTTCTGGGTCATAAACATATATCTTGGGTATTTCACAGCACCATTATTTTTTATTTGGGGTTTCTATAGAATATTTTGGAAACTTGAGGTTACATGGTTACTAAAGCTTGTACACAGGTTGAAAAAGGGGGAAAATTTGATTGGTTAACTTCCAGTGATGGTTATTTTCTTATATGCAATGAAATGTTATGTGAAATTTTTTCTATATTACTGGACAGGATCAAACTTTACTCATTTTTTGCCAAGTATTTCTTTATTTGAAACAAAGATAAATTCTGCACAATTTTTTGAAAAGTGCAAATTTAACAAAGACTAATAGGGGAAAATCAATGGTGGTATTACACCTAATATGGGAAGCTGTACATGCACCTTTGACCTTGTGAGTACTCTCATGTGTTAAAATTTCTTGCTATTTAAGTGAAATATTACTAATAATGAAATATTCTGAGTGGATTGAGTCTCCAAAACACATTTTATGAGAAAATTTCCTTGAAATAGGACTTTACCATGAATATTGGTTGACAGAATAAGCCATACTTAGAGTTTTGGGGAGCTTTTTCTCCTTTTTTCTTATATTCTGCTATACTAGAAAATTTTTCCTAAGAAATACTTTACTAAATATATAGTTTTAAGTAAATGAAGTTATTTTTAAAGCAGTAACAACAAATTATTCACCAAAAGAGAAGCTTTTTATGTCCCTCTCTGGAACGCGGCGTAAATTTAAGTTTTACGTAAGGACTTATTGAAACCTCCTTGGAGACAGTAAACTTTTATACAGATAGTTCATTCAGCTTGAATACTTCAATTAATCATTTATTTTAACATTTCTATCATAAATGAGTGAAAGTTACCCCAAAATTTTTATTTATTGGCCTATAAAGTAGAAATTTTGAGGAAATGAGAGGTGTAAATGGCCCAAAAGAGACCTTATAAGGAAGACAAAGAGGTCCATTAGTAGTATTTATCATCCTAAAGTCATCTTTTGTATCATATTCAACTGTTTGTAGGCAGATGAGATAAATATTTGATCATTTATTGGTCCACACTATATTCTATCATGATGCGGCTTGGTTTGGATTTTTCAAAGAAATTTAGCTCGAATCGCTGTAGATGTCGTCTTACATTATACTAGATTTTTCTCAAACTATTGAACTGATTATGACAAAACTTGACAGGAATGCTTGAAATAACCAGTATTACAAAGGAAAAAAGTCACATTCAGTTTATTTAACAAAAAGGTCTTCTTTAGGTGTAATACCACCAAATCATAGTACGTCACATCTGGTTGCATACGAAAATAGGTCGAAAAAAATATTCCCTTGAATTTGACAGTTGTAGGTAATTGATCCTACATTTCATTGCAGTAAAACATTTCTGGGTCATAAACATATATCTTGGGTATTTCACAGCACCATTATTTTTTTATTTGGGGTTTCTATAGAATATTTTGGAAACTTGAGGTTACATGGTTACTAAAGCTTGTACACAGGTTAAAAAAGGGGGAAAATTTGATTGGTTAACTTCCAGTGATGGTTATTTTCTTATATGCAATGAAATGTTATGTGAAATTTTTTCTATATTACTGGACAGGATCAAACTTTACTCATGCCAAGTATTTCTTTATTTGAAACAAAGATAAATTCTGCACAATTTTTTGAAAAGTGCAAATTTAACAAAGACTAATAGGGGAAAATCAATGGTGGTATTACACCTTGAGTAATAAAATTTTCAAGTCAGTCTCTTTAGCCAAAATGTTGAGAAAATGGGTGAGGGGTACAAGAAATGAGTTTACCAGAAACATGTACAACCCAATATCATGCATATCAATTTTTTCTTTTCAAATTTCGTAGATATTTATTTTTTCAATCATTTATAACAAAGAAGTTGAAATAACATGCTTTTTGTTCTAAAAAAGAGAGAAAAATCCCAAATTTACAAAATTGACAGCATGGTAAATTTGACACGAAAAAGCAACAAAATTTTATAAAACTTTCGTATATTAACACCTACCTATAGTTTTTTTAAGTTAAATTTATTTAGATTGGTCCACTTCATCTTTAGTGAAAGTATGAAAAAAAGTTTAATTGTGAAACTGTGATTTTTTTCATGATGATAGCCCAAAAATGGGTAAAAATTGATGAAAAATGGGAAAATCATCAAAATTGGGTACTTTCAAATGGCTATAGCAAAAAAAGAAGTGCACCACCATTTGATTTTTTCTTCACCAATTATTTTTTTACAGTCATATAAACCCAAAAATCAGGTTAAGAAAAAAAGTTTAATTATAGAAATTTTTAGCTCCTCAGGTGTACATCCTTAATATGGACTAATTTGAAAAAAGGGCCCAAAATAAAAAATCCGAATGTACAGTTAGATTCAGCATATCATAGAACCACAAGAATTCAGTTTTTTATGAAATCAAACAAAGTTTGATTTTGGACCCTTTGGACCTCAATGTAGACCAATTCAAAAATGTCCAAATATCCAATATAGTAATACATGGTAAAAACCTCAAACAATTCAAGACTTTAAATTAATCCTCATTGAAATTGGTTAAAAGATTTGTATTTATTTTCAATTGAAGATTTCTTGCTGTTGTGCAATACTTTGCTGTTGTGCAATACTTAGTAAATCTGTTTACAAACTAAATATAATAATTTACACACCCTGTTGTATCTCCTGCCGTATCAGTATTTGTTGTTTCTTAATATAGATCAGAAATAATTTATGTTAGAACCAGCTTAGCCAGTATTAGAAAAGTCTTGTTTTTGGCTCCTAGGTTCTTAATGATTAAAGCCACACCCCACAAAATCGACCCCAACCTTCTGTGTGTGGTATGGAACCTTGTGGTACAATTTCATAGAGATCCATTGACTGATACTTAAGTATTTGTTAGGAAACCAGCAATTTTTTTGCAGTTGTATAAAAACTGAGGATTCTTAAAAAATATGTACTGAGCAAAAGCACAATTTTCAATCTGTTGGCCCACATAATATGGAAAGTATAAAAGCTACCACATATATGTATTTGTTTGAAATACAAGGTAAAAATTTCAAAAGGAATTTAAAGATAAAATGCTTCGCTGGGCGTAGCTTGATAGGAAGATAAAACAGTTACAATAATAGCCATTAAAATGTAAACACAAAAGAAAACTTAGTTTTCATTCCTTATTTAAAAATGCGCTCCACCTGGAGCAGCTTGATACGACCGCTGAGGTTGAACTCTGAACAGTTGGGGCAAGTATGGACACAATATTCAAGCTTGATACAGCTCTGAATTTGGATAGTGATTAAATATTTGACACAGCATAGGTTTCTGACACAGAAAGAATGTGGTCTAAGAACTTGAATTTTTTTGATTAACCTATTATGGTCCAATGTCCAAAATCAAAATACATTGTTACATTCAGCATATCAAAGAACCCCATATATTCAATTTTTGTTGAAATCAAACAAAGTTTAATTTTGGACCCCAACTTGGACAAACTTGAAAACTGGGCCCATAATCAAAAATCTAAACACATGTTTAGATTTAGCATATCAAAGAACCCCAAGAATTCAATTTTTGTTAAAATCAAACTAAGTTTAATTTTGGACCCTTTGGACCTTAATGTAGACCAATTTAAAAAACGGGACCCAAAATTAAAAATCTAAATACACGGTTAGATTTGGAATATCAAGGAACCCCAATAATTCAATTTTTGATGAAATCAAACAAAGTTTAATTTTGGACCCCATCTTGGACAAACTTGAAAACTGGGCCTAAAATCAAAAATCTAAACACATGTTTAGATTCAGCATATCAAAGAACCCCAAGAATTCAATTTTTGTTAAAATCAAACTAAGTTTAATTTTGGACCCTTTGGACCTAAATGTAGACCAATTTAAAAAACGGGACCCAAAATTAAAAATCTAAATACATGGTTAGATTTGGAATAACTAAGAACCCCAATAATTCAATTTTTGATGAAATCAAACAAAGTTTAATTTTGGACCCTTTTGACCTCAATTTGAACCAATTTGATAGTGGGGCCCACAAATAAAAAATCTAAATACATGGTTAGATTCAGCATATCAAAGAACCCCATATATTCAATTTTTGTTGAAATCAAAAACAGTTTAATTTTGGACCACAACTTGGACCAACTTGAAAACTGGCCCCATAATCAAAAATCTAAACACATGTTTAGATTCAGCATATCAAATACCCCAAGAATTCATTTTTTGTTAAAATCAAACTTAGTTTAATTTTGGACCCTTTGGACCTTAATGTAGACCAATTTAAAAAACCGGATCCAAAATTAAAAATCTAAATACACGGTTAGATTTGGAATATCAAAGAACCCCAATAATTCAATTTTTGATGAAATCAAACAAAGTTTAATTTTGGACCCTTTGGACCTTAATGTAATCCAATTTAAAAAACAGGACCCAAAATTAAAAATCTAAATACACGGTAAGATTTGGCATATCAAAGAACCCCAATAATTCAATTTTTGATAAAATCAAACGAAGTTTAATTTTGGACCCTTTTGACCTCAATATGAAACAATTTGATAGCGGAGTCCACAAATAAAAAATCTAAATACATGGTTAGATTCAGCATATCAAAGAACCCCAAATATTCAATTTTTGTTAAAATCAAACAAAGTTTAATTTTGGACCCTTTGGACCTTAATGTAGACCAATTTGAAAACTGGACCCAAAATTAAAAATCTAAATACACGGTTAGATTTGGCATAACAAATAAATAAATGTGGTCAAAGATTTTACAAACCTAATGCGCCATACTGTGCAATTAAAGATTACTTCTTGAAATTTTTCAATATTTGAAATTTGAAAAAAAATAATATTTGAAGAATAATTCTTTTTAATTTCTGAAATCTGAAATGAGAAAAAATTGACCCCCCACAATTTCTTTTTACCCCCACCCCCCCTTTTTCCCCGAAAAAAATCTTTCCCTCAAGATATGGTCATAATCTCAATTCAAATTACCAATGGAGTTTGCAACCATAATTACCCATTTAAATTTACCATAGTGCTTACTTAATCTATTTTATAATGGAATTTAAAATATAGTGTCAAATCTTTCATATGGATTTTTTTGTAAAAAAAAAAGATGCAACATTTGCAGATATTTTTACTGGTCTTCCTTTATAAATATGCATTTCTTCAAACATAATTTAAAGCAGTGTAAGGGAAGTAACCAAAACGTTGTATTTGGATTACCTCCCTTACACTGTTTTAAATTATCTTGATTGTTCATTAACCAATACTTTATACATAATTTAAAAGCAGTGTAAGGGAGGTAATTTCAATGATAAATTTGATTTATCTCCCTTTCACTGCTTTAAATTATGTTTTGTACTAAAGTATTTGTCCATTAACCAGGACAACCTTGTTTTTCCCCCTTTTTTGCCCCTTATTCCTAAACGGTTTGAGCCATAACCACCCAAAGCAAATCCTAACCATCCCTTTGTGGTATGGAAACTTGTAGTATAATTTCAGAGAGATCCATACACCGTTCCACAGTTATTATCTGGAAACTAGAAAATGCTTATTTTTGGCCCCTTTTTGGCCCCTAATTCCTTATCTGTTGGTACCATAACCCCCAAAATCAATCCCAACCTTCCTTTTGTGGTATTTAACCTTATGGTAAAATTTCAAAGAGATCCATTCACTTAAACTAAAGTTAGTGTGCGAAAACCAATGTGTCTTCGGATGACGACGCCGGACGACGACGACGACGACGCCAACGTCATACCAATATACGACCGCAAAAATTTTTTGCTGTCGTATAAAAAACTACACAAAATTTAACTTCAATCTAATCCATATTGGTGGAAAATGAACTGGCAGCTCCTATCTTATGAGCTTAAATCTCTGTTGGCAAATTTGCTTATTACTTGCTTAATAAAAATTTTTTCTGAAAAAATTTGGTTTCAGAAGATTTTTTTGTCATCAATCCCCTACACTGCTACAGTTCCAAATCATTTTGCTTTGTAGTTTCACAGGAAATAACTTTTTTTTTAAAACTACCTCTAGCAGCCATGTTCTGATCAAAACCAATTGAGGTTTATTACTAGGGCACCTTCCATAAATCAACCAAGTTTCATAGAGGAAGAAAAGCTAGAGCTTCAATTTTATATAAAAACATTCATGTCATGCTGAACAAAAAAAATTATCTTTGCCTAGGGGGAGCGAGCATAAGTTTGCTGTGATAAAACTTCATAAAATGTTCACAAATGTCAATCACACTACAATTACTCCATTTGAAACAACAGGTGAATTAGCCATGAGTTATTTTTAAACATTTGCAAATATGCTTATATTTAGTGTCAGAAAAAAATTAAAGATAAATCAAGAAAATTGAATAAATTTTTCTTCATTTCATAAAATCTAAACAAAAATCAACTAAAATATAAATAGGATTAGTCAAAAGAAATGAACTATCAGTAAACATGGAAGAAGGTAAAATTTAGATAACTTTATAACATCAAAGTCAAAATAATAAAATATGATGAGGACATTGCCTTGGCCAAACATTGCATAACATAAATATTTGGACTGTTATGGTTGTAAGCAAAACTGATCAAGATGAACTTCACAAGGTACATGTATATATGTGAACATTTAATGCTATAAGTCATAAAACTAAAAAGCAAAATTCAAAAAGTTTAATTTGAAATGACACAATTTAACTTGTTAGAACATTTCATACAGTTGACCGCAACAAACTTGAGCTACATAAAATATGCTACATAAAATGGTGTATCTTTAAATAAAACAAAGTCCCATAAGTCTTATAATAACTCTTATAATAAGATTTAAATTAAAAATGCAAGACGGATGAACAAACAGACAAAACTAGATATCATTGAGATGGGAGCCATCTCTGTGGGCTCTACTGTGAATAATGTGTGGTAAAAAATTTGTATCTTTATTATTGGACATGGGGTTGTCAAATGAAACCAAAGTTTTTGACCTTGACCTTTGACCAAGGAAGTTGTACATAAATTAAGACACACCCTCTGGTGTTGGTTAATATACATGTCAAGTATAAACTATGAAATCATAACGGTTCTCAAGATATAGAGAGGACACGATTTTTACAATAGGACAAGGGGTTGTCAACTGAAACCAAAGTTTTTGACCTTGAACTTTGACCTAGGAAGATGTACATACATTATGACACACCCACTGGTATATACATATCAAGTATAAACTTTGAAATCATAAAGGTTCTCAAGATATAGAGCGGACACAATCTTTACCATAGGACATGGGGTTGTCAACTAAAACCAGTTTTTGACCTTGACCTTTGACCTAGGAAGTTGTACATACATTATGACACACCCTCTGGTGTTGGTTAATATACATGTCAAGTATAAACTTTGAAATCATAATGGTTCTCTAGATATAGAGCAGACACGATTTGTTACGGACGGACGGACAGACTGATCACTATAGGGCGCCTGCCATTCGGCAGGGCCCTAATTAACAATAAATGCCAATTTTTGCATAATTTTCATTGGATATCAGACATTTAAAAAGAAAAACTTACAATCCTGTGTATTTAACAACTTCATTAAAGATTGTATCTAGAAATTGCATTTTCCCCGGCCTGCTGACTATTCCAGTATTAATCATTTCTTTTGCCCTTGCTCCATATGGAAGCTTTTCCAATGGAAATGGATCCGGAAAAGGTAATACAGTTTGTAATGACTGGGAGTGAACTCTGGCACCCATATAACTTGATCCTCGAGATTTCCGTAATTTTTCAAAATATTCCCATTTTTTACTTTTCCAAGAAGCCTCATCTTCCATCCTGGAACCAGCTGAAACATACAATTTTATTGCAGTGAATATAAAGGCTCTGTAGGCTGAATTTAAATGATTTATTGATCAGATTTCAGATATGTATGCAAACCTATAATATTTCCAATTGTATTTTTTTTGTATTTTATTCTTGTCATTGAATTGTTGGAAATACTAAGGAAAAGATTACCATAGCTGTATTTGGCAAAACCTTTCTGAAATTTGGGTCCTCACTGCTCTTCACCTTGGCCTTTTAACTTTTTTAATTCGAGCATCGCTGATCATGCTGATGAGTCTTTTGTAGACGAAATACATACAAAATCATAAGCCTGCTATCTTTGGTGAGTTTTGGTGACCTAAACTCAACATTTCCTATTATCAAATTTCATTTTTAAATACTGACTTGTCTCTATCAAATTCTGCCAATGACAATAAAATATATGATGAGATTTCAAAGAACCTTGTTAGGAGTGTTGTTTCTAACTTTATATTCTTATAACAGTCTTCCGACAACTGTGACTACCTTCAAAAGTTTTCTTCCTATAGTGGTGAGCACATTTTGACCCTGATACATAGGCACTTGTTTCCTGTGCCCTGATATCCAAATCCTTTGACTTTTCTTTTTCCATGTACAGAACTGTGGACATCCTATTGGTAGCTGAACTGTCCAGGTTTTTTATTGTGTTTTATTTTTATGACATTTAAATAAGATATGAAAATTTGGGAGGTTCCTGCACATGTAAAACTAGTTGAACTCCACAAGATTATATGGCTGTACCTAGTCAGGTTATCTGGACCATGTGTTGATCATTGTTGCCCATGCTCAGGTTATCTGGACCATGTGTTGATCATTGTTGCCCATGCTCAGGTTATCTGGACCATGTGTAGATCATTGTTGCCCATGCTCAGGTTATCTGGACCATGTGTTGATCATTGTTATCCATAGTCAGGTTATCTGGACCATGTGTTGATCATTTTTGCCCATGCTCAGGTTATCTGGACCATGTGTTGATCATTGTTGCCCATGCTCAGGTTATCTGGACCATGTGTTTTTCTGGGTGGAGTCAGTTGTTGGAGGTTTGTGTTGTCTGTTGTACTAATATTTTTGTTATTTCTGTCGTCCTTATTGTGAATCATATCACAATGTATCAGTTGGCATAGTAGCAAAAATTTTTAACTTGTAGTTAAATGTAAAAATCTTTTTAACTTAAGGACAATTTGTGGTATTTTTGAAATGAGTAAACTAAGAACCAGAAGAATTCATTGAAAACTTACCATTTGTTGGATTTGCAGGTCTTACATCATTTGAGTACAGTGATACAGGTACTGGAATTATATCATCAGCTAATTCCTTTAAATCTAAAAAAGAAAGGAAATTTCAATTTAGATTTTTAGCAACTACGTACCTGGTAAAGGTTATTCCAGACATTTGTCAAACATGCTGACATCAATATCAGATAAACAACTTACCGGTAAGTAAAGTTTACAGAAGTTTTTATCAGCTGAATAGTCATTATAAACACTGCAATTCAAATTCTTTTAGATAATTACTCAAGAAGATTATTGATCTGAATGTGTATTACATGTAACAATACTGACTCAAAATTATGGTTAAGTGTTTTAATAACAGTTTTGACAAAAGTTACATAATTCATACACCAATCTTCAGTTGTCTTTTGTGAATGAGTTACACCTATTGTCTCAGGGTCAATCAGTGTAAACAACTTCATTGAACAATCGGTTCTTACTGTCACTTATTAACATAAGCATTGTACAATAGGAAATTTACGGGAAAGTGCACGAATTTGAAAGTCGTCTTTAAAAAGTAATATGTAAAACTGAAACAAATTTACTACACTTGTTATTACATGTCACTTATAGTTTACTCATAAAACAGGCTCTCAATATATTTGTCGCTAAAAAAAATTCAAATTACTTAAGGGTTTCCAGATTTTCGAGCTCAGACAATGTCATACAGAGCACAGGGGAACATTATTAGAATTAAAACATAACAGCATCAGATGAATTGGGCTATTCCTTTTTAAGTCCCTTCTGGTCATAAAGCTTCTATGTACAGTCAGGGGACTTACTTAAATGAGTGATTTTTAAATCACTGATTCAAGTAACATTTATCCACAAATGTTGGAAGTAAGAGTTGTCTTTCATTAATAATCACCTATTTAAGTAGCTCAAATAAATCACTAGACTAAGTGATTTAATTTTATTGTAGCTTTAAATATACAAGACTAATGATCCAGGGACTAATTATGTTGCTAAAGTTATCTGAGAACCAACATCTGTGTTGATAGGATGACCGGTCATGTCAGGTGATAACCTAGCTTGTACTGAATCTGGGATAATGACATGAAAATCACTTGTTTAAGTATCTTACCTCTATTTTCTTCCAAAAAATCACTTCTTTAAGTATTATTATTTTAATTACCCCCACTAATTTCAACACCCTCGAACAGTGAAATTTTGATCGCCAACAGTAAAATTTTATTACATAATCTGTAAGATGAAACCTTGAATTTTACAGGAAAATTACTCCCACTGCTGGGAAAAATCTGATTAGAAAGTATCAGTTCATTATGTTAAGCCTTAATTATAGCATTTTTTCAACAAATATAGAATTTACAGCTAAATGATTGCATCAAAGGCATAACCTTGATATTTATAAGAAGAAAAAGGTTATTTTTTTCCAATTTTACTAATAATAAAATATAATCTAAACCTATATATATGTTTAAAATTTTGGTAAAACTACAAAATCACAATTTATGACAAAATTTTGAATTTGCTACTTAAATAAGTGATTTTATAAATAACTCATTTAAGTAAGTCCCCTGACTGATGTATATATATATTCCTGGCTTTCAAATATTTAGGTTTGAGCGTTCCTAATGTATTAATCCAGGAAAGCCCTTAGAAAGCACAAAATTTAGAATGTTATTTTTAATAAATACAGCATTCCAAGACATGACAGACAAATAAACATACAATTGTACAACAAAATCTCATAATAATTCACAATATTTTCCTAATGTATATTGTAAACTGTTTCAATGTCATATGAATGTACAATGTACATGTTTTGGGTACTCCAATAAAATGATTTAATAGGGATTTCTTTAATGTTTTAACAGTATCCAGACTGGTTTCAGATTTGATATCATATACAACTGTGATGTATTTGGTTTCAACAGGGTTTTTTGTGTTGAAATAGTTTCAAAGAAACTCCAAAAATATCAATATTGACATCTTCCTTTGATAAAATGTCCAAGTAATAGTATCCACGGTAGATGGTAGTGTATCTTACATACATGTACAATATCAAGGGATTCAATCATCAAACTAATGCTTTTTTCATCATGTTCTTCTAACTGCTTTTCTATTTGAGTTATTTTCTTCCACATCTAGTAAACAAATACATTATTTAAATACTTCTTACTAGTTTCCTGTAGTAAATGGTCATTTGGATCAAATTCCATACAGCCATCTAAATTAGTCTCAGTCTGTCCAGTATCTAAGCAAGTCATTTCCCCTTGTTGACTTTCAGAATTGCCTGTCTGAGATTCTTCATCTGACGATAACTCTATTTTTATTATATCTTGAATAGTGGATTCTGATGAAATATTTCCAGCATTCTTTCCAGGTACCTGAATAATAAGATATATTTAACTGAGTTGAAAAAGATAGCAACTAATGTAAATATGTGAACTGCAACAGGTGTATTCCATCTTAATGGCATTCTAATATCATTTCTCGTGGATGCTGATGATAGACTCAATGTACACTAGTTCACACAGTAAATGTGCCATGCATGAAAATTGTGCGAAAAATCGTGTGTATGTGTATTTCCTGAGTGGCACATTTACTTGTATACACTAATATATAATTTCACTCCTGAATGTTAAATATAAAATTAGATAATGGACAATAAGCCTGTAATTCAGTGGTTGTTGTTTGTTGCTAAATATCATATTTGTTTTTTTAGTTCATTGTTTTTTACATAAATCAGGCCTTTAGCTTTCTCGTTTGAATTGTTTTACATTTGCCATTTTGGGGCCTTTTATAGCTGACTATGCGGCAGGGCTTCCAAAACGGTCATATACTCCGGACAAGTCCGATAAATTATATAAATGACTTGTTGTGTCGAGGCTGAAACAGACATTTTAATAACATAGTTCAGAAAAAAAATATAGTTCATGCGATCTTTTCAGTTTTTGACCTGACCTTTTGCCTTAAACAGCCACACATTTCCGGTCATAAAAGTGACATGATGAATAATTACTATCAAAACAAACCCTACTTTAATTCCTTCTCATTACAATCAAGGTTAATTAGTTCTCTGACAGCAGATTTTACCTGTTCAGGTGACAGGTAAACTATTTTGTACCGGACATTGATCGGTCTATTAAAAGTTATTTTCTTAAATATCAGCGGTTTGTGTCTAATTTATTTAGCCAACAAGATTACCAGAAAACGTATATAAATATTATTTGATGAAAATTTAAAAGGTAGTAATAAAGGTTTTAAGTGAAAAATCGTCAGAACCACATTTTAACTAGTACACTCGTGCGCATGTGTGTAGGTGCGAGCTTAAATTATGCATCCGATTATTCAAAAATGCTAAAAATATCATTAATACCTTTATCTAACGTTCATTTCGAGTATTTTCCTGTAGAAATAACGTGGAAAGAGCTACTTAAACTCAGTTGTGCATTGTAAACGTACACGGATTTTAAGTATCCATCTCTGGTCCATGTTTTACCATTGTCAAGTCAACATCCGGTATGAAGAAAATGTTCTTTTCAAAAACGAAAGTGAAGTTACTGACAGCGTAATTATGCACAAATAAAGAGTCTTAGGCAGATATTAGTATGATGATGTTGCACACTTCAAATGGTGCACTGTCAATTTAACAGTTAACACCAGAACATCGAATTTATATTTTTTTCAATTTATACTCATAGAAATTGGAAATGAGATAAATCTATTAATGACTGAGAAGCTATGTATTTAATATTTTTTTATCAATAATGATGATTTTTCTCATCTATAAAATAAGTAAAGTTTCTGATATTAGTACCTCCTGAGAACCTTCAAAGGTAAGTCTTTTCTGGAGCTCCTTGATGTGTTCTGGTGGTTCATTTAGAACTATAGTACTTCTAGACATTGTTTCTGATGGGACTTCCTGTTTAGACGCTTGAACTGGATTAAAACTTGACTGACTTGAGAGATTTCTGTCTTTAATGACGCCAGCTTGATTGACACTTTTTTCAATTTCCTGTGACCATCTTTCCTGAAGTTGTATCTGGGACACCTGTGTATTTCTAAGTCCCTGTGTGAAGTCTCTCTCACCTATCATGTCCATGTATTGTTGTGTTCTATAATGTGCACGTCTATTTTCATTGTCACATGGAAGAATTTTATTTTCACTAGAATGCTCCGCTGATGTTGGTTTTTCCTTTCTGTAAATCGGAGAATGTTTTACTAATGTAGGCAAACTTTGGTGTGTTTGTGAATATGGTGATATTTGTCTTTGTGGTGTTTGGTGAGACTGAGGAAAACTACTATGATCACATGACTGATTAAGTGATGATGATGTACTCAATCTAGTCTGCTTTGCAGGTGAAGGTGACTCAAGTGTTAAAGCTGGTCTACTTGAAGATCCTGAAAAAGATGACAAAGTGAATACAGAAAAAATAGCATATATAAATACATGTACGCTAAGTGAAAAATATACTTTACTTATTTTAACAATTAAAAAAATATAAATGCATAAAAAAAATAGATGGGGAATGTGTCCATGGGACACAGATGATGCTCCCCCCCCCCCCTGCTTGCATATAATGTTATAAAGGGACATAACTCAAGAACGGCAAAAGTGACGCTACCAAAATTCGTACTTGATCTGTGTTTTGTGGTAATAAGCAATGTGTATAAGATTCATAACATTTGGTTGAGGCAAACTAAAGTTAAAGAACAGAAATGAAAAATTCAGCAATTTTTCCATTTGTAAAGGGGCATAACTCTAGAACGGTAAAACTGACGCCACCAAGATTCAAACTTGATCTGTGTTTGATGGTAATAAGCATTATGTATAAGTTTCATAACATTTGGTTGAAGCAAACTAAAGTTAGAGAATGGAAACCAATTTCTGGACGTATGGATGTACGTACAGACAGACAAGGGTAATACTTAATGCCCCCTCCACTATGGCGGGTGCATAATTATTTATATCCTTGATTTAAATAGGATGGAATAAAATGCCTTGCTGAGCGCAGCCTGATACGACCGCAGAGGTCGAACCCTGAACAGTTGGGGCAAATTTGGACAAAATATTCAAGCTTGATACTGTCTGATTTTGGATTGTGATCCAATTTTTGACATAATATAGGTTTCTGAAACAAAATAAATGTGGTCAAAGATCTCATAAATCAATTGCGCAATACTGTGCAATTGAAGATTTCTTCTTGAAACTTTTCAAAAATTCGAAATTTTAAAAATTTTGAAAAAAAATATGAATCCCTTAAAAAATATGGGAAACAAATCCCCCCCCACCCCCAACTTTTTGAAACCCCCCTTGGAGCAATAACCCCAAAACTCAATCTCAGCCTTTCCTTTGTAGTATGGAACCTTGTAGTACAATTTCAGAGAGATCCATACTCTTACACACAAGTTATTGTCTGGAAACTAGAAAAATGCTTGTTTTTGGCACTTTTTGGCCCCTAATTCCTACATGTTTAGGACAATTAACCCCAAACACAATCCCAGCCTTCCCTTTGTTATATGGAACCTTGTGGTAAAATGTCAGAGAGATACATACACTTACACACAAGTTATTGTCCGGAAACTAGAAAAATGCTTGTTTTTGGCCCCTTTTTGGCCCTTAATTCCTAAACTGTTGGCCCCCATAACCCCTAAAATGAATCCCAACCTTCTACTTGTGGTATTAAACATTGTGGTACAATTTCAGAGCAATCTAAATACTTATACACAAGTTATTATCCTGAAACTAGAAAAATGCTTGTTTTGGGCCCCTTTTTGGGCACCTAATTCATAAACGGTTGGGACCATCATCCCCAAAATCAATCCCAATCTTTCTTTTGTGGTATTGAACCTTCTTAAAAAATTTCATAAAGATCCATTCACTTAAACTAAAGTTATTGTCCAGAAACCAATGTGTCTTCGGACGACGACGCAGACGACGATGCAGACAACAACAACATCATACCATTATACGATCCCAAAAAAATCTTTTGGGTCGTATAAAAACAATAAAATTTAAACCTGATCAAACAAGAAGAGATGAGGTTAAACACATACAGGGGGATTCGGTAAAAATATTATTCATTTCTCAAGGTTACAAAGTCAGTGAGTTTTATGATTTGCATTATATCAGATGGATTAGTTGATAGAGGCAAAATTATTCCAGAACGAATAAACTTCATATCTTTTGTTATTGATGTTAACTAAATGTCATGAAACTATTTCTCATAATTTCATCTTGTGATTTATTTAGGGGAAATAACTTAGGAATCACATGATTCAAATTCATCTTTTCTCTTTGGCCATCAGGTGTAAACATTTGTTAAAATTTAGAGATGCAGTTTAAACTTATCATTTCACTGCTGTCATTTTTCTTCTTTTTTCACACACACAAATGCATTCAGCAAAATTAGAATCAATTTGTATTAATTGGTCATTCCATACCAGGCCACAATTAAAAATTTTGCAGATTGCCCAATCCTGACCCATGTCTGTTGGGTATGGGTAGGTAGGTATGTAGGCAAAGGAGTAAGGCCAGTAACCCTAATAAATGGCCCTGTAAAGGTGCATTTTTAAAACTTCAATTGTAAATTTACTGTGTATGTATTGATAAATGTTTTATTTTTGAAAGTAAGAAAAAAGATATATCTGTTTCATATATTATAAATATATTAGCATGAAATATGTATAGATTTCATTTCAGTCCATTTTTCCAGAAATTAATCATCTTTTTCTACTTTATTTCATGATTTCATATGTGGTGTCGCCCCTTCCCATTGAAATTTCGGTTGAAAAGTAAAGAATATGGTATGTTTAAAATTCGGCAGAAATATTTGTGGGCGAGGGATGGTGCCACTGTTAATTTTTCAGAAAACTGACATATATTTCACCAAATTATGCCAAAAATCAGGTGTTTACAAATTCACCTACATTTATGACGCCACAAATACATCACTAATGATGTAACCAGTGAAAAGCTTTCATAACTGAAACAATATCATCATGATCATGAATATGACATTTTTACATATGTTTTCATAAAATTTTCACAAAATCATCACAGTTAAAAAATTTCAGGTTTTAAGGGCCAAAATATGAGTTAGTGAACCAACTCTTTTGTTTTTAATATTTTTAGAAAAAGAGATACAAAATATATTTAAGTAACTAAAAATGCCACAGGGGATGGCTTGCATGGAAATCTGATAGGTGAAATTTTATCTAAATAATTATTTTGTTTGACTATGGATTTTCAATTCAATGACTAGAACCCAAAAACAGTTAAATTAAATCTACTAGAATATGATATCAGATTAATACTAACTAAACATGGAAAGGAACTAGAAAGTGATGGAAATAAGGGATCAATGTAAATAATATCAAAATTTCATTGTGTAATAGCAAACAAAGCATGTGTCTTTGTAAAGCATGACAAAAATCAAAGAAATATTAGAATCTTCATTGCAGTTTTATATTAATAGGCAAAATTTTACCATTTAGGTACAACATACATTAAGCTCAAAAATATCCGACCGTCTGTAAAATGTCTTTTCAAAAGTTACAACAAGATAATTCTTAAAATTATAGTATTGTGTGTATATCTTTTAAAAGGTAACAGATATCAATCTACTATAAACTGCAAAAATGATCAGTATTTTAAGACCTTCAATTTGAAGTCAATGTCAGGTCATGATGAAATTTTACCTTGACCTTCATAGTGTACTATGACCTTGTGAAATTTGAAAGGTCAAGTGATCCTGAATGAGTCATATAAGCTTGCTTTAAATCACTCCATTGTTTATGAACTAATTTTAGGGCTGTTCCATAATTAAATGCATGGTGGGCATAAGAGGCACTTTTTATTACCCTGACCACTCATAAAATTTTAATTTTAATTTTTCTTATAATTCTAACATGTCTAACAAAATTCTAAGGAAAATGCACCCACCCATGTTTAATTAATTCAAGTGCCACCCATCCTCCCCCGATAAATTTTGGAGAAATCCTGCTGATAAAAGGTTTCATGTTAAAGGTTGGGATCAACAGAAGATTAAAAAGAAATATACAAATAAAATTCAACATATAGTCTATATTCTATCTTATATCAGACTTTTTTACCTTGCCTTCCATATTAATTTTTGTCTTTTGTTTCCTTGTTTTAAATAGTGGTCAACCTAGTGATGCATGCAGCTCATCAAGACTGTGCACAATTTAACTTTTACAATACATGGTCTAGATATTTATAAAGACTAAAGAGTTTTAAGACTGCAGCTTTTGAGCACAGAAAATTGGTTCAACCAAACCATATTTTGTCCCTGTTCCCAAGTCGTTCTATTTGGACCTTGTGTTGTTATGCTTATTGTTTTCTAGGGAGATGGGTGTTGGTGATTTTGTGTTTAATCATACTGTCCAAAATTTTTGGTAATCTCTGTTATCCTTTTCATGTATTATCTAATTCTATGAATATCTTATAATCAAATTTGTAATAATCACCTTCAGAATGTGACCTTGACTCATCATTTTCACGGGACTTTACCACATCCAACACATCAGATGACTTATAACCTCTCAACCATTGTGGAGTGTCATTGGGAGTATCATCTAAAAAATAAATAAAAACATAAATATTTATTTTCCTTCTATGATGACCAGATTCATATTAATATAAATATAATAAGTAAATCAAAATAAACATTTCATCTAAAAATGCAATTAATTTCAGTACTTTGTTTTTCCTATTATATAGGTGTAACCTTTTTTATAACGCTAAAAGGAACACAGATCTATTTATACACAAATTTATAAATATCATTAAAAGGAAATCTAGGGTATACCTCCATGAGACTGCAACTTACACACACACACACACACACATAAAAAATCCTCTTTTTAAATAATGAATAAATTGACAAGTTGTGATTTATATATATACATTTCTCTATAAATTAGTTCTAACCAGATTTATACTTTTCATGACTGGTTGCATTTTTATTATTTTTTTATAATCAGTTATTCATCATTGTTCATTGGTCAAAATTCAATTGTGACGTCAAATTTTCTTGCTTCCCTCTGAATTTCATAATCGTGAAGACACGAAAAAAGGTGACCATGCCTAATGACGTCACATATTAAAGAACACTGTGACCTTTTTGCAGATAAATTGAATAAATTGCTTCGCAGAGCACAGCTGGATACGACTGCAGAGGTCCAACCCTGAACAGTTGGGGCAAAAATGGACGCAATATTCACGCTTGATACAGGTCTGAATTTGGATTGTAATCAAATATTTGACACATAAAAGGTTTCTGACACAGAATAACTGTAGTCAAAGAACTTAGAATTGGTTATATGATTTGAATTTATATTCAATTTTTTGCTTTTGTGCAATACACTATGCTGTTGTGTATTAACCGTAATGATGTATTTGAATTACCATCCTTACACTGCTTTAAATTATGTTTTGTACTAAAGTATTTGTCCATTAATCAGGACACCCTTGTTTTTCCCCATTTTTTGCCCCTAATTCCTAAACCGTTTGAGCCATAACCCCCCAAAGCAAATCCTCACCATCCCTTTGTGGTATGGAAACTTATGGTATAATTTCAGAGAGATCCATACACCGTTCCACAAGTTATTGTCTGGAAACTAGAAAAATGCTTATTTTTGGCCCCTTTTTGGCCCCAAATTCCTTAATGATTGGTACTATAACCCCCAAAATCAATCCCAACCTTCCTTTTGTGGTATTGAACCTTATGGTAAAATTTCATAGAGATCCATTCACTTAAACTAAAGTTATTGTGTGAAAAACCAATGTGTCTTCGGATGACGACGACGCCAACATCATACCAATATACGACCGCAAAATTTTTGCGGTCGTATAAAAATACAGATCTATACAGCTAGTATACATATGGTCTAAAAATCATTAGAGAAAACAGATTCCACCTTGGAAACTCATGCTTTACAATATTTCTCTACTCTCAACAGTTAAATTTTTAATATATTTAAAAGGCAAGGCTTGCCAACTTTTTTAAATATATTAAAAATTTAACTGTCGAGAGTGGAGAAATATCATTTCATATTCAATGCGGTGGTAGAATCATATTTGTACCTATTTTGTGTTGATGTGGTATAAAGTGATTACTAATAAATTATTCATTCACTATTCTTGGTACATGTATTTTTGTTTTCAAGTTATTTAATTTTATGATTATATGTTGTACTTTTTTATTCAATTTTCATGATGTTTCAATAACCCCCAACAGTGAATATACCTAGATAAATTTTGTCTAATCTTCATATCATTGTGTCAAATCTTTTGTTGTCATAAAGCTGAAATAGGGGAAGTTCTACATGTTCTAGTACGAACTTAATGTATGTTTGTATGTTGATGTGTCAATAATGAAGATGTTGGTAAAAATGTTTTGTCCATATATATTCTTTATGTACAAATGTATATATACAAACCTAGAACCATATGGCCATACACTTTGTACTCTGCAACTTTTATATCCAACCACATAACAAAATGACTCAGCATCCATGGATGGATGTTTCCAATCAAAGATGTAAAATCTTTCTTCACAAATCCCAAATCCAACATCTTGTATTGTTTACATGAAAAATAATCTGAATTTAAAAAAAATAAATGTTAATATAGTGTCAATTGTGTCTATTGAAAGACTACATGATGACGAACATTCAGGGCTTGTGGTTCAATGGTTGTTGTTGGTTGCTGTCTGTAGTATTTGTTTTTCATTTGTTACTATAAATTAATCAGGCCATTGGTTTATTTCTAATTTTGTCAGGTAGGTAATCTTTCTGCACTAAAGTGGTCAGTTCATATTAACCTGTTCATATATCAATAAAATTAATACAATTTTGAAAATATTGAATAAATTTACTATTTTTGCAATTCCAGGGGCCAAACATATGGATTCATACCTCCTCTTATGTTACGGCATTTTTTATGCGATATCTCCTCATGTTTTTGTTCGGCAACATGTCACAATTCAAACTTTGTGGGACCCTCCAAATTATTAAATCCTCTTGACCATTAATAAGCTTATAGACTTGATGTTCAATCATGTATTGAAAAGATATCTTCTCCACGTTCTTGATACATAACATTTTCACAATATTTTTGCCTATTAAAGTTGATAATAACCTTTTTCTTCCATGTATATTACATATATATACATGCAAGAGTCACCTCAGTAGAAATATAAACATTTATCTTCCTCGTTAGAGACTTGTCGGGGGGGGGGGGGGGGGGGGGGGAATTCCAGCTAGGGGGTCTAAAAAGTCCCCTTTTAATGGCCAAAGTAAATATTTTACTTCTTCCTTTTTTCTTCTCTTTTTTTTTGGAGAAAAAGAGGGGGGTGGTAATCTTTTTCTTATGTTTGACTTCAGCCGCCCCCCCCCCCCCCCCTGTTTAAGACAAAATTTGGTATACCAATGGCGAATGCAAATTAGGCTGTCAAAAGATTAAACGGTGACAAATGCAAAATTTAATCAAAACTAAAATAGGAATGAGAAAGTAAAATAAAAGTAAGAAGATGAGGTATGATTCAGATTCCCAATGAGACAAAATGACATTGAAGTGAGAAAAACCAGGGACTTTCTATACTTTCTATCATTGTTATAAGTGACCAGTCCCGTTAGTATAGACTGTCCCTGAAAAAACCAAGGATTTAAATCCTTGGAAAAAACATTTTTTTTATTTACAGCTTCATACATGGTATTACAAAATGTAATAGAAGTGTATATTTACTATTACATTCTGTATATATATATATATACAGTATTAAAATATGTGCACCATGCTGATATCTAGGAGACAAAAATGGTTGTCACACGTTTTGCTGTTAACATGGTTAAGGGGATGATAATTTGATTTATTCTATTTGGGGGGGGGGGGGGGGGGGGGGGGGGGGGGGTTCCAGACGAAATATTCATTTTCCCCTATTGCTAGGCACCTAGAATTATTTATTTTCAATTTTTTACACATTTATTATTTCCTGCATTCCGTAGGACAGAATATTCATTTCATCCTGTCTTAAACAGTACAGGCAATAGTTATACTTTATATATATATACAATATAAATACACGTTAATATCGTTTTAGTTCTTTTAGGCCAGGTTAAATGTATTAATTTTCAAAATTCTCCTTCCTCTTGGCCCTCCCTCGTATATGTCTGGATCCAGGATGCTCTCTGTGGCGTTCTTTCTGAATTTATCAATGTCACAACCCCGACAAGCTAAAATAAACCCTATACTATTATATCATGCCAATAAATGCCGTATGATCCCGGTATGGCGTATTCAAAATAGAACATGAAGTGTTCTTGAATCAGAATGCGTTGATTCAAGGTTTACTGCTAAGAAAAAAAAATAGAATTTTACAATTTAAAAGAATAATACTGACCTGTTATTTTGTTATATATAGCCCTTAACCCTTTATATTACAGTCGTAAGTGTGAACAGTTGACACAAAGTACCTTTGTATACACATGTTGTGTGTAGAAGACCTTGACTGATATGACACGCCAAGTCGGCAGTCAAGTTACACCTGCGTGTAAACCACGTGGTGTAAACATTTCACAGGCTTACAAGTAAAACGACTGCCGGAACTGTGCAAGATTCGAAAGGGTCTCTTAACAAAGCTAATCACACGAATCATGTACTTATGTACACAATGGACATATAAGACATTTTTATTCAATCATGGGCCCATGTCAGACAAGCCGCTTAACAAGTTAGATACCGTTATAATTTTTATTTAACATCATAATACAATAGTTATTATAAAACATGCGAGAATAAGAAAATACGTAATACAATATTATTGTCTCTCTACAATTACTACATGTGGTCCTTATAATAATTATGGAAGGTGACCAAATTTGTTTTTAATAATTATATTACCATGATTACCTTATACCAAGGATTTGTATAGTAAGATGATACATATCCTTGCAATGAGCTTATTCAAATTCTGATAATACAACCGAATGTTTATTTAATTGTTACTGTTTGAGTTTTATCCTTTGTAAAATGTGTGTACGTGCATAACGTACCATAAACATTGTGCAAACTTGTTTAATATACCATTATGACATGATGCACACAAATAGTCATAACCAAGCATCTATGGTTTTTTCCTAAAAAAATATTCTGATCCCTAATTTGATGAAAAAAAATATTGTGGTCAAGCAGATGACAAAAAAAAATATTCTGAATCCAGATTTCCCCCATATCTTATATTAAAAAGATTCTGACTCTGACAAATAACCATACCCCCACCCCCTTGAATTTAAAAGGTTGCTCCCTTAACGTACAACGGCAAATATTTAATTTGAACGATCAACAGTACATATGGGTTGTTTATAAATCAATAATAGGAATTTGAGAAACTGCTAGATTTCACACATTGAAGGTATAACATTTTCTTTCCGTAACATGCCAGGAATCATAATCATTGCTACCTGATGAGCCGATTGCTGAGGGTGTTGTCAGTCTTTGATACCGTATTCTCGAAGTTAATTTAAATTCAAAAATGTATTTTTTTTTTTTAAATTTCTTTTGTTTAATTGTACCTGTATGTTAAGCGAGTTTTTCTTCTCCTTCTTGAACTGATACTATGTTTGTACGTTCCACCATAAGCGGATTGGGGATTGAATGATCATAGTGAAAAAAGAACTTTACCCCCACTCATGCTCCTGATTCCGTAACATCGTCAGCTGTTGTGTTTTATTGCATTCGGTTGTGTTGATGACAGACCACCTTTAATAATCCATGTTAAGTCAATTCACACCTGTCTAGACTAATGATGATTAAGATCTTGCAATGATGTACAGACACCTGCTAAGTTTTAATTTGCTTGATTCTTATTCTTATAAAAATAGTGTACTAGACAAAAACATGACAATGATATCACCAATCAAAAAGTCTTCTTTGAATAAAGAAATACTTTGTTTTTCTTCTTTGCCTATGGCTTAATACGCCTTCAAATTGAGATATTCCTGTCTAGTTCTCTTCTCGGTAGGCTATTCAAGTGTATTGCTTAATATGGTTGTCTTATATATACAGTCCGCCAAAAGTTAAGCACCACCTAAATATAACTGGCAATATTTTTTTAACTATTGCGAAAAAATATTTATGTTTGGTGTTATGAATTGCTTTTTCATTTTCTATCGTTAATTATCCATTTTTAGATGGTGACGTTCCCTTGTCACCATCTTATGGTGTTTATTTATCCCAACTTGTACGATTCACTCGTGTATGTAACAACGTATTAGATTTTAGCGAGAGAAATTTATGTATTACTGAAAAATTATTACACCAGGGTTTTCGATATCATAAACTAGTCAAAACATTTACTAAATTTTTATCATTGGTATAAGGACATCATTCGTAAATATAACTCAACATGCAGATATCTTATACGTTCGGGTATTTCACATCCAATCTTTTATAGTAATATTCTTTACAAAGCACAAAAATGTCAGTATTCACCTCAAAAGCTAACAAAACCTTTAAACAGACTTATTAAGAAGGGATATAGTTACGATACTGTTGTCAGGTCATTAAAGATTGCCGCCTATTTTGGCTTTAATGTTAATTCACTTATAGGGTCTTTGCATCGGAATTAAACACATTTATTCTAAAACCAGTTGTTGGCATGACACGGGTTATGTTCTTCTCATATATTTTATGACGGTATAATACTAAACCCTTAACAGGAGGGATTGTGCCTGATATTTATATGATGAAGACATAATCTTTTAATCAGTTTAATTGAGGTCTGGAGCTGGCATGTCAGTAACTGCTAGTAGTCTGTTGTTATTTATGTATTATTGTCATTTTGTTTATTTTCTTTTGTTTCCTATTCTGACATCGGACTCGGACTTCTCTTATACTGAGTTTTACTGTACGTACTGTTGTGCGTTTGTTTTTTCTACATTGGCTAGAGGTATAGGGGGAGGGTTGAGATCTCAAAAAACATGTTTAATCCCGCCACATTTTTGCGCCTGTCCCAAGTCAGGAGCCTCTGGCCTTTGTTAGTCTTGTATCATTTTTAATTTTAGTTTCCTGTGTACAATTTGGAGTTTAATATGACGTCCATTATCACTGAACTAGTATACATATTTGTTTAAGGGCCAGCTGAAGGACGCCTTCGGGTGAGGGAGTTTCTCGCTGCATTGAAGACCCATTGGTGGTCTTCGGCTGTTGTCTGCTCTATGGTCGGGTTGTTGTCTCTTTGACACATTCCCCATTTCCATTCTCAATTTTATAACATACACTAAGAAAATTCATTACGACCAAAAAAAAATAAACTCCGATAAACACGCCAAGCAATTTTTTTATTAAAGGTCATCTACACTTTTTCGAATACACTTTTTCGATGCCTTAAAATCATCTTCCTACTGTCCCGCGTACAGGTGAAATTTGACCTTCACCAAGTCACTATGAAATATGGCAAGGGGTAAGTTATATGTGACTGAACCTTGACAAGCAATTGACATGTCAAAAGCCGGTAGGAGCACTAGGTGCATAGGTAACCATTTCAATGTTAAACACACCGTCATTGTCAGATTTTTACAACGTCATGTGGACGCAGGAACTGTAAATTATAGACCAAGGTCCGGAAGACCCCGTTTAACTACCGATTGTGATGACAGACTCCTTATTGGTTGTGCTAAAGCCAACCCATTTACTCCTGCCCCACAACTTAGACACCACTGGCGTCAAGGTGGTCATGTTAGTGTTCGAACATTGGTCCGTCGACTTCATAGAGGCTACCAAAGAGCACGTCGTGTTGTCAAAAGACCTGCCCTAACAGCCAGGCACCGTATAATCAGGTTTCAAAGGGCTAATGACCATCGACGCTGGAACATGAGAAGCTGGAAAAATGTTCATTGGTCAAATGAGAGTCAGTTTCTGTTACGACCAATGGACGGCAGAATACGAGTTTGTCGTGGAAATAAAACTGACCAAAACAACATTTGCCCAACGACTGCATACGTTGCTGGTGGTGTTTCAGTATGGGATTTCTTCTCGTACTGTTGTAAGGTGGGTATGCATATTCTGCAGGGTAACATGAACGGACAGACATACAGGGATTTGGTGCTGAGAAACATTGTAGTCCCTCATTTTGATAATCATCCACTTGCTTCAAGACCCTTGTGCATGTACGACAATGCTAGACCACACAGGGCAAGGATTGTAACCGAGTACAAAGAGTAGAAAGAGCAAGAAGCCATGGACACTATCTTTTGGCCTTAATTCCATGTCTCCAGATATGAACCCTATCGAACATGTCTGGGATGCCATTGGCAGAAATCTCAATCGCAGAGATCCACCTTTGCAAAATCTTAGCGATTTAAGAAGCGCAATTGTTGCTGAATGGAATAAATTTGCTCAACTAAAGTTCAGAAGGCTTGTACAGAGTATGAGACTCCGTGTTGTGGAACTGTATCGGAAGAGAGGGTGTTACACATCCTATTGAATCAAATATTGACATTAAATTTGCCGAACATACCAAAGATTATTTATAGAGACTTTTAATGATATTGGGTGATTAATTGTGGTAAAAAAATGAAATCACAGCGAAACTTAAATTCCGTTTCTGATTTGTGTAATTTTCACTATTTCTATGAACGCAAATTTCAAATGCATAGAACCTGCATACGTGAACAAACTTAAGTCTACGGTTTGTTTATGGTATATGTCAGCAAAATTGCTACATGAATATTTTCTCTTTTTCGAGGATTAACTGATTTTTTTAAATGAAAAAAATTTCGATGCAATAAAAATAGGGGGTGCTTAACTTTTGGCGGACTGTATATAAAAAATCAGTGGATATGTCACTATCTCCTCCATGTCAAAAATCTACCTCAAAATAATGATATTCTTTTGGAGTCTACGATCAGTGAAATGTTAAAAGTAGCATATATAGTAAGGCCAATTTTCCTCGAGTTTATTTCACACCAGCCTCGGCTCATTTTCAAAATGTCTTTCAATCTTCACGTTAATTAATAGTTTCACAGACCAATATGTACATTTTAAAATTCTAACAATACAACGGAAAGAGGTCATCAAATTAGAAACCCTTGAAGAAAGCCCAAAACCAAAATTTCGAGAGATTTTGCAAATTTTGATTTATAACAAAATGTTTAAGGAGGACATTGTATCACGGTTGTTTGAAGTAAAGCTATGTATTGTCTTTCGGGTACACATTAATTCATTTTGGTTAGAGTGATGTCCTGCATTGCAAAATTTGACAAAAACATGTGAAAATCTAAATCTTGTCGAATCTTATGCTTGAAATCAGATATTAAAGAGTCTATATTATGTTTAAAATATTGTTCCCCAATTTTTCACTTTTCAATAAAATCAAAAGCATATTTAGTGTTACATGTTACTGGTGAGGCAATTTGATAAAAAAAATTTACAAATTTTACATATTTTTGTCAAATATTGCAATGAAGGACAGCACTGAGTGAAAAAAAAATACAGGGGGAAATTGGCAATACTCCTTTATAAACACTCCCCAAGACAAATCATAAAGGTATGACTAAAGCTGCTTGTAACAGATCTGTTTAATAAGATACTATATCATATAACTTCGGCATGTTATATTTCTTTATAGCTGAAATATAATTGAATAATTTCCTTTTAAAAAAGACGTACATTCGTTTAAGAATACACGTAAAATCTGTGAAAAAAGTCCTTAAAATGGTCTTATTTAAATCTCCAAAGAGATGCTTTCCATACATTTTTCTTAAACATGCGCATTGATATACTGCTGCTGCATTTTCCGTTTGAATGATACAAAATAATCTACAGAATCACGGACATTGTTTTTGATTTATTAACCAATCAGCTCCCGTGAGGGTAATGAAAAACGACGTTTTGTGTAATTCATTAAGAACATTACTTTGTCTAATGCATACCGAAGAAACCCTTTGATTGATGTATACCGAAGACCCCTTTGACATATGCATACCGAAAACACCCTTTGACTAATGCTTACCGTAGACACCCTTTGACTTATGTTTACCAAAGTAACCCTTTGACTAATGCATATCGAAGAAACCCTTTGACTAATGCATACCGAAGACACCCTTTGACTAATGCATAACGAAAAAAAAACCTTTGACTAATGCATGCCGAAGAAACCCTTTAATTATTTTAGATCATGATAACGGAAATTTATCCGGCAAAAGGATGTGCAAGTATGCAGTCACGTCCTGTCAGAATGGGGACGTAAAATCCGATGCCTCGCGTAGAGAGAGTGCCACGCTCTTTGCACGTTAAGAACCTTTGCATCAACTTTTAGAGGACCGTAGTTTGCCTGTTGCAAGGCAAAATTGCTGTCCCTATCCACTATACCTTCATTTTCCAGTGGCAGCACAAATTTCCCTGACCTGCATCCCGGACAGTCTCTATTAAGAACCTACCTATTGTATTTTCATGCCCCCGGAGGCAATGGGGGCATTAAGTGTTACCCTTGACCGTCCTCCCATCCGTCTGTTTTTCCGTCCGTCCCTCCGTCCCATTTTCGTTTCCGCGCACTCTAAATAAGTTGTCCTCATCCGAATTTTATGAAGCTCATACACAATGCTAAGAACCAAAAGTCACAGAAAGAGTTCGAATTTGGACAGTGTGTCACTTACCCTTCTAGAGTTATGCCCCTTTATAACTTAGAAAATTACAATTTGTTTCGTTTCCGCACTCTAAATTAAATTTGTGTCATCCAAATTTTATTAAACTCATACACAATGATAAGAACCACAACATGCAGACAGAGTTCAAATTTGGGTTGTGAGTAATTTGCCGTTCTGGAGTTATGTCCATTTTAACTTGGAAAATTGCAAAGCTTGGGAGGGGGCATTCGTGTCCTTAGACACATTCTTCTTTTATTCATTTATTTGTTCTAGTCCTGAATATGCATGAAATATTTGCCACTGAATGTTATGCAACCAACAATAAACCAAATAAAAATGCCATAATCCAGCATGGGTGATGTTTTATTTTTACGAACACCCGTTGTAAGATTAAAATTGAGAATGGAAATGGGGAATGTGTCAAAGAGACAACAACCCGAACAAAGAGCAGAAAACAGTCCAAGGCCACCAATGGGTCTTCAACACAGCGAGAAAATCCCGCACCCGGAGGCGGGCTTCAGCTGAACGTTTTCTTTTTGTCAGTTTTAGGTAATTTTCTATTGATTCTTTGCTTCCCCAGGTTTTGTTTGTTATCCTTCGGTAAACTTAGCGGCAACATAGTAGGGTGCCAGGTCAACAAATTTGATCGATTTGGGTTAACAGAATAACACACGTCTGTAATTTATATCATTAGAATGAGAGAACAAGACTTTTCGAAATATCGATGTCGTTGTTGTCTACAGATGGTGATGTGTTTCTTAAAGTTGGGTCAAATGTCAAAGCTTAAATTTCAGGGGAAACGCAGAGTAACATTTAGACAGCTTGCAGCCCCTACCTATATACATAAAGAGCGAAACAAATTCGAATAATTTAAAGGATTATTACAATAGTTTCTATTTTAAGGACTAATTGGATATTTCTGTTGCCAAATATGACTCGAGATTGACATTAGATGGTTCACATTTACAATTTTAATTCATGACCCATTACGATTTCAAAATTTTGAGTTTTTATATAAAATTCGATACAAGTGCATGAACTCTAGAGATGTTTTTTTATATATCAACAATTATAACCCCCCCCCCCCCCCCCCCGCAAAAAAAACAATTTGTTTTCCCGTCTTTTGATAGAATGTGTTCGTCATTTTATGGTAATTATCTAAATTTTCTTTTGGTGAGTGTGGAAAAACATATAATTGTACTTTATCCAAAATCTTGTGTAATATTAACGCAGAATGGAATATATTAGCATTTCTGAGTAAATCTTTGCTTAATAGAAATTGGCTATAAAATTTACACGAAGTTAAAGAATATCTGCAGGAAGAGGGTTCTGTACAGCATCGATGTTCACAAACACTGCAGACACCATAGAAAAAATGGTCGAGGCTAGTAGAAGCAAATACGTTTCATTATCTATTGTTAGTTTGAATTCGAGACATAGATAATACAATATGATGGTGGCAGCAGCAACGGCGTAAATTGTTTGTAAAGCTTCATATTATTTTATATGACTGTATTGGTTGTTTTTTATGTAAATGTCCAACTTGCCATGAGTAATAGGATAACCATATTTGGTTTCTAGTATAGGATTGAAATACTATTACTAAAATCACGTATTAACATGTCAATAAGTATTTTCTGGTTTCGTTATATGATATATCTAGTAATATATAATATATATTTCTGTAGTCTCTAATTATTTTAGACATTCTTTTCTATTTTCTATTTATTGTGACCATTATTCTCTAATCTTTATATTCTAGCACCAATTCTCTATTGAAGGGGGGAGAGGGGTCGGACCTTTATCGGGACTCCGGGATTGTCCCTTTTAAAGTTCGGGATTTCGGGAACGAGCTATATTATGATCGGGATTTCGGGATTAAGTTTAATCGAGACACGGGATTTACGTGTATTTATGTCCTGGAATTCGGGATTTTTATCTATCAGGACTCTTGTTTGAAAAAAATAGTATTAGCTTACATTTCCGTAGTAACTAGGTCGTGTATGAGTTCGTGCATTGTTTTTTAGTGTTCGGTGTTCTATTTTTTATTGGTTTTATGGTTTTAAGTCTTTGGATTTCTCCGAAGATAATTTTGTTCATTTTGGTCAAAGTTATAAATGTAAGAGTATTAAAAATTAGTAGACCAGAGGACATGATTACACACAGAAACAAAACAGGATTTAAACACGGTGCATCAGCACAAGATAAGTATTCAAAGAAAAGGTAACCTTTTCCAAAGCGTCTAATTTTGACCCCAAAAAATTTGTTTGAGTTTCGTGTTACACAATCTTAAGTTTCGAAGCACTTTACAAAGTTATTTACAGAATAATGTCAGTCACTGTGGCAGTGATCACCAATACCACAGAGCTAAATAGGGCCCATATTGAATTTTTTTTAAAAAGTAGGACAAAATTAAATGGCAAGACACAAATAAAGAATTACCCGGAAAAAACAACAACATTGAATTCAGTCACTGTATACGCACAACTACTCGACACTGTATCCTGGCTTCGGACTAGAACACAAAAAAGCTGCAGAGTAAAGAAGAGTGATAACGTATACAATGTACTATCATACTCCAAGTATCCGACGAACATTTCTTACCTTCTTTTATTGAGCTCAAACTAGCCAACTTATTTATGTGTCTTTTAAGTTTTGGAATGTCTCCATGAATATATAATCTGTTTTAAACTAAGCTTACTATTTTATATTAATAAGATACAAGGAATCTGCACAACAGACTGACTGATTGCTTTGAACAGTATACAATCATTAATTGATTTATTTTGCCAAAAAATGCATATGTTTTTTTTATCGGGATTCACGAGTCGGGATATTGTCAAATAAGGCCCGGGAAATCGGGATTAGGCAAAAATAAACTCGGGATTTCGGGATTGGACCCCCTCCGCCCCCCTCTATTCTTTTTTTTGTCCCATTATTCTATGTATATTGTTCCGATTATTCTGTATTCCGTAAACCCCATCCAGACCCTTTGCAATGTTGTTTTTTTGTTTTCACCTTATTTTACCCACTGATATTTTCTCCTCGTTTTTTTTAGAGAGAGGAAATATACCAATTAAAGGCATATTCAAACTCATAAATAAAAAACAAACTGATAATGTCACGTGGCAAAGAACGAAAAACGACGCAAAGACAAACATAAGACTGAGCAACACGAACCCCACCAAAAACCGGGGTGTTCTCAGGGGCTCCAAAAGGGTATGTGATCCTGCTCCACATGTGACACCAGTCGTGTTACTCCTATAAAATAAACATGCATAATCACAAAAGATATTAAAACACATTTTAACAAAGTCATAGACATACTTATTCTGTTCAGTATAATACGAATAGAAAAGAATATTTTTATTCACCATATAGGGTCCCAGGAGGGCGCACATTAACAATATCATTATAAACAATAACATATGCAATACAATCTAGACAATAGATATGTAAAAAAAAAAATAAAATAAACACACACACCAAATTAACAACAACATATTATAATTCAATTAATATTATGTTGACATTGACTCAAGTGCACCAGGTTAAAGTGTATTTAACTATTGAATAAGCAGAAGGCATAGTACGTAGTTTGTGCCTTATGGAGAAATCTCTATAAAAAACAACACAGAAAACACCCACACATTTAACTATGAAGTATACTGCAAATAACATTGAATAAAAGATATTTAATATGACTAATCTGCAGTAAGCACCAAGAGTTGATGCTTTAAGGGAAATCCCTTCTTGTACTTAATGCAGATGAGTCAAACTCCTAAATAGTTATTAAAACATTTTAAAAACAATCATTTTAAGATAATAGATTCTGTGTCTAGCCAGCAACGATCATCAATGGAAAGAGCCACAAAATATACAATTCTTCTTATGCTCAGTGCAGGCTTAACAGAGTATCCAAACTCATATTAAAGATCCTGAATCAAATGGGAATTAGTAATTGCAGATTATGTTTTCCTTTAATTATAAGTATCTTTTATATATTTATAAAATGCAAATAGTACAGTGGGATCTTCATCATTCATTATCCAAATTATTTTGTTGTTAGTATCTAAGTATTGGAAGTTTGGACACGATTTTGATATACTTTGCATTAACTTCTCTCTTTTTATTAAATAGGTGTCACATTTAAATAAAAAAGGAACAAAAATTTACGACAAAAGGGATGATTTTTCTTTCCCTATTGTTAATTTTCCTTTTTTGGACGGTGATGTTCCTCTGGCACAATCTTACGGTGTTTATATATCCCAACTCGTTCGTTATGCCCGTGTCTGTAGTGACGTTTTGCATTTCAATGAGCGTAATCTATGTATTACTGGTAAATTATTAAGTCAGGGATTTCGTTATATACCACAAATTACTTAAAACCTTTACTAAATTCTTCCATAGATACAAAGATTTGGTTTGCAAGTTTGGCTGTACATGTAAAAAAACGTATTTCAGACGGAATAGCATATCCTAAATTTTACGGTGTATACCGAGCCCGAAAATTTATATACGATCCGTGTAAACATATCAATCCTTTAAATAAACTTATTCTAAAAGGTTACCAATTCAACACTGTAATTAGATCTTTGAATATTGTTTTTATTGGTATAAATATTGATTTTGTTATCAGTAAATTAAAATCATACTAATAGTTTTGTTATACACATATGCACTTTAACGGTACTACATGTACAATCTATCGATCGTTCGGCATTTTGGCATTGCACAAGGTCATGTTTTTCTCTGACTGTTAATGACGTCTTTACACTAAATCCATTGGATGTTGGATATGTACTGATTGATATTTTAATCTTAGATACATGATTTTTTTATTAGTTGTTATTCGCTTTGAACTAGCTGTCAGTAATTTCGAGTACTCTCAGATCTGTACTTAGTGTCCTTTTTGTTGTTAGGGATGAGGGATGGATAAATAAGTACCCTGCATCGTCCGGTCTGTGTTTGTGTTTGATGTTTTTCTGCTTTGTATTGATCTGATGCGTTAAGCCTTTTTCAACTGATTTTGATAGTTTGTTCTTATGTTGTGCTGTTACACCACTGTCCCATGTTAAGTGGAGGGTTGAGCGCTCACAAACATGTTTAACCCCGCCACATTCTTTATGTGCCTGTCCCAAGTCAGGAGCCTGTAGTTCAGTGGTTGTATTGGTTCATGTCTGTCATATTTGTTTTTCGTTAATTGTTTTGTTACAAATTAGGCCGTTAGTTTTCTCAATTGAATTGTTTCATATTTTTCATGTCGGGGCCTTTTATAGCCGACTATATGGTATAGGTTTTTCTCATTGTTAAAGTCCGTACGGTTGACTATTTATTATTCCAATCAAGGGCCCTTGATGGGCAGCATAACATGTACACATAAAACAATACATCATGATTTGTAACAGAAAAACATTTTTATATATTAAAATGAAACATTAAAAAGTTCAGACAGATGTTATTATCTTCATTCTATAAAAAATCACATACATTTAATTCCAGGCAGGATCAGAACTATAAAATCATTACAATTATCATTGTTATTACATACATTAATTAACATTTCGTCTAACATCTAGACATGTAATAATATAGCTGTAATAATATAACTGCTTACATCCACTTTATTTTAACTTTGGTGGATAGTTGTCTCATTGGCAATCAAACCTTATCTCCTTATTTTTATATTCATCTTCCACCTAACCTCAGGTGCACCTGAGACAAATTAATTCGGTTTTGTCGAAGAGTACCCTGGTACTGCCAGATTCAATTTTCAATTTGTAAACAGATATTCTTAGTTTTGTTTAAACAGTATTTATTAATGAAAAAGTACAATTTTACATAAAATCGAGAATGAAAACGGGGAATGTGTCAAAGAGACAACACCCCGACCAAAGAGTCAAAAACAAATATGGGATTCGGAAACAAGTTTGGAAATACTTTTATAAATCGGTCTCAGATATTCTTAATCTGGTAATACATTTTCTTTGCTCAAAAAGTCGCATTATTGACAAACAATTTTCAAAACCAAAATTACACTTGAAAGTTACATAAGTTTGTAGTTTACCATCTTTATGTATATGTAGCTGTTTTTTTCCCACAATGCAGTACAGTATCCCTTAACAATCTGATGATCACAGTGTAATTTAAATGTTGAATATTTTGCTGGTATATGGTTTTCTATACCTGAATGTTTTCCCTTTAAAACATTAATTGATCCATACCAAGAGGGCTTTTTTGTTTCAAATAGCTTTCTAGAACAATCATATGCAGCTTTTAACAAGGTAAATGAAGACCAATATTTTCTAAACGATGCCAATATACTAAAACATGTTTGACTATATCATTATGCAGTGGAAACCGTTCCAATTCAGACAAAACTGCAAAAATTGTACTTTTTCTATGAACACCCAAAATATACTTGCAGAATTTAATATGTGGTTTTTTCACGAAATATCCTAAGGAGATTGTATCCACCAATATGGTTTTTTTTAGACGTGCAGTAAAGGTAAAAAAATATCCCCAAATTTCACACCCATATAACAGTATTGGCTTTATTGTATGGTCAAAAACATGAATTGCATTTATAACAGTATAGGATTATTCACTAAAAAATCATTACATAGTTTGGAGTACGCTTTTAAGGTTCTTTGATACAAATCATTCTGAGCATATGAAAAAGAACATGATGCATTAAACTGGATAGCCAAATATTTATAATTAGATACGCACTGCAGCTCATCTTTGTTAAAAAATAAATTTCTGAGAGATATGTCTGCTTGTTTTTGTTGAATATTAACACCTTAGTTTTCTTAGTATTTATATTTAAGCACCAATCATCACAAAAATCATGAAGCTTATTTAATTTCTCTTGTAGTCCTACTGCTGAGTTAGATACAATTACAATGTCACCAGCATACATAAGGCAGTGAATGAGCTTGCTATCCAGCATAACTGGATCTCTGGTTTGTGCAAGATAATCTGGAAGGCTATTTATAAATATTTTGAACAAGTTAGGACTCAAGTTATCTCCTTGTTTGACACAAAGATTGGTTTGAAAGAAGTCAGTTATCTTATCATGTATTTTTATATACAAGATTTAGTTTCATGATAAATACTCTTAATAACGCTAGTAACCCCAATCTCTTAATTCTTAATTCTAATTCGTTTATGTATTACTTTATCAAAGGCTTTATGAAAATCAACAAAGCAAGCAAACACTCTCCCATTCTTAGTACTGCAGTATTGATTAAAAATACATTAAAAAAAAACATATGGTCAGATGTTCTTTCCTTTCTGGTAAAACTATGGGTCTAATCCATGAGACAGACAAGAATGAAATACTTTCGAAAGAGATGATCGTAAAATAGTCTGACTGTGTTTAATCATATTGTTTGAAATGTTATCCAAGCCCGGTAATTTGTTACACTGTAGTTTTGAATGGCAAAAGAAATTTCTTTCTCTGTTATAAGATTATCTAGATTATTAAAACAAACTTTTTTTCTCAAGATTAGCCAGCTTTTCTTCCAACTTAGCCACTCTTTCTTTGAATGAATCATGTATTTAATACAATCAATTGCAATGTGAAGCCCAATCAGATAGTGCAACAGCAGAACTACATCTACATCTACATGGGTAATCCGTAAAGAGCCGGTTGACTCATCACACGAATATGTTGAATTAAAGTTGTGGTGTCATCCAAAATGAGCTCTTTTAAAATCATATGTACAGGTGTTTAATATATATACAGGTGCCTATGCAGATGAAACATTTATGTGTGGATTTACGGATTTGTGTGTGCTATGAGGTGGGTCTTGAATACCTCATAGTCATCAATGTTTAATAGGCTAGGCGGTAGTTCATTTGTTGTTCAGAACTTCATCCTAATCTGACAAATCGTCTTTTTTGGAACTGACGCGTCAATCTTGCTTGTGTCAACAAGTATTCTGGAATTGGGATTGCAACTAGTTGGTGGATTACTTTGTAAAAAAGGAGTAGACGTGACGTTTCTTCTTCTTCTGTAATTGTGGTAGTTGTAAGTCCTCTAATAAAGATGTTACTATGCCTGGGTCTCGAGAATACTCATGCCTGATGAATCTGGATGCTCTCCTTTGGACCATTTCCAGTAACTGTTGTTGTATGTGTTTTTAGAAATGTGGGTCCCAGACACTGCTAGCGTATTCTAGTGTTGGTCTTACGGGGGTTATATATGCCTGACGTTTTATATTCATTGGACATTTCACTATTTTTAAGAATAAAGAAACATTTAAAACAAGAAATATTCAATTTAAAACGTCACTCATTAATATTCATATACAACACTTTTTGAATTATTGTAAAAGTAACTAACGTCTTTTTTTCCGGTTATATTCTCCACTGCTCCCTCGAAGTGCTCGTCCCGAGCACAAATCACTACATTTCGTGTTTGTGATAATTTTATTCCATCTATGGGTAATACGACTAAATTCTCCTTTGGGTAATTCGTCTTTTGGTTGCTGAAAGTGTGCACATACTGAAAACATCACGAACATAGAAAATGCACATTCTGGACCATTTAATAAATATATAAAGAGGGTATGTGGGGGGACAAACATAAATATAATAAAAATATTCATTACCAATTAACAGATTCAAAAGAGCATGTTTCCATTATATGTATAGTTATATAAAACAATAAAGAGGTTTGCTTTTATCATAAAGCTAGGATTCGTTCTTTAAGGATTGGGGAGGGGAGGGGAGTAGTGGCAATATTGATCATTGGCCCGTTCATGAAATAAACAAAAATAACGCTTAAAAAAAAGGTTTCTCGAAAACACTATCAAGTCTTTGAATCGACTATCAGATTATCAGTGGCTATACTTGTACCTTGTAACACAAGTTTTGACCGAAAGTACTTATATTACATGTATTCATATGTAGAATACAGGGTCGTCACTTCCGTACCAACATATAAACAAGAACAAAAGATAAGTGACGAGCCTATCTTGTACTCTAATTTCTAGCCAAATTTTATTTGAATGATTTTGATTGTTAAACCACTGAGAATCTGTATTTGTTTTACATTTATTCCAACCGACTATAAATCATGTAATAACGACAACTACAATAATTGTGGTTATTTGGTATACTATTGTCAATAATCTTTGTTCGAAATTACGACCTTCACTTGTGTAAAATACACTAGGTCCATGGTTCAACAAGGATACACAGACTTTAGCTTGAAAGTTCAAAATAGATAAATATACGGAACCTTATGAAATCTTGTTATTTCAGTTGCCTCGTTAATATCTATATGTACCTACGATTAAAGAGAATAAACTAAAGATTAAATTAAATAACGTGTGTTTTATTTGATGTATATAAACTTATCAACTGAGTAATTGTTGTTTATACGTATTGTCCAGTGGCAGATATATCAAAATATTAAAAACGAGTATAAGAAAAGTTATTTATTTGAGAAGTCATTATGAAGTTTTAAAGGTTTCAGTGAAAAGAAAATGAAAAAAAAAAATAACGTTTCCACTAACTTGATCAAACTTGGTGAGATTATGCATTGTAAATGAGCATGGCCTGGATATATTTACAATGTTTGTAATGTCCTTTTCTTTTCTTTTTATCTTTTGACTGTGAGCATGAAAATGTTGTATTAAATGATTTGGTATGTGGTGGGAAGGTTCCCATGTATTTTGAGAACTACTATATCCTCACCATTTTATAAAGTACTGTTTAATATTGCCTCATTTTCTAAACTGAAGTATTCGTTCGACCTCATACATGTCTTGTTGATTATTAGTGTTTTGTGGGGTTGGTCTATCTTTGTTTAAACGTTTTAAATTATTATAAAAGTTCCTATCGTAACTTGTCTTCTGGTTATATTATCATCATGTAGATTCTGCAATTGTTCAACTAGTGATTTTTTATATTCTTTACATCTAAAGTTTTGAGTATCGCTTGTTGAGCTTATAAAAGTAACCTTTCACTATTAGATCATAAGGAAATTACTTTACCATCACTTATTATAATTGAGAATGGAAACGGGGAATGTGTCAAAGAGACAACAACCCGACCAAAGAGCAGAAAACAGCCCATGGCCACCAATGGGTCTTCAACACAGCGAGAACATCCCGCACCCGGAGGCGGGCTTCAGCTGGCCCTGTAACAATAATGTTTACTAGTTCAGCGAAAATAGACGTCACACTTAACTCCGTAATTTGTTTCGGAGATGTTGCAAATCTCCATCAAACCATTTTTTGTTGTCTTTATTTTCTTATTCCTTTGTCTATTTCTTTTAAGAGTTTAGTAGCAGCAGATAAGAAAATATGTGATAATTCTGCTGCGGCCTCATCGACTGAGGATTTGGCCTTTTTGATGAAACTTTTATTAAATGTATCAATTTGCGTTTGTATATCTGTATAAGGCTGTCTGAAATTTTGTAGGAGATTCATCCGACCTCATGAAGTTTGGTGATTTATCAAACATACTAATATTACAATCATAATCATCAACAGTAAATTTACTTGATATTTCCCATTCCAGTATATAATGACAATCTGAAATAGTAGGTATAAAGTATGTACATAAAAATATATAATTTGATTCAAGATACTCTCTGACACCATCACATAGTCAACCACCTTACTGCCATTTGGCGTATAACATGTGTATATTCCAAAAAGATCCCCAAGAACTCGGCCATCTAGTATCCTTAACTGGTTCAGAATACAAAGATCTAAAAGACTCTTTCCCTTTGAATCAAGTGCTGTATGACTGCTTTGTCGTTTTAAGATTTGTTTGTCAATGGGGTAGTTATTAATATAAAAAAGAGGTAGTAAATAACATTTATCATTATATAATCAGGGAGATTAGCAATTCTTGCATTAAAATCACCACACAGTAAAACATTTCCCATTTTCACATATTTTGCAGTTTTGTGTTCTAAACACTCAATAATATCATGGTCGAGTATCTGGGAATATAATGAAATTGGAGGTGGGTTATACACTATACACATATACAAGTCTTTTTGAAAACAAAACAAAAAATCCTTTTCTAACTTTATCCACATAATGTCAGTATATATGTTTTTTTTAGAATTTTTACATAAGGTTTGATATTTTTTTTTAACTGCCAACCCAACAAACAATCTATTGTTTGCCATAGTTTTAGGTCTACATACATTATAACAATTGAAGGAACCTATTCTATGAATATTGGACTTATATTCAATGTGTGTTTCAGTAAAAAAACCTAAATCATATTTTATGAATATTGTCTAAGAAAAGGGGATCATCTGTTTTGTTACCCTCCTTGTTCATAAGGTCCCCTACATTAAGAAAACACATTAACAATTATGTGAATTGTTCTTGGTGACATAGTTCCTCCTATTCTTGTATTACTTTAAAGATTAAAGAAAGTTTAAAAAACTAGATGTGTCGGAACGACACGAATGGCCCCGTCTCAAAAAGTTGAAAAATCTGCAATTTCAACAACACATGTGGACACAAACATGCATGGATGGTATCCAGATCTCAAGACCAATACTAGTTTGATGAAAAATTTCCTTGATCAATGAGTGGTTAAATTTCAAACTATCAGCAAACTGGAAGTGGATGTACTGCAGATCTAACAAGATGTGTTGAAACAACATGAAAATCAGCATAGCGGAACGAAACATAAACATGATCTGTAACTCATCATGGTAGACTCACATATTAAAAATCAGCTCAAAATCTGAAGGCGTATAGAAAAAAAGTCCGTATAACTGTGATTTTCAACAATTTTCCAAAGTCCAAAGCCCGTAATTTCGGAAAAATTAGCAGAGCGGAACAAAACTTAAACTTGATCTGTAACTCATCATGGTTAACTCACATACCAAACATTAGCCCAATATCTGAAGGCGTTTAGAAAAAAAATGCGTATAATGGTTTGTTGCGGAATGACGGAATGACGGACAAGGGTAAAACTATATGGCCCCGACAACTTTGTTGCGGGGCCATAAAAAGTAATATTTAGTACACTTTCCAAGTGTTTTAATCTTTGATAAACAATATGATCATGAAATAGGGTTATGAAAAATGATAAACCTTTCTGTAAGGTGATAATTAAAGAATTAGAATTAAATGGCTGTCAAGTTAAATCAATTGTTTGTTTGCCTCACTTAAATTTTTTTTAAATAAGCTAGTTTGTACTTTACAAAAATTCAGTTATGTATAATTTTTACACATTGAATTTCAAACGTAGGGAATAAAACAAAGATTTGTGTAATTAAGTATTAATTATATGAGTTACAACCTAACAATAATATGACTTATAAACAAATAATAATTAACAATATTAAAAGTTTACAAGGAAATCCTTGTTCAATTATGATATCCCCAGTTTTACATGGTACACGAAGAACATGCAAGTTCTGCTGCAGATATAATAACAAAAAAAGGTGATACATGTACTGTACATGAATAATCCATATGTATAGAACAAAATTGACATAATAATCATTGTACAGTTACTCGGCACCTCCACGTCCACGTCCACGCTTTCTGCCTCTTCCTCTCCTGTTCCGAGATTGGATTCTTGGTCTATGATGGAAGCGGAATGTTCAGGATTTGGTAGATGGCTTGCTTTATATTTGACGCAAGATATGATACATCCTTATCATTTTAATAGGCGGTACAAGTCATTATGTAACAATTCCTCATTAGCCTGACCCTCATAGTTCATGTTGTTATCCTCAATGAGTTGGACGTTCTCTGAATATTGTTTTCCGTAAAAATGTTGTTTAATCAGAGCAGTAACAAGCTGACCATTAGTGTGATGCATTATATTATCTTTTCTTGGGGGGTGGAAAGTGAAATTAAACATTTTGTTTCACTCCATTACTCTTGAATAAAGGATATAAGTGTGAACAGTTCACTTGCACAATTCTGCAGTTTTTGTTTGACTTCAGATCGTTAGTAAGTATGTGTAATAAAACAGCAGCTGGTGGAGTTTGTGGATTATAACCAATGCTATAGTCATTTGTTTTATCCAGAGTAAAGCATGTTTCCAATTACATCTACACTTGATGATAATTCGTTTTCGTTGATACCACGAATAATTGAAGTTCCTATTAGAAGTACACTATGTTTCAATATTGATTGTTGGTTAATTTTGTTCTTTAGTCTCATGGTGTGCTTTGGATGTTACCGTTTCAGCACGGTGACCAGAAATATCTATTGATGTTGAAACTTGACTTTTGAGATTGATTATTTCGTCCATTGCTTTATCTAAATGTAGCCTTAAATTGTGCTCGGATTCATAAAGTGTTTGTAGTTCTTGGTTTTTTGTTATAAGTCGACTTGCGTTAAAGTTAAGCTCAGAGTTTGTGGATTAGACAAGTTTCTCTTATTCCTCTATAGTCTCTTAATTCTAGCAAACTTCTACTAATCCTCATACTGACATTTTGAAAGTGTAATATTCCCCTTTTCAATTTGTAGTTGTGACTTCAGGGATTCATTTTCCTCTTGTAATGTTTTGATTTTTTGTTGTACTGATTGTAATTCTTTGGACAGAATGTGTGTTTATCTGCGCTCTTTTGATCAAGTTGAGACTGACTTTGCAACAGAAGTATTCTGCACTTTTATAGCTTCTAAGATAGTCGTAGTGTCTTTTTCTTGATCAATTTTAAGTTTACATGTAGTATCATGGAAGCATTGTTGAAGACGAGACAAATTGACTTCAGTTTGTGCAGGGGTATCTGCTGCATTGTTATTATTGTCAATATTTGGCTTGGATTTGTTTGGGTTTTGTGAAACCTCAGTGTTTTCTTCATCGATATTTAACATGTTGAAATGCAAGTTGTTTGTATCAGACTTGGTTTGTTTCTTTGGTACACCTGACCATTTTATTATACATTATCTTCTTAGTTACCCATATTATCAAAATAAAGTAGGCTGAGAGCTTTTATCCAGGCTTGGACTCTTTATACAGAAGTGTGAAATGTTATCATGTGCGCACTTTCATCATACATATTTATATATAATGCTTCAAATGGACATTTTCTTGCCTTGCCAGTGCGCTTATCCAGCATGTTCAGTTTTGTTGGTAAACAACTGGATGGGTATTCTTTACTTATCTTTGACATATCCGTGCAGTTGAAAGCTTACAAAAAATGCATCAACAATGCCAGTTTAAAGAAAAATATTTTTTATTTATTGAATACACAGGGATCGAAATTGGAAATCTTCAGTATCAGTGTTTTTATTAAACAGGTTTTTAACATAATCAAGATAATTGATTTTCTCCCAGAGAATTATCCTTTAACAACTTAGAAGGTATGTTATCGAACAACACAAATCTTTTAGTATTGTAAGTATGATTGATCCTAATCTCAGACTTAAAATATAATAGATTGCATAGTATATTTAATAATTTTGAGAATAACTGATGTTCTGCAATACACTTGTGTGCTCAGAAGGCTTCCCATCATTTAATTTTGTACACACACTTCCTTTGTGCATACTTATCAATCTTTAAACGTCGCTCAATGTTTAAAGGTTGCAGACAAAAGCTTTAAATAATGCATCAGTGTTTTAATTAAACATGTTTTTACATAATCAAGATATTTTATTTTTTTTTGCAGAAATTTGGGTAATAAAACTTAGCTTACCAGAAGGTCTGTTATCGAACAACACAAATTTTTCAGAATTGTAAGTATGATTGTTGCTTATCTCAGACTTGAATTATTATAGATTGCATTGGATATTTAATTACGTACACACACATTTGATGTTCTTCAATATACGTTTTTGCCGAGAACTCAGCAGTTTTGCCATCATTCTGTTTTCGTTACGTTCAATTTCAAATGTTTTAGATGAAAGCTATAAAAATTACATCAACAAAATAAGGTTTATGAAAAACATATTTGATCTATTGAATAAATTAAGATAAACCTTTGAATATAAGAAGGTTTATTAAGTGTGTTTACGATTATTTATTTTCTTCCAGATATTTAACTCATAAAGTTTACCAGAAGGTCTGTTAACATTGAATACAAATTTTCAATAATTTTAAGTGTAATTGATAATTCAATGTTTTTAATTAATAAAATATTGCTGTTCAAAGCAATATCAGTTGTAATAAAAATCTATGTATCTTTTAATTACACGGAGAATGACATTTGAAATTTTTGATAATTTCAGCATCAGTGTCTTAATTCAGATTTTCATTCATGGTTATTGAATTTCTTACAGAACTTTAAAAGGTAAAATGTTAGAAAGTTTACCAGAAGGTCTATTATCGAAAACAGAATTATAATACTACTGTGTGTAGTAAGTATTTTTTTTAGTAGGACAGCACTTCCTCTTGCTTAATAAAATGCCTTGCGTAATGTTTAATTTAAAGTTCTGTCTATTTTAATTTGATTATTTATATCTCTTTTTGCAAAACATCTGTAGAGGCAACATAGTACTTTGTCGTTGTTTCTTATAATTCCATATTGTTGCCGTATCTTATATATTTCTTCCCCTCAAGATTTTAAATTGCTTCGCAATAATGTGAAAAAGCAGACATGGACATGCACAAGACATAGGGCTTAACCTTGTATTGAATTTAATATTTAAGGTATATTAGCAGAAACCATTGATATGCTGCCTCATGATTGAGTTTAAAGAATGGGAATCAAATCAAACACAAATGGATATTCCGGAACATGTACTTTTTTCAAAACCAGCAGAGATATTCACGGCAGATTGCATAATTCCAGGTAAGCAGTTCAAAAATATTTCTAAATAAATGAAGAAATTCACTCAAGTATTTATGTATATATACAATGGATTCATTCACAATTTGACCTCTGTAGCAACTATCTGAAATAAAAATAAATAGCTTAGGCATGTTTCTTTTTCTTTTTTCTGATTTGTTGTGAAAGTCCTTGTACATCAAACATTCTTGACACATTCCCCGTGTCTATTTTCTATTCTATTATATATATATATTTATTAGTAAAAAAAACTGACAAAGCCATAACAAAAAAAAAAGAGAAAACATTACATACACAACTAAAGACTGTACAACACAAGCCAACCAAACACTGGGGGTGATCCCAGGTGCCCCGGATGGGTCGGCAGATCGTATTAGTAAGAAGTTACATATGGCATAGGATAGACAGAATAGCTCCCGGTCTCAATCTTTCTCATTTCATTTTAATTTCACTTCCTGTCTGATAGATGATTTCCTTTCACTGAATAATTTAAAAATTTGATGACTATGTTGACTGCATCTATCCCAATGAACTTGAAATATAGGATAAATTATTCAAGGATTTGGGGGGTAGTGGCAATATTGATCATTGGCCCGTTCATGATATAAACAAAAATAACGCTTAAAAGGGTTTCTCGAAAACACTATCAAGACTTTGAACCGGCTATCAGATTATCAGTGGCTGTACGTGTACCTTGTAAACAAGTTTTGACCAAAAGCACTTATATTATTCATATGTAGAATACAGGGTTTTTCATAAAGGTTTAATGAAAAGAAAATGGAAATAAAATATAACGTTTCTACTAAGTTGATCAGACTTGGTGAGATTATGCATTGTAAAAAAGCCTGGCCTGAATATATATTTACAATGTTTCTAATGCCCTTTTCTTTTATTTTTTCTTTTACTCTGAGCATGAAAGTGTTGGTATGTGATGGGATTGTTCCCATGTATTTTGAGAACTATTTATCCTCGCCATATGATAATTATCATGTTTATGATTCCAGATATTTATCGAGTAACAAGTTAGAAAGTCTACTAGAAGGTCAGTTAACATTGAATACACATTTTCAATAATTTTAAGTGTAATTGATAATTTAATGTTGTTCATTAATAAAATATTGCTGTTCAAAGCAATATCAGTTGAAATGTAAGAAAAATCTATGTATTTTTTAATTACACGGAGAATGACATTTGAAATTTTTGGTAATTTCATCATCAGTGTCCTAATTCAGATTTTCATTCATGGTTATTGACTTTCTTATAGAACTTTAAAGGGTAAAATGTTAGTAAGTTTACCAGAAGGTCTATTATCGAAAACAGAATTATAATAATACTGTGTGTAGTAAGTATTGTTTAAGTAGGACAGCACTTCCTCTTGCTTAATAAAATGCCTTCCTTAATGTTTAATTTAAAGTTCTGTCTATTTTTATTTGATTATTTATATCTCTTTTTGCAAAAAATCTGTAGAGACAACATGGTACTTTGTCGTTGTTTCTTATAATTCCATATTGTTGCCTTGTCTTATACATTTCTTCCCCTCAAGATTTTAAATTTTTTCGCAATAATGTGAAAAAGCAGACATGGACATGCACAAGACATAGGGCTTAACCTTATATTGAATTCAATATTTAAGGTATATTAGCAGAAACCCATTGATATGCTGCCTCATGATTGAGTTTAAAGAATGGGAATCAAATCAAACACAACTGGATTATTTCGGAACATGTACTTTTTTAAATACCAGCAGAGATATTCACGGCAGACTGCATAATTCAAGGTAAGCAGTTCAAACATATTTCTAAATAAATGAAGAAATTCACTCAAGTATTTATGTATATATACAATCAATCCATTCGCAATATGACCTCTGTAGCAACTATCTGAAATAAAAATAAATAGCTTAGGCATGTTTCTTTTTATTTTTTTCTGATTTGTTGTGAAAGTCCCTGTACATTTAACATTCTTGACACATTCCCCTTGTCTATTTTGTATTCTATTATATATATATTTATTAATTAAAAAAAACTGACAAAGCCATAACAAAAAAAAAAAGAGAACACATTACATACACAACTAAAGACTGTACAACACAAGCCAACCAAACACTGGGGGTGATCCCAGGTGCCCCGGATGGGTCGGCAGATCGTATTAGTAAGGAGTTACATATGGCAATGGATAGACAAAATAGCTCCCGGTCTCAATCTTTGTCATTTCATTTTAATTTCACTTCCTGTCTGATAGATGATTTCCTTTCACTGAATAATTTAAAAATTTAATGACTATGTTGACTGCATCTATCCCAATGAACTTGAAATATAGGATTAATTATTCAAGGATTTGGGGGGTAGGGGCAATATTGATCATTGGCCCGTTCATGATATAAACAAAAATAACGCTAAAAAAGGTTTCTCGAAAACACTATCAAGACTTTGAACCGGCTATCAGATTATCAGTGGCTATACGTGTACCTTGTAAACAAGTTTTGACCAAAAGCACTTATATTATTCATATGTAGAATACAGGGTCGTCACTTCCGTACCAACATATAAACAAGAACACAAGATAAGTGACGAGCCTATCTTGTGCCCTAATTTCTAGCCAAATTTTATTTGAATGATTTTGATTGTTAAACCACTGAGAATCTGTATTTGTTTTACATTTATTCCAACCGACTGTAACTCATGTAATAACGACAACTACAATAATTGTGGTTATTTGGTATACTATTGTCAATGATCTTTGTTCGAAATTAGGACCTTCACTTGTGTAAAATACACTAGGTCCATGGTTCAACAAGGATACACAGACTTTAGCTTGAAAGTTCAAAATAGATAAATATGCGGAACCTTATGAAATCTTGTTATTTCAGTTGCCTTGTTAATTTCTATATGTATCTACGATTAAAAAGAATAAACTAAAGATTAATTAGATAACGTGTGTTTTATCTGATGATATAAACAAATCAACTGATTATTTGTTGTTTATACGTATTGTCCAGTGGTATATATATCAAAATATTAAAAACGAGTATAAGAAAAGTTATTCACTTGAGAAGTCATTTTGAAGTTTTCATAAAGGTTTAATGAAAAGAAAATGAAAATAAAATATAACGTTTCTACTAAGTTGATCAGACTTGGTGAGATTATGCATTGTAAAAAAGCCTGGCCTGAATATATATTTACAATGTTTCTAATGCCCTTTTCTTTTCTTTGTTCTTTTACTCTGAGCATGAAAGTGTTGGTATGTGGTGGGATGGTTCCCATGTATTTTGAGAACTACTTATCCTCGCCATATGATAATCATCATGTTTATGATTCCAGATATTTATCGAGTAACAATTTAGAAAGTCTACTAGAAGGTCAGTTAACATTGAATACAAATTTTCAATAATTTTAAGTGTAATTGATAATTTAATGTTGTCCATTAATAAAATATTGCTATTCAAAGTAACATCAGTTGAAATGTAAAAAAAATCTATGTATTTTTTTAATTACACGGAGAATGACATATGAAATTTTTGGTAATTTCATCATCAGTGTCCTAATTCAGATTTTCATTCATGGTTATTGACTTTCTTATAGAACTTTAAAGGGTAAAATGTTAGTAAGTTTACCAGAAGGTCTATTATCGAAAACAGAATTATAATAATACTGTGTGTAGTAAGTATTGTTTAAGTAGGACAGCACTTCCTCTTGCTTAATAAAATGCCTTGCTTAATGTTTAATTTAAAGTTCTGTCTATTTTTATTTGATTATTTATATCTCTTTTTGCAAAAAAACTGTAGAGACAACATGGTACTTTGTCGTTGTTTCTTATAATTCCATATTGTTGCCTTGTCTTATATATTTCTTCCCCTCAAGATTTTAAATTGTTTCGCAATAATGTGAAAAAGCAGACATAGACATGCACAAGACATAAGGCTTTACCTTATATTGAATTTAATATTTAAGGTATATTAGCAGAAACCATTGATATGCTGCCTCATGATTGAGTTTAAAGAATGGGAATCAAATCAAACACAACTGGATTATTTCGGAACATGTACTTTTTTAAATACCAGCAGAGATATTCACGGCAAACTGCATATTTCAAGGTAAGCAGTTCAAACATATTTCTAAATAAATGAAGAAATTCACTCAAGTATTTATGTATATATACAATCAATCCATTCGCAATTTGACCTCTGTAGCAACTATCTGAAATAAAAATAAATAGCTTAGGCATGTTTCTTTTTATTGTTTTCTGATTTGTTGTGAAAGTCCCTGTACATTTAACATTCTTGACACATTCCCCGTGTCTATTTTGTATTCTGTTATATATATATTTATTAGTAAAAAAAACTGACAAAGCCATAACAAAAAAAAAGAGAACACATTACATACACAACTAAAGACTGTACAACACAAGCCAACCAAACACTGGGGGTGATCCCAGGTGCCCCGGATGGGTCGGCAGATCGTATTAGAAAGGAGTTACATATGGCATAGGATAGACAAAATAGCTCCCGGTCTCAATCTTTGTCATTTCATTTTAATTTCACTTCCTGTCTGATAGATGATTTCCTTTCACTGAATAATTTAAAAATTTGATGACTATGTTGACTGCATCTATCCCAATGAACTTGAAATATAGGATTAATTATTCAAGGATTTGGGGGGTAGGGGCAATATTGATCATTGGCCCGTTCATGATATAAACAAAAATAACGCTAAAAAAGGTTTCTCGAAAACACTATCAAGACTTTGAACCGGCTATCAGATTATCAGTGGCTATATATACGTGTACCTTGTAAACAAGTTTTGACCAAAAGCACTTATATTATTCATATGTAGAATACAGGGTCGTCACTTCCGTACCAACATATAAACAAGAACACAAGATAAGTGACGAGCCTATCTTGTGACCCAATTTCTAGCCAAATTTTATTTGAATGATTTTGATTGTTAAACCACTGAGAATCTGTATTTGTTTTACATTTATTCCAACCGACTGTAACTCATGTAATAACGACAACTACAATAATTGTGGTTATTTGGTATACTATTGTCAATGATCTTTGTTCGAAATTACGACCTTCACTTGTGTAAAATACACTAGGTCCATGGTTCAACAAGGATACACAGACTTTAGCTTGAAAGTTCAAAATAGATAAATATACAGAACCATATGAAATCTTGTTATTTCAGTTGCCTCGTTAATTTCTATATGTATCTACGATTAAAGAGAATAAACTAAAAATTAATTCAGATAACGTGTGTTTTATCTGATGATATAAACAAATCAACCCATTAATTGTTGTTTATACGTATTGTCCAGTGGCAGATATTTCAAAATATTAAAAGCGAATATAAGAAAAGTTATTCACTTGAGAAGTCATTTTGAAGTTTTCTTAAAGGTTTAATAAAAAGAAAATGTTGATCAGACTTGGTGATATTATGCATTGTAAATAAGCCTGGCCTGAATATATTTACAATGTTTCTAAAGCCCTTTTCTTTTATTTTTTTCTTTTACTCTAAGCATGAAAGTGTTGGTATGTGGTGGGAAGGTTCCCATGTATTTTGAGAAATACTATATCCTCGACATATGATTATTATCGTGTTTATGATGCCAGATATTTATCGAGTAACAAGTTAGATAGTTTACCAGAAGGTCAGTTAACATTGAATACAAATTTTCAATAATGTGAAAAAGCAGACATGGACATGTACAAGACATAGGGATAAACCTTATATTGAATTTAATATTTAAGGTATATTAGCAGAAACCATTCATATGCTGCCTCATGATTGAGCTTAAAGAATGGGAATCAAATTAAACACAAACGGATATTCCGGAACATGTACTTTTTTTAAAATTTTCAAAACCAGCAGAGATATTCACGGCAGATTGCATAATTCCAGGTAAGCAGTTCAAAAATATTTCTAAATAAATGAAGAAATTCACTCAAGTATGTATGTATATATACAATCGATCCATTCACAATTTGACCTCTGTAGCAACTATCTGAAATAAAAATAAATAGCTTAGGCATGTTTCTTTTTCTTTTTTCTGATTTGTTTTGAAAGTCCTTGTACATTTAACATTCTTGACACATTCCCCGTGTCTATTTTCTATTCTATTATATATATATATATATAAGTCGAGAAAAACTGACAGAGCCATGACAAAAAAAAAGAGAACACACTACATACAAAACTTAAGACTGTACAACACAAGCCAACCAAACACTGGGGGTGATCCCAGGTGCCCCGGATGGGTCGGCAGATCGTATTAGTAAGGAGTTACATATGCCATAGGATAGACAGAATAGCTCCCGGTCTCAATCCTTCTCATTTCATTTTAATTTCACTTCCTGTCTGATAGATGATTTCTTTCCACTGAATAATTTAAAAATTTGATGACTATGTTGACTGCATCTATCTCAATGAACTTGAAATATAGGATTAATTATTCAAGGATTTGGGGGGGTAGGGGCAATATTGATCATTGACCCGTTCATGATATAAACAAAAATAACGATAAAAAAGGTTTCTCGAAAACACTATCAAGACTTTGAACCGGCTATCAGATTATCAGTGGCTATATATACGTGTACCTTGTAAACAAGTTTTGACCAAAAGCACTTATATTATTCATATGTAGAATACAGGGTCGTCACTTCCGTACCAACATATAAACAAGAACACAAGATAAGTGACGAGCCTATCTTGTGACCCAATTTCTAGCCAAATTTTATTTGAATGATTTTGATTGTTAAACCACTGAGAATCTGTATTTGTTTTACATTTATTCCAACCGACTGTAACTCATGTAATAACGACAACTACAATAATTGTGGTTATTTGGTATACTATTGTCAATGATCTTTGTTCGAAATTACGACCTTCACTTGTGTAAAATACACTAGGTCCATGGTTCAACAAGGATACACAGACTTTAGCTTGAAAGTTCAAAATAGATAAATATACGGAACCATATGAAATCTTGTCATTTCAGTTGCCTCGTTAATTTCTATATGTATCTACGATTAAAGAGAATAAACTAAAAATTAATTCAGATAACGTGGGTTTTATCTGATGATATAAACAAATCAACTGATTAATTGTTGTTTATACGTATTGTCCAGTGGCAGATATTTCAAAATATTAAAAGCGAATATAAGAAAAGTTATTCACTTGAGAAGTCATTTTGAAGTTTTCTTAAAGGTTTAATAAAAAAGAAAATGAAAAATATAACGTTTCCACTAAGTTGATCAGACTTGGTGAGATTATGCATTGTAAATAAGCCTATCCTGAATATATTTACAATGTTTCTAAAGCCCTTTTCTTTTATTTTTTTCTTTTACTCTAAGCATGAAAGTGTTGGTATGTGGTGGGAAGGTTCCCATGTATTTTGAGAAATACTATATCCTCGACATATGATTATTATCGTGTTTATGATGCCAGATATTTATCGAGTAACAAGTTAGATAGTTTACCAGAAGGTCAGTTAACATTGAATACAAATTTTCAATAATGTGAAAAAGCAGACATGGACATGTACAAGACATAGGGATAAACCTTATATTGAATTTAATATTTAAGGTATATTAGCAGAAACCATTCATATGCTGCCTCATGATTGAGCTTAAAGAATGGGAATCAAATTAAACACAAATGGATATTCCGGAACATGTACTTTTTTAAAAATTTTCAAAACCAGCAGAGATATTCACGGCAGATTGCATAATTCCAGGTAAGCAGTTCAAAAATATTTCTAAATAAATGAAGAAATTCACTCAAGTATTTATGTATATATACAATCGATCCATTCACAATTTGACCTCTGTAGCAACTATCTGAAATAAAAATAAATAGCTTAGGCATGTTTCTTTTTCTTTTTTCTGATTTGTTTTGAAAGTCCTTGTACATTAAACATTCTTGACACATTCCCCGTGTCTATTTTCTATTCTATTATATATATATATATATATATAAATCGAGAAAAACTGACAGAGCCATGACAAAAAAAAAGAGAACACACTACATACAAAACTTAAGACTGTACAACACAAGCCAACCAAACACTGGGGGTGATCCCAGGTGCCCCGGATGGGTCGGCAGATCGTATTAGTAAGGAGTTACATATGGCATAGGATAGACAGAATAGCTCCCGGTCTCAATCCTTCTCATTTCATTTTAATTTCACTTCCTGTCTGATAGATGATTTCTTTCCACTGAATAATTTAAAAATTTGATGACTATGTTGACTGCATCTATCTCAATGAACTTGAAATATAGGATTAATTATTCAAGGATTTGGGGGGGTAGGGGCAATATTGATCATTGACCCGTTCATGATATAAACAAAAATAACGATAAAAAAGGTTTCTCGAAAACACTATCAACACTTTGAACCGGCTATCAGATGATCAGTGGCTATACGTGTACCTTGTAAACAAGTTTTGACCAAAAGCACTTATATTATTCATATGTAGAATACAGGGTCGTCACTTCCGTACCAACATATAAACAAGAACACAAGATAAGTGACGAGCCTATCTTGTGACCCAATTTCTAGCCAAATTTTATTTGAATGATTTTGATTGTTAAACCACTGAGAATCTGTATTTGTTTTACATTTATTCCAACCGACTGTAACTCATGTAATAACGACAACTACAATAATTGTGGTTATTTTGTATACTATTGTCAATGATCTTTGTTCGAAATTACGACCTTCGCTTGTGTAAAATACACTAGGTCCATGGTACAACAAGGATACACAGACTTTAGCTTGAAAGTTCAAAATAGATAAATATGCGGAACCTTATGGAATCTTGTTATTTCAGTTGCCTCGTTAATTTCTATATGTATCTACGATTAAAGAGAATAAACTAAAGATTAATTTAGATAACGTGTGTTTTATCTGATGATATAAACAAATCAACTGATTAACTGTTGTTTATACGTATTGTCCAGTGGCAGATATATCAAAATATTAAAAACGAGTCTAAGAAAAGTTATTCACTTGAGAAGTCATTTTGAAGTTTTCATAAAGGTTTAATGAAAATAAAATAAAAATAAAATATAACGTTTCCACTAAGTTGATCAGACTTGGTGAGATTATGCATTGTAAAAAAGACTGGCCTGAATATATATTTACAATGTTTCTAATGCCCTTTTCTTTTCTTTTTTGCTTTTACTCTGAGCATGAAAGTGTTGGTATGTGGTGGGATGGTTCCCATGTATTTTGAGTACTACTTATCCTCGTCATATGATAATTATCATGTATATGATTCCAGATATTTATCGAGTTACAAGTTAGAAAGTCTACTAGAAGGTCAGTTAACATTGAATACAAATTTTCGATAATTTTAAGTGTAATTGACAATTTAATGTTGTTCATTAATAAAATATTGCTGTTCAAAGCAATATCAGTTGAAATGTAAGAAAAATCTATGTATTTTTTAATTACACGGAGAATGACATTTGAAATTTTTGGTAATTTCATCATCAGTGTCCTAATTCAGATTTTCATTCATGGTTATTGACTTTCTTATAGAACTTTAAAGGGTAAAATGTTAGTAAGTTTACCAGAAGGTCTATTATCGAAAACAGAATTATAAATAATACTGTGTGTAGTAAGTATTGTTTAAGTAGGACGTACAGCAGTTCCTGTTGCTGAATAAAATGCCTTGCTTAATGTTTAATTTAAAGTTCTGTCTATTTTTATTTGATTATTTATATCTCTTTTTGCAAAAAATCTGTAGAGACAACATGGTTCTTTGTAGTTGTTTCTTATAATTCCATATTTTTGCCGTATCTTATATATTTCTTCCCCTCAAGATTTTAAATTGTTTCGCAATAATGTGAAAAGCAGACATGGACATCTACAAGACATAGGGCTTAACCTTATATTGAATTTAATATTTAAGGTATATTAGCAGAAACCAATTGATATGCTGCCTCATGATTGAGTTTAAAGAATGGGAATCGACGCAAACACAACTGGAATATTCCGGAACATGTACTTTTTTTTTCAAATAACAGCAGAGATAGTCACGGCAGACTGCATAATTCCAGGAAAGCAGTTCAAAAATATTTCTAAATAAATGAAGAAATTCACTCAAGTATTTATGTAAATACACAATCGATCCATTCACAATTGACCTCTGTAGCAACTATCTGAAATAAAAATAAATAGCTTAGGAATGTTTCTTTTTCTTTTTTCTGATTTGTTGTAAAAGTCCTTGTACATTTAACATTCTTGACACATTATATTCTATTATGTATATATATAAGTCGAGAAAAACTGACAAAGCCATGACAAAAAAAAAAGAGAACTCACTACATACAAAACTAAAGACTGTACAACACAAGCCAACCAAACACTGGGGATGATCCCAGGTGCACCGGATGGGTCGGCAGATCGTATAAGTAAGGAGTTACATATGGCATAGGATAGACAGAATAGCTCCCGGTCTCAATCCTTCTTATTTCATTTTAATTTCACTTCCTGTCTGAAAGATGAATTCCTTTCTCTGAATAATTTAAAAATTTGATGACTATGTTGACTACATCTATCCCAATGAACTTGAAATATAGTATTAAATCTTCAAGGATTTAGGGGGTAGGGGCAATATTGATCATTGGCCCGTTCATGATATAAACAAAAATAACGCTAAAAAAGGTTTCTCCAAAACACTATCAAGACTTTGAATCGACTATCAGATTATCAGTGGCTATACGTGTACCTTGTAAACAAGTTTTGACCAAAAGTACTCATATTATTCATATGTAGAAAACTAGGTAGTCACTTCCGTACCAACATATAAACAAGAACACAAGATAAGTGACGAGCCTGTCTTGTACTCTAATTTCTGGCCAAATTTTATTTGAATGATTTTGATTGTTAAACCACTGAGAATCTGTATTTGTTTTACATTTATTCCAACCGACTGTAACTCATGTAATAACGACAACTACAATAATTGTGGTTATTTGGTAAACTATTGTCAATGATCTTTGTTCGAAATTACGACCTTCACTTGTGTAAAATACACTAGGTCCATGGGACAACAAGGATACACAGACTTTAGCTTGAAAGTTCAAAATAAATAAATATGCGGAACCTTATGAAATCTTGTTATTTCAGTTGCCTCGTTAATTTCTATATGTATCTACGTTTAATGAGAATAAACTAAAGATTAATTTAGATAACGTGTGTTTTATCTGATGATATAAACAAATCAACTGATTAATTGTTGTTTATACGTATTGTCCAGTGGCAGATATATCAAAATATTAAAAACAAAATATAAGAAAAGCTATTCACTTGAGAAGTCATTTTGAAGTTTTCATAAAGGTTTAATGAAAAGAAACCGAAAAAAAATATAACGTTTTCACTAAGTTGATCAGACTTGGTGAGATTATGCATTGTAAATTAGCCTGGCCTGAATATATTTACAATGTTTCTAATGCCATTTTCTTTTCGTTTTTCTTTTACTTTGAGCATGAAAGTGTTGGTATGTGGTGGGGAGGTTCCCATGTATTTTGAGAACCACTATATCCTCGCCATATGATTATTATCGTGTTTATGATTCCAGATATTTATCGAGTAACAAGTTAGAAAGTTTTCCAGAACGTCAGTTAACACTGAATACAAATTTTCAATAATTTTAAGTGTACTTGATAATTTAATGTTGTTCATTAATAAGATATTGCTGTTCAAAGCAATATCAGTTGTAAGACAAATCTATGTATCTTTTAATTACACGGAGAATGACATTTGAAATTTTTAGTAATTTCAGCATCAGTGTCCTAATTCAGATTTTCATTCATGGTTATTGATTTTCTTATAGAACGTTAAAGGGTAAAATGTTTACCAGAAGGTCTATTATCGAAAACAAAATTATAATAATAGTGTGTGTAGTAAGTATTTTTTTAGTTGGACAGCACTTCCTCTTGCTTAATAAAATGCCTTGCTTAATGTTTAATTTAAAGTTCTGTCTATTTTGATTTGATTATTTATATCTCTTTTTGCAAAAAATCTGTAGAGACAACATGGTACTTTGTCGTTGTTTCTTATAATTCCATATTGTTGCCGTATCTTATATATTTTTTCCACTCAAGATTTTAAATTGTTTCGCAATAATGTGAAAAAGCAGACATGGACATGCACAAGACAGATGGCTTAACCTATTATTGAATTTAATGCTTAAGGTATATTAGCAGAAACCCATTGATATGCTGCCTCATGATTGAGTTTAAAAGAATGGAAATCAAATCAAACACAACTGGATTATTCCGGAACATGTACTTTTTTAAATACCAGCAGATATATTCACGGCAGACTGCATAATTTCAGGTGAGCAGTTCAAAAATATTTCTAAATAAATGAAGAAATTCACTCAAGTATTTATGTATATATACAATCGATCCATTCACAATTTGACCTCGGTAGCAACTATCTGAAACAAAAATAAATAGCTTAGGCATGTTTCTTTTTCTTTTTTCTGATTTGTTGTGAAAGTCCCTGTACATTTAACATTCTTGACACATTCCCAGTGACTATTTTCAATTCTATTATATATATATGTAAGTCGAGAAAAACTGACAAAGCCATGACAAAAAATAAAGAGAACACACTACATACAAAACTTAAGACTGTACAACACAAGCCAACCAAACACTGGGGGTGATCCCTGGTGCCCGGGATGGGTCGGCAGATCGTATTAGTAAGGAGGTACATATGGCATAGGATAGACAGAATAGCTCCCGGTCTCAATCCTTCTCATTTCATTTTAATCTCACTTCCTGTCTGATAGATGATTTCCTTTCACTGAATAATTTAAAAATTTGATGACTATGTTGACTGCATCTATCCCAATGAACTTGAAATATAGTATTAATATTCAAGGATTTAGGGGGTAGGGGCAATATTGATCATTGGCCCGTTCATGATATTAACAAAAATAACACTAAAAAAGGTTTCTCGAAAACACTATCAAGACTTTGAACCGGCTATCAGATTATCAGTGGCTATACGTGTACCTTGTTAACAAGTATTGACCAAAAGTACTTATATTATTCATATGTAGAATACAGGGTCGTCACTTCCGTACCAACGTATAAACAAGAACACAAGATAAGTGACGAGCCTATCTTGTGCCCTAATTTCTAACCAAGTTTTATTTGAATGATTTTGATTGTTAAACCACTGAGAATCTGTATTTGTTTTACATTTATTCCAACCGACTGTAACTCATGTAATAACGAAAACTACAATACTTGTGGTTATTTAATATACTATTCTCAATGATCTTTGTTCGAAATTACGACCTTCACTTGTGTAAAATACACTAGGTCCATGGTACAACAAGGATACACAGACTTTAGCTTGAAAGTGCAAAATAGATAAATATGCGGAACCTTATGAAATCTTGTTATTTCAGTTGCCTCGTTATTTCTATATGTATCTACGATTAAAGAGAATAAACTAAAGATTAATTTAGATAACGTGTGTTTTATCTGATGATATAAACCAATCAACTGATTAATTGTTGTTTATACGTATTGTCCAGTGGCAGATATATCAAAATATTAAAAACGAGTATAAGAAAAGTTATTCACGTGAGAAGTCATTTTGAAGTTTTCATAAAGGTTTAATGAAAAGAAAATGAAAATAAAATATAACGTTTCCACTAAGTTGATCAGACTTGGTGAGATTATGCATTGTAAAAGAGCCTGGCCTGAATATATATTTAAAATTGAGAATGGAAATGGGGATGTGTCAAAGAGACAACAACCCGACCATAGAACAGACAACAGCAGAAGGTCACCAACAGGTCTTCAATGCAGCGAGAAATTCCCGCACCCGGAGGCGTCCTTCAGCTGGCCCCTAAACAAATATATATACTAGTTGAGTGATAATGAACGCCATACTAAACTCCAAATTGTACACAAGAAACTAAAATTAAAAATAATACAAGACTAACAAAGGCTAGAGGCTCCTGACTTGGGACAGGCGCAAAAATGCGGCGGGGTTAAACATGTTTATGAGATCTCAACCCTCCCCCTATACCTCTAGCCAATGTAAAAAAGTAAACGCATAACAATACGCACATTAAAATTCAGTTCAAGAGAAGTCCGAGTCTGATGTCAGAAGATGTAACCAAAGAAAATAAACAAAATGACAATAATACATAAATAACAACAGACTACTAGCAGTTAACTGACATGCCAGCTCCAGACTTCAATTAAACTGATTACAATGTTTCTAATGCCCTTTTCTTTTATTTTTTCTTTTACTCTGAGCATGAAAGTGTTGGTATGTGGTGGGATGGTTCCCATGTATTTTGAGAACTACTTATCCTCGCCATATGATAATTATCATGTTTATGATTCCAGATATTTATCGAGTAACAAGTTAGAAAGTCTACTAGAAGGGCAGTTAACATTGAATACAAATTTTCAATAATTTTAAGTGTAATTGATAATTTAATGTTGTTCATTAATAAAATATTGCTGTTCAAAGCAATATCAGTTGAAATGTAAGAAAAATCTATGTATTTTTTAATTACACGGAGAATGACATTTGAAATTTTTGGTAATTTCATCATCAGTGTCCTAATTCAGATTTTCATTCATGGTTATTGACTTTCTTATAGAACTTTAAAGGGTAAAATGTTAGTAAGTTTACCAGAAGGTCTATTATCGAAAACAGAATTATAATTATACTGTGTGTAGTAAGTATTGTTTAAGTAGGATAGCACTTCCTCTTGCTTAATAAAATGCCTTGCTTAATGTTTAATTTAAAGTTTTGTCTATTTTTATTTGATTATTTATATCTCTTTTTGCAAAAAATCTGTAGAGACAACATGGTACTTTGTCGTTGTTTCTTATAATTCCATATTGTTGCCTTGTCTTATATATTTCTTTCCCTCAAGATTTTAAATTGTTTCGCAATAATGTGAAAAAGCAGACATGGACATGCACAAGACATAGGGCTTAACCTTAAATTGAATTTAATATTTAAGGTATATTAGCAGAAACCCATTGATATGCTGCCTCATGATTGAGTTTAAAGAATGGGAATCAAATCAAACACAACTGGATTATTTCGGAACATGTACTTTTTTAAATACCAACAGAGATATTCACGGCAGACTGCATAATTCAAGGTAAGCAGTTCAAACATATTTCTAAATAAATGAAGAAATTCACTCAAGAATTTATATATATATACAATCAATCCATTCGCAATTTGACCTCTGTAGCAACTATATGAAATAAAAATAAATAGCTTAGGCATGTTTCTTTTAATTTTTTTCTGATTTGTTGTGAAAGTCCCTGTACATTTAACATTTTTGACACATTCCCCGTGTCTATTTTCTATTCTATTATATATATATTTATTAGTAAAAAAACTGACAAAGCCATAACAAAAAAAAAGAGAACACATTACATACAAAACTAAAGACTGCACAACACAAGCCAACCATACACTGGGGGTGATCCCTGGTGCCCCGGATGGGTCGGCAGATCGTATAAGAAAAGAGTTACATATGGCATAGGATAGACAGAATAGCTCCCGGTCTCAATCTTTCTCATTTCATTTCAATTTCACTTCCTGTCTGATAGATGATTTCCTTTCACTGAATAATTTAAAAATTTGATGACTATGTTGACTGCATCTATCCCAATGAACTTGAAATATAGGATTAATTATTCAAAGATTTGGGGGGTAGGGGCAATATTGATCATTGGCCCGTTCATGATATAAACAAAAATAACGCTAAAAAAGGTTTCTCGAAAACACTATCAAGACTTTGAACCGGCTATCAGATTATCAGTGGCTATACGTGTACCCTGTAAACAAGTTTTGACCAAAAGCACTTATATTATTCATATGTAGAATACAGGGTCGTCACTTCCGTACCAACATATAAACAAGAACACAAGATAAGTGACGAGCCTATCTTGTGCCCTAATTTCTAGCCAAATTTTATTTCAATGATTTTGATTGTTAAACCACTGAGAATCTGTATTTGTTTTACATTTATTCCAACCGACTGTAACTCATGTAATAACGACAACTACAATAATTGTGGTTATTTGGTATACTATTGTCAATGATCTTTGTTCGAAATTACGACCTTCACTTGTGTAAAAAACACTAGGTCCATGGTTCAACAAGGATACACAGACTTTAGCTTGAAAGTTCAAAATAGATAAATATGCGGAACCTTATGAAATCTTGTTATTTCAGTTGCTTCGTTAATTTCTATATGTATCTAAGAATAAAGAGAATAAACTAAAGATTAATTAGATAACGTGTGTTTTATCTGATGATATAAACAAATCAACTGATTAATTGTTGTTTATACGTATTTTCCAGTGGTATATATATCAAAATATTAGAAACGAGTATAAGAAAAGTTATTCACTTGAGAAGTCATTTTGAGGTTTTCATAAAGGTTTAATAAAAAGAAAATGAAATAAAATATAACGTTTCTACTAAGTTGATCAGACTTGGTGAGATTATGCATTGTAAAAAAGCCTGGCCTGAATATATATTTACAATGTTTCTAATGCCCTTTTCTTTTATTTTTTCTTTTACTCTGAGCATGAAAGTGTTGGTATGTGGTGGGATGGTTCCCATGTATTTTGAGAACTACTTATCCTCGCCATATGATAATTATCATGTTTATGATTCCAGATTTTATCGGGTAACAAGTTAGAAAGTCTACTAGAAGGTCAGTTAACATTGAATACACATTTTCAATAATTTTAAGTGTAATTGATAATTTAATGTTGTTCATTAATAAAATATTGCTGTTCAAAGCAATATCAGTTGAAATGTAAGAAAAATCTATGTATTTTTTAATTACACGGAGAATGACATTTGAAATTTTTGGTAATTTCATCATCAGTGTCCTAATTCAGATTTTCATTCATGGTTATTGACTTTCTTATAGAACTTTAAAGGGTAAAATGTTAGTAAGTTTACCAGAAGGTCTATTATCGAAAACAGAATTATAATAATACTGTGTGTAGTAAGTATTGTTTAAGTAGGATAGCACTTCCTCTTGCTTAATAAAATGCCTTGCTAAATGTTTAATTTAAAGTTCTGTCTATTTTTATTTGATTATTCATAATTTAAAGTTCTGTCTATTTTTATTTGATTATTTATATCTCCTTTTGCAAAAAATCTGTAGAGACAACATGGTACTTTGTCGTTGTTTCTTATAATTCCATATTGTTGCCGTATCTTATATATTTCTCCCCATAAGATTTTAAATTGTTTCGCAATAATGTGAAAAAGCAGACATGGACATGCACAAGACATAGGGCTTAACCTTATATTGGATTTAATATTTAAGGTATATTAGCAGAAACCCATTGATATGCTGCCTTATGATTGAGTTTAAAGAATGGGAATCAAATCAAACACAACTGGATTATTTCGGGACATGTACTTTTTTAAATACCAGCAGAGATATTCACGGCAGACTGCATAATTCCAGGTAAGCAGTTCAAAAATATTTCTAAATAAATGAAGAAATTCACTCAAGTATTTATGTATATATACAATCTATCCATTCACAATTTGACCTCTGTAGCAACTATATGAAATAAAAATAAATAGCCTAGGCATGTTTCTTTTTTCTTTTTTCTGATTTGTTGTGAAAGTCCCTGTACATTTAACGTTCTTGACAAACCCCGTGTCTATTTTCTATTCTATTATATATATATAAGTCGAGAAAAACTAACAAAGCCATGACAAAAAAAAGAAAACACACTACATTCAAAACTAAAGACTGTACAACACAAGCCAACCAAACACTGGGGGTGATCCCAGGTGCCCCGGATGGGTCGGCAGATCGTATTAGTAAGGAGGTACATATGGCATAGGATAGACAGAATAGCTCCCGGTCTGGATCCTTCTCATCTTATTTTAATTTCACTTCCTGTCTGATAGATGATTTCCTTTCACTGAATAATTTAAAACATTTGATGACTATGTTGACTGCATCTATCCCAATGAACTTGAAATATAGGATACAACAGTAACAGTTAAGTCTATCCCATATCTTGACTTACATCTACAAATCGTCAATGAGGATCAGATGAGAACTAAACTCTACGGCCAAAGAGATGTTTTCAATTTTCTAATTGTGGTCTTCCCATTTCTATGTAGCAACATCCCAACAGCGCCTACATACGGAGTAAAGTCTTTCGACTTATGAGTTTGAATGTCCCTTTGGTATCTATCGCCTATCTTTTGTCAACACAAATACAACTCATACACTGTAGTTAAATGTCAACATCAATCGATACAAATAAGTTAACATATAAAGTCACGAACAACAAACTCGAAACGATGGAGATTGTAAATATGATAACCACTGACATAGAATGTGTCGTTAGGTTAAAAGGGGTATTAGCTGTCAAATTCATGTTCACCGATTTGACTCAAATTCTCATATTTGATTTATTACATACTAAAACGTATATCCAAATTATAAAAAGTCGAATTAAACAACTTACGATGCATGGACTCGATAATATGTATCAGCATTTCGTGTGTATTTAAGTCTATACGCCATCTACTTAACCATCGAGGGGACCTCCGAAGACTGTCGACGGTCATATAACCCGATATAAACCTGAATATAGATATAAATAGATAGCGAACACGAGCAAATGGGTTTTTCTAGGTCTGTTTGATTTCGTATAATAGGTTAAAAAATATGTTCATCATCGTTTTTAACTGTATAAGAATGAGTTTTCGTAGATCGAATCATTCAACCAAATGGTTTAATTTTGTTTCACTTTCAATGGTGACATTCTTTTAATAATTGAACACGCGTAGTTATGCGTAACCCATATCCACTAAGGAGTTAAATTGAAGGTCACATGAATACGAATTCGTTGAGGTCGAATTATTCACTTGCAAGTGAATAATTCATCAGCGATATTTATTAGCTAAATTTGACAAAATTAAACCAAACTGGCTGCTAAAAGCAAATCATTATTTCACTATTTCACTCTAATTAATGATTGAACAAAAAAGATAATATTTTATTTTTTTATATCTCGTAGCTAATGCCCTTTAATATCCATCTATTTTAACATTTTTTAAAGTAATTTCGTAATTATGACTATTATCATTATTGTAAAAACTACTGCCTTGCCTGCGTATAAATACTTACAATTCTGTAAGGGATGTTAAACCAGGGCCCGTATGCATAAAACATCTTAACTTTAGTGTTCCTTAAACTTAGATGTCACTAAGAATTTCCTTAGTTAAGTATAATTCTTAAGTCGTATGCATAAACTTACTTAAGTCTTCACTTAACTAAGGAGTACTTAAATCGGAACCTTTCTTTAATTACCGTATGATATGTATTAGCTTATCGCATGTACTCATCCGTGTAAAAGTTTGTTATGATTATTTACATTGATTGATCAATGCATACTTAATTAGTAGCTGGGGTTAAATTTATGTTGGTATGTAAAACAATTCAATAATACGTAACACAACATTTGATAAATCGGCGCATAAGAGAAAATGTTGACGTGTTGATGGATGGGCATGGAAAGAAAAACATATTTGTAATCCAAAACTTCCCCCTACTTACTAGTAATCTTTAATTCATCTTTCATGGGTGTTGGTGGATGGAGGTGCCTGTTTATTTTCTGGAGACAATAATATATTTTTAACTGTAACAAAACATGATAAAGGTTTCAATGGCGTAGTACCAGTGTAGCATTGTAAGCATGTGCTTACGAATAATTTAATAAAACATATTTTTTTTTAATAAGAATTTTATTATATTTGTCCAGCTTCTGGTTGGCTGCAGCCCCCTTCCAGACCCCCTGCTTATAATTTCTGTTGGGGTTTTAAAAAATCTATTTCGAATTGAAATAAACTATTTTATCACTTCCATTTTACAACAATAAAAAAGGGGTAGGATAAATTTTCCACGAATCCATATAAAAACAGGGCCATTTTTCAAAAATCCTGCAAGCTTTACTAAAACACACATTATTAGATTCATATGTTTATGGTAAGGTATTATCAACATCTTAGCGTACTAACAATATTTTCGTTTACAGCAATATATCACTTAATATAATAAGGAAATATGAAAACTAATTTAATACGGTTTAGGTATCATAAATACGTAATATAAACTTTGAATTCCATGGGGTATGTCTTAAAACTTTCCGATTTTGTCCCAGTAAGTGAAACAACTTGCCTTACATCTTTAGAATAAAACAAAATAATTGAAAATATTCAACCGATGGACCGCCCCTCCCCACACACACACACACACACACACAGAAAACAGGATGTTGCATGCCTGAAGATCTTCATCTCTTCCTTCCTTCATACTGTTTTTTTTACTGATGGTTACAATTGGTACCACGCGGTGTATTTTAATAATTTAACGTTCAAAGTTGTTTGTGTAAATATGCACGTATAGAGTAAACAAAAGAAAAATAATAGCACGAATTCCATGCGTGTAAAAAGTGAATATTCTGCAAAAAACGCATACTTTCGACTGATTTTTAACTATTTTCGAAAATTTAAGGTAGCTCTATAGGTACCTTAGACTTAAGTATAATCTTAGGCGTTTTCTTAGTATAAGGAGTTTTATGCATACCACTTAAGTTTTGTGGGCGTGACTTAAAACAACTAAGATTTGACTAAGGAAATACTTAGTTTAAGATTTTTTATGCATACCACTTACGTGAAAAGGGCGGAGTTTCCTTAACTTAAGTGTTTACTAAGGAAAATCTTAACTTAAGTAGCTTTATGCATACGGGCCCAGATCGCACATTTGGTCCTGCTGTTGTTAGGTCATTGTTATTAAGACGTCTGAAAGTATGAATAAATCTTTTATATCCAAAACTAGAGCCAAGATACCAAGGGAGTGATCAATGATCATAGGACTTAATTCAATAAAAGTAAGATATTCAATATTCTGATATATATATAACCTACATCTCTGTTACTATCCGCAGGTCAAAACATTCTTTTGCATCTACACGAGAAATTTCGTTGAATTGAACATCTCTAAAAGAAAAAGTTATTAATGATAAATGAAGCTTGAGTACAAATTATTCATAATTTAATGAATAGTAAAATCATTTGAGTTGGACCGGTATAAGGATAGACCGACGATTGCATGGACTTCATTTAAATGTATGACAATATTAGTATTTAGATGCAAAGTATTGGCAGATCGGTAAATTTTGGGATATTGTTTAATCGTGAATGAAGTATATAAAAAGCTTATAGATAGAAATCATCGTCATTGATGAAGATCATGGATAATATAGTTACATGATAATAGTAATAAGTGCCCGTTGGAATATTGGTAGGACGATAATTTAACGCGTTTGGTGTATAACAAATAATATCCTTTCACACTTCCATTTCAAAAAAGTTCGACACACACACAAACACACGCTCAAAACGTATTTCAACGTTTGGTGTTTCGTCATATGACTGTGATATTTCCTGCGGCGATGAATTAAGAATGTGATAGAAAGTAACAGAAACATGTGTTATAACATGTCAACTCCCAGGTCTAGCTCCTTCTGAATGTCATATGATTCCCTCATATTTTTTTAAACTTTGATTTGTATCTTCTGAATTGATTGGTTTTTTTTTCTGAGATTTGAGCAGCGATACATAGAAGTAATTGTTTATGAATATAGCGTCCGAAGAGCAGTTCAAGATTCACCTTCATCACTAATGCAAAAACCTGGGATTATAACATGTGTAATGTACAGTACTTACAAAATTGTTGTAGATGAAGGAATATGTGCCGGTAGTTTCATTAAACTCCTTTCACTACAATCAACTTGTACCATTACATTTATAAAATGAAACACATCCATTGACTAAATCCCCTTTTAATAAGCTTGTAAACAATATAACTGTAACTGAGAGCAACATTTTATTAGATGCTTTCGCTTTTCTTCGTTTTCCTTGATATATCTGTAATATAAAAAAAAAGTAATGTCCTATAATATTTTATTGCTAGACAGTCATTTATATTTTGATAAACAATCATGAATTTTCAAAATAAAAAGACAGAAATGGAGAGAAAGTACCATTTCAAAGCTTTACCTTTCTAAATAACACTCTTTCAGATATATTTCCCATTCTTTTATGGTGTCAAATATCACACATGCGAAAAGAAGCTTTGGCACCTGAAGTAAGATTGGCTGTTGCTATATTAATAAAGGCAATAGTAGTATACCGCTGTTCAAAAGTCATAAATCGATTAAGAGAAAACAAATCCGGGTTACAAACTAAACCGACAGAAAAGATATGCCTTTCTTACGTTTTTCACATACTTCGTGTTATATTTGATAACCTTATTTTTTTCAAAAAATGCAATACTTTCTCTGTCATTTCTTTCCACAGTGTATGCCGATTCGGACTTTTCTTACTACTATCTTTTCAGATGCATATTCATAATTAATAAATCAATTAAGATATGTTGTGCATTTTTGCCTGAAAGTTTGATAGGTTTTCAGGTCTTACACAAGCGACAAACAATTCTAACGAAGCAAAGTGAACGATCGGGTTTTACAATGAGATTGGCGTAGCCCAGGTCTAAAAAAGCTGCGCATAAGATAACTTAATTTCATTAAAGTAACCAGGCTTATAAATTAATACACCGCACACTCGTTTTTCCATATAAGGCTTATCAGTGGCGCTCCCACCAAAATAGCATGAAGGACAAAGTTAGTTAGAAAGAGGAAAAGTTCATCATTCGATCAAATCATAATTCAACATGTTAATCAAGACGTTTGGTTTAGTATAGTTAACTGTATTGCATGTAATAGCTAAAGAAATTATTTATCAAATTCGAAGCTTAATATTTTCAGCCATTTAAAATAAAACGAAGCAGTACAAAGCAGCGAAGATCGTACTATCATTAGAAGATTTCATGTCGTTTAGTTTCCGTCTACTACCGAGCATTGAGCCTGGTTCCTCGCTAAAACATGGAAAGGTACAAAGAAAAAAAGTTTTCAATTTTTTTTTCATCATTAATCATTTTCAATAATGCAAAAAAGAATCGTATATCTTCCTCCGATGGTTTTAGTTATTGATGAAAAGTGTTGCTTAAAACAATCTTTATGTACTTTTATATTTTGAATCAATATCAGTTTTTAGGAATAAAAAATAAGGGATAACTGAACAAGTGTTCTAATTTTTCAAAATAAACTTCAGTTACCAAATACATTTTGTATAATATATAATTAAGGAGATGTGATTTGATTGCCTATGAGACAACTATCCACCATAGTTCAAATGAAGTGGATGTTATAGCAATTATAGGCCAAAGTTCTGCCTTCAACAATGAGAAAAACCCATACCGTATAGTCGGCTATAAAAGGCCCCGACATGAAAAATGTGAAACATCTCAAACGGACTAATTTATTACAAAACAATTTACGAAAACTTTTTCTTACAGAAGAAAGCTTTATATGAGTTGCAGCAAATATATTTGCAACCAGATTTTTCACAATGTTTATTTTTCAACCAAATATGGAATAAAACTCATTTGCAATTTTACCGCTGACTTAAAGAGTAAGTTGTCGAATAAATTTAATGTTTGTTAACTGCAACACAACGCAGTGACCAAGATGTTTATACAAAGATAAGTAATTTTAAAGAGACAACCCAGTCAACAGACTAACAGTGGGCCAACGTTGGCAAATTGTCAGTCCGTTGGTCGACCGTTGGTGTTTACAACATTGGCCCAACGTTGGCAAATTGTCGGTCCGTTGGTCACACGTTGATGTTGGCTGCACAACATTGGCCTAACGTTGGCAAATTGTCATCGGGCCAACGTTGGCATTATGTTAGTAGCAACATAGGGCCGATATGAAATTTTCTTTATGCAAATTCAGTATGAAATATTTTACGCTTTATTTCTCTTGGGAGGCGGATAATTTCGATTACTGCATGCTTTATGAAAGTGTTCATCAACTGAAATTGCATTTAAAACTTTTTGTTGGGCCAATGCTGGGCCAACGTTGATCCTATATTATACTCTATATATAAGCCAGGTAAAATTAATACTGGAATATCATCACTATAATAACAAAAATGTGTATCGTAAACATAGATTGACTGGTTAAAAGTTTAAATTTATTGCAATCATTGCGTAAACCCCTGAGGGTTTACGCAGTATATATTGGACGATGTCCGTAGTCTTTCGGAACACCGGATGTTATTCGGAATACATCTGTTCTTTCTACGACCACCTTTCATATACATGCGCAATAGCTTATTAATTGACCTGTTGAATAAGCATTAGCATCTTAAAGTTGCTATAGAGATATGTTACATATGATGCGAAATTTATTATGATGCAAGCTACTTTAATAAGCATTTGAATACTTCCTTGCACGTAATTACAAGCTGCTAATATTTACCTACATATATGCGTACTTATTTTAATTAGAGCTGAACGTTGAAACCAGCTGTGTGTAGATATGAGATAAGATTTCATGTAAACAATGCGATTTATATTAGGAACGAGAATCGTTAAAACTAAAATCTATAAAAGAAGTATTACTAGCATTTCATTTAAGATTTTGAGTCTAGGGAAGATGTAGGCTAATTCATTTTTTTTTATACTGAAATTAAAAAGAAGTCTTTCTTGCACTTTATTAAAATTTTACGTCTAGAATAGACCAAGGACGTATATAATCTATTATACGTCCTTGAATGGATGTAAAAAACGAGGATTAATTTTTCGAAAAAAATATCGTTTATTAAAAATAACGTTTAAATTAATTATGAAAGTACACTGCAAATTGAAATACAGTTATTTTCTTTGTTTAAATATTGCAACATTATTTCCTTTTTAAAAAACAAGGAGGTCATATAACCTTGATTAAAATAACAAATCAGATTGTTATAGGTATATCTGGATCCTTTTTCGTTATTAGAATGTGAATAAATTGATATTGAATATGAAAGAAAAAACTAAAACTGAAATGAGTCTGAAATCTAAATCTAAAATACATTTAAAAAAAAATACATTTGACCATGCAGATGAAAGAAATAATACTTCAAGCAGTGAAATAACGAATTAAATGTGCCGCTTTAATAACGATCGATAACCTTAAAATTAATCATGCATGCAATTTCAGCAGACTTAACAGGGTCAGCGATAAGATATCAAATGTCTATTTATAGACACCGAGTGATGACAGATGCAGGCAGAAATAAGAAAAAATAATTTCTATTTATAGTTATCTGGGCCAGGGAACAAATTATCTAACCTGTAGTAATTAAGGCTCTAATAATGGCTACATTGAAAGTCCATGCAGGTGGAGTGAGATGTAGACTTTACGAATGAGACAATAGCCTATTCAAATGATTTTTTAGTAATCTAATTTGAAAAAAATAGAAAGACAATATAAATACTAAAAAAAAAATCATAGAAAGATCTTGCGAGGTTAATGATTTTTTTTCTTATTATAATTACGTTTTTAAATGGGTTTTTTAGTCGTTAAATACTTTAGGATACCTTATATATGTCATGCTCTCGTATTAAACTGGTGCAATTGAAAGAAAAAATCGTCACAAGTGAAATGCAGATCGGCGCAAATGCAAAACGCCGGTTTAAGATAAATTAACTAAGAGATTTACCCCTTACTAAATAAATAAAATCTGCTATTTGTTCTGCCTTTCTTAATACATTTGTCCTGCCTTTCTTAATACAATAATCTGAAATCCATTTTTAATTCATCAAATGTTCGCGCGGTAAAAATCTTTCTCCTGTCTTACCTAAAAAATTTCTTATACCCAGTTATATTTCATCAAATGGTTGCTCGCAACAATAAAAATCTTTTTCTCCCCACCGTACCCAGAGGAGGGACGACATTGAAGGTGTCTCCCACTTACTGTATTTTTAAATCCATAAATAATTTATCAAAAGGTAGCTCGCCAAAAAAAATTCTCTTCCTTTTGTTTTTCCTTAAATAATTTTTCTTAAACCTTTTAATCTATCAAATAGTCGCTTATAGCAGTAACAAGCATTTTTATTTTTTATGATTTCAAGCTATGTACTTGCATTTGTGTTGGGATATTAAATGTTATGTTTTTCCCTCGAGGTTTTTCCTTAATAATTGATTGGGCACTTTTCGAATTATTCATTTTATTATAACTGTAAAAAGTATTTAAAATTAGATTAATAAAAATCGGATTTAAAATGATGCATTCAACGAATTGCAAACACACCAAAATTTCGGAATAGCAACTTTTAATAGGGGTGTACTTTACAATAGTGATTATTTTTTTTTTGCTTAAGTACACTATATTTTCCGTCTATCGTTTTTTTTATATTGTAAATTATTTAATTTTGAATAACAATATATAATACTTTTGTTTTAACTATATTATTGTCTTTTCTTGCACCCCTAATTAAGAATGGTTGATTCCTACGATCATTTATGTAAGTTTCACTTTATTTAAATTATATGCCAATATTGGAAACCAATGATTTTTTTCATTCAAAACTGCTTCAATATAAAAATCAGAAGATGTGGTACGAATGTCAATGACACAACTCCCTTTCAAGACACAATGTGGTACAATTAAGCAAAATTTTACAGGTTACATTTTTTCTTTCAATACAAGCCATCTCAGTGATCAGTAGGCTATACAGTGCCCCCAAATGACTAGTATAAAACTATCCAGCACGAGAGAAAAAGGATAGGTCAATATAAGAAACCTACAAGGCAACTTCAGTTCCATTTCAATATTTAGATTATTCTAATGCATTTGTCAAATGTCAGAGGGAATATCTGTTAAATGTGGTAGGAATACCAATGAGACAACTCTCCATCAAGACACAGTGTAGTCAAAGTAAGCAATTATAGGTTATAATACAGCCTTCAACACAAAGGCTTGGCTCACATTGAACTGCATCCTACTAGGGGCCCCAAGACACTGTTATAAAATAATTCAAACAGGAAAAATCAAATCTAATTTAATTTCAAACCAGAAACAAAAAGCAAATATGAACTGCACCAAAAAAAACCCACTAAACAACATGCTTCTGACTTGGGACATGTGCTTATGAATACACCTGTTTTAAAAGAATTTACATACATACCATAAGACAGTAGTGTAACTTTACCATGTAAAAGACACCCTTTAAAAGTTAATGAAAAAACGTGTTCAAATAAAAAAATGATTATGTTAGTTGTTTTGTTGTTTTCAATTTACTTTGTTTATTTATAAGTACAAGGTGTAAGCTGTTTTGTCTAGGCTGTAAATAGCTTTCTTAATGAATTGGTTTTGGTCATCAAGGTGAAGAGAATACAGTGCAATTCAAATTATATATATTTACAATTAAACTTGCAGGACTTTTTTCATGACCCACAATTTAAAATATAAGAAAACATCAAAATAAAAAGGGACATTCAAAAAATATCTTCAAATCGAGTTAAAGGTTTTAAAAAGTTTTTGTTTTAAACAAAAGAGGTTTGTCATCTAAAACTTTTAAGAGCACACAGCACACAACTTAAAATTGCCAATGCTTACTACCCTAAGCATCACAAAAACCTTGCAGAGCAGGTGTAAGAGGGTAGGAATGCCCTTTACCGTAAGGCGTCAAACGGTCATTTTTGGCTACCGTTAGCGTTAAATTGGTTAAAATTTTACCGTGATTCGTCAAAATATCCTTATCGTGATTCGTCAGAGGTCTCAAATAATTGTCGTTACCGTTATTTTGGGGAAAAAATTAACTTGATTCGTCAAAATCCGTCGATTTTTTTTATCGTCTAAAAGAAAGTGTACATTTTATCGTCATGCACCAGAAATTACCGTTAACGTCATTTGGCAAGAATTTTTACCGTTATTCGTCATGAAGGTACCCCCATTACGACTCTCGTGTAAGGATCTTAATAATGAACAATATCAAGCCATTGTTCAAATAACCATGAACATATCTCAAATTTCAATAAAAACAGCTATTAAGTTTCACGTATTGCATTTCTTTTTTTAAGCACAAATAATCATTAATTGATTAAATTTCTTCACATTTGTATTTGAACATAAGCCTAGAAACTAACTCTTATCTAAAAAAACAATTATCTAATATTTAATGCCAAACAAGCATTTGGGTTTACGATTGCATTTCTTTTTTTAAAGAAAGCAATTTGTTATTTATTATTATTCATTAAACTTTATGAAACATAATAATTTAGCAATTATATACAGAGTGATATTTGATACAGCCATCTGTTAATCAAGCACATTCTGATAAGGTTGACCATATGTTAGACAAATTTCAAAGATAGTTGCTATGGTAATTAAGTTTAAAGGAAATCTTAATGTAATGGGATGGTCACTTTTGTGTAACATGTAAGTTGTAACTTTAAAAATTCTGATATATATACGATTATGAATGACAAATACAATATGTTTTTTTTTTTAATCTGAGGGATGTTGTTCAAAATTAAAACATATAAATAATTTCAATCATTTTATAATGTTGATCTTGAAGTTAATACGTTTCAGGTGAAATATTTTCTAGATTTTGTTTAAATCATTTCAATCCTAAATAATCATGAAATATTTGCCACTGAACATTAGTATCATCACACAAATTACCAATATTTTAATATTTTATTTCTGAAATCTATAACGATTGCATTTATTACCATTACTGAAGTTAATGGAAGAAATCTATCTTTAGATGTACCTTGTTCCGTAATGTTTCAGAAATGTGGTATAATGATTTCTAAATCGCATGCAAACATAAACGATATATTTGTGAAACCTGATCATATACACATTTGCATCACAGTGTAACAGTGTTTTATATATCAAATAGAGTATTTATTTCTTAATCTTATTAAATTCATTACACATGTTACAAGAATGTTGTAATTTATATATAATTATACGGACTCGGCTGAATTTAGTTTTTTGTCCTCGTCAAAACTTTTATTAGTAAATGTTAGTCACAAAAAGCTGACGCTTGAAATATAAAAAAATAGGGGGAATGTAAAAAAAAAGACTATACCACACTTAAGGATATTTATAAAAGAAAAAGACTATAAAGATAATGGTCTGAATTACTTGAAGTAGCTTTTCTTTTTAATATACAATATTACATTTTAATATAAATTTATAGGTCAGGTATTTGAGTACTACAGAAGACAAAATAAATCAGAGTGCAAAAGGAATAATACAGAGCTAGGAATAATAGGAATTATTGACAACATCCGGTCTAGAAAATGCATCGGAATGGAGATGGGGAAAATGCATTCTACCATTTGATAGCCCAGAATGAATAACTTTAAGAAAGTAAGTTAACATGATAGCCATCCTTTATGCTACATCGGATTCGAATTTCATAGATATATATGCATAAAATGTTAATACTACCGTTAATGCTAGTGTATTTAGATTTGACTTTTTTTTCAACTAGTTTTATTTATTTACTTAGAACGTTTTTTGACAAAGTTTCCTGTATCCATTTCTACACTCAATTCTCCTGCTTAACCTAGCTAGCGAGGTGAAGTCTAACCATTATGGTAAAGCATGCACTATGCCTTTTGCCTTGGCTTGTATAGCCTAGGGAAAATATAAAAAAAGAGTATTTTTTTTCTAACTATTGTAATGTGCCAGGACACCGGAAACAATGTATTATTTGTCTTTTTGTTTATTTTTTATGAGGATTTGATACATTCTAAATAAACATACAATGAGTTCTCATTTATTCATTACTTTATTACAGAGGCAGTGAAATAACTTTCATGAAGATATGCTAAACTTGATAAAGGATTTAACATAAGAAGGAGTCAGAAATAGTGACAGAACAAAGTGTAGCAGAAAACAAAAGGAACACTCTTTTGAATAAAAACCATGTTGGAATACAGAACTAGAAAAATAGCTGTATAAAATGAATTATCAATGCCTTCATACAGAGATTGGATATTGCAACAAAAACTGTAATGATATTATACAAATGGGATAAATGAATTATCATGAATAGACTTTATAATTTTCTTTCTAGATCTGATTTAGCAACGTCTAGATACAAAAAAGATTTTTTAAAACTTTGCTGGTTGTCTAGCTAATAATAAATTATATTTAATCATACCTTTGTATTTACATTACGTAAGAAAAATAGGTAACATTGATATGTTGATTGAATTCATTCAAATATGGGTAAAATTCAGAAGTACAATTCCTGGAGAGAGATTGATTGGTTGTTGGTTACTGAAACCGTCCATTGGCAAATATTTCATGCATATTCAGGAAGATAGAGAAAAAGTGGAAAAATAAAAAATTTTCGGGTAGTATGTAAGACACAATATGGTATAGTGGATCTGTAAAACGCAATAATTGCAACATTTAAAAAAAAATACTTTCGCCATTTTGAACTGATGTAAGAACCAGGAATTATTGCAGTTGTTGCCTGGAAGGGATTTTAGTATCCTTCATATGGATAGAAAAGTTCACAGATTGGTCCAACGGAGTGCCAACGTTTGTTAACAGTTAGTATAACTACGTTGGCCCAACGTTTGTTCAACATCGGCAAGTAATATTCCATCATTGGACCAACGTTTGGCCAATGTATTGTATAAAACCTTACAACGTTGTGCCAACGTTTAGTCATCACGTTGGGCCAACATAGGGCCACTTTGCACTTATACATTGGGCCAACGTTTAAAAACAACGTTGGGCCAACGTTGTGCCAACGTACCAATGTTGTCTGGGAACGGGTTAAACCGTTTATCCAAGGCAGATGGTCCAAGGACACAGTTATCGTCCTTTGGTTTTCGTTGTCTGAATATAGTCCCTAGTGTGAACAGTGTATAACTTGCATTTTTTTTTTTGATACACTTTCCCAATTTATTTCTTGATATTTTATGCATGAAATATTAAGTAAGGGGATGAAATTACATGTTAAAAAAATTTGGGTGCTGAATCTTTATGTTAAGTAGTGATTTGGTCCAGTTAAAAAAGGTCAAAAATTAGAATGTCTGAAGCTGTCAAACTGAATTTTAGCCCCCCTTAACACAGAATTGTCAATATTTTGAGTTAGAGCTGGTAGAAGTTTCTATAATTTTGATATTATTTGTATCAATAGTAGTACACTACACTGTAAAAATCTTTTTGAGATAGAGCAGGTGTGATTTTTTTAATTTGAATTTATTGTCTAAAAGAAATGCACTACGAAATAACTGTGTTCTCGGGCCAGATTTATCAACGATGTTTCATTATATATTTATAATATTGGTTTCCATCAAAATTATTTCTTATCATGTAGAAGTACATCACTAGAATGCTCAAACAAAACGTTTATTTGTTTGGCAACATTGCTGACTATGAATAGTGTAATAGATTATATTATATATAATACATAGATATTTTTAAAGCAATCATGTTGTGATCAATAAAAATAGACATTTACTATACCAACATAAGAATATAGATTAGTTTCTTTCTGAATTTGGAACTAGTAAACAAAATGAAAATAAAACTTCTATAAATTTTATGCGTGCGAACTTTTCGGAATTTTCAGTTTTGAAGCTCTTCAATTTCGTATTTCGTTTAATTTTTGCTCTTCCAGCCAATTTGATTCGAGCGCTACTGATGATTACTTGGTAGACGAAATGTGCGTTTGTCCACATAAGACTAGTCAGTTGCGCTCGAATCAAACAGTTGAATAGCCAGAACATTTTGTAAATCTACTGTTTATAAAATGTAGTAGTATTCTAAAGAGAGTTCATTATGAAAGTACATTTACGTAATTATAGTCTTCATAGCTGTTGATGTGCTGCACATACAACTAAACATTTAAATGTAGCTGAAGATTTAGGTGATCAACATTCAAAGCACATGAAAGTTACAGCACACTTTGGAATTATCATTCAAAAATTATACCTGCCTGTAACAAACTTCAGTTATTTATTTATATATATTTATTTCACATAGGACTATATTTTATGTTAGGGCTTATTTTCACTAACACCGAACTATATATCGTCAAGCAGACTTGTCATGTGTATCACGTGATTAGGCACCTATTGAAGTTTCACAAATGAGTTTAAAATCAGTCGACACATGGCCATTGAGTAAAGCACATGCTTGTGCGGCGTATAGAGTTGGTAAAAATTTGCAGTTGGGTATCAGAATTGTCAATTCAGTACATGGATATCCCAAGGCTTATTATTACAACATTCATGGTTTTTTAGGCCCGGTTTTGGTGTGCGTAGAGCACGTAGTAAATACCGTCGACTGGTCGGTGATATATTGTGTCGGAGATACAAATGGTGTCATTGTTAATATGGTAACAACTCGATGTTTGCTGATATCAATTACAACGCCTGGAGTCGGTGAAATTATCCGTTAGAAATATACAAAAAAATCCGTTAAAATATATGTTAAAGGAATCAGCAGTCCGTGCAGTATTATGCAGTTTAAAGTCGTCATAGCTCATTGAAGTTATCATTGCAGTAACATTATATAATCTAGTGTTCTTTTCATTAATTTAGAATCAACCAAAAATGTGTGAAAATAGTTATATTCCGTTCGTTTAATATTAAAAGATATCCAAGGGGAACAACCAAAATTTATACTACAGTACGTGCACCGTTCAACCTTAGCGGGAGGCGTGCTGAGTTGATGGAGGTGTGCAGACATTTGTGTTTATTCATTTCTTTATTTCATTTATGTTGAATTTACTTTACTTCAGTTTTGTTAATTAAATTCATATTTAAATTTAGTTTTGTATAACATTGGCCACTTGACAATCCAAAGAACTAAGTTACTTACTTCGTCACACTGTCATTTGTCTATAATCTTTCCCTTATCAGCACATGTCACTTATTTCCCAGGAATTCTGCACTCATTTTGCTGATTCGTTATATTACTGCATGTGTTGCATAAAAGGAATTAACGGTACAGAAATTAAACATCAAATGTACATGAACAATCATCGTGGATTTTATGGCCTATGATTGACACGTTATGGACCCGGGTTTTAATCGGTAAATTTTGTAGTTAACCTTCTTACTATTATCACGTGACACGATCTGCAGAAGGACAAATAATCCACTTAGCAACAGATCAATTCAAGAAGAAAGAAAAAAAACAAAGCTACATAACATGAAAAACACTACTTGAGAAGAGTTTCAAAGAATAAAGTTATTTTAACATCTCATGACAAAATAATGTTTCCTGTTGGGCTTAATGTTACCAACCCTACCTCTCCAAATAAAAAAAACTCACAACAAAACAAAAACAAACAAAACAAAAAACAAAAAAAACAAAAACAGTACAATTCTTATGTAAAGCAAACAAAACAAAGCAAAAAGAGAAGATTGTGAAATACTGCAATAGCTACTGTTAAATGCAATTGTATATATGTAGGCTTTTAGAACGTGAAATACTCTTACTGAAATAGTTAATGTTAAATGCATATATGTAACTGCACGTATGTGGCGGTATATGAACTACTTAGACCAATTGGCCACCGAGGTCCCGAGATGTGTGAGAACTACTGAATTTATAGCACGGAAAATATCCACAACAGATTGAAATTTTGACCGATTAAATATTTCAGATCTTCTTTAGATATAAAAAATAAATAACAGCATAATCTTAAATTCATTTGATTATAAGTATTATTGCAATAAGAAGTAGTAGGAAATTTTGGAATGAAAATAATTGAATTATAGAAACATTGTAAAACATTTATACAATCATAATTTACTAATAATAGTTTTAGGTAAATTCACGTAACATAAAAAACAGTCTCATCTTATTGATAGATAAGACCATATGAAGAAATGAAGGCCTTAAATGTAGACTTAAGGAAAATATACACTGCAAAAAATTATAAAAGTCATTCAGACAAACTTGCTTTTTGTTGATATGATACTGCGTGTAATATTGCACATAAGGCAATAATTGCAAGTAATATATAAACTGAATCGAATAAGTTAATAAGTCAACAAATAAGGTAAAGGAATGTTGAAGCTGTATAAAAGATATACAGAAAAGAAAATACGGTGAGGGAAAAAGCAAGTCGACACTATCTATAATTATAATAATAGTGAGTCCAGTGTTAGTAAAAGTGATAAATTGAAACCGTTATCTTTTATTAATTAGCTCACCTGACCCTAAGGGCCATGTGAGCTTTTCTCATCACTTGGAGTCCGTCGTCCGTCGTCCCTCGTCGTTTTACAAAAATCTTCTCTGAAACTACTGATCCAAATTTAACCAAACTTGGCCACAATCATCATAAGGGAATTTAGTTTACAAAATGTTTCCGATGACCCCGCCTACCGACCAAGATGGCCGACATGGCTAAAAATAGAACATAGTGGTAAAATGCAAGTTTTGTCTAATAACTTGAAAACCACTATAAATAGAGAAAATCTGACTAAGCAGAAATGTTTAGAATGCTGAGATCTACCTATTGTCTATTTACTTCCATACTGTCAGACGACTTTTTATAGGAGTTATTGCCCTTGAATGACGAATTTTACCAACTTTTAAATTTTTTGCCTATTCTCTTGAAAATTATAATACTAGTAGATAGAGAGAAACTTCCTATAGCAAAAACGATTATGATATCAAGATAAGTTCTACAAATAAGTCATTATGATTGAAATCGTCGGATGACTCTTATTGTAGCTATTGCCCTTTAATGACGATTTTTACTATTTTTTTGCGTTATTGCCTAATATCTGAAAAAGTATAATAGATAGATAGAAACGTAAATAGTCAAGAATGATCAAAAAGACAAGATCTACAAATAAAATGAATAGTTTAAATCGTTTGACTACCCCTTATTGGAGTTATTGCCCATTAATGATGGTTCTGACCAATTTTTTGCGTGTTTGCCTTATATCTGAAAAACTATAATAGATAGATAGAAACTTAAATAAACAAAAAAGATCACCAAGACAAGATCTACAAATAATTTAACATAGTTTTAATCGGCTGACGGCCCCTTATTGGAGTTGTTCTCATTAATAACGATTTACGATTTTTATAATTTTTTGGCAATGTTGCCTACTATCTGAAAAACTTTTTAGATAGATAGAAACTTAAATAAGCAATAATGATCATCAAGGCTAGATCAACAAATACGATATTTTTGTCATGAATTCTATTCTAGTCTACAAAGATGGAGAGTATCCACTGTTGAAGATGCACATATACCTAGGTGAGCGACACAGGCACTTCAAAGACTCTAGTTTTCTTATAGGGAGAATACTCAAGTATGCATTAAAATATCATGCCAAAAAAGACTGCATAAAAGTGATGAAAACAGACATAAGTGGGAAATGGTATTTGATTCATTCTTGGGGGAAATTAAAAGATATTTACAAACCATCAACATTTGGAGAAAAGTCAAAATTAATAGTACAATCTAAATACCTACGTATAACTTATGTTATGTTTAATTATTTGATAAGCAAATATGATTTGAGGACGAAAAAAAGGCCAGAATGCTTATAGATAGCAAAACTGATCAAACTCATCGGTACAAATTATAATGGAATGGTGATAGGTTCTGTAAAAGCTAGTAACTAAGAACAATGTGATATGTAAATGTATAAGTTTACTTACATTATAATAACGATTGGAGAAATCTGATCACACGACCGAACCCTTAAAGGAGATTTCGCAAATAACACATTGGTAGATATGGTATGTTAAATATTAAAGTGTGGATGTAGCCTGAGGATGTAACACATGTTTTTCTGTAGTTTCAGTCATTAAGGAAGACTAATGATTTTATAAATTTGTTTTCTATGAAGGAGTGTTCAGTACAAATATAAAGCCACGTATGAATAAAGATATGGAAATCGAATATTTCTATGTAACATCTTGCAAATAAATGTCTAACAAAGCACGTATTGACTTTAACGTTTAAATTAAAGAATTTGTATATAATTTACTAAATCGTCAATTCATCAAATAAGACAAATTGTTTCAACCTATATTGTTCGCGGTTTCTCAAGTGAAGTGAAGTGAATTGCTCGAAATGTTACTACTGTTAGAATTAGAACAAAAAATAAAAAACTCAAGCAAAATAGGAAAAGAGGATGGGAGGTTGGTCATTCATTCAGAAATTAATTTAATACTTAGGGTTTTCTATCCCAGGAATAGATAACTTTAGCTGTATTTGGCAAAACCTTTCGGAAATTTGGGGACTCAATACTCTTTTTAATTAACTTCTTACTGTACTTGCTATGTTTTACTTTTGTTATTCGAGCGTCACTGGTAAGTCTTTTTTAGACGAAACACGCGTCTAGGGGAACAAAGTTTTAATCTTGGTATCTTAGATAAGTTTATTAATAAGATATTAAATATATTTTGCATAGACTTTGTATCAATAAAATTGAGAATGGAAACGGGGAATGTGTCAAAGAGACAACAACCCAACCAAAGAGCAGAAAACAGCCCAATGCCACCATTGGGTCTTAAAAGCAGGGAGAAAATCCCGCACCTGGAGGCGGGCTTCAGTTGGCCCCAAAACAATACTGTATACTAGTTAAGTATTGTGACGGGTACCAATTTATTAATTGTACTTATAAACTTTAACTATTTCTTCGCATTCTAAAAAGTTATATTTTGTATGCCATTCATTCCTAAATTTCACTCTACTATGAGATATAAAAGATGGAATCTGTGCATTCCTGTTCAGGATTATTTTTATGATTTTTATTATTGTGGTAACTGTTTACTTTGGGAAATATTGAAATTGTATTTGTTATTTACTGTTATGAGACGACCCCGGCCCGTAATTATTACTGTCATTTGAGCGAGTGATGTTTTTGACTCGTATGTACATTTTTGATTGTGTCATATGAACTTACTTATCTGTAAAGCTTCCTCAAGTCATATTGGTATAGGGAATTACAAGTTTTATGTCAGAACATTTTGTTTGACTACAAAATTGGTCGAGATTCGTTTACAGGCAAGCACCTGGCCTTCTTTTAGCGTCATCTTCAGCTAACGGTGCTGAAGTGTTTTCATTGGTCGAACAGTTACGGAAGGTCACGATTATTTTAACATATCGTACAGGATTTTAATTATTATATTCTATTCACGGAACAAACATTTCAACAAACATAAAGTTACTTGAGCGTGATTTTGTACAATTATTTTATTAAAATAAACATTTCATAGCGGCCGAAGTGGGAAATATCGTAAATGATTTTCATTGGATTATTGCATAATCTTGCAGTTGCGGTGGAAAATTGCACGAAAACTGCACAAAAAATGCACTAATTTTAAGTACAAGTATACAGCCCCAAAACGCGAGTTTGACGTCATTCTGGCCAAAGACGTCCAAAAGAATAATAGTAATTTACTTTACTTTTTGTAAAGATTTCAACATTTAAAGAACACATAATTGTTTAAAAACGATTTACGCAAATTCTACCCAACTTTTGGAAAAACTTGAGGAAACTAGCTGTATGATGGAAATACTATTTTTTTATAATAATGGTTTAAATTTACTTAGAAATACATAAACCATAATGATTACGTATACATATTTTTCTTGTTGAGAAATTTTGTACGTTGGTAATACTTTTTGCTGAATCATTGTGCCAAGGCCGATTATGCGGTCTCATGTACTTGAACAGTTTTGACCCAATTTAACGCCAATATTCTATTTGCCTAATCAAACAAAATTAAGAAACATATTTTATTTATGTTACTGGTAACGGAATCCAGTAAATTTAAAGCAAAGACTTTTGCAAAAGTTTAGCGTTTTTAGTAGGGTTTTCAGACAGTGAGACACAGGAAAAAGCACATTACTAGTGAAGGAAACTAGTTCAAATTTCCATACATTCTTATTAAAAAGACTACAACTTTATAAGTCAATCAATGGTATTAGAACAACATATAAAAGTAATTGTTAGTAAAAGATATAATACTTGTTAGTAAAATACTAAACTTTTGATTAGAAAGTTTAGAAAAAAAGAACATTTGTTATTAAACAATAATAAACAGATAATTAATTCTTGCCAACTTTTGTCATTTTCTTTTGGCAACAATTTAAGACAATCGTTTTTAGTCAAAGGAAACTAAAACACAGTCTCAACAAAGAATTATTTAATAGAATTTTGCTTGATATTTTTAACTTTACTGAATTTCACATATTATTGTAAAGGTCAGTTTGGCAAACATGAGACATATGTTTTTAGTGAGAGGAAACTAATACAAAGTCTCTACCAAAATTCATATTATTAAAACTTTCACTGAATCATTGAACTACCAGTTAACCTTGTAATAATCAAGTTTGGAAAAATTTAGACATTAGTTTTTAGCCAGTGGAAGCTATTACACTGTCTAAAAAAATTTCCCCCTTCATTTCATAGAACATATCATAAATTTTATTGAATTAAGTCTCACTATAATTAGCGTGAGGTCCGATGTACTTTTAATACATGAATACCCAATATTTTGTCCTGTGAGGTCGGATGTACTATTGATATAGAGTATCTAATATTTTTGTCCCATATCTGCTCATATTCTCAACAAACGAGAGAACATCATAGCAGTTATTGTTTTACTCTTTATGAGTATTTATATAATATTTGAATCAATCTTTTTAAAGATACCCTAGGTAACTGTCTAGAAATTCACTAAAGGTGTACTTAGAATTGATAATTTGAAAGTTGTTTTTATTGGTCTTGAGTTTGACTAAATTGTGATCTCAACTATTTGTTACTGTTATGTTGTTGTTATAATATATATAATATATATGTCTCAAAATAAAGTATTTGCAACTTCTGAATTGTTTGGTATAAATTTGTGATATCAATCTAAAGAATACCCTTAAAGTTCGCTATAGATATTTGGATAGTTTAGGCTTGGTCCTATGACACAATTAAAAAGAGGTCTGTCATCGTTCGTTCTAAATCTTGATAGAGAGTAAGTGGTTTAGGTTCCGTCTGGATGATTTATATATCAGAGGTTTCGGTGTATGTGTTTCTACCCTTTTCTCCATTGACCCGCTACAGTATACTAGTTAAGCGAAATCATAGATACCAGGATTTAAATTGTGTATGCCAGACGCGCGTTTCGTCTATAAAGGACTCATCTGACAGTGATGCTCGATTAAAAAAAGTTTAAGAGCCCACAAATAAAGTACGAGCTTACAAGCATTTTAGATTCTATACTTATGACGACATGTCAAATCTGCAAGTTTTGACAAAGTTCCCAGCTATTTTTGGCTCATTTTTGGAATTCATGCCAGAACCACAATTTTGGTTTGTTGCCTAGATTTGTATCTTCTTGAGTAATCGATTGATGAGATTGGTTAAATTAAGCATATAAATGATTTATACAAATGGAATTACTAGTTTTGAATATACAGCACAACATCCGATGAAATATTACACTGAAAAATGCAATCTGATTGAAATGCAAATTCGGTGTCCACGCGTCGACCACTTACATGGACCTGACAACGCTCCGTTCTACCATAGATTTATACAGCTATGGTTCTACTTTGTATAGTTTTGTCATAATGATACACATCATCAAACATATGAAGGCTGAAATTTCATTGGCTCTAGTTTAATAATTACCGAAACAGAAAATGAAATGGAATGTTAGCTCCTTGTAAGCAAAGCGTGCTCCAAATGGTTTTTAAAAATGTCCACCGAAATTGTAATGACTATGAGATAGATATAGTTAGGTAAAGAGTCAAAGGTTTATGCCGGAGCTGTAAATTCGCAGTTGACTCGTTGGCAGAATTATTGCAAGTGACACGAAGAAGAAAGCACCAAAGTGGAATAAGATGGTTACATAAAGTTACACACCTTATGTGAATATAGCTAGACAAGCCTCTCAGACTCGCTATGCACTTTTCACTTTGTGTTTAATGTCACAATACAGACTATGGCAAAGTAACGACAGATTATAATTGGAATGTATTCCAAAATAATAGGTACTTAATATCGTCTGGCCTTATTCTGCCACCACTAATACCTAAAACGTCCTGACCTTAGGGAAGGGGGTGGGGGATTGGGGGTCTCAACATATAAATTTTAGTACATACGTCTGGCTGGGATTTAAAAACCAGCACCATTCATCTATTGACTTTTGCGAAAATAGGAAAAACATATTACTCGGTAAAATTGCACACCACCTGCACCAATAGAGAAAGAGACTCCCCCCCCCCCCCCCCCCCCCCCTTTATATTCCGGACAACTTAATCCACAATACTTCTATATATATATATAAATTGCTTTAAACTTTAAACAGAACTGTTTCGTCGGGTATTCCAACACGAAAAATCTCATCTTAAACTTTTGAGCCAAAAATTGATTCACAGGTAAAATTTAAGCAATGTTAATAGTAATTTGATTGCTTCTATGAAGCCAATTTATTGTGATTGATTTTGGGTAAAACTAACATCAGAGAATGGAAAGTCGGTTAAGAAGTAAAGGTTTTACCGATTGTTTCCTATTCCCGCCTGTAACATTTTACAGACAGTGAATTCGCACGGAGGGTTATGCATGTGCATGCATAGCAACGGACGCTTATCCTGTCGACGCACCCGGTCTAGCTCCTTTTGAAGTTCATGCAATTCCTTCAGTTTCTGTTTGTTACCTTGAATTCTCTCTTCCTAATCGATTGACGGTTTTAAAACTTCGGTAAACTATATATACTGTCGTCTTTATTTATTCCTTAACGATCGATTTCTATCGTATTCAAATATAAGGTTACTCCAAAATGCCTGTATGAAGCTCAAACCAGATATTCTCTAATCTTTATATTTTAGCAGTCATTATGCTCGATTCTTTTTTTTCCCCATTATTCTATGTATTTTGTTCATTATTCTGTATTCCGTAAACCTCATCTGGACCCTTGGCAGTGTTGTTTGTCTTTTTGTTTTCGCCTTATTTTACCCACTGATATGTTCCCCTATTTTTATTTTAAAGAGAGGAGAAAGATACAAAAGAGATATATTCAAACTCATAAGTTGAAAACAAACTGATAATGCCATGGCAAAAAAAAAAGAAAACAAGTACTATCTTTAAAAAGGATATCTGACGCATTCAGATGTGATCATAGAGTTTAAAACAAACCATGAATCTTTATCAGGTTTTTTTAATCATAGCTTAAAAAAATTGCACACAATTTGACGGCAAAAGGCTGACGATTCTGAAAGTTGAGTATATGCGCTTTTCTCTAAAGAATTAAAATCGATACTTCATGGTACTTAACTAAATGTATATATATAAATATTTTTCAGAGATAATGAAGTACCTATAGCTGTGAAATAGACATAAACATAAGATATAAGTAGGTTACATTCTGTAATAAATAACAAACTTAAAACAGTTTAGATCCATAAAGAAATGTCAATTATAACTATACGTCAAGAACAACTTTAACAATTAGAGATACAACCTATTTCGGTGTGTACATCGGAAACGCACGGACGCCAAAGAGAGACGATATATAATACAGCTTTTGGCGTCCACAAATATTCACTCTGTGGTTAAAAGTTTTTGAAATTTTAATAACTTTCTAAAACTATCCTGGATTTCTACCAAACTTGGACAGAAGCTTGTTTACGATCATCATGATCATAAGATAGTATCCAGAAGTAAATTTTGTAAAAAAAAATCCTGTTTATCCGTATTTTACTTATAAGTGGACTTAGTTTTTCTGCCAGTTAACATTACATTCACTCTGTGGTTAAAGTTTTTAAAATTTTAATAACTTTCTTAAACTATCCTGAATTTGTACCAAACTTGGACAGAAGCTTGTTTATGATCAAAAGCTAGTATCTAGAAGGAAATTTTGTAAAAATTAATTTCCTGTTTTTCCGTATATTACTTATTAATGGACTTAGTTTTTCTTCCAGTTAACATTACATACCTGCAGTTAAAGTTTTTAAAACATTTATTAGATTCATAAACCATCCTGGATTTTTACCAAACTTGGATAGAAGCTTCTTACAATCAAAAGATAGTATCTAGAGGAAAAATTTTAATAACTTTTTCCCCATTTTTGTTGAGCCTGCGACTAACAGCAAAAGTAGGCGAGACACTGGTTTCTGCGGAACCTTTACGAATTTTTGCTTAAACTGGTCACATAACCTTTGCTTTACAATCTTAGCTAGGTTGACAGATTTAGACACATTTTAAGTTAACCAATATTCAGAACAACCGCATTCACTCAGAGTATTTTCAACACAATTAACGTATCCATTCTGAATGGTACATATTTCTGTTATGCATGGTGTATAACAATTTATACAAAATAGATGAAATCTTATCTTGCTTACTGCACATGAATCTTTTCCTTAGACCAACCATCCTACTTTTAATAAATACATCAATAGGATATCTACCTAGTTCTCCATATATAATACAAATTGGAGTTGACTTCTTAACATTTAAAATAATCTTATAAAACTGCAAGAATAAAGATTCACCAGTATTATTGTTACTATAACCCCATACTTTACACCCATATAACCATATAGGTGCTACCATTGTGTCAAACATTTGTAATTGCAAATCAATAGGTAATCCTAGACTTCTACATTTTCGTAACATACTATATATGGCTTTTCTAACTTGTTCTAACAGTTCATTCTGGTTATTTTTAAAGGAACCGTCATACATAAATATAATACCTAAATAAGCAAATTCATCAACAATATTCAAAACCTCCCCATTTAGAGTAAATACAGGTTTATCAGGGGATTTACGTTTTCTAAATACAACAACTTTTATTCTAGTAGCATTAATTTCAAGTTTCCATGTCTTACAATATAAATACATGGATAAGTGCAGCTGGTAACTCAGCCTTAGATTCAGCAAGTATAACAGTGTCATCAGCATATAATCATAGATACAATCTTAAATAGACAGAAATTTCATCAGTATCAAGAGCAGTATGAACAGCATTACACACATCTGACAACCCAATATATGCATTAGATACAAACTGGACTAAATCATTAAGAAACAGTGAAAAAAGTACAGGAGACAGGTTTTCTCCCAGTCTAACACCAACATTACTTTGAAAATAATCTGATATTTGACTACCCTGTCGTACACAAGATTTAGCATTTTCATACATAGCATGTACAATATTAAACATTTTGCCATCAATACAGTTTTGCAGTAACTTATTCCATAAAGCTGTTCTATAAATGGGATCAAAAGCCTTACGATAATCAATAAAGACAAACTATAATGGTTTATTCTTGTGTGTAAGTACAAATCTTTTAAACATTTAAGATTGAATATATGATCATAAGTTCCATAATTCTTTCTAAAACCTGCCTGTTCTTCACAGAGAACATGCATATACACAAAAAGACACAACATAGAAAACTAAAGACTGGGAAACACGAACCCCACTAAACAGGGGGTAATCTCAGATGATCCGGAAGGGTAAGCAGATCCTTCTCCACATGTGACACCCGTCGTGTTACTCCTGTAAAATTAAAATGCATTATCCCAAAAAGTGAATTAAAAAATATTAATTTTAACAAACACATAGACAAACTTTATCCTGTTCAGTATAATACAAGCAAGATGTCAATATATAGGACGATAGACGACACAAAACTATCTACAGGTAATGTTTACAAGAAAATTCAAATTACTGCAGGCGATGATTCGATTTAAAAGTAACGTTGCAGCTTTTTATACGAAAACATCAGGATGTGGGAGATCCCCAAGCTTTAATATAACAGGGAAACCACCGCCCCTCAAGGTTCATCGATTACAAATGGACAAAAATGGCCGTATTTTGTTTACACCCCAAAAACTACTCTGAGTACAGACTTACCTGTCCAATTGGAAAAGTTCTAAGGCCTGGCATTCACTAAATATATAAAAGGTAAATGCATTTTGTGTTTCAGAAAGATATAATCTTTTTTGGATTTTGATGGGCATTTTTTTTTCCTTTCTGCAGAAGGTGTAAAAAATAAAAAAAACACCTGAATTGCTTTGATACTGTCCACTCAGTTAAACCCTTTTACTCACCTATAGCTGTGTAGATTTCTATTGTCTGTCTATTGTCTATGTCAATCAAGGACAATCAATTCTTTTTACCTGAGAGGGAGCATCTCAAAGTTGATTCCCAACTTAGTTTATTTTTACACATTCCGCAGGAATGTAAAAAAATGCCCATCAAAATCCATTTTTTTTATCTTTCTGAAACTCAAAATGCATTTAACTTTTATATATCTAGTGGATGCCAGGCATTAAAACTTTTCCAACTGCACAGGTTAGTCTGTACTCAAAGTAGTTTTTGAGGTGGAAATACAGCCATTTTTGTCCATTCGTTATGATGAGACTTTGTCAACAACAATGACTGCCAGAGCAAAGATTAACTTGTCAATGTGTATGTGTCTCCCTCCCTGGGTTGAGTCTGAGTCTGTTTTTGATGAAGATCAGAATAAAAAGGACTATTTAAAAACTTATTTAAAAGCATAAATAACGAGTAAACAAAAGTATTTTGGTATATATACTGAATATACAAAGAAATACAACATTGAATACACACACCACAAGGCGTGTGTATTTTCCTAATTTCATACTATTATTACTAATTGTTACCTTTAACCGCAAGACTTATACGTGTTATATGTTTATTATCAGTAAATGATGTAACAGAAATTATTATCTATTACTATATTAGTATCACAGGCACTTGGAATAATGGACCCCCATTTTTCTTTTCCATTTACTTAGTATTAAACATAGTATACCGATCTTTTTCGCCTCTCTTTTACAGAAAAGTAGTCCAAAGCTTTTTACAACTAATATATGAATCATGTTTTACCAGATTAAAATGTATTGAATACTATATTTAAATATTCGTATACTAAATAATACCAATAACACCAAGATTTATACCTTTACTATCAGTGTACGGTATACTATCCACATCATGATAAATTTTTGTTACCATAACGTCCAGTGGAAAATATATCATGCATATATATTCAGGATGAGAACAAGTTAACAATAATACGCCAATTAAGTAGGTTCAGTAAAGTTGTTGGGTTGCGATAAAGGTTGAAAATGTGTGTTGCAACTGGAAAAACACAGTATATTTTCGATAAGCTCTGAAATATGTCCGAAGGAATTGAAGCCTTATGGTTAGTTCGTGAATATTACCAAATTTATCACCTGAGAATTATATCAAATGTATCAATAAAAACCGATGCCGACCACTAGACTTGAGATGGTCAGCAGTTACAGCTACACAGTCACGTGGTTATCAGTCTATCTATACATGCTTTATAACTACATGTTTACCTGTCAGGATCCTGTTATTCAGTGGTTGTCTTTGATAGCAGTCTATCATATTTGTTTTTCGTTTATTTTTTGGTACATAATCCAGGCCGTTGGTTTTCTCGTTTGAATTGTTTTACATTGTGCCATGTCGGGGCCTTTTATAGCTTACTAAGCGCTAAGAGTCATCATAAATTTGGAATAGGACCTGCGACTGCGACATCTATATGGATATACATGTGGTACGTCAATTCAATCTTCATTGACACAAACAATGTGAAATGAGCGGTATATCATCTGTTTCCGATCAGTATTGGGGACCTATATGCTAGTATCTTTCGAATTTAACCACAAAGAATACAAAGAAATGGTTTGTTATAAAATAAAAGCAACTTAGTTGATACAAAAGTTGGAAACAAAAAATAATTTAAAAGTTTCGACAAAAATATATGAGGGTCTGGATGGGGGTTTACAGAATAGATAATGATGGTCGAAAAATATAAAGAATAAAGAAAAATGGACCAAAAAAGTATAGAATAAAGAATAATAGAGTACTAAAATATATAGAATAGAGAATAATGGCCAAAACATTAAGAATAGATATAAATAGCCAAAAAAATACAGAAATGAAGGACCCCATCCACACCCTCATTTATTGCCAGACAGTTCACTAACAAAAAGACTAAAACCATTGCAAGATGTCAGAAGAAGGGTGAAAATTACGACCCCATGGACTATTCGGAATTCGTCGTTGAAAAATTAATGTTTCATTAGATCGATGTATTGTGCAAGGTTCATGCTCATGAAGCCATCGACGGAAAACAATACCTTATTCATTGTTTTCTCAATAAAGCATTTGAAATAAACAATACAAACTACAACTGATATATGTAAAACCCAATTGAAGTATCACACGAAGAACCAACTCAATAACGTATGAATTGTATAGATATTTGATAGTCTATTTTGAATCCATTTACAACTTGTCTAGTCGCGGTAAATTAAGGGCATACGATACAGTTTTGATCCCACGGGGATATTACCTCCCCTGTAACTGTATCGGATGCCCTTAAGACGTCAAATATTAACTGACTTTCAAACACCATCCATTAAGGGCAAAATTTCCTACACGACAAAGTGTAAAGATATAACAAAAAACGGAATTAGTGACGTGACAGCTAGCTGCATGAACATATAAAGGCGTGTTTACACATATATTTATATATATATATATATTTTGTAGTCTTGTGAAATCCCCAGAATGAAGTATACATAATTTTGATGGAGAAAAATCATTAAATCATTTTTTAGTCTTGCTTTAAACCATAAACTAAAGAAATGATGTTTATCACCAAAATATAAGACACAATGACTGAAAACAAAAGTCTAACTGAATCCTCTATATTAATAAGTTTATTAAGCTAAAGATAAGGATTTAAAAGACGATTTTTGATTTTGTTATCTTCATAAATAATGTAACCGTAATTTGCTTGGTATGCACTTTAAACTTTTGTAGCAGGAATCATGCTTTAATATGCAGTAAAAGTTTTGACCAATATGTTAAATCCTTATCCCTACTCTGGGACCTTATTTGTTAAATCCTAACCCCTACTCTGGGACCTTATTTGTTAAATCTTAACCCCTACTCTGGGACCTTATTTGTTAAATCCTAACCCCTACTTTGGGACCTTATTTGTTAAATCCTAACCCCTACTCTGGGACCTTATTTGTTAAATCTTAACCCCTACCCTGGGACCTTATTTGTTAAATCTTAACCCCTACTCTGGGACCTTATTTTATTTGTTAAATTCTAACCTCTACTCTGGGACCTTATTTTATTTGTTAAATCCTAACCCCTACTCTGGGACCTTATTTGTTAAATCTTAACCCCTACTCTGGGACCTTATTTGTTAAATCCTTACCCCTACTCTGGGACCTTATTTATTAAATCCTAACCCCTACTTTGGTACCTTATTTGTTAATTCCTAACCCCTACTTTGGGACCTTATTTGTTAAATCCTTACCCCTACTCTGTGACCTTATTTATTAAATCTTAACCCCTACTTTGGTACCTTATTTGTTAATTCCTAACCCCTACTTTGGGACCTTATTTGTTAAATCCTAACCCCTACTCTGGGACCTTATTTGTTAAATCCTAACCCCTATTCTGGGACCTTATTTGTTAAATCCTAACCCCTACTCTGGGACCTTATTTTATTTGTTAAATCCTAACCCCTACTCTGGGACCTTATTTGTTAAATCTTAACCCCTACTCTGGGACCTTATTTGTTAAATCCTTACCCCTACTCTGGGACCTTATTTATTAAATCCTAACCCCTACTCTGGGACCTTATTTGTTAAATCTTAACCCCTACTTTGGGACCTTATTTGTTAATTCCTAACCCCTACTCTGGGACCTTATTTGTTAAATCCTAAACCCTACTCTGGGACCTTATTTGTAAATCTTAACCCCTACTCTGGGACCTTATTTGTTAAATCTTAACCCCCTACTTTGGGACCTTATTTTATTTGTTAAATCCTAACCCCTACTCTGGGACCTTATTTTATTTGTTAAATCCTAACCCCTACTCTGGGACCTTATTTGTTAATTCCTAACCCCTACTCTGGGACCTTATTTGTTAAATCCTTACCCCTACTCTGGGACCTATTTTGTTAAATCCTTACCCCTACTCTGGGACCTTATTTATTAAATCCTAACCCCTACTCTGGGACCTTATTTATTTAATCCTAACCCCTACTCTGGGACCTTATTTGTTAAATCCTAACCCCTACTCCGGGACCTTATTTGTTAATTCCTAACCCCTACTCTGGGACCTTATTTGTTAAATCATAACCCCTACTCTGGGACCTTATGTTACAAATAATATATAATGTTATTTTTATAGTCCGACTGTAAAAGGTTTAACGTCAAACTAAAATGACCGAATGAAAGTAAAATGTTATATCTGAATGATAGGAGCAGACTCATAGAAAATCAGATGTTGATCGAAATCACCAAGATATAGAATGTTTACAAATATTAACAAGCGATGACTAAAACAGTTTTAATGTGTTTAAAGAGGATGGGGTGTGCATTTTGTCAGCTGAACAAATTTATACCACAAAGGTATTAAAAGATAATATCGTATATATAAAATGGATTTAAGTGGATTAGGTTGGGGTTGGGTTTGAGTGGGAAAATTTTATTAAAAAAAATATTGTCTCCATTTATGCGACGTTTCTTTAAAACAAAGTTGTCATCTTAGTTGTTTTCTGAAAAAAGAATAAACTTTAAAGGAGATTTGAGTTGTACGTCAATGAGTATCAAATCTGATGCCAGATGGCAAGGATTTATATAGTGACTATACAAATCCTTGCACAAGGGAAAACATAAACTATTAAAAAGGAAAGAAATCGTTTCATTGTAAATAGTTAGTGTTTATTTCTAAGGAACCCTGGGAGTCTGTATTTAAATATTTAGATATTTATGCAGTTGCTTGTTGGAAACTTATAATATCCAGCCATATAAATAAAGCAATGAAATTTTTGGTTTGCAGATTTTCTGTCCGATAGTTAAATTATCTATACATTTATGACCTTAGGCTACTAACATTTAAATAGATACATAAAATATAAATAATTAATTTTAGTAAACTTTGTTTACTATTAACAAATTTTTACTATTTCAATTTTTGGTCATTTTCATTGACTCGTTTTGATAAAGAATGATCATGCAATCTGTCTTACATGTTGTATATTTGTATATCATAACTAATGTTCAGTTTGTCTTTGTTGTGTTGTAGCTTTTCCTTCAAGAAATGCCGACTTTTACTATAGATCCAAATGATGAGACTATTGTTTTTGTTGAGGGACAAGTAACTAGCTTTGACGACAGAAGAGGTTTGTTGTGTTGTGTATTCGTCTTGTTTCAAATTATATGTATTACTAAACTGCGTTTAAAAATGCCACCGACCAGCAATGGTGATGTTTTATATTTACGAACACCTGTTGTAAGATTGAACGCTTTCTTTTGTCAGTTTTTGATTGGACAATTTTCTATGGATCCTTGCTTCCCCCAGATTTTGTTTGTTACCTTGCTTTGTCTCTTCTTAGTTGATTTAAAAGATTTAAACATAGTAAACTACTGTCGCGTTAATTAAGACTGTGTCAATATACATGTTAAACATAGTAAACTACTGTCGCTTTAATTAAGACTGTGTCAATATACATGTTAAACGTAGTAAACTACTGTCGCGTTAATTAAGACTGTGTCAATATACATGTTAAACATAGTAAACTACTGTCGCGTTAATTAAGACTGTGTCAATATACAAGTTAAACATAGTAAACTACTGTCGCGTTAATTAAGACTGTGTCAATATACAAGTTAAACATAGTAAACTACTGTCGCGTTAATTAAGACTGTGTCAATATACATGTTAAACATAGTAAACTACTGTCGCGTTAATTAAGACTGTGTTAATATACATGTTAAACATAGTAAACTACTGTCGCGTTAATTAAGACTGTGTCAATATACATGTTAAACATGGCATCTATTTGACAACCAAGAGTGTTAACAAACAAAAAAAAACCAACATATTTCTTCTAAAGAGATGAATACGTGACAAATGTATATTGACCCAAAATAAAAGTTGACCAAAATATATAAATCTAAAATTCTAGAAAATACTTTTTAACATATTTTCAGAGGTATGGAGTATTTGGGGACTGGTATCATTTATTGGCTTTACAGGATGGCAAAACAAGAATTCAGTAATGAAAGATGTTAGCACACTAGCCAGAGGAATGATGACCGTTCAAAAGCGGCAAATTGTGAAAATAAATCCACAAATGTATCTATATCGTCGGAAAAAATCTTTGTGTTTGAAAATTTCCCACACTATAGAAGTTGGTAATACGTCTTTCAGTTGGTACAATACAGTGATAGATGCCAATACAGGATCTCTCTTGATGGAAAGAGCAGTGAAATATGTTACTATCAGCAAGTCAAGAAAAGTTATTAGAGTTGAAGATTGGTTTCGAAAAAAGTATTCTGACGTAAGAAGCCAACATTTATTGGAAGACGAAATAAGCAGATATTCAGAAGTACCACAAATCCCTGAAAATAGTTATAAATGGCAAGCAACAATTCGATACAGCGATCAAGATGCCAATCTTCACACAAGTCAGTCGGTATACATTAAATTATGCATAGATGGAGCTACTTCTGCAGCATTGAATGGAAAACTAAAACATTTTACAGAGGACACGTGCTTTTATCCGGTAGATTATCTTGATATAACTTATATAGCAGAAAGTTTTCCTGAAGACCAGCTTGTCATCAATCTTTGGCAAGATGAAAGAGAACCCAGTGTACTTTATTTTCTAATCACATTGAATAGTAAAAATATGATTTATGCAATAATTAAATTTGGATTAACAAAGCTAGTACCAGTACAACATTCTAGGCTGTAAAAACGTATTTTAGAGTTTAAATAAAGCTACTCTCCTCAGGGTAGCGTTTCATACCATTACAAATATCTATTCAATCAGCTCACAGACATTATTGGAAATGGAGGACAATTGATTAGTTATTGGTAATTTTTATCATTTCAAGCTTGAATGTGTCAGCTACAATTGTAACATATGCAAATAAACGTATTTACATCATACATGTTTACATGTTCAAATCATACACTATCATATATTAGGTATGAAAACAGTTATTTATTTTTCAAACTGCTTAATCTGTAAAACATTTAAGAAGAAAAAAATTCTGTGTCTGCTTGAGTGGTCTAGTGCATAAGTTGTCTCGACCTGTGACCTATAGTTGCTTACATCTACGTCATTGGTCTCTACTGGATAGTTGTCTCATTGGCAATCATACCACATCTTCTAATTTTTATATTGATTGCAAGAGTTCATTGATTTGCTGCCTGGCTTGTTTTTAGTCCCCTACCGACGAAGTCGAAGGGGACTTTAGGTTTGCACTCTGTCCGTCCGTCTGTCTGTCTGTCCATCCGTCAGTCCGGGAAATCAGTTTTCCACACTTTTTTCTTCGTGCTTGAAGATATTGATTTGATATTTGGTATATAGTTTCATCATGACAAGTTCAAGTACAGATCAAGTTCGAATGTTGTTCCTGTCTGATGATTTTGTCCTGAGTTATGGTCCATGACTTAGTAAATTCACTCAAATATTCAGTTTTCCACACTTTTTTTAGTCATGCTTGAAGATATTGATTTGATAATTGGTATATAGTGTTATGTCAGGTTACAGATCAAGTTCAAATTTTGTTCCGATCTGATGATTTTGTGCAGAGTTATCGTCCTTTGACTTAGAAAATTCACCCCAATAATCAGTTTCCACACTGTTTTTCATCATGCTTGAAGATATTGACTTGATATTTGTTATATAGTTTACACCATGACAAGTTATAGATCAAGTTAGCATTTTGTTCCACTATAATGAAATTTTAACCGGTAGGGGACTATGTATTGCGATGCAATACTCTCAGAATGTTTGGTTTTTTTTGCTGTTTCTCCACCAATCATACATTATTTCGAAATGAGAGCAAAGACTGGCCTTAATTTAAAATGATCAAAACTTTATTCCTAATGAAAATATTAACTTTTACAGTGTGCAAAGTGTCTGCTTGATTGATTATAACTAAATTATATTTTGACATAAGGGCCTTTCTATTTGCATTAAGAATAATCTTTATTGTCATATAAACAAATTAAACATGTTTGTGACAAAAACGTACCAATATATATATATTTACAAGTCTAAATTGAAAACAACATTCAAACCTATGATTGCATTGGATAAAAACCACAATTTTTATACGTGTGCATGCAAAACAAATTTCTTGGCAGAGGGGTCTAAATACAGCACAAACAACATTTTCCAAAAGACCAAAAAAGTGAAAAAGTATATTTAAACAAAACGCATTTGACTATCAGGTTGAACAACGGATGTTCTTTAACACAGCTGACTGCCATGGCGATTGCCAATTAAACGGATCACCAGATGCAACAAAATGGATCTTAATAATTAATTTAATACCAAACAGAAAACAATAAACTTGCGGAAAAGATGGTATACCGCAAACATGAGGTGCAAAAATTAGTACACCATATCCGGATTTCAACAATTAATGTCTCATCAGTGATGTTAGGAATCAAAACGGTATTTGGAAGGCCATATAATATACCTCAATTTAGGATAGACTTGAATTTTGAAGAGTAGAAAAAGGATGAAGGGATTATATAAACCCGAAAGCAAATATAATACAAGCCCAAACGAAAAATTATAAACAAGTCTAAATTGAAAACAACGTTCAAACCTATGATATATATCAATTGTCGTAAAGCATATAAGATAGAAATTAATAAAACTTAAGTTAATCAGTGAACACTGATATGAAATAAAGTTCAGACAATGATGTACGCCTTGCATTGATTTTATAAACCATATATTGTTCTCATTTAACTCATAGTAACTATAACACTGACATAAAAAAGAAGAAAATAAACATTGATCTTAAAATGATGTCAAGGTCAGGCAACCTTGTTGTTGACTTGTACTGCAGTAATCATATGCACTACATTAAATAATATCATCCTGACATGCATGAAATATTTGCCACTGGATTTTAAGCAAACAACAATCAATCATTAAATACAAGTGGCTTACTACTAAGCAAAACCTAGAAGTTGATCAATGAACCAGGAAAAGAGGTCAAGGTAAGGTGACCTAACTCAGATGTACATGTAGAACTTACAACCATATCATCGATCAAATATAGTAACCTATCCCCCATACCAACTGACTAAATTCAGAAACCTTTAACTTACAAATTTTACCATGAAAAAGAATAAGTTTAATTGACATGTACAACTTGAAATTGTTGTATAGACCCAATATAGTTGACTCATTGCTCAGTAAATGAGAAACTGACATAAACATGAAGTTAAAACTGAAAAGACAGATATTTACACATAACAGTTCTGTAATAGATAATCAGTTAATTCTTACTCATAATCAATGAGGAAAGACACACTCCTGAAACCTGAAAAACTTAAACTCGTAAGAAATGGGAAGCAAATTGCTGCAAAATTTACATTAATCTTTGAGAAGTGGTCATCGGCCAACTCTTATCAAACAGAGTTGCAACCTTATTTGCATTAATATATTTGAATGATAACAGTACTAATCTAGTCTATGAAGTGTCTTGTCCTGTTGTTGTAATACATACTGTATACTTTAGAACCTAAATTCAAAGGTCATCTCTCTTAAAAGATAGTTTTCTCTGATACAAAGGGGGACTTTTGTACACAGGTTTGACTGAAGTTGCATGTTATTTGAGGTTTCATACAATGGGTGAACATGTTAGTATAAAGTACAAGAAATTACAAATAGAAACCTTAGTCTTTTGTCCTATTCAGAGATACTATCTACTATAAATGGTCAAAATTGTTATTTCAATTCATAAAGCAATCTTATTCACCAAAGTAGCTCAGTACTTCAATGCTGACATAAAAATACAGCATTTTTTAATTGTATAATTGCTGTTATAAAACTTGGGAAATCATTTGAATTAACTAATGTATCTCCCTAATACATAACTCTGCTTTCTTGTCAGGATTTGGCAATACTTTTGGTCCTTTTCAATTTTATCAGCTCTTTAACCTTTTTATTAGGTTTTTATTTTCAATTGTTCCGGGAATGGAGCATATCTGAAGAAGAGACTTAATTGTGAAAATGTGTATCATATGCAGTTAAATTTATACCATTTAATTTGATTATTGATGTACCACTTATCAGATACCAATTTACCTTCTGTTATGATAAAAAACACACAAAAATTATCAGTAATGTTTTAATTAATTATCAACAACAAAAAGTTATAACATCATATAACTAAGAAACAAGTCTATCACATGAAACTTTGTTAATCACAATAAAGCACAAAAGTGAAAAATAGGTAAATATTTGGCACAGCCAAACTAATGCTCTCTGAATTCTATGTTGTTCACATCATTGTAACATGTACTAAATTTATATTCACATCTAGAGATTTAGAGGCATTTTTTATAAAGGGGAATATCTCAGGCAAAGTCTGTATTAAAAATTCCCTAGATAAAAGGAGGCATTAATATTAGGTTTAATTACAAGTAAAAGGAGGTTATAATGAAGAAAGGATCCTTTAAAGGGTATTTGAATGTTCAAAAAGGAAAACAAATATGGACAGTATATAAATCTTTTAATCAAAGAAATCATCTAGGTAATTCAAAACATGAAGTTTTTTATAGGCATAATCCCTGTACCATATAATTTGTGATGCTCAAAATCAAATCCAATTATCAGACTATAAATAAATCTATCAAATGATTTATTGAATGTTGTTTGCTTGATGTCCAGTGGCAAATATTTCATTTGTTAAATATGCAAACATAAAAAAGTAGAACATAAATTATTATTTATTTGTTTATAGTCATATCTGTCTTAATATTTTATTCAAAGCAAACTAAAGTTATTAACCATAAAAAATTGCCAGTCCCCCCCCCATTTACAGGGGACATAACTCAGTTGCATTTAAAATGAGGAACATAAAGGTATAGGAATAAACAAATAAAATGTTTTAATACTAAATGGTCCCATACATTTTTGTGATTATTTATTATGTGAGAGCATTTTTTTTTATCAAAGTAAGATAAGGTTTCTAAAACAACTGAATAGAGCAATGGTTGGTCATCACGTATTTGCATAGATTAGAATCAAGTCACTTTTGTCTTATTCATGGATTAACCTTTGATATTCTGAAAGTATTTGTTATACTGATTTCAAATTTGAGGTTTGAAAAAAATATAAATGATTAAGGGTTTTTTTCCCCATAGCTTAAAAATGCACATTACAAATGAATGGAGAGTATGCATTTCATGGAATATTAGAACCACATCTCCAATAAGATTCAGTATTATGATCACTGTTCTGGTAAATGCCTTGTCATTTGTTTTAACAATTCATTTGTAGATACTGCCAGCTGTTGTCCATGATTTTTCTCCTCCATAGTAGCAGGTCTGACTGATACACATTTAAAACATCCATTTTTTATATCATAAGTACCAACACATCTGTAAAATAATAATAACACATTTGAAGCTTGACAAAGTACCACTGCAACTACAGTTAAACTATAGTCAAAATTGTAATTCTATGATCTTTCACATTCTGAACCTTGCACAGACGAACAGTAAAGTAAACACATGGAAAACTTTCAATATGGCAAAGTCTTGCAAAAGTTTGTTAGAATGTATATAAGTTTGTTAAATAGCTAAATATAACTGCAATTACCATCAAATAGTTGATCTACTTTAAGAAAAGTATAACTATGATAGGTTAATGACATCTAGAGAACAACATATGGTTTTCAACAATTGAAAGGTGTCATTTGAATATGTCAAATGTAAAGGTATAAGTGTCCTCCTGTAGTGTATACAGTCAAAACACACAAGGTGATTCAGGTGAAAGTTTTTCTAGGTGGTGATTCAGTTTAAAGTCTTTCTAGGTGGTGATTCAGTTTAAAGTCTTTCTAGATGGTGATTCAGGTGAAAGTTCTTCTAGGTGGTGATTCAGTTTAAAGTCTTTCTAGGTGGTGATTCAGTTTAAAGTCTTTCTAGATGGTGATTCAGGTGAAAGTTCTTCTAGGTGGTGATTCAGGTGAAAGTTCTTCTAGGTGGTGATTCAGGAGAAATTTTTCAAGGTGGTGATTCAGGTGAAAGTGTTTATAGGTTGCAATGCAGGTGCAAGTCTTTCTAGGTTGCAATTCAGGAGAAAAGCTTTCTAATATGAATATAAAATGTTATATACAATTACACAGCATATTAAGATATGTTTTACTGTTGTACCCCCCCCCCCCCCCCCCCAAAAAAAAAAAACACAACAAAACAATATTACACGCCTATCATCCACCTCCGGACAAACTTGTTTAATCTGTGGATTGAGCTCATATGTATTGCAAGCAGCACCTTAGATTTAAGAGTATACATACCTATGCCAGTGTCCTCTTGTTAACTTTTGTAATTCTCTATCCTGTCAATCACAAAGAAAACTTGCCTTCACACAATCTTATAACATCACACTTATAAACTAATCCTTAAATTATTTTTGGTATGCAGATATAGACACATTCAACTAATACCATACTTTGTAATATTTCACATTCAGTTTGTAAAAGTTTAAGTTTGAAATGATTGTCATTCTTAAAATATTGAAAAAAATTTTTGAAAGGAGTTATTGGCATCTACATGTAAATTTGATTTAAGAGTACAGAGTGCCTTTGCTAAGCGTATTAACAAATAAAAAAAGAATTTGTCTGAGAACATGAATGCCCTTGCTCTAGCTTTGCAATTTTTCAAGTTAAAAAGTTAAAAAGGGGCATAACTCTAGAACAGTATATGAGTCACTGCCCAAATTCAAACTCAGTCTGCATGTTGAGGTTCTTGTATGAGTTTTATAAAATTTGGATGAGACAAACTTAAGTTAAAGTGCAAAAACAAAAAAATTTGCAATTTTATAAAGGGGCATAACTCTAGAATGGTAAGTGACTCACTGCCAAAATGTAAACTCTGTATGGCTTGGCTCTTAGCATTGTGAATGAATTTCATGAAATTTGGATGAAGAAATCTTAAGTTAAAGTGCAGAAACGAAAATTGGATGAACGGTCAAGGGTAACACTCAATGCCCCAGTTGCCTATGGCGGGGGCATAAAAAGCCCATTGAGTAACAAAACTTACTATCTCATAGAAGACACACTTCAAAAGATGTTGTTCATCTCTGAGTATAAATTCTCTGTGGGTACCTGTAGCATCTCTTACAACAGCTGAATCTATAATACCTAATGGAGGAAACAATCTAGTGACTAATACATGTGAAAGCTGTCTATGAACTTTGGCTAATATAAAAAATTGGCTTCACACAAAGATAAAAATCTTAATTAAACTGAATTATGAGTTATTAAGATTCTAACAATTGAAAATCTAAGACATTCAATGTGAAGATTCTAGTTTCTGATACAACAGAGCAATATGAAATGTTAACCAAGGGGTCTAATATTTATATTAACCATATGTCAAGAAAATATGATGACATATAAAAGTACAGGAACCTATAGCATTTGTTAGTCTTGTGTTTCTTAAAAATTTTGGTTCATTTGTATGTTTAGAGTTTAGTATGGTGTCCATTTCTCTGAACTAGTATACAGTATTGATTAGGGGCCAGCTGAAGCCTGCCTCCAGTGCAGGATTTTCTCGCTGCATTGAAGACCTATTCTTAGCCTTGGGCTGTTTTCTGCTCTTTGGTCTGGTTGTTGTCTCTTTGACACATTCCCCTTTTCCATTCTCTATTCTAAGTATGTATAAGCTTTAGGTAATATGGTCTCTGAGTATTGTTGTGTTCCAGACAAACAGATAAAGATTATTTCTATATCCCCTGCGTCCCAAGCCATGGAGGACAATAATTTTTTTTTTTTCAGAAAATAAAAGACCATACAACTCTGAAATGCATGCAGCTTAATTGGCATCAACCAACCAACACCTTTATTTTGTGATCAATAACATTAACATTTATATTTCATTCATTTGGTTATCTGTTCTCTTTTTGTCATCCATCAGGAAACCAAAACTTACCTATATTTTCAAAATATACAAAGACATAATTCAGAAGCTGTAAAAGTGAAAAAATTAAAAAAACTTTAAATAATTACCATCAGTCATCCATAATATTCCACCAAAATTTAAATCAATTCTGTTCTGACAGTGGTTTCCTTTAATAATTTTGAACTAGTTGACCAACAGTCATGAGAATCACTCTACATGCCTGATTCCATAGATTTACTGTAAATTCAGAAATTATTGCGTGTATTTATTATTAAGAATTTTGAAGAATGGACAAAAATGCGAGATTGATTATTGCAATTTCAGGAAAATCTGCATACAGATATATGTATCAGATATCAGAATGTAATATCTTATTATTGTGATATTCAACCAGTCACATTATTCACAATAATAAAAACCTAGCAATAATTTCTGAATTTATAGTAGATTATTACATGCCATTCACATTACTGTGACAGGTATCATCTACTGACCCATATCAGCCATGAAGCTACTTGAGTCTTGGGCTGATCCTATAGCTAATATGGAACCTGCCATTTAATAATCTATTAATATTTACCAAAAACTTCAAATATCATATGGATGTTATCTCTATACTTGGCCCAGTGAGGAATGCTCGAGGCATGAAGAGTCATCACATGTAGACTTGGGTCAATCTTCTTCTCACTCTGCTTTTTGTTCTGCTGTTTCTGAAATAAGATATACAGTTTGGTGTAAAGAAATATAGTTTTTTTTTACCATACAAAAAATCTAGATCTATACACTTCTCTGTTTGCTTAATTTGAGATTAAAACCTTGGTGTATTCAAATATTGAATAAACATATAATTTTTCATTAAATTGATTAAAAAGAATCATAAAATTATATCATGCAAAGTTGACTTTATATGAATTGTTAGTTCTTTTTAGGTCCCTTTGGTAGTATGCCCCTTTAGGTTCAAGCATTTCAGATTAAGGTACATTGAGAAAAGCATTTTGGATGCACAAAATTTATTATAAGTGTTACATTATTATCTTCTAAAGTGTTTTCAATCTGCATTCATTAATATTATCAATAAGATTGAAATACTAATCACAGTCCAAAACTTCACTCACAAGGATCTGACACTACTTTTAGTTTTGAAGACCTTTTAGGATCCTCTGTATTGTTGTAATGATACACATCTTAAAAATAATTGGAGGCAGGAGTGTCTTTGTTTGACATATAATAATCAGAACCAAATGCAAATGTGAACATGGTTAAGAACAGAGTGATGTCAGATGCATGCAAGCCAGGCATGCAGGGCACACTATCTGTATTTTAACAGATAGCAAATGGCTACTTGATACAAAGACTCTTAGACATACTATTAATAGTATTATGAACCAGAAATATCATATCTCACATATTTATTTGTATATAAAATAAGTAACATATAATTACCTCCCTTGTATATATGAAAATGCTTATTTTGTACCGGGTAAATGAAATTTTAGTGTAATTCTTCATTGAACTGTACTATATATCAGTAGCAGGTTGTGCATAAATAAAAAGAAAATTAGTGAATGTTGAAAAACCATCAATCATACCAGTGTTGAAGTACTTATTACTTTCTGATCTAGCAATTTAGCCATTTAATTTTGAATATTTGTTTTTCTATATGGAATGAATTAAGAATACTACACCTCTTTCTGAAATCTATCACTGGTTTGGGGTCCATTGCAAAAAACCTTTGATTCTCCAGGGTAAACAGCACCCCTAGCTGGACTATTGTCAATAGGAATACCTCCAGTAAATGGGCTACCCCTTATACCACTTGTATTTCTAATAAAAACAAAATAAACGAAAAAACATCTAGCAGTGTCTAGTTTAAACTTAACAACAATAAATCTGCATTAAAAAAAAAAGGTTTTATACTTCAACTCTTTCCGTTAAAGTTCAAAATGGAACAAAAGAATTCACATTTCATGCCCATGAATTAATTCTCTAATTGCAAATGCTCAAGTTTATGATCATGAATTTACTACATGTATAAGAACATACTATGGACTATGAGAATTGAATAAAGAGATCTACAATTAAAACATATAAATATGATAGTGCATACCTTTCTTGGTGAAACATACTGGGCATATCAACTTTTTTAAAAGGTTTATTTTGTTGATTATTTTTTAAATTCTGTTGATAGCCTTGTTGCTGGGCTGATCCATAGCTCTGCTGAGTGTTTTGTTTATAATTTCTATAATTCTGTTGGTTATTTTGATGACCTTGATATGTTTTAAGCATTGGAGCTTGTGTAGGTTGAAAGCTTTGCTGCTGATTTCTATTGTTTCCTTGTTCCATGCCAAACTGGAGCCCAGAACTAGTATTACAGATTCTTTGATTTCCAGATGTGATGGTAGCACTTGGAAATTTTCTTGGTTGACTGACTTTGCTCTGATTATCATATGTTGTTTTATTTTGGTTTGTATATCCTCCTTTAAAATTTCCAACACTCTGCTGTTGTGTAACAGAGTTTATTCCCTTAGTTTGCTGTTTCATAGGTCTCGAAGAATCTCCCATTTGATTTATACTTGAAAAAGAATTTCTATTTGTGTAGAATGATGCTCCAGTATTTGACTGGTTGAATGGTTTTTGACAATTTCCCTGCTGACTAGCATGTTTTCTTTGCTGAAAGGGTTGTGCTGGTTGATCTCCCCTTTCAGTGATTGGAGCATTCTGTAAAGCTGAGAATCTCTGGAGACCTTGATCTGAAATAAAGCTCAACATTATTATCAATTCAAGCATAAATAAAAAATAATCAGTTGCAATATTATCTTATGATAAGCTTGCTCTTCTTACTTCAACTTTTAAAGTCCAATTACTCCAGAACTCCTATAGTAGATTCATTATTAATTCTTGGATACCAATTTTCATGGATTTTGTGGGTACAAGTGCACAAGGAATTTAAATGTTGAACAAAGTACAAGTTTTCTATAATCTTGTATACAGATTTTGACAAAACCATGAAATCAAATATCAATGAAGCGCAAAATTCCCTCAATCCACGAAAATTGGTTACTGTAAATTCAGAAATTATTGCGTGTATTTATAATTGCGATTTCCAAAAAATGAACAAGAACGCGAGTTTAATTATTGCGATTTTAGGAAAATTTACATAAAAATGTATGTATCAGATATCAGAATGTGAGTTCTTATTATTGCGATACTCACAGAGTTGCATTGTTCGCTTTAATAAAAACCTCGCAATAATTTCTGAATTTACAGTACCATGACAATAAATGAATCTACAGTAGCATTTACACTTCCTACATGTATCAGTAAGATGCCAATTCAGTAGATATTTTACCTTAAAGCTTATATATATGCTTCTCATTATTACATTGTGAGCTTAACTTGATATTGAAATTTTCCAAATCTGATGCTTTCCTGAGTGAAAAAATTACACTACCTATCAACCTAATTTAAAAAATATCAGCTTTTATTTATATGATAAATCTGTTCCATTAAAACATATATGATACCCAATGATGGTATTTTGAAAATGTGTGAACCAACTGCAGATGCAATTTTAAAATTTCAATTACATTTTCATTGTAAAAAAATATTTGACACCCACTAATAGTTGAGTTTTCAAAGTGCCTTCCCTGAGTTCCATGTATGTTTTTATGGAGAGGTGAAACTAGTTTTATTTAATTTGAGTCCAAGTAAGGATGCAGCAAATATGGTCCTCCTTACATTTTATTTTATCAATTGTCATCTGTATCTATATATCTTTTTTCTTTTGTGTGTCTGTGGTGTTAGGTTCTTGTCTCATCAATATCTACCCCTATCTATAAATAACATTAAGATACAAACTGTTATTTCTTGACCTATTTTCATTACTGAATCCACCAACTGGCATCAAACCTACATAAAATACGGATAGAGTCCGATAGACATAAAAATTTCTTTATCATATCCACCCATTTTATAATTCTTTAACAAAAGCTTTTATTTCACTATTTGCCTTACTTTCAGTGTTGGAAGTAAAATTAGTTTACATACATGTACAAGATTTTACACTATTTCAGTGTTTATAATGATGAAATATCTCAAACTTATGTTCCTTTTTGTGATAAAATTAGCCAGGCAAGACTGAGCAATATTTGTGTTTGTCATAACTCTAGGCTCTGAAAGGAGTCTGTGTAAGTCAGTCAAGAAATATCTTTTTTTTTAATTTGAAGACAAACATTTTCAATAAAATATTAAAAAGCTAATTTTAAATTTTATTGTTTATTTGTATTAAAAGATTTCATAAGCTAAACTTTAAAACTTGGAGAAGAGGGTAATTTGGTCAATTTGGCTATGACAAGAAACTTTTTGGATGAATTATATCAAAGAGAAATAAAACAGCAGATTAAATGATTATACCAATCAAAGGTCACCAGAATGTTGCTTCAGGCTTGTAGTTCACCATGGGAGATAACTCAAACTAGTTTTTATTTCAAATTTGCATTTATGGAAAACTCCTGATTGAATATTGTCAGATCATAATGTTTATTCCATATATTCATCTTTCAAAATCCTCAGTACCTAATGGCACTATGAATAATTTCTAAATAGCAGAAGGCTGTTGCCTAGATTGGGTTAAATATGTAACTGTAGAGCATGAATCTTATTACAAAATCACTTAATTTGTCTCCTCTGGGACTTGAACCTGGGACCTCTGTGTTACAAGGCAGCTAGCGCTCAAACCAACTGAGCTAAAGAAGTAATTCCCTGGCTCAACTGCTTACGGCTGGCTAAGTATCTACTTCATGTACTAAGGGAAGTAATCCCATCACAAATACAAAAGAAAATCTATATTAGTTATTATTATGCATTTTGTGTTAAATTGTAACAACTAATCTGTGGACTTGATGAAAGGGAGATAAGCACTTGTTCATTATCCACACCTTTAGAGTCATTTAATTATCTACAAAATGTTCTCCAAATAAAAGTGGTGGTAAGATGGTTTTGCATGACCACTAAAATTTGGCAAAGGACTGACATAATTTTGGTATTTTGCAATAGGAATAATAGTGAGGACCAACAGATTTTATTCCAGGACCACTCAGGAAAAAAAGATTTCGATTACTCTGAAATTGATAAGTTGCAGTGCAAGGAAAAGAAATACATGGAAGTCACCCTATAACACATCTTAGAAATGACAGTACCTTGATATTTATTCGTAATAGAATGTCCATCCTGAGGATCAGCAATAACAGCTTGTCTTGGTCTCTTTCTGTAGTTAAAAATTGGAACTGGTGTACTTTTCCCTCTATCCTGAAATTAAAAAAATATAATGTCTTAATGTTTATGCATTTATTCAAATAATCATTTCTAATGTATGGATATATTTTCAATATTGTATAAATTTTTAGTTTCTAATAATTAGAAAAAAAATTGTAAGTATATGAAGATACAAAATCCAATGATAATAAAACATAAACCTGAATTGGGTGTGCCTGAAATCACTTTTCGAAATGATTTTTCTAATACAAAAGTTTTTACCAAAATATTTATCCAAAATGTGTAGACTGACCACTGTTATTTAATTTTACAGAACAAAACGACAGTACAGTATTGAAGTGCAGAACTCTGAAGTCAAATTCTGAATAAAATTCTTGTCAAACACACGACAAAATAATAACGTTTTCTTATATGTCATGCAATATTAATATTCATATAAACTGAACTTTATAACCCTACATACATGTATGTAAATTAAGGGATTATAGGAGTTTCAATGTTTGATCTCTAGCATTTTGGAATCAAGGTTGTGTTGCAGCTACTTTATTGAGTGAATAGTTATTGCATTATCTAATTATTTGCTGTTGTCACTTTTAAAATTTCTCTGGATATGTACTCATGATTCATGGTGCTGTTGTCAAAATGTTTCATAAATAATTGTACCCTGTGGTTGATTGAAGGCTCAATTCTATAAAAATTGTAATATTTTGATCAAAAATCACAAAAGGTCTCTTTTCTTCAAGGGCCACCAGGGAAAAAGCAATACTTGCTGTAATTGAAAAAAATATAGTAAATGTCATTCATTTTTGTAAGACTCAGTACACACTAGCTGTTATATATCTCAGAAGATGAATTCCTTTTCTTTTTAATGTATTATTTATAAATATAAATCAAGATAAAAGAAGAACATGTCAGAGGACACAAATGCCCCACTCAAACTTTGCAACAAAAATGGGACTGATCGAAAGACAGAAAGACAGCAGGAAGGAAAGATAGAAGGATGGACAGTCAAGGGTAACACTTAATGCCCCGTTGCCTACAACGGGGGCATAAAAATGATAATTATCATATATATATATCCTTAATTATATATCAATAAACTAAAACGAATTCTTAATCCTGAAATATTACAGGAATCAGGATGCTAGCAAATTAGGCTCCGTTTTGAAAAAGTCCTTTAGACTGAAGACAGGAAGTCCTTAAAAAGATTTGAATATATATAATATGAATATTATTGTACAATAAGCATGTTGCATATGTCACAGACTCACAGCCAATGACAAGGAGCACATTGGTCCTACTTAAAGAATTATCTCCTTTTGACAAGGAGCACATTGATCCTACTTAAAGAGTTATCTCCCTTTGACGAGGAGCACATTGGTACTACTTAAAGAATTATCTCCCTTTGACAAATACTTCTTCTTTTTCAGATATACAGTTCAACTTCATTACATTAAAAATTACACACTTTTGAACTTTTAAAAGAAAAAGTACAAATCTATTGTGTCAAATACTAGGCTTGACATAAATGTTTGTCCAGGACAAGTGAAAATAGACTTCAGACATGTAGAATCAACATAATTAATAGTTGTCCAATGGGACAAGTGAAAAATCATCAAATTAGAACTTATTAACCTACGATTGTTAATTTACATTATTTCCAGAGTGTTGCATAATGTGTAACAATAGTAATAATAATAAATTCTAAAGAGGGTAAACACAGTTAGTCACAACAAACTATTCTTCCCTGTGGTCCTCACATACAAATAATACAATACAATAAAAATCAGATATTTACACATAGTTTATTTTCTAATCATAATAGTTCAATGTACCGATCATTATAAGGCCATAAAAAAGAATATCTTTGTTTGCCCTAACCCTACCTACCCAGAAAATATCAGCCTACTCAAAATCTTTTATTGTCCTGATGTGAAAAAGTTTTTTTTAATCAGATAGGCATGAAGACTATAAAACATCTGACACTTCAATTTCTTTTTGCCGAAAAAAAAAAAAATGCCTACCTACCTACCCACTGTCTCTACCTTTGGATAGGGTTTGGGCAAACAAAAATATTTTTAAGTGTGGCCTAAACATGATAAGAGATGAAACTGTTAGAATTGTACATGTAGTAAAAAACAAAAAATATAATATACAAATCAAAATAGTACATTGTAGAAAACAGAAACTTATAAGGACTATATGTAAGACATGAATGGTTTGCAACCATTTGAGTATTGATGGCTTCCTAATTGACAACTTAATTGAGGGTAAGTGTCTGCTGAAGGTTAACAAATTTCGTTTTATCCCATCACATGATCAGATTGCATCATCAATTTTAGTTTCTGTCAGATTTTACAATTGTTGCAAGCATGCATGATAAGGGGTCTCATTTAGGCAGGGGGGGGTCTGGATTCTGGATCCCCTTAAGGTTTTGTCAGATCCCATTTCCCTCTTATTTTGTGATTATCGTATGTTTTTTTGTTAAGTCACTCATCAGATTATAAAAGGGTGAAGAGACATGTATTTGCAGCTACATTAAATGTTGACATTTAGTTGACAAATGTTACTACCAGTATATGAAATTCGGGATGATGTAAAAACTTTAACATTGACTCAATGTTTTTTTTTTAATTAAGGTAACTATTTTGTCTTTTTTTTTATGTTGAACCAATGTTAGTATTCAATGTTGAAATTTCATCTAAAACTGGTATTATTTGACATTTGTAATCACATAGACTTTGATGTGGAATCAGTGTCAGCATTCAACATTGAATGAAGCTATTCATCAGAGTTCAACAATATGTTTGTCAAATCATTAATACACAATTTGCTTTAACCAAACTTACTCCTGAAACTTATTATGACATTGCTATGTTTAAACCAATACTTCGTAGCAAGGCATTTTCAGAAGTGGCAAATCATAAGTTTATTAAGCAAAGACATGCTATATCGACAACGTAACTAGAACAGAAATATTTCAATAATTGGAATTCTTATTCATTTTTGCCTGCAGGAAAAAATTAGTTTTACGTTTGAAATGGTGTTTGCTCTCCTAGCTATGTCAACAACAAAATTTACCTTATAATAAAATACTGTATCTTCTCATTGTGGATGTGTTACCATAGGGCCCAAGATTTCTGTTTCACAAATGGGACATTGTACCCCAAATATTCTTAATACAGGTGCTTTGAGAATTTGGACATCATACCTGGTGACACATGTATGTCAGAAGATGTTCACGCTCAGTTTTCGAGCTTACTACAGGCCTAACAGCCCAGGTTTGTAAAAATCCTGTTGAGCCTGCAAAAATCATCTCTACAGGCCAATAAAATCTAACTAAAATTTTTTGTAAAAATTTATTGTGAAGACTGCACTCTTCTGGAACACCTGATCTTACTCCTGGTTTGTCCATGCTGTAGTTCTATGTTTTGTTTAGTTACACTTGTTTTGCCATATTTATTGATTATGATGTTAACCAGTGCTGTCGGTATGCTTCACTTGTCCTCAGACATCTGCATGACATCAGCAATCTTTCATTTAATATCGGAGAAAAACTGTCAATAATAAAAAACCCACTACATTTGGGTCGAGGCTTTGGACTTGGAGACAAAACTTGACAAAATGCCCCTTAATTAAAACAATAAATTCCAGAAAAGGATGACTGGAGTCACTGGGCCACCTGAGCCTTCTTGAATCCACCCCTGAATTATGTACTTACTCAGTTACTGTCCAATTACTAAGTTTGCAAAACATAAGTATAGTTTTTTTAATTTCTTCAATGTTTCTTGGGTACAACAATTAATTTTTCAAGGGGACTTGGAAGATTTTGTCAATATGTTTCAATGAAATATTTTGTAATATGTTTATATATTTTTTTACGTATATAGTATTGTGTATGCCTTTTGCCCTTCATAAACAATGGGCTCAATTTGTGCTTTAAGTATTGAATTGAATTGAAGTATATATTTTACTGAGACCAAGATTAAATAAGGAATGTTGATGATTGTAAACTGTACATATACTAACAAGTATTCACTACTTTTGACAACAAATTTTGATTCAATGGCTTTATAAAATTATGATTTTCACAGATTCCTGGCTCTTCTTGTAACATTTCATGTGTAACGCCTGACTTCAATTCCTGTTTTCCCACACAATAATTTGACTTTCACATGTCATTCTTACAAAAATCTGCCAATCCAGCATCACACTTAGACCACAATGAGAACTATATCTCTCATGGTCCTTATTATGTTTTCTGATTATTTGTGCAGACCCAAATTGTCAAAACATATCATAAGGACCTATAAGAGCTACTGTAACATTTTGGCAACTAGCATGATAACAGACCAAAAAAACCATAACATTCGAATATTCAGTAAAGCAAACAATGAATTATTTGGGTAAAAGGCAATTTCCTGGATAACACTACATTAGGAACCATAGAAGTCCATTATTATAGGTTTGCACATTTAATATGCACTATTAATTGTGTCAACAGCTAAGGACAGTTTTATAAGATTTTACACTTAATTTGGATTCGGAGAAGTTGAACAATTGGATTTTCTTGTAACCTTGGGGGAGGGGGGGACACTTCAATACTTAATTGATAGGGGTGCAACTGGTTCTGTTACCCCCACCCTTTTCATATAAGTTTCGCTTTAAAAAATGTCTACCTTTTCATATCTATTTTATATTTCTGATAGTTTTCCCCACTAATTCACATATTTCCAAGCTGGAAAATGCGGCCTATTCCAGCGCCACGTCCTATCATCTTGTATATTAGTTCGAGATTACTCTGACGTCCAACGGCTGTTTTGCCAGACAAGCTGGTGCAGTGGGACGGCCCCAGCTTGTCTGGCAAAAGAGCTGTTGGACGTCAGAGTAATCTTGGACTACTTGTATATATAGTAACAGAAAGTTAGTGGGCCCCCCCCGAGCTTGTAACTCAGCCCTCAAATTAAGGCTATTAAAAAAAGTCGCCTGGGCGACCTATGAAGCCTCCAGGCGACTTTACTTTCATTGTTGGTTGCAATTTGGCGACTGGTACTATTTTGACCTGGCGACCGTAAAATTCCGGATAACCAACCTGCCTCCGGTCGTATTTTATTAAGTTTTATTCGCAGTCATACGAGAGCTTGAATGTATGCTAAATCTTTAATATGATTTCAAGCATTTTTAATCTTAACGGGGTCTATAAAGGGCTTAACTTAACTGGGAATTGAAGCGTCTGATGAAGTGTTTTCAGGACCAATACATTATGGCAGCTAAACAGATGTTGCTGTCTGGATTTTTCAAAACAACTACCCAAAACAACGATGTTTCGCCAGATAAAAAACAAAAAGAAGGGACGGAGAGTTCCTCTATAGAAACTCTGGCTTCTGAAAAGCCAAGTATATCTTCTAATGTTACTATTAAGCGTAGAACGCGGAAACAACCTCAATGAATATTTACTTTTTTGTTAACTTAGTCATGATTTGGTCATTGTGTTTCTTTAATCAATGTTGATTTAATTAGTAAAGTAAAGAAGATCAGAACAAAAGATATACAAGGGTTAACTATAAGCAGTATTTACTTTGAACTAAGACTAACTTATTTTAAGTCTACTATTCTATATCATAGAAAATATATTGATGTGCGTTTTTTACTAGTCTTCATTATCTCTACTGACTAGACTTTCATAACAAATTTTTTAGGCGACCTGAAATAATTTCCTGGCCACTAAAATTTTGAATTGGCCACTGAAATTTTATGTCTGGTGGCCAAAAGGCAACCTGGTCTTTAAACCTACTTTGAGGGCTGTAATTAACTTGTTAAATGCCGAAATGGACAATCTAAAATCAAAGTACTGAAGTACTGAACATCGGATGACCACAAGTTCTTGAGGATGGTCAAAAGCACTTGTCTCAGAAAAAAACAACATATCTCTTTACCTGAAACTGAGGTTAAGGTACAGAGATATATTTTTTTCTGAGACAAGTTCGTGCGTGGATGATGAATAAATGACAGGAAATTCAACTTCACCATAATAACTATTATATTGTAGTGATACAAATCAGTATACATGGTGGACACTTTTCTGTAAAAATTCGATTTTTCTAAGATTGGATACGAGTAGGCATTCATATTTTCCCGCAAAAACAATTACAGAGTTACCGGTCCTCGCAAAAAGTTCTCTGAGATATTCTTCCGCATGCTTTAACACAATTTTTCGGTACGTCTGCATTGATATTATCAATGATTTTTTACTTATATATATATATCGAACTACAAAACATTTTCATATTATTAATTCATGTTGTAAACAAAAATATTTTTATCAGTATTCATTGAAGAGATGTATTTATATCAAACGATAAGGAATGTTATTTTGCATTCGTTTATGTGCGCATATTTATCATGTTTATAGATCGGTTACAAACCCAAAACTAATTTACATAATGGAAATCTGGGCGATAGCAATACATCTGAATGACCCCAAGGTCATCGCGATGTAAAAATGATCCAATGAATGTAGCTGTGTTTTTAAATTACAAGAAGTACAAGTGAATAACTATGTAGTATATGCAATTTTTTTTATGTTTTCGTAGTTCAATAAAGCACGAATATTGTATATGTCTTGAACCTGTTCACACTCAGTTTGAAGTTGCAGACGATAAACGGCCAGTGGATCAAGCGGTCCGCCGGTCCGAGTCAGCGTTATATCTTGCGTAAACAAAAGTTTAAAGCTGTGAAGTAACATATTATTCAATATAACATGTGCTTTTACTAAGACATATGAGATTTTATATGAATATGTACCATCAAACAAATTGAAAATTCGGGTCGAAATTCCCTCTGCTCCACTACACACAACTTATCTTTTCATTAGAGAGTGTTTCAACAAAATCAAAACTATCGCCAGATTGTTTCTTCTAAGAACCATATAAAATTCCACCTAATACTATTTATAAAGTTTTAACAATAAAGCACCACAACGACCTTTAAAAATCGAATGTTCAGCGCAAGAGACAATTAAATGAAACAAATGATAATAATGAGGAACCAACAAGCCGTGCAAATACGAAATTTACGCGTGATACAATTGTCAGGAATAAAATCATCATCAGAATTTAACATTTTGTACGGCCACTGAGACGCGCGTTTCTCCTTTCCATGTATAATCAAACATGTTACAAATAAAAAGAAGCGTATGCAGTTCTGTTCATATACAAAACAACAACATGTTCTTTAAATATCTGAATGTTCCTTATGAAGTAAAGGCGAAAACAAATCAACTAACCAACTTGATCAAATTGAATAACCTTGCATTGACTGATTCGGCATACTTAATTACAAAACGACTAAGAGACCCTCATCGTCACTTGACCCGTGATTTTCCTATTTCAGCCAACGGATATCGCACTTAAAGCACTCTTGCAAATTGTCGCCAGACTATTATTCTTTTTTATTACATAACATTTAACCCATTGTATGCCAGAGGGCCGATTTTGGGCCGATCTGTACATACTACGTTCAGTGCCAGAGGGCCGATTTTAGGCTGATGTTATTTTAGCGACGTTACCAACGCCGTCATCAATACAGAATTGTGACGTCGATCTCCCGCCACCTAAGAGCGCACTTGCCACTTCCACTTGGCGTTGCATTTCAAAAATAGCGTATGGCTAATTTTTGGTTCAGATATTATTTGTTTGTCTCGAAAATTACCTCACTGTTTCTCACTATTCAATGAAGACTTGTAAGTGGTCCCGCTGGATGGGTTTTTGTCTTTTTGACACATTCCCCATTTCCATTCAATTTCCTATTCTTTAGAAACACTTTTGTCTATCGATAGTCCATTTGTTTCTTTTACTTGCATGATATTATTTACGGCTCAAATGTTTTGTACAGCTTTGGTGTTTGGATTTTTTTCTTTCGCACATAGTGCAGACAGATTCTGTTTTTGTTTTAGATTTTTTTTTGTGTGTGGGTGGGTGGGGGGGGGGGGGGGTAAGTCATTAGCATATACATGGCGAATAAATAGATAGATTTCACAATTTTAGATATATTCATTGTTCTTCCACACATACATGATTATGTTTGCATTTTTTATGAAGTCCATTTCCACATCTAACACAAACAGTTCTCGTTCTCTTTCTCCCATTCCACCCGTTTCTGTCTGAACAACCGCTACAATCTTTTTCTTTTCCGTCGGGGACCTTACGGAGTCGTATGCGCGCATTATTTAGTTCACGATTAGGGAGTCTCTGCTGACGTGATAAAAGATGCTCTTGTGCGAGATCCTCAATTATACTTTGCAGAAATGATAACCTCGAGAGACGTGGTGCATCAGTATTTTGTTTATAAAGTATATAAGCATTTGTTACCATTCTTTGTAGTAGATTGAATACAATTTTTTTCCATACTTTCATAGTTTTTCTATCATCGACATATGCGCTGACAAGCTGATCAGCTAGATCTACTCCTCCCATTTTTGTGTTGTAATATTCAATCATTTTTGGTTTCCCGTTATAATTAAGTTCGGCTCTACATGCAGTGGATAACAGACGGACAGGTTTCCTACGCCTAGCTTCCTTATACGCACATAGCAATAACTGTCCTTGTCTTAAAAACTTAGCTTCGTTTTCATCTATTGTCGGGTTTTTTATAGAGCTTGGCATGGCACGATTTTTACGTAAAGTTCCAGTCAAAAATGTCCCTTTCCGCAGTAGTTCTTTTGCTAAATCAAGTGACGTGAAAAAGCTGTCTGTGACAACGTGGTAGTATTTATTAAAAAAATTGCACGAGTCTAAAAGTGAATTTACTACGTAACTTCCCTGTAACATTCCGGCAGGGGTTGGGTCATAACGCTTTCCTTTATACACATTAAGATGAACAATGTATCCCGTTATTGATTCAGCAAGCACCCATAATTTAACACCGAATTTCGCTGCCTTTGAGGGTATATATTGAATCATTATTGACCTGCCCCGTGTTCCTATTATACTTTCGTCTATGCTTAAGGATTGATTTGGTGTATAATATTGTTTAGATTTGGCATTAAACAAATCAACGAAGCATTGAAATTTTCCGGTCGGGGAATACTGTGGATCATCACGGTTAGGAATCATATCATTGTTAGTTATATGAAAAAACTTCAAAATCAATTGGAACCGGTTCCTTGAAAACATGTCTCTAAACCATTTTGTTGATTGGCTAGCAAACTTTGTATTCCAATATTCGGTTATAACCGGTTTCTTAATGATACCCATATTGAGAATAACCGCTAAAACGCTTTCAGATCTCTCAATGTTAAAACCCCAACTTTGAACCAGTCATGCAGGCGCGAGAATCGTTGAATTCTGTCTTTACTAGCAATATAGTCTGCTGCATACCTGCAAAGAAATAGGTTTTATAAGTTTTCCATCGAAAGTTACTTTTTCTCCATTGAAACTGTTTGTTTTTTAGAAGCAAGCGGTCATAATTTTCTCACGAAAATGTACCCTTTCTCCACGAAAAAAAGAGCTAGCGCTAAGATTACTTTTTATTGTTTTGCCGAGAAATAAGGCAACACATCATGAAAAAAGATGAAAAGGCACAATGTTTTTTTTTCTTGTAAAGATTATAACCGCGTGAATGAGGGGGTGCCGATCATAGATCCGCCAATGGTGACTGTTCTATTGTAAATGAGGTAGTGTCTCTTCGTACATGCATGTGTGTAAAATGAGCGTTATGGGGCTCATTGTCTTAACCCCGAGGGAGTTACTGACTATCCTTTCGGGTATAACTGTGCCGACAGCACTTGCCAAATCATACCCTGTTCTAACCAGAAAACATTGAAAAACATACCCTGTTCTAAACAGAAATATTGAAAAACATACCCTGTTCTAGACACGCTCAGAAAATGTATACCTGTTCTAGACACGCTCAGAAAATGTATACCTTGTTCTAGATAGAGACCTATATGTTCTAGACTAGTTCAGAAATTTATACCCTGTCACCAAACAATTCATTAATGTAAGATCCTGTTCTAGACAAATACTTTGTCTAAAAAAGACCCTGTTCTCACCAGCAGGGCATGAAAACGCGACCCTGTTCTAACCAGCAGGACATGAAAAAGGGACCCTGTTCTAACCAGCAGGGCATGAAAAAGCGACCCTGTTTTGTGGCACACTCGTACCACAAAAAATATAGGAAGTAAACCCCCGGGGTCTTAACTTCCGACTTATTTATAAAATGCCAAATAACTTTTTTAAAGCAAATAAGCAGCTCAAATGTTCGACTTATGTCCGGTTTTAAATTATGAAAATGTTCTATGTTTATCAATTCCTTGGTGATGTATACATAAAGCATGGATCGATAAAATATGTACATGATAGTACCTGTTGGTTTCTGTAACTATTTGTCTTAAGAAATCCATTGTCATAAACAGGAAAAAATAAGATATAGGTCTTGGATTCCTTGGAGGAGCGTCTTGAAGTCCAACATTCTCGGCAAAGTTCTGTTGCATTTCATCTATTTCTGGTGGGTAGATTCTAAACCATGGACGTTGGTTCGGCACATTTTCATCTTCGCTACTCTCCGATTCTGTGATCTCTTGAGCTAGATCAACATCTGAATCCGTTTCACTTTCAATATCGGAAATTCGGAATCTTCGCAAATGTCTGACATTTTGGAAGCGCAATGCCAATAGTTCCAAAAATGACGTCATGTTTTTAATTGTGACGTTACTTAAATGTAGAAAAAACCAAGCACTTTTCGAAAAATTAGGAAAAAAAGGTTATATTAGGCAACAACCATTTTCTTATCGGGGGGGGGGGGGGGGGCTGGGATTTTCATTGTGTTTCAGAACCTTCCTCCGATAATTTTTTTTTTCTTATGAGAAGGAAAGCAACATTTTTTTTCCTATCATGTGAAATAGAACTACATGAAGCAGGTGACAGCATAAAAATTTGTTCACGCTACAATGCAAAATCTAATTATTTTTCGGTCAGCAGCTAGTTGAAATTACTTCTAGAATCAGATAAAATCAATCACTTAGCTTCAGAAGCAAAAATGTTCAAATTAAATTTGTTTTTGAAATAATAGTCTGTTCTTTGAATCAAATACATGTATCTGTAAACAAAATCGTTTTTACTGGCAATATTGGCTTCCACTAATATCTAGAGCCGGCAAAATAGCATATATATTTTTTTGGCGACGCCAGAAAAATAGCTTCTGCCTTATAAAAACTCAAATTGGGACAGAGTCACAGAGTGTGATCATTAATGGGCTTATAAGTACCCGTTTTTATCTGCGTGTAGGTACAAATATTTATTTTATTCCTAATAAAATATACATTTTATATTCTCTTACATTGTGTTACATTCCAAACACAAGATTTACCGTTATCGCTTCATGACATGAAATTATTTTATTACTCTGAATCTTGGTTTGCATCCGTCCGTCCGTCCAAATTATGTATCCACATCTCCTCAGTAAGTAACAATTTTAGTTTTATTCCGGGGGGGGGGGATATGTTTGAGGTCAAATGCAGGACGGGGTTTGTTAGTGAAAATATCAAGGATGAGCAATTGGTTAAAATAAAAAAGCCGGAACACAAAATGGGCACAAAATTAAAGATTATTTTAATTCAGAAAAAAAAAATTGCGCGCACCAGCGTGACGAAAGACAATGCCACGATCGAAATTTTGCCTAAAAAATAATCAGGATCCATAATTTGATCCAAATTCCCCATCTTGAAAATTAAATGATTGCTTTTATAGAGACAAACAAGATTGCATCTCTTTAGGGAAGGAAGCTGGACTTTTTGTTGTAAATATTCTGAGTTGTTAGTTTTTGTAAATATATTATGAAATATCAAGAAACTCTTGTCTATTTTCTTAGACCTCGGCGTTTTATAGTCTTAAGTGTTTCTGGCGAAAATAATATTTGGCACCGGATGGACCTCTGAACAAAGTTTTCTTTGCTTGATAATATTTGACATAGTATGAAACGGGTGGCAAAAGGGTTTCGTAATGTGTATGGTGGCCGTGCCGTGAATTGGGCTTTTCAAAATATCTGACGTTTGCATTTTATGTATCAATACATTTTTCGGAAGGTATTATAGTTTTCCCCTCATTATCCTACTACATGTTCTGCATAATTTGCATTGCATCACAATTTCAAATATAGCTAGACTTGGTGGTTTTTTTTATTGATTGTATGTTTATAATATATCGTGTTATTTTGATTTATGTTTCTGAGGGTATAATGATTTGTTATTGAATAAACATTATTATAGATAGATAGATATTAATTTTGACAAGTAACAATATTGTATTATTCCGGAAATATCGGAATTGCCATATCATATGCTGTAGAAATGGAAACCATCATTCATTTCTCAATAGAACTTTCTTCTATTGTTGACGTCACAAAGCCTCCTTTACCTTCGCAACGACTTCCAAAACAAGCCGTGGCACTGAACGCAGAATTTTGAAATTTTGCCGTGGCAGCGAAAGGGTTAAGGTTCCTTTAAATGGCGATACGTTAATCATTGTATTTCGCTTTCGTTTTGGGTGAGAAAATGCAACACAGAACAAAAAATGAAGCCATTTTGCGTTACATTATCCTAATCATAGAATAGAATAGAATAGAATAGAAAATTTTATTTTAAGTCGGGTTAACATGAAACATTACAAACATAAGCTCTGTATCCAACCTCACTCACTGAGGCATGCGCCGGAAAGTAATCTTCAAAATGTTGATGGTTTTCTGTACCTAAAGAAGAAAGAAGAAGAAGAGCTTTTTGCCGACATTAATAACATAACAACACATACAATATTAAGACACATAAAACATATAAAGCATACACATTAGACATGCAAAGTAAGACAGCTATATTGCATAAGCAAAAATTTTCATATATAAAAGCATAGCACAAACAAGCAAAGCACTAAACTAGATTATAAGCACTAAACTAGATTATAAGCACTAAACTAGGTTATAAGCACATGCAAATCAGACGAAATAAATAAAGCTCTTTCACCACCTAACGTTTCTATAGGTAAACCCAATAAAGGATACTTCAACATCTTTCAAGACGGATTGTTTTAAACTATTTGAAAGACCAAAATATCGTCCACCAGCAAAATTGAATATTAGAAAAAATTAGAGTACATGTCGCCAGGTAATGAAAGATGCTCTTTCACCCCATTGTAATATACATATATATGTTGTGTACAAGTTATCATTTGTACAAATTATAATTTGTACAAAAAAATTGCACAAATAATAATTTGTATTTTCACTTTATACAAACTGTAATTTGTACAAAAAGTGCTTGTACAAATAAATTTAATTAAAATTGACTTATAACTTGTACAATAATTTATAGTATGGATTTTGTTATAAAAAAAGCATTGATACACACTATAGAATTTTTATTCAATGACCACACAATAAACCTTATTTACAAAATACAAAAATACCCAGATGGAGACAGGAAATGTAATTGATACATGCATATCATTTAATTCTGATAGTACAATAGAAATTGGCACTTCCACGCAACCAGGATGACACTGACGTTGAAACACCAACCATACGTGCCAGGAAGCGTGCACTGTCTGGCCACCAGATTCAAGCCGAATATCTAACAAAGAAAACGAAACGGAAATTACCAGAACTTGCTGTAGGGGATAATGTCATTATACCAATTCCTCAGTATGATCGTGCCCCAACTGATCCTCGAAATATCTTAGGTGTATTTATTGAATCTGGGTACAGCATTGGAACAGCTAAAGGAATTTTAACAGGATATTTGTTGAGAAATCAAATTGAAGCTGTTAAAAACGCATCTTTATTCGCATCAACGGTTCATGAGCTTCAACTTTCGCTACGTGAATCAGTTAAAAAGCTTTCAAAAACTGGTGGTCAGGGTCCGCCAGGGGTTTCTTTCCTAGCTGTAAATGCAAAGGGGTGCAGCACTTCTAAATGTAGGTGTAGAAAGCAAAAGATGTTGTGCAATTCCCGATGCCATAATTCACTCACATGCTCAAACAAATGATACAGAACTATTTTTGTATTTTGTAAATAAGGTTTATTGTGTGGTCATTGAATAAATATTTTAAAGTGTGTATCAATGCTTTTTTTTATAACAAAATCCATACTAAATTATTGTACAAGTTATAAGTGAATTTAAGTCAAATTTTGTACAAATTGTAATTTGTACAAGCACTTTTTGTACAAATTACAATTTGTACAAAGGGAAAATATAAATTATAATTTGTACAATTTGTTTGTACAAAATGATAACTTGTACACAACATATATATTATCATGGTGTAGACGGGGAAAGCTACAAACAAACATTTGATTCTTATTTCTTTCAATATGTGTATATTGTAGATTTTCATGTATCACGTTTCGAAAATAATTTAGAAAATACTAAAAGGTTTAATAATGCGTCATTTCTATAATTCACTGAAACAAAAAGTATTCTGAAACAGTTTTTTGTTCGTACCGGCAAACTATTTGGTAGTGGTATGGTGTAAAGACTACATGGAAGTTCAAAAATATGAAATAAGTTCTTTTATATCAAGGTCGTACGCTCCAATAAGTGCTGACCTGTTTTACACTTGTCACCATAAAACTCATAACAATTAAGTACAGCTCCTTGTAAAACCCAGGCAGAGTGTGATTTATGACCCCCTTCACTATGCATGAAAATGGTCCTCATAAGTGGGAGTCATGTAAAAAAAAAAATTGCACATTTTTTTCAAAATTATAAATTGTTGCCATGGTAACAGCCAAGGCAAAATTTCATAAAAAACAAGGCGTTTTTTAGAAAAATCAGCCAACTTTATTCTTTATTTTTCAGGCATGTATTTTGCCAACAAAATTAAAACAATTCATTTTCAAGACAATGTGATACACATACAATCAGATTGTAAAAACAATATTGTGACCTCAGTTGTACATTTTGGGTAAATTTAGATTGAACTTTGAACAAAATCCTCAAATTTCTACTTTTTACAAATTGTGAAGTTTACCATGTATAAATGATTTAATTTCTTTAGTTACCAAGTTTAATATTTCAAATCATGTACTGTACATTTTTTATCAAAACATAATAATTTAAAAAAATGATTCAAATTTTTGGGATCTATAAGCATTTTTGGTTGCCATGGCAACAAAAATACTACATTTTAGGCTTTTAAAAAAAAAAAAGCCTTAACTTAAAATTTCAGTATGTTGAAACTCAAGTTATCCTATTATATAGACTTAACTTGAAATTGGTATTTATAAATGGAACAAAAAAAAAAATATCAAAATACAAATGTTTATGTATCAAAAACCTTTTTTTGGGGGTTGTTATGCAAAAATAATTCCATCATTTTCAGAAAAAAGTCAATTTTTAATATTCTTATTTCCCAAAGTTACTACTTTAAAAGTACTTTAAAAGTTTATTCAAATTAAACAATTTTTCACTGAAAGTGTTAAATAAGTGTTTTAAATTGTAAATAATTATTCAGATAGGCCCCTCTACCCAGCTGAGGTAGGGTGTAACTATTTATACAGCAAGAAAATATGTCCATAGCACATAGATGCCCCACTCCTCATACTATCATTTTCCATGAATATGGGTTAATTACAAATTAACCTTAACCTTAAAAGAAAATTTATAATTCATTTTTTTTACAAAGTTCTGTTTATTCAAGTTATAAGAAGCCATCTTAAAAGAAAATTTATAATTCATTTTTTTACAAAGTTCTGCTTATTCAAGTTATAAGAAGCCATCTTTAATGAATTTTTATATTCATACTTTTAGAAAGTGTCATGGACAAACAAACTGGATGATGGTCAAATTTTATTGTTGTAACATATATATACATTAACCATTTATAACTGTGCATTACTTTCTTTAGTAAGAAGTAAAGAAGATCATCCATAATAATAAATTGCTCTACAATGATACAATTTGTTATTTCATTAAGATATTAAACTCCTGAATGTTTTTTTAGATAACTAAGTTTTTTGCCCTAATGTATGGTTCAAAATAAAAGGCACAACATTTATGACAACTGTGCAAAATTTCATTGGCCTCCTAACTTATATATTTATGAAAAAGAGATTTAGAAAATATATAAAAGCATACCATTACTTAAAATAACCATCGTCAAGTGTTGCCGACTTCAATAGTTACCATGGAAACAAATATTATACATAGCAACATCCATTCAAAAGCTGTATAAATTGAAAATTATGTAAAAACAATAAATATATAGAGGGTATTTATTTTCGAATTGGAATATGACTGCATGCTTTGCTTCACTCACAGTCTTGTTTGTTTTATTTTCAGAAGGTTCAACAAATGTAATATATAATGTAACATTGGGGTTGGAGGGTCGGGAAAAAAAGAGTGGGTAGGTTTATTTTTTAAATGTTTCATACATGTAGATCCTTGAAAAGATAATTGCGTTTGGTCGGATTTTGTTCAGAGTTCATCATCTGATAATCAATTTATGAAAGTTAACAGATGACAAACTTCATGGGATTGCAATAGCCCAACCTGGCTTATGGTAAGGCAAGATTAATATTGTCCCTTACCGATTGTAAGAAAATTCTTAATTTCTTAGGGCACACACAAGTCTGAGATGTTATCCCACCAGCAAAAATCACAAACTTGACCTGTAACATAATAATAAGCTTACAAACCAAAAAATAGAATCATTTGGTCAAAGCATTTCTAAACTGAAACTGAAGTGTGATGGACGGACGGATAGACGGACAGACCAATTGAACACATTTTAAGTCGGTGGGGACTTAAAAAAATAAATAGTCAATTGGAGATCGTTGCTGTCAGAAGTCCAATATAATGGAATCCTCTTAATATATAGCTATAAACATATCATTAATAACTCCTGTGTTGTACTACATTTCCGCAATTGAAATTCTATCAGAACAAAATTATTGTACAAAATAATTGTATTAATTATGAATCATTCCTTACTATGCACCGTACTACATATATCTCATAATTTCATGATTCCGGTAACATTAGATCTTTTTTGCAGGGGGGATGGGGTTTAGTGGAAGCACAAATTTAATCCTTCTGAAATCCCCCTCCTTTCCTTTTAGATAGTAAACATGTAAAATTAGTTCGTCCCAAAATTGGTTTCCATTTTCTAACTTTAGTTTGCCTCAACCAAATTTTATGAAACATATACACAATGCTTATTACAACAAAACAGAGATCCAATTTTGAATTTTGGTGGCGTCACTTTAACTGTTCCCGAGTTATGCCCGTTTTGCTTTACTTTGCTTTGTTTGATACTTTAAAAACGATTAAAACCGAGAACCAGATCAGTTTAGAACTGTAAAGTTTGCCTAAAATGGCCTGGTTAACTGAAGAAATTTATAAAAGTGACCATGTGATCATAGGAGAACCTTTCTGGAGCCTTTTTTTCCCTCTAATACATACCATATAATATGTTCGACTTTTTATATTCTACATTATTTTTTAAACTAACCCAGCAAAAGAAAATTGTTTCACCTTTTCTCCTATCATGTCAATTACTGCCCCATTCTGTCAATCACTCTGTATCTTTATAGGAGTTCGGGTTAAAGGGTCATCCCGACCGTGTAGAGTAAATGATATATACCGATTCGATTGGCCAATAACTGTTTTAACACATAATAAACGCCACAAATTTACGTGTATGTTTTGGAAATACTGCAATCCACGGCTCCAAAGAAAGTTTCTTGTAGGGAAAAAGGGGGAATACGCCTTTGTGTAGTAATAAAAGGTTGATAAGTGTTAAATTATTAACTTTTTTATGTTTAGGCTTCTTCCTTAATTGTTACATTACTTTAATAATTGCGATTTAATGGTAGATTTCTTTTATCATTTCTGTTAGATTTATTCTCAATTAAGTCTTTATTATATAAACTTGTAATGATTAAGAATTTGACATATTGTGTAGACACCTATAAGTACTAGTATTGTTAAAAACTGTATGTTGCCCGCTAGATGTCATTAGATGTTGTTGTCGTTTGATTGCTGTGTTATTGACGTATAACCTCCATCTCCTATAGTTTTAGTTCCATTTTGGTGTACTTTCAAATAGGTGTATGAAAAATCATAACTGAAAGCGTTATTGAGTATAGATTAATTGCTTTTCTTTCCCTCAATAATATGCTTAGAGAAAGATGAACCGAGGAGATATGTACCTAAATTTAGAAAGTTAAATAATCAGAAAAAAAGGTTTCACTTTCAAATCTTAAACTCTCCGTCCCCTTGTTTTGACACAGTCACACTTGAATATGATCTTCTTTAAATTCGATCCCAAAAAAGTCACTTAATAGGAATAACTATTCAACAAGTCGTAATAAATTCCATTGAGCACAAACACTAATCCAAATCAGATTTCATTTATTTGAATATTCAAAAATGCATTACTTTTTTGGCAGAAATAAGTAAAATAGTTAATATTATCTGATTTGACTTTGAAGCACTTATTTAAGATTTACACTGTACACAAAATATCAGTCCCTAAGCAAATGGCAAAATCAAAAGCTCAAACACATCAAACGAATGGATAAAAACTGTCATATATTAATTCTGACTTGGTACTGGCATTTTCTTATGTAGAAAATGGTAGATTAAACTTGGTTTTATAGGTAGCTAAACCTCTCAATTTTCCTTATAAGGATCTATGAAAGATTCAAACAAAAACTACCCACCCTCCACCCCCTCCCCCAAAATGCCACAGTGTATATATTCAATTTGTTGAACCTTCTCAAGGAGCGAAGACAGGACTGTGTGAGTGAAACAAAGCATAGCATGCAGTTATATTACCATTAGAAAATTTAACATTATTTACATAATTATATGTAATTTTTACATAAAATTATATTATATATCTTTTGAATGGATGTTGTTATGGGTGATATTTGTTACCATGGCAACTGTTGTTAACAATACTTCACGATTGTAGTTTAAAGTAAAAGTATATATATGCTTCTATGTATTTTCTTAAAGGTTTGGAAACAATTGAGAACATTGAAGTCCCTATACTGCAGAATTCAACAAAATAATAACTCTCGCTTCCAGGGGAAAAATACGTTGCCACGGTGATAAAATTCAAGAGGGTCCCACGCAATATTCTATTTATTTCGATCAAGCAGTATTCAAACTTAGTTACTACAATGCTAGCTAAGCTTTACATATTTGCACTTTTCAGAAAAACACACGAGAAAATTTGATAGTTTCACAAAACTCCATGATTCAGAAAAATTGAAAATATGTGTTTTTTAGTATATTCTAACAAAAAATCTAAAAGTTGGGTTTAACTGCAATCTTAACTTAAGTAAAGCTTAAACCAAGTTATAGTAATGTTATATATGAAAATTTATGAAAAAAGTTTGATTCTATTCATTATCAGGCTCTGAATTGTAGTGATTTAGCTAATTTTTCAAAGGTTTTACTACGCTTAACTACCAAAAAATAGAGTGTCCATTACCATGGCAACCACTTGTGCCAGAGTCATATTTGATTGGTAATCAAATATGATTTTTATTAGTTAATATAGTTTTAGTCATATATTTAGTTACTTTGCTTATTATATTTGATACAGCTATGATTTTCACTCTTTAGTATTCAGTTTCACACTTTCCTTTATTGGACCTCAGTCATTTTCCTGTACTGAACCTCATTCAGTTTTGGAGGGAAAGTACTGGTCATTCTATTGGTCACTTGTGAGTTGTTTAGGTATTCTCTATTGATTCCTTTGTTCCATTTAATTTTCTAGTGACAGTATTGTTACTTACCTGTTTTATTAGCCTTGGTGACATTTTGACAATATTTGATATTGGATATTATATACATATTTCATACTTCTGTTGGAATTCATTATTCATTTCTACAGGTCAGTTATATTCTATTTTCTAACAAGAACTAATATATTGATGTTTTAACATATTGAATAAAAGATGAATGAATGAGTTGAATGAAAGTATATGCAGAGGAAGTGATTAAAATTAATAACACACATATTAAAATATAAACCTTTATTAGTAAAGCATATTTGGTAAATGTCAAATAGAATAAAGCATTTAAAACAGTATATAAACTTCATAGTTTTCTATACATTTAAAAGTACATGAGTACAGAGATCTGATACTAAGATAGACATTTTATTGAGTACATTGTGTTTTGATTAATGTAAGAATAATGTCCAGGTCAGTGGACTTATGAATGTTATATTTATTTTATTCAGATTATGATATTGAATTGGTTTTGATAGAAATCAAGTAGATGGTTCCACGCATGACCCATATACCACATATATGGTAAGGAATGTGTTACATGTTTTAGTTTGTGATTGTCTTGTCTATTTTGTAACTGTATAGTGTTATAGTGTTTATATGTAATTGTCGGAACACTAACATTGAGATTGCTAGTGCTTATGCTTATTTATAATACTTTAGAGCACATGATTATGAGACGTTATTTGTGCATTTTATTTTAATATAAGAGACGTAATAGCATTGGAATATATTTGACTTATTCCCCTTTGTCTATAAGTCTGTTTTATGTTGTTATGTGTTGTCTATGTAATGTGTATTTATTATTGTTATATATGTTGTAGGGTTTAATAATATGCAGTCAGTGTTAATAAAACCACTATAAAGAACCCTAGATAGTCCATTTGTACTTATTGAGCCTTTTGGACCTGCTATATTTTGGTGCCCAACGTGTATGTGATTCACCCTTTTGGAGCCTTACACTTGATGAACCGGAAGTACTCGGGAAGGTCTAAAAACAGGACAGATAAAACCAGGACAGTTATTTTTGATACGTTTTCATCTGTTACTTTTGTTTTACTCAACATATTGTTGAAATATAAACTGTATAATAAAGAACAGGGTATATACTTACGTTATTTGAAAAAAAAATTAAAATAAAAAATTAATAAGTTAAAAAAAATCTGCCAGGACAGTTAAATTTTAAGAAAAAAATGGCTGAAATTGCTGAGAAAAATTTACTTATTATTGAAATAATTTCTCCAAAACAACTGTCTGGCATAATATTTTTGTACGATTATAAAGTTAAGGGAATAATCATTCTAAAGATCTAAAATGTAATATAATTTTCGATTTTTAAAGCTAAAAAAATCTGCCAGGACAGTAGCCGATTACCTGAGAAATTTTGTTGAAATTACCTCAAAATCGTAATATAAAGTTAAATATCTTCTTCAAAATGAATGTCTGGTAAGCAAATGTTGGTTCATTGGAAAGTTTAAAGTATAAGCTTTAAGAAAATATAAAAAAATATGGACATTTATTTCATTAACACAAAAAAAATCTGCCAGGACAGTAGCCTACTCCGTTAAATTTCTGTATAAATGGCGGAAATTCACAACACAATTTCTAACTATAAATGAAATATTTTCTTTATTTCGATTGTTTGACATACTATTTTGATACTATCATAAAGTAACAGACACAATTATAATATAAAACTAAAGAAATTGATCAATTTTCATTCTTAAAGTAGATAAAAATCTGCCAGGACAGTAACTTATTTTTTTTCAAATCGAAATAGAAAGTTGAATAGAATATTATTATTTTTGTTATTCGTTGTAAAGTATGAACAATAAATTTTGTGAAAAGAAAAAAAAATATTCATTTGATAATAAAACCTCAAAAATCTACCCAACAGTCGTCCTATAGCTAATTAAATAATTGGTTGGCACGTGCCAAACTTAAGACCTGTCATTGAATCTGTGTATTTGTGTATTCTGTTATGTCAACCGTAAACCGAGCGAGTGGTAATGAGTACCTATGAGAAGATATTTAGTTTTTTATGTTCTAATTATTTACTAGGAATACAATTGAAACCATGGGTAGGTACACTTACACAAGTAGACAAAAAAATAATTTCAGATAGAAAGTGTTTAACTTCCGACATTGTTAATTATGCACAAAACATTCTTTTAAAACAGTTTCCATTAATCCAGGGTTTCCAGAACACATGTTATGCTCCAGTTTTCTGTAATCAACAAAAAAATGGCTTTCTGAGACAAGTTTTACACCTACACAGGGTCCGGCTGTACAAATTCATCATACAGGACATTCACACTGGGTTACTTCTTTAACCAAACAATCAAATGAAGTTTATATATTGGACAGCATGTACGACACACTTACAACATCTTCAGAAATACAACTTTCACAAATATATTCACATGGTAAAAAACGTCTGTTGGTCAAGATACCAGAAGTTCAGAAACAAACTAATTCCATAGATTGTGGGTTGTTTGCAATTGCAAATGCTGTAGAATTTTGTTTTACAAGTTTTTCAGGTGGAATACATGTAGAATTTGACACAGAAATTTTTAGAGAACATCTTGTGATTTGTTTAGAAAAAGGTGAATTTATTCCATTTCCAAAGAAAAAAATTGGCATGAAAGGTAAACCGAAATATAAAACTAGTGTGGTGGAATGTAACTGTCAGTGTGGCAAATGTGATTCAGTAGAAGACATGTTAGGGTGTGAATGGCAGAAAGGAGTTAAAAAATGCAACATTTGGAAACACGTTTCGTGTACGGGGATAAAAGAAGGTGACACATTCCTGTGCTCTAAACACATTACTAATTAGTGAATAAACACCTATGAGGATTTGACACCAATCAGTGACTTTGAAGTTTTTATTACTGTCAAAACTTAATTTAATTTGTTAAGAGTTTGCTTCCGATATAAAGGAGATTTTACAGTTTTTAATGTTTGTGTTTTTTTTTTTTATTGTATTGTATGATTATTTATATATATGCATGTATGTGTATGAAATGTTTTTGATTAATAAAATATAAGCCCATGCCCTTTCAATGATCTGTCTGCTACCTTTAATAAACTGAAAAGAGATCAAATTAATCAACATAACGAAATAAGTAAATATTTTTTTAATGAACACACCAATAATTATGTTTTCTAAATATGTTCACTTTCATGAATATATCACTGATAAAGCTTAAACTGCAAACTTTGAATAGAAAAAACAAAAAAATCTTTGAGAATTATTTTAAATTTAAAACAAATTTCTTCACTAGTTCCAATGTAACAAGGTACTGTCCTAGCATATTTGTTTTACTTTAAGAAATGATTAAAAAATAAATTTATAGATTTTTTGAATGATTTGGTCCTAATAATATCAAAAAAGTATGCCAGACAATGGTAATAAAATTACTATTTCATTTATAATTAAAAAATTACGTTGATTTCCGCCATTTATTCAAACATTTAACATAGTTGGCTACTGTCCTGGCAGATTTTTTTTATGTTTACAAAATAAAAGTTCATAAAATTTTATATTTTCATAAAGCTGATAATACAAACTTTCCAATGAACACACATTTTCTTGCCAGACATGCATTTTAAACAAATTATTCAAATTTATCCATTGATTTTAAGCGAATTTCAACAAAATTTCTGACGCAAAAGGCTACTGTCCTGGCAGATTTTTTTTGTGTTAATGTAATAAAAGTCCATATTTTTTAATTTTTTCTTAAAGCTTATATTTCAAACTTTCCAATGAACCAAAATTTGCTTACCAGACATTCATTTTGAAGAAGATATTTAACTTTATATTTTGATTTTGAGCTGATTTCAACAAAATTTCTAACGTAATAGGCTACTGTCCTGGCAGATTTTTTTACCTTTAAAAATCGAAAATTATATTAATTTCTAGATTTTTAGAATGAGTATTCCCTAAACTTTATAATCGTACAAAAATATTATGCCAGACAGTTGTTTTGGAGAAATTATTTCAATTATAAGTAAATTTTTCTCGGCAATTTCAGCCATTTTTTTCTTAAAATTTAACTGTCCTGGCAGATTTTTTTTAACTTATTAATTTTTTATTTTAATTTTTTTTACAAATAACGTAAGTATATACCCTGTTCTTTATTATACAGTTTATATTTCAACAATATGTTGGTTAAAACAAAAGTTACAGATGAAAACGTATCGAAAATAACTGTCCTGGTTTTATCTGTCCTGTTAATAGACCTTCCCGAAGTACTCCCCTGTTGTAAACAGAAGAAGATTTTCTGCACATGTTTGACGATGAAATTATTTTAGGATATGTATAACAGTTGATATATGTCTTCTAGATAGATTATACTACTTTAATTGGTGAGGAAAGGCATATCATTACATATTCTGTGTGTTTGTAAAATATTTCATGTAAAATTTTACGTTTAAACACTTGACAAATAACTTGGTTTTGAAATCCAAAATTTAAAATTGGATTGTTTTGAAACAGTTTACATATATTGATTGAATATTACATTGTATTATCCTTTGGTGTTACATTAGATAAGTATTTATTTCACTGACGTCACACATTAAGTGAAATTATACACACTTTATGAGGTTCTTTGACTTGTAGTTTTTATAGCAATTTTTATGCAGTGATACTTATGCACTGACATACACTTTGTTGTTAATTACAGTCAAACAACACACCTAGTAGTTATATATGTTTGTGTTGTATGTTCGCATTGTATGTATTTGTGTTTATTTGTGAAATATTTATATGTAGTGTGTGGTTTTGTGTACATGTAGTGTTTGTGTATGTGGTACTTGTACTTGTATATATATTTTTTTGTTTGTCCTTGACCTTTGTGAACTTATGTTTAGGTACATGTGTACTTGAGAGTAAATTTACTGTTTACATTTTGTGAAATTTGATAAAATTTGATTTGATTTAAATTGATTGATAAAATTTATTTGATTTAAATTTATATCATAAATAAGGAGTTAGATAGTTTAGGTCCTTAGTGTAAATCTGTGAACGTGTCTGTGAATGTTGTGATATGTAGCGTATGAACCTTTTCTATCCAGCAATCCTTTAGTTTATTACTAACTACTTTATACTTGACCGCTTTACACTTAGTTGATATTTAGAGGTCAGATAGTTGATTTTTTTTTTTTTTTTTTTCTACACTTTGGAACTTTTGATTTAGTGATTTGAGCTACTTCTAGTTAGTTTAGTACATTGTTGATTGATTTACTGTTGTACTTTACTTTAGATTGGTGATAGTTATTTGTTTGTATCTAGTGTTGGATGATATAAATAAAGTTATTCCCAGCCCCTTTTCAGGTGCAGTGGTATACTAGAGTATTTGTAAACAGGTAAATTATATGAGACATAAAGGATAGTACGAGACACATAGGTTACGTACATTGAGTTACATATACATGTAGATATTGTGATACGAGACATAGTGAGAAATAGGTATTCTGTATATTATATTATTATTACTACATATATATAGTATATATTTTATATTCGTTTTATTTATAGTACTGTGTTACATTACCTCTTTTTGTATGAACTAACCTTAGTATATTTTTCTTTTCAGACTTATTAATTTCATAACTATTTTTTTCTTCAGGTTAGATTTAATAATTATTTTGCTTTGATATTTCAGATTCAGACTTGTATATTGCATTAATTATTTTTTGTTTGTATTATTTAATAGACACAGCCATTAATATTGTATACCCCGGTACATTTTTTTTGTAGGAATCTAGACTTAGGTTTTCAGTGATTCCAAGGGAACTAATTATTAGTTTATTTTTATTTCAGTTTATTATTTTGTGATTCAGGGGAGATTATATAGTACATTTATATCTTTTGTAGATTGGTTACTTTGGTATCAAGGGAGATAATTCTAATATAATTTTCTTTGTAGATTTTTGTATCTAGTTTCATATTCAGGGGAGATTATCCATTGTTTATATTCATTTATAGGGATACTGGTTTAGTATTTCTCTTTGATAAAGGGAAATAACTCTTTTTTTTTTTTTTTTTGTATTTTACAGGACATTTACTGATTTATGGTAGGTATACTTGATAGTTGATTACTTTATTATATAATCATTCTCATTTTCTTGTTTTGTTTTACATTTTCTTTTTATGCAGGCTTACTTTATCTTTTTGAGAGTTTTCTTATTTAGTACACATTAGTTTTCCTTTGATAGTAGATATTCATTAGCTTATTACTAGTTATTTTGTAGTCGTATTTTCTATTAATATCTCATTTTCTTTATTTCAGATAAGTTTCTTTCTTTATATATTTTTTTTTGATTTGATATATATATTACATTTAGTTATATTCTTTGCACAGTAGATACTTTATATTTCTTTAGCACATTTCTTGCTTTGTGTATACTTTAGATATATTATTAGTATTTCAGCACTTTACTATTATTTTTATTGATATTTAGTTGGTTCTATATTTACACCTGTAGGTGTTTGTACATTCAGTACTTATTTTTTTTTTTTAGTGATTTACACCTGTAGGTATTTGTTTACTCAGTACATAGTATTTACTTCGTCATTTACGCCTATTGGTGTTTGCATAGTAGTACTTTAGTACTCAGTATTTTTTTTTTTAGATTTATTATTTAATAGTAGTCAGGATATAACATCAACATGGCTGAATATGAGGAACTCACTCAGAAGTTAAAGGATGTTGAAGATAAACCGATAGAAGAGTTACCATTACAATTGCGAGCATTGATGAGGAGCATATTAGCAAAAGGAAAAAAAGAGACACATGCTGATGTTAAACCGGAAGTTCAGCATACAAAGGATATTTCAACATACATCAACTCACCAAGATTACCAACGTTTTCTGGAAAGGATACTCCTGCTAATGGAGAGAGTACATATGACCTTTGGAGATATGAAGTGGTTTGCTATATCAACGACAAGACTCATAGCAAGGAATCTATTATGCAGTCCGTAAGGAGATCATTGAGAGGACATGCAGGAAAAGTCGTCATGCGTCTTGGACCTGAAGCCAACCTCACTCAAGTCATTGAGAAGATGGATAGCGTGTTTGGAGTTGTTGAGGAAAAGGAATCTGTGATGAGGGAATTTTACAACGCTACCCAGAAGGAGGACGAGAACATTACCGCATGGAGTTTCCGACTTGAGGATATATTGGAAAAGACCATACAGACAAACCAAGTCAAGAGACAAGATGCAGATGGAATGTTGCACGACATGCTCTGGAAAGGTCTACGACATGATTTAAAAGCCATCAGCCATTATGAAAAGGAAAAATACACTACTTTTGATACATTGAGGATAGCTTTGAGGAAAGTTGAGAAAGACAACTTGTTGGATGAGCCACCTAAACATATCAAGGGTACATCAAAGAAGGCTATTGCTAAGTAAGAGAAGGATGAGAATGATGATAATGATGATGATGAGATGAAGGGAATGCTTAAGGCTATTACTACTAGACTAGATAGATTGGAATCAGGAGGAAATCAACATCAGCAACAGCAACCTAGCCAATACAGTTTTCAAGGTGGAAATAGAAGTTATAGAGGTAGAGGATATCGAGGTAACAACAGCTACAGAGGTAATAACTACAACCGAGGAAACTATAGTGGAGGATATAACAACCGTGGAGGATATAATGATCGTGGAGGATATCAAGGAAACAACTATACTGGTAATCATAACACACAAGAGCCAAGTAGAATTATTTATTGCAGACGTTGTGGACAGGAAGGTCACATGGTTAGAGGATGTGTGAATATGCCAGACCAATACAAGGCTTTAAACACCAACCAGTCTACACCAAGGGGCGGGTCGTAGACGAGAGGAAAGACAGTAGCCCTTTGGAACATCAAGACATATGCAACAACATAACATCAACTAAAATACCTGCTGGACTTTGTGGAACACCAACAGAAGCCAAAGTAAGAATTGAAGGCATTGAAACAACAGCTCTCCTAGATACTGGATCAACTGTATCTACAATCAGTACCAACTTTTACCAGCAGTATTTATCGCACTTACCCATGAAAGAACTTAACCAACTTTTAAAGATTAAATGTGCTTGAAAGCTTTACCATACATTGGATACATAGAGACAGAGTTGCATATACCAGAATTACATCAGGATATACCATGTATATTACTTATCGTACCAGACAGCGATTACAACAACAACATACCACTCTTGTTAGGAACTAATACCCTTAGTCACAGCATTGAACTTTGTAAGGAACAACATGGATGCAAGTTTCTTCAACAAGCAAGGCTTACAACACCATGGTACACGTCATTTAGATGTATAACATTAAGAGAAAAGGAATTAAAGAGGAATGATAACAGATTAGCTGTCATCAAAAGCGCTGAGACAAAGACTATTACCATACCACCCAACAGCAACATAAGAATATCAGGTTACGTCGACAAAGGATTACCTTACCATACATCAGCAGCCATAGTACAACAAACTTCACATTCTATCATGCCATCAGATTTAGATATCACTCCATCTTTAGTAGATTATCATCATGGAATTTATAACCGTATAGATGTCAACATCAGTAACGTAACTACTAGAACCGTCACCATTCCACCTAAATGCATCATTGCTGAAATACAACCTGTAACTATACAAGATCAGCCAGTAAAGGATATAGATGACTTCACAACACCATTGTTAGATCAAGTTAAGATTGCTGAGCATAACCTGTCAACTGATGAACTACAGAGAGGAAAAGATTTCATTACATCTTACAGTGACATCTTCTCGAAGAGCGACATTGATGTTGGACACACTCACATGGTTAAACATCGAATAGACCTTGATGATTCAACACCATTTAAACAACGCTACAGAAGGATACCACCATCTATGTATGAGGAGGTTAAAGGTCACATCCACCAACTACTTAGAGCTGGTATTATCAGGAAGTCATTTAGTCCATATTCATCTAACTTGGTATTAGTACGCAAGAAAGACAACTCTCTGAGACTATGTGTGGATTTTCGCTCCCTCAACATTAAGACGAAAAAAGACGCCTACGCTTTGCCTTGCATAGAAGATATATTAGATTGTCTGGCAGGAAACCGATACTTTACAGTCATCGACATGAAATCTGGATATCATCAGATAGAGATATTAGAAGAACACAAGGAGAGGACAGCCTTTACAGTTGGTCCATTAGGATTATATGAGTATAACCGCATGCCATTCGGTCTCACCAACTCTCCAGCAACCTACCAACGGTTGATGCAAGACTGTCTCCATGATTTACACATGAACATCTGCTGTATATTTATAGATGATGTCATAATTTTTTCCAAGACATATGAAGAACATCTAGAACGTTTGGATCAAGTCTTCGAAAGAATCAGAGAAGGTAATTTGAAGTTATCACCAGGAAAGTGTGCATTCTTCCAGTCACGAGTGAAGTACGTAGGCCATATAGTTTCTGAGAACGGTGTCGAGACAGATCCAGCGAAGATAGATCGTATACGCACTTGGCCAACTCCAACAACACCGGAAGAAGTAAGGAGATTTATTGGTTTCGCAGGATATTATAGAAGGTTTATCCACCATTTCAGCCAGGTTGCGAGACCGCTTACTGATTTGATGCCAACACCAAAAGCAAAGAAGGGAAAAAAGAGTAAGAAAGAACAAAAATCTTGGACTTGGGGAGAAAAGGAAGAAAAGGCATTCAAGGAATTGAAGGAAAGACTTGAATCAGCTCCAATACTTGGCTATGCAGATCATCAGAAGTCATTTGAGTTGCATACAGATGCTAGTAGTCTAGGATTAGGAGCAGTGTTATATCAGGAACATGAAGGTCATCAACAGGTCATTGCATATGCTAGTCGAGGATTGACTAAAGCCGAGAGACATTATCCAGCTCACAAGATGGAATTTCTAGCCTTGAAGTGGGCAGTCACGGACAAGTTTCACGATTACCTCTATGGACATCCTTTCCGTGTACTTACAGATAACAACCCCCTAACATATGTATTGACCACCGCAAAGTTAGATTCAACAGGACACAGATGGCTATCATCGTTAGCTGCATATGATTTTGACATTACATATCGTCCAGGAAAGAACAACGCAGATGCAGATGCATTATCAAGGTTACCTAAACCAGATGAGGGAACAGTTATATCCAAAGATTCCATCAAGGCCATCTGTGGAGTCATATCAACACCTTATGTGGATACATTAGCAGTAACACCTGATGTTTTGGATACAGCCAACATAGATATGCACATGCAGATAGAGGACAACATTGATTGGTCACACTTACAACAGTCAGATTCTCAACTGCAACCATGGATTGAATTTGTAAAGTCTGGTATGAAACCAAAGAAAGGACATCTACCACCTAGTCCATTGAAAAGACACTTTGATCAGCTAACAGTTATAGATGATGTTCTATACAGAGAGATAGTTATAGATGACAGGAAGATCAGACAACTTGTTTTACCAGCAACACATGTTCCTATGGTCCTGGAAGCACTTCATGATGAGATGGGTCACCCTGGACGTGATCGCACTAGCTCTTTAGTGCGCGACAGATTTTATTGGCCATCTATATCTAAAGACATAGACGAGTGGATACAACATTGCGACCGGTGTCTAAAAAGAAAGAAGGAACCACATAGAGCTCCTATGAAGAACATCACTTCGTCGCAACCTATGGAACTAGTATGCCTGGATTTTCTTACCTTGGAACCATCAAAAGGAGGAATACAGAATATCCTGGTGTTAACAGACCATTTCACTCGCTATGCACAAGCAGTGCCTACAAGGAACCAAACAGCCAGAACAACAGCAGAAGCATTGGTCAACAGCTTTGTGGTACATTATGGGATACCAAGTAGACTACACTCAGACCAAGGTGCTAATTTTGAAAGTAAGGTGATAAAGGAGCTATGTCAAATCCTGGGAACACAGAAATCCAGAACAACGCCCTATCACCCTATGGGAAATGGAATGACCGAGCGATTCAACAGAACTTTATTGGGAATGCTTGGTACATTACAGCCACATCAAAAGACCAACTGGAAGGCACATGTTGCACCACTAGTCCATGCATATAATTGCACAAGACATGAGGGAACTGGACAGTCTCCATACTTTTTGATGTTTGGCAGAGAACCCAACCTACCTATTGATACTGCTTTTGGACTTACATCTGAGGCCACACATCAGCCCAAGTCTAAGTATGTTCAGGAACTGAGACAAAGATTAGCCAAAGCCTACGAACTTGCATCCAAGGCAGCTGACAGAGCCAGGATAAAGCAGAAGGCTGGTTATGATGTGAAGACAAGAGGTGCTACATTGCAAAAAGGAGACAGCGTACTTGTCAAGATTGTAGCCTATGATGGTAAACACAAGATAGCCGACAGATGGGAGGATGATGTGTACACCATCATAGATCAACCAAACGCAGAGCTACCTGTATTTACTGTGCAGAAGGAGAGTGGCGAGGGCCGGAAACGCACTTTGCATAGGAACCTTCTACTGCCAGTTGGATACATAGCTGAAAGGAAACCAACTCCAGCACCAAGAGTTAACGTTCCTAGAACTAGAACCAGGACTAGACACAAGACACCTCAGCAATCATCAGAGTCATCCGTTTATGATAGTTCAGATGAGGATACTTCAGTAATTGTAGTATATGACACAGTACCCATTGTCACGGATGAAACCACAATTCAGGATGTTGATCAGTCTGACCATGATGAATCAGAATCTGAAGGGGACGCCCACTCCATAGAACAGAGTATTGATGGAGAAGATTCTGAGAGCAATACAGGAAGCGCTTCAGCAGATGAGCAGGCGGATGGACATGTATCTCAACCTACAGTTGAGCCAACAGATGAACCAGAGCCTTTAGATGAAGTTCCTAGACGTTCAGCACGTGCTAGAAAGGAACCTACATGGATGCGATCAGGAGATTTTGTTGTTAAGTCTGCTGTTCCAGTGGTACAGCCTTGGCAGCAGAAAGCTGAGTATATTAGGGATTGTATTGCGAGAGGTGTATTTATTGGATTGGAGAGACAGGCAGGGGAGGCTTTATTGTCAGTGATCACTAAGGATTGATATGGTTTTATAGTATTTTGTGATATTTTTATTTTTTTTTTACATTAACTTAATGATTGTACTTTAGTTTATTTCAGAATTTACTCCTTTAAAATGACAGGGACGTCATTTTACATTGAGGGGGAGTATGTGCCAGAGTCATATTTGATTGGTAATCAAATATGATTAGTATTAGTTAATATAGTTTTAGTCATATATTTAGTTACTTTGCTTATTATATTTGATACAGCTATGATTTTCACTCTTTAGTATTCAGTTTCACACTTTCCTTTATTGGACCTCAGTCATTTTCCTGTACTGAACCTCATTCAGTTTTGGAGGGAAAGTACTGGTCATTCTATTGGTCACTTGTGAGTTGTTTAGGTATTCTCTATTGATTCCTTTGTTCCATTTAATTTTCTAGTGACAGTATTGTTACTTACCTGTTTTATTAGCCTTGGTGACATTTTGACAATATTTGATATTGGATATTATATACATATTTCATACTTCTGTTGGAATTCATTATTCATTTCTACAGGTCAGTTTTATTCTATTTTCTAACAAGAACTAATATATTGATGTTTTAACATATTGAATAAAAGATGAATGAATGAGTTGAATGAAAGTATATGCAGAGGAAGTGATTAAAATTAATAACACACATATTAAAATATAAACCTTTATTAGTAAAGCATATTTGGTAAATGTCAAATAGAATAAAGCATTTAAAACAGTATATAAACTTCATAGTTTTCTATACATTTAAAAGTACATGAGTACAGAGATCTGATACTAAGATAGACATTTTATTGAGTACATTGTGTTTTGATTAATGTAAGAATAATGTCCAGGTCAGTGGACTTATGAATGTTATATTTATTTTATTCAGATTATGATATTGAATTGGTTTTGATAGAAATCAAGTAGATGGTTCCACGCATGACCCATATACCACATATATGGTAAGGAATGTGTTACATGTTTTAGTTTGTGATTGTCTTGTCTATTTTGTAACTGTATAGTGTTATAGTGTTTATATGTAATTGTCGGAACACTAACATTGAGATTGCTAGTGCTTATGCTTATTTATAATACTTTAGAGCACATGATTATGAGACGTTATTTGTGCATTTTATTTTAATATAAGAGAAGTAATAGCATTGGAATATATTTGACTTATTCCCCTTTGTCTATAAGTCTGTTTTATGTTGTTATGTGTTGTCTATGTAATGTGTATTTATTATTGTTATATATGTTGTAGGGTTTAATAATATGCAGTCAGTGTTAATAAAACCACTATAAAGAACCCTAGATAGTCCATTTGTACTTATTGAGCCTTTTGGACCTGCTATAATAAGGCATAGGTACTTTAATTCAGTCACGGAACCGCTGGTGTGTTCTAGTATATTTTTAATGGTACGAGTTTGCAGTGGTACGAGTTCGCAAGGGAATGACTTTGCAGTGGTACGAGTTGACTTTTAGTGGTAAGAGTTGACGTGGTACGAGTTTGCAATGGTACGAGTTAACTTGCTTCCTCAATAGAGCTTCTCGTAGAGAACACACAGGAATCAGAAATTCTATCAATAAAATTCTGTAAATAATAAAGTCGACTATCAATAGAGCTCTACAAGAAGCTCTATTGATAGTCGACTTTATTATTTACAGAATTTTATTGATAGAATTTCCGATTCCTGTGCCTATTTTGAGGGCTGTAACTTGTCAAATGGACAATCTAAAAACATGATCCAAATGTAGCTGTATTTTTAAATTACAAGAAGTACAAGTGAATAACTATGTAGTATATTCAATGTTTTCGTAGTTCAATAAAGCACGAATATTGTAAATGTCTTGAACCTGTTCACACTCAGTTTGAAGTTGCAGACGACAAACGGCCAGTGGATCAAGCGGTCCGCGGGTCCGAGTCAGCGTTATATCTTGCGTAAACAAAAGTTTAAAGCTGTGAAGTAACATATTATTCAATATAACATGTGCTTTTACTAAGACATATGAGATTTTTTATGAATATGTACCATCAAACAAATTGAAAATTCGTGTCGAAATTCCCTCTGCTTCCACTACACACAACTTATCTTTTCAGTAGAGAGTGTTTCAACATAATCAAAACTATCGCCAGATTGTTTCTTCTAAGAACCATATAAAATTCCACCTAATACTATTTATAAAGTTTTAACAATAAAGCACCACAACGACCTTTAAAAATCGAATTTGCAGCGCAAGAGACAATTAAATGAAACAAATGATAATAATGAGGAACCAACAAGGCGTGCAAATACGAAATTAACGCGTGATACAATTGTCAGGAATAAAATCGTCATAGATTCCAGAATTTAACATTTTGTACGCCACTGAGACGCGCGTTTCTCCTTTCCATGTATAATCAAACATGTTACAAATAAAAAGAAGCGTATGCAGTTCTATTCATATACAAAACAACAACATGTTCTTTAAATATCTGAATGTTCCTTATGAAGTAAAGGGGAAAACAAATCAACTAGCCAACTTGATCAAATTGAATAACCTTACATTGACTGATTCGGCATACTTAATTACAAAACGACTAAGAGACCCTCATCGTCACTTGACCCGTGATTTTCCTATTTCAGCCAACGGATATCGCACTTAAAGCACTCTTGCAAATTGTCGCCAGACTATTATTCTTTATTATAACATAACATTTAAGGTTCCTTTAAATGGCGATACGTTAATCATTGTATTTCGCTTTCGTTTTGGATGAGAAAATGCAACACAGAACAAAAAATGAAGCCATTTTGCGTTACATTATCCCAATCATAGAATAGAATAGAAAAGAACATTTTATTTTAAGTCGGGTTAACATGAAACATTACAAACATAAGCTCTGTATCCAACCTCACTCACTGAGGCATGCGCCGGAAAGTAATCTTCAAAATGTTGATGGTTTTCTGTACCTAAAGAAGAAAGAAGAAGAAGAGCTTTTTGCCGACATTAATAACATAACAACGCATACAATATTAAGACACATAAAACATATTAAGCATACACATTAGACATGCAAAGTAAGACAGCTATATTGCATAAGCAAAAATGTTCATATATCATGTAAAAGCATAGCACAAACAAGCAAAGCACTAAACTAGATTATAAGCACTAAACTAAATTGTAAACACTAAACTAGATTATAAGCACTAAACTAGATTATAAGCACTAAACTAGGTTATAAGCACATGCAAATCAGACGAAATAAATAAAGCTCTTTCACCACCTAACGTTTCTATAGGTAAACCCAATAAAGGATACTTCAACATCGTTCAAGACGGATTGTTTTAAACTATTTGAAAGACCAAAATATCGTCCACCAGCAAAATTGAATACTAGTATTAGAAAGAATTAGAGTACATGTCGCCAGGTAATGAAAGATGCTCTTTCACCCCATTGTAATATACATATATATGTTGTGTACAAGTTATCATTTTGTACAAATTATAATTTGTACAAAAAAATTGCACAAATTATAATTTGTATTTTCACTTTATACAAACTGTTATTTGTACAAAAAGTGCTTGTACAAATTACAATTTGTACAAAATTTAATTAAAATTGACTTATAACTTGTACCATAATTTATAGTATGGATTTTGTTATAAAAAAAAGCATTGATATACACTATAGAATTTTTATTCAATGACCACACAATAAACCTTATTTACAAAATACAAAAATACCCAGATGGAGACAGGAAATGTAATTGATACATGCATATCAGTTAATTCTGATAGTACAATAGAAATTGGCACTACCAGGCAACCAGGATGACACTGACGTTGAAACACCAATCATACGTGCCAGGAAGCGTGCACTGTCTGGCCACCAGATTCAAGCCGAATATCTAACAAAGAAAACGAAACGGAAATTACCAGAACTTGCTGTGGGGGATAACGTCATTATACCAATTCCTCAGTATAATCGTGCCCCAACTGATCCTCGAAATATCTTAGGTGTATTTATTGAATCTGGGTACAGCATTGGAACAGCTAAAGGGATTTTAACAGGATATTTGTTGAGAAATCAAATTGAAGCTGTTAAAAACACATCTTTATTCGCATCAACGGTTCATGAGCTTCAACTTTCGCTACGTGAATCAGTTAAAAAGCTTTCAAAAACTGGTGGTCAGGGTCCGCCAGAGGTTTCTTTCCTAGCTGTAAATGCAAAGGGGTGCAGCACTTATAAATGTAAGTGTAAAAAGCAAAAGAAGTTGTGCAATTCCCGATGCCATAATTCACTCACATGCTCAAACAAATGATACAGAACTATTTTTGTATTTTGTAAATAAGGTTTATTGTGTGGTCATTGAATAAATATTCTAAAGTGTGTATCAATGCTTTTTTTATTACAAAATCCATACTAAATTATTGTACAAGTTATAAGTGAATTTAAGTCAAATTTTGTACAAATTGTAATTTGTACAAGCACTTTTTGTACAAATTACAATTTGTACAAAGTGAAAATATAAATTATAATTTGTACAATTTTTTTGTACAAAATGATAACTTGTACACAACATATATATTATGGTGTAGACGGGGAAAGCTACAAACAAACATTTGATTCTTATTTCTTTCAATATATGTATATTGTAGATTTTCATGTATCACGTTTCGAAAATAATTTAGAAAATACTAAAAGGTTTAATAATGCGTCATTTCTATGATTCACTGAAACAAAAAGTATTCTGAAACAGTTTTTTGTTCGTACCGGCCAACTATCTGGTAGTGTTATGGTGTAAAGACTACATGGAAGTTCAAAAGCATGAAATAAGTTCTTTTATATCAAGGTCGTACGCTCTAATAAGTGCTGACCTGTTTTACACTTGTCATCATAAATGACTCATAACAATTAAGATATTGGTGTTGCGTGTCAGACGTCATGATTGTGACGCCATCAAGATAAACGTTGTCATAGGTGCTCTTGGATAAAAAGACCAACATGACTTTGGTAGCGGCGAAACACATTTGTAAAAAAGTTGATATTTGATATATACAAAGGTAAAATGAACAAACGAAAATATATATCTTTAACTACAAGAAGAAGACTGCTACATTACAAAGGTATGCTACCATAAGACACCAATTTCGTAGGTCACAATTTTAGTCACTAATCGAGAAAGTGAGAGATTCTTTGGCGTTTCGTGTCATGATTTATGATTTCTCATAGGAAAACTGGTTGTTGCATTATTGAATGAAATACTTGTGACCACGGGTGTTGGACAAACCAGAGTCAACCACACAGATTAATATGTGCAACATGACCGAGGGCTTATATTGATCGAGGGCTGGTTCTTGCAGTATACGATATAAAAAGGTTGCAAACAGAGATAATACGTTGAGCATAAAGCACGAAGGAGAAAACCTGCACATTCGAGACATTTTTTGCCAGCAGGCATTAATATTGAGGATTTAGGTCTAAGGAGATACGATAAGAGACCACTGCATGTAATTTCATGGAATTAGAAAATAACCCTAGCTAATACTTTCAACAGTTGCCCGAAACAATACGACCGAACGGTCACTCAAGAATTGTTTTTTGTTTCAATGTGGTTTAATGTGATTACATATACCCAACAAAAAATATAAATTGATGGAAAATTATTCAATCCTTTCAAAATTATGTAAGTTATATTGTGAATAGGGTGATACAAGCTGTAAACTTTAGAACAGAAATGTCAATTGTGATCATAATTTCACTATATCGTCATAAATATGCTGTAATTGACATATTTGAACTAAAATGGTAATTTTACACATAATTTTTGGTCAAATGAGCCAATGTCTTATCAGAAAAGATACTTTGCCAACATATGCATGCTTGTTTAAAACATCTTGTAGCAAACTATCTTTTTTTATTAAGACCTTTGCCAAGAGTAAATATTGATGACAACATTTCAAAATAATCCTATTTTGACAGTTTTTGTAGTGTAATAAATTGTAAGATATTTGGAGCCTTTAACTAAGACGCAGTTCAAAAATAAAGATAAAAAGAGTCGGAAGTTGTATAATGTCTTATGAGCATCTGTTAATGTTTAACCACAGCAAGGGCGTCTTGAACAGCAATCATTGTGGTGGTATTTGTTTATCCGTTTTTGAAGGGCTCGCTGCGACTTTGAGTGGAAGAACAGCAATAAAAGTACAATTTCTTTGCCTTTGTTTTTTCGGTTAGGGAAGTGATTTTGTGTAACAAGTTTTCACAATATACTCTTTTTTTCCAGTACCTGAGAGATGCTATTTGATAGATTCATCAAACTTTTCTATATCCGATGTCAAGGGGCCAAAACGATGCCTTATCATATCTTCACCTTTTTTACTATGTATTGTTCACTTTTATATTACCGACACATAATTCTAAAGGATGTGTTAAAGGTTACGTGATCCAGTGTATGCGATATACTACTACTGTATAATATAGTAGGTTATAGTATGGCATCTATATTAGATATTCAAAATGATAGTATAAAAAATTCAGGCAATATAGATATAAAAGATGTATTTGTCACTGAAGAATAGAGGATGAAATCGATTGCAACACATTCAAAAAACAATTATTGAGTGACCGTTCGGTCGTATTGTTTCGGCCAACTGTCGAAAGTATTAGCTAGGGTTATTTTCTAATTCCATGAATTAGTTTAAATAATGATTATACATGACATAAATTCTCCAAATATATAAGAATGCTAGAGACATACGAAATTGAAAATAATTTATCGCAATCTAATTAAATACAGATCCTGTGTCCATGATTTGCTTACAAGGATCTGAAAACATACCGTTCTACTTTCTTTCCTAGAAATAATTACACCAACCATGCAATGAAATTTCAGTCTTTAAACTTTTGGAAGGTCTGTATCATTACAACAAAACATGAGGATTCCGAAAAATTTCTAAAACAGAAAGTAGAACGGAGCACTGCCAGATCCTTGTAAGCAGAGCGTGGACCGGCACACGGGATCTGCATTCCAATCAGACTTATCAAAATGAAATACGACGAAATATATTCACCATACTGTGTCAGCTCCTTAAAATCTTTTCCCTACGAAGAAATATCGATAGCGTTCTATTAATGTGATTGAAGAAAATAAACCAATGAGTTTATGGAATAAAAAAATGAGTTCAAGAAGTTCCGTTATCTATACAAGCGTCCACAAACAACTAGCAGAATCGTTCAGCAGTCTTTTTTTATTTCAAAAATCGTTTATTCAGTTCTCTTCATGAAACTGTTTTCACAATTAATCGAATCGTAGCAATAGTCTGCCTTTTTTTAGTGACATAACCAACCTTTTTATTTATTGGGAACAAACTCGAAGTTACGTTTTTTTTAAACAATAAACACATGCTGCTTTACAACTCTTATTGAACTATCTTACGATCAGAGGTACCAGTACAACAAGAACAACGATTCCTTATATAAGTCCGATGTACTGTTAATTAGTGTTCAAGGTCTTATTTTTTTCTCATAAGCCTGATTATGCATGGTTTTTTCACAAAATGTTTTGTGGAATTCTTCTCTTCGTTAATATTATATATTATATGCTGTATCAGTATATTTCTTTGTCGTGTCGACTATATAAAATTGAATTCGCTTTTACTTTCAGATTTTTGAAATAAAACATGGGAATTAAACATCTATGTGGTTACATTCAACGACGTAATGTTGTAAAAAAATACCGTCTTCGGGATACCAAATTAGTCATAGATGGGAAGAATCTTTGTCACGAGTTAATGGAAAAATCATACACTGGCACCAAATATGGTGGGAATTATGATGTATTCTCAGAGCACGTGGAAATGTTTTTCAATTTATTACGAAATTGCAACGTTCAACCGTATGTTGTCATGGATGGTGCTCACGATTCCGACGATAAAAAGTTCATTTGTCTCCTAGAAAGATGCGAGAAAAGGATATCTAACACATCAAATGGCAGGAAGAAATACTTCCCAATCTTGTCCCACAGATGTTTCACTTACACTATAAAAAAACTTGGCATTCCAATCGAGACATGTAACTACGAAGCTGATCATGAAATAGCCAGTCTTGCTAATTCTTGGAAATGTCCTATTCTGTCAAACGACAATGATTTTTACATATATGATCTTCCGGGAGGATTTATTCGCTTAAACGATATAAAATTCAACAGACATACTAAAACTGAGTACTCAACATATATTGATACTTCAATATACTATACAGAGAATATTCAAGAATCGTTTGGAATTTCAGCACCTGTGTTACCGCTTCTTGCGGTCTTTCTGGACAATGACTATTATAAGTTGGATAAGGCAATTATTGAGCAGTTCGTGTCAAAAGAACTGAACATTTCACACAAACAAGCTAAACACAAGCTTAAGATGCCAATCGATGTTATGATAGAAGTATTACGATCCTTCGCCGATACAAGTGAGGGTATCGATGCTTTGACGATATGTCTTGCTGATATCACATTCTTATCGAATGAAGAGAAATGCCAAATCATCGACAACGCAAACATTATTTTAAAACAGTTTACTTTGCAAAATATAACCGAAACAGAAAACTCTAGTCTCTTTAATTCGGAAGCAAAGATTGAAGTAACGCCAGCAATACCATTTCCATCTTGGCTTACTCAAAGTATTCGGAACTGTGACATATCGCCTTTCATTATTAATGTTCTTGACAAAAGAGTTTTACTGAAACCCAATCTTGAAGACTTAACACAAGAATTCCTGTACGAAATGACATCACCGATACGTCAAATCATATACAAGATGGCGACTGGCAAACAATTACAGGAAGTGATCGTCGAACACCACAGAGAAAACTGTCACATGGTGCAAACACGAATTTTTCCTATGACTAGTAATTTGAAACTAGGCAAAATACCCTCTTTGAATATGATGCAAGGTATTGAGGAAGAAGAAAGATTATCGTTTTTAGCAAGAACTTTCCAGTTTCCATTAGAAAACTTAGTAATGATTCCGAAGGTGTCTAGAATGTTCATACTTGCTTTAAACTACCTCGCTAAAAATTCTGGATTGAAGGAATCAACAAAAGGCTTAAAATTCTGTTGTTTAGTCACATGCTTCTGCTGAGCAAAGAATATGGGCATATCTATGATCTCCCTGTAGATTCAGCGTGTGTAAATAGAGTTTTTGAATACTGTGCAGACGACAGCAGTGTGCCATTTGATATTGCACTGTTACATGAATTTCAGAAACTTCAGGTTGTGATAGACATATTATACGATCTAAATGGCCTATTCATGTTTCCTTTGGAAATCCTGAACCCAAACGCCATGTACAAAGGTGGGCTAATGTATCCACTGTTCACAAAAACAGACAACGAGGAACATGTCGATAGAATAATAGAGACATGTCTTGAAAAGGATTCCCCGTTGAGGATAACATTTTTAGAAATTTTAAAGTTGCTTTTAGAAAACCTTAAATAAATGCATAATAAAGCAGTATGGAACGGGAATTATCAAAAATGAAACTCGAAGTTTATGGCACCAATTGCTGATTTCGAAATACAATTAGAGAGTTCTATAAATGGCCTAATCTGTGAACGTATACTCCATTCGTCTTATATTTACTATCTTAGATATGGTTTACTGGAATTCATCGTTGTTAAAAATGGTCTACATCCACTTCATTTGAACGTTGGTGGATAGTTGTCTCATGACAATCATACCACATCTCCTTATTTATATATATGTAGTTTCAGATAAGACAATGGTCACTAGTGTGTGTTACAAATGTATACAAAGCAGGAGTTACTATATAGCTGTGGAGTAGTTGAGTAATTTTATCCAATTTTGGATATTTTTGCCCTGTTAACCATAAAACTTCGATCTGAAAAAATAATTTCCACTGTACTTATAGTATTTATATGTAAAGTGTTAAAGCTAATTGTAGGATTTGTTTGGTTAGCAATAAAATTAGCATCGTAATAGATATCTCAAGCACCCCTTGCGCTGGTGTAAAATTTCCAAAAGCTGTGCGATATGCAGTCAAGGCCATCTATGCATGCCTAGGGTGAAAATGTCTTAATTTACGAATAATTCAACATTTTTATTAGAAAGTTTTCAGAAAATGACCGTGCCAATGATTTCTCATGTTAGCACAGAACTGACTACTAGGCTGGTGCCTGGGGACGAAAGTCCATCATCAGTAGCATCATGACTCAAAGCAAAAATATCATCACAGCGCACACTGTATGTTTACCTTGAACATGGTACAAGAACCTTCAATAATGTGTACCCGGCTTCATCTTTTGGTTGGGTTTTTTATCTTCAAATTGATAAAATATAAACATTTGATGGTTGATAATTGTCGGCTTAACGTCCAGTGGCAATTACATCATGCGTATTTAGGACAATATCAACATTTCAAAACTATGACCAATATCAAATTGATTGTATAAGTTTTCCTATTCATGTACTACCACTTCACATTCTTGAAGAAACATACCATCTGCATCTTTCTATGGTGTTTACGCATATTAGGGGACGACCATTTGATATTCTGGGGGGGGGGGGGGGGGGGGGGGGGCAGAAGGATTTGTTTTTGGATGGGTTATTTATTTTTGTGGACCAAAAGGACAGATTATTTATTTTCTGCACTGTTGAAGCATGATTTTTCATTTTCATTAAAACAAGGGACTGGTTATCTATTTTCACAATTATATTTATAATATTTGTAAACATACAATTTTTAAATTCTCAAATAAACAACATAGTCAATTAAGTCAATCAGAATTAATCATCATCCTCTGGAAGTTAATCTTCTGAATTGCTAACTGCATATATTGCATACGTACAAGGTATTAAAGCTGGGCTGTAACTAGCCTCTTTTAAAAGTTGTCAAAAAAAAATCAGCGAAGAGTCTGGGGTTCGCTGAAGGCCCCAAGAAGCTATAGAAAAAATGGCGCGAAATCATGCATTATGCGCGTCTCAGACCCTTTCTTAATCTGAAACGCAAGTTCTGTTTTAATTGTTTGACAATATTCTGGTCTCCAAGCAAAATATATAGATTCAGAGTAAGACTTTTAGTTTTTAGGGACAACATCAAAAGACCAATATGTAGGACAAAGCAAAAAAAGTTTCAGTTTGCAGAAAACCTTTTATACCTGTCAATTATGTTTTTTTTTTCAAATTAAGTTAAGAGGGGGCTGATTATCATTGATATAACTATGTCAAGTCAGTTTGTATAACACATTTCAATTACAACTTGATGTAGTTCCTAACTGGGATACAATTTAAAGTAGTTTGTAATAGTCAAAAGGTCCTTAAATATAATAAAACTCAAGTTTAATACATAATTACTAAATTACAAATAGAATTTAACACTAAGAGAGTAGTCATAAAGAAGGGCAATCAATGAACAAAAGACGAACCCGGGAACAGATAAAACACAAAACGAAAAACATTATAGACAATCAACACTGAAAAATAAAAATAAATGAGAAACATGGATCTCAAAAAACAGGGGCTACGTAAGAGGGTGAACAGAACTTGCTTCTTGCAAGACACTTGCCATGAAAACAATTTGATATGAAGACAAGCTTTTGTTTTGAAATTTCCAACATGAGGCATTTGCCTCAATGTAGATACGGCCCTGTAATAAAAGTGAGGTAAAAGTTCACGAGACAATATACCTCAAATGAAATGAAACCCATTTTCAGACATTTCAAATACATTAATATTTAAATTATTAAAAGATTTGGGAATTTTTTTTCGAAAAAAATATGAAAAAAGACGAATTTTGGAAGAATCTGGTGCCATCTCATACTTCAGAATAGCATTTATAAAATGGCTTAAAAGACCTGCCAAGTTATTTTCAATACATTGTAAGTCAGGTTATTTATTTTCAAACTACCACAGAACAAACCATTCATTTTTGTTATTATCAAGGCTGAGTTATTTATTTTCAAAATCCTCCTGCCCCTCCCCCACCCACCCCCAGAATATCAAATGGTCGTCCCCTTAGGTAAAACAGTATTCCCATGATGTCACTAACATCGTTGTAATCTTAACAAATTTAGCAAGGTTATAGGAGAAAGAACACTTGAAATAATCACATCATAAGTGTTCGTGTCCTTATCACGAATTAGTTGATTGCAACGGTTACAGTGTCACATGTACTCAACTTACTAGAGAAGTTAATCACAGATCTAAAGAGGACCGTTGAATGAATATTTGAGGCGCCAGCTGAACCTAACGGTCGAAATTTAGAAATTATAACTGTTGACGAACGATTCCAGCGACAAGTATTTTCCTCAAAGGTCACGAATGGTACGATCAAACTAGGGGATAAGTTCTCGTTGCTAAATCTTATTGGTCACTTCCGGTCACGTCCGTTTTCCGTTCTTATCACTGTCACTACTCCCGTTGGCAAGTGGCCAAGGATTTTGACTGTGGAAGGGGTTTACAATGGACAAAACGTACAGAATAAAGGGTAAAAATGATAAAGAATAGAGAATAATGAGGGTCCTGATGGGCGGTCCTTCATTTCTGTAATTTTAATTTTTAGGCCATTTTTTTCTGTTCTTTATACCGTTTGCCAATTATTCTCTATTCTTTATATTTTAGCACCTCATTATTCTCTATTCTTTATTTTGTTGGTCCATTTTTCTCTATTCTTTATACTTTTTGCCCATTATTCTCTATTCTGTAAACTCCCATCCACACCGTTTGCTGAAAAATAAAGAATAGAGCATAATGGCCAAAATAAATAAAGAAGAGAGAAAAATGGTCCATAAAATTAAAGAATCAATAAATAAAGGTCCCCATCCAAACCCTCATACTTGATATGCCTTTGGACACGTATGACGGTTGATGCATTCATAGCAGAAGATGCTTATTCTGTGTCGGTTCGAGCTGGTCGCATTCCAATTTTCTTTGAGCGTAACCAGTATAAAAATAAAGAGATGCGGTATAATTGCCAATGAGACACTCTCTGACCAGAGTTTAAATTACCTCACAGGATGTAAGAAACTATTAAAGGTTACCGTACGGCCTTCAACAATGACAAAATCCGATACCGTATAGGAAGCTATAAAAGGGAATGGCCATTCACAGGGGCTCGTTTAGTACAGTCAGATGAGGTTTTACTGTTAATGGCGGTCGCGATCCTATATATAAAATGGTTACATTGACAGTAAAACCTCACCTACCTCTGCTTAACGAGCATCTGTGGTCTATCTCTGTTTGTACCTTGACTTTAGTTAATTCACTAACAGACATTGGCATACTACCTTTCTATTTAATGTAATACTGTCGTAACTTTTTAGTATTAAAAGGACTAAAAAGTTATTTGATATTTCCCTTTATTATATATAAACCCATCCGACTTTTGACAGTTAAAAAGGCAAAAATTACGTTAAAAATTGATATTGAAAATGTTTGCTATCGCCACACAAAGATTTGCTACTCGGGTTTACTTGGCATACAATTTAAATTGAGTTGTTCCCCTTTAACTGGTATTTTTGAAATCCAAATAATAATTAACATTGTAAAAATATATAATAAATTAGAGCAAACAATACAATAAAAACAAAAATTAAATATTTTACATATCCCATATTTTAGACAAAACAAATGTATTATGTAGAACGACATGTGGTAGGAATGCAATCTTTCTTTTCATTCTTTTTAGGTGCAATTAACACTATGAAATCTTAGATGACTCCAGACTTCGCCTTACTGGCTTCACAAGCAATAAAAGTTAAATTCCTCTAAACCTTTCGTGTTTATTTTTTTCAAGATTTTGGCAATAAAACTAAAAACTAGAAACCATCGTGTTTCTTCCAATGATCATAAACGTCACTTCTCATTTGCGAGTTAACTCAGACAGAAAATGATATTGTATTCTTTAAATTAAAACAAGCATGCAATGTGCCGTTTCCGCAAAAGAAATTGAATAACATAAAGTATATTTGTAAACAGATTTCCAAAACCGCAGTAGACAGTTCTTTTTTTATTATTTGAAATCGAGCTTTTTATTTGCCCGCCATTAAGAAAAAATAGTGTAATGGATTTGATATGATTTTGGTTTGTAGATCAAATTTTAGCTATGACGCGCTTATAGGAAATTTTGAAGACGATATTGTCGATTTAAGTGGCAAAAAAACTAGTTCTTTTCGAAATATAGCAAGACAGCGGTAGTCCCATTTGCATAGTAAGATATAACAGCACGTCTTTGTATATTTTAGAACTAAAAAATAATTCTAGACTTTAAATATTAAAAGGTCCCTCGAACCTTCATATAATACCAATAGTTTTGGGTAGGGTTCGTGCTGCTCAGTCTTTAGTTTTCTAGGTTGTGTTTTGAGTATTGTTGATTGTCTTTCGGTCATTTTCTTGCCATGGCATTGTCAGTTTGTTTTCGACTTATGAGTTTGAATATCTCTTTGGTATCTTCCGCCTCTTTAAAAAATTTTAAAGTCAACCATAACATCCTTATTGTTTACTTTTGCCCTATTCTATAAAATTAGTTTTATTGCGTCAATGATTTATGATCTGTGAACTTATTAAGTTCGTTTTTGTCGGCTTTGGCTTTCAATTTTTAATGGAACAGATATAGATCTGTGAAATTAAGTCAATTAATGTCCTTTATAAAAAGGTCATAGTTTTAGCATTCATAGATCGTTTGAAATTTTAAACAGCTTACACCAACTAACCTTTGATTTATTTATATAAAAAAATCGGTTACTTTGATTTATAGTCCACAAGAACCAAATCATTATGGGTATTTTATGGACCAGCGACATTACCTTAAGCAGAATTTTATAGAATCTTTATAGATGAGATTGGGTGAGGTTCAGACTTCTATGTCATTTCGTTTTGATTACAACTTAATAGTAACTGTTCAGAATATTTGAAAAGGGTATATTTTTAAAGAATAAATATATGTTTATTTTCAAATAATTTAATTTTGGATGTAACACGTCTTCTGATTGGCTGAAAGTTTTTTGTCTATCAGCTCAAAGACATAATTTTGTTGTGTGACCGTGACGTCACCAACGTGGACTGATTGTAATATTTTTTTCTGTCTATTCAAAAAAACCTCAAAAATGTGGTGCACACTTTTAAAAAACACGCTATTTGATGTTATTTCTTCATAGACAGAAAAAAAATATTACAGTCATTCCTTAATTAATAATTATACCATATGTTTAACGTTTGGTTAATTCGTATAGAAGGAATTCCTCAATTCATTATTTTTTAATATTTTATGTTAACCATTTTAAATGGAAGGGTCAATTTTGGATACATTTTAGGACCCAAAGATTTACGAAAGAAGAAACATCTCGACATACCAAAACCCATATGTTTTTGGTTCATAAAATATCACTTCAAAATAAATGTTTTAGACATGTATGATAACAAGAAAATTATTCTACTAATTTGACAAATTATGCATTCTTTGTTAATTTTAACCCAAAAAATAACAACAGCTTCATCCCAGGAAATCAAAACTGAAATACACATAAAAAATAAATGAATAAATAGATAGATAAATAAATAAAGAATTCTCCTTTATTAAAAAGTATTTTATTGTTTACGTTTTCAAGGGTAATTATAAGGAATATTTTCATTTCTGTATTGATTGATTTGATCCATATAATATATCAACATTTGAACGTATAAACGCCACATTGTCAACCCATTGTTTAAGCATTTTTTGTACTTTACTTAATTATAGTTGCATAATAATTGTCTTAAGTGAATTAGGTACGAAACTTCAGAGAGTACCTTGGGAAACGTGAAATGTGAGAATAACATTAAACATTAATCGTTACTGAAATAAAACCACAATAAAAAACAAATAAAAATCAAATAAAATGCAATCTGGAACGGCTCGTAATAAGATGCATCTGTTCAACATGAGCATACTTTAAAGGGAACCCAAATTCTCTATGGTATCTTATATTCTTTTATTGAATGCAAAAATGTGAAACAATTTCATTTTTTTTTAAATAATTATACTTTCTTTAATTAATGGTACTGAGTTCGTTAACCGCAGCAAATTAGAGCAGTGCGATTCCTGATGAAAATATGGAAGAATACTTGGTATTTAAGTTTTTCTTTCATAACGGTGCATGGTTTAGGGACCAACTGAAGCCAGCCTCCGGGTGCGGGATTTTTTCGCTGTGTTGAAGACCCATTGGTGGCCTTCGGCTGTTTTCTGCTCTTTGGTCGGGTTGTTGTCTCTTTGGCGCATTCCCCATTTCCATTCTCAATTTTATGGATACATTTTGTTTTTATAGAAACTATGATGGGAAAGATACTCCATGCAGTAACTTGTACTCTTTGACTACCATGCATTGCAAATTTTTGATAGAGTCATTTTTATTAATGAAAGAAGGCGATGTGGGGTATACGCCGGTGAATGAGACAGCAAGTCGACAATACAGATTAACAAAAAAGACATCTAGGGGTACACAAACAGTCTCCAGCAATATACATGTGTTTATGTCAAGCTCTAAATCTTACCGAGTAAACACATATTTAAATTTAAGTAATCATTATGATTTGTATAACTCAATTGCATTCAAAACAATGAGAATCGTAATGAAAATATGAAAGAATGATTGGAATAAAAAGTTTTCTTTCATGACGATGGTTGATTTAACCTTTTTTTGTAGAAGCAATCAAAAAATAAAAATACTCCAATCAATGCAGATATTACTATAGCTAAATATTAACTATTCTACAATTTCATTAACTGTTTTACGATTACTCTGCAAATAAAGAACACAACAGCTGGGGTGTGTATTACATTTTCCCTTGTTCGTGTTTCCCTCGTGTGGCGAAGGAAAAAGAAAAAGTTACCAAAGCCACAACAAAAAAATATAGTTCTAATAAAGACAGAAAACATCATGGCGAAGCCTGTTATTTGTTATGCTTCATTTGCTTCAAGTTAAATTAAAACAAATAATTTTACAGTTTCAGGATAAGAAATAAAGAGCACTCTAGTCGAATGAATTGAAATTTATGGAATATCATGGACAAAATAAACAGTTTTAGTTCAATTTACCTTAATTTTACTTTCACCTTTTTAGATTTATATCATTTAAAATTAAAAAATGTAAATTTTATTGTTTTTGTTCGACAAATGGAGAAATGTATAATCAAGTGTATTGATATTGAAAACAAAATAAAACTGGGGCAGTAACTCCTCCCGTAAAGGTTAAAATATATTTTAGCTGGTTGTGTTTGTGAAAATTTTGTTTCATGCCAACAAACGGTGTTTTTATTTGAACATAGTCTTCAAAAATAGGCATGCCACACAATATGTCAAGCTCTAAAGAGTCCCGCGTCTAGAAAATTTGCGAATAAATTTAACAGAAAAATGAAACGCCTGCCATTGAAATCTAATTCTCAAAGAATGAAAAAAAACGGAACATTAAGATATTGCATTAACCAACTCCTGATGAAGGTTCTGACATGGGACAGCCACGTGAAAAAGTTGCAGGGTTCAATAAGTTTTTAAGATCTTAACCGCCTCTCTTTTTAGTGTCGAATAGTTGAATAACAAAACGTACATACAAGAATTTAAAATAAAAACTAGCACAGGAAAAGCATTCAACTCTTCAAATAACACAAAACAAATATCAAACTATTCCGTAGGAAAGAAAGCTTGCAGTTACTGAAAGTAAGCTCGGTGTACTTAACCTGCTGATAAGAAATCATGCCGTACCACTTCTTATATATGTCGGTTGCTACATTATATAGAAGATTTTAAAAAACAACGTCATAAATATTACAGAAAGATATGATCTTGTTGATTGCCCAAAACAAATTATCCCGAAAAACAAAAATATATTAATTGTTAGTGACTTTGAACTAGCTCTTTTATACCTGTACTTTGTGTCGTTAGTGTTTTTTGTTAGTTGCTTCTGTGCTTTGTATGGATCTGATGCGTTAAGTCCTTTCCAACATATTTGTATAGTTTGTTCTTATGTTGACCTGTTACACAACTTTCACAGATTACGGGCGGGGTTTGGCGCCCACAAACATGTTTAACCCCGTTACATTATGTATGTGCCTGTCACATCTTCTTAATTTTTTTTTTATAAAAGAGACAATTTAGTATTGTTTCAAGCTATGAATTAGTGAATTGATGACCTTGATAAATAAGTCTATTCAGACAAAGAGACAGATTTGAAATGCAATTCTCAAACTTATTAGCTTTATAAACAACATTAACATGAAAATCCTGATGCGAAAAGCCACTCTTTATCAAATTCATGCAATTGGAATCATACTACAAGCTATGGATTAGCGAACTGATAACCTTGATAATTAAAGTCTATTAAGCCAAAGAGACAGATTCTCAAACTAATCAGCTTTATGCTGCCTCTTTTTATTTCCTGCAATTGGAATCATACTTCTACAATATATCTGTATATTTGTGATATAATTAGGTAACAATGTTTACCAGTTTATGAAATTCATATCCCTGCTGTAAAGGTATCTAAGTAATGAAAAAAATGCATTCATTGGAATCAGAAACTTCATAGCAAACACGCACTCATCGTACCAACTGAGAAAACTAAGCTCATTAAGGAGGGTGTGGTTGGGAGGGATGGGAGTTTACAGAAAAGAGAATAATGGACCAAAAAAAAAAAGAATAGAGAATAATGGGCAAACAGTATAAAGAATAAAGAAAAATGGCATAAAATATTAAAGAATACAGAAATGGTGGGCTCCCATCCAGACATCATTAAGAAGAAACCAACGGAACATCAACATCAAAGAAAGGAAATTCAACAATAGGAAAAGGACAGTAGTCCTTTTAAATAATAACTTTTTGTGTAGATATTACCATGTGAAATTCTAATATCAAGTCTTAAAAAGGAAATTGGTCGCTATTTATTTTAGACTTAGTAAGAATGATTTCAGATGGACAAATGTCATTCGTATATATTGAGAAAAATCAGAATTGTTTCCAAAAAATATCGGATATCATCAACGGATTTCGTTAGGGGTTCGAGTTGCTCAATCTCTAGGGTTTTTTTGTGTATTGCAAATTGTTATTTGTCTTTTCGTCGTTTTTTTTATTGGCCTTTTACTGATTTCTTCGATGTATTGGTTTTGATTTTCCCGTACTTTTTTTATAGTACATTAATTGTTAATATGGATTCATGCCTTTTATACACTGTAATATCAGGGGCTGTATACTTAGTAAAAGATTGTAGAAATTTTAACAGCGCGCAACGAAAATATGAACAGAATGTCAATTTATCGTATTTCAAACTATTAACATGCGAATTGATGTTAAACCCCAAACCACATCAGAATCCGAACTTGCGACAGCTGGCCAAACTAATTTTTTAACATTGAACTCTCCAACTTTTAATCTCGATCAATGAAAGAGCAAAAGGTTCATAAAAGAAGTGCAATAAAATGTATTTCAGTAAAGGTAAACATAAAAATAAGAAGATGTGGTATGATTGTCAAGGGTTTGATTGATTGATTGTTTGTTGGTTGCCTAAAGTCCAGTGGCAAATATTTCATGCATGTTCAGTACGATAACAAATTAACAATAAATACAATTGGAAGGTCTTGTTATAGTGGCCGCCCGGGATGAAGGTCGGAGAAATTTGGACTGCCACTGCAAACTGAGTGTATATTGGATAGACACAGACGTTTTACCTGGGAACAGGTCACCTTAGACCCCTCAAAGAGCTTCGCAAGCTTCTTAACATGCAGAAATCGTGGTATTTTTTTTACACGAGGCATCGATTTTAACCTAACTCGTCTACGTATTTGTATATCCAGCTCAGCCAAACGGACACCCCACTTCGGCAAAGTTTTACTGCCGGTCGGAAGAAGACCAAATTGAACATATTTCTATTCTCCAGTCACCCTTGGGGCTTATTAAAAGGGTTTGAACTCTATGATACCGGAATAAATAACAGTAAAACCATGCATATGCAAGTGATATAATTTAAAATAATACCGTATTAAGGAATGCTCTCATGCAGTTTCTGCAATGAAGCCCAAATACTTAACCTGTCCTTTTTTGATAACAACAATGATTTCTTTTTTTAAATAAGCTTAATTAACAAACACATCGATTTGAAGGACAATTTCTTTTAATATTTAATTTATGAAAAATATTGCAAAAAGATAGGTGTGAAATATTCCCGATTTTTTGTTAAAGCCCCGCCGTTGGAATTTTACATTTATAACAAATTCCAATTGTTTTTAATATTAAAGGTAAAAGATTTGACCAATTATTGTCACTCAACCTCTTGTTAATTTCATTAAAATGAAAACACAACTGGAAATACGCGCAAATCAAATAACTGGAAAATACACAGAATTTAAACTGGTTTAGAAAGGAGCCAATGAAACATTACCATCGTGGTCATGGATGCATCTATGATTTGCACAAGAACTTTTAAACAAAATAAATTTTATTTAATCCGTTGTACATAGGATGGTTAATTTAGTAAATAACCTTTCATTTGCAATTCAAATAAATATTTAAAAGACTTATCTCAACTTTACATTCATATCAGCTTTAAAAAATGATTGGTTAGAGTTTTGAATAACATTTATGTTAAGAAAACTCAAAATTATATTCGGTAAACTAGTTTTGCCCGGGTATTATATTCTTACTCTTAATCGTTTGCGCCTCAATATCTGTATCGATAGTCGCTTTTACTCATTGAGATAAGAATTTATTTCAATTTTAAATTTTTATTCAGAAGAGTTAATAGCGGTTTAGGGTTTTCTTGTAAATTAATTTTTGCCTTTCTGACTCACCACGTTTGAAAGGAGAAAGCCAAGAATTCTTTAAAGTTTGAATACACCATCTTTGTCACCTACTTGTGCGGTATAGGGTTAATATACGACTACTCGATTTCTCTAAATCTACCCAGGGGTGATCCCATTTCAAATAATATTTACAAGAGAAATATCCAATCTGACTGTGTTGAATTATACATATTTTATCTTAATGTGAATGTTCAGGGCGGTCTATAGCCTTTTTCTGCTTTGATCTAAAATTTATGGTGAAATGTGTTTTACACTTTCATTTAAAACACACTAGTAGTGGCAACAGACCTTGAGAATATTACCAAAGTTTTAAGTGCTTTGTACAATTAGAAGATAATTTGCTCCACGGAGACTATTGTCAGTTGATCTTTTGATAATGAATTAGTCCCCTCATCAAGTATTCTCGAGATTGAGTGGAACACAACAGTTTATATAACAACCTATTAAAAGCTCTCAGGTTTTCATCAATTTGTAAGGTGTTAATGGTTTTGGAATTTGAAAAATGGAAGAGTTTACGATAGATACAGGACTTCATTCACCTCACAAGCATCACCTTCATATATTTTAATTTTTGAAATTAATGTTCGAAGGTAGACACTCTTCAATCTTCAATTTGTACGAAGTTTACAGCACCAACGTAAAATAAATAAATATACAATGTTGTAAATGGTAAATATCATTGAAAATAAAAAAAAAAACAATTTCTAACAACTTACCTTATGTAGATTGATGTTTGCTTAACGTCCAGTGGCAAGTATGTCATGCATGTTCAGGAAAAGAACATATTAACAATTGAATTAACTTAATACAGGAGTTGGGTCTTGTAATATGGGATTGACAGAGATAAAAGGCGGGAGATTTTGAATGCCACAGTAAAATGCGGATATATTGGATTGGAACAGACATGTAGCCTTGTAACAGGCCACCTACGGAACCCGTATAAAAATGTAGACTTTCTGATCTCATATCCCTAAGTAATAACTTCAAATATTGTATATTCAGTGAAAAAATAACGAGCACCACTGTACATCTCATTGAGAATATGACATTGAATCCCAACAGAATTTTTTTTAAATACTGTCTTTACCTTAAAGATTCCGTTAGCGGATGCTGTATGCATTTCGATTACATGCGACAATATATAAAAACACATAGCTGAGAGGGGGATAAAGCAGATTGTTACCCTGAGAAAACATTGTCATTCGCTCTATTACTCTCTCAGCTATGTGTCATTTAATTTATTATACTGTCATTATTGTCTTTTATATTTTAAATTGAAAGTATTAAACTTTGATGGCATGTACATAACAACGCTACGGATATTAGAAAAACAACAAAAGTGAAGCAAGATGTGTTTTTTTCATTTGACAGTCTATAAAAAAATTTCTGATGCCAAAACGTAGAACTTGAGCATTGTCTTTGAAATTATTGATGCAAATTCAAATCATTGTCCCTTAAATTAGCGATTTTTGATTGGTCTGCACGAGAGGATGACATTCAAAATATTGTCGCCCGCTGAGCCATGGGATAGAGTAAATTATCTGCCTCGTGTTAGCCAATCAGAATGTGGCATTTTAACATGAAATATAATAATAACATTTATATATTAAGTATACATCGATAAGACATTATATCTATCAAAAAAAAGACATATCAATGGGGACCAACTGTGTCCCATTCTTTAGATTTTACTTTCTATTCTTTTAGTCTGAATTCATTGATAACTGAGATACATCAATAAATCGGACAAAATATGTCAAAGTTTACTTAAATTACTTTATATACCACAGGATATAGCTGATACTATAAACCATATAAAATGGTTCCGAATAAATATTTATCTAGTTCTTCTAACCATAGATGTATAAACCCATCTATGTTCTAACCATTCACGTCTTTTTTTTACATAGGGAATCGACAACCACAAACCTCATGATTGCCTGCAGTGAAACCATTGGATAGAATAATCAAATACGATATGCAATAAAGGAACGGAATTCTGAATTCTAAATACAGTTATGTGTCATTATACCATCATTATACCAACTGATAGAAGAATGCACTAAGACTAATGGTTTTTTATATGTAAACATTCTCAAATGGTTTTTCATGTCTTTACATAAAAACGTATAACTATATGTAATTATGGTTTACTAATTTTGAGGGTAATTATCCAAAATGTCACTTTTTATGGGCAAAACATATTGCTGTATTGTTGTTTCAGCCAACGTTACATTAGCATACCTAGGTATGAAAACAGAAAAAGGTCCAATAAAGTGCTTTTGTCCGTTCGAGAGCAACTTGGTACTTTTAACATATAAATCAACGTTTTTGTTAAGTAAGATCATTAACTTAGTTTATTGCCTCATTTTAAATTCGATGTGAAGATTTTACGAGTGTCTAAAATAAATTCGCACATGCTTACGACTTCTGCAAGAGGATTCTATGCTTTTTTATACGTTATGAGTCACTGGTTGCTAACATCACAATTTGCATATTCTTTCAATGTAGAGTGATTAGATATTTTAAAGTTCAATATCAATTATATGAGTGAAATATGTATAATAATTATTTATTTAACCCTAAATTAGTTTGCTTTTTATAAAATTAATTGATGATAACTAAAGAATAATCATTAATTTAATTCATAATATGAGTTTGCACTTATATGTGAATTCCTTTGTGTGTGTACTTTTGTGGTTGTTACAAAGTTGGACAAGACAAGACAAGACAGGACAAGACAAATACTTTAATAAAGTCTCACCACTGGTTACATATAAAATATACAGCATAGTAAAACACACGTTAACAACAAGAGCCACTCTATAAAGAGTTATGAGAGACTATAAAACAAATTTTTAAATATAATACAAAAAAAAGTCAACTATCATGAGTACAAAATACATTTTCGCTTTAATAAAATTTCATTGCAGATTTTGGTAGTATAAAATACCATATTTTCATTTGTAAAAAGAAATATCAATTTTTCATTATCAGACATATGTAAAAAAAATTCTCATCGACAATAGAAGTTTAATTAAATATAACATTACGGATATCTGCTTATATAGGACAGTTAAACAAAACATGTTTTTCATCTTCAACATCATCACTACATATAAAACATACTCTGTTTTCAATATCAATATTTTCGTAACGACCAGTTTCAATAATTCAGATGGGCGCTAAACCACATCTAAATTTTGCTAAAGCACTCCTGTATCTAACAGGTATATTAAAAATCAGATACTTTTCTACACCATATACATTTTTGAACAGTCTATATGGTTTATAATTTGGAGACAAACATTATCATCGGAGTTTATACTTTCTTATACGCATATGATTTGAAGAATTATTTTATTGTGAGCTGCTTGTGACATGATTGCTGCAGAAACTCAAAATAACAACAATTGAATAACTTACTTATATTTCAAAAGATGCACAAAACATCAAAAATATTTTTAAAAAGTCCGTGTAATTTTGTTTTGGTGGGAAAAGATGTCATGACAGAAATTAATGTAAAATTGTTTGAAAAACAGTATATGAGAAATAGTAGGAATTTCAAAATATTTTACCTGAAATGTATTTTAGATCTTATTTTTTTTTATAAATTATTTGGAAATATAGGCCTTAGAGGAAGTTGGGGAGCTATTTTTTTGTATCAAAAGAAAGGTTAAAAAATATAAACATAAAGTTGCAACATCCTGAATATTCGAGCAAAACATCACTGATGATTCGTTATTTGGGAGAAGGGACGGGTTACTTTGACTTTCAGTGGAGAAACGTATTCGGTATGGAAATGTACTTGCCCTAAAAAATGGACACGCACTTAACCCTGCGAAGAATTTCTTCCCGTTTTTTCTTCAAAAGAAAGTTACATTATCCAAACACGTGTCATAGATTTCTCGCCCCGAATAATACCGGGCGGATCAATTAAAAAAAATATAAAGCTTGATTTCTCGATTATACTTCCGATTTTAAATCTAATCAAAAGTATAAAAAACACAGATTTGAAACAAGTTAACATATACTCAAGTTTACCTCACTAACTCATACACAAATGAAACTTACAAAAGAATATACCTACGTTTTTTCATGTGTTTTCACAACGTTGTCTGGATTAGTCCAGAGAAAGATCAACATTATAAAAGAATAGATCATACTAAAAATATACGATCGTGGCGAAAGTTTGTAAAAGCGGTGTCCCGTTAATATTGCAATTTAATGTAACATACTTGAGATTGTACAGAATTTATTCTAAATTAATTTACTTTATACATTGTATGTTACTTATTTAAACAAGGGGACAGTACACTTAATTTGACCATGAAGAAACTCTTGACGAATGCACGAAGTTACTTTTATACAGGACATCGCTAATACCATGTATACCGCTAGTCCATCTGCGTTATTTCCGGCAACGGTGCCACGCCAATTTTTTTTTTGTTATTGGAAATTTTTAAAACCGTTATTGTTATAAAAAAAACTCGACAACAAAAATGTTATTTTAATTGCGTCCTAACAATTCCAAAACCGATCTTCGTTGAAATGGTTTTATTTAATACTATAGCTTTATAAATTTCAAAAGAAAATTAGAAATTAGTGTATTTTAGAAAATAAATTAGGTTTATAATCCTGTTTCTGGCTTTTACTGCGGAACCGTTTCATTATATGGATAGAACGTGTACATGATATAAAATGAACAAGATGTAAATTTCTTTTTAATTCTCCTTTAAGTGACAACGAAATTTAATGCTTCCATTTTACAATGGAGTAATTTGTTTGTGGTTAGTTGTAGCATCATTTAAATGTTTTCTTCCAATTCCGAATTTCAAGATAATTGTATTGATCATAATAATTAGGTAATTTGTATACGTCTTCAAGTATTTCAATTGTGAAAATCTTGTAGGAGAATCTAAGGACTTCTAAATCAAAACTATTCTTGTAAACTTGTCAACATTTATGTGTTTCTTCAGATCCCTCGGATTCACCAAATTCAAAAATAAATCTTAATGTTATGAAGTGTATTATGCAACTGATACAATTGTTTCCGAAGTGGGCTCCAAGGGAGATTATTCAGAGTCGTATATCTGTCAGAACTGACAGTCCGCCATATTGGTCCGTGACAACATTCGTTGACCTATGGATAGTTTAGATGTTTGGATAAAGCATACTTTCTGATAAGAATCTTCAACATTTGTTGTGATTCTTGTTTTATTCCAAAAGCAACACTGTTATGACATTTGAAACCCGTATATTTCATTCTTTTCATTCTTGGCGGGCTTTTTTAATTTTCAAGCAGATGACATACCAGTATAATGGATACAGACTTACGTAACAAAATTGATACTTTGCGGATGTTTTCTTTATAAAAAAAGACGAATAAGGTATCTCTTCTCTTATCAGATTCCCCCCTAACAAGTCATTTGTTTTATACTTCATTGCAGTAAGTGAAATCTGTGTGTTTCTCTATGATTTATGTAACACTCGGAAATGTATTAACCAGAAACCATTCTGAACACTCACTGATAAATTTTAACATATCTGGTGTATTAATATTTTTTTTTCGAGTGACAAGCAAATAAAGTTTGAAATTGCATGTTTTTTTACCCATAAATAGAAATATATAGATATTTCTGTTTATTCTTGTGAATATGTCTTTAATTACATATCAGCGTCTGCGTGGCATGTTAATAAGTCTCAAACTGTATATCAGCGTCTGCGTGGCATGTTAATAAGTCTCAAACTGCATATCAGCGTCTGCGTGGCATGTTAATAAGTCTCAAACTGCATATCAGCGTCTGCGTGGCATGTTAATAAGTCTCAAACTGCATATCAGCGTCTGCGTGGCATGTTAATAAGTCTCAAACTGCATATCAGCGTCTGCGTGGCATGTTAATAAGTCTCAAACTGCACATCAGCGTCTGCGTGGCTTGTTAATAAGTCTCAAACTGCATATCACATTCAGTTCCTGTCTATTCAAGGGTGTTCTATACGATTTAAAGAAAAGGGTGCTAAATTCAACAAATTTGCCAATCATCCTATGTTTAGATATTTATAATTGCAGTGGTAATGAACATTACAATTGTTTAAGTCTGTGGTATTCGAATAAGGAATAAGTTCAAAGAATATTCGAGACTTGTGCATATGTAAATTTCATTGATATCATCTCACTTCTAATAATGCTAATACTAATTTGTACAATCAATGTACATGTATATCGAAATCTAAGTTTTTCGTTAATTTTAACTCGTAGGGTATGATTTTTGTGTAATGTTACACGATGGGATTTATAAACTTTGTGTATATATATGATTGTAAATATAGTCATATACAACAGGGCTGGTTCATGAAGACTTGAATTTAGATGGTCAACTATACAATTTTAGGGAAGTTCGCAAAGATTATTTACATATCGACTTAAAAACAGTTGAAGGCTTCATTGTGACTTTAAGACGAAGAATAGCAATCGTGTGATAAGTGCGTTGAGATTTGTCAAGTGCGTTAAGGGGTTTTATGAGTAAATAATCCACATCCCTTATTTTTTATTATAAAAACAGGTTTGTATTTTTAAAATATAAGCATACAAAGAGTCAAATAAATGTAAAACAACTTTAACATTAAATATGTAGTCTTTATAGTTTTCAGCTTGAATCTGATTTATTATAAATTTTGCGTATAAAAAGATATGATGTTTGAATTATAGATTTCAAGCTACAGGTCCGTTCCAAATGTTATGCCAAGTAGCATCCATTTGGGTTTATTGTTATAAGTATGACACAACAATTCAATAAAACAATCATTAATAAACCCGAATTTTAAGTCCACAGCCACGGTATCTTAAAATTTATGACGAACAACAATACGGTTTGCTTTTCTATGATGATATTGCATGGTACTAATATATAAATATATTAGTCCCAGGTTGATTCATGCTTTTTTTCCATTTCGTGACTATGTGCATAGTTCACATTTATATCTTTATCTAAATTATAAAAAAAATATTCATAAAGAACAGTCATAATATAAAATGTTTATGGCAGTACACTGTAAGTACGGAGAAACAACTGAGTATCATTTTTAAAGCACACCGAATTCACCTGTGCAAAGGTACATTTGTGTATGCACCTTTAGAAGCCAAACCTTTGCTTTAATTCAATGCTGCACGTGGTCCAATGCGTGAAGCAATTTGTATGATACAAACTTTTAATCAGATTGTGATATTGTATTTCCACATGATCAGACGTTTTCTGATTTTTTTAAATAAACAACCAGTCGGCGTCTTTTGAACATAACTAATGTAATAGATTCTGAAAGTTTTACGACATTCATAAATCGTTCTTTTTCTCGAAAGAGAGACAGAGATACCAGGTCAGAAAAACGCTTATTTAAATTCCATTTGTTCGTCAGGAAAGAAAGAATCCTAACTACATTATATTTCCCACACGCATGATAGTTTTACGACCGCTATGATGGCATAAAAACATGCTTTGGAAGCCAGGGTGCATTTCCATCTTGATCACTGTTGACATGGCTATGATTGTAATTAGTAACAATCGTATAAAAGTCGAAACAATAATTCAAAAAATCTCTTTTTCTGACAAAGCAATATTTGAAAGTCATCCCCAGGAGTTATACGGTATTCACTGTACCAAATATCAAATCTTTTTTTAATTTGATTGAACTTAAATTAGAATATTGTGATAAGATCAAACCCATATATGAGACCAAAAGGCATAAATTTTATGTGTTATAAACGATTCTACCTCTTTTTGGCTTAATTTCTAATAATTGAAATAATAAAGATGGCATTCAGATGTTTTTTTACATGTTTCTTTTAATTCTGTAACTTACTGTTACTAACTGACACTGAACAACAATGCCAGCAGATTCCTTTAATTCTAATCACTCTGTGTTTACTATGATCAATTGAAGTACTTATTCTTTTAAAGGATACAAACAATTAATTATTCGATTATGTGATCATCCTTGTAAAGTTTTACTCAGTCAGAAATCACTATTCAACGAAAATAGTCCTCAATATGAACAAATGGAGATTTAGGATGTAAGGTATAGAAAGAGAGAGAGTAAGAGCAAGAGCAAGAGCGAAAGAGATAGAGAGAGGGAATCAAATACAGACAATACGTAAATTTTTCAAGTAATCGATTAGGTTATTGTTGGTACTTCATATGTGATCATCCTTGTAAAGTTCAGAAATCACTATTCAACGAAAGTAGTCGTCAATATGAACAAATGGAGATGTAGGATGTAAGGTATAGAAAAAGAGAGAGAGAGGGAGAGGGAATCAAATACAGGCAATATGTAAATTCTTCAGAAGGCTTCGCCTTCCTCCTAGGTCGTACCAGGGTCATACACTGGATCTGTTTGCGACTTGGGCGGTCCCATGAACCCTCGCCTATTTCCTTCCCGTTCGGATTGCTCCTGAAATATCACTGATATTGATAAACATGGTTTGTTTTACAATGACACTGCCATTACAGGATCTAAATTAACAGAACGAGGCCAATCACAAAATCATCGCCAATTGCTAGAAAATTCATCTCTTGATATCCTGAAAATACTTATTATTAATTTTCTTTGAAATTCTATGTAAATTGCATTGAACAGTATATTTATATCAGCAATAAAAACTTATTTTTATGAAAGTATTAATGTCAAATCATTTATTTGTATTATCTTACGCAATCTTTGAGAATCAGTTTCTTCGAGTCTATCGTGCGTCATATGAATTGTTTGTTCCCATGTGGCCCACATTTTCAATTTTCCAATAACCTTTAGAATGTTCTTTTTTATGAAATTAAACAATCTAATCTTCTACTTAAAAAGAAACTTAATTTCTTAAAATAAATATATCAGTGCTGTTGGTTTGAATCGTGATCACGATAATTTATTGATTTATCGATTATTTTCTTTTAACATTTTCCAAATATCGAAAGTTTTTGATTTCAGACATCAAACTGTAGTTTCATCTGATAGGAAGTGCATATATGCGGATTCCAACAAACAAGTGATATATATCACTGAATTTAGCAGTATATAACTATCAAATATCTAATTTCACACAAAAACATGCCATCAACAACAAAACAAAAAGATAAACAAAAACAAACAACAACAAAAAACCAAACAAATATTTGTGTTTAACTGGGGATCTTATTTATTTATTCATAGCAAAAGTTTGCAGTATCTGATTTCCATAAATTGTACAGAAAGTGTAGACATTTTTTGCGGCTTTTTTTTATGAGCAGCTTCCTGACTTGTTAGCATGGAGTAATATGCTTGAATCGCATGCAGTAAACTTGCCGGGGATTCACCCTCAAAGTACAATGATGTTATTGACTTCAAGAATATTACTACTTAAAACTATGCACATTTCTTCGATATAATGATATATGTATCCATATGCCTCCCTTTTTTACCACCTTACGTCATTTCGCTTTTCATTGTATTACTTTATCTTTATCTGGTATGAACGATTAACTAGATAAAGTTAATGATATTCAAAATACAGTTCTGTAATTGTTTTCCCATATGTATTGTACGTTTGTTTCATTGCCTTGGATTTTTTCATTTGCTTTCCATTTTCGATACTCAAATCTCTTGTTCTCTTTGAGGTTTCACATATTTTTGGAAATAATTGTCAATATGCAAGATAGTTCACGTAATACAACAAAGTTGCACTGATGGATCTGTTTGATAATTTTGTCTATTTTGAAATGTTTTTCAAATGCATTTCATTTTGTTTATGTCTGAAATAAAGTTATACGGAGGAAAGAATCTCAAATTTTAGTTAAGTCAGATTTTGAAGTCTTACGTTTTCAAGTTATTGACAAGCAACTGCATAATTTAAAGGAATTAATACTTTATAAGTAATATCTTAGCTTTGTATGACTTGTATAATTCTTTATAGAAACCATATTGATAGATATATATGTAAAGTGACATACTAGATATTTTTGATACGGCAGATTGTAAGCGATCATTTCTGTCATTGGAAGTTTTCCTCAACAGCGTTTTAGAATAAAGCGGATAAATACAATCCTTTTTTTTTATTATTATCATGCTAACAAGAAATTGACAATGAAAATCGGTTGAGAACCAAACTGTTTGACAAATGAGGTGATTTCAGCTTCCTAATTATGAACTTTCCATTTCTATGTAGCAGCGATGGATATGTTCCAATTGTTGTAACCACAATCCCGTCCACTTTTTTAGAATGTGACCTACCGAATTAGACTCATCACTGGATTTGTACTTTCATGATCAACACTACGAGTGTCACATGTGAAGCATGATCTGCTTTCCCTTCCGGAGCACACAAGATCACCCCAGGTTTTTAGTGGGGTTTGAGTTGCTCAGTCTTAAGTTTTCTATGTTGTGTTTTGTGTTCTGTTGTTTGTCTTTTTGTCGTTTTTTCCCGTTTTTTTGCCATGGCAATGTCAGATTGTTTTCAACTTATAAGTTGTAATATCTCCTTGGTATATTTAGCCCCTCTTTTACTATATATACCTATAGCAAACGTGCCTAAATAATACAAAAATACTTTACTTGAGAGAGATCGGAAAGCCGATTGGGGTATAGCAATATGGTTACCTATATTTCTCTTAGTCGGCAGAAAAAAATCATTTATACAGAAGAGGGCGTCCATTTGTTGGCTGTGTGGGATACATAAATACGCAATCACGTCTGATCAGTATTGGACAACCTTAAATACGAGTACTCGTGGAGGGAGATAGTCACACCCTCTACACGTTAAACAACCCTTTGCGGGGTCTGTAGGTCGTGTATTGCAAGGTAACATTTCTGCAGGTATCCAATATCAAATATCAGTCCAAATTACTAGCTCTTCACCAAGGTCGACCCTTTCTTCAGAGCCTACAAATGATGGGCGATTTATTGTTTATTGGTTCTCGTTCTTAATATACATGAACTATTTGTCGATATGAAAATACAAGACCATTTCAATACTCCAAAACGTTTGAAATTATTATTATTTTCAATGCTTTCCTGACATTTCATTAGTTCTGGCGGAAATCAGAAAACGTGTGCTAAGCATCTTACATTCATTAACACAGTTCACCAGAGTAGCTATATAGAGCTGCACCCCAATTGGCGTCCAAGTCTGTTGTCATTTTGCTCAATATGAATAACGTTGAAACTTAAATTTTAAACAAAAATAAACTTAAAACTTTAACCCAATCTTTAATCTTCAAACTCTAGCTTTTGTGATTGACGGATTGTTGTTTTTCTCAAAGTCCAGTGGTAAATTTTTGAAGCATATTCATGACGAGAACAAAAATACATAGGTTCTGCAAGGTAGGTAATCCGGAGTGAGGGGCAGTAATTTGGACTGCCATTGGTAAATGAGGGTACATAGGCACAGTAAAACGTTTAAACCCGCTGCATTTGTTTGCACCTGTCCTAAGTCAGGAACCTGATGTTCAGTGGTTGTCGTTTGATGATGTGGTTCATAAGTGTGTCTCGTTTCTCGTTTTTTATATAGATTAGACCTTTGGTTTTCCTGTTTGAATGGTTTTACACTAGTCATTTTGGGGCCCTTTATAGCTTGCTGTTCGGTCTGAGCCAAGGTTCCGTGTTGAAGGCCGTACTTTGATCTATAATGGATTACCTTAACAAATTGTGACTTGGATGGAGAGTTGTCTCATTGGCACACATACCACATCTTCTTATATCTTTATACAGTGGCTGCATCTTGATTTTTAACGTACAGAGAGCATGGTGCTCGCTTTATATAGAGCATCGGACAGCCAACACCGTTCTACGAAGAACTTTTCCTGGGAATTTATAACCTTAGTCTTACATTTACAGAATTCAAAAACTAAAAATGTATCACTTGATTTATGCCAATGTCAAAGGTAATAGCTAATAGGTAGACGACTTCCTACGAGACTGAATTCTACCGTCAACTTCCCAACCCAATATCAGTTCCTGTATCCAGTAAGACAATAAATCATTATCTATACGCCTTTTTACTATACATAATCGAAGGTTTGGGGTATGTGAGATAGCAAAAGAACAAAAATCAAGTGATATCAGGACTTTGTATGGTTTACATAATCAAATAAATAAAAGCAAGAAGCTTGCGTTAAATGGGCGAACAGAGCTAAAATCAACGATTGACGATGCCCGCATTTCTTTTTTTATAATCTAATTTTTACACTTGCATTTCTTTCAAATTGGCGGAGAGCCGTCGGAATAAGTGAAATAGTTCCATATTAACTTGTTACATATGCTGCAACCTTTTCTAATTACCGTCATCTGAAATCAAATTAATATCAAAGGAAAACACCAGAGCATGTACGAATGAACTCACAGAGGAATAGCTTCTACATTACCCTCAAGTGCACTGACAATTAGCCTATGTACCCACAAAGCGAAAGGTCTGTTTTTTAGATGTTAACTGTTGATGAGTTTTACGTAACCTTCTGCCTCTTCTTATAAAACGTGATTGATCTAATTAGAATAATTGTTATATTAACCCCTGCAGTAAGTCCATCTTGAGAACCAGACATTCTGACACGAGGTGCAAGTGTCATTTTCTGATATTTATGGCGTTGATAACCAGATCATTGCTTTGAAGAAGTTCAGATCAGAAGTGCAGGGTTGCGTCAGTCATCCTGAATAAGGAAGTTAATTTCTAACAGCTGACTTGATTTTTTGAAAGATAAAAGACGAACGTCCGTGCTTGGACTACAAGTGGTCAATGGTAATAGGTACAAGACAAACATTAACAAGGACGAAAGACTAATTTCGCAGCATCTGGAATAAAAAGCATTTTTATAACTCCTTAATGGTTAAAAATCACGACAATTTTCCATCTTCTGAATGAAAGAAATCTAGAATTCAACGAAAAATAATGCAATTAAATCATACACTTGAACATTAAGACCTATAAACGAGATTTTACAACAAAATTATTTGAACATATTGTAATTAGATTTTATTGCCAATATTGTTTGCGAAAGAAACGTTATTGATAGTACTGGAATTCTTGTTCAAGAATTCCTGATCCAACCTTTTCACATTGGTATTTATCTGCACGGATGTGTAAATAAAAGCATTAAATTCACATAAATATATCTTATAAACCGACACGACTATATCAAAGTAAAAAATGTAACTGCAATCATCCAAACAAAAGAAAATATCTAGAAGGCCAACAGCACAATTCAAACTGGAAAAAGAAAACAAAAGATGACACATTTATTGATAAATCAACAATACTTTAAGATATTTTAATGATCAATAATCATTTAGAATTTAGATCCAAGACTGAAGGTAGATGCGTTATTTCTTCACTAAAAAAAATATTTAAGCTCGATGTTCATATCATATCAGATACGTTGAGAGAATTTGTTTCTTTTTTACCTAGAAATGAAGGCAAGCTTTGACATATGTATTGAAAACATTGTTTTCCTTTTTCGACGCTATCAGACATGTGGTCTTTTCCGTCAATTATGTACGCTAAGCAACTGTTGCCAGTACTCCGATACTGGCATGAAAATACGGATATTATTCTAATTAGATTTGCTGTTATAAATTTCCGAAATTGTTTTAAAATTAAGGAATGTATCTCCCTCGTACATAGCTTTATTCCTTGTACGGGTTTGGACTATTTTTAAGTCCTTTTCGGTTTTATTAGCTCTTCAACGTTTGTATTAAGTTTTGGACTTTCAAATATTTTGGCCTCGAGCATCACTGAAGATGCGTTAGTTGTCGAAATGCGCATCTAGTGCAGTAAAATTGGTTCCATTAATGTTATTATAAAACGTTTGTTTTAATGTACTACAGACAATACTTTTAATGAAATGATATCTATAAACTATATTTACGATATCACAGGTACAGATGACTTTTCAATACTTTAAAACTTTAACTGTCACAATATATCATTTCCTTGGGAAAAAATAAGATCGATATAATACGATAATTCTCATTCTAATATCTATAATAGATCTAAAGCATTGATTCTAACATCTTTTCACAGTGAGGACAACCGTGTTGATTTACTAATTCAGCCAAAACCATTGTTTCTTTTATGGTCTCAGCCTTTAAACTATTTACTTGCAATGTCCAAAAACAAAAAAAAGTTCCATCAGGATGGTTTTTATGTAGTTCTTGTTCTTATCATTGTTTTTCCTCACGTCAACTACTTGAATACTTACCTTTTACCCCCTTCCCCCAAAAGAAAAAAAAGCCCCAAAACAAGACAAGACAAAACAAAACAAAAAAATAACCAAAAAAACTCCGGTTTTTTAGCAGATTTCGTGTTGCACAATCTGATTTTTCTTTTTTGAAAAGGCGTTGTCTTTTTTCTTCAGATTGATTTTTGCTGTTGATTGCCCCGTGGTATCTTCGCCTTATTGTTCATATATCTTGACGGCTTCAGATTTCAAATAACTGAATTCGATCCCAACTTATAAAAACTAATTTTCGGAAACATTTCGATATATGGCGTATCGAATTAAATTCAAAATGATTTCACATTTCCGCTACTGAGTGTATTACAAGCTCCTGTATACTGATGATACTTTTATAGTTTATAATTGAGAAATTCTTAGTGGGCGAAAAAATTAATTGGATTTAGGTTTTAGTTTTTAATTCTTATTTTAATTATCCAAAGTATGACACGCTTGCTTGTCTTATTTGAGTTTATTGTTCTTCAACGTTTTATAGACTAACCTGTATGTATGCATATCTTTCTTTCATGTTTTCGGAATTATGTAAAAAGTTGTCCCCGGCCTCATTTGAAAAGTAAAAACCATATAAAAAATGAGTACGAACCTTAGTTTGCGTAAAATTTAAATTTGATTTTAAACTGGCAATTATATTTTTTTCAGAATTTACAAAAGCACTTTTTACTGGTAGGATATTACTAATATTTACATTCTAAAAACTAACCAATCTGGAATAGATCAACGTGACACTCATTTAAAACAAAAACAAAAAAAGCTGCCTAAGTGAAAAAGCCTTACTTTTCAAACGAAAATGAAATGCTTTGCATTATTTAGTTTTATTTTGTTACATTAAAACAAAAACATTTGCATGTAATTTTCTTCTTGAGGTTGTAATAGCTTCTTGCCGAATAAAGTTAGCATCCAATCAAATAATGGCGCATTGATACACAAATCCATTAAAAAAAGTAGTCCGATGAGAAAATTAGTTGCGTGATACCTTTCGGAAAAGTCGTATTCCGACAACGTTGTAATTATATGATTACATGAATTTAACTTGAAGTTCATATAATGTTCGATTTTCTGAAAGATCTTATTTCTTTGTGTACGATATCACAAAGTCGTCACTGAAATTCAGAGTGACAAGCAACGCCAAGATCAGGCAATTTCTATTCAATCTTTCTGATCCGCAAAAACATAAGTTCACGTTGGTTAAAAAAGATAAAAGAGGTTACCGAACGATGCAATCATGTACTAATTACAGAAACTTATTTATTTTCATAAGGTAGAATAGTCATTAAGTCACGAAAATTAAAAGGTCGTATACACATTAACACTGGATGAAACTGCTTTTAAATCACTTGAATTTAATAATCTTTTATACTATTATTGTATTATAAGGGGTTTGTTCTTCTACAAATGACAATAATGTCCCTTTTCGTAAAAAGTAAAAGAATTTTATTGAGAAAGGCATTGCAGCATCAATTTGGTATGGTTTTTCAGACAAATATTCAAATAAAATTGTTATACACAAGATTTAATAGTTTTATGCCATACGGTTCACACGGACACGTTTTTATCACGTGTGTATGAAGACAAAACCAGCAAGGTTAAACTTAAATTTGAAAAGGACTAAAGCTTTGATGGATATCTTGATTTATAAGAACCACGTACTCACATGTTGCAGTCATATATCTATATAATTTCACCGTGACTATAGTACGAAATAAACTCTGACAGAACACAATGGTTTTATGGAGAGAATTTGTTTATAGTCTTGATTACAAAGTCCTATATTTTTTTCAACAATAATAGCGTATAAATAAGGTTCCCACGATCACGTTGTTTTACAAATGTTTGTTGGTAACAAAAATAACTAGGTAAAGCCAAAAGATTCTAAAGCTTTCACAAGGGCTACATTTACGAAAACACGTACTCACATGTTGCAGTCATATAGTTCTATTTTCTTAGTGATTTTCGTAAGGAAAAAGACCACAGTGGTCTATGTTTGTTTACAAAAGTCAACCACCTACATATTCTATCAGAATTTGAGAAAAATATTTCAGTAATGTCGCTGTGAATAAAAAATGCAATTAATTTAAACCTGCATTAAATCCAATTAAAATTTAAAATTACTTGTAATTGAAGTAAACATGCATCTTACAGGATAAAACGGTAAGATATTGATTTAAATTTCTCCAGCAATAATGGTTGTCTCATAAATTTTCGGCTTTCTCGTAACTCATGCTAAAACCAATACTTTAACGCTATGGAGGGTGATGTATGATTCACAAAGGTTTCTTCTGGACTAAGGCGTTGACAGATCCTGTCTAGGGTTCACAGCATGCTAATAGACAAAGAAAATTACTAATATAAAAATGCAAGTCGAATTATTGCAACCTTGGCTTTAGTGCATGGTGGTCAGCATTTTTGCGCTGTAGTTAATGAACAATTTAGGACAGTTGAAAAATGAAAATGATACATTGGTAGGTTCACCTTTAAAACATTTTTTGTGCACATATAAAGATCATCTTTGGTGGTCAGCTCGCTGCTGGTACACAGCTATTGAAAGAAAATTAAAAAAATTATGATCTAATGTGACACAATAGATACTATATTTTAAACGGCGAATGAATAAAGAATGAAAAAAAAACTTCCTTTAAACCAAAGCTGGTACCCATACCACCGAATCAACACCAATGATCCTACGCCGTAAATCATCTGTCATGTTTCGTTCCCAACATAATAAAATACTTACACAGACTCATTCATGGTACACATTTTAAAGAAGATAAAAATAGTAAAACTAAGGTTTTATGTTGTCTCTGTGTGTTTTCAGTATAAAATATGCCCGCGTATTACAACTGCAGTTCACGATCGATCGTTACATCTGGCTATTCCATATACACAAAAGTAAAGCACCAGCACCAACGACCTGCAGTAAATATACCTTGTGTTCGCAGAGTCAGCACAAATGTCGGACAAGCATGCTTTGATGTGGCGATATTCTAAGAAGGTAAAGTCGAAGCACACATGTCAGAGGATGCAAGGCAGTAGGCTAATAAAATTATAGAACTATGCCAACAGCTATGTTCAGTAATGAATCCAGTTTTATGATTCAGCGTCATGATAGTCGTACCCGTGTGGTCAAATTGGAAGTTTTGCCACCAGTTGCGTGGTAAACGTTGGTAGATTCATCGGAGGCCATGTAATGATGTTTGTAGGAAATTCTACAACCAAACAACATATGGAGTCTCATTACAGGCATTGGGGTATTACCATAAAAATCAGATCGTATTGTCTAGTGTACTGTTATTGGATATGTTGTATAAAGAGGTAGGACCAATTTCAAAACTGATCGCCAAATTATGATCAATTATAAACACCTGAAAATAGCCCAAAACCGCAAATTTGACAGATTTTGACAAATGCATGTAAATTTTCAAATTTGTATCAATATGTCTTCAACAGCAACATGTAGCACTGATTAATATCTTGGTTTTTTGGAAATGCGTAAACTTGTTTAAAAAAAAAGGTTGAAGTATATCATATAAACTTTTTTATATCTAATTTCCTGTAGAACTTGACAACTTTCAGATTTTTACCCTGTGAATGAAACAAATACTGGGAGGATTTGGACGTATCGCCCAACTTTTATTAACAAAACAGTAATGGAATATGCGATTTCTTTATAAGCAGATTTAGTTCTTTTAAACTAGCCCGGTATCACAAGACTGAATATGATTTAAACATGGACAGAAATGTATAAAATCGTATAAAATTATTCTATCCATCTTGTTTTTCTTTTATCCAACCCCGCTGTTTAAATATACATACGGTGATCTATAGTTGCTATAACTTTTACGTCATTTGGAGGAAAGTTGACTCATTGGTAACTCATGCCACACCTTCTTGTTTTCATATAGGATAGGATGTATAAACGAACGAAATACTTTGAAATGCATGAAATGAAAATTTCAATCTAATTAAAATTGAATCTCCGCACTCGCTCTTTTTTATGCTTGGTCGATGCAGAAAATTATATCATTTCAGGACTTTTTTTCTTACTAAAAAATTTATGTGGACTTATTATTTTTGCACGTTTTACATGTACTCTATGTAATTCCACTATTTGAGATAAAAGGATGGAATGGGTTGTTTAACACTAACACATGTGTACCTGTAAGGAATCAGGGGATTGACAATATCAACAACAGTACAAAAACCTTTACCAATAACTGCAAATGTCAAAAAGAAAGATTTAATGATATTTTCTTTTATAAATAATGTTATCATAAAAAGCTTGGAGTGAAATACCATTTTGTTCTATATTCCTACAAATAGAATCGTTTTTACTGTTTATAAAACGATAAAAATCATTCAAAACACAAAAGGCATAGATTGCTTATGCAGGATTTAATGCAACTTTTGTAAATACATGTATTTGGTTTCCAATTCTCTCCAACTGAATGAATGAATGAATTTTATTTCTCATTAACTACAAATTACATAGTTACAGAGAATTTTTTATCAATTTTTAGTGTTTTTGCCTATCATCTTGAAAACTGTAATAGGTAGATAAACTCTTTAAAAAGCAAAAATGATCAACAAGACAATATCTACAAATAAGTCAACAAATATATATATCAATAAACAATTACATTTAATATTAAAGCACATGTGAACAATACAGACATGTATTGAACTACAAACTAACCAGGAGGAGTGACCATAATTTATTAATAGAAAAAGGGAGACACCTAAAAATCCCTAGGGAAAACAGGTTGTGTCAGTCCTGCAATACAATTGAGGATGAAAAACATTTTCTTTTGTATTGCAGGAAAAACGCTTCCATTAGACCAGTTTTTATTGAAAAATTAACAAAGGCTAAAAGTATAGAAAATTTTGATAGCCTCAATGAAAATGAAAAAATGATAAATATTCTTTGCCCATCAACACAAAAACAGGTAGAAAGCATAGGTTCCTTTATTAAAAAGTCATTGGCACTAAGGATAGGGGACTCATAATTGAATTTTGAACTATTTTCATTAGTTTGTTTAATATGATTATACATGCTTTTTTCTTGTCATCAAGTTAATGTTGTTTTTGTCACAAATCGTATAAGTTGGTTTATATGGCAATAAAAGTTTGATTTGATTTGATTTGATTTGTAATCATGCCACAACTCCGGTCACTGGTGAAGATTTGTCTCAATTGTAATCATGCCACAACTCCGGTCACTGGTGAAGATTTGTCTCAATTGTAATCCTACCACAACTCCTTATTAAAATAAATTAAAGATTTTATAAAGAGAAAAGTAGACAAGTAACATCTTAAATCATCAAGTCTGATATCTCAGATGAGGCTCGAGTTACACAATAAATCCCTTAAGTACGGTTTTGGAATTTTGTAAAATGTTTTACCAATTTATAAAATCTATATTCCTGTTGAAGAATATGTTAGTAAAGAAAGTAAAACGTTCTTTGAAATCGGGGACGCCATTGCAAAATATGTGCATATACTGATATAGAACAAACCGAGAGGAGAAAAAAGGACAGCAACCCATATTAACTTGGCGAGACTAACATTTCATTGACGGAAAATCGTAATTCCTTACAGAAGACGTCGACTATGAATATGTCATTATTGTTGAAAGTATTTATCATTTTGCGTTTCGTTAGGTCTTTATGAAGTTCTGCCATAACCTTTATAATGCCTCCAAACCTAAATCTAATGTGACTATTATTCATACTAGACCCTATATGAGTAAAAGGAGACAGCAAGGAGACAGCAACCAGACGACACAAAATCAAAAGAGATCTAGAGGTCAGCATACCGTCTTTAGCGATTGACAGGTGTCGATACAATATGTCAAGCTTTAAATCGTCACGAGTAAAATAAAATGTGCAAATAAATTCAAGAGGAACTAAAAAAGCAATCAACTTTCTTTACATAAAAAAAGATACGAAGTAGCTTGTCAATATCATGCAGAAAATAACAATATTACAACGTGAAACACGCGAGAAATATGTATGTTGTCTTTTCGTACAATTTATTTTGTCCGCCAATTAAGTTTTTACTGTTCCATGGTACTTGCTCATAACATATTTCCAAATTGTATATTTATAGTAAATAATGAAATGTATATAAAAAAAAAGCAACATTACAGAAACCAACATATTAAGGCGGATAGTTACATTAGAAAAAATGAAGAGAGAACATTTTTCTATGGCGTCTTTTAAATAGATAAGAAACTGTTAAAGTTACAACAACACGGATTTTCTTACATTTATAAGGGTTATTATTTATTAAAGTAAGCAAATACCTTAACTCATTAACGTCAAAAAATGAAAATCGCAACAAACAAAAACCAAACCCTGACCTTCCTTTTTTCTTGCGAAATAGTAGAAACAACATATCAAAATTTGAAAGCGTTCTCAACTTATCGCTTGAAAATGAGATGTAAAAAGTGACAATTTCAATCAATCAAGGACCATAACTCATGAACGGCAACATTCAAAATCGTCCTTATCGAATTTGACCTCAATTTCGTCATGAGAAACAGTTTATCAAATTTGAAGAAAAAAAAATGGCTGAAAGGTTTCCGAGCAATCATTACATAGAGATATAAAGCGTCGTTTCCTAAGCAATCAAGGACCGATAAAAGTGAAAATCGTCACTATCTAGCTTTACCTCCATTTTGAATCATTTACAACAATATGAAATCTGAAAAGCTTTGGTGTAACGATTCCATGGGAATAGCTTGAGCCGATTGTCCGCCCACCGCACTATAACAAAAAAAATAACCGGACTACTGTTGGAAAAATACGGTTAAAAGCTGAGTTTCAATAAATATTAAATTTCTTTTTCAAACGATTGTTATTTATGAAGGTGACGATGTGTATAATGTCTGAAAATTATTTGTAAGAGCTTTAAAAACGGCAAGGCTTGCCGAAGTATTCTCTTGCTACGATCCCAAGTTAATGACGTTACAGTAATTTGAATATAATAGCATCAGTTTACCAGTAGACTATATTATATATGTCTATGCATATGCTTTTTGCACGCCCTTGATTTGTATAGTAAAATAGCTAATTGCAAGAGTAAGTTAATTCGATCTTTCTTAAACGAACCAATATTTATGATTTAAAAGCTTTTTGTTTTGTTAATCTTATTTGATTCAAGATTTTTAATAGTCCAAAACTTAAGTATGAATGAAACGAGATGCAGGTGTACGTCACTGAGACTTCAACCAAAAAAAAACTAAAAGACTTATAGGAAACATCAAATCATGAACAATAGACAGGTGTCTGTCTATACAATATGCCAAGTGACATTCATAACAGTGAAAGGAAGTATTGGTCGATTCAAATACTATATGACGTCATAAATGATTATACATTTCCATGTTATAGGTTAATTGATAATAGAACTGATTGAACAGATGGTAAAACATCACGAAATACCAAATACAATTTTAAATATAAGACAGAATGAATTCACAAGTTACTCACGAGTTTCATGTCGAATGACTATATTAAAAACAAAGGCACATATACGTCAACGAGTCTTCAACCAAACAAAAATAACCAAAAGACTTATAGAAAATATCAAATCAGGAACAATAAACAGGTGTCTATACAATATACCAAGTGACTTTCATAACACTGACAGGAAGTATTGATCGGTTCGAATACTATATTACGTCATCAATTACGTAAACATTACCAGTGTAGGTTAATTGATAGTAGAACTGATTAAACACATTCTTAAACATCATGAAATATCAAAATTTGAAATATGAGTGCAGAATGAAGTCACAATTTTACTCATTGAGTTTCATGTCGAATGACTTTATCTGAAAGCAAAGGTGGCGAAAGAGAACTCGAAAGACTAACTTAACTTCGGCCCATAAACTTACTCCAAGTCAGGAGTTTTCTCAAGTATTGTCTTTTCTTGGGATTTTGACCGTGTTAACTGATTTTGTGTTAATTAAAGGTCTTCTTTTATTTTCTGTAATTTTATTCATAACTTCAAATTCTAGCCCGATTTTGAGTTTGAACTAATGTACAAACGTGTGTCTACGTTCAACAACGTATATTTGCATTGCGTGTCTACTGTCCATATAAGGACATTCACTATTAAAGGATTACATTGGTTGGATATCTATTGTTTTGTGGATTTTGTAAACCAATGGCAACGCTCTGATGTCCGGTGATAACCAATCACAATCTTTGGATTCCGGTGTAAACCAATCACAACGCTTTGATGTCCGAGTTAAACCAAACACAACGCTTTCATGTCTGATGTAAACCAATCACAACGATTTGATGTCCAGTGTAAGCCAAACACAACGCTTTGATATCCAGTATAAACCAATCACAACGATTTTATATCCGTTGTAAACTAATCACAACTCTTTGGTTTCCTTTATAAACCAATCACAATGCGTCGGTGCCCAGTTTTGACAAACCACAACGATTTGGTGTCCGGTTTAAACTAACAATGCTTTGAGGTTTTTTGAAATCCAATCACAACGCATTTGGGGCCGGTATAAACCATTTACAACGAGTAAGTGTCAGTTATATACATATCAAAATCTTTGAGGTTCGATGTAAAGCAATCACAACGATTTGTTATCCGGAGTAAACCATTCACAACGCTAAGGTATCCTGTTTAAACCAACCATGTTTAATGACCGGTGGTAACCAATCGCAACGCTTAATGTTCGGTGTAAACCAATCACAACGCTCTTGTGTCCAATCACCACGCATTGGTGTTCGGCGTTAAACTCATGATATCGATTTGGTGTTCGTTGTAAACAAATCACAACGCATTGGAATCCAGTTCTAACCAGTCACAATTGGGAGAAGTCTTTATAAGTTGATTAATTTGTGTTTCATCCCTTGTGCATGTTTAAGCAAATAACATATGTTTAAACTAAGCCAATCACAACGCTTTGATGTCCGTGTTAACCAATCACAATGCGTTGTTATCCGATGTAAACCAATTACAACGCTTTGATGTCCAATGTAAACCATTAACAATGGGTTGGTGTATGTTATTTGAAATTTTGTACAGAATGCTTTATAAATCTTTAACGACGAATCACTAGCATAAATCATGATTGAAAATAAAGTGATAAACACATTTTACGACTCAATGGTTTTAATTTCAATTTTAGTGCGAGACAATCTTGGTGTTTGGGTTCACATAATAATCCACCAAATGTATTGTTCGTTGTTGTTTGTTTTTGTCGGATGAGTAGGGTGTTGGTAATTCCTGTTATCTTTCTTGTGCATTAACAAAAACAGACCCCTCTCTCTCCTATCTCTCTGAAGTTCTATCTGCTTTATGCTTGAAATCCATAACTTTATCTCTCTCTCTCGCTCTCTCCTATCTCTCTGAAGTTCTATCTGCTTTACGCTTGAAATCCATAACTCTCTCCCTCTCTCTCTCTCTATCTCTCTGAAGTTCTATCTGCTTTATGCTGGAAATATATAACTCTCTCCCTCTCTCCCTCTCTCTCTGAAGTTCTATCTGCTTTATGCTGGAAATCCATAACTCTCTCTCTCTTCTCTCTCTCTCTGAAGTTCTATCGGCTTTATACTTGCAATCCATAACTTTATCAACGTTAAATACTAACCCAATCGTCATATGAAACAAAGTAAGCTGTGTCATTCTACGTGTTTATCGTTTGTGTATTTGGTCTAGACTGACTATTGTTATCAAGATGTTATTAAAGGAGATTCTTTTATATAAGTTGAAAAGAGACAGATTAACATTTGTTTTTAAACTAGCTTAGTTTTTTTATTCTTTACTGTTTCACCACTTTTATTGCTCTTGTGTATCAATTCTAACCAAAATAAACCAAAATATATTAATGAAAACCTATAGAAAAGGCTGATAACAGACAATAAAATGTCTTCAAAATGACCAGTTTGTTACGTTGTATAGAATAAAATATGGTAATTGCATAATATCCAATCGTCATTGGAGATTTTAAGTTTAATCTGTATTTCACAAATGTTTGTTTACCAATCTATGTCTGATTGTTTATCCCTGATACGATTGAAAATATCCATGGATTGTCTAAATAAATCCAATAATTGATTGTGACATTATTCAAATATCGTAATGCAACATGGAAAAGATAAGGACACTAAAAGAATTGCATGCTTCAATTGCAAGGGATATTTTTTTTAGTTCTGCTTTAAAGTGTCGATATTCTGTCTAATGCAGGAACCGATAGCACTTTTATATCAAACACATGTTATTTATCGAGTTAGATCCTCGTTTGAAATAGGATACAATAACAAAGGTTAAGTCCTGACCACGTGTGTTTATTGCAACTAGAAAGCCTTAAACAAGAACCTTGTGTGAAATACGACAAAAAATGAAGAATGAATAATGAAGAACTTAATTATCCACGAGTAAAAGCTATTTTTTTAATCAATAAACCGATTCAACTTTCCACAATTAGACTGTAGTACATGCAGGTGAAATAAAGCGGTGATAAGAAATTAACGAAGACTTGTAACAAGACACATAACAAAGGTTATCGATTTCCAGTAACCAAACATAAGTAAAGGTTATCGAATTTTGTCAAAGTTATTTATCAGATATCAACACTTTACAATATCCAGATGAGTTATACAGTATATAAAAATGCGAATTAAAGGTCAAAATTTAATTGAAACCAAATGTATATCTCATAGAAATCATTTGTCCACTATTTCAAACTGTTCAGCTAATACACAAACTCATAGGCGGATCCAGGGAGGAGGGGCTTGGTTGATTATATAGGGAATCACTGAAGCATGACTGGAGCGGCCCCCTCCTTAGGTCAGTCAGTGGGCCCCCCCTTATAAAAAAATCTGGATCCGCCACTGAAACTGAACTAAATAGTGTCGAAAACTATTTTGCATGCATGCGGTTATAACAATGGATCGTCTAATGTATATATTTTGTGTATAATATCAGCCAGTCTATTTGACTATTGGTCCTCAGTGGCCGACTGGTCTAAGTACTTTGTCGACTGCATCTAATTACTATCATGCAACACTGAACCCCGCATGTAGCAGGTGCGTTCGACTCCAATCTTAATTGACTAGGATTGTCAGTCTTCCTCCGCCAATAAAAACTGACCGCTACGATATAGCCAATTGTGTTTTAAAGTGGCGTTAAACAAACACAATCAAGCAATAATCTATTTGACCATCAACAGAATAGAATATACTACATTTTCTATCAAAGTGTTCAATAAAAATCGTTTAATAAATATTGCTTAAATATCTTCAGATCATATCTTAGATGAAAATTCTACGACCATATGAACATCAAATGTTCTACTCTCAACAAGAAAATACTGTCTTATAACAAAACGTACACAGCCGGGTATTGTTTTCCGCATAACTGATACATTTAGTGTGCATTTGTCTTTTAACTCGTTCTAAATGTGTGTAACTTAGGACTGCAGACTTATCTGTCCGTACTGACTGGTACCTGAACAATCTGAATTTAAAGGTTGAACAACATCAAAGACGGCGATTTTAAAGAACGAAACACAAGGCGATAAAAATACTATGAAGATTGCGTGTACGTTAAGCCAGGCTTCTACCTTTGTAATTTAGGTCATTTGGCATATTGAAATTTGTTCAACCTTGGCGTTTGATATTTGACTTTAATAGCAATAACTTGGGTATCAAATGTCACGAAGTTTACGTTCACACATGGTAAAACAACCTTTTAATCAGCTTGTAAACAAGTTATGTGTGTTTTTACACGAACTGCAAATTTCTTAATAAAATTGGTAAATTCATTAGCATTTGTATCGATATTTGCCATTTAGTTTGTTTATCTTTTACAGAATTTGTCATTAACTTTCCACCGTAAGGGTTGACTTGGATATAGAAAAATAGTTAATCTTGTATTCTCTCTCCGATAGTAAAACCCTTGCAAAATTTGAAGTCTATAATGGCAATGAGGGATGCATAAATACGCAGTCACGCCCGGTCAGAATGTCAGAACTGACCCAACACTTTAAAGAACCATTGCAAATACTTTCTGAGGGATCAGTAGGTGGCCTGTTGTCTGCCTATATCCAAACATATCCTCATTTTCACTTCTCTGTGGCAGTCCAAATTTCACGCTTTTCATCTCGGTTGACCTACCTTGATGAAACTTTGTATTGTATTAATTGTTAAATTAATGTGTTCCCGTTGAGAAAATGCGTGAAATATTTGCAACTGGACGTTAAACAAAAAACAATCAATCGATGATTGTCGATTCTTGATTTATATATATAGGCGAGACCGGTTTTAATGCCAAACGGATTTCCTTGGATTTTGCTCACTGGTACAGATTTTAAGGTCGTTAGTTTTTCGTGTGTGATTGATTGTAGATTTTCGGTACACAACTCGATGAGAGAGTAAGATAAATTTATATCAATTCATCAAACCAAGCCCAACAAACTTGTAACTATTTACACAAACGTAATAATGCATATGGGACTTTGATGTCTGGTGCTTATATAGGCCAAAACAAAAGTAGTATCATTTGATTTCACTTTTCATCGAGGAATTCAATCAATCTACGTAAATATTAATATAAATCTTTTGTAGTCAATCAAACTACAACGTGTTATCGGTCACACCATTTATACATCCGTCTTTCTTGCATAGTAATATAATATAAATGCTCCACGGGGCGCAACTTGATACGACCGCAGAGGTCAAACCCTGAACAGTTGGGGCAAGTATGGACACTACATTCATAATTGATACAGCTCTGAATTTGGATTGTGATTAAATATTTGACCTAGCATAGGTTTCAGACACAGAATGAATGCGGTCTAAGAACTTAAAATTTTGAAAGTGGACTCTAAATACACGGTTAGTTTCAGCATGTCCAAGTACACCAGGAATCTAATTTATTTATTTATCAATGGACGATATTAGCTAAGTTTTAAAGCCTTTTAAGGGGTTGGCTTCATAAAAAAGAAATATATATAGCATTCTGAAAATTGATTTATACAGAATAACAAACAAACCTACCACGAAGTTCTCCAAAGTTCGGGTTCTTATACATCCTTGGCTTTCAAATATTCGACTTTGGGCGTTCCTGATGAGAGTAAATCCAGAAAAGCGCTTCGGACGCATGAAATTCATAACGTGTTGTTTTCATCTTTTATTATTAATACATTAAAAAATCTATAAAACTTACCTTTAATTGTTTTCAAAATATCTAACAATGAACAGTAAATTTCAAAATGTATTCATACATAATTTCTTCTCTAAAATTGTTGCTCGTCCTGAACATGCATGAAATATTTGCCCTGGACGTTTAGCAACCAATAATCATCATCTCTTCAATTGATGATGTATCTATTTTTAATTATGAATCTACTTACAATTTCTATTAATTGTGCAATACAGCTCTGAATTTGGATTGTGATTAAATATTTGACATAGCATAGGTTTCTGACACAGAATGAATGCGGTCTTTGAAATTGGACATTTACCAGTTATGATCCAATAAACCTATAAACAAACTTATTAGTAAAGGTTATCTTACCAGTGTTATAATTAGATCTTTGATTATAGTTTACATTGGCACAAATATCGATTTTGTCATCAGCAAATCAAAACATAACTAAATTTGTATTCTTTTCAAACGGTTTTTTGGGATGTATAAATACACATCCACGTTCATGTTCTATATAGAGATTACTCTTTCTATATATTACATTATACATATTTATTAACAGGTTGACTCCTAACTATCCTACTGCCTGTCGATACTTTTATTTTTGCATTGCACAAGTCATGTCTTATTTGACTGTCCATGACGATAAAACACTAAATCCCTGGGATGTGTTTTAGTTGGTTTTAGTCTCTGATGCATGATTTTTTATTAATAATTGTTTTCGGCTTTTAACTAGCTTTCAGTAACTGCGAGTACTCTCAAGTCATGTTAATTTGACTTGTTGATACAATTTGTAAATTTAATGTTTACTCATTCAGTGTTATATCTAGTCTCACTATTTTTAATATATATACAACCTTTGATAAGTGTTTAGTATGACGATAAATTTTCACTTTTGTTCTCGTACTAGGAACAACAAAAATTATTTCCGTATTCCATGTATACCTTACAACAAAATTTTTTTTTTTACCAGTGTACGTTATTTTTATTTGACGCATTTTGTCCAAGGTTATGGTTGTCTTTCTGATATTGTTTTACATCTAACCCCCTGTTTTATTAATTTTGTATTTATATTGTGTCATAGATCAAATTTATTCGTTCAGTGTATGTTCACTTGTTTTTCTTAATATGTCTTTTGATTGAGTTAAGCCATTTCAATTGATATTTTATAGTGTGTCTTTCTATGTTGTGATTTTACACAATTGTTTCAGGTAGGGTGAAGGTTGGCGCCTATTAAAACGTTTAACATCCGCTGCATTTGTTTGCACCTGTCCTAAGTCAGGAACCTGATGTTCAGTGATTGTCGTCTGTTGATGTGGCTCATAAGTGTTTCTCGTTTCTCGTTTTTTATATAGATTAGACCGTTGGTTTTCCTGTTTGAATGGTTTTACACTAGTCATTTTGGGGTCCCTTATAGCTTGCTGTTCGGTGTGAGCCAAGGCTCCGTGTTGAAGGCCGTACTTTGAGCATGACCTATAATGGTTTACTTTTACAAATTGTGACTTCGATGGAGAGTTGTCTCATTGGCACTCATACCACATCTTCTTATATCTACTTATACACACGTTATTGTCCTGAAACAAGAAAAAAATACTTGTTTTGGCCCCAAAATCCTAATCAGATAGAACAATAACCCCCAAAATCAATCACAACATTCCTTTTGTAGTATGGAACCTTGTGGTACAATTTCATACAGATCCATACACTTATACAAGTTACTGTCTAGAAACCAAATGTCTTCGTACCACGACGACGTCATACCATTATTTTTACGGTCGTAATATTATAGTACGCAAACAAATGATAGCATGCAATATTTTTCGATATTTCATTGAGGCCCTCGGTGACCGAGTGGTCTTTAGAAGTAATTCATCTACATGTAACAGTATCCCTGAGATTGTGAGTTGAGCACGTTGAAAGTGCGGTGCGTTCGACTCCGATCAAATTGACTAGGATTGCCAGTTTCCTGGCGAAGGTCGAATATTCTCTCCGGATACTTCGGCTTCATCCATCAATAATAACTGGCCACCACGATATAGCCTATAATGCATAAAGTAAGGTAGGAAGCCTGTTGTTCAGTGGTTGTCGTTTTTTGGTGTGGTTCATAGGTGTTTCTCGTTTCTCGTTTTTTATATAGATTAGACCGTTGGTTTTCCTGTTTGAATTGTTTTACACTAGTCATTTTGGGGCCCTTTACAGCTTGCTGTTCGGTGTGAGCCAAGGCTCCGAGTTGAAGCCCGTACTTTGTCCTATAATTGTTAACTTTTTATACATTGTGACTTGGATGGAGAGTTGTCTCATTGGCACTCATACCACATCTTCTTATTTATATTGAACACCAACAATCAATAAATGCACTAATACAATATCACCTCAAAAGTGCGACGTTAGTAAGGTGAATATTTTGACAATTTCCACTGAATTAAAAGGATTATTGGATGCTTCGTTATTGGGTATCAAGTCTTTTAATTTTCAAAGATAAAGCTTTTTATGTTTGGTGTCTAGGTAACTGTCAATTTAACTTGCAAGGGGTCTATGTATCCTCAGGACGGCAAATTTGTACCAGAATTTCAGATAACCCATAGTTATAGTCATTTCCGAAAGCATTACTTTAACTAAAAAATATAATTTCACAGAAGTCTTTCCTCTTTCTTTGATAATAGTACCTGTTTTCTGCCTTAAAAAGCAATGATGAAAGGCAGAGATATTTCCTGTTAAATTTCCTTTTTTTATGTTTATTCAAAAGTTTTCTTTATCTTGCAATCTCTGTATTTCCAACATACCTAGTGTAAACATATTTCATTGAAAAATTCATCATGTATAACTATAAGAACAAATAAATCGAAATATACAATTAATTAAAAAATGGGATTCGGAAACGAGAGCAAAGTTCTTTTTTTATATATATAATTTCATATCTCTCAGTTCAAGAATAAAGTTGCAAAACTATATTTACATACTGATAGGCAAACGAAGATGTACGGAAAAAAACATACTTCTAAAGGAATTTCAGCAAAAAGTAGCCGTTTATATCATTTGTAGATTTATGTAACAAGAAGTCGAGTTTGATGTTATTTATTGTTTGTGCTTCACAGAGAATATTGGCTCATACTCCTTGTGGATGACCTATATCCTCTTCGCCTAGCGGCTCATGGGATGTAAAACACTGGCAGAAAATTTAACCCCTATCCCGAATAACATAAAAATATAATATGTATACACCAGCACGTGAATGTCTTCTATTGGCAAACAATTCCTCTAGTATAGATTGAATGGTTGTCGATTGCTCAACATCCAGTGGCTACTATTTCGCGCATGTTCAGGACGATAAATACAGTAGGTTAGTCCTGTAGTAGAGGTGTTTCTGGATGGAAGGTCGGGGAAATTTTGACTACCACTGGAAAATGTGTGTATTTATGATAGGAACAGAAATGTTGCCTTGCAACAAGCCTCCTACGGATCCGTGAAAGAACTGTTGCAAGGATTCTTAACGTGAAAAAGAGCGTAGCACTCTCTCACAAGTCGTCGAATTTAACGTCCCAATTCAGACAGGACGTGGCTGCGTACTTGTACGTCCGGCACAGCCAAATGGACGCCCCACTTTGACGAGGGTTTTACTGCCGGGCTGAATAAGACCAGGCAAAGTGACCGTATTTCTAATCTCCAGTCATCTTTGGGATCATCTAGTATACAAGTACTCCCTGTATTACGTTCAAGATTATGGATGACAACATACTGCTTCCTGTTCAAATTTAATGAATTCAAGATCATTCAAACGTTTTACATCTTAATATATTTAGTATATTTTTATGATTGCTAATGTTTTTAATACCTTATGTTCTTACTCGTTTCAATCAGGGGCTCTCGAAGGGGCAACTAATGTCAGAGATAATCTATATATCTTTTCTTCATAAAAAATAATACCAAGAAATGTTAAAAACGAGACATTTGATTGGTTGTTTATCGTTGTGCCTTCAGGAAAAAAAACTTTCCTTCTTTTTTTCGATATACAAAAGTCGTGTATATTTCAGATATCCTCAAAATTACAAGGAACATTAGCTGGACAGAATTTGAGAATTCGATCGATTCTTGGTTCTTGGTGCCTTCGAATTATAAGATATTTGTCTTAAAGTGTAATGACATTTGGTAGTGTTCTCAGAATACAAACAGAAATGCTAAATAAAAATCAGTTAAAATCCTTTTTTTCATTAGATTAAAAAATAACTAAACAGAAGTTGTTGTAGTATCGTCCGTCCTACTTTTAAATCTTTGCTTAGCATAGATGATCTATATTGGTGACAACGCCATGAGGGAGGGGTGAACTTGACGAGGGATTAAACAGAAAATATTTCGTAAACAACATGACAAGCCAAGTATCTTTAATGCCAAATTCACTATAATATTAATATATACATTTACGATAAAATGTGGATTACATACACCCGCACATCATCAATATATCTGCACCTAAAATATGTTAAGGGGACGACCATTTGATTTTCGGGCAGCAAATAAAAAATAAGCATGCGTAGCTTCAGATGAAAATAAATAGTCAATCCGGTTAAAAATCCTCCTGCAACTCCCCCCCCCCCCCCCCCCCCCAATATATATTGTCGTCTCCTTATTAAGCAGCAAAACATACAAACAGTATGCAGTCAAACCGAATTTGATTATTTTTCAAGGGGCTTAACTCTTATTTGTTCAAACAGAAGATGTTTACTGAATTAATGAAAAGTCAAAATAGATATGTTATTCGTTTACAAATTATTGTAGAACTGTAATATCTCTATTCAAGAAACTTATATTACTTTCCAACTGTATACACCTGGCTATGTTTTTTTTTATATATGTGTGTGTTCATGCATTACTTTGATTGTTTATCATTTTAATAGTTTTACTAACATACCATCAGTTATCAAGGAAAAGGTTTCAAAATTTCTTATTGTTTCAACCTAATCCGAGTTAAGCAACGAGTTTTTATAGTTTTTCAATTTCATACATATCTCATAATATTTTTCTAACATAATTAGATTTTGAATTTGACTGCAGCGTTCTGGTATAACTTTTGATAAGTTTCCAAATTTTACAAGAATATTGAATATAAACAGGGATACTCTTCAAACAAATACATCTTATTCATGTTTACCAATTTATTTAAACAAACGAAACCCGCTTGACAGAGGGAAGAATGGATTTGCAAAAATGGACATCAAACATCTTTGAATCATAGTGAATGGTAATCTTAGTAAAATCCTGAAGCTTGGATTTTCAAAAGATTTATTTACATTTTTGTATCGAAAATTGAGAGTTTTGATAAGAAACCTCTTCATTAATTTTATTCGAATTTTTCCGAAAAATTGGCGTGTCTTTTTTTTGTCAGTTACATGCGAACGCTCCACTTTGTATCGAATTTAAAGCTGATCCATTGACTGTTATACAGAACAATATCATAAATTGCAAAAGCTTGGAAAAAGTACAGATTTTACACACGATTTCAGGAGACGGATAACGTCATCAAAATACTGTATCAGGTTTTAATTAATATTGGCGAAGAAGGCCAAAATATGAAGCCTTGTATAACATAAACAATTTTATATCATCTATTTTTCCGACTTATCTCTAATTTTTATCAAAATATAATATTTCTTTTAATAAATCTTTGCATAGTGTATTATGATGATCACACCTACTTGTAAATATGAGATTGTTGAAATACCGCGCCTGATGGCCTCGAGGCTAAATTAGTATTCCAAATACACATTTTGAGGTCTATACTACCTTTGTGTGGCCTATGATTTGGCCTGTGGGAGATCCACAAAAATTTATTCATGACTTGAAAATTAAAACAACAGAATAAGTTTCATTTTACAATACATTGCCTTGAAATAAAGATCAATTCATCAAATTTCTGTTTGTTTTATCAAATTTTTACATTTTTTGCATATTTTTCTTGAATCACGGCTAAAATAATTGAATAGCCAACTAGCTCTACTTGAAGAAGTACTTATTTCACTTTTGTTGATCTGTTTTAACTAGCTAAATCAATTTGTTTACTATCAAATACAAGAAAAATTTCACAAGTATTCTTTATTTTTTGGAGAGAGAGAGAGAGAGTCCTCGTGTTTTGTCTTGTTGGAGAGCAGATCCACATAAATTTATACATGACTTGAAATCTTGACAACAGAACAAGTTTCAGTTTACATTGTGTTGCCTTGAAATAAAGACGAATTCATCAAATTCACGTTTGTTTAATTAAATTTTTACGATCTTTGCATATTTTTCTTGAACGCCAAAGTAATTGAATAGCAAACAGGCTTTTATTGAAGAACAAAAATCATTTTTGTAGATCGGTTTTAACTGGCGAATTCTATTATTTGCCTGTTTACTACCAAAAACAAGTAAATATTCGCTAGTATTCTTTTTTTTTTTAAGAGAGAGAGAGAGAGACAGACAGAGAGAGAGAGAGAGAGAGAGGAGGGGAGAAAAGAAGAGGAAGAGGGCACATTTTGCATGTTGGAGAGCAGATTCACAAGAATGTATACATGACTTGAAATCTTGACAAGATAATCATTCTTATTAACATTAGATTGCTTTGAAAAACAGATGAATTCATCAAATTTTCGTTGGCTTTTATTAAATTTTCCGATCAGTTTGCGTATTTTTTTCTTAAAATCTAACAGTAAACGGGCTAGATATTGAAGAGATGATAACTTGCTTTTTGTAGATGTGTTGAAATCATTAAAGTCTAGTGTTAACATTCAAATCAAAGAACATTTTTAAGAGAGGGAGAAACAGTTTCAAAGAATTATAGTGTTTTGTGCTATGTACCTTTTCATCAGAGTTACAATTTGAATTTGAATTTGAACGTTTGTTCGTATTTTTTATAATATTTAAACAACTTTTTAACATGGGTTAGCTTTTACAGTTTTGTTTAAAAACCATAGGTGCAATATTCGTTTTAATCTAGACAATTTCGATGCCATGAATACAAAGATGACTGAGGATAATTATCATAATTTCAAAATAAAATCTCATCTTTTAAGAAAAATTCAGAAACTAGATATAAAAAACGATTTTTGTTGTGATATTTAAGAAATAATTCTAACATTCAAATAAAAAAGAAATTTGTGATAGAATTTTCTTCATTTTAGAAATATATTTTGCTTCCAACTTTTTATCAAAACTCATTTATACGAATGTTAATTGCGTTAACATATTAATAAAAGTGCTTTCAATTTTTATATCATTTTTTCGCTTTTTTAAAAATGATATTTTACAGGTTATTTTGATTCGTTTTATTGTAATTTTTTCATACAAATTTGTTAAAAATTAATTCAGTAAAATTACTAAAGATAGATGAATAAAAATAAACCAGTCCATTAGAATTATGGAAATAAATTTATAATTATTAATTTATTTATATTAATAAAAAATTCATCAAGCAATCATGGAATTTATAAAAGAAATCCATATGCAATTAACATGAAAGAAAATAAAATATTAAATTTTCATTTGATATCGACAGCGTATGAATACAATCTGCCGAACTCGTTATCCAATGTGATTCTGTGTGTTCTTCTTTATTCAATGTGGTATGTCACCGTGTTTATGAATACATTGTTGGAATTTGTCCTAAATAAATATCATAATGGCTACCTGGCGAAAAGGTGAATTATCAATATTGTTCCGAGTTTATTAAGATAAATTGTATTTATATTAAGATATATTTAATCGGCAAAGTATCCAAATGGCTTATAAACGAGGCAATCATTATATAAAGATTAATGTGAAGTTCGCGAGCTCTCCACAGTAGCGAGTGACCCCAGTAGAAGCGTTATGACTTTTTCTTTATACATTTTGTACAATTGAGTAATTTCTTTGTGCAAAACGTGTAATAAAGGGTTCGACCTTAATCTCTAAAACCATAGCGTGTTAGAAACTTCAAAACATACTTTGTCAGTCGGTTATAATTATGAAATAAAGCGTTACTACCTACAAGATACGTATTACAATGTATCAATAATTTTATTTGATCCTTTGTTTCAGATGTCACGAACCTTTAACTCTATTAAAATTATGATATACGTATATTTAATTTGACTAATTCCTTTGATCTGTTTAAAAAATTTGACTACTGGTATCGTCTTAATCAAAATGTTTATTATATTTTATTTTGTTTATAAGTAATAAACAATATCCATTTAACCTTGTCAGAGTTCTTTGTTTATGTCTAACAATCGTACAGGAATTAATGTTTTATATGATATTTTAATCTATTATTTTACACATCTTTAGTGTTTGATTTATTAATTCAAATTACATATTTTATTTACATTTTTCATACTGTTTCTGATCTTTCCATTTTACCCTTTGAACATTTTACAAATTTCATAATTCAAATACAAATAAAAACCACGCGTTATTCAAAATTTAAGATAATACTGTAAAAATAGAAGACGATTTTTATTTATACTTGAAAAAAGAAGTTTTGATACCAAAATATGGATGAATGTTTGTTTGTTCATTTTATAATCCACTCCAGTGAAGTAGTTGATTGAAAATATTCTATAAACATAGTTCAAACATTATTCAAAAATAATATACAACAGGCATTTGTGGAAAGAAAAACTAATTTACTTGTAAACTTCTTCAACATAATAAAAATTCTTATGAACGACATCAAATAAATATTCTTAATGTTATATATATATATAAAGCCAACATCAAAAATATACACATAAATATTTATTTTTCATCTATTTACCTTTTAGAACTGACTGATTTACTTGTGAAAGAAGACAAAAAAGAAGTAAAGGTGTGTTAAAATATATTAGTTTTTAACATATGCGTAGGTTCCTGTCAACCAAGATCATCAAATAGTTATATACATGCATTCATTCAACAATTATTGTATATACCTCCTGTTTTAAATTTATCATTAAAAAATCCTGTTTTCTTTCAATCCTCCTTAAAACTCCAGAAAAATAGCATGAACACTTATAAATCCGACCGGATAATACTTTTTTCCACACATCCTAACGAGAATCAAGAAGAGATATTTTCTTAGCACAATGAAACAGGTAAAACAAAATATGAAAATGATTTTGAAAACAACAAGCCGCCATATTTAAATCCATTTCAATCTTCCGGACCACCACAAGAGGGAAGGTATAAGTAATTTCTAAGTACACAAAAACACAGACACAAACAAATATTCCTTGGATTAGAAGACAAAATAAAAATGAAGAGGGATTTTCACTCTACACAGTATAAAATCATTCTGAGGGCAGGTGCGTTCGTTTTCTTCTTATATCTACCGCAGACAAAGTTTTATTACTCTTTCATTCTTGTATCCTGACCCGTTTTTGTCGTAAAGACATAAACTTTCTAGTCGGCTCACATAATTATGGAAATATAACCTTCCTTTTAATTCTAAGCTCTTAAAACGAAACAACAAACGAATCTTGATACTAAACCACTTTAATTTTACAAAATTACGACTTTCTTTAGGGGGATATGACCACGCAGGGATGTTTTATTGTTATACATATACTTGGTTTATAGCCTTTCTTGTTATTTGCTGTTTTGTACCAAAAAGCATAAAAAACTTGGCATAGTCATTTGAACAAGCTTGAGGCGTTTCACATTGCTAGCAAAATAAGAAGAAAATATGGCTTTTTCCACCGAGATGCATAATTTCAAGTCAATTTTATGAGTATTTATGTGTATCAAGATGAATAAATCAGACTTGGTTTATTGTCTTCGTAAAGCTGAAGTCTTCACAACCAATTGTGATCTTTATTAAAGAAGGTATTAGGCTTAATCTTTCTACCATTAAATTCTCCATTTTGTTCCACCACGTGCAGGGCTGTAACTCAAACAATGACAGTAAAACTTGGAACAATCTCACAAACTGATTTCACTCAAGAAGCCATATTTTTATCATTAATTTTGGATAAACGAATGATCTTTTTCATTTTGTTTGGTTTAAAATGTACATTTGCTGTGAAATTAGTTTTTTGTTGCGTATCAAAATTCTCATTTCTCCTCAATTAGAAGAAAGCTTATTTATGGCGCAACAGAAGTTATCCATTGTTTTGATTTATTATAAATGAGTTTCTCTCCTTTTCTTTGTGTTTGAGGTGTGGTCTATGTCTTGAAATCTTTTTGTTTGTTTGTTTTTTTTAATTACTATAAATCTATCAACTATTCGAAACTATTTTAATGTATAATATATCGAAACTGTGTGTACACTATATTAACATTGTTCTTTCTTCATTAACTTATGGAGAGGGGTACAAGTTTTGTTAAATACTCTCAGATAGGCTCATTGATCAGTTTTAACAGTAAATGTTATTTTAACTCAACTTTATCAAACATGCAAACATAGACAGGGGTTTAATTTTTTTCGCGGAAAACATAGATATACAAACTATAGCCTAATACTTTTCTGGAGAAACTGAAACTATCTGTCACCAAGAAGTTGTGGTGCTATTTTAGACAAAACTGTTCTACGACAAACCCATTGAAAATGTAAAAGAAATTATTTTCTTTTGTTGAAAGTGGCCTTTGAGAGAATAGTCTAGTCTGTCAATGAAGCGTGCCTTACAATTAAGAACAATTAATTTTTCACTGAATGGATTTGGTTACTCAATCCTCAACTATTAGTCCTAGATAAATGTCCCTCATATCCTGTCCAGCAAGGCATTAATTATAGAATAATATTAAACAAATATCTCTTCGACCCTTTGACCAATAGATAAAATTATACATCAAATAATTCGTAGAGGAAACGGCCTATGTAAGGACATGACAGACTCCGGACAAAACTAAATCAAAAACCTATTGAACCCTCTAATTGTACATATTATCTGCTAAGATTTATTTCTAATATAAAATACCAGGTGTTGCATTAAATTACTGTCTCTTAAATGAAAAGAAAACTATATATGAACTTATCCATGTCTTAATTATAGACAAGAAATTCATATAGACTTTCAACCTAGTGAAAAGATATTTTCAAACTGGTTTGGATGTCAAAAGGAGTGAGGTTTTAAATTTTCGAGGCTTGTCAACCTTCTAAAACATAGTTTGTTCTGTAATAATAGGGTTGTAGCATCTTTGTGACAAAGTAATTGTCGACGAAGTCATTTGCGACATTTTAGAATGGTGTCCCAGTTGAGTACACAATACCCACAGGTTCCTCCAATTTCAATGTTTATACATAAGCAATTTCTGTGAAGAAAACCGTACAGGATTGGTTGTAGTCGCTGGGTAATCGTTTCCTAAATCAATCTGTTAATATCATACGAAATTAATATGTTTTCTTTTCACATTAAGAAACACATTTATTTTTTTCGCTAAATTTGTTTCGTCAATGGTATAATGTGTGTTCTAGATTGTGTGGTCTTCCACAAAAGACATTTATATTAATTTGATCTGTTTCATTTTATTTTGATATATTTACTAGGTCCCGTTACTAAATTAACACGTGTTATATTAGAAAAATATGGAAAATAACTCCAAGGGTTATGTGGAATTAAATTAACATAAGAGGGTTTCTGATATTGTTTATGCAAATATTTCAATTAATTAATACATTTCCCATTATTTCGCATGTTCTGTTCTTGTTCTAACACATTAATGTTGTTATCTGAAAAAAATAATCAAGAGAAAAATATTAATTTAAATAAATATAAATTATTTTCAATAAAATTCTCCCATTACAGAAAAAAATCTGTACCTTACAAAATTAAGAAGAATAAAAATATACAATTTTTTATTAGTATTTTATTTATCTCGGCTGAATATTTTTTTTATAGTTGTTTTGTTTATTCGTCATGACAAACGCCGATAAAATCCTAAATTAACCAGATTTCTTTATCAAAAAGGTTTGTATATTTGGTTCATTTCTCTCTTCGCCACCTGAACAAAGATTAAAATAAAGAAGCCATAAACACACCATTATTCTTTTGTAATTAGGACGGTAACAGAACCCAATCATATTTCAATTCCGTCAGACAAGGCCTTAGCTTGTATCTATTTATCACTTATATAAATTTACTCAGTGCAAAGAAAGATCTCTTTGACTTAATCCATGTATTTACAGAAAAACAGATTGAAAAATATCTTTGACAGAATTTTTGAAAAATTTCTAAATAATGGGATATGTAGAGATAAGTGCCTTTGATCTTGTTATTAGACTTTTTAAACAAATTACAGTGATAGTGAACACCTTCTTTCTCACTTACCCAAATATTTACAACGCTCCGTTGAATTAATTTAGAATAAGTTTCACTAAGCTATTTGTTTATATAATCAACATAATTTAAAAATATAAACAGGCGGGTTGTTCAATTCATCTATGCAACGAAAACCGAGGAACTGCTTTACGCAGCGGAGGAAATCCAGACTCGAAGCTGTGAAGAATTAGGGTCATCAAAGGTCAAAACCGTTGAAATGTGATTGGTTGAGTATTAAATGTGTCAGTTATCTGTTGAAAGGGCTACAGGGTCCCTGAGACATCTCAAACAAATTTCTGGAACTGAAATAATATTTTCGTAGATGGTGTCCTCACAACAAAACTCTGTGAACGGCTCTCACACTTACAAACATTTTGGAATGAGCTCGTATTTGCCCTTACGACATACGGCGTCGACAAGAGGTGATGATCTACATGGTACAACAGAAAATTCATCATACATGGATCATTTTTTGAACATCCCCGATATTTGTCCAACAGGGGCTGACTATAGGTCCCAACGGTACTACATGGGATATAACCAGGCCGAAGCATGTCGTATGGAGGCTCTACAACGGACTCATGATCTCAGCCAAAGAATGGGTATGCACGCGGGACGTCCATCGTTTTACCCTAATATGAGTGTTTCTGGGAATTTACGTTATAGGGAAACTTGTCCGGAAAATATCCCTACAAGTAATAATATAAATAATGGAACCAGTAAAGATCCAATTAGTCCGTTGACACCAGGGACCCCATCTGGAAATGAGGACGGCGAGCCACCACCGCCGTTCTATCCGTGGATGTCAATTGTAGGTTAGTAGCCTTGTTTTATTTCATTTTACAAATAAAATACACATAAAACTAATGATTGGGCAGTAAAAATGGATATATGACCCCTCATCTGGGAGATTGTTCGTTCAATATAGTTATTACAAATTGAGATGGAAACATATTAATACAAATGTCAAAATTCATTATTTATTATTGTCCGGAAAATAATAATAAAGATTTCTTAACCACAGAACATCAATTTCTATCTTGCGGCATTTTTTAAATAAATTTTTCTAGTGCATAGTGATTTAAGGATAAACATGTATTTATTTTTACGATATGTTTACGTCCTTAAATTTATTGCTAGTATTTGATATCGAAAATTTTCCCTATTTTATTACGAAATTTATTACTAAGTAACGCTAGGTTTCAGATATCAAATTCATTTCTGCTTGACATTTAGAACTTGTTCTATAAGCACAAGCATTTTCTTTTGCCATAACATTTTCATTTTATTTCTTTTGCCCTCAGAAACCCTCAGATACTCGGCAATAAAAATGCAATACCGACATTAAATCAACGCACACTGTCGGTTTTTATAGTTTTCAGAAATTTGTTCTCCATTTACAAGATAAAATTGTTTCTTGCTACTTTCCTACTTTTACAAGAGTAAAAAATAAACAATGAAACAAATTAGGTGAATATATTCTTTGAAATTTATTCGTTATATATAAAGGAGGTGAAAATGTAAATAAAAAATTACTGAGTGTAGAAATTCCCTCCTAAATCATTTTGTAAATTGAGCAATGTTTCAGGGCAATGAAATAAATGATCACTATGAATATTTAATAGAAATTGTACCCGCATGTAACAAAAATAGCAATTAATTGTTGAAAATGGCGAGAATGATTAACTTAAGTGTTGTATCCTCATTTCAACAAATTTTAAAATTCAAATTTAATAATAAAGACATTTTAATGACAGAAATTACAAACGACACTTCATTGTCAAATCATGTACTGCCTGTTAACCGAGAACTTCACAGGGAGTAACAAAAACATATAAAAATGAGATACATTGCAAAATTCATTTTAAGACACAAATTGTGAATACAATTAAAGGAGTTCTTGTACAGTCACTGTCACTTGTAAATAACATAGCTAATGAGATATTGTACTAAATATATTCGATGAAGTCTCATGTGAATTTTTATTTATTAAAATGACGAAGATGATTCTTTGTTTTTCTGTAGTACTCATAAAACAAAACAACTACATCTGATAACGACAAAAAATATTCAGCTTTTCACTCACGAGTTGTTTCCCCTGGATTACAATTTTACCAGTTATAACATTTGAACATCAATTTTTTTTTTTGGCGAATTGCCTGATCAAAATAAAGATAAAATCACACGAAAAGTTAAAATTAAAAACAATTAACGCCTGTATTAAATTATAATGACAGAGTTAAAGGTAAAATATTTGACCCTTTCAAATGAGAACATTGTACCTGATCGTTGTTAAAGCCACACTATTTTTTGTTTTAATTTTTTAGTAAATATATCGCAAATATATTTCAGACTGACAAAAAGTTACAAAACAAATCCCCGAAGTTTCAGATGTTCCGTCTAGACGGATAACTATGGATTTATTCATTTTGTGATGTAAAAGTTCAACTGCATATTTTTGAGATTAAAATGTTTAATTTCCATTACATGCTCACAGTCAAATATCTTTTATCAAAAGCGATCTTCTAGCAAATTTCATAACATGAATAGAAAAAAATAATCGTTGAGGTTTCTTATATTAAAAAAAAAATGACTTTAATGTTTATACTAAAACATTCAAAGAAGGAAAAAAAGTACAGTGTAATTATCACTATTTTTTTCTATTAATTGAATATTTAGATCGATATGACTTCATAAAGGCTATCTATAGGAAAAAAGTTATACAAAAAAGGTTATTTTCCCCTTCAAAATGCAGCATAAAGCTGTCTAATGTTTGTAATATCATTTTGATGTGAATATATGTAAAAAAAAATCAAGATTTAAAATTATTATAACACAAAAAATCATTCAGATCTTGTTCACCCTTTTACAAGTCATTATGGCCATTGACAAGAAATACAAAATGTCATTCAAATAATTTTTGAACTTGAAAAAACCACAAAGAAAATATTGTTGAAAGTTTGAATAGGGTTATACAAACGTGATAATCCGTGACGTATTATGGCTGTCCAACAAAATGGGAAAATAATCAACTGTTTAATAGGTAGTGCTGTTCAAATCTCAAAGATCCACAACCAAACTATTAAATTATCATTATTCCTGACAGTATTTGATGGCGGATCAAACTCATTCATAAAAATACAAACTATCATCAAACACAATAATATTAATGTCAGATCTTAATAAACGTATTTGTATTATTTAATAGCTGCTTCGTGATACCTTCAAAGTATTTGGGATTTGGTTTTGTTTTGTATTGGTTCCTGAAATTGAGCACTTTACTGATATCTACTTGTTTTCATTTCTTTTGGGAACAAAACATTTTATTGTTATAAATCAGCCTTTAGTCAAACTCTAGAAAATCAATTTTAAAAACGTGTGTTAAAATTTTATGATAATGTACACAATATGTGAGCAAGGAGACGACTAACCATTTAAAGATCAAACGATGAAGAAATGAATAAATATTCTCGATGTCTTGGGATATTTGTATTTGTGTCATCTGGTTGCTGTTACTTTGACATACATCCACATCCCCTTTCATTCATACATGTAAAGATAACCGTGCGATCTTAAACAATATGAAAAGACCCAACAGAAACCACACGATGCTAGATGCAAGAGAAACACGAAAGTCGGTTGTCCGATGTAAATTTTGAGACCCCAAACGTGAGAGCAAATGGAGATCTTAAAAATAACTGGAACCGTAAAATCCAGAATTTCTGATAATGATAAAGCTCATAATAGTTTGTCTTTAGTTAAATCCTTTACTATCAAACATCAACGTTTAAACTCATAAAAATATTTTTTTTGCTCACAGAGCTAACCTTCCTTTATAAAATAATACCATTGTAAATAAACCATAAATATATTTTATTTGTGGCCTAAAATTAAAATACTCTATCTGTTGGGCGAATGTTTCGACCTGTCCATGGCTATTTAGGTAAAAGAAACTTTATACTATATATATAAAATACATACAAAATAAGATTTTAAAGAAAATATGTTCATTTTAGAAGGAAATTGAAAAATTCTTAGATTTTATGGAATCTTATAGAAATATTTATTTATAGAATATTACAAAATATATTGCGCATTCTCCATTTAAAAGAAAATAAGAATATCAAACCGAATACGTCATCAAGGTCGTTTTTATCTGTTTTTTTTCTTCATTTCGGGGGACAAGTGATTTTGGTATTGGTGTCAGATATTTTGTAATCTGCCTCTGTTAAATCATTTTGTAACTGCCCAAGACTAGGCCGATTTAGAGCTTGACATGCTGTTTGGACATTTGTCTATTGTTGGAAACCGTATGTTGACTTCTTCATGTGGTTGCTGTTCTGTGGCGTCTACCCCTCAACTTTTATTCTTTATATGTAATACCTTCAGTCGTGACAAAATATGTTTAATGCAGAAGATGAACAATTCTTCTTTGTTGTCAAATCATAGGTTACAGCGAAAAGAAGACAAGATGGATTCTTATTATAATGTATATATTTAAGGGTTTAAAGCATATAGCGTTTTGAATTTATTATCTATTTTATTTTATATTTTTAAAATGGCGCCATTGTTGTCTACTTTTGCTGTTTACTTGTGCATGCTGTACAGTTTTCCTTGTTGCTGAAGACTTACATTAACGTTTTTTTTTAATGAATATTGTGAATTTTCTTGTAACGTATACCCTGTTAAACAAGCTTTACAAACTAAGGAAGAGAAAGATATTTGTGGAAATATTTGAATCTTAATTAAGTTCAAAAGCACAACGCAAGTTTGCAAAAAAAGGGATTGCATGTTTTAAAAATATTACATATTTCAGGATGATTCTTTTCATCAAACGTTAGCACTATTAAATCAAATATTGAGTTTAAAAAACAATTCTTATCAGTCCATATATTTTCACCAAGGAATCCGACTAAATCCCATATATTAGATAGATAGTTTATTATTACCTCCACGGTTGCATTCTGGGAATTAGTATGAAATCAAATTGTACTTCAATTGAAAAGCTTAATCTTAATATGGATTCATTCATTTATTAGATGTTTAAAAGATATGTAAAACAAATAATACAGTCACCATGGTTTTAACTTTTTATAATGAAAAATGAAACAACACTATATAAATTGCATGCGTCTGAAGCGCTTTTCTGTATTTACCTTCATCAGGAATCTATGGTCAACTTTGTCTGAGGGAGTTGAAACCTTAGTTTCTTTATAAGAAGATTGAAGGTCGGTTTTTATAATTTTGATTTTGAAGTGAACCAATTAAAAATGGGGAACGATTGAAGAGGGTCTATGTTTTAGAAGTACTTATAAGCGCAACCATGAAAGTTATATAACCTTCTAATGTAAACTCCTTTATGCAACTTTTCATGATTATAAAGAAAAGGAAAGAGTAAGCTGGAAGTCAACAGAACACGAAAATTATTACTATAAGTATTTAAAAAAAAAACTGCTGTTAAACAGCTGTTTTTCAAATTTGAATTTTATACGTAACCCCTTGTAAGGCTCTAATTTCATATCCTTCCGCTTCAATGTAAGTAAAATTATCTGACCATATACCTTTCAGAATAAATCAAAGTAATTATCTTCACACTTACTTATTACCAGATTTTGCATTAACTTAACCTGGCATTAACTTGACCTGCTGGGGCAATAAACATCACACACCGATTAATCAATCAATCGACCAATTACTCAGTTACCAATAATCAACTTATCAAGCAAGATTGTAATTCATCTGTCCACTTTGAATAAACTTCATGAAACATTTCTATATTTTCTATTAAAAGAGAGGCGAAAGATATCAAAGGAACATTCAAACTCACAAGCCAAAAAATGAACTGACAACGTCATGGCTAAAAAAGAAAAAAAAAGACTAACAGACAAACAACAGTACACGAAACACAACATAGAAAACTAAAGACTGAGCAACACGAATCACACAAAACACATCATAGAAAACTAAAGACTGAGCAACACGAATCCCACAAAACACAACATAGAAAACTAAAGACTGAGCAACACGAATCACACAAAACACATCATAGAAAACTAAAGACTGAGCAACACGAATCACACAAAACACAACAAGAATAGTTCAGCATCCTACTGAACAGTAAACGATAGTTCTTCAATAGGCCCCACTTTCAACTTTCGGGGAATTGAAGTTCAGTATCTTTGAACAGGAATTGATCGTTCTGTGAACATTTCAGTTGTGTGCTATCTTGTTCTCAAGGGTGTATAAGTGTGTTCTATCAACAACTTTTTTCAAACATTTGTCCTAGACGATCTGTATCTGCAACTGTGATTTTTAACAAGCAATTTATCTATCTGATTTCATGCTTAAGGAATTTTTTTAATCTTTAATGCTAGTTGGTCAGTATTTCATGAAAGGTATATCTTCAGGGAATTTGTGCTCGTTGCTTAATGTCTGGCAGACAAAAGAACAGAAATGGAATAAAAAAAATAGGCTTTCTTTAATTAATTCTAGGGTAATAATTTTCTGCGATTTAGTACTATAAACTTCTTTAAACAAAGAAACGGGTATAATCACACAGAAGCAAATTGTGCTCTTCGATAAGCTTTCTATAAAAAAAACTTGTTTTGTAAACTGTTGTTATAAAATGTTTAGGAACATATATGTCTATACTCATCTCTCTCAGTTTTTCCAACACACCTGTCTCACCTTCCTGTAAACCGACCTTTCTGTTAACCTATGTTTTACTTTCCTTTAAAAAAATATATTTTACTCCACCATTTCTTTAGGTCCTTTTTTTTTTACATTCATTCATACTATAATGTCAGTACTTTTTTTGTCTTTCTGTTATTTCTGGTGTACCCTTTTCTTTGGTTCAGCTTTCAGCAAAACTGTTCTGTCATTCTTAGTCTGGAGACATTTTTTCCTAAAGACTTTCATTAAGAACCTTTAAAATATCGTTACTTGTTTTAAAATGTATATAGAAGGTCAACTCCCTCAGGCAAAGTTGATAGACGAATTTTGGCTATCGTTTTTAGGTCCTTTTTGATCATATAGCTCTTCAACTGTTTAGGTTCTTATATACATACTTGTCTTTCACATTTTCTGCTTTGAGAGTTCTTGATGAAGGTAAATCCAGGAAAGCGGTCCGGATGCACGAAATTTATATGGTGTTGTTTTTATCTTCTTCAACGCTAAACATATTCAAGAATGCCAAGAATTCGAAAGTACATTGGACAACAGAAGACCGACACAACTAAAAAAGACAAGGAAAGATTGAAAAACAACATACAACGATGAAAAAATAATACATGCAAGCAAATAACAACACTGAAACCCAAAGCATAGGCAACATGTAGTCGTAACTCCGTGATCCGGAAGGGCTATCTTACTCTTCTAAATATTATCCATAAAACTTCCAGTTTCCTCTAAACGGCTGTTCTATCTTGGTTTCCCTGAAATTTCATATGCTCTATGCTTAGCCATTAGATATATGAGTCATTCTTGAAATTGTAAGCAAGAAAAAGCTTTTGACTTGTATGTGTCAATTAACTGTCAAGCGTCATGTAACTGTTTCGTGTTTCATTCATAGAGATGAAGTAATTTGACATCCGTTTTAAATGTAGTGAGAATGTCGTTTTAGGAAAAGAGATAATTATATGGATTGCATCTTTTTTTCTATGAAAGATATGGTTACCATAGAGATAATTTAGAAAATATGCCTAGAGGATAGTGTTCAATATTTTCCTAAAGAAAATTAAGTTTTGGAAGCAAAAAATGCAACGGAGCTTACGTAAATTGTAATTACACATTTCCGTGATGTTTTAATAAAAAAAAGCTAAAACTATCCAAACAAGGTTGGTAGAGCATTTTCTTGAAAACTGATATTGTTTAAAATTAGATGTAATTGGTTGTCTTGAAATCTAACAAATCAATCCATACACGTTCTTTCATAAAATATTGTCTAGGATTTCCGTTATTATAAACTTTTGAAAGTCCAGGACAACGAAAATAGTACTAGATAATGTAAATATACTTATTTTCAGACATAAAAACCTATCTTGGGTCGTTAATACTTTTTTAGAGTCTGGTTTGGGCTTCTTAAAGTCTTTGTAGGTGATGATTGAGGAATAAGCATTACCTTTTTTCCTTACTTTTATTGTAATCCTCTGCAGATGTCAGCATAATGGCAAGCACATAATTATACCAGTAACTTTGTTAAAGAGGGTTAAAAAGGAAATAAAAACATGATTAGAAATGGACATGTATGAAATCTAAAATAAGCTTAAAAGACTCATATATATATATAGAGTTATTTCATATTGTTTGATAAATTTTGCTTTGTTATGGAGTATGAATATGCTTTTGACTTTTCGGGATTTCGTTAGATCTGAATGTAAACCGTTGTATGTTATATCTGAATATCAACCGTTGTATGTAGGCCACCAATCAAGATTCTTCTATGTTGGTAAAACTGTAAATCAGATCCAATATCCATAATTGCGTATTTTTTGACGTTATAAAGCAAGAAAGCCTTCGGCGACAACAAGGAACTATACTCCTGTACAGATTTTTTGTCCATAAATCTGTAAGATCAAAACTAATGCCCGCATGACAAGTCTTTTCCAATATATTTGTTCGGAATTGACACAAACTATAGATGAATACTACGAAAAATCATAAAGATTTCGTAATATTTTTGATTTACAATGCTAAAATGTATATTGATTGTATAAGAAATGAGAAAAGGAGAAAGCTAGAAAATTGACCAGAACATAATATTTATTGACGCAAGAATATAAATCATGTACATATGGTGAGGGATGAATATTTAACCGATTGCTGAAACGAAGGACAGAGCACTGATAATTCATATTTCTTTTCAATGATTCGATTCCCACGTTTTGAAAGAAATATTGCTTTAAAAGTTTTTATTTGAATAATGTATTTAAACTTTTATTTGTTAATTGTTGTTCTCGAAAGTATTGCTACCCGAACCATTAACTTCAAAGCTGCAACAATTAGTAAGATAGTATATATGTATGTTGGGAATTCGTCGGTTCTTTTCTGTTGAATGGTGTAAATATGTTTCTGCAAGTTTTAACTATCTCAGGTTATGTATTTTAGAAACATTAGTTTTAAGTTTAATTTTAGAATAAGCCCAAACTTGACTTTAAAGCAATATAGTAACAGCTAATGGATAGCATTACTTTTTTGTGAGCGAAAAAACGAAGGCGGGTTAACTGATTTTACGAGCCTGATGAGATCATTGTTATATCTTACTAAGAACTTCAAACAATTTTACTGCGGACAGGTGTGAACAAACAGGTGTGCCCTCATAGTAGTTTTATGCCTAAGTTTACGAGTAGCTTATTCCGTCAAGTATAATTTTATGTCCCAATCTCACATATTTCTCGCTGGTAACTGTAATGGCCGCCATAACAATTGCAATCACTTATGCATTCTTAAGATTAGAAATATGCAAGAATTGGACAACCATTATCTCTAAAATGAATTTGTTTTTCGTTATTCCTATTATGATCCGAGAAGTACATCAAACTTTATTGCTCGAGTGACCATAAAAAGGACATAAAGGGACTTAATCCGGTCACAATTCCGGTATTTGTAATCCAAAAGTAAACAAGTTTGTCATTCCTCGATTTCCATACGTCATGCTTGTGTAATGTTTTGGCATAATTCAACCATTTGTCACCGTCAAAAGTCCGAGTAACCCACACGTGCAGGTGTGACAGAGGTCGTTTGCTCTCAATAGGGTCAATTTAGATAATCTTAAAGAATAGGTCTCTAAAAATATATTGAAAGAACGGAAGATAAACCTTTTAGACTCTCACTCAGGACATTTATAGAACCGTTACTACTGACCATTGAAGTACTATATCTTACTTCCATGTACTGACTAAGCTCATATATTTTTACTAAAATGTTAGGATTTTTAATATGCGAGGGAGGTAAAAGAGACAGAAAACATTAATTTTACCTTTCGAGTGACAATTCTTATTCTTGTTAATCACATTTCATATACAAACTAGTTGCTTAAAGCGTCTAGAGTTAAATTAAAAAAAACCAACCTGCGACACCATTATTTCGAGACAGCCAATGGCTACTAACATTAACTTGTCCACTTTCTCAAATTTCAATGCTAATAACAACATTGATAGTTCAATAAAAAGATCTAAAAATGATAATTTATCATGGGAAACAATGGAAATGGACAAACAAAACACTGTTATGAAGAAAAGATGTGCGGTGTGTGTAATTGAGACAGTAACACAACGACAAAAAGAACAGAAAGACATTTGGAGGGCAACATATTACAGACCTTAACTCCGGACATGAAGGTGTAGGAACACCATTACAAGCTCTGAACCGCTCGGGTTTAAAAACGTTGTGTATAAATAAAAAAAAATGATAAAAAAAAAGAATTGCAATCAACAACAAATTCTCCAAAAAAAAAAAAAATTACGCAAAACAACCAATGAAAAGGGTCCCGACTTGGAACAGGTGACGGGGTTATACAAGCAATAACAAGATTTTCGACTTGGGACAGATTAAAACATCCAAAGACAAGGTTTCTGTCTTGGGACATGGTAAAAACCCGGAACAGTTGAAGAGTTATATGACCTGAAAGGACCTAAAATAACAGCCACATCCATCTTAGTTCAACTTTGCTTAAGGGAGTTGAAACCTTAGTTGTTGATATAAATGAAATGAAATTAAACGTGCATATATTTTTAACTTCATCTTTCTATAATATTGAATTAGTCATGAGTATATATAGCACAATTGAATTTGGTATATAATAGATTTTTACTCGAAAGCATTGCTATAAACTCTTTATATGTGTAAGCAGGCATGGTACAAAACTTTTTGAAATATCAACTTATTGAATTAAAGGAATTCCAAAATTTTGATGGTTGTACGCTATATGTCCAGCGGGAGATATTTCATGCATATTAAGGACAACCGTAGTGCAAAAAAAAAGGTTCCTATTTTTAGTAACGTTTCAATGGCGACAAAAAGTTAATACGATGTTTCAGCACACTTTTTACTCTGAATTTAATTAAAATCATGAATTAAAAAAAACAATAATTGGATACATGAAAAGAGGCAACCGTTTAAGGAAGTGGGGATCAATGCTAGTTTATTTATTACTAATGCGTCCCTCGATGACAAAACAGAGGAAATGAAGAAAAAGAAAGCGCCTTGCTTAAAACTGACATGTGGGTAACTTAGATTTCGAATGAACTTAAAGCAAGTAGAGTGCAAATAAGTAGGCGTTTGTTGGTAGGCGAAATCCCAAAATAGAAAGTTGTTTAATATTAATAGTTCGTAATAATTTGAAAATTGAGGCCTTTTCCGAAGTTTTTGTGCTCATTGACGAACGATTAAACATTTAACATCTAAATGCATGGCCCTTGAAACTTTCTTTGATGCTCAAGAGTGATATTTTTGCACAAGTAAAATGTAGGAAATTCAATTTCCACAAAATTCCAAAGTACAAGTGTCCACGAAGAAGCTGATAATAATCAATTCTTGTTGAGCTTTTTCTTAACGAGTATTCAAAACTTAATACATATAATGATTTTCTACAGGTATTTTTGTAGGGAGGTTTAGTCCTAAAATTAATTTTCGATCTTGATAATGGCACATGATATTGTGAAAACTGCAGGATAGATGTATTCATGTGCATAAAAGCATAAAACAATGCACTCCAATGACAATTATGATATGTTCTACCATCACATAACGTTTAATCATCTGTAAGAAAATAGAAAGATCTTCAAAGTCATAATTTTGTTCAAGGACATAACACCGGAACAGTACTCTTCAGGTGCAAGATACGAAAATCCTAGAACATAAATATACCGGAACAGTACTCTTCAGGTGAAAGATACGAAAAGCCCACAGAGAAGAAAAACAGTGTTCATGCACATTTTGATATCGATTTTGATCTCATATTATAGCCTTCTATTTGAAGCTGGGACTATTATACTAACTATTAATATAATAGTCCCAGTTGAAAGATAGAAAAACATGTTAATAAAAAAAAAGTCAAAAATCATTATAATATTTTAACTTTAGAAATAAATATCTAGCTTTAAAGTGTTCCAACAAATTAAAAATACCTTGTAAATGTGAGAGAAAATAGTTCATATTTGTCATATATAGGCCCTAAATTTTAATGTGATATCTTTAAAATCTGATTACGGGTGTTAACAGTTTTAGCATTGAAAGTTAGAGAAACCTTGAACTGCAAACACGCCTGACTTTGTTTAAATAATACAGAAAATAATTGTATAATGTAGATAGTTTTATCTTACACCTTATTTGAACCAATTGACCGTGTAGGCACATAATTAAAGACCTTAGTCACTTTACTTTTTATTCATATTGTCCCTCGTTTTATATTTTATATCTAAATAGAAGAAATAAACAGATATGGGGAAAATCCTACACTAAGATATAAATATAATGAAAATTAAAGGACATCTAAAACCGAAGTCTCAATCTCAATCGATGTCTTTATTGTCTTCACTAAAGACGAAAAATATTCGTGCCACGAAGCAAGCTGAATAAATGACCTCGTAGGATGTAGAAGATCTTTTATATTGATACTATATTTATAGGTTGGTACTAATTTTATGGTATCATTACGTATTCTTCTGCATATCATTATTCATCGTTTATATGCAGATATTAAAATTTTTGTTTGCATTAATGCATTAAAACAAATGGAGCAGTGTAATGTGACTTTGTCAAATCTGGAGTTTTATTTCGTATTTTTCGCTTTCTAGTTTTTATACGACCGCAAAAAAATTTTTGTGGTCGTATATTGGTATGACGTTGGCGTCGTCGTCGTCGTCGTCCGGCGTCGTCGTCCGAAGACACATTAGTTTTCGCACTCTAACTTTAGTTTAAGTGAATGGATCTCTATGAAATTTTACCATAAGGTTCAATACCACAAAAGGAAGGTGGGGATTGATTTTGGGGGTTACGGTTTCAACAGTTAAGGAATTAAGGGCCAAAAAGGGGCAAAAAATAAGCATTTTTGTAACTTCCAGACATAACTTGTGTGTAAGTGTATGGATCTCTCTGACATTGTACCACAAGGTTCCATATCACAAAGGGAATGCTGGGATTGATTTTGGGGTAATTGCCTCAAAATTTTAGGAATTAGGGGCCAAAAGAGGCAAAAAACAAGCATTTTTCTAGTTTCATGACAATAACTTGTGTGTAAGTGTATGGATCTTTATGAAATTGTACTAAAAGGTTCCATATCACAAAGGGAAAGCTGGAATTGAGTTTGGGGGTAATTGCCCAAAAAGTTTAGGAAGAAGGGGCCAAAAAGGGTGCAAAAATAAGCATTTTTCTAGTTTCCAGACAATAACTTGTGTTCAAGTGTATGGATCTCTCTGAAATTGTACTGCAAGGTACCATACCACATAGGGAAGGCTGGGATTGATTTTGGGGGTAATTCCTTCAAAATTTTAGGAATTAGGGGCCATAAAAGGGCATAAAAACAAGCATTTTTCTAGTTTCAGGACAATAACTTGTGTGTAAGTGTATGGATCTTTATGAAATTGTACTGCAAGGTTCCATATCACAAAGGGAAAGCTGGGTTTGATTTTGGGGGTAGTTGCCCTAAACGTTTAGGAATTTGGGGCCAAAAAGGGGCAAAAAAACAAGCATTTTTCTAGTTTCCAGACAATAACTTGTGTTCAAGTGTATGGATCTCTCTGAAATTGTACTGCAAGGTACCATACCACAAAGGGAAGGCTGGGATTGAGTTTGGGGATGATGAATCATAAGGGGGTTCAATAATTTGGGGGGGGGATTTTTTTTTCCTTTTTTTTCTTTAAAATTTTCCATTTTAAATTGGTTATTTTTGATTTATATATAAAAGCAAATAATAATGATATGGTTTGAATAGGTAAATTAAAATTTTTTAAGTTCTTAGACCACTTTCATTCTGTGTCAGAAACCTATGCTGTGTCAAATATTTAATTACAATCCAAATTCAGTGCTGTATCTAGCTTGAATGTTGTGTCCATACTTGCCCCAACTGTTCAGGGTTCGACCTCTGCGGTCGTATCAAGCTGCGCCCCAGCGGAGCATTTTATTGTTGATAGTTATAGTTTGCAATTATGGTGGTATATGTTAAACGATATTAAATTCACTCGGAGCTTTTCATTATTCGAGCCTGTTTTAGAAAAGCTCTCTGTCACCAAATCATCGTTGAAGACCATAATGTGATCTTCTGAGGATCATATTAATTTTCTCGATCTTTCCTATACATTTACATCACATATTCTGTCCTGCTGTTTAAGTTTTAGAAAAGCTCTCTGTCACCAAATCATCGTTGAAGACCATAATGTGATCTTCTGAGGATCATATTAATTCTCTCAATCTTTCCTATACATTTACATCACATATTCTATCATGCTGTTTAATTCATTCACAAACATGACAAATAAGATACCTTCCGATTGTAAACAAATTATGGGCATTATTTTTGCCTAAAATATAAATAGAAAAAAAAACAACATATTTTTAATGAGCTTAAATATTAAAAAATAAATTCTTTTGCAAACATTCAACTTTACATACTCCCTCACATTTGCATACATATATAAATATTATTGGCAATACATACTTTACATAAACCTTTTACTTCAAGGTTAATTTTGATATGACATTAATACATGCATAGTCATATCATACATTTGTTTTTAACCACATATATGGTAAATTATGATTCAACTATAAATATTGCTTTTGTTATAGACCTTTTTACAGCAAATACTAGTACCACAAATGTCAAATATTTTCTCTAAGAGATTCAACATGACGCAAAACTGGGTTATCTACCTTCTCGTGTCAATTTTTTTGGACTCGCTGTAATTAAACTATAAATGCGACTTCGCTAAAAACAAAAAGTAGGGCATAGTAACCACAGACATCACACACATTAAAAATGTCTGGCAAGTAACCCTTATATTTCATTTTCTTTCTTTAAGACCTATATTTCAAACACGCATCTGTTGTAAAATATCCCATAAATTAATGTTATTTTTATTTATATAAGGCATACAGGTATAATTTATTCCTATAAATTGCACAAGAAAAATATTATAATTTTAAATTTCGAGCATCCCAATGGCAGATTTTCGTTCGTTTCTGGTCGTTTCGATCGATCACAATCAGTCTAGTTTTTTGTCTTTTATATTTGTTTTTGTTTACTTTTGTCATAAATCAGGCCATTTGTTTTCTCGTTTGAATTGTTGTAGCTTTTTACATCCTTTTATCTCTGACTATACAGTTTGGGGTTTACTAATCGTTGAAGACCATATAGTACCCTACAATTTCTAACATCATCATCCTATATATAGTTGTATCATTGGCAATCATACCACATCTTCTAATTCTTACATTAATCGGGCTTTTCCCATGGCAATCCAGAAACATCTGCTAGTCATTCGCTGAAGACTGTATCAGTCTAAAGACGTGATAGTCGTCGTTAGAGATCTTAAGTTGTCGGCTTGCTGTCTTAAATACATTCACCGGGGTCCACTTAACGTTTCTTTTATTTATTTAAAAAATGACGTGATCTGTCATCAAAAACTCGGTATGGAGTTTTATATAATTGTAAAATTTGTAACACTATAAGCTTGATGATCGTGTATCTAAGATATGTGTGATGCAATTTTACACAATCAGAAACTTGAAATATGAACTCATTTAAAAAAGTAGGTGTATCTACATTGCGCTTAATACTGTATTTACAATTTTGATTTTCACCTTACGCTATACTATTTAACGTGCTATTACCAAGTACACGAACAAAGCATTTAATGGATTTAGAAAACGTTTGAAAACCCCTCGTAAGATCTGAACTTTTTTTTCAAAATGTAGGTCTGTGGTTTGATATTTAAAGCTTAAAAGAATCACTATATCACTTCCAAATGATATGCAAATATATGTCTAAGACAAGGCTATAAATTTCTTTGAATAAGTAAAATTAGGTAACATCAAAGTGTACAGGTAAATTAATCAGTCTATAAAACACAGGTGTTTAGCAGCTTGATGTAGGTTCACAAATGACACAAGCGTTGAGAATTTTGGGAGGTCAAAGTTTGCGGTACAGCACATGCAATAATTTATGTTGTCGTTTTAAATTTTCGACACTCTTCTAAACTCTACCATAGCTCAAGCCTGAATGTTTAAGATGTTCGGTAGTCTTCTAATCCGTATTTACTGTTACTAGCTATAAACTAGGATCATATCAATCCATATCATCGCATTTGGCCTACATTAAGTTTAACGTTATTTGCTAAATTATGACTATATATAAGTTTTGTTTATCAAAGGAAACACTACAAAGAGAATTACCCATTTACGTATCGTATACCAATATGAAACTATCTCTTTGCGACGATATGAAAATATTGGAAAATCAAAACAAAATAATACGTATAACCTTATTTGTTTCACAGATAAACCGACATACATAGAAACCACATATTACCAAGGTTATACCAGGACAATATATATAGTTATCCATACATCTTCATCAGATAACATAACTAGACCTTTTGATGTGTATTAAATTATGACAAATTGACCCATTATCAAACAAAGGCAGTGAACACCTGAAGTGGCCTTCAGACAAAACATAAATAGAGTTGGTCATTGAGTACATGTCCAGTGGCACATAGCCTGTTCCGGTCTTCTGCCTATTTGGGACGTTTTTCCAAATCTTACATTCCTTTGATATCGAGCATCAACTTAATGACAATGTATTTAATCAATTCTACTTTAAAGTTATATTCGGAATTTCTAGTTTTAACTTTGAATCACGTTATCTGTAATCTGTTAATCTGTGTGTTCACTCTCTGCAGTGTTCCTGCGAGTATTCCAACACATTTACTGGTATTAAGAAAAGGACAAATGAATTCTCCAAACATTGGAGGGGAAAATGCTATTTTAGACCTTCAAATGTAACTCCGTTTTCATTAAGGAACGACCATTTAACTCCAAGGGGGAGGGGGGGGGGGGGTTATGGTTTTTTCCTAAAAAAAATATTCTGATCCCCAATTTGATGTGAAAAATATTGTGGTCAAGCAGATGAAAAAAAAAAATATTCTGAATCCAGATTTTCCCAATACCTTATAGTGTTAAATTTTGAAAAAAAAAATAATTTCATTGATTGATAGCGTCGAAAAACTAAAAAAAAATGTTCTTGCTTTGCGCGAAAAAAAATTTCTTACTCAGACAAAAAACAATAACCCCCCTCCCCCTTGAAGTGAAATGGTTGCTCCCTTAGGTCTTTCATTAGACGATAGTCAGGACCAACGAAGATAACAAAAAACTAGAGAAAATAATAATGTATTCATTTATTGTTCCATCGATTGGTGACTGCTTTATATCCAACGGCAAATATTGCATGCATATTCAGGTCGAAAGAATGATATGAAATGATAACAATCCATTTCTTGTGGCATAAAAATACATAAGCTAGCCATTCATTCCCATTGTTGTTCTTCTTTTCACCAATGCTTAACTTGTTTTCTCCGTCTAAACATTGCTCATATGGTATTGCTCTAGATTTCACAGTCTCCATTTTGTAGAGTCCAGAACATGCATGAAATATTTGCCACAGGACTTTATGCAAACATTAATCAATCAAAAACTCATTCTTTATTTTGTTTAACAAGTTCTTGGCTCGAATATGTCTTTAATATTGGTCACTGGTAATTAAACACACAAAATTAATTAACCGAATTCCTTCAAGGAAAGGATAAATTGAATACAAGTAAAAAAGACATCTTATCAAGATGAATTTAGATGACTTTAATAGTTAGGTGTGTTTTGTGTTATGAACACCTTATCTTACATGAGAATAAGAATGTTTATTGTTCCAATTATGGGTCCTTGATGGGCAGCATGACTTTTACATACACAAAACAATACACTATGATTTTGTAAAACATTTTTACATTGAAATGAAATGTGACGAAGACAATTGATTGACAGTTTGACCGATATCATAAAAAATATTTTAGCCGAAACAATCCTAATCTTATGGGTGATACATTGTTCAATATTGAACTGGTAAAAATACAATAGTAATTAGGATTTAAGGTACTTTTCAAGAAGGAAAAGGAAATTGGGCGACAATTAAAAACATTAAGTCGTAGAATAAACATGCAACGCAATCACCTCCCTAAAAAGATGAACAGACAAGCAACTGTTCATCCACAAGAAATACAACCTTGGACTAACATATTAAGTATATGACAGATGAGAGATAGAAAGGAAAGGAAAGGAAAAGATATAACCTAAAACAATTGAAAAATTACATTATGAATATTGTCTGTTGCTCAATTTTAAGTTTTAGTTTTCCATGTAGTGTTTTTTAATTGGGACTTGCTTTACTTATTGTATTTTCATTTTCAACTTATTATTTTGAATGGCTCTTTGGTACTTTGTTTTTTTAATTGCTTAATTTTACAACAATCAATCTTGAATGTGCACCGAAGATAACAGACACAATGTTTTATTATGAGTTTCAGAAGTTTGTATTCATTATTTTGAAACTACTTTGTACCATTCAAAATGTATATAAAATTCAACAACTCTTGACATTAATGCATATATAAGTTGCTTATTTCAATTTTTATAATTCAACATCACGGAAAAAAGTCTTAAAAATGGCAGCGTCTCGACATATTTCAACATCAACTTTACGTCTGCCTCAAATACAAATAAACCTATTTAATATCTGTTTCATCCACTATATCATAGTATTAATGGAAATATAGGTTTTTGCATCACATTGATATGCATCTTTTATCTGAATTGATGTGAAATGTTAAAAATCTAGAGGCCCAAGCCTGATTCGCTCACCTGGCATCTTTGCAATATTTTGATATTATGACTACCGTTACTGTCAAATATATAATTTTTGGAAGATCGATACTTTGGAGATATATATATTGTTTAAAAAAGACGTCCTTGTGGAGTACAAGTTTCAGTTTAAAATATATTTTTAAAAATGTTTTCGACCAACGACGAACATAAAGAGACGAAAATATTTTCACTAGACCTTTTAGTCAGGTGAGCTTAAATGATTTTCATATAGGCATGTTACAATACAAGTCAAGTTTTCAAAAGTATCATTCACAAATATTGTTTGAGACACTGCCAGAAGAAAATAAATGAACGAGTATATGCAGAGCTCAGACACAAAATGCTAATTATAATATCAATGTCTGTGCATGATTGTAAATCGTCTGAATATGTTGATTGGAATACCTGGCTGTTCTATTTCTCAACGAAAAATAACACGAGACTCGCACGGCTTTTGGCGTCCGTCGTAAACGACAGCTCACGCTCACTGTGTAGAATTAAACTCGTGTAACCGAGGAGGAGACGCGGGGTGCTCATTTCTAAAATCCCACTTAATTTGTAATTTTCCCCACCTCCTACTTTTTTCCCTTCTTTTTCCCTGATTTCACTATTTATCCCCTCTATCCCACATCATTTTGTGTAGTCAATGCAAAAAATATGACACTAAAGCAGCACAAACAAAGATCTTGGGATCAGATTTAAAAAAAAAATAACTGATTTGTTGACGTAAAGTATTAACTCATTTTATTTGAAATGTGTAACAGTACAACATCAGTTTTTCTTTTACTGAAAACATGTTCCGTTATCTTTATAAAGCATCGTTAATTAAATAATCTCAAGTTTAAAATTTCTGAGAATGACGTAAAACAACGTGTGTTCGACTCTATCCAGTAAAACAAACTAACGCCTTTGATGCTAATTGGCAACTCAATCATCAACATAGCGACACTGTTTTACCAACAATGTGGTCAATATATTATTGCAGTAAAATATTTGTTTCTAAATAAAGCAAATTTCCTTAAAATCAATGAAACCAAGTGTCAAATAACACAAGTTATTAATCGAATATGGCTTTAATGTAATGAGAATGAACTCGTTATGTTAACAGAAACTTTTTTTCTGAATGTTGTTGCTTTCAGTGAAAACAAAAACTAATTTCAAAAGAAATCGATCCTTTAATGCGAAATCTCTGCAATTTTGTCTAATGTTCTAGTAGAGTCTAAGTCCTGAAAGTGACATGCAACTGAATACAATATTGGTAGAGATAACAATAGTTTCTTTTTTTCACGTAACTAGTACAATGTCGTGTTGTAGAGATCCAGTAGATATAGTCATGAGCAGAACGTTCCTGTAAAGAACGGTCGTAAAAGTTGGTTTTTTTTTTTCCAACTGAAAAAGATTCCCAAACGTACAGTATAAAAGAAGATTATATTACAACGTATTTTTTCAATAATTATTTCACAGTGGTAATGTGGTTTGTCTGTTTTCAGCTCGAATATAACATATTCCTTTTGACTATAAATAGTATGTTGGCATCGTTACATTGAACAGTCTGTTGGCACTGTTACATTGAATAGTCTGTTGGTATCGTTACATTGAATAGTCTGTTGGCATCGTTACGTTGAATAGTCTGTTAGCATCGTTAAGAGAATAGTCTGTTGGCATCGTTACATCGAGTTGTCTGTTAGCATTGTTACGTTGAATTATCTGTTAGCATCGTTACATTGAATAGTCTGTTAGCATCGTTACATTGACCAATGGCATTCCTGAATACAATAACCCCCCTCCCCCTCAAACAATAATAATTAAAAAAGTCTTTGGTGCTATAGATTTATTTAGATTCTTATTTAAATCTCTGTATAAGAGTGGAGGGTTGGCATGGGATGAATGGTGAGTCTAAGAAGTGTTAACTTAATCCTTAGCCTTGTTTTCACATGCTACAATACCCCGAGTATTGACTTTTCATTAGGGTTCAACGAGTTCCTGGTTTTAGACAAAATTTAAAATTCCAGTAAGATAGTCTCATTTTCTGTGTTAAGAATCATATTCTTTCTATTTCTGGCTCGTCGAATTAAGTTCTTGTTCATATTTTTTCGTCATTAATATACCTTTATTACTGGACACGGAATATAAAGTAAATAATGAATTTAGATTAGTATGTAGTTTCTCAAAAAGAAAATCTCGTCATAAATATATGCATGACGTTTTTGCTCCTGAAAATTTTGAAAACGACAATCAATCAATCAATCAATCAATCAATCAATAAGTGATTGAAATAGTTATTTCAATGGAAAGAATTGCAATGCACAATGATAAGATAGCCGTTAAAGCCAAACGTTCATAGATACAACCAAACAGGCATGGATTTTATTTATACATGAATAACATAAATTATAAACAAAATCTACTAAAAAAAACAGAGGAAATTCATATTGTGTCTTCACGTCTGTAGGCATGAGAAGAAACATGATATTGTTGTTGAGACCAAAATGTTGCAACATTTATCATGACAAATACATGAACAAAAGCATTTAAACACACCAAATAAATTTGTTAACGTTCACATTTCACACTTATAGTTTCAACACTTTGCACATTTACATGAAAAATTATCTTTGTCACGATAAACATTACACGCAACTGTTACATGTATTATGTAATAAGGTCATAGACACTTAATACATAGAACACCAAGAGCGAATTGTATAAAAATTGAGGAAATGAAATATAGCCATGATCGGTGAAATATTGATGTTAAAATTACGCTTAAAGCAAGATAGTTCATTAATAAAACATGTTCTTTTGTCATAAACTAGATGCAATTAACGAGTCATTAAAGCCAAACGATCCGTGTTGACAAACCATGTGAAATGTTTACATTTATTTCAAGATATCACTGCGCTTCTGAATGTGTAAGTCGGTATTTCATTGCATTATCCACACCACTGCACCAGCATACACACTGATTTAATCAAAAATAGAATCACAATATCTTGTCGAAATAGAATTCAAATATTGGACAAATTCTCGTTCATGCTATCAGTCTGGCTGTCTAACGAAATCACTCCTGAGTTGCGAAATTTAGACGCCCCGGAACAGTTTATATGATTCTTTATTTAGATTGCCTTACACCACTTCCGGTTTATTTAAATTTCGACTAGTCACAGTGTTGTGTGTAACTGTTTTTTCTATCTTCTTTTTCGTGGTCAGTAGGTCTGATCTGAAATGTCTTCTGAGTTTGTTTGCAATATGCATTCCATTACAGTTTTGGTAATTTAAAAGCCTGTTTCTTCATTTTAGTTACTGGTATTTCAATTAAATAAATTTAAATAGTCCCATGACTATCAAAGTATATTCGAATATCCTTGCTTTTTACTTTTAAGCTACAATATTTAACAAAGCTACATTAATAGATTATAATGCAAGATATCCGAGAATGCTTGAAAATGCATTTCCCTGTCAGCTGATTTTTGTCTTTTTCCTTTTGTCTTTTTTTTATACTTGTTTAAAAGAATCAAGGATACTAGCAAAAGGTCATAAATCAAAATGGAATAAATAAATTAGTAAATAATAAACATAGGAGTGCAAGAAACATTAAAGCTCAAGAAAATGGCAATGTGATTATGAGATGAAGGATAACAACAAAAGCGCTGTTCCTTTGCTTTATGTGTTTTTTGGTGCGACTGTACTGATTTTATTTCATGGATGGATACCCCCATACCCTTTTCTTTTCTATTATATTATGTACTTAATTTAAAAGTAACATTACTGACGAAATAAGAATATTTGTTTACGATTAAATAGGAATCCATCTTATTTTCAAAATTCCGCTATTTTAAAATATAATACACAGAGAGATACCGACATCATGATATGTTAGAAAATATCTTCACCTGACAAGAGATAATATACAACACGTGTGAAAAATTTAGTGTTGGCAAATGTACCAATTTCACCTTAGATAATAATCCATCATAACATCTTTCACTCAACTAAATAAAACGATATCATAAGCATAAAAAAGCAGCAAGTCACTCATGTGAAAACATTATCATATTTTGTAACATAAAAATGTGAATAGCTGAGTACACCAATCATTCAAATGGGCCATTAGTAGCTACGCCGTTGTAGGTTAATGTTTGTTACTTGCCTGTGGTATCTAACAACCAGATGCATTGAAGCTAAGGGCGGTCCGACTGCTTAAGCTGTGTGGCTTCATCCCAAGAAGAAGTTTCATATGTTATCTAAAGTGGGCTTTTGATGGAAGCAAAAATTAAACAAGATTCATAATGGAAATATAATTTAGTCGAGTGGCTTTTCTTTAATTTGAAGGTCGTGAAAGATGTTTTTTTTCACACAGAAGAAATAGAAGGTCATCGCAGGTCATCGAGTGCTCCTATAAATTGTGTATTTAGGTCAAATTTGACTTTTAAGATGGAATATTTAATTAGTGTTATGAATTAAACATGCATTTGTTTCCTGTCGAAATTATTATCTAAAATATGCATTCAATTTTGATTTATTCAACTTTCTTTCAATGGTTATATAACTCTTGGTGTTAGATATATCTGAGATGCAAGGTATACGTCAATGCGACAGCAAACTAACGACACAAAAGCAAAAAGACATCTAGACGTCAACATACTGTCTTCAACAAGAGATATATGTTTATATAATATGTCAAGCTCTAAATCTTTCCTATTCTAAAACAGTTTGGAATTTTAACGAGGGCTATCAAAGATGGCATCAACCCTAAATTCTCCAAAAGAAAGAAAAAACATAATTACAACATGACATGATAGTATTGAACCACTGACAAGGTTTCTAATTTTTCGAGACGGGTTTAAATTGAGTTTTTTTTTGCAATCTCAATGGCCCAAGTTTTTAATCTGGATGCTGTTCTATGTGATAATTAACGTACTTCACCAAATACGTAATATTTTTACATATCTACCCAAAGATTGGTTCATTCTGGGTGGTGATCTATACCGATATTATTGTATGTGGGATCCGAGGTTTCAAATTTTCGCCCATCTTGTCCGTATAACAAAGGACTGTGCTTAAAAATTATCATCGAGTTCTTTAGTCCATATTATAAAAAAAAACATGTATTTAGAAGACGTCACCAAATTTATTTTGAACACTCGAATCCCTTACACCTGTTTATGTTAAAAAAAGAAATAATGTTTTCTTTCGTAATGTAATTTATAGAGTGAATATAAATGTAAAAATATCGCTTCAGCCATTATCTAAATTGTTCTAATGTTCATATACGTTATTTATGGCATCTAATGGACGTATACCTCACACATTTACATGTCAAATTTTCCACCTTTTCAAATTTAGATTGGAGGAGTGGAATATGATTTTTATAAACAATGTCGCGGGACAATACAAACAGTAGCGGCGGAGTGATTTATGTATATGGGTAAAGTGGTTTCGTTTTTTCCTTAGTAAATAATTCATCAAGTATTCCGATGAAGCATAAATTATATTTTTCATAATAATATGTGATATGATTATTAATTTGACACCCAAGAAATACGATGTGATTTCCTGCCATTCAAAGACCTCCCTGTTCAAAATTCTCAACAAATTGAACTACTTTGAACCGTAGAGGCAAGCAAAAACATTTTACAGAATTTTTATATTTATCTTAGATATATAGTTTAGTGTATATCAATCCCATGAGCCCCTCTTTACATACTATAGATAATAACACATATTATGTTCTTGGTTATTGTCTGACATTTTCACGTTTATTGTTTTGTCTTAAATCAAGCCGTTGATTTTTTTCTTATTGAATTGTTTCACTTTTTGTCGTGCTGAGTCCTATTATAGCTGATTATACGGATGGCTTTTTATACGACCGCAAAAATTGAAAATTTTTTGGTCGTATATTGGTATGACGTTGGCGTCGTCGTCGTCGTCGTCGTCGTCGTCGTCGTCGTCGTCTGGCGTCGTCCGGCGTCGTCCGAAGACACATTGGTTTTCGCACTCTAACTTTAGTTTAAGTAAATGGATCTCCATGAAATTTTACCATAAGGTTCAATACCACGAAAGGAAGGTGGGGATTGATTTTGGGGGTTATGGTACCAACAGTTAAGGAATTAGGGGCCAAAAAGGGGCCAAAAATAAGCATTTTTGTAACTTCCAGACAATAACTTGTGTGTAAGTGTATGGATCTCTCTGACATTGTACCACAAGGTTCCATATCACAAAGGGAAGGCTGTAATTGATTTCGGGGGTAATTGCCTCAAAATTTTAGGAATTAGGGGCCAAAAAAGGGGCAAAAAAGAAGCATTTTTCCTATTTCATGACAATAACTTGTGTGTAAGTGTTTGGATATTTCTGAAATTGTACTACAAGGTTCCATATCACAAAGGGAAAGCTGGAATTGAGTTTGGGGGTAATTGCCCGAAACGTTTAGGAATTGGGGGCCAAAAAGGGGCCAAAAATAAGCATTTTTCTAGTTTCCAGACAATAACTTGTGTTCAAGTGTATGGATCTCTCTGAAATTGTACTGCAAGGTACCATACCACAAAGGGAAGGCTGGGATTGAGTTTGGGGGTGATGAATCATAAGGGGGTTCAAAAAATTTGGGGGGGGGGGGGGGGTTTTCTTTTTTTTTCTTTTTTTCCTTTTTTTTTTCTTTTAAAATTTTCCATTTTAAGTTGGTTATTTCTGATTAATATTTAAAAGCAAATAATAATGATATGGTAGGAGATACACACCAAACAGGATGTGTAAATTATTATATAATAAGTATTGTGCAATAGCAAGAAATTTTCAATTGCACAGTATTGCACAATTGCAAGAAATCTCCAATTGCACAGTATTGCGCAATAGCAAGAAATCTTCAATTGCACAGTATTGCGCAATAGCAAGAAATATCCAATAGCACAATATTGCGCAATAGCAAGAAATTGTCAATTGTACAGTATTGCACAATAGCAAGAAATATTCAATTGCACAGTATTGTGCAAAAGAAGATACTTCGTATAAATTGCTTATTTCTTGATCAATTTCAATGGGGTTTTATTCTTGAATTCTTGGGGTTCTTTAATATGCTGAATCTAACCGTGTATTAAGTTTTTGGATTTTGGGCCCCGTTTTTAAATTGGTCCACATTGAGGTCCAAAGGGTCCAAAATTTAACTTTGTTTGATTTCATCAAAAATTGAATTATTGGGGTTCTTTGATATGCCGAATCTAACCGTGTATTTAGATTCTTAATTTTTGGTTCCGTTTTCAAATTGGTCTACATTAAGGTCAAAAGGGTCCAAAATTAAACTTAGTTTGATTTTAACAAAAATTGAATTTTTAGGGTACTTTGATATGCTGAATCTAAACATGTATTTAGATTTTTGATTATGGGCCCAGTTTTCAAGTTGGTCCAAATCGGGGTCCAAAATTAAACTTTGTTTGATTTCAACAAAAATTGAATATATGGGGTTTTTTGATATGCTGAATCTAACCATGTATTTAGATTTTTGATTTTTGGGCCCCGTTATCAACTTTGTCCACATTGAGGTCAAAAGGGTCCAAAATTAAACTTTGTTTGATTTCATCAAAAATTGAATTCTTGGGGTTCTTTGATATGCTGAATCTAAACATGTGTTTAGATTTTTGATTATGGGCCCAGTTTTCAAGTTGGTCCAAGTTGGGGTCCAAAATTAAACTTTGTTTGATTTCAACAAAAATTGAATATATGGGGTTCTTTGATATGCTGAATCTAAACATGTATTTAGATTTTAGATTTTTGGCCCAGTTTTCAAGTTGGTCCAAATTGGGGTCCAAAATTAAACTTTGTTTGATTTCAACAAAAATTGAATATATGGGGTTCTTTGATATGCTGAATCTTACCATGTATTTAGATTTTTTATTTGTGGGCCCGCTATCAAATTGGTTCATATTGAGGTCAAAAGGGTCCAAAGTTAAACTTTGTTTGATTTCATCAAAAATTTAATTATTGGGGTTCTTTGATATGCCAAATCTAACCGTGTATTTAGATTTTTAATTTTGGGTCCCGTTTTTTAAATTGGTCTACATTAAGGTCCAAAGGGTCCAAAATTAAACTTAGTTTGATTTAACAAAAATTGAATTTTTGGGGTTCTTTGATATGCTGAATCTAAACATGTGTTTAGATTTTTGATTATGGGACCAGTTTTCAAGTTGGTCCAAGTTGGGGTCCAAAATTAAACTTTGTTTGATTTCAACAAAAATTGAATATATGGGGTTCTTTGATATGCTGAATCTAAACATGTATTTAGATTTTAGATTTTTGGCCCAGTTTTCAAGTTGGTACAAATTTGGGTCCAAAATTAAACTTTGTTTGATTTCAACAAAAATTGAATATATGGGGTTCTTTGATATGCTGAATCTTACCATGTATTTAGATTTTTTATTTTGTGGGCCTGCTATCAAATTGGTTCATATTGAGGTCAAAAGGGTCCAAAATTAAACTTTGTTTGATTTCATCAAAAATTGAATTATTGGGGTTCTTTGATATGCCAAATCTAACCGTGTTTTTAGATTTTTAATTTTGGGTCCCGTTTTTTAAATTGGTCTACATTAAGGTCCAAAGGGTCCAAAATTAAACTTAGTTTGATTTTTAACAAAAATTGAATTCTTGGGGTACTTTGATATGCTGAATCTAAACATGTGTTTAGATTTTTGATTATGGGACCAGTTTTCAAGTTTGTCCAAGTTGGGGTCCAAAATTAAACTTTGTTTGATTTCAACAAAAATTGAATATATGGGGTTCTTTGATATGCTGAATCTAACCATGTATTTTGATTTTGGACATTGGACCATAATAGGTAAATTAAAAAATTTGAGTTCTTAGACCACATTCTTTCTGTGTCAGAAACCTATGCTGTGTCAAATATTTAATCACAATCCAAATTCAGAGCTGTATCAAGCTTGAATGTTGTGTCCATACTTGCCCCAACTGTTCAGGGTTCGACCTCTGCGGTCGTATCAAGCTGCGCCCAGCGAAGCATTTTATTGCTTATCGCTGAAGGCCGTTCTGTAACATATAGGTGCTTACTTCCACGTCATTTGGACTCTGGTGGATAGTTGTCTCATTGGCAATGATATCACATGTCCTTATTTTTAAAAATAATTAAATAATGTAATAGATATTGGGATAACTATATGAAATTTTAACAGTCGGGTTCATTAATCAGACTCGTCGTCTTTTAATTCAGTGATCTATACTAAAAAGCTTCCTTATAACAGCGCTTACAAACGCTTTTACCAGTGACTGTTGAATTGTACTATCAGCTTTTTCTTGTTTTTGTCATTGCATGTATAACTACGGAGTTCATATAAAAAGAAGAAGATGTGGTATGATTGCCATTAGACAACTCTACCACCAGAGACAAAATAGCGTAGAAATTAACAACTATAGGTCACCGTACGGCCTTCAACAATGAGCAAAACCCAAACCGCATAGCAAGCTGTATGTTTATTTCAGCCTATCATATCCTGTGTCTAAAATGAAGAATCTTATAAATTAATTATATTTCTTTTTTATCCGCGGCACAGTTTTTTTTCTCAATTTTTGAAATTTCATCTTAAGTGAACTAGTAGCACTGCATGTTAAATAAAAATAAAAACGATTGTATAAAAAGAAAAATGAAAACATGCATCGACAAGACATGGAAGATATTGACATATTGTGTATATAATGTATAGGAATGTGAATAAAAAGAGATACGGTGGCCTATAATTGCTTACATCAACTTCATTTGAGCTCTGGTTTATAGTTGTCTCACTGTTGTCATACCACATCATCCCCTTTTATATGAGGTATACATCATTCAGTCAAAAACTTTAAGACACAACTTAAAGCAAAAAGACATTTTGAGGTAAACAGCCGGTTTTCGTCAATATGTAAAATGCAAGTCTCTTTAGACACGGATACTTTAAACATGGAGAGCTATATTTATAACATTCGTAATAAGTATTTTATTTGCATGCATGTGACATGCATTTGTAAGTACATGGTACTATTCAACAAATGTCAAGAATAACATCAAACAGTGTTATAATACATGTATTAGATTGCACAATGTAATTCTAGTCAAGAAAGACTGAATTACCAAATTTAAAAAATTGCAAAGTTAAATCTATTGATAAAACTTCAAAGCTAAATGTGAAATTTGATAGGTGTCATTTTAGGTAAGTAAAGTGGGATCTTTTTGACCTTTGTTATATATAATTGACTCTTTGACTTAATGCACAAATGTTATTTTTATTGACCCGATTCTTTGCTTTTTAAGTTCGTTTTTAATTATTTGAGATTGGTATAGTCGGTACCAGTTAGACCCTTTGGAATCATTTAAACTGCATGAGTGCAATATACGTCTCTTTACTATTACGAATAAAAGGTGCATGTTATTTTTTTTGTATCATGAAAGCCATGATTATACTTAGGTTTTTATTAAAACATGGTTATTGAATTTGAGCCACACCAATAGAAATGTAAGATGTGGTCCTATTCCTGCTTGCAAGTCGGCGTTTAATAAGGTTAATAGAAAAACGAGAAAATATCCATTTACACCCTGAGAAATTCCGCACATTAAATTTTGGAGGAATCTTCAATAATGTTTTTTACGAAATCGGTGTGATTGCTGACACGATTTTTTTTTAAATACAAAAAGTTAAAGCACACTTATACACAAATCAAAAAGAAAAATAAAGAGAAGAAAATATATCTTTTTAAAGGTTTGTTTTTCCATCTGTATGTCCGTACATTCAATCAATGATTTAAGTAAAGGTATAATTTGAGATAATTATTTTTCGATCCTTTGATCTTTGATTTGTTGATAGTGGAAAAATTAAAAAGAACTTTAGTGTTGAAAATTAGAGGCCATCATAAAGAAAGGTTAATAATATTTTCGTACCTCTCGACCTTTAGTTACCATTGTTGTTGCCATCATATTTTTAACTTTATTGTGTACATGTGCTAGCTCCAGATGTGAAGTTTGGGAGCCATTTTGACCAAAATTATAAGATTATGAAAATTTTTAACTTGCAACCATAAACAAATATTTGTAACTTTAACTCTTCTGTCTTTATTTTGTTTTGTTTTTTGTTAAAACAAAAATGGAGGAAGCTGACAAAAGGAGCTCCTGGTTGACTTTCATTATTTTATATTTCTAATTTCTTTATCGTTCTATATCTCCTTTCCCCCACAAAAGGAGTGCTATAGTATATTTTTCAAAGAATTAGGTAACCTCTGAAATAATAAACTAACAAAGAAACAGTTCTGATTCGCAGCAGTATAAACCAATACATGTTAGAAGCAGATATTTCATTATTTTTGTGAAATACATAGTTTATATGAATGTCTTAAAAACTTGAGGTCTCTCTATCCTAATTTATTTCTACATAAACGTAAGTAGAACGCTAAAACTGTATACCTTCTTCTTAACATTGATCTTTATCATAGCAAATCAGTACTTCTTGTCTTTTGATTTATGATTTTAACATGTTTCGACAGGACTTTCTGAGAAAGGCTATGCTAAACTATTAAAGATAGACTGATTGTTGCTTGTGTTACGTCCAGTGGCAAATATAGATTTCTGAAACGGACACAGATATTGCTACAAGAAAGTTCGGATTAAGACGTTGATAAATCTCGTTTTATCTTAAACTTTCTCCTTTATGTTAAGAATTCTTCAATGTTCACATACATCCTATGACTACTTTAAAATTTAATTTAAAAACTTTATTTCAATCAGGAGTTTCCTCCCATTGATTGCTTTAAAGTTGAAATAATTGTTAATGGGGAGTTCACGGATATATTAAATTTGTTAAAACAATTGGATTAATTAGGTAAAAAAAATAAGAGTGAACTCAAAAACACTGCAGAAGTAATGCTAATGTTTGAACTATCAAAATATTAATTTAAATTCAATTTCTTTATCTTCAGGACCAAACTCAAACCAGAGAAGAAGAGGCAGACAAACATATACAAGGTTTCAAACTTTAGAACTAGAAAAAGAATTCAAATTCAATAGGTACCTCACGAGACGAAGACGAATAGAACTTTCTCATATGTTGTGTTTGACTGAACGACAAATAAAAATTTGGTTTCAAAATAGAAGAATGAAAGAAAAGAAAGAACTACAAGCAATAAAAGAAATAAACGAACAGAATAAATCTCCTGAAAAAGTTAAACCGGTATCTCCTGTGTCATCAGGCGATGTATCAAGCTGAGAAATTATGTGTTCTTAGGTTCCTACCTCCACGGACTGAAGAGCTCATTCCCGAACATCCGGTGTTTCCTACACGAGAAGACTGAAACGAGAACTTTTACTTAAATTATACGTTTATCAGTAGAAAAATTAGAATTATTATTTCACATTATAGGATGACGGATACGGGAGCCTGACATTTGGTACTGCCCTTATAAACGAGAATGGACTGCCTATTAACGAGAATTTACGTGAATACGAAAGCGTTTCCAAATGGCCTGCCATTTAAAATGGCGGATGCAAGAAGAGTGGAGATATCATTTACTTTTACAAACCTTTTCATTTATCATCGCTATCGACGCAAATGTTCATCGTCATAAATGTTTATAGTGCTATTATGTGTATATTTTTATGTATGTACTATAACATGTTGAATTTATATATAGAAAGATACTGCTCAAAATAATGTACTTCATATGTGAAACTTTCATGTATGTTTTGTAATCCGAATTCAAAGTTCGAAAAATAATTTGATACAACTGAATTTTCTTGCCGCAAACAATAGTGCAATATAGGAGAAAAATACGTTTACATGCTTTTTAAATAGTAAAATTACTTTTCGAACAAAAAAAATCCGAATGTTTGAGAGAAAATTCAGATTAAAAATATTGCAGTTGTCAGAAAAACTTTCTGCAATAGAGTTTGGAATACTGCATTGTCCATTTTCCACGGTTGTAATTTTATTTTCATAAAATATATTATTCAAATTCAAAATTTAAAGGACCCAAATTTGCTTCAATATAAGAAGAGTACAGAGGGAATTTTAACACAATTAGAAAAAAACAAATGTCATGTGTTTCATTTTTAAAAGATGAAAACCTTTTCATTCAATTTTCTTTTGCGTTAAATTTTCTTTATTTGTTAGATGTAGCTTAATTAGGATACAGTACTTAATTTTGTTTTAAAAATGTATGCCAATTCCGAAAACCTAACTGCAGAGAATAAGGATCATTGGGTTTCTTACAAGTTTCAGATATCATTTTTACATGTTTAATCAGTTAATTCCAGATAATCTACTAAAATTTGCTTATTTATTAATAAAAAAAAGGTATTCATTGTTTAAACTTAAAACTTTGGCCTTTGTTAGTCTTGTATCATTTTTAATTTTAGTTTCTTGTGTATAATTTGGAGTTTAGTATGACGTCCATTATCACTAAACTAGTATACATATTTGTTTAGGGGCCAGCTGAAGGACGCCTCCGGGTGCGGGAGTTTCTCGCTGCATTGAAGACCCATTGGTGGCCTTCGGCTGTTGTCTGCTCTATGGTCGAGTTGTCTCTTTGACACATTCCCCATTTCCATTCTCAATTTTATTAAAATACACCTTGGAATGGCAACATAACATTCAGTAATAATTGGTTGCAGGTAACCAATAAAATTAACCACTAATGTATTAGATAGAATATACCGTTTTGTGTGGTCCTCACAGTTACCATATATGTTGCTGTATCGACCTAAGTTATGACAATTTTGAATCAATGACATTAATAAACCTATAACAATGAACGATGATACTTTAATTTCATTGCTTCATTTCTATACTTGTGAATTTTTCTATACAACTTATTCTTACAATGACTGATGTTGTTGCAGGAAAAATGATGGGCGGTAAATGATAAACTTTAACAATTGAAAATAATTAGGTTTGCAGAATTGGCATAGTAACAGTTACAAAAATATGTAGATCACTGATAAATAATTATAACGAAGCTTTGTAGTTCATTTAATTTGTCACACCAGTCAAGATGACTGATTATTTCCTCAGGTTTTAATTTTGCGTTTTTTACATTTGATTTTATATATATATGTGTATTTTTTCATCATTATTAGGTGCTACAACGTAGATCGAAACTGCCTTACAACATCTTTTAATTTGCTCTGGTGTCGTTTCATTTAATAGACATTCAAACCCGACCAGTCACATATTCAGTTAGAAAAAAAAAGTCATGTGTTTCATTTTTAAAAGATGTAAACCTTTTCATTTAATTTTCTTTTGCATATTCATTAATTTTCAAAATTCACAACCCTCAACAAACATCCAATATGCCTGTTTCATTTCATTTAGTACATTAATCTATAAAAGTAAAAACTACACACGAGGATATCTTAATAGAAACTGTCGCGCAGCTAACATATTTTATTGTTGAGTATATATTATTTTACAGATAGCAAATCAATCCAATAGCATTCTATGTTTAAAAAAAATGAACTGAATTCTTCAATGTGCGTTAAATCAGATAATACCTGGAAACAAATACCCACAATTCAAATGTCTAATTTTGTAATTCATTTGACCATATCAACTTTTTTTTATTCGAGCGTCGATGATGAATCGTTTATAGACGAAACGCGTGTCTGGCGTACACAATTTTAAGCCTTGTATCTATGATGAGTTTAATTGTTGTTTACTTATTTTTTTTGTATTTTCAAAATATCAGAAAAATATGTTATTAAAATGCAACTCTTTTCAAATATTTCCCTAGAAACGAGATGATATTTCATATTATCCATATAAGATAGGCAGAGATCCCTTAATGTTAAATTATATATTTATAAGTTGATAACGAGAATAATTAGAATTAGCAAAGAAACAAATTCCAAGTTTTGATTATGTTTTATCCTTGTAATAATCAACTCTTTATGTTTCTCAATGATATACATGTAGTTAGTTGTCAGATAATTATGAGTATGAAGAGCATTTGGGCATCCAACTTTTACAGCATTCGAGCAAACGCATTTTAAGTATTCGAGCACAAGATTATTTAAGTATTCGAGCACAAGATTATTTAAGTATTCGAGCAAACGCATTTTAAGTATTCGAGCACAAGTTTATTTAAGTATTCGAGCACAAGTTTATTTAAGTATTCGAGCACAAGATTATTTAAGTATTCGAGCACAAGATTATTTAAGTATTCAAGTAACTGAGTTGTACAACAATTCATCAACCAAATTTTACCGACATGAAATGAAACATATTACACGTTGTCAATTTGGAATCGATCAATTAGAAAATAACAAAATGTTACAAAAAAGTATGATCAAATGAATCAAGTAGTTTATGTAGAATATATATATAGTAATTATGAAAAATAATAAAAAAGGTAGGAACATTTCTTAAACTCATACAAAGTTTTTGGTATTTTTTTGAAATTTCAGATTTGATTGAACGCAGATTTTGATGATTAGTATAATATTAATTTATGCAAACTGTGCTACGTCAAATGTCTTCATGTATTATTAATCTTCGCATTCAGTTGTAACGACATTTATCTGTAAGGAGCCATTACAGTTTCTCACTTGCTCTTCATACTTAGTGTATTTACATTTGTGTATCCCTTAACACTTTACAGTAGTTGTTATCTACATATTTAGAAGCTAGTCAGAGTTTAGGTTGTAATTGAAAACAGTACAATTAAAGACATTTCTAGAAAATCATTTCCGGAATCAGAAATCTCAGTTAGAATCGAAAGGGAGATATTTGACTATTTGGGAATTTGACTTGTTTGTGGTAAAGCAGAGCAACACGAAAACTAAAATGAAAATTAATCATTCTTTTGAAAAAGTGCTAAACACTTATACTACTTCCAAATTAGTTAACTTATAATTTTAGAGTAATATTCGGAAATGAGTTTCGGGAAAGGGCTACACCGTACAATGGATAAATAACCGTAACCAATCAAATTTTGTTTTAAATGCACACATGCGCAATTATAAATGCATTGAATTTCATTACATATTCTTCTTCTCTGACAGAAATTGGAAAATGTTATTAAAAATAAATGTACAGGTTTTCCTCAAGAAACAACAAAATAAGATTTTCTTATGGTAATTTAATTTATGCTATGATTTGTTTCCTTATATATCAATAAACAAATTGTTTGTTTATTTTCAGTTCGCATTATCTTATATATATATATATATATGTCATATTTGTTTTTCTTGAGAAAATACCTTTTTATTAAACGATGGGGTAAATGAACATTATGTTCTACAATTGTATATTTGTGTATCACTGTAAGTTAGTCTTTTTTGAAAACCATAACGAGAAACGCAATAAATGACTATTGTTGATTTTTTATATAAATTATATGTGTTTATTCATTTTAGTCAAATTAATTAACGTGTTGGTCCTAAATTGCAACTCCCTCCGACTAAGTTGGCCTTTGTTATTTTACCAGTTCTTTTTAAGCCATTTTGGTTTTGATTCCCAATCTTTTGGTCTCAATAGTGTACAAATGAAGGTTGTTTCAACAACACGTGTCGAATGTACTTAAATAGTATCAAATATTCCGTTACTCAGATGATCAACAACGATTAATTGATTAAAGGTAACAGTAAGTAGTCTACCGATGTTCAAAGCTCATAAATACATGTTTGTTTTTTCTACATTGGCTAGAGGTATAGGGGGAGGGTTGAGATCTCACAAAATATGTTTAACCCCACCGCATTTTTGCCCCTGTCCCAAGTCAGGAGCCTCTGGTCTTTGTTAGTCTTGAATGTTTTTTTAATTTTAGTTCATTTATATGTTTCGGAGTTTAATGTGACGTCCATTTTCACTGAACTAGTACATATTTTTGTTTAGGGGCCAGCTGAAGCCCGCCTCCGGGTGCGGAATTTTCTCACTGTTGAAGACCCATTGGTGGCATTGGGCTGTTTTTTTTATTTGGATGGGTTGTTTTCTCTTTGACACATTCCCCATTTCCATTTTCAATTTTATTATAAAGAAGATACAAATCAAGATGAAAAAACAAAACCGAGGTTATCGCATGAACTCCAAAAGGAAAGAAACCGGGTGCATTGACAGGGTAAGCATCTCCTCCAGAAAAATGATACATACGGTAACCTCAATACTCTACTTTATAAAGATAATAGAAATTGCAAAAAGAACTAGACGATAAAACAGATAATACCAACCAATAAGTATCGACTCCTCTGAGAAATTAGACTTACAAACAAAGAAAACAAAAACAAACGGAATACACATGGTCAAGATAGCCTCTTTCAGAGAAAAATCGTTCGATAATCAATGAATCATACTTTTTATACGACCGCAAAAAAATTTTTGTGGTCGTATATTGGTATGACGTTGGCGTCGTCGTCGTCGTTGTCGTCGTCGTCCTGCGTCGTCCGAAGACACATTGGTTTTCGCACTCTAACTTTAGTTTAAGTGAATGGATCTCTATGAAATTTTACCACAAGGTTCAATACCACAAAAGGAAGGTTGGGATTGATTTTGGGGGTTATGGTACCAACAGTAAAGGAATTAGGGGCCAAAAAGGGGCAAAAAATAAGCATTTTTGTAACTTCCAGACATAACTTGTGTGTTAGTGTATGGATCTCTCTGACATTGTACCACAAGGTTCCATATCACAAAAGGAATGCTGGGATTGATTTTGGGGGTAATTGCCTCAAAATTTTAGGAATTAGGGGCCAAAAAAGGGGCAAAAAACAAGCATTTTTCTATTTTCATGACAATAACTTGTGTGTAAGTGTATGGATCTTTCTGAAATTGTACTACAAGGTTCCATATCACAAAGGGAAAGCTGGAATTGAGTTTGGGGGTAATTGCTGAAACGTTTAGGAATTGGGGGCCAAAAAGGGGCCAAAAATAAGCATTTTTCTAGTTTCCAGACAATAACTTGTGTTCAAGTGTATGGATCTCTCTGAAATTGTACTGCAAGGTACCATACCACAAAATGAAGGCTGGGATTGATGATGGAGGTAATTGCCTCAATATTTTAGGAATTAGGGGCCAAAAAGGGGCAAAAAACAAGCATTTTTCTAGTTTCAGGACAATAACTTGTGTGTAAGTGTATGGATCTTTCTGAAATTGTACTACAATGTTCCATATCACAAAGGGAAAGATGGGTTTGAGTTTGGGGGTAATTGCCCTAAACGTTTAGGAATTTGGGGCCAAAAAGGGGCCAAAAAACACATTTTCCTAGTTTCCAGACAATAACTTGTGTTCAAGTGTATGGATCTCTCTGAAATTGTACTACAAGGTACCATACCACAAAGGGAAGGCTGGAATTGAGTTTGGGGGTGATGAATCATAAGGGGGTTCAAAAAATTTGGGGGGGGGATTTTTTTTTTTTTATTTTTATTTTCTTTTAAAATTTTCCATTTTAAGTTGGTTATTTCTGATTTATATTTAAAAGCAATTAATAATGATATGGTAGGAGATACACACCTAACAGGATGTGTAAATTATTATATAATAAGTATTGTGCAATAGCAAGAAATTTTCAATTGCACAGTATTGCACAATAGCAAGAAATCTTCAATTGCACAGTATTGCGCAATAGCAAGAAATCTTCAATTGCACAGTATTGCGGAATAGCAAGAAATATCCAATAGCACAATATTGCGCAATAGCAAGAAATTGTCAATTGTACAGTATTGCGCAATAGCAAGAAATATTTAATGCACAGTACCCTTGTGCAAAAGAAGATACTTAGTATAAATTGCTTATTTCTTGACCAATTTCAATGGGGTTTTATTCTTGAATTCTTGGGGTTCTTTAATATGCTGAATCTAACCGTGTATTTAGTTTTTTGATTTGGGTTCCGTTTTTAAATTGGTCCACAATGAGGTCCAAAGGGTCCAAAATTAAACTTTGTTTGATTTCATCAAAAATTGAATTATTGGGGTTTTTTGATATGCCGAATCTAACCGTGTATTTAGATTCTTAATTTTTGGTTCCGTTTTCAAATTGGTCTACATTAAGGTCCTAAGGGTCCAAAATTAAACTTAGTTTGATTTTAACAAAAATTGAATTCTTAGGGTTCTTTGATATGCTGAATCTGAACATGTATTTAGATTTTTTATTATGGGCCCAGTTTTCAAGTTGGTCCAAATCGGGGTCCAAAATTAAACTTTGTTTGATTTCAACAAAAATTGAATATATGGGGTTCTTTGATATGCTGAATCTAACCATGTATTTAGATTTTTGATTTTTGGGCCCCGTTATCAACTTTGTCCACATTGAGGTCAAAAGGGTCCAAAATTAAACTTTGTTTGATTTCATCAAAAATTGAATTCTTGGGGTTCTTTGATATGCTGAATCTAACCATGTATTTAGATTTTGGATATTGGACCATAATAGGTGAATGTCCAATTTAAAACTTTTAAGTTCTTAGACCACATTCATTCTGTGTTAGAAACCTATGCTGTGTCAAATATTTAATCACAATCCAAATGCAAAGCTGTATCAAGCTTGAATGTTGTGTCCATACTTGCCCCAACTGTTCAGGGTTCGACCTCTGCGGTCGTATCAAGCTGCGCCCTGCGGAGCATTTTATTTAATTCGCATTTATTTTATTTTCTCCGGTATGATTACTGTGAATTGTAATTGGAATTTGGTGCGACTGTCATACAAGTGAGATGTTTAGCTAGCTATAAAACCAGGTTCAATCCACCATTTTCTACATAAGAATATGCCTGTACCAAGTCAGAAATATGACAGTTGTTATCCTTTCGTTTGATGTGTTTGAGCTTTTGATATTTCCATTTGATTAGGGACTTTCCTTTTTGAATTTTCCTCGGAGTTCAGTATTTGTGTGATTTTACAATTTTTTGTATAGCATACCTTTTACATTTTTCAAGACAAGATACTTACAACTTGACAAACTTAATGGCCATTCTTATATTGGTTTTGATGACCCAGTTAATTTCCATTTTGGAATTATATTTTCTTAAATTTTGAAGGACCACTTTGTGATATAGTTTTGATGGCCCATGTTGTTATGCTGACCTTTTTGATGGCGTAGCTATAAATAACTGCATCCTCATTAATGGTTTATAGTTGTCGTATCTCCTTCAATGTGTATAACAAAAACCTCTTCTTACGAAATTATAATAAAGTTAAAGTTGTCAACGTCCTTATTCACAAGTGTCCTTGATCTGAGGTTTTATGCATATGCCTTGTACATTTTTAGGTGTCGATGTTACCTGATGCTGTAATTACCAAAATAAGTGTCACCAAAACTGGAACATTTATAACAGAAGTCTTAGAAAAGAGGAGATAGAAGGCAACAAGAGGGCCTGTAAGGGAAAAGATCTGGGAAAAAAAGACAACACCAAACGACTAAACGACAAACAGCAGATAACGAAACACTACACTGAAAATTAAGGATTGAAATACACCAACCCCACTAAAACCGGGACGGGGGAAGTCTGGTGATCCGGAAAATTGCTGTTCCACTAGTGTTTCCGCCGTGTTACTCCTGTTTAATTCGTAAATGAGCTCTGTCCAGTGATTATGGGCATCATAAAAAAAGTGTATTGGTAAATGGAAGACATCACCAAATTCATAGGCAATCGGTACATGTAAAAACAAACTCGCCCGATGTCAAAAGATTGAAAAGCAAAAATGTTTCAAGAACAAACACCATACATGAATGTTACTGGAACGGACAACACATGTATTGTAAAATGAAATAGCCTAAAATGTTACACCGAAAACTAAAGCAAAAGAAACACAAAGCTCTGAACTCAGTTTCTCCGGGAGGGTAAGCATTTCTTGCTTCACCATTGACACGTAATGTGTTAAGTATGAGAAGTAATGGGCATATAGATTTTAACTAGATTCGTATTAACACCTGCAGTCGTAAACATGAAGTTAATATCGACTGATCCTACTGCTACTATCCATTGCAACATTTGGTCAATGTAACATGGTAAATGTATTAGGCAAAGTTGATCTTAGAACTTTGGCTGCTCTGCTTAGGACCTTATGGTTTTAAAGCTTCCCTAACGTTATATATTTTTGGCGCTTCAGATTGTACCGTACCTTATGAAGGTTTTAGCAGAACCATGTACTGTGCGCAAGAAAGTCATACGTGTCAAGCCATGTATTGAAGATGTATTGATGAGGACAATTATTTGTATGAGCATAAATAATCTCACAAAGCACTGTAAGAGTATTTTTTAACCATTATAATCAGATTACATAAAATATATAAAGTATTATTTTCATTCTTTATAGCACTAGACCAATACCGCTGCTGGTGGACTATCTTTCCCCATGCGTAACATCAGCTCAGTATTCAGTTCTTCAGTACTGACATGATTTATAACACACATTTCATTAATTGTCCGTTTATAAATTTATAAATTATAAAGGAACTGATGTTCCAACTCCCTCATAGAAAGTTGACTTTAGATGGACTTGTTTATTATTTTTAGATCCTTGTTGGTCTTATAGTTTTAACATGTTTCAGTACTTGTACATGTGTGGTTTTGAAATATTCGGCCTTGACTGTTTCTGATGGATATTATTCAAGATTTGGACGCATAAAATTCATTTAGTTATTTTCATTTTCATCAGAAGGCATTTCGTGTGAATTTCTCCAGGCAAAGATAAAAGCAATACGTTTGGTAATCTTTTAAAGTGAGATATGTTATATGTATTGAGTATCTTCGATTATTTAGGTATACACATTCGTTTGATGGTAGGTACCCATTTAAACTGGAAAAAAACCAACAAAATTTAAATACACTGAAAGAATAAAAAACAACAAGAAAAAAAAAACATAGGAAAGTTTTTACATGATCTTTAGGTCAATATTCATGTCACAGATGACGTTTATAGAGGATAACATTAAACACAAATTATTTTAGTACCTTTTCGGTTTTTTGATATAATATTTCTGGTGAAAAATATATAACAACGTTTGTTCAATAAAGAATAAGTGTTTTTTTTTATAGCATGAACAAGTTTAATGGTTTCGACTGTTTTTGATTTGATTTGTGATCAATATTGACGAAACATCTACAGTTATGATATTAATAGATCACCTAAATAAAATTAAAAAAACATGGATTATGAATAAATAACAAAATAACATAAACATATCGACATTCACAAAAAATTACTACCTACAGAAGAACAAAATCTTAAATATATAGATATAAATATCTGAAGGCAAATCGTATTTTTTCTTGACTGTGTGATTGAAGAAATGGCTCTTACCTATATAGTTATATATAAACGTATCATCATATCAATTTTCAAAAAAAGTTGCCTGAAATTAAGAACATATTATATGTGGAGAATGGCGATGATATTTAAATGCTCTGTTATACTTTGAACTACGATGACATCTTCACATAGACCAACACCATGTAAATTTAGGCAACAGTAGTTTAATGATATTCCAGCTCATCAATTGATTACAAAGAAAAAACAAGGTAACAAAAACAAACTGATGGAAACACATGCACTCTGGTGGACGTTTCGTCGACGATGCTGGCATGATATATTCTTGATACTGTTTTGATTCGAGCGCCATTGGTGAGTCTGATCTAGAGGAAACGGACGTGGGGCATACTTCATTATAAGGCCGGTATCTTTGATGATTTCTTTATAATACGGATAAAAAGTTGAACAGTCAGTGTATAAAAGGAATACATAGGGTCAATGTTATCCATACTGGCTTCTTATAGGATAACTGGGAGTCAATATATTAACATACGAAAAAAAGAGATATCGCCATTACCGAGTCGGTATACACCGAATTTAATACAGTTTGTAGTCTAATTGATACGAAACGTGCGTCTGGCATACTCAAATATAAACCTGATTGGGTTGGTCAATGACACTACTGGTGCACGTTTTGTCCCAGATGGTATCACCAGCCAAATAGTTAGTTTGACACGGTTATTTTTTGTAAATCATTTACAACTGTTCTTAAAAGGTTTAAATCTTCGGAAACACTCAGGGTTTTGTACCCCCAAGTATAAATAGCCATAGCCGGGGTAACCCGAATAATTCAGTCGTTATATTCCACTGCTCTACGATGGCTACATTAACGCCTGAAGGCCTAGTCAATGAAAAATCGTCAAAAAATCATTCGGAATTAGCTCGGGATTTACCTATCTCGATAACATTTAGCTATTAGCTGATTGGCTCTATCTCACAGACAGCACCAATCAAAATCCTGGATTCCTGACTCGTTTTTATCGTATAAAGAGTTCAGGCCCTCGCGAGTGGGAGAGTCGATCACGGGGAGGGACTGAATTATTCGGGTTATAGCCGGGGTCGAACTTTTCAGTTTTCAATGCTCTTCAACTTTTGGTTAGATTCGAGCGCCACTCGATTTTGTTTTCCAGGTGGATATTTTAATCATATCTCGCATATGTAATTACCAGAGGTGACTTTGTCTACCTTACATGAATAGGTAAAAGGTCAAGGTCGCAACAGATATAAATAATATGGAATTGAGTTGTGATATTTCTTCTACTTTTTAGTAAGCTTTGGATTTTCAAATATTTTGGCCTCGAGCATCACTGAAGAGACATTGATTGTCAAAATGCGCATCTGGTGCAGAAAAAAATGGTACCGTTTATGTTATTTCAGCTATATGTACGTCCTTATATATTGACTTTCAGAAAGAGATGTCCTTATCCTCTACATGATCACTTGGTCAAAGGCCAAGGACAAAACAACTATGATGCCGAAAGTGTTTTTGATACAATATTTTTATTTACATTGGTGCAAGTAATTTATATTATGTTTGTGAAAAAACGAAATAAATAATTATTTTATAAGGTCCGATCGAAGTCTGGTGCTTTTTTCAGTTGTTCTTTTCTAATACGATGGATTGCTTGTGGATGTATATTTCTTTTCCCTTAGTATCAATCAACTACACATTAATAAAGGTTACATCACATAATTCAATATTCCATAGATCAGAATTACCAAAGACAAATATGGAAACGCGATATCAAAGATCACAGGATTTCAGGACATGTTAACCATAAAACTCAAACTTAAAGTTTCAATGCACGATTTTCAAGGTATTGAAGTTAAACCGACTTGTGCTTTATAAAATATATAAAAAGTTGACCGTAAATAATAGACAATTGGCAAGAAATCACTTCCAAAATATTGTTTACTAATAGGCTATAAAGGAAGAAAGGCAATTACAAACAATGAACAAACAAGACATTAAGAATAAGATCATGATGAAAACAGTTTGTAAATTTGACATGTAAAAATGCTTTCTGGCAAACAACAAGTAAACAGAGCAAAAGAATGCAATATTGTATCCACTTGCTGTTTTCGACAAACATTCATTCTAAGCTCAATAAACAGGGTTGCTAATTATAAAGAACATAAACAATATTATTGATGTATTGTTCCTGGTTAAGTTGTATTAGTTCCAATCGAACTATTTTAACAGATTTTCTTACCTTTGACAAAGAAAAATAGTTTGTTCACATGATGCTCATATTGTCCAAGAAGAGTCGTGTTTTAATTGTTTGACTAGTTTTAAAGCAAAATGTTTTGTTTGATCGATCACGTGTTTAAACCTTCTAAATGGAAAAAAAACTCTTGCGAAGTTCTTTAATTTCAATTATAATTATATAACTGATGTCCATTCACTCAATAACACACTTGTCAGTGAGTGCTTGCACGTCATACATCCCAGTGATTAGATTAAGGATAATAACAAAACTAGAAGGTATGCTTCATATCTTGATCTAACTCTCGATATTGACACAAATGGACGACTTTAAACTAGAAATTATGATAAACCTATTTATTTCAACTTTCTAATTGTGAACTTCCCATTTCTTCGCAGTAACATACACTTTGTCCCATAGTACTGTAATTTCAGAAATTATTGCGTACATTTATTATTGCGATTTTTCAAGAATGGACAAAAATGCGAGTTTTATTATTGCGATTTCGAAAAAATCTGCATACATATCTATGTTCCAGCTATCAGAATGCGAGTTCTTATTATTACGATACTGAGCCAGTTCGCATTATTCGCATTAATAAAAACCTCGAAATAATTTCTTAATTTACAGTATGGCGTTTACATATCTCAATTGATACGTTTCGCTTGTTCACGCTATATGGACTTCATTGGCAGTGGTGTCATGCTTGCAGAAAAACTGCCCCAACAGAGAAACGAAGAAGAACGACTGAAATTGACACTACATAATAACATTAACGGTACCAATTGTTTTTTGCATCAGATGCGCATTTCGACAATATATGTCTCTTCAGTGATGCTCGAGGCCTGAATATTTGAAAATCCAAAGCTTACAGACCAAAAAGGACAAAACTATAGCCAAAGCCGGACAAGGAATCAGAGTTTGGCATGAGGGAGATATATTCTTTGATTTCAAATAATGTCCAAAATTATGTAGCATCAAATTTTAATAACATACTATCCGTATTTTCATGCAAGAACCGAAGTACTGGCTACTGGGCTGGTGATACCCTCGGGGACTAACAGTACACCAGTAGAGGTATCGGACCAAGTGGTAGTAATAACATTAACGGTACCAATTGTTCTGCACCAGATGTGCATTTCGACAATAATGTCTCTTCAGAGATGCTCGAGGCCAAAATATTTGAAAATCAAAAACTTATTAAAAAAATGAAGATCTTATAGACCAAGAACAAAAATTATAGCCAAGGCTGGGCAAGGAATCAGAGCTTTGCACGAAAGAGATATATTCCTGAATTTAAAGTAATTTTCAAAATGGTCTAACACAAATTTTGATAAAACAATATCCGTATTTTCATGCCAGTACCGAAGTACATATGTACATTCATCATCACGCTTTGGTTGACCGATACGATATGCATGTCTGGCAACATCTTTTCGCAGTATTAGATCTTAGATACCAGAATAATCGTCTAATCTATGATGTTATTCATTTTGTCCTATTCCCGATTGTGCCATTTTTATTCTATGTGGATTTGCATGGCGAGTGATTCATTTCTTATCCCAGGAATAGATTACCTTAGCCGTATTTGGCACAACTTTTTGGAATTTTGGGTCCTCAATGCTCTTCAACTTTGTACTTGTTTGGCTTTATAACTATTTTGATCTGAGCGTCACTGATGAGTCTTATGAAGACGAAGCGCACGTCAGGCGTATTAAATTATAATCCTTGTACCTTTGATAACTATAATCATGCTTACCTTGTCGACGCAACTATAGTCTCGCTTCTTTTGGAGTTCAAACGATTCCCCCAGTATTTGTTTGTAACCTTGATTTGTCTTCTTCATCAATTTGTGAGCAGTAAGACAGCTAGGGGAAGCAGCAGAACTTTAATCTTGCTGGTTATGGCGTCGCCGAGATGGTCTGAGCTGGAAGCCAAAAACTGACCCGCCAACCGGAGGATGTAATGGTACAGGTTCGAAACATCTGGTGAAGTTTTGAACCATTTGAAGACATCCAAGCACGGGCAGAGAGCGACAGAGATGAGGGAAGATGAGGGAAGATAAGCAGTCAAAAAAATATGACAGCAGAAACGCAAAATAACACCATCTGTAAGTAAAAATAATGACATTTGAACATCGGTAAACTACTGTTGCTTTAATTTCAGGATCCAGTTTTTACATTTTAATGTTTAGCATTGCAGGGAACCGTTTATCTTTTCGAATAAGCCGGATTGAACTCAAATTTTCACTGTGAAAAACAAATGTTTTTGTATATTTTAGATATAAAAATAAGGAGTTGTGATATGATTGCCAATGAGACAATTATCCACCAAAGTTTAAATGAATGACAACAGTTTGTAAATTTGGATGTGGATGTAAGCAATTATAGGCAACCGTACGGCATTCAACAATGAGAAAAACCAATACCGTATGGTCGGCTATAAAAGGCCCTGACATGAAAAATATGAAACAATTCAATTGAAAAAACTAACGGCCTAATTTATAACAAAACAATTTACGAAAAATAAACATGCAAAACATGAACCAACGACAACCACTGAACTACAGGCTCCTGACTTGGGACAGGCACATAAAGAATGTGGCGGGGTTAAACATGTTTGTGAGCGCTCAGCCCTCCACCTAACATGGGACAGTGGTGTAACAGTACAACATAAGAACAAACTATAAAAATTAGTTGAAAAAGGCTTAACTCATCAGATGGATACAAATAGAAATACATCTTACAAAAACACAGAGTGGACGATGACGGATACTTATATACTAGTCAACAAAAGTAACGATACACAAGTTTGAACTCCAATTTATCATAAAATATAATAAAACTGTTAAATTATTAGATGAAAAACATTCATTTGCAAAGCAAATGCATATGATTAAAAGAATCTGACGAAATTGGAAAGTGAGAAAATACCGTGTTATTGAACAGGGGTCAAATTTATTTTGAGGAAAATGATGACAAAAGTCGGCACTTAATTTCGAAGATTAGAATTAAGCATTCAAATATCTACAAATGCATTCAAAATTTTAAGCAGACCATGTTTAAGATTAAAGTTTTAACTTCTAATATCGATTTTTTAATTTTTTGGTGAAAATACGATTTTTGAAATAAACAGAAATTGCAACAAAAATAATTCGCGTATTTGCCTTAAATCAATGGTTTTGATAAGAAAATAAGACTTTGCAAATATTAGACCAATTGAGCAATTATTTACCTTGGTACAGTGTATCCATTGTCATTATATATGGAAATTACATTACCTTCTATCGTTTCTTTTGTTGACTAGTATACATCCCCACAACAAAAAGACACGAAGTACAGATCTGAGAGTACTCGCAGTTACTGACAGCTAGTTCAAAGCCAATGACAACTAATAAAATAAATTATGTATCTAGGACTAAAATATTAATCAGTACACATCAAATATCAAATGGATTTAGTGTAAAGACGTCATTAACAGTCAGAGAAAAACCTGACCTTGTGCAATGCCAAACTATAGGTATCGACAGTTCACTGTGAAAAAGAAGTTTGTTTCTTTTTGACTGCTCTTCTTCAACTTCTTAGTTTATATTTCTCCTTTGATGTCTTCTTACATTTAAAATAAAAATCCAGAATTCTTTTCAATTTAGCAAAAAAAAAAAGTAAACGCATATAAGTCTAGTACACCTATAATGAATTAATAAGAATTAAAAGGAAATGTGTGATAAAATTGCAATAGTTGATAACAAATGATTTTCCAAATTACGTTATTTTATTGCAGGCATTAATACATAATACAGTATAAACATTTTAGAACAAAAACGTGTACGATGTCAAAATAACGTCAAATACGTATCATTGACAAGTATTACTTTAACAGATATTTTTAACATTGGTGTCGACCAACTTAATTATACGTAAATTGAATGTATTCTGTTCATCTAGTAGCAGCATTAACCAATAAGTTTCCGAAAATCTGTTTATCTAGTAGCAGCATTAACCAATAAGTTTCCGAAAATCTGTTTATCTAGTAGCAGCATTAACCAATAAGTTTCCGAAAATCTGTCGAAAATCTTTAGAGCAATTGTCAAGAAGAACCGAACAACATTTACACCACTATATTAAAAGTTTTAAATCTCTCTAAAAGAAGAATATTCAAAATTCTTATTACAATTGAAACGGAAAATTCTCCAGATTTTTACAATTTTTTGCTGATTTTTTCTCCATTAACAGCTCCAAATTCCTGACTGAATTTCATTCACACTTCATCCGATTTTGAAGGTAAATACAACCAGAGGCATTTTCCGCCGAGGCATTAGTATATGCTCATCAAATGATAACTTCAGTAAAGGAATCTATAACAAACGAGGCGTAATAAACCATCTTCACAAATGCATCGTTCAACTGATGCAATATACTACAGTTTATATAATAAAAACGTACTAAAGATACCAGGCTTATTAAATTTGGGCACGTGAAACACGTTTCTTCTGCACTAAATTCATCGATGGCTCCCGAATCAAAACAGTTAAAAAACTAAAAATTCAGAAAAGTTGTTACAAATCTGGTTTCGGTCATCTAAGCCTTGGGTGCGCAACCCTAAGTGTTTTAAATTATTTATATTAACAGTAGAAAATTTACCGCATCAATGATATTCCATGTGGATCAGTCTCAAGTTTTCCATGTAGTGTTTTGTGGCATTTTGTTTGCATTTTTCGCCGTACTTCACTTTTTGTCATAGTATTGTCCGTTTTTCTTGATTTGTTATTGTCTCTTAGGTGTTTTTCGCCTTTTCTTTTGTAAGACTCTGTTATAATATATTTGGTGAAGCTACTTTGGTCACACAAGACAATATTTCTTATTTTCTTTTCAAATGACTGCACTAAGTTTAATGACCTGAAGCAATAATGTAGGTGTAATTTCAAAATACGTCATTATTGATAACTGACATGCTATTTTGGTTTTAATCTGAATGATGGTGATCGATGTGGGATGTGACATTTTTATTTTGCATTCAAGGGACCTTGATCAGAAAGTAATATTGTCCCCATGTGTCATTGCTATGGATACAGATGCTGAGACTTTTGGTATGCGTGGTTGTTACATGCCTTTTTAATTATTTGTTCTTTCCATACAATATGTTTATCTTTTTTCTGCTTGTTTTACATTAAACGAAGAATCTTGCGTTCCAAAATGAGGTCAAATACTAGTACAAGGAAATAACTATGTAGTTTGCACACAAATTTATGTTTTTTTTTAAATTACTTTTGTATTAAACATAAACTTGCTTTTAAATATTTAGAAAACTTGTATTGCTAATTAATAAGAATGACGATCGTTGGAATTTGGAAAATTGTCTGCAGTCGTTTTGATTGAGGATAGGAATATTCTTTGAAGAAGTTATGTATCTTATTAGAATGTTTTTCATGGAGTACAGAAGCACTTACGTTTATATCTATAAAGACAACACACACACCAAATACATAACAATTTTAAATATAGTTTCTCTCAAGTAAAAATGGAGTACACGTAAAAACTTGTCTACGATACCAACCTTTTAATTGAGTACGCAAAACACACGTTTTGTCTATACAAGACTCATTAATAGCAGTAGAATCAAATCAGTTGGAAGGCCAAATCAAAACGAATTTGAAGAGCATTGAATACCTAACATTCCAGCATATTGTGTCAAATCTGGCTGCAGTCATCTTTGCCTAAGGGTAGAACAGATTTAGTGTTTCAAATGATTTTAAGGATTTATGAACAGTTAATTTACAGACAATGACCTTATCAGTGATATTTCATGTCAGCACAGGAGTGCTGCATAATTGGCTGGTGATACCATCTGGGACGAATCGTCCACCTGTAGTGATATCAAACCAGCAGTTTTAAAACCTAAACAAAGATACCAGGCATTATACATAGTTTGAAATGCCAGACGCGCTTTTTTTCTAGACTCATCAGATGGGCTCTTTTAAAATTATATGGAAAACAAAATCAGCGAAGTTGAAGATCAGTGAGATTAAAAAATTCTGTAAAACTTAAGCCAGATCTGGCTGAAGCCACCTTTGCCTGTGGTGTTTCGAATGATTAATAAACTAATGAATAATTAAACAAACATAATTATACAAGAATCTATCGGAATGTTTAGTTTTTAATGCTCTTCAACTTCGTATTTAATTTGACTTTCCATGTGTTTTTGATTCGAGCGTTACTGCCACTAAAGAATCCTATGTAGACAAAACGCTTATCTGCCGTAACTTATCATAAGCCTAGTATCTTTGATCAGGTTTTACAACCGCTGGGTTGATGCCACAGCTGATGGACGTTTCTCGAGGGTATCACCAGCCCAGTAATCATTACTCTTTTGTTGACATGAAATATCATTGATATATTCAGTTCCTGTAAATTTACTCTCATAAAATGTTGAAATATTCGAACACTTAGATTTTTCCTTTCCTAGGCATAGAAATATTTGGCACAACGTTTCCAAATTGTAGGTTTTTAATGCTCTTCAAATTCGTATTTGATTTATTTATCAACTGTTTTGATTCAATGAGTCTAATGTAGACGAAACGCACGTATTGCATAAGTAATTATAAGCCTGTTGTCATTGATCAGTGTTTTATACACTATACACAGTACAGGAGATGCTTATTACATTGACGCAACTAGTATCATCAGTTTCAGTTCCTGAAGTACAGCTTCTACATTACCTCAAGTGTCTTTTCCTATTTGATATTTCATCAAAGCCCAATAAAGTCCAAACATAATATGCTCACTCTGTCATTACATTTCCCTCGTATTTGAATTTATATGGTCCTCGTTATCCCATCGGGATTTGCAAATTCATAACTTAACTCTTAATAATGATAAAAAATGGATTAGTAAGTGTACCAAGTTCAAGGTTTTCTAATTATTCTTGGAAGAGTATCTGATCAGTTTTAAAATAGAAATGTCCCTGAAAATATTCACTGACAAATACAGTTAAAAATACAATTAGAATTGTTATTTGTGTGTCAGTACGGCTAATGTCCATCTGGAGAACTTGAGCTCATCCAAAAAATTTAGAGTGTTATACATACTGTTCTGTGTCTTTTTATATTGTAATGTTACACTACTATTTCAGGTTAGGGGGAAGGTTGGCGCCTGTTAAAACGTTTAAACCCTCTGCATTTTTATGCACCTGTCCTAAGTCAGGAGCCTGTTGTTCAATGGTTGTCGTTTGTTGGTGTGGTTCATAAGTGTTTCTCGCTTCTCGGTTTTTATATAGACTAGACCGTTGGTTTTCCTGTTTGAACTGTTTTATCCTAGTCATTTTGGAGCTCTTTATAGCTTGCTGTTCGTTGTGAGCCAAGGCTCCGTGTTGAAGGCCGTACTTTGACCTATAATGGTTTACTTTTACAAATTGTGACTTGGATGGAAAGTTGTCTAATTGGCACTCATACCACATATATATATATATCTACATGTTGCAGTTGAAGGAATTTTGATAAGAATTGCGAAATTTATATATTTTTTGTCACATTTTTCATCGAAGAAGGTCGCTTACTAGGTTGAATCAATTTGTATCCGAAAAACAATGCATAGTTTTACTTCCAACATAATTTTGATCATCTGTAAATATTTAAAAACATTACTATTTTACCTACCTAACCTACTTTTTATGCCAGGAGGAAAGAAACAAATATATATATTGCGTCCAATGACACGCTCGATATTAAAATCATCAAACGTAAGAGAACATTAAAAATCAAAATGACATACAAATCAAAACCGCCTTAGTTTTTAATTGGAAAGTTTACCGACAAATTTTTTCCAATTCAAATAATGATGATAAGCTAACTCTAATAGTCCACCAAAAGCGGCACCGTACTAATTTAGTTACTAAAATTTTGATATGTAATTCCCCTTGTGCGATAAGTATTTCTGGAATATCGGTTTATACGCTCGAGAAAAAACGTTTAGAAAGCGCGAAATATAAAACACTTTAGAGCAATAAAATCAGAATTGCTTAAAATAAACACCCGAAACAGTTTATTTAAGGGATCAACTTTGCTTCTGGTAGTTGCAGTCTTAATTAGTACAATTTAATGATACTTTCATACGAAATGAAGTGAAGGTTTATTCTAAATTGTGTATATTGTGCACATAAAGCGAAAAACTAAGTTTTCTTGAGCAAAATTTATTAAAATGAAGCTCAATTAAACGATATGTGTAATTTGCAAAAATACGTTTTCTGTGTTGTTTATTGTTCTTGTCAATTGAAATTGAAAATTAGTTATGTAAAGGTGTTTCATTTCGAATTACTTGAACATAAAGAAGAAATTACACTAACAGACAACCACATTAAAAGATCTTTTAACAAGAACTTCAAAGTATTTTACTTAGAAGAGAGTATTATATCAAGTCTATTGCTTACATGTGTCTTATCTCTAGTCATCTGTGTCATCATTTCCGAGTCTTTTAAAAGTTTATTCAGACCTATGTACCACAGTTGCTTCACTGCTTTGTACTTACTATATACGAAAGGTTCATAGCCGGGTTGATACTTTTTGTGCAAATCTTTGATAAACACACAATTTTTCTAAGTAATATATTTATGCTGTAGTGCATGGGGTACAAAATAAAGGTTTAAAGTCTTTATGAAAATATGAAAACGTTATTTCCTCAAAGTTGTGGAAATTAATGACAGGACATTTACCTTCGCTGTATTTAGCAAAACATTTCGTACTTTTTGGCTCTAAAACCTCTTTAACTTCGTACTTTATTTGGTCTTTTTTAATGTTTCTAATTCGATCGTCACTGATGAGTCTTTTGTAGACGAAACGCGCGTCTGGCGTACAATATTTTAATCCTAGTATGTATGATGAATTCATTACCAATAAGTTAAAAATTATGATATAAGACTAATATAAAATAATCCTTTAAAATATCTTCACTCCTCATTCTGTCATCCGAGATCACTAAAATTCTGTTCATGTACGTCTTTAAAAATCTTAGAACGATATCCAATAAATCTTTAGATAGCCGTAGGTTTCTAATTTCCAACTTTCCGTGTCATCTTTTTATCGCAAATAGGAATTTTCTGTTTGGTTCTGTTTGTTTTGTAAACCATATCATCCTTTTGTTTTAAAATGAAATTTTAGATAAGTGTTGACACAAGAAATGATGATTTCGTTAAATGATTGACATTTTCATATTAAATATCTTACAAGAGGAAATGCAGATCTGTAGAAATTCCTTAAATATCAAACAATATTTTCATAGATACAACAGATATCAAAAAATGACATTCGTCGTTATGAAGAATAGTTGCGTCACAAAAGAAAGCATATTTTGAGAAATAGAAATTCATTATGCTGTCACACATGGAAATTGCTTTTTGTTTACTTTTCTAGAATTTTTATTTTCTATAAATTTTCCATTTCATAATAAAATGACATATAACACCATACAACAATACTGATTATTTGTTTTTAAGTATATATTTGGAAACTGATTCGTGATTCCTTTAAGATCGGAAATTGAAAAGTAAAAACATGACACATGATCTAAGCATTAATTAATTAATCATTGTTTTCAGTTACGCGTATTTAATTATTGTATAACCTCCATATTAAGATTAAAATCTTTTTCGACGATGGTTGTGTAATAATAGTATGGTTTGTACAAGGGCATCGTAAAACCATTCAATTTTTGTGGGGTATGTGTTTGTTAAATTGTTTGATTATATATTTCTTGAGAAAACAAAATTGTTTCGGAAGGGAAGTGGAAAAATAATTTATTGTCCATTGAAAATTAGGCAAAACAAGTTAATTGTACTTTGATTTAAAAAATGTATGTCCCGAAAAAATCCCATTACCCACCACAAAAGATAATTGCTTGCTGCTTGAAAGTATTGTGATCACTAAATCCTTTCATGCATGTGTCTATAATATAAGATTGTGGTAAGTCAAAAAGCAAAACAACATTGATGTCATATAAAAAAATGAAAATAGTCTTCTTCTTTGAAGGTCTGTTGCACTACATGGTAAATACTCCAACCTCACCATAATGAATATTGGTAAAAATACAGTCGTCTGTCCCCCCAAACTAATTCAAGGACAAGACATTGTTTTTAAAAATAGAATACATTGACGACCTTGTTTATAGTTAATGTATTGCTCGAAAAAAGTTTTTGTCTCTAGATTGTATAACGAGGTGTTTATATATAATCTCTCAGAGTATTCCAAGGTTTGGATTATCATGTATTTTATTGCAAAACACCGGAAGATGCTGGTAGCATTATGTTTACTCAGTCAATAGTGGAACAAATTGTGGACTGCATCGCTTTGTGTTCAAAACATTAACAAAGTCATCCAAGGTGTCAATAAATGTATTGTTTAATAATTCAACATGAATGAAACATTAAATGGTTTATATGACTTAAAAATCTTGCCAAATATTGTTCTAGTCTTTTAAAGATAAGACTATCCTTGCATATGTTACCATAGCATGACTGGTTGGTCATGCAAGAAACTATAAGGACCATTTATTATAAATGTATCAGCTGTTTAATGGGAAAAGTGCTGGAACAAATGAAACATATATGGAAAAATTGTGGAATGACAATGAAAATGATGATGACGATGAACATATTAAATGCATAATGAAAAAGATAAAAAGAAAAGCAAAGAAAAAAACGACTAGCTTCGTTGTCATAAATGTTTTCAAAAAAGACAATAAATTTAGTTAGCAGCAGATACGAAATGCAAACAGATGTAAAAAGGTAATTTAATTCCAAAGTTGTTGATGATAAATGGTTGATTATTTGTTTCCTCTAGTTCTAAATATGGATGTAATATTTGCCGCTGAGTGTTTATTAGTCATCAATATTTTACTTCTTTACATTAAAGGGAATTACGACATAAAAAAGTTATTCTTTTATTCATTTCGTGTTATCTTTTCATATATATTTATGAAGTTATGATACGGGAGAGTTGTTCGCTTCGCAATGTTTTGTTATAGATCTTATATATACATGGCAAAGTGAACATTCTATCATCGGCGCTAGATACAAGTTTTAATTACACATTATTTACTAAATTCGATAAACATCAGGTTATAAATATAATGAACAAATATGAACAGTTTGATCTCTAGTTCCAAACCTTTTATGTCGATGTGGAATAAGACATAAACAGGAACATCCCGGCACCCACAAGGATATGTTTGAATGTAACATGGTTACCATATGTTAAGGTTCTTTAATATGGATTCTTCATATAGGAAATTCATGAACTTTTCATTTTCAACTGAAATTTTTCACGCATCGGGGATTAAGTGCTTTCAAGACCTTTAAAAAATTCTCCAAGTAACCAATATTAAAGGGACCACAAATATGAGATTGAAATCAAGATTTTGCATTATTATTTAGGAATACAACCAATTGCATGTTAACCGTCACCTGTTAACATACACCACCTGTATTTGACCAGACGCAATCCATTTTGCACTACCATTTTTATTTGTCAATGTATGTTGATTGATGTGAGACAGATACCTTTACTTTTGCTATCACTAAAAACCCTACATAAGTATTGATTACTGATTTGAGTAAGATTTTGAACTGTTATAGGAAAGCTAAACGAAGAGTCAAGAAAAGTATCAATTAATGTTGCGTTTGGGTTGACAAAATATAAAATATGCGTTTAATTCGAGCGCCACATATACTCTTTTGCGCCCGTCTTTCGTACACAATTTTCAGCTTGGATTCTAAGATGAGTTTATTTACTGCATTTTGTAAGAAAGCAGAAGATACAAAAATTCAGGAATCAACAGCCACGATTATAGAAAAAAGAAATTACACAATGTTCAATAAAAAGCAACGAAAAAGACAAACATAACAGTACACAGAAAACTAATGATTGAGTAACACAAACCCTACCAAAAACTGGGATTGAACTCAGGTGCTCCGGAGAGGTCAGCAGTTCATGTTCCAATGGTGACATTCGCCGATGACGTGTCATATTTTGTGATTAGGCATCATACATTAGCAGATTAGTAAATGTCTCTCGTTTAACCCTTAGATATCACCAAATTCATAAACCATCTATACATATAAATACTGTAAATACTCTAAAACTTTGCCAAAAGTAATTTAAGTCAAAAGCAAGATCAATTATCGTAACATCGATACCGTAAAAGAAATGGAAACATAAGAAATAACGACTAACAAAGTTATTTATATACAAATATGTACTGGTTAATGTGAATTAAACATACGGGTTTGTGTATGAGTCAATTATATTTAGGGATTTGTCTCAATCATTAGAAAAGCCAATTTGATTTTAATTGTATTAGATAAGAAGCTGTCAAATGTTGGTATCGCTTGACCATATGTTGCTATCCGTGTCCTAAAATAGTTTAATTACTTTGATCAGATAATAACGATGTGTATCAGCTGTGAAAACGTTTTAAAATTAGAAATAATTGTGTGCTTACGTTTATTTAATGAGAAAACAAATGCTCATATGAAATATGATTTTTATGTCTTCACTTAAGAAAATATTAGAAATAGATAAATAAATGATTAAATAATTAAAAAAACAAAGATAAAAGGAAATGAATTTAAAAACAAGATAAAAAAATAAAAAAGTTGTGCAACTTATGTGTTAATACACTCATGTATGCAAACGATCTGCGATAGGTAAAGGAATGTCTCGTTATCCTTCCCTGAAATGCAACCCATGCTTAAGCGGATACTTTTACGTCATTTCTCTTGTTTATAAGAATCAGTGGCCTGTTTATTAATGTTGTCCTAGGATCTGTCCTTAGACATATTATATAACATGATTTAGGATGGACTTAAGACTGTCCTATGACATGTCTAAGCATGCACATCGAAGATCTCTTAGGATTATCTTACCTAGGATGTCCTACACCACAATCCTAAGTGTTGGAGTATAAGTAAATAGCAAAATTGAAAAAAAAACTTTATATTAAGATGAAAATTGACCAGTAAATGTAATAATAATATTTGAATAATCACAGATATAATATTAAGAAATATTCACAGTATTATTATAATGATCATATATAAAATATATAAAGTGGTTGTACATTCATACACTTTTACGAAACAACACACAACAAAATATAATAACCTTTTCTATAACAATTGACTAGTATATGTGCAAATATAAATACTAGTATTTACAACGATAAAAATAATGAATAACTTTTGAGTGGGCTGAATTCAAAGTTTCTCAGTTTCATACATAGCAGAGTTCAAACGCAAATCTAGTGCATCTTTCATATGCATACAGAGTGGTTAAACTATTTCAGTACTACCAAAAATATACGAGTGAATATGAACAAAAGGAGGCATCTCAACTTTACAGATGCCGAACAAAAGGCTATCCTGAAATTATAAATATTAACTGTTCAGTAAAATTTCCAATGCTTAAACCAATAGTTCGAAAAAAGAGGGGTTCAGTAACAAATTAAGTACAACAATATATCATAAAGTTAGGACCATCTTAAGATATCTAAATTTGTGTCCTTAATTTAGGACCTAAATTTTTAATTGCGACATGTTTGATAAAGACACTTAGGAGGACAAAGACAGGTCCTAAGATGGTCTTAGGACATATCAAAATCCTAAGAGTAAGTCGATAAACAGGATCCAGAACACCTGTGTACAGCGTTTATCACGTATAGACTTTTCAGTAGTTGTATTTTACCTGTACACATCAACATTAAACTGTATTGTCTGAAAAGCTACTGAACAGTACTGAATTGACTGCAAGCGAAGAGTCTCAACAGTACTGCATTGACTAAAAGCGAAAGGTCTGAACAGTACTGAATTGACTACAAGCGAAAGGTATGAACAGTGCAAAATTGACTGCAAGCAAGTGGATAGTCTGAAAATTGAATGAATAGAACATGACTGAACGATTTATTGTTAAGACTTTTCAGATGATATTAACATCAAAATTACCGTTTTAGATCAAAATTGGTTTACTAGTGTAATAATTGATTTCCAATGTTTGTTTTTGTCTTGACACTTACATTTGGTGCGAAAATGACAAATATTTTAAAATGAAATCAAAGGAACAATAAAATAAATCACAAAGTCGTAGAAGTAAAGAGAAGAATTCTTGGTCGTAAGAAATATAACATAAGTTAACAAACTGTAATCATTACCCACAACAATAACATTAAGCAGCAAGCTGTACGTAAATGAAGGGTGAGGGATTAAGTGCTAAGAACTCAAGTGCTTAAGGGTATGTGTACGACTTTTGTTAACAAAAAATATCAGTAGACAATTTATTACAATATAAAGTAAATATTTTGGGGTATTTTGATATTCTATATTTGGCAATTTTATTTTAAATAACGAACATGTTTTATTTTGTTTTCGTTAGCACTTTGCTTGTTGAATGTCCTATTACTTTTCTGGTTCACTAAGTTTGATAATTGTTTCTTATTTTCCTCCTTAAAAATATTTATCGCGGTGAAGTAAAGGGTGCTACATGTGGTTCCTTTATATTTCATTGTAATTCAACAACATAACAATATATGTCATCTAGCATATAGTTAAGATAGTTTAAACCAGTTCACGTGTAATCGCCGAAGCGTTAAGGTTCCACTAAAGTCAAAATATAGGACACTTCATAAACATGTTAATTTCATGTATCTAGGTGAACAAATATCGAAGGTACAATACAGAAATTGGACACATATGCCATTAAAACATATGTATGTGACAAATCAACATGAGCTTTCCCTGCATTACATGTAACAGTATTCGTCCATACCAATGTTAAGCAAATTAAGTCGTCTCGCAGGCATCCAGATTTTTTTGAAAATTTAGTGTTCACCTCAAGAACCGATTTGGCCACAAAATAACAATTTCAAGTTTATTTACAATTTACACAGTGTGTATATGTTAAGTATGTTTAAATGAACATATGTTCTCATAGTTTAGGACTTTACTCATTATAGGTTGAAAAATACAGGCAAAGTTTAGATGTTTATGAAGTGTCCTATATTTTGATTTTAGTGGAACCTTAAGATATAAACATAACCTTCGGAGGCAATAGTAAAATATTTATTCTAAATATGCATAATTAAAAGTCAATTATCTTTTATTTGTTTTCTATAACGATTAGCATTTACTTTTCCTTAGTGCTGGTTCCGCATGCACGATTAGAATGATACATTTTTTCTCATTGGTTCAGTGAATTTTATATTTTACCTGGCTTGTCCAGTTCAAATGGTCCTACTGGTAATTTCTACTCAGTAAAGTTTTCCTTTCAAATCACTATATTCGTATGGTTATTATTCTAATCCGTTTTCTCTGAACAGGTCATAATTTTTATTAAGTTGACGCGTCGATCGACTTAAATTTATAATTCTTGAAATACCCGCCCACCCAGCCCTTTGTTAAAAAAATATAATTTTATTCAGAATTTTTTCTCACGTGTGTTTAGCGGGTTTTTTGAAAGATAGGTTTTTGTACCTTCTGTTTGAGTAAATTACATGTACTTGTATCGTGACTGTCATTTGTTTTTTGTGTTGTGTGTATAGTTTATGTTGTGTAGACCTGTAAGTTTTTGAGATGCTGATCCAAGGTGAGGTCATTAATTCTAATGTTACCATTAATGATCTGAGAAAATCAAAAAAATTATGTTCAACGGTCAAATCTCAAATGAATGCTTTAGGGCTTGAGTTAGATAGTGAACATGATCATACTGGTAAAAAAAAATAATTCTAAGTCTCAAAAAGAAGCTGTCGAAGTTGGTACAAACCATTATGGATCTTAGTCACCCGAAGGGTCATTCTGTGAATGACTGTATTAGAAAGAATGAATATTTGGGAGATAGTGTTGATCTTCATTATCCTAATGTTGATAAACCAGTTGACATTATTAAGAGTAAGGGTCAAAACTGCTAAATTTTCAAGAGGGACCTTCGTCGTGCTTATAGACAGATTCCGTTAGACCCAAGGGACTATAGTTTTGTTGGTTTTACTTTGCGTAATCACATCTTTGTTGATCGTGTTTTACCAATGGGTTTGAGATCATCAGCCTGTATTTGTCAACTTATCACGAATGCAGTGACTTTTATCGCGGGAACATTTGGTGTGGATGTCATTAATTATCTTGATGGTTTTGCTGGGGCAGACTGTCCTAAAAAAGCTCAAGTCTCTTTTGAAAAGTTGAAGAGTGTTTTGGATCAGTGTGGAATGGAAGAATCGGTGGAAAAGGCTTGTGAACCTTGTTAAAGAATGTCATTTCTTGGTATGTGGTTTGATACAGAAAAAATGACTTTAGAAGTTACTCCAGATCGTTTAATTGAAATTTCAGAGTTGGTTGTAATGTGGATGAATAAATAAAAGGCCAGAAAGAAAGAAGTGCAGTCGTTGTTAGGGAAATTAAATTTTGTCTCTAGTTGTGTCAAACCAGGTCGAATTTTCATCTCTAGAGTTTTAAATTTCTTAAGGGAATTTTCAAATAATAACCAAGTGTTAGACGTTTCGAATGAGTTGAGAAGGGATATGCTCTGGTGGTCAAAAGTTTTACTGACTTATAATGGGATTTCCATCATTAGTCTGGAAGAATGGACTGAACCTGATTTATTTTTCTCTTGTGACGCTTGTTTGACTGGATGTGGTGGTATGTCGGGTTCTGAGTATTTTCATTGCGAGTTCCCTGAATTCATAAGTGAACACAATTTTCATATCAATGCTTTAGAGCTCTTAACATTGATTGTTTGCTAGAAATTCTGGGCTATAAAAGGGAAGAAAATTTGTATTTATTGTGACAATAATGTTTCAGTGCAGGTTATAAATAAGGAACGAACTAGGAGTAGAATTTTGCAAAGTTGTTTAAGAGAACTTGTCTCTGTCTGTGCAGTGCAACATGTGAAATTAAGGCGATACATTTAAGTTCAAAGGACAAACGGGACGCAGATTTGCTTTCTGGATGGAAGTTATCTCCGTCCTTTCAAGAGGAATTTAAAAACTGTTTCTCGTGTTGAAGTTAATGCTGATCCTTCTCTTTTTAGATTTCAGCATGACTAAAGATTTAGATCATTTAAAAGCAGAATCAAAGAATTCCATTGAAAATGCGTATGCTATTGGGACAAGGAAAAATTTGAAGATTCAGTGAAAGTCTTTTTTATTATTTTGTAATTTTTACAAGTTGGTTGCTTTGCCTTGTTCGTTGGAGACCATTTGTTTATATTGTCAATTTTTAAGTCGTTCTTTTGCTAGCACCGAAACCATTAAGAATTATGTTTATGGTGTTAAAAGTTTGCATTTATTTTTAGATGTTTCGTTTCCGCATTTTGAAACGTTCTATTTTAAATTATTTTTTAAAGGTTTAAAAAGGGTGAATCCGTATGAGATCAAACCAGCATTACCTATTACTCCGGAAATTCTTCTAAAATCCGGTCCGTGCTGAATTTTTCAGACATTAATAATATATCTTTTTGGTGTTTGTTTTTATTCTCCTTTTTTCTTATGTGCCGAAAATCTAGTTTAGTCGGCAAAGATGGAGAACCACATAAAAGTTTAAAAAGGGAAGACATAGTGGTAAAAGAAAACATGTTGATAGTTACTTTCAAGTGGACTAAAACTATACAGTTTGGTGAAAGAAAATTAGAGATCCCATTGATAAAAACATCCGGATTCTAAATTATGTCCATATTCTGCCTACATGGCTATGTGCAAACATTTTCAAGCACCTTTAAGTTCTTCAGCATTTTAAATTCGAGGATCCCGTAAAGGCGAAGTTAAGTCGGTACGCTATAGAGTATCTAATAATTTCTTGAAAACATGCATAAATAGTATTGATTTAAATTTTAAACACTACTCCACACATAGTTTCAGAAGATGTGGAGCGACGTGGGCTTTTAAATGTGGTGTTCCCTCCAATTTAATACAGTTACAAGGAGATTGGAAAAGCTCAGCTTATAAACGTTATTTAAAATATGGGTTATCAGATAAACTTATTGTTGCTAACAGTATGTCTGATCACTGCTGATCTGTTTTATGTTATTTTAGATTTTTTGTGTTAAATCACAGTGATCTTAGTATTCAAAGATGTAGAATTCAATTCATGTCTTGTAATAGAACTTTTTACGATAAGTTTGGAAGACCAAAATTTCCTTTATTTGATCAAATTGACCGTCTTCATTTAAATCATGCAGGAATTAATAAAATGGTTCATTTTATTGCTAATACTTCAGCTCATTTATAGACAGTAGTAAGAATTTTAAGGTTCAACAGGGAGGCATATTTTCTCTGACCCCTATATATATCGGGGAGAGAGTTAAGTGCTTATCCTTGACCATTTTATGTTGGGTTTTAACAGACGGGAGGGTTACCTAAAGCTTATCTCCTTTCTATACTGGCGAGGTTTAAAGCAGCTGACTCCCAATTCGTTAATTTTACACGATTTGTTTGGCGGACCTTCGGTTTGGCGGGTTTTTTGAAAGATAGGTTTTTGTACCTTCTGTTTGAGTAAGTTACATGTACTTATATTGTGACTGTCATTTGTTTTTTTGTGTTGTGTATATAGTTTATGTTGTGTAGACCTGTAAGTTTTTGAGATGCTGATCCAAGCCTCATAAATGTTTTTACATTCTTTTCTTCTGTTTGAAATTGCCAGAGAGAGTTAAAAGATTGAAGAGTAATTCCAACTTAAAAGACTTTGAACCTGCCTTAAAACGGGGTAAGTTATTATTGTATCCTACATATATTTTTTTTTAATTCACTACAAGTAATGAACAACACCGCAATCTACACATAGTACTAGTAACTAGCTCGCTCAAAAGAATGCAACAACAAATACAAAACAAAAAACAAAAACAAAAAACCTTTACCAACACTATGTATAGCCCTTCTTGTTTCAGTCACAAAATTGGGATAATGCTGATATTTATTTTCCCCATCTCAGAATACAGTCTCAAACACCCATCATCATCTCATAAACAGGTAAACCATGTAATTAACAGCTACTTTAGTACAAGCAATCTTGATGTGCATCTGCTAAGATGCATATAAACTGCATTTGTAAAGATGTATATAAACTATTCAGATCGTCTGTTGAGAAACATATAAACTGACCGTGCATCTTTAAAGAAGCATATACACTGTATATTTGTAAAGATGTGTATTAACTGTCCATATACATCTTTACAGATGTACAGTTTATATACATTTTCACAGTTGTACAGTTTATATGTATCTAAACGGATGTACATTTCATATACAGCTTTACAGATGTACAGTTTGTATTCATCTCAACTGCTATATATACAGTTTATGTGATTCTTACTAAATGTTCATCAAGATTGTTGGTACTAAAGTAGCTAAGTGAGCTTTAACAACAACGAGCAATACAAAACCAACAATGTTTGAATTAGGAAAAAGGAATACCTACATTCCCTATCGGCAGTAAAGGACCCTGCTGAAACCGAAGCTTTTTTTTTAGGGGGGGGGGGGGGATAAATTTATTTTTAATAAAGATCATCCTTTGGTTAGTTTCGTTTTTAGGTTGCTGTTTAATTGATATATACCGTACGTCTCTTTAAGTAATAGTTGATTTCGATAGGGAGATTTTCACACTACATGTACGGTAAAGAATAAACGCAAAAACCTCTCATTAAAGTTCTCAGTCTTGAATTCAACGGGATTTTTCAAATGATAAGCTGGAAAACCTCAATGCAGAAGTCTTTGGGCAAAAAAGTGTTAATATTATAAAGAAACTAAGGTTTCAACTCCCTCAGGCAAAGTTGACCTTAGATGGATTTGGCTATTTGTTTTAGGTATTTTTGTCATATAGCTCTTCAACTGTTTCGGTACTTATACATCCCTCGGATTTCGAATGTTTGGCTTTGAGCGTTCCTGATGAAGGTAAATCCAGAAAAGCGCTTCGGACGCATGCAATTATTAAACGTGTTGTTTTCAATTTTTTAAGAATATGCCCAATATGTAAAAAACGGACTGAAAAGGAGCAAAATAGCCTCATCCTCGATATTCTACGAAATATAGTATTTAAATGACAGTATATGGGTCAAACGAAAGATTTATTGACATATATGCCTCAAAGGTATCCCAGTTCTAACTAGATTTGACTAATTACAATATAACAATATACTGGCTTCAAAATATGTTTACCATTCCGGAACATGTCTTATTATACTTTGTTTATTGAAGTTCCGTGTTTCTAATTATTTGTACTGAACTTATCTAGTTATAGTCAACCAACTGATGATAGTACTATGAAGCATCGTCAGAAATGACATTGATCAAGTATAAAAATACTTATGGAAAAGATGTTTCAAGCTGGTTATCATTTGAAATGCATATAAATTCTAAGAGATTGTTTGTTTTTAATTAACTACAGGTTAGCAAATTACGTTATCCTAAGACTATATTTTATAAGAGTCATTATGCTCAAAGAAAGGAAGTTGTTACTTTGTCACCTCCTTCGAGGAGAATCTGTAACGACAAAGACATATGAATTAATGTGGAGCAGTTGTCATCTGAGACAGCAAGTCGAACATAAGACATCATAAGAGATAATTGCTGAAACATAGAAAGGCAAATGACTTTTTCAAACGCTTTTTATACTGTCGAACTCATTGGAATGATGTTATATCTCTAGTATGATGGTAATCTTTGACATTCGTTCTTCTTATTTTATATTGTCGAACTCATTTGACTAATGTTATACCTCTAGTAGAATGGTTACTTTTGACATTCTTTCTTCTTAAAGCATATTGTTTCTATTCTGTCCTCTTGACCCTGCAATGTAGAAACATAACCTCTTAAAACATAACAGTCAATTTCACTAATGCATCCAATGTGACAAAGGAATATCTTTTAACATGAAATAATTGGTGCAACATTCCTTAATTAAGCTTTGTTAAACACCTCTTGAAGACTGTATAGTGACTCACATGCTTTCATTATGCGACTCCTCAGTAACTTTCGGAAATCGAAAAAATTCAATAAATTTGATCCCTGTAGAGTCATAAATCTCTAAGACGTATCCGGAATTTAATCAACATGAATGGCATCAGAAACTTGCCTTTCTTTGATGTCAGTATTGATATAGCTCGTATAAATCACCAGTACGGAAACTATTGCAATCCACCCGATCAAATAACGATTACATTTAGTATTTACACGATAGAACGTAGCTAATCTATGTCGGATTTGTAAGACCTGCATATATATATATAACCTTGAAGTTGGGAACATTTAAGCAGGATTTGTCGATTTTACCTGATTTTAATATAGATGGTAGCGGGATCATGTATTTATCTAAATTGAATGTGTTTCATGATAAAAAAATACTTTAAACGGAATGAATGAAATTAATTAAGGCAATGCGAACTTTAAAGACAATATGAAGAAAATACAGACAACATGCAATATGTTATAAATATATATAATTATATATACACGAACTCATTGTAGTTCACGATAACAGGAAACAAAACGTAGTCCGGTATTTTTTACAGTCACACAGAAATAACAGAAATAATTTCACCTCACAGATTAAAAGTGGCGGAGTTGTCATTCAGTTTAGTTCAGAAATATGAATTATGTGTACACATATATAGTATTAATGCTCTGCATAAAATCGGATTGCCACTTCTACATTTTTTATCAAATATAATCTAGTCGAAGTTGTGATTAACTGTGACTTTATTACATTATAGTCAAATCTCGTTCAGACTTGAACCATTCCAATGAAACTATATATGATTTAATTTTATCCTATAATGTTTTACATCTGAAAGGACGAAAAAAATGAGCATGCAAATCAATAGATGAAAATGAATAATACCCCCCCCCCCCCCTCAAAATATCAAATGGTCGTCGACCTGTGATTTTATTCCCGGTGGTTACTATATAGCTGTAGATTACCAAACATTTCGTTGCTTTTTAGCATTTATGACCAGACAAGACAACAGAAGTCTGAAAATTAATATGTGTTGCTTTTACAGAACCGGTTGCTAATATGATTGATTGATATATTAACTATTGGTTGCGAATATGATTAATGGATTCGGCTGTGGCAGATATCTCAAAGTATATTCAGGTCGAAAATAATTTGTATAAGGAAAAGGCAATTATATGCTATGAGATCCAATAAAAATCTTTTCTTGAAGCTTAGTTGATATTCAGTATGGGCAAACGGACGAATGAACAGCAATATTAAACCACCATACGCCTTCGATTCACAAGAGGAGATTAAATGACATAATATATGTAGACTTAAACAGCATACAGTAAATTCAACACACATTGACGACTTGCACATCATATAGTCAAGTCAAAGCTCATTGACGACTCAGACGGCATACAGATAGGTCAACACGCAGTAACGACTCGCACAACATACAGGCAAGTCAACACGCAGTGACGACTCCCCCAGCATACCACCAAGTTACCACACAGTGACGACTCGCACAGCATACAGGCAAGTCAACACGTAGTGACGACTCTCCCAGCATACCACCAAGTTACCACACAGTGACGACTCGAACAGCATACAGGCAAGTCGACACGTATTGACGACTCCCCTAGCATACCGCCAAGTTACCACACAGCAACGACTCGCACAGCAAACAGTCTAGTCAACACAGAGTGACGACACGGATATAATACAATCAAGTCAACACGCAGTGACGAATCGGCCAGCATACAGACACGTCAATACAGCGTGACGACTCGCACAACATACAGTCAAGTCAACACGCAGTGACGACTAGAACATCATACAGTCATGTCAACACACAGTGACGAATCACCCAGCATACATTCAAGTCAACACGATAACAGCTCACACCACTAACAGTCATTATATTTTTAACAAAGTGTGAAATTTATGAAGTTTAACAACAATGTATACTATAGGTGTATTCTTTTTGTTATATGTGTATATATATATTGTTAATATTTGTGTATTAGTAGATTATTATGTTTCATTCATGTAGTTTATATTGTATGTAGAGAGCCTTATTGAAAATTGGTTTAATCCAAATGAGTTACTCTATTAAATAAAGATATTAATATTATTATTATTTTAGTCAAGTCAACACTCATTGACGACTCCCTAGCAAATAGTCAATTCCCAGTGTCAAATCACACAGCACACAGTCAGGTCAACATGCAGTGACGACTCGAACTACATACAGTCGTTAAGTCATCACGACAACAACTCACACAACATACAGTAACTCACTGAGTAAGGTTAACGCGATAGCAACTCGCACAAATGATACAGTCAAGTTAACGCGATAACAACTCACACAACATACAACCAAATTAACTCGATAACAACTCACACAATATACAGTCAAGTTAACACGATAACAACTCACACAACATACAGTCAAGTTAACACGATAACAACTCACACAATATACAGTCAAGTTAACACGATAACAAATCTGTCAACATACAGTCAAGTTAACACGATAACAAATCTGTCAACATGCAATCAAGTTTACACGATAACAACTCACCCAACATACAGTCAAGTTAAAACGATAACAACTCGCACAACATACAGCCAAGTTTGTACGATAACAAATCTGACAACACAAATTCAAGTCAACACGCAGTGACGACTCCCCCAGCATACAGTCAAGTCAATGCGATAACAACTCGAACACCCTACAGCTAAGATAACGCGATACCAACTCGCACTACATACAGTCAAGCTAACGCGATAAAAACTCCCCAAGCATACAGTCAAGTCAATACGATAACAACTCGCACAACATGCAGTCAGGTTAACAAGATAACAGCTCGGACAACATACAATCAAGTTAACGCGATAACAACTCGCTCAACATGCAGTCAAGTTAAGGCATACGATACAGTTACAGGGGAGGTAATGTCGTTGCTAACGTAAAATGTTATTTTTCACGACGTCAATCTGTGACATATCGGGAGAAGATGCATTTCGACTGATTTTTATCATTCAGACTGATTTAACTCGAAAACGAGTTCATTTTAAAAATGGCATTTGGCTTGATTATGTATGAAGATTATTTGTGCCAATTTTTATGAACAAATCACCGATGATTTTTTTTTAGATTCGATAAATATACAGCAAAAAACGCTGTTCTTTGACTAAAACAATGAAAATGTGATAAAAAGAAATCATTTCCAAAGAATTGTTACACAAAATCAAACACACTTATGTAGAGAAGATACTCCAGATGCTTTTACAAACAACCGCTTGCGTTTATCTTTCGAAACAAAAAAGTTAAATATGTCTTTCCAAAGGATAGAAATGTCCAAGAAACCGAAATTTCCAGTAAAGGTCTAATATTTTGACCACATTTATCTCTAAAAGTAGCACATGAAGATATATTTTTATGACATATTTGAATTAACTAGGTGAAAAAAGCTTGTATGCAAACTTTCGTCAAAAATTCACCGTGGGATCAAAACTGTATCGTATGCCATTAACAAGATAACAAATAAGACAACATACAGTCAAGTCAATACGCAATGAAAACTGAATCCGCATACAGTCAAGTCAACACGCAGTGACGACTCAATCAGCATACAGTCAAGTTAACACTATAACAACTCGGACAACATGCAGTCAAGTCAACTCGCAGTGACTACTCAATCAGCATACAGTCAAGTTAACACTATAACAACTCAGACAACATGCAGTCAAGTTAACACTATAACAACTCAGACAACATGCAGTCAAGTCAACACGCAGTGACGACTCAATCAGCTTACAGCCAAGTTAAGACTATAACAACTCGGACAACATACATTCATGTCAACAACCATTGCCGACTCAAACTTCATACAGTCACGTCAACACGCAGTAACAACTCATACTACATACAATCAAGTCAACACGCAGTAACAACTCATACTACATACAATCAAGTCAACACGCAGTAACAACTCATACTACATACAATCAAGTCAACACGCAGTAACAACTCATACTACATACAATCAAGTCAACACGCAGTAACAACTCATACTACATACAATCAAGTCAACACGCAGTAACAACTCATACTACATACAATCAAGTCAACACGCAGTAACAACTCATACTACATACAATCAAGTCAACACGCAGTAACAACTCATGCTACATACAATCAAGTCAACACGCAGTAACAACTCATACTACATACAATCAAGTCAACACGCAGTAACAACTCATACTACATACAATCAAGTCAACACGCAGTAACAACTCATACTACATACAATCAAGTCAATACGCTGTGACAACTCAAACAGCATATAATCAAGTCAAGTAGACAACACGCTGTGACAACTCAAACAGCATATAATCAGGTCAACACACTGTGACAACTCAAACAGCATATAATCAGGTCAACACACTGTGACAACTCAAACAGCATATAATCAAGTCAACACACTGTGACAACTCAAACAGCATATAATCAAGTCAACACACTGTGACAACTCAAACAGCATATAATCAAGTCAACACACTGTGACAACTCAAACAGCATATAATCAAGTCAACACACTGTGACAACTCAAACAGCATATAGTCAAGTCAACACTCTGTGACAACTCAAACAGCATATAATCAGGTCAACACTCTGTGACAACTCAAACAGCATATAATCAAGTCAACACACTGTGACAACTCAAACAGCATATAATCAAGTCAACACACGGTGACGACTCGTACAGCATACAATCAAGGCAACACGCAGTGAAAAAATCACACAGCACACAGTCAAAACGCAGTGACGACTCGCACATCATACAGGTAGTAGAATGGATTTAAAAATCATAAATTAAACGCAATTACACACTATTTTGACTTGAACAACAAATAACTGTCAATGTAGTATGTAGAATTCAATGATCATGCCATTTATGCAGCATCAACAGTAAATGAATTTTAGTCTTAAACGGTCTTAATAAGTGAAAATATACGACCAGTAACGCAATATGTAGTGTTATATAGCATACAGCTATAATCAACCTTATAATCTAAATAACATACAGTTAAGCAAAAGGTTGACACTTTGAGATATCTTATTTTCGGAAAAACATGATCTTTTTATTAGTTGTAATTAGTTGGCTTTGAATTAGGTTATATTTAGAAGAACTCTTAGATTTGGTCATTTGAGTTTTTGTTTTGTCTTTTTGTTAATTGGTGTTTGTGCTTCCTGTCTGATAAGTCAAACCCTTTCCAACTGGTTTTTACAGTTTGTTGTTACGTTGTGCTGTTACACTACAGTCCCAGGTGAAAAAAAAGGGTGGGCAGTTGAGCTCTTGCTCACATGTATTTGTTTTTCGCAATTGTTTTATCATAAATCAGACGGTTTTGTCGTGGTATAGCTTACGATACCGTTTTGCCTCGTTCACTGTTGAAGGCCGTTCGTTGACCTATGCCAAAAAGCGAAATGGTTCTTTCTGGTAGTCCCCTTTGGCATTCATATATTTTAGATACCTTAACATGCTTCGCACATGCGTAAACCATCTCCAACAAAAGATACAATTGAAGTTTGTATGAATACGGATTCAAATGAGGTTGAATTATTGATTTGCAAGCCAATACTATATATATTCGATGTTTTTTTCAGCTTATTTTGACAAAATGAACCACACTGACTGCTTATATAGAAAAAATATTTCATAATTCACTGTTTTTGAATATTTGAAACAAAAACATCACATGTTTATTTCTTTTCTAAATTATATATAATGCCCCTTAGTAGGGTTTACACTCAAATAGCATACAAAAACGCAATACGTATATCTCTAAAGCTTTATTTTCTAAGGTGTATCTAAGGTTATCTTAATTCCAATAGCATACAAAAACACTAATACAGGTTATTATATAATAAGCAGTATGTAGATTCAAATAGCATACAACTAACGCAGTATGTTAAATATAATTTAACTTCAGTATGAAACTAAAAGCTTCGAGGAGCCTGTATCATTCTATTGGCGATTTGGTTTTGAAATAACTCAATGTAACAAGAATATTTCAATCATATTGGCTTTTTTATATATCTTGTGTCGCTGATTACTTTTGTTGTTCAAAGTTCAGTTTATTTATTATAGTTTTCTAGATGTTAAGTAATTACACTGGTATTTATATTGGTGAAACATCATCATTTAATGCCAAAACTACAATAAGGAAAGACTCGACTGACGATCCCGGTCATTTTTACTATTTTCAGTTGCTCTCCTTTTCCTATAGTTTTCACCAATAATGGCAATTCAAATAAGGAGTCGACTTGTGATTTTCACCATATTTATTTATTGGTGAATCTTCTGTTGATTGTTTACGGTTCCTCTGTCAACTATAGTTTCCGCAAAAACACAAAGGTTGGTAAAAAATTGTAATTCAAGGGCAATAATTCCTATACGGAGTCGACTGATGATTTGGATCTGATTGATTTAAATGTAATTTTGCTGATTATTTTTGCATATTTCAGAGAGTCTCTGTCTACTCAAGTTTCTGTACAAAAGTCAGGTAAAAATCCTCTTTCAAAGGCTATGAGGAGTTGACTAAGGATTTCGGTGGGTTTGACTTATATGTTGATCTTGTATTGCAGGTCAATTTTGTCATCTACAGTTTCTCCCTACCTGTTATAGTTTTCATGATAATAGCCAAAATCTCAAATATAGTGAACATCGTCATTAAAGGGCAATAACCCCAATAAGAGGACACTTTTGATCAAAATCAGTAGTAGGTAGATATTGACATTCTGAACATTTCTTACCTCATCAGGTTTGATCTATCTAAAACGGTTTTATAGATAATAGACAATACTTACTTTTAACTCCTATGTTCTTTTCTATACAGCCATTTGAGTGCACCTGTCCTAAGTCAGGAATCTGATGTTCAGTAGTTGTCGTTTGTTGATGTGGTTCATAAGTGTTTCTCGTTTCTCGTTTTTTATATAGATTAGACCGTTGGTTTTCTCGTTTGATTGGTTTTACACTAGTAATTTTTTGGGGCCCTTTATAGCTTACTGTTCGGTGTGAGCCAAGGCTCCGTGTTGAAGACCGTACTGTGACCTATAATGGTTTACTTTTATAAATTTTGACTTGGATGGAGAGTTGTCTCATTGGCACTCATACCACATCTTCTTATATCTATTTGATTAAAACAATAAATACCGAAAGGGTGATTGTGGCCAAGTCTTGTACCTTTTGGCCGTTTAGTTTCAGAGGAGAATGTTTTTGTAAAAGTTAACAACTGACGTCAAGTGATGAGAAAAGCTCATACAGGCTCTACAGGTTAGCTTAAAATGGCTTATATCTTCTGACGCATTATGTAGAAAAAAATTGCTTTCAATTTTCGCAGTATATGTATAAAGACGCAAACAAAATGATGTAACAAGGAACGTCATTTCAATGACATACTTGTAATGTATACATAATATACATTTGACGTAGTAAATATGTATTCTTCAATGACATGATGTTCCCGCATTCTTTATACTGTAAATTTAGAAATTATTGCGAGGTTTTTTTTATTGCGAATAATGCGACTGTGTGAGTTTCGCAATAATAAGAACTCGCATTCTGATATCTGATACATATCTGTATGCATATTTTCCTGAAATCGCAATTATCAATCTCGCATTTATGTCCATTCTTCAAAAAATCGCAATAATTAATGCACGCAATAATTTCTGAATTTGCAGTAATAAAATATCAAACAGTAAACGTGATATGTTAACTCAAGAAGTATACCGCTTCATTCAGTGAACTGAATAAACAATTATAGGTAATCTCTCCATGTTTACATCATTGTCTTTTTGTCTTTTTGACATACTACTCAATCTCTATCCTTATTCTTATATTTAGAAACTGTACAATAAACTAAGCATAACGGATAACAGTTTATCCAATGATATTCTTAGACTGTGACTCGGTCAGAATGATATATTTACTGAATATGAAGCAATAGAAAAGTCACCAGGAGAAATAATTTCGTTTCGGAAAAAAAATCTTAAATCACGAAATATTCTTCTGTAACCGTCTTTGTAAGTGGTGGTTGTTAATAAAGAGTTTAGAATTTCGTTTTTATTTTGCTTTAAGTTTGTTATGATTAAGAAGGAACATTGGCAGATTTTATAGCTGAAAGGTGACAGTTTTATACCTTTTTCTTTGGCATGTTGTAATTACTGATCCACAACAAGAGATTTGAAAATCATGTTATCCTGTTTGGTAAGGAAGTATATGTCAATTATGGAGTTTACTAATCAGGCTAGTCTTGTACGAGCTGTCATTTTGAAGTCTTATCGTTGATCAAATTATGCTTTGACTGGCGAAGGAATTATTTTTTGTACAATCATACTATAACGGCAATAAAGCTGCTCACTGTGAAATAAACCGCGATTTTTGTTAACAATATAAAAGACATAAAATTCAAAATTTTCTGACTTTGAAATTAAACACAGATGTTGGTTTTATGTGCTACATGACATGCCATTTTATTACATTTGTCATGACACTGTAACGGTTTTTCTCTGTCACATACTTTAGATTTTATGCCGCTGTTATTATAATTTTTCTGTCTGGGGTCAATTTCAATTTGTTTTCGTCGAACTTTACTGTTCTTATATGGGGTCAATGTTTTGTCGTCGTACGTTAATGCGATTAACTGAAGCTTTCTATATTATCTAAACGAAAAAGATTGGAATTATCGTAGATGCATAAATTACACAAAGCACATCATCATCATCATTATCATTATCGTCGTCGTCAACGTTGTCTTTTTCTTCGTATTTTTCATCATCCGCATCATCAACAGTAGCAGCAGTATCAATGTATCATCATCATAACGTCGTCGTCAATGTTGTATTTATTTCTGTCTTTAAGTCGTCGTCGTCGTCGTCGTCGTCGTCGTCGTCATCATCATCATCATCATCATCATCATCATCATCATCATCATCATCATGGTCGTCATCGTCGTCATCGACGTCATTATCATCATCATCATCATCATCATCATCATCATCATCATCATGGTCGTTATCGTCGTCATCAACGTCATTATCATCATCATTTGTATTTTACGGAATAAGTAAATGCAAAAGGTTTTATTGTCCTTGACTTTCCGCCCTCATACTCTGTTGTATTTATTAGTTTTTGTGTATGATTTGATTTTGGTCAAACGCAGCACAAACCTAAACAGAAAGTTCTTTATGACTTTAGAGGGAATAGTAATATTACCGAGATGACCTTTCATATTATACAATTAAACTCTCGAGTCAAATGAATGTCACAAGAATTTTTGTAATCATTTATGTGATTGCATCGAAAGCATTGGCACAATTTCAGACGCCATTTTTTTTTTATATCAAATTGAATTTGATTTGTTCAGTTTAATTTCAAATTAAAGATACGCTCTAATTAAGTTTTAAATTGACGGAAATGGTCGTAAAATTTAAACGAAAAGTTGATCTTGTAAATAACCCTGTTTCGACATCTGATAATGTAGTTCACACCAGTATATTATACTTAAATGATAATAAAACCATCAAAACAGCCGAACTTTGATATTAACCCTTTCCTAACATATAATTTGCATAATTGTTAACCACGGAATGTCGAGGCGGAATTCGAGGTTTCAGATGGTTACAATACTGCTCTGCAAATAATTAAGAGTCGGGCAAATGCATATGATCAGAAATTACAAGTAGTTCACTAAATATACGATAAAACGTGTATACTTAAGAAAAAAAACACAGCTACATGCGTTAGAAAAAGAACGTTTGATTTAATAATCAAATAAGGAAACATACTTTTCCAAACTGTATCTGAATCGTACTGGTTTAAAAGTGATTCGGAGCACTACAAGTTGACCGATTTCAAAATCTGCAGGTCCAAAATAGTGCATGTAAGACCCTCGTCATCTGTATTCAGTGAACGTATTCTAAACTTACAGAACAGATGCTTGTTTTAACTTAGCTTAAATGAAAATGGGAATTTTACGATTTTTGGGAAAATAAACGTGCAGTAAAAAATTAATAACTGCCATCATACTTAAGCACTTAATAGTCACGTTAGAGATTTTATTTAAATTTTGACATTTACAGCTCATAAGAAAATCAAGTACAGTAGCAAGATACAAGTAGTGAGAAAAATTTAAACAATTGTCGGCTCTTAAAATTTGAAGTTTTATGTTTTAGTTGTTTTTTAATAGTCTTCACGCTATTTGATCTCTTCCTTAACATCTGAAGATATTAGCTGTATTATTGGTATATATATATTTAAGTATATCTGTTTGTTTTTATTTATGTATGATTTTATTGTTTCAAATGTTATTATTTTAATTTATGGACTTATTTTCAACAATTTTATGATTATGTTTTTTAAGTAACTGTATTTTAACGTGTTGTATTATATTCTCAAAATAATGTATCTTAAGGTGGTACCTAACACTACAGGGAGATAACTCTGTAAAAATCAGCTAAACGTTTTAATTACGTTGTATTGTTAAGGAAATATTAAGCTTCTCAATGATCAAAATTAGTGTTTGTCAAACTGCTATATAACCAATGAAATTTTTCCGATAAAGTGGTTGGTTCAAATTTTTTGAAATTTTTATATTTTTGTCAAAGGGTCAAAGTAAACATTTTGTCAAAATTTTATGAAAATTAAACGAGCCAAATTAATGTAAGTCAAGGTGTTGGGTACCACCTTAATGAAACAAGCACTGAATGAGTGATGAAACGTTCTTCTTTTGAGATATTTGCTGTAAAGAACGCCAAATAGCGTCAATTTGCGTTAATTCTAAAGCGCTCGAAAAAATACAAATATTTGAAAATGCGCATTCAGTACACGTAACCTGTTGTTGTGTTTTTGTACAGTTAGACCGTTATCAATTACCTTCAATCGTCTCGAATTTGCATGGTTTTGAACTATCGCCAGCAAAAAAGGCCCAAGCATAGCAACTAATTTAATTCTACCAAAGAGTATAATGAACAAAAAACTGATGCTTAGTTGGTCTCAAATATATCTTGAGTAAAAGAGGGACGAAAGATACCAGAGGGACAGTCAAACTCATAGATCGAAAACAAACTGACAACGCCATGGCCAAAAATAAAAAGACAAACAGACAAATAAGAGTACAGTTGACACAACATAGAAAACAAAAGACTAAGCAACACGAACCCCACCAAAAACGTCTTTTAGGGACTCAGATATGTTAAAGGAAAATAAAGCTTTAACTGAGCAATTTCGATTTAAAGTAAAAAAACTTTTTGGTACAAAAAAATTAATACTTACTTAAAGATATGGCTCAGTTAAGACATTGGGCGCGATAACAGCTTCAAAATTTTCACGGGTGCAAGCGTATTGATTTGAAAAATGCTCCTTTATTTGAGTATTTTTGAAAATTATTTTTATTAAGGTAGAAATACACTTCATAAATGAATATACTAGTTGTAGACAACCACCAGTGTAGGAAGCATTATTTCATATCAGCAGGTTAAGTTCTAAGTTCTTTGAGCTTTCTGTCAGCAAATGCAAAAATTCTTTGGTAATATATTAGTATTTTTTGTATCATTTTCTTATGTTATCTATAATATATGTATAACATTGTATAGTGCCAAGTTATTTTTATGGTAAGTTCTTTTTGTGACTGATGTAACTTTTGACATTGCTTTTGATCGAGATTTAAATTTGGTTGAGATATAATGAAAAAAGATGGAGACGCTTAACCTGTCGACGCACCCGGCTTTGTTCCTTTTGGAGTTCATTGCTATATCCTTATAGTTTCTTTACCTTTATTAGTATGGGGTTCAAAATAAAAAATTTACATCGGGAAACTACCCTTGCCAACGTGTATACGCTCAACATTCTGTTCTAATATCTGTTCTAAGTCATGGAATTCGTCAGTAGCTTTGTTTAGTCTAATCTGATTTTTTTTTGTCAATTGCGGAAATTAGTCATGAGGGGAAATCGTTGATATGCTTTGTTTAATTAATCACATTTAAAAATCTCTTGTCGATTTAGAGCTCGACATATTATATAGACATGCTTAATTATAGTAACCTTCTAAATAATCCAGAAATTCTTGTCGATTAAGAGCTGGACATGTTGTAAAGAAATTTTTATTATATTGACCTTCTGAATAATTCAGAAACTCTTGTCGATTTAGAGCTGGACATGTTGTAAAGACATTTCTGTTGTTAAATTTAATAATCCAAATTATTCTAAATATGTATCAATCTTAACTAACATATACCATATACACTGCTAAACATTATCGCTGTCAATTTTAGACCTTGAAATTAACATTTTTCATTTCCTTAATGGCCTTGGTCGACAGGTCCCTTCTAATATAGATAATCAAAGTTGTATACTAAGAAATTGGTATTTTTGACAGACTCTTGGAAGTATCTGACATCTGTTATTTGATTAAAATTTCTTAAGACTCGCGACACTCTTGAGCTGTTGCATCATTGATGAATAACACCCTACATTCTTCATTTTGTATATAAAAATAATGAGATGTGGTATGATTGCCAATGAGACAACTATCCACCAAAGTTCAAATAAAGTGGACGTAAGCAATTATAGGCAACCGTACCGCCTTCAACAATGAGAAAAACCCATACCGTATAGTCGGCTTTAAATGATCCCGTTATGAAAAATATGAAACAATTCAATTGAGAAACTAACGGCCTAATAATTTACGAAAAACAAACATGACAGACATGAACCAACGACAATCTCTTAACTACAGTCTCTTGACTTGGAACAGGCACATAAAGAATGTGGCGGGGTTAAACATGTTTGTGAGCGCTCAACCCTCCCCTAACCTCTCCCTAACATACTCCATATGTAGGTGTTAATGAAATGTAGCTACATATAACTGGAAGTTCATTATGATAGGTTATGTTTCCTTTGTGTAAATCTAATTTGTTTCACTCTCTATTTATCCTTATTGCCAGTTTCTAATTCTATAGGTTAAGGTATAAAGTGAATCTGCATGTGTGTATCTGTAGTACCTTGTATTCAATTGAATTGTTTTTCGTTTTTGTATCTTTCTTAAATAACACTTTTTATAATTTTCTGACAGTTAGTTTATAACAGTTTGTGTTTGGTGAATTTTAAAGCTGAACATTTAGCTTGTGTTGACTGTTTAAGACTGCGCGGTCATCTTAAATGGATGATTTTCTGGTTCTCCTATGAGAAGTAGATAGCTTTTATTTTATTATGGAATTGTCAATACAACACATCTGGCAAGATATTGGACTGTTCATCTTGTATACATGTAGTAGTCTTGATCCGGCATAATATCAGTGAATGGGTCTTGTCGTTCGAACCTTCACTTAGGAAATATACACAAGCTAGTAGTTTTCAATACCAAATATAAACTTGTTGGTAGAAGTTGAGGTCATGTTGATTTTACTATGATGGTAATGAACTTTGAACTTAGTTTTCAGTTTTTGATTTTACTATGGTAATGAACTTTGAACTTACTTTTCAGTTTTGTTGTTTGTTTTCATATTTCTGTTGCTTTTAACCTTCAGCATGTGTTTTTTGCATCTGTTGTAGTCTGTTAGTTGTTTTTTCGGACTGAATTTTTTGTTTATATACTGTCTAACTTTCTATGTATATTGGCGCAACCATTTAGCTGCTTAACATGCCTTTGAAATGGTATCATCACATTGTGAGAACATTTTTAACTTGCAGAATTTTTCTGTTTTTATTTATTAATAAATTGTGTAGACTTGGGGCCCTCTAAATGTCATTTTGCTATTTTTGTCATTGGTTTGCTGTTTCATTGAAGTATACCCAATGTCTTCTTTTATTTTTTCGATAGTCTTGTACGTATCTCATGATTTTAATTTTTGTTTTTATTATAATTTCATTGTCTAAAGCCTGTCAGGTTAAGAAGTAAATATTTGTACCTTGAAAAAATAACTATTACAAAGAGGGAGAAAGTGAGCAATCAAAAAAAGTAAATTGAAGAAAAACAGACAATAGGTATGGACAAAAAGAAAAACAACGAAAAGAAAAAAAGACCACAATACACTATATAGGAACAACAAGATTTGCCAAAACTATCCCCACCAAAAACTGATAATAAATCAGATGCTCCGGAAGGGTAAGAGGAACCACATGTGGCACCAGTCGTTTTTCTCACTAGAAATAAAAAATCGGTATACTAATATTCCAAAATGGTCAATAAAATAATGATGGCGTCCGTAAAACTGTCGAATGGGTAACTTCGGCTTTCACATTTAGAACCAATGGTTCAATAGCTTCATGGTAAGAAACAAACTTTCTTACAATGAAATCAAAATAAGAAAAGACAATGAACAACAGAAAAAAATCAGTTTTACCATTTGTTGTTATATGATAATTTATTTGTCTGTGTAACTTCAAGTTACATTTATATTTATCATCATACTTATTCGAACCATGTTGAAAACGAACTAGAATAATCCTGTTTATCAGTACTTGTGTAAACACCACTCAATCTATGAACAACTGTATTGTTTTAATAAAAACCAAAAACAATTTTGATATCGGGTTGTATGTTTATGTCTATTTGTGTGTTTTCAGACGAGAAATCAATTCGACCACTTTGTCTTAGAACCTTATGGCAAATTGCATTAAATATTACTGGTAAGAGGGAACATTTTCACGACCATATGAACGTGAAACGAAAAAAATCTCCCGAGTCTTCCTATGAGATATTTTTTTCTAAAATAATCTTTTTAAACGTAGCTCTTTTTTGTCCTGAATATTTTTCGCTATATGTATTACGTTTTGTTTCAATTCCTTACGCTGTATTATAAATAAAGATGAACAGTTGTAAATTTTTGAATGTAAAATGTTAATGATTGTCTAAACGAGCTCCTAGAAACGTGTTTAGATTATCAGTATTTTGTAACAACGAAAAAAAACTTCAGTTTTTAAATAATGTCCTTATTTTAGTCAATAAAAATATGAAATGTTGTATAATTCGCAATATTTTTTGGCTTTTTGTATATTTATCTACTTTTTAGTATTTTTTTGTTTACGAAAATATTACAAGTGACAGACGAAAGAGAGGGTGCCAGACTAAATTATCATATAGTGTGATAGGTGAAAAAATTGAAGGATAAATTAAAGCATACTCAGTAGAGAGTTACGCCTATTCAAGATTTATAAATCAACCAGTTTTATTTATATATGTACAGCATGTCTGTAGTGAACTATATATAGTTTTGACGAGCAGTTGTTTTTCATAGTGTAAACGTAGTTTTTGCAAATGATATAGAAATAAAGTGATGTGGTATGATTGCCAATGAGACAACTATCCACCATCTATTTAAACATATATTTAATTAACTATTATAGTGTGCTTAGCAGTGATTGATAGAGGGGTTGGGCTAGAATATTCAATAATTAGTTTATTAAAAGACTGTTGTACAAAGTAATTCCAAACGTGTACACAGTGAATAAAAAAATACAGTTAAATTTAGAAACCATGTCAGGAAATATAATTATACTAAATAACCTAATTTCATGTATTTTCCATGATAAGCGTTGTGTTCATGCATTGAGAACTTGGGTTGCAATTCGAACTGTACTATTCTCTACATATTGCAGGTTAAAATGTTCTCCTGGAACTTTTTTAAGCTCGTGTTTATGTATAAATAAATGATGAATTTTTAAAGGTTCTGTTTCTCATAACAACAAACATGACATTTTTAGTATACTTTCGTTGCATTAACAGTAGAAACATAATTAGATAATTTCTGTTATCATTTTGGGGAATTTTGATCATGCTACACACTAATGTACATTAAAAAAACTCTTACTGCTTTCAGAATAAAGCAAATCATTTGCTAAGACTTTGAATTTCTTGACTATTTTGAATACATCATAATAAATAAAAGCACTTGAATGTTTATATCAAAATGGTTTATACTGTTGTATCTAAATATTTACATTAAATATATATATCCCACATTGTAATTCATAATTGTCATGTCATATTGGAAATTTACATACATATTTTGAAATTAAACGGTTTTTGTCTTATTTATGAACAACAATCAATGTAAATTAAATTTAGCGTTTGATAAGATCAACTTGAAAAGAGATTAAAACTTGGTTTTCTTTATACAAATAGACAATTCTTATATTAATTTCTATCATTTTCCTAACGTAATCAGCAAATATATATATTCGAATAATGACATTTAGATTCTTACATTTGCTTTTATTGTTTTCTCGTATAATCTCGTTTTGACAAATGTTTGTTTTAGGGAGAAATGATAAACAAGAAGTTTTAGAAGTAATATCAATCGACAGCATCATAATATAAAACAATTTGTTACCAATAGGATTGTCCCCATGGCGAAATCCTAATGAAATGAAAAGGAGAATATACTAAAAGCAATGATAATTATATACGAACATATTTATGTAATTTGATTAACTATTTTACTTATACTTTGTGAAGTTTGTTTTCAATCTTGCTTTCTCGATCAACGAGGCCATTTTTATTTTCCACTGTACAATATAAACAATTTTTAGTAAATCAAATAATTATCATCTGAAAGAATAACTCATACTATGTTTGAGGGGTTGCGAATCATTGCTGCGAACTTTGTCTTTTCTCATAACTGTGTCCGTCTCATTATTACAGGCACAGTTAGTAATTACTGAGGTGGCAATAAAAATATAACAGAGGTAGTCTGAGAATATTGAAATATAAGCCTGCATACATTATTACATTGAAGACCTGTTGGTGGCCTTCTGCTGTTGTCTGTTCTGTGGTCGGGTTGTTGTCTCTTTGACACATTCCCCATTTCCATTCTCAATTTTATTATGTGGTGGCATTACATATTGCCTTTAATATTGTCATGTAGCCTTTATCTACTTCAGACTAACGCTGGAGATTTATTTTACAGTTTGTTAAAATTTACCCCAGGTTAATTATCGCAGTTATCAAAGATTTAAAATTAAATATAGAACATTGTTAAAATTTGTTAATAAATGTAATGATATGTAGTTTACTAGTTATTTTGGTAATATCGACATAATTAGCATACATTACCACGTCTTAAATTACAACTTATTACTGGTAATGAATATATATCATTTTCGTCATGTTGGTGGGCGGTCTTTGTGTAGATGATTTGGCGGCACATTTTAGGTCTCTTTGATCATCGATCGTATATCAATTCTGCAGAAGAGCTTGAACTAGCGGATCGAATACACCTTTTCATTGGATGTAGATATGATCTATTTTTTACAATGCGCAACGTTATTTATGGGTGGTTATCGGTACTTCCCATCTTTTTTCTGCTTTGAACTGATATCCTTCCGCCAATAATCAAAACAGGAGTTTATTTCTCAAAACAATTAACAGTACTGATAACTGAATATAATATCTAATGAATCTTGATTGGTTATATATCCAAAATAAACGATCTATAAGAAAATGATATATGTAATTAAATCATTCAGGTTTATTAATCAGCGTATGACGTAGTTCTACCATTTGGATTGCAAACCATATTTACATAAAAATCCTATCCAGTGACGTCATTTGCATAATTTATCACCTTTAACAAGTTTGAAAAAATTTGTTCGTTTTAATTTATTGACATAAACATTAATTCTTACAAAGCATTAATTTAATTGCCCTGGTGAGTTATATTTCAGTGGATGTCAAATACTGATAAATAATAAATATCTGCTTCTGTTTTACCGTTTTTATCAGTTAAATATTATCAAAAGAGAAATGCATTTGTAGTATGCATATATATTGCTAATGTATATTTACCTAGGTATGATCTTTACAAAAAAAAACAACCATGGTTGAGTGTAAAATTATTTCAGTCTTGTCTGTGTGGTATTTATTTATATTTAGTGTAGTTTAACAACTATTTATAAACAACACCACCATTGAAATATCAACAATACAACATACGACAAAAATAGAGGGCTGAATTAGATAAAAACTCACAATGGCTGTATTTGAAAAACCTTTCAGAATGTTGGTTCCTCAAAGCTCTGCAACTTCGTACTTTATTTGTCCTTTTTTGGTTTTTTTGATTCGAGCGTCACTGATGAGTCGACATGTGTCTAGTGTATAACATTTTAATCCTGGTATCAATGGTGAGTTTATTGATATGATCATATGACTCTCGTTAATATTGAATCACACATACAATACGCACAGAAGTCAAATCGCACTTTTATTCATTTCAAAGTTAGAAACATAATGAGATTATCAGACAAATTATTCCAGCTGTAAATTGAAACTTTCATGACATAGATTAAATTGTGATCCCCTGTATAAATACAAAAAAAATAGGTAGAATTTAGACAACAACAAAATAAAAACAACACAAGTACACAATACTCATCCAGAGGTCAGTATAATGTCTTCCACAATATAAAAAGTCAATCACTACATCGCACCCAATCTATAAAGATAGTGAAAAAATGGAAGGTCTGTGTACTTATTTTTGAGATATTATCAACTGAAGATTTGTTTGGAAATGCTTTTCTCTCGAATTTTCATACTTTCAACATTGGAATCTATTAGAAAATAACAAGGATTTTATAAGATTTTCTAAAATGACTTTTTAAACTATATGAAATAAAATTATGAAAAGAAAACTAGGGTTAGCTGGCACAACTTTTATTGGCACTACATACATAAAACTAGAGCATTCCGAATATCTGACAAAAAGTCAAAAGCAAGAGTTGCAAACATCTTTACAACCGAATTCCCCAAAATGTTTAGATATAGGTTAAGAAATACCAGATGACAACCACTACAAGGTTTTGAGTTGGACAGGCACATTACGTGGAAAACTGGGTTTTTTTAGATATCAACCTTCCCCACCCACTTTTAATCTCGATCTGTGGACTTACATTAAGAAACATATATGAGAACAATAAAAACAATACAGGAAAAGTATTTCTAGACCATGTGTTGTTCATTGATGTTTTTCTTTACTTGTATGTCTCTTTCTACGAAGGACTTGGGTTTTGGTGGTTGGTGTGTTCTTATATATCGGCGGTATTTTTGGCAATTCCTGTTATCCTTTTTGGTGTCTTGCAAGTTGTTACAGGAAACTTGTCTGCTCCAAATAAATATACAATATTAGGTCAATGTTAGAAAAATATAAACTTTTTTGTATGAGGCTGAAAAACTGGGGAAGGGCGAGGTTTTGCCGAGCCCCTCCCAAGTTTTGTGCCGAAAACAAAAAAGTTTATATTTTCTGACATTGACCTTATATTGTTTTTATACTGAAACTTGAATTAATACATTGATAGCTATTTAAATTGTAACACAAATTTCAAACGTATTTGCATCACTTAATGAACCCCTGATTGTGGAATAAGTGATCCATGATGAAATTGACATTGCACAAAATATAGCTTTGTTACTATATTTAGGAAATAAACACAACTAGTTGCAGTATAAATTTGGGTCTTAAGAAAAGAATAGTATAAAGGTTTCTTAGTTTAAACAATATCTTATTCAGATAAATCAATACATAGTATACAATTCTGATACATGAAATAAATAGGATTCAGAAACAAGCAAAAATTGCTTTTATTAATCTGTTTCCTAGAAAGGTTTCTTTTAAGAATTGAAGCTATGGTTGTTACTTTGTCTGCTTGATTGAAACGAAGATTTAGTCTCATAAGTTTGTTGACTGCTGTTTGCCACATCGTATTTTTAGCTCACCTGGCCCAAAGGGCCAAGTGAGCTTTTCTTATCACTTGGCGTCCGTCGTCCGTCGTCGTCGTCCGTCGTCGTCCGTCGTCGTCGTCCGTCGTCGTCCGTCGTCGTCCGTCGTCGTTAACTTTTACAAAAATCTTCTCCTCTGAAACTACTGGGCCAAATTAAACCAAACTTGGCCACAATCATCATTGGGGTATCTAGTTTAAAAAATGTGTCCGGTGACCCGGCCAACCAACCAAGATGGCCGCCATGGCTAAAAATAGAACATAGGGGTAAAATGTAGATTTTGGCTTATATCTCTGAAACCAAAGCATTTAGAGCAAATCTGACATGGGGTAAAACTGTTTATCAGGTCAAGATCTATCTGCCCTGAAATTTTCAGATGAATCGGATAACCCGTTGTTGGGTTGCTGCCCCTGAATTGGTAATTTTAAGGAAATTTTGCAGTTTTTGGTTATTATCTTGAATATTATTATAGATAGAGATAAACTGTAAACAGCAATAATGTTCAGCAAAGTAAGATCTACAAATAAGTCAACATGACCAAAATGGTCAGTTGACCCCTTAAGGAGTTATTGCCCTTTATAGTCAATTTTTAACCATTTTTCGTAAATTTTTGTAATCTTTTACAAAAATCTTCTCCTCTGAAACTACTTAGACAAATTTAACCAAACTTGTCCACAATCAACATTAGGGTATCTAGTTTAAAAAATGTGTCCGATGACTCCGCCCGTGAACCAAGATGGCCGACATGGCTAAAAATAATACATAGGGTAAAATGCAGTTTTTGGCTCATATCTCTGAAACCAAAGCATTTAGAGCAAATCTGACGGGATAAAATTGTTTATTAGGTCAAGATCTATCTGCCCTGACATTTTCAGACCAATCAGGCAACACGTTGTTGGGTTGCTGCCCCTGAATTGGTAATTTTAAGAAAATTTTGCAGCTTTTGGTTATTATCTTGAATATTATTATAGATAGAGATAAACTGTAAACAGCAATAATGTACAGCAAAGTAAGATCTACAAATAAGTCAAAATGACCAAAATTGTCAATTGACCTCTTAAGGAGTTATTGCCCTTTATAGTCATTTTTTTACAATTTTCATAAATTTTGTAAATTTTTGTAAATTTTTACAAAATATTTTCCACTGTAACTACTGGGCCAAGTTCATTATAGATAGAGATAATAGTAAGGAGCAAGAATGTTCAGTAAAGTAAGATCTACAAACACATCACCATCACCAAAACACAATTTTGTCATGAATCCATCTGTGTCCTTTGTTTAATATGCACATAGACCAAGGTGAGCCTCTAGTTTGTTTGGCAATTGTGTTGTCTGTTTTTTATTCAATTTCCAATTCTTAATTGTCCCCTTGTATTTTCTCTCCTCCTTGTTATATATGACAGCATACAAATAGAATACCGAAGTCAATCTAAATTTCTCGTACAGCAGACAAACTAATATGTAAGTAAACATTTGACTGCGGTGGGTAAGATACCAAGGGGACATTCAAAACTCATAAATCGAAGTAAAACTAACAACGCCATGGCAGTAAAAAACGAAAGATGACGACAAACAAGTCCCAAAAACACTACTTAGAAAGCTAACGATTGATCAACACGAGCCCCATAAAAATTGGGGGTTATCTGAGGTGTTCTGGAATGGTAAGCCGATTTTGATCTACTAATTCCACCCGTCATGTGGCTTAGGTATATGGAAATACACATTCGATAAGTCTCATTTGATGATGTCACAATCAAAGAAGAGAGATTGTGATTGTTGTTACGACTATTGGAACATATCCGTTAACATTTGTAACACAGATTTTTTTTTTATAAAGGTCAACCAGCTCGTGATAGAGCCTGTAAGACATTCAAAGGGACGAATTCAACATAACCCATTGGGAGCCTTGTTTCAATAGCTTCATTGAAAGTAGCAACCCTCCGAAATCCTTATCTGCAAACTTAACTGTATCTGTGGTATCCTTTATTTCAGGTTCGATAGGATAGACGCGTTCAACTTAGTCATTTTAAGTCATTAGTGAAAGAACATCATCTGTACAGTGGAACGTGATGTTAAAGATAATGCTAGCTTCTTTTCATTCTTCCTGAGAAGCTTCTGTATGAAGTCTGCCTAATATGGAAAAGAACAAGTCGACAAGAAGAGAAGCACTGTTGGTTCCCATTGGAATGCCGAATGTTCGTTTAAATCTGCGTTCTCCAAAGTTACAAATATGTTGTCATTAAAAAACCAAGCACATAAATGATGTCAGTTTGAATGTGTTTGACTGATTTTTTCAACAATTTTTTTTACTAAAAAATATAGATGTCTCAACTCACAGATTGTGTTCTATTCCTTTTCGTGACATATTTACTAAGTCAGGATTTGCATGACGGATGATTCATGCCAAGCAACACAAGACAAATATTTAATTTAAGCTTCCCTTTTCATCTATTATATACAAACTTACATATTCTAACATGTAAAACAATTACAATTGAGAGCTATTCTATATTTATGAATGCTTTTCTCATTCGGTACTCAGACTTTATAAAACTTCACCAGTGTCTGAGCAAGAAGTTGATGAACCGGGGTTATGTCAAAGAACTCTCGTCCTTTCTCTAAAAAAAGTTCATCGGAAGATACCAAGACCTTGTTGATTAATATTTCGTATCATCTTCACAAATAATACATATAGATTCTAGGTACTGGCGTTGTTTATCATCTTAATTGCGTATTATAATGTTCTTTTTCTTTGTCGTTGTATATTTTTAACCTTTACTGTTTAGTCATTTTTTTTTTGTAATATCCTTTTGACGTGGCTCGGTATCTATACATCCCGTCATTGTGTTATTGTGCTGTTGACATTTTTTGTATTCTTGTCTACCACTTTTTGCTTATGTGCTTTGTCTATAGCGTATCTGCATGCCATTTTGTTTTTCTTCGTTGACATAGATGTTTTTTTTAAAGATTATAACACAATGTTGACTGCTGTATCCTTATTTTTGACATTTTTACCTACTATGTCTGTTTATTTTGCTAACACGTTGTTGTCAATATAATGGAATTTTATGCGACTGTCATACAAGTGAGATGTTTAACTAGCTATAAAACCAGGTTTAATCCACCATTTTCTACATAAGGAAATGCGTGCACCAATTCAAGAATATGACAGTTGTTTTCCATTCGTTTCATGTGTTTCAGCTTTTGATTTTGCCATTTGTTAAGGGACTTTCCGTTTTGAATTTTCCTTGGAGTTCGGTATTTTTGTTATTTTACTTTTTATATTTAGATAAATCTAAACCTTAAATACAACTCTATGTTAAAATTTAAGTTAAATTATACATTTTTTTTAATTTCTAGACGAATATCGATATTTTGGCAGTATAGAACAGACCTTTTCATATCTAAATACAAATATTAATTTTTCCTCATTAGACAACCACATGATATAAAAATTAAAACGATTTTACAATTCAATTACTCATTGGGGCATATTAAGCATTGCAGAAAATACTTTTTTTTCTCATTTTTATGGTTTTGGCTTCACCTAAATCATTAAAACCAATTAAATTTTCTATTTGTAAATTTGTAAACCTTCATATCTAATTGTTTTCGTTGCACATTGTCTCATTGTCTCGCTCCTTTTGCATATCATGCAATTCTTTTTTCTTCTTTTGTTGGTATATTCAAAATGGATTTACAATATCAGAACACCGGTAAACTATTGTCGCCTTTTAGTTTCAAGTTTTGGAGGGAAATATATTTGATATGAAATTGCACTCTTTACAGTTTCAACTATTCATTTAGGACACACATTTTTACATATTTAGTTCATTGTTTTAGGGAACGACCATTTAACTTCAAGGGGGTGGGGGGCTATGTTTTTTTTCCTAAAAAAATATTTTGATCCTCAATTTGATTAAAAAAAATATTGTGGTCAAGCAGATGACAAAAAAAAATTATTCTGAATCCAGATTTTCTCCATACCTTATAGTGTTAAATTTTGAAAAGAAAATAATTTGATTGATAGCGTCGAAAAACTAAAAAAAAACAGTCATGTTCGCGCGAAAATTTTTTTTTGACTCAGACAAGAAATCATACCCCCCTCCCTTGAAGTTAAATGGTTGCTCCCTTACAATACATGTACATGTAGTTCATATTGTGTGACTGTATTACAATATTTTTGGGATCCATTGCAATAAAACATTTCATTCGATTGCCGTCAGTCGACTGCATATACTATATAGCATCAAGCCGAATATGCATCTAGTATGATTTTTTTATTTCAGAACAGACACAAGTTACATTATAAAACAAACACTTGTTAAAACTCTTTATCAAAGATACCATGCTTAAAATTTGGTGCGCCATACGTGCCATTTGTCTACAACAGACTCATCATTGGCGCTCGAATCAAAACAGTTGAAAGGCCAACTCAAATACAAAGTTAAAGACTATAAAAACAGAAAATTCAAAAAAGTTGTGCCAAATGTTGCGAAGGAAACCTATGCATGGCTGGAGAAAAACCTTGAATAATTCAACCTGCAATAACGGAAATTGAACATTTGCATGATATTTCATGTCAACACAAAAGTGCTGACTACTAGGCGGTATACTAACACAAGGCTGTCAATAGAAGCGTAGGTCAAATGATATAAAGTGTAAGGTTCTATTCAGGTGCTGTAATCATTGATGCTTTAGCAGCATCAGTCGGAGTGTTGTTAATGGCTGTTGAAGATCCGTTAATTGTAACATTGTAATTGTTAATTAAAAGACGCATAATACTTTGACCTTAATCGCGACATTAGAAAAATAATTTTCCGTTTTACTATACCTTATAAACTATTCCTTTTTTCAAATTGCAAGGTACGACTACATGTTCCTGTTCTTTATTTACGTGATGTAGTTTGCTATACATGGTCAAGTAAATAAGGAGTCTAAACACTTACGGATTTTCTACCCTAGGAATAGATTACCTTAGTTGTAGTTGGCATAACCTTTCGGAATGTTTGGGCCTCAATGCTCTTCAACTTCTTTCTTTCTTTGGCTTTTTAACTTTTTCAATCGAGCGTCACTAATGAGTAGACGAAACGCGCGTCTGGTATCTTTGGTGAGTTTTATATGATACCGATTTCCTTGTGAACGACGTATGTGTTTGGAATAACTTATGTGAAGAACCACACAGATTCCAACAACAAATACCCCAAAGCTGGTATCATCAAAATGATTGACTTTTAATTTGACATTATATGTATTTACCCAATGTACTTGTTATACAACCCTTCTAGTCGATTTGTTTCCCTTCTTATTCATATGAAGCATAATTCATACAGAACCTTATAAAAGACAAAAAGAAAAAAAACATCTTAGATCGTTCTTTAATTTCACTTTCAAATATATTTATGATGTCATGTCACTAAATTACCCATACGTCAATGAGTGCTTGCATCTTGTATATCCCAGTGAACTTAAGGTTAATAATACTATCGAAACTAGATGGTGAACTTTCTATTTTGATATTTTCCTTCATATTAACACGGATGGACGACTTCAAACCAGTATCTATGACAAACGTGATGATTTTAACTTTCCAATTGCCAACTTCACACTTATCAGCACTAACATACCCTCTTCCCCTATCGTATGGCGTTGATATGTTACGCTCATGCAAATACACACTATATGGAATTCATCAACAGGGCTGTGCTTCTTGCACAAATATTGCTCCAAAATAGTTGGGAGGAAAAACGACGTAATCGACATTATATAAGTTTTATAGTCACAATCGCGAATGGTTGACCGCTACGACATGTCTTTGTCTCAACTCACTAGCTACATATTTTCGCAGCATAAGATCTTTAGGTATTGTATTTTATTCCGATCTGTAAATTTACCGATTGGCTTCTTTTTCTTATTGTGACATTTCTAATAAGTGTATATTCGTTGTGCGGGTAATGCAATATAGAGAGGAGACGCTTCTCCTGTCGACGCACCTGGTCTTTCTCCTTTTGAGGTTCATATGACTCCCTCTTAATTTGGTTTTACCTTGATTTGTATCTTCTTAATGGACTTATGGGATTGTACATCGATATCCTACTGTTCGAACAAGGGAGAGAAGGGAATTGCCCTTTCACTCACCATCAAATGAGATACGGAGTGGCTTAACATGTTGTTGACAATTTTTAACTGCTGGATCAAAATTATATTCACATTATGTTGGTATAGGTTGCTCACACTATTTGTGTTAATATAACGGAAATATAGTGTACTGTCATACAAGTGGGAGGTTAAGCTAGCTATAAAATCAGAATTAACCCACAACTTTCTTCGGAAAATTTCTGTACCAAGTTAAGAATATGACAGTTGTTTTCCGTTTGTTGTTAAAGTCGAACGTTAGGTTCTGTCAGTCTGTTTGGACTTACCTTTTTTTATTTGACCTGGTGTTCGGTATATCTGTTATTACATTTTATTCCCCACTTTTTATATGCAATGTGTTAAATTTCAGTAAAACAACTAAGACATTATTCTTTAAAACTTTATAAACTTGACAGTGTAGATACAACCGAATTTTGAAAGCTTGTCAAATCTCTACTTTTTGGTGCTACTTTTGAGCAACAGAGACTTTTCTCTTTTCCTTTTAACCCAAAAGAATCCTATTTATTCATATTTGTTTTAAAGTAATGTGTTTGATTGTTTGTCTTTCAATAACTCTAGTGAATATTTGAGGATTTTGACCATTTTATATATATATATATATATATATATATTCTATATATGATTGTTTGTCTTTCAATAACTCTAGTGAATATTTGAGGATTTTGACCATTTTATATATTTTTATATTCTATATATTAGTTATCCATCCATAATTGATAAACCATAAACCTAATGATATAGTTATTCCTCTATGAGCATATAGTTAATTCACCTTCTTTCGTTCTCTTTTTCTTGATTTTGATCACCGAATTTGCTTTTTACTTACAATGAGCTACACGATGATTGCCTCTAGTGGAGCAATATTTGCCTATCCTTCCGGGGAACCTGAGATCATCTCTGTTTTTTGGGGGATTTGCGATGCTAAGTCTGTAGTTTTCTGTGAAGTGTTTGATGACTATCTTTTTGTCATTTTCTGTTTTGGTCATGGTATTGTCTGTTTTCCTTCTTCTTTTGATTTTTGATTGTCCGTTTTGAGTGTAGTACCAAAATGGGACAAATATAAAATCCTTGGAAATGTTGTTGGCCTACTCCAAACCTAAAGCATTTTACAGTTCAGAACATCCTTTATAAATCATATGGATGAGAAGATGAAGGATTTATTCAATTGTATGTCAGTATTGACCTCCTTTTTATCTTCTTCCACTCAGTAAGAGTAATTGTGGCATCATTTACCTAGAACTTTGTTATACACCTATGAAATCATTTTTTATACGAATTAAGGTATAAGTAGGCGAATAGAGTTATTGTATTTTTAGTCATAGAAACATCGACTGTCTGTTGAAAATGTAGAATATTTTTATGATTATAATACATTTTTTTTATTATACTAGAGAAAGATTAATTTTATATATGGAAATATTAATTCATGTCTAATATTTTTAATCCACATTGTCTAAATATTCATATGTACTAAATATGGCTTAAACTGCAATGTTGGTCGATTTTCACATTTTTTTGCGAATGTATTTCAAAACTGAATAAATCAACATTCCAAACCAAACTCGAATTTCGAAAGTAAAAAAAAAATCAAATTGTTTATCATATACAAATTTGATTTTGTTTCGGATCTTGTCGTTGTAAATAATTGTTATAAAACAACTATTTAATTATTTGTATTTTGTTAAAAAAAGAGCAATATCTGCAATATGTAAAAACAATTATGTACATATCATTCATTTTGATATGATAGATATCTGTAAAAATGTTAAAATACTTTAAATGTATCATAGTAATTCTTCAATATTTACATTAAACCATTTTCTCACCTTTTTCGATATTGGGCCCAGAGAAAGTGTCCACAGCATTTTTGGAAGCACGGCACGATAGTGGTAAAAAACATTTAAATTTAACACCGGCAACTAAAACCGGAAAGGACTGAAACAAAATTTGCCGCAGGTAGTACTAGTTTTAATTTAAAGTAATATATTAATAAATGATCTCAAAATTTCACTTATAATTTATCATGAAAATTCATCGGTGCCAAAAATGGTGATCTGAAAACAGTGGGACTTAAAACGGAAAGTGACCTGTAGCCATAAAATAATTGCGAGAACAAATTGACTTATAGGTTATGAACAATTCAGTGCAAGTAACTTGTGATCCATTTTTATTAGAAAATATTTTTAGAAAAGGAATCTACAGGTTTGTTGACGTTTCTCCTGCTTTCCTTGCATCACCGGTTATGCTTTTCAAAGAGATATCCTAATCCATGTCGTCAACAGGGAAACTTGTGAAGTTATATATAACAATGATACAGACTGAGTATTTGACTTAGACATCACATCATCTCAAACTGAATGAATTCTCTATAGCTCACACGAAAAGAAAATGCATATATATTCATTCGGAAACTGAGTTTTGATTTTAAAAACTAAATAGTTGCTTCAAACTTACAAATGTTGTTTTGTTTAATTATTTCATCCTCCGTCTTATCATTTATAGAGAGTCGGAAGATATCAAAGAGATATTCACACTCAAAAGTCGACGAAAAACTGTTACGCCATGGCAATAAACGAAAAACGACCAACAGACAAACAACAATATACAAAACACAACATAAAAAACTAAAGACTGGGCAACACGAACCCCACCTAAAACGGCACGTAATGAACAATCAGTTTTTATTTTTGTACAAATTTTACAATGTTAACATCAATTTGTTTCAGTACAATTTAAGAACGCCAAAAACCACAGATCAAAAACCAAATAACTTACGTATATAACTTACGGTTGTTATGGATTACGTAGAGTGTTTGATTTAATCTAAATCAAGTAAAATGTTTGTTTTCCATGCATAAATTTAATTTCTTTTTTTAATCAATATTGTTATTTATACCGGATAAAGAAATGAAAACAAAACATCAAACGGGACCAGTTCAATTGCATTGCATGCACATTTTTGTAAAAAAAAACCCAAATGTCTCTCTTGTCAAGGTCGAGCTGAAAATATTTGAGTATCTTAACCTAAATTAACAGCGGAAAATTAAACATAAAAAGAACCTAAATTTCTGTTGAATCAGAAAAAGAAATCAGGGGCCGTGTCAACGAAGCTGCATGTCTTGGGACTAAGACGTGTCTTGGGGTGGTATTAGGACACGTCTTAGTCATAAGGCATGTTAACGAAAGTCTCCTTAGATAAGATATGTCCTAGTATAGTCATAAAAGCTACGATGTCCATAGTCGAAATAAAAACAATAAATATGGCCTTCAGTCAGTATTTGAAGAATTTATCTTTGTGTAGATACTATCCCATGTCTTCTCCTTAATTTTAATCGTCGCCACATTTGATAGCTTGTTGAATAAAATTCCCCTATGCTTATTTACTTCGGCAAACAAAATTTAATATTAAGAATAATTTTCTTCATTTTAAAAAGATAACATATTTAGTCCAAAAAGCATATTACAAGCACGTTATCTGGTTGTTCTAGAACTAACCTGATGCACATATCTAAATACATTACGATATTCCGGAGTTATTTTGTGAACTACTTAAAGAACTAAAATTGCTTTTCTATATACAAAATGTGGAAAACGTTTGAGTTTCGGTTTCAGGAAAATTTTGACTTCTTTTCTTGCTAAGGCTGATCTAATACATGAAATAAATCGAGTAGACCTAAGGACAAACTAGTTTCTATAGCTTAAATTGCAGCACGATAATAGCCTCAAACTAAAGTTTTGTGACAATTTAGTTTAGTTGTTGCATGAAATTTATTTATCTTTTTCAATAGTATATAATCATGTATCTATAAGTATCACGTTAAAACATTATTTTGCATTATTTTTTATTTCATCATAAAAGATGCAGCCTCCCATCCTTTACCTATATACTGAAATACATTAGAATATATTTCATTTAATTCTCTACATAATTTTATGAATTGAATAATTTAAATGTGTTAGGATGGTCCTAGGCCAATCATAGTTAGGACTGTCCTAAGATAGCTTTGTTTTACATCCAAAGACATGTCACAGACACGACCTAAGACCATCCTAAATAATGTCCTAAGACTTATATTAGGACATATCCTAGGACACTTTCATTGCCATGATCCCAGAACTGTTTAAATAATTTCTTCTTTGAAAATAAACAACTTTACATCTTAATTTAGAAACTACAAATTTCTTTTTAAATTGTGTTTCCATTTTCCGATATGTATATTTCTTTTTCTTGGTGACCAAAGTAAAATAGATTGAAATAAACATATTCGATTATGTTATTAACATTGATATTGTGTATATAAATCTATATAGCTATTTATTCAATTAAACGAGCAATCATAAAGTCAAACGTTAAACTTTTCTGACATTTTCCCTCTGAAAAATATAGCAAAAAATAATACAAAATTAACTACATGAAGCCTTAAAATGTTCTGACGTATTCAGAATAAAAAATGAAATTCTAATTTAATCTTAAATAGAAAATGCGTTTTATGAGGACATCTACATTTTTTATCTTACAGAGAAGTTCAATGGGCTAGAATTATAGTAATTTATTAGACTTCTTTCAAATTATTAGACCTTTTTCAAATGAAAATAAAAACTGCTGATATACCCTAAAATGATACAATTGTTTGAGTGGTATTTTTACATAAAATATTAACCATTTGATTGACTGCAATGAGTAGCTATAATGAACATTCTATAAATATTTATCATTTGAAATAATATCTGACGATTTTAGTTGCATTACAATTCAAGGTTACGAATAAGGAGTTGTCAAGTCCAATTTCCTGTTGTTTTGAAAGTATTTTTGGATATATTAGTTCCGTAAGTGAAAATTTTATAATCTTTATATGTTCTTAAACTGTGGTAAAACTATTATCTTTAGTTCATCATGCATTTTCAAAATCAATTCATGTTGCGCAAGCTTTATTTTTCAGGAGTATCTGTTGTAAACAAGTGTACATGTCTTAAGTTTTGTTTGCTTCATTTTTTTTAGCAGTTTCGTCTCGGAACACTTCTATTCTTTACTCTAACCGTTTTTTCGTATTTTCAATTGTTTTAGAATTATTTTTACAGCGATTGTGGACGTTCTTGCGATAGTTTTGATTAAGGATACATAATTTGTAGGTGCTACTCGAGATTTTTTTATATAATTATTATTTTTTCTTTTATATTTAATGTTTTGACTGTATCTATAGTAGAAAATCTTAACAAAATTATCGATTTCAAAGGTAAATTAAAAAAGTAAAACACGTGTCCTATTCAAAAATCTAATTTATGTTTAGGAATAAAAATGTATCTTTGAAATAAAGATCGTAAAGTTGATAAACAGCAGAAACACAATTTGCATAAAACCTATCAAATAGAACCCCCAAAAAACAGTCGCATATATTTTTTGAAGTTCGGGGAAGGGATGGCAGTTTTAATTTTTGTTTTGGAAATTACATGGTCTGACAATGCAACTAGTAAAAACAAATAATCTTTCCAAAAGCAGCTTGGAAATAAATATCCTGACCAGAAATATGTTGAAAATTGTGCATGAAATACTATGAATACTATAAATGAATACTAATGTAGCATTGTCTCAAAAAATAAATAATTGTTCTCCGCGGTGATTGAAAATAAATATTGGTGGAAAAAATGTTCTCTTCTTCTAAGAATATAAAAAGGTCGCTTTCTTAAAAGTATATGGCACCACATTTCAAATCACATTTTGAACATGATTTTTAAAAGAAAGGTGATCATCGGTCATAATTCAGTTATTTTTTTCGAAGAGAAGTACATACTTTATTTTTCTAATCAAGCTAGTAAGACTGATATAAAAAAAAATGCTTAAATTATGCCGTTAGTTTTCTCAATTGAATTGTTTCATATTTTTCATGTCGGGGCCTTCTATAGCCGACTATACGGTAAGGGTTTTTCTCACTGTTGAAACCGTATGGTTGCCTTTATTTGCTTACATCCACTTTATTTGAACTTTGTTGGATAGTTGTCTCATTGGCAATCATACCACATCTCCTTATTTTTATATTAAAATGTTAAAGTTTTATAATTAATGTGTTTAACATTGTGTATTATCCCATGGGCTGTATTTGCTGTTGGAATAAAACAAAATTATTACAACCAAAACTTAAAATATATTAAAAAATAACTGTTTTGTCAGTTTCTCCATAAACGTCCGTCTAAGAATGCGAAATAATTAATACCCATAGTAAATGAAGAAAATTCTATAACAAGAGTTAAGATTGAAATGCAGCTTGTTTCATTTGACTATGAGAAGGTAAAATAAACTATAATTTATTTGTAAGATGTGTGTCATATTTTGACAATGCTACAGGAGACAAGACACTTTGCTTTTTAAAAACCACTGTATAAACATTGGTACGAAAATGAAAAAATAAAACATAGTATACAAAAAAAGTAAAGAAGAAAACATCGAGTTGTTCTATTGATATTAGGATTTTATTGAGTTAAAAAATCAACTATATATATACATTGGTCAAATTGAAATAGTATAGACTTGATTGTGGCGAACGGAAGGACAGACACAGATGGACGGAGCTTATTGAACTAAAAATATTATTGCCCGCTATTCTACTAAGTATTAAACAATTGAAATTAAGAAATGTAGAGATAACGAGGTAATAGTGCAATGAATTTATTAACAGAATGAATAAAGAACTGAATACTCCATTTAAAGGAGGAAATATTATAAATATTGCATCTATAATTTGGTAAGACCTTTAGATATTTCGTAGTTGAAAACAAAAAATGTACAAGGAAACCAAAATCTAAATTTACCATACCAATTGCCTGAAGGTTACATAATTCTAGAGACGTTTTTATCCTGCTAGTCTTAATTAGTTCCAGATTTGCTGTCGCCAAAAATGGATTACAATTCATAACAGATTATCGAAATTAAAAACTTGCAAGCTTTAAAACATTAACTTATATCCAAGAGAACGAGAAATTAGACTAGAAAAATTAAAAATATGCCGAATAGCAATTTCCCATCAAGCCAATATTTCCATTGAGTACTTACAGAAAGCAGATGAAAGTCAGAAGCACATGTGAAAAATCACTGTACAAAGTGGAAATATTTATTCCATTTCGCAACAATTTTCAGTATTTTGGAGAGTTATCGGAACAAATCGTTCAGATATAAAATCGTTTGAAAAGAAAAATTGTTGGCAATAAAATACAGGATGTTTAAGTGCATTTTTCTGTTCCGCAGCCGCTCTTGATATATTGCTGTCAACTAAAAAAGATTTTATTACCCAGTGGTCATAAACTAGATAGAAAAAGCAATTATCTAATATATTCTCATACTACTACCCACCTTATTCACACCGCTTGCACAAGAAGTTCGCTTAGGACAGCTGAAGAAGAAATATTTGTCTTTTGTATAGAAGATATAAGATTTTAATTTATGTGACATAGGTTAATTTTATTATATTTCAATATATCAAACACTTTCCCAATATGATACTGCATGTTTTTTTCCGCACAAAGTGAAGACATAGACATAAGACAAGCCGAATTTAAATTTAAAATGGGGACTATTCGGTGCATGAATACTGATTTATATCTGCAATTCATATTTTAAAGCACTTGCAAAAAAAAAAATCGCAAAAATAGATGACCATCGCTACAGTAGGACCCGTGCGGTTTTTTGTTTGTTATTAAAAAACATATGGGAACTGATCTATTTGTGTAAATTCTCGCGGCTGAGTTCTTGCAATAAGTGGCTTCATTGTTAAAAAAAACTTAATAATTGCTCTTTACATTTGTTATTTCGGGGCCTTTTATAACTTACTATGCGGTATGGGTTTTTCTCTTTGCTGAAGGTCGTACGGTGAACTATAGTATAACTTCTATGTCATTTGGTCTCTGGTAGAGTTGTCTCAATGGCAATCATACCTCATCTTTTTTTTATATTGATAAAGTGATTGTTGTTTGCTTTACCCCCAGTGATAAATATTTAATGCATATTTAGAAGGAGAACAACTTATCGGCAAGTCCAATAGATAGGCTCTACCAAGTGGGTCGACCGGGGATAAAAGGTTTAGAATTTCGAATGCAACTGGAAAATGAAGGCATTTGGATACGGCATTAACTTTGCCTTGCAACATGTCCATCAAATACCTGCTGCCGAGAGCGCAAACAAGGCATATCGAATTTAAAGACCCGTTCTTTCCGGACGTTGCTTTATATTTCTACACCCCGCACAGCTAAATGAGACGCCCCTCTTCAGCAAGGAATTAACTGCTGACAGGGAGAAAAACAGAGGATAACCATATTTCCTTATCCGAGTCAACCCTTGTGGTTATTAATGGCTCAGATCATGGAATTATCATATTCAATATAATACATCCATGCTCAGATACACACTTGCTGCAAAATTATTTCGAAGACTAAAAAGTTGGAATTGTCAATACTCTAGGATGTTACTTCGTCCTGAACATGCATGAAATATTTGTCACAGGACGTTAAGCAACCAACAATCAATCTAGGATGTTACTATATTGTGTATTTATAGATTAATTTATAATTTCTATCAATAGTTGTAAATGTGTTTTATTTACCAAATGTTATAATCGTACTTTAAACTTTACACTGCTGCAGAATAACTTATCATCATACAAAAAAATTAAACCATTGTATTTTTTTTTATTACTATTTATCACAAAAATAAAATGTCATCAAAATTAATTTCATTTTAAAGTTTCGGTAAGGTGAAACCGTTGCTTTGGCGCCTAATTAATTTAGTACAAATCAGTATTTTATATGCGTGCACATTTTATTCGAAAGTTCTGGCTTTTTGGTTCATTATAGTTATATAGTTATTTGATTCGTTATTACGTTGTGTGAAGTTTGAACTTATCATTGCTTTTGCAAAACATTAATTTAATATAAATAGAAGTTGTTTCCCTTTAGCTAGTTAATGTTATAGTTTTATTTATCTTAATTTCAATTTTAGGGTTGGACGATTTCTTGCATATTGAGTTACGTTTCATCGTTATGTTTTATATGCCAATCAGATTGCAACAGAACTTTATATTTGTAAGTAAATATGGCCATAACTATTCATCAATTACTTTACGTTCTCAGAACCAGTTCGTAGCAGTACATCATAAAGTGCATGTCCATATATATATATATATATATAAACAAGTTGTATATTGTATTACATTTGATACAGACATTTGATAATTTAAAAAGAAAAATTAATAGAGACATTTGACACTGAAGAAGGCTATTTGTTCAGTCGAAATATTTGTCAACACATTTTATAAAGATAAAAAAAAACACATTTTATAACACCCTCTTCGTACATTACCATCTTATATTAGTATTGTTGCTCAAATCTTAAGGCTTTTAGAGTGAGTTCCTCATCTGCACAGTATCGCCTATTCTAGACGATCCGGTACTTCATGTGTACATATTACATTTGCTTGTTGGTCTTTTTTATAGACCTCTCTATATATAATGAGATATTAAAAAAATACTAGAATCGGTGAGCTTTTCCTAGTTTTTATGTAAAAATAGCTTTTTAATACATTTATCGGCTTATTTAAAAAAAGAGGAACTCTTCAAAATTTTAAGTGCTGCCCTTAAAGTTCGTACGGTCAGTTTAAAAAAAAGTCCACATGAAATAACATTATTTATAACCTTCTCCAGTTATCAAAGTTTCAACTTTTTTCGATAGTACTTTATTGTAGAAATGCACAATGTTTTATATTTATTTGTTAAAACATTTTGTTTGCATTTATTTTTAATCATGCAGTACTTAATCGAATTATAACCTTTTTAATGCAATTTTATACTTTTTAAAACTGCCATAATCTACCGTTATTAATTTATCCTTCTTTTTTTTTATTAAGACCATTTTTTTTCAATTATAATGCCAACCACTGAAACCGTCATCTTTTATTGATTCTACACAAATAAATGTTTTACCGTCATTGGGAAACCTTAGCCTGAGATGTAGAATTTTTTCAAGCCAAGTAGCTTATTGGTTAAAAATTTCATTTTGTTTTCCGAACGTTATGAAAGGAAAATGTATGATAAGGTAACTTGTATCCCCTTGAATTCAAAAATTAAAAAGTATGATTGATCTATCAAATAATATCCTACAGATGCTTATAAGACATTGGTCCGTCAAATATCAATATATATATATATATAATTTCAAATTTTCTTATTTTTTTTTATTTTTAGGGCTTCAAACTTGCAATTTACGTAAAACTGCAAAAAATAGCGTCATTTTGCTATCTTTATTGTATTCAATATATATATATATGATATGATATGTGGCCTTACCCAAAATTATATTGATTTTTACTCAAGATGATTTTTACAAGATGTTAATGTGTATAGAATATCTATTGTTGAGGTAAGGCATTGGCTTCAACAATGAGCAAAATCCATAACGTAAAGTCTGCTATAAAAGGCCCGAACATGACAAAATGTGAAACAATTGAAACAAGAAAGGCCTGATTAACAAACAAATATGACCGACAGCTTCTGACGACTGAATTACAGGCTCCTGACTTGGGACAGGGACATGAAGAATGTGATTGGATTAAACATGATTTTAAGAGTCCTATCCATCCAATCTCTTAATCTTGGACAGTGGTCTAACATCACAATATACGAACAGATATATAAGTATCAATTGTCAGTGGCTTAACTCGACATATTTTACTACTTTTGGGAAATCCAGGGACAAGATGTCGGCTCTAATCATACCTCCCACTTTTGTAACATGTTATAGCTTCCATTTAGCATTGGTTGGATGAAAACCTTTTAAAGCCAACAAAATGCTGAATTGCTCCACATATAATAGTACATAACTGTATCTTTCTTAATACGAAGGTGATGACAAATGTTTTTAAAAGAAAAAAAGAATAATTTATATCTTATATATTGGACTCATTAATGGCAGTCATTATTCTGTTGATTGAAAAATATGAATAAAAGAATAGATGTTAGTGTATACGTCAAAAAGACAGCAACCTAACCGGTATCTATAGGTCAAACTATACAGTTGTCAACATAGACAGTCGTCTGTACAATACGTTTACCGGTAGTACTAAATCGCCCGGGTCGATTTTTCTTTACAGCATGACGGCTTTTAGCAGCAACTTTTCGAATACATTGTATGTTTAAAATACCCATTCAGCATTTAAAATATCATGAAACAAACTGAAAAGTATTAATAATTTTACAGCCTGTCATTTAAATGTATTTTGTAAAAACAGCTTTTAAAGAAAGGAAGATAACAAGGGACCAATAAAAAACATTGGTCGAATACATATACACACCACCTCGGCAAAAAAGGAGAAAAGGATAATAGAATAAAGCACTGCAAAAGAAAAGCTGAATATTGAGAAACTTTTAAGAGATACTGCGGAATCCTCGTTGCCATTTGAAACACTTTATTTAAATATTCGCATGAAATGATAAACAACTTGTAATCTAAATGAACTAACATTATTTGTTGATTGTATAGACAAGTATGTTTTATTTTTTGTAACATCCGTATAACTTTCTATTAAAGCCCTGTCTTTGCAGATCACGGGTGTGAAAGGAAGATATCTTATTAAATACATATCCTGTGTCCAAGCTTTAATTACAATTATCTGATAACACTCTGTTTTACGTTCTGTTCTGGTAATTTTTACATCAGTCAATGAAGTTTCAGCCTTCAAAATTGTGAAGGTGTGTATTAATCCGACAAAACTAGAGGATCTCGAAAGTTCTCTAGAACAGAAAGTAGAATTGAGCGTTTTCAGATCCGTGTAATTATAAGCAAAGCTTGAAAATAGGATCTTTATTTTAATCAGATTGGAATATAGATGCATTGTTTTTATTATGATGCCGTTTCTACGGTCAAATAAAAAAGAAAGTGCAATCTAGATACAAGTACTTTTTTCCGTTATGTCCACATGGAGTTCACAAGGCATTGCATGGCAGGTATACACCAGAGGTCCAATGCTTTGGTCTGTTCATTAGTACATTAATTATCTTGCAAATATTATGCTGATGAATATCTATCATAAATCAAACTAAACTGTAGTTACTCTACTGGATTTCTATGTACAAATTTACTTCAGGCAATTAGTGTTAATCTGCACCGTTAAACGACAGTATATATATATTGAATGTTAAATAATTTATAGGAAGAAGTACAGTGACAAATATAAGAGTGTAAAAAAGAAAAGGCTGACAACAAAAATAGCAAGGGTTCAATGAAAAACCACTAGTCGAACAAAAACAGACATTCCATTTAAAAAACCGACGAAAACAACAACCAACCCATAAAGAACCTCACAGGAAACTAAAGATGAGCAACAAGAACCCTACAAAAACCGAGGGTCAAAAGGCATGATTTCTTTTTCACGGGACAATGCGCTTTGGAATATCTAAACATAAGTATATCTAATATGATTTTTTTTTATCTGGTATTATCAAGTTTAATTTCTTATGTAGCTATGTTTATTATAGTATTTCACATTTGTATCATTGAATTCGCAGGACTGTTTCGTGTGGTGTTTGTTTTTTAACTATGCACTTTTAGTTGTCACACTTATTCAGTAATTGGGAAGTCTTGAGAAGTCACAGTACTAGTTTTTATTAATATATTACATTGACATTAGGTAACTTTTGGAAACATTAGCCATTAATGTAACCTCCTACCAAGTAACTTAGGCCCTGTAACTTTATCAAATTAAACTGTCTACTTTTATTATGGGGGATGCACTTTTTGTGTTTTTCTTTAAGACAATGTTTAAAGGACCTTCAAAAGTATATCGTAGAATTTTAATTGGTTTGGAGCATGACATACTATGTATTATGCTTGTACAACATTTCTTGCAACAGAATGAAAACTTTATAAGTTGCATGCGTCCGAATCGTTTTTCTAGATTTACCTTCATCAGGAACGCTCAAAGCCAAATATTTGAAGCCAACAATGTATAAAAATGAAAACAACACGTTATAAATTCCATGCGTCCGAAGCACTTTTCTAGATTTACCTTCAGCAGGAACTCTCAAAGCCGAAAAAACGAAAACGTTGAAGAGTTATATGACAAAATAAACTTTAAAATAATAGCGAATATAAAAATAGATGTGGTATGATTGCCAATGAGACAACTCTCCAAAAGAGACCAAACGACACAGAAATTAACAACTATAGGTCACCGTACGGCCTTCAACAATGAGCAAAACCCATACCGCATAGTCAGCTATAAAAGGCCCCGAAATGACAAATGTAAAACAATTCAAGCGAGAAAACTAACGGCCTAATTTATGTACAAATTAATGAACGAAAAACAAATATGTCACACAGCAACAAACGAAAACCACTGAAATACAGGCTCCTGACTTGGGACAGACACATAAAGAATATGGCGGGGTTAAACTCGTTTGAAGGCGCCAACCCTCCCCTAACCTGTGACAGTGGTGTAACAGTCAACATAAGAACAAACTATCAGTTGAAAAAGGCTTAACTCATCAGATGGATACAAATAGAAATACATCTAACAAAAACACCGAGTCCTCGCAGTAACTGACATCTAGTTCAAAGCCAATAATAACTAATAAAAAAAATCATGCATCTAAGACTAAAATATCAATCAGTACACATTCCACATCCAATGGATTTAGTGCAAAAACGTCCTAAACAGTCAGAGAAAAATATGACCTTGTGCAATGCCAAGATACAGGTATCGACAGATTGTAGAGCCATGAATGTGCATATGTATATAAAAATAATATTTAGGTTGATTTTGATTTACTGACAACAAAAATCTATATTAATACCAATAAAACAATATTCAAAAATCTAATTACAGTGTTGAATTGGTAACCTTCTAAAAAAAGTTTATTTAAAGGATCGATAAGTTTAAATGAATCCATCTTAGGTCAATAAATTACTTCCAAAGGTTTATACAGAGCTAAATGTTTTGCTTCATATCAGTCCTCACTATGAAAGTAATATATATTCGGATGTTGTTCGCTCTTTGGTTTTATTTCTAGTGTTTTGTGGACTGTTGTTTGTCTGTTAGATTTTATTTGAAACTACTTTACAAAGTTAATTCTAGAAAAATATAAATATAATAGTATGCAACCATCAATCAATCAGTCAGTTACTTATTACATCAAAGGATTGATTCCACAGTGATACAAACACCAAACCAATTAACTTGTAAGCATTTTCATTACAAATCAATCAGTCTTTGTATATATGGAGAAAAATTACATCTGAATACAGAAAAGAACGATGTAAATTGTCGAGGTGTTTCTTTCAGTGTTCAATAAAGTTCATTTTAATATTGTTAGATAGCACAATTTCCACAGCTCTTCATTTTTTTAAAAAGTTTTGCATTTTCAACTATTTTGGCTTCGAGCATCACTGAAGATACATTTATTGGTTAAATGCGCATCTGGTGCAGTTAAATTTGTTAATGTAATTGGTTACCAAACATTTTATTCAGTTGTCTTGCTCTTTTTTAAATGTTTATTTATAACATTAAAAAGTGTAATGACATTACCTTTAATTGATACAAAACCGTCAATTAAGTGCTCTACCTTTAGTATATGAGTGTGTGCTATGAATTATAGAAGTAAATTAAAAAGGCTTTGACAATTAGATCTGAAAGAATGTAAGAACATAAATCGTTCACAAGCTTTCAAGCGTAGAAAAGACGTTGTCACACTTCAACCATCCATACTTATTAAGATAAAAGACAGACATGACCGGGTTATCGCAGACTTGAACTCCGGACAGGTTTCTTATTAACAGTGATTTACTTCTTTTCGTTTTCCTTATTATGGACATGTGGCAGAGGATTATTGGAAGAAAAGTCCAACTGCAAGGTTGTAAATCTACATAGCGTTGATGTAAAAAGACAGCAAATCTCGTATCTCAAATGTCCACGGTTCCAGTCGATAATTTGTCGTGAAAACAATTCAACACCATTCCTTGTTTATGACTTGAAATTGAATTTTGCGGTAGAAATTGACATTGTTTATTATCTTCAATAATTGTACGTTACCCTGTTTTGGATTCTAATTTGTAATTATTGGAACCGTAGCATTTTATAATTACTCATATCGAAATCAGATGTACAATGCGTGTCTATTTCTTTCCTGTAATTAAATATAAGGGATGTAACTCCGTTGCACTTCTCAATGAAAATAACTAAGTCTGTCCTTGTAGTCTGGATAAATTAAAATACTAAACGTGTATTAAAGATGTTTAAATGGATTTTTTTTTATTTACACAGAAAAAAGGAGGTGTGGTACAAATGCCAATGAGACAACTATCCAACAGAAACTATAAGTTTAGGACTTGGATGCAATCAACTATGTGTCACTTAACGACTAAAAAAAAGAACGTCTTTACTTAATAATGACTATAATATTTACCAAATCCCTCCTCAAAACGTTTAGGAAATTTACAGTACTATAGATATTACCCCTAAATAGTGGACACATGCATAAAAGACATTTCGTCATATATAGCCATGATATTCCCATCAGTTATGTTTACATCTGTACCTGATAAAAGACTATGAATCCGTCTAAATTCTGTGTCATTCTTTTTAGAACAAATTTTCTTTTCTTTAATGGGTATTTTTTGTTCTAAATATTTGGTAATCAATCTTCAATACCAAACTTATTATTAACTGTTTTGATAACAACTTATCGCAAAAAATAGATAAAACTACTGAGCAATGACATTTTAAAAAACTTAAAAATAACTACATATTAAATCATTTCTTCAAATGCTTTTCATTTCCTTTCATCTTTTAAATATTTTACAATTGAACTGTTCATACTTGACAATTTCCGAAATCTTAATAATTGGGTGGAGGCAAAGGTATTGTACAATAGTTGGTAAATTTAAGGGACCTAACCCGAATAGACTATGATTTACGTGTAAGCATAAACAATAAATCTAGTTAAAATAATCCACGTTTTGTGCCTGTACCAAATCAGGTTATTTGGACTACGTGTTGTACGTTGAACATTGTCTTCCATATAAGAATTTGGTTCCTATCGGAACGTTGAAACTTGGTTTCGAACGTCTATTTTCTCGGATAAGTCGGGGTGATAAATGTTGATGTGGTGTGTTGTTCTGGGTCTGAAAGGTCTGTTGTACTATCCACTTAGATTGAGAAAGTTCTGTTATTCTTTTTATGTATTAAAAACGACCGTGTCATAAATTTGAAAAGCTAAAGATTTATAAATATACAGAAAGTTATAAAACCCAAACTGGCGTACAGATTAGCAAAAACCATGTAACGTCAACTTTGCATAGGGAAACTATAACACTTAGATTACTTTTAAATTACAAATTTCACCACGAGGGAATTTATTCAAAGATATAAAGTAAATCATGAATGTTGTTTAAGTATTAACTACTGTTACTGACTAATATTGAATCAACTTGAAATGCTGGAGAGTAAAAAGTAAAATAACAAAAATACAAACTCCAAGGAAAATTCAAAACGGAAAGTCCCTTACCAAATGGTAAAATCAAACGCTCAAACACATCAAAAGAATAGAAAACAACTGTCTTACAGACTGGTAGTCTACTACAGAATTTACATATCCACTCTTTCGAACATCACAATAGAAATAATTTTCCTCTTTAATCAATGATCCCAGAATACAAAAGTTCAATTATAAAAAGACAAACATAGGAGAAAAAAGTTGCAATCACCTAAACCTTGAACTGAGAAGGTACCTGATGCATCGCCTTAAACTATGATTTCTCCAATTCTATTTTATTACATGTACCTTCCGACTGTTTTGATTCGTTTGGGTTATTCCATTGTTCGAACCAAAAAATGAAATAAAGTCACGGCATTGGTTGATTTTCTATTGTAACAAACGTTGGTGTACGCTTTTGAACATATTACCACGAATGCTTCATATTGTTTGACGAAAAAATAAAAGACCTATAAAGAAATACTGCATTCGAAATGCTTGTTTTTCTGATATACCTTTCATCAGTGTTGGGTTGCTGTCTCACTGATGTATACTCACATCTTTTTTTTTAATCCATATCAAAGCTCAAAAGTCGTGAGCGTTGTCATCATTTGTTAAATTATGTACTTTCGTCATGTAATGTAATCTGCCTCTGTTTGAATTAAAGTCCCATGGCATATCAGATGTGGTTTTGTTGCTCTCAATCTATATTAGTTTAGCGGCGTGAAAAGACATTTATATTTCTCCCCATGCTTGCTGTATGGTGGAGGACTACCAAAAAGATCCCGTTTTGTGTATTTTACATTTTTGACCACGAAATTGACAATTTACCATTTCCCCATCAAATATTATCATGTGAATAACTTTAGATTTTGTTTAGTAGTGTGCGTGTCGTTGTTTTTCAAAACATTTGCCAACAGAAATATTTTTTATGGCTTTTCATGTAAAATTTATTTAAGTCATGATGAATTTGGCCAAAAGGCAGATTTCAACGTGGGAGGTATTTACGATTTCGTTACTTTCGTCAACAATAAGTCTATTGAACATACTGCACATCTTTCAAAGATTTAAAGAACTGTTTACTATATATCATATAATTTTTTCTCATTTTTTTTTTTTATTTATTCATCGTCAGATCTTATTTCATTTGGACACGAAAGGAATTTCTACGCTCAAAAGCAAGCTTGGCTAGTTTAGCTGCATGAGGAGACATGGGGAGACAAGCTGCATGAGGAGACATGTATATGTCTCCCCATGCTTGTAATGATATCAACTGGGAATTCAGTTCATGTTTGAAATAATACATGGCGATGCCAAAACACTGATTACTGAAAACAGAATTCTACATTCAAGAATAATGTATAATTTTGATTAACGTAACATTTGTGGACTATCATTCAGTGTCTATGTCTCAACTCACTAGTTACATGTTTTCGCGGGCTAAGATCTTTTATAGATACCAGCAAGGTTGTTTTGTCTATAAATTAACCGATGGTGTGCTATTCCTGTTTGTATCATTTTTAGTGAGTGTGGATTCCCATGATGGGTGATGCATGCATTATAGCAGAAGACGCTAACCCTGTCGAAACATCTGGTTTCGTGAATTCCTCAATTTTTGTTTTTACCTTGATTTGTATCTTCTTTAACGTATTTACGAAATTTGAAAATGAGTAAACCGCTATTGCCTCTTATTCATATGAATTGCCAGAGTCAAAACGTTTGAAAAGTCTGGGTAACACTCGCCAAACTCGGCCGATTCCGTTCATCCATGAAGAGTAGCGGATTCACCCGAGGATTGCCGATTGTGTTAATGTGTAAATAACGGTACCGAACAGTAGCAAACTCTCACGCAACTTCAGTGAAAATTTATTCTAGTTTGTAATGAATTAAGCAAAAGCTGAAGCCATGACTACTGGGTATACTGTACAACAACCATGATGGATATGTACATCAAAAATATTTGTGAGCAAGAATCGAATGTCTCTTTTTTAATGGTGTACATTCATTATCGTGGCTAAACCAAATACACATCTTGAGTCAAACATAAGATGCAATTACATAATACTTGTAGTTCCTTAGATAGTATTGAAATTGAAATCCAATAGAAAAGAAAGATTCGAATGAATATACATAACAAATCTGCTTAATTAGCTGAAGACTGGAATGTATTTTCGTAAATGACGCTGATTTTATCGCGCAAATCGTGATTCCAAATTTACCCTCATCTCGTACATTCTAGATCTAGACCAAAAAAATTGGGAAGTCATATATTTAAGTTTTAATGCGTCCATTTATCCAACTATAATTGGTTGCTTGACACAAGCTGCCCATTGATCCCCAAAGAGTTGTTGGCAAGGGTTTTTTACCGCCCATATAATGTCGCACCTCATCCTGCACTAAACTTCCAAATTTAACGTCCCTATTTCAGCTGGGTATGGCTGTGTATGTATACATCCCACATTGTCAAACGGCCTACCCGAAGCATGGTCCTATTCTAGGTTCGGTAATGTCCGATTTACTATACTTCCATATCACAGTCTACCCATTGCGGTTATTCTCCATTTGGCATTCTGATCGATCCTGCTATTAAGGTTTATCTAGAATTCTTCATCGAACTTAGCATACACAAAAGTCTGAATATTTACTTTGATTGGAAATTTTAGAAATATATATGAAAAATTAGTGTTGACTCAGATGTCACGATTCACCGAGCATTGAACTGAGTTGGTGATGTGGACATATATTTCTTGCTAAAGTTGTATGTGTGTTGTTATCTTTGCATGTATATTATGTATTACATGATTTCAGTTTAAAAAAACAATACAAAATTTCATCCTCACCGTTCAACGAGTTTCGACACTCTCTAAATAATCATGTAAGTTGAGTCAAAGCATAATTACTTATAATAAAAAAAAATACATGGTTTGGGCTACGACATTTTGGTAATTTAGTAAGGCTGGATACACAAACTAAACATTCAACTATTTTTAAGAATTACAATGATGATAAAGAACAAATAATGCAATCATCAGGAATCCAATAGTGATAAAAACAAAAATATATAACCAAAGTGTCGAAACTAACATGACTTTTGTAGTCCTTATCATTGACTTCGTCAGGAGAATCCTTGGTTTTTTAACTTTTTAAAGACTGGACGCTTTAAACATTTACCAGTTATTTGAACATTTCCATTTGATCTACATTTACCAGTATTGCACCTTTCATTGCTATCGTGGGCCAGCCATTGGATATTTTTGTGGGACCAAGTGGATTTAAATCGAACAAAATATTTATTTTTTAATGTTGGTATGCAGACTTATTCATTTTGCGCGGCCTTTCAAATTTGTACACAATTATATACTGATTTAGTGGACAGAATATTTATTTTCATCCTGTTTTGTGCGAGATTTTTTTTTTCAGCTCTTACAAAGCAAGCAAAATCATTTAAAACATCCACTACTCCTCTCCAGAAAATCATATGATAGTCCCTCTATAACTTTTGTTTTCCAATTTGATTTGAATAAAAAATGAGATGTGATATGATTGCCAATTAGACAACTATCCACCAAACTTCAAATGCCGTGGATGTAAGCAATTATAAGCAATCGTAGGGCCTTCAACAATGAGGAAAACCCATACCGTATAGTCGGCTATAAAAGGTCCCAACATGAAAAACACGAAACAACTCAATTGAGAAAACTAACGGACTAATTTATAACAAAACAATTTATGAAAAACAAATATGACAGACATGAACCAACGACAACCACTAAAGGCTCCTGACTTGGGACAGGCACATAAAGAATGTGGCAGGGTTAAGCATGTTTGCTGGTGCCAAACACTCCCTCTTACCTGGAACAGTGGTGTAGCAGAACAACACAGAACAAACTATAAAAATCAGTTGAACAGAGCTTAACTCATCAGATCGATACAAAGAAGAAAATCATCTAACAAAAACACAAATTGGACGTGGCGGGATATTCATACATCCCTAAAAACAAAAAGGACACAAAGACACAAAATACAAATCTGAGGGTACTCGCAATTACTGACTGCAAGTTCAAAGCCAATAACAACTGATAAAAAATCATGTATCAAAGACTAAAATATCAATCAGTACACATCCAACATCCAATGAATTTAGTGTAAAGACGTCATTAACAGTCAGAGAAAAACATGACCTTGTGCAATGCCAAAATATAGGTATCGCCAGATTGTAGTAACGTGAATGTGCCTTTATATATAATAATAATATTAAGTATGGTTTTAATTTACTGATTACAAAATCAATATTTATACCAATAAAACCATTATTCAAAGATTTAATTGTAACCTTTTAGATAAGGATTGTTAAGTTTACCCGGGTCGTATCTAAGTTTCCGGGCTCGGTAAACAACACCGTAAAAATTAGGATGAAACGTTTTATTCCCCTCATGAGATGGAAATGAAACTTTCGTTTGGAACAATGGATTTTACCAGAAGAGAGTGTGTCGCCATGTTGTTCGAATGTTCAATACGTTTATACTTATCAGTAGAAATGTTCTCTATGGGAAAGCCAGTGCTCAAGCTCAATGTTCCATCATCCCATTCAAATAATCAACATAGCTGCATATCTCGAAGATTTATTTCCTTTTATCGATCGTCTGGAAAAATAAACCTCCTTGTGATGTACGTTATGGACATACTTCCGCGTAATTGAGCATTGATATATAAGTACTTTGGTGCCAGAAAAATTCCAAAGTTTTGACGTTTAAGTAATGCGATGTTAATGAGATATGACGAAGTAAAATTGAATAACTTCAGTTAAATTTACAGGTACAATAAACGCCAAAATAAACCAAAAAATATTCTCGTTTGGCATTTAAGATTTATTTCTAATCTCATTCAATTGTCCGTAGATATAGCTTTATGGTTCAGAATGCAAACACTCGACACATAACACTTGACACGTATTTCCATTCCAGAAGTTACTGATATGAGAACTGTCAGTTTCAGGATAATTCTGGACTATGACACGTGTACAATGACGTACAAGTCTTAACACTATGAATTGAGTTCCTGGTGAAGACGAAGTCAACACTTACAAGCCGAAACAGTTGATGATTCCTAGACATATAAATGCGTAAGTAAAACGGACAATATATAAAATTCGCAGACTACAAATTCTTTTGTAATTGCAGGTACGTTTTAACATAATAAATTTCAATATATATCGTTCACAGTAATAAATTTGGATATCTTTTACCATTTAAATTTTGAGGATAAAACATCGCTTGATTAGTGATTTTCTAAAAAAAAAATCAGTAATTATAAACTCTTCTTGCAATGCAAGTACAATGATGGATAAAATTATCCAAAATAGAAAAAGTCAAAGGTGCTTTACTTTTCTTTTGTAACTCAATCATAAGGTTCATAAAGTTATGTCAAAAGAAAGTGGATTAAAAGTACGTAACAGACTAATTTTCCTTCTTACTCAAGACCTTCTTTTTATATTCAATTATCTCCCTTGATTTTTTTGCGACACACTTTTAGTATTCGAATAATAAAGTTCCTTGTCCTTTTGTATTTACATTCAAAACGTGTCCTCAAATTCCCATAGCGGTGAGATGCTTATGCTGTATGTGCAGCCGGTGTAATTTTCGTGGAATAAAGCTGCTCATTGAATTCAAATCAGCTCTACTTTTAATTTGATTAATTTTGGGCGAAAGTTCTTCAACGCATGACAATTGTTTACCTAAACCAATAGATTTGTATATACCGATTTTTATGTTGGGGTTCAAGTTGCTCAATCTTCAGTGTTTCTGTGTAGTCATTTGCCTTTTTTCTCTTTGCCTTTGGCCGTGTTGGTGTTGTCTGTTTTATTTTCAAATTAAGGGCTTTTATTGCTCAGATGTCATATTCTATCTTTTCACAGACTTTAGTAATAAAATTTATAGAAATAAACTAACTGAACGTGAAAAGAAATCTTGAATACCCAGGGGGTATCATTTTGTGAGCTTTGCTTGCAGTACCTTAAGTTTAAATGAGCTTTAATAAGCCGAAGTTCTTTTGGTTAAATACTAGTATATTTAACTTGCTTATCAATCTCGGGATTATCAACAAGTACATCTGCTTTTATCATTACAAATGAAAATTAATTTTTCCGAATATTTTACTCTCTCTTTCTGAAGTTTTTTGATGAAAGACGATTCAGTGAAATAAAAGATAGGCGATTAGATTGGCGCAGTTGGTACCCATATGCATTCCAATGACTTGACTATATATGATTTAGTGTATAAGGCGGGTGGATCATAACTGTCCATAACTACATGACCAATATAATTTATAGATTTTCACCAGAATTTGTTATATCAAAAAAATAATTTACACCTGTTTTCTGCTAATGACTTGAATAGAAAGATTACTAATGGCAGAAGTACACTTGCTAGAAGCTGGAAAAAAGCGGGATTTATAAACAGTTGTGTGTAATTCATGTAATCAGTATATTATTGAGACACTGTGGTATTGACTAGTCGTTTGATGATGTTCAGTTTGGACTAAGTGGTTTTCTATTTCGTCTCTTTCTGATATTAAATTGGTCGAAACTAAAGTTTTTGAGTTTTGAATTTCTTCGTGTTAAACATCGATTTGATAGTACTTACGACAAACAAACACAAGTTTATCTATGAACTTTAATCGTTTATTACTTTAATGACATTAAATTGTAACTTGACTATAAAAAAAGGAAATAAAGTACAAACCTTTTCCCCTAGTTCTTATTATGGACACTACGCTGCTTTGTTGACGAGACAACTGTGTGAAATCTGGTCGAATGTATAGCGGTCGATATTAGAATATTGCACTGTTCGTTTTAAAAATTAATTATTTCCAGTAGTTTTAGCTTGTTTTCATTGACTGCAAGCATTATTTGATATGGTTGTTTTTTTTTAAATTGTTAACAGTATTGAGGCTTTTGTCATCTGCAGTACCAGTATTATAGAATTATAGAGTAAATTTATTAACATTGTCCTTGTACCTTTTGTTATTCAACTGATATATAAGAAGGGGGAAGTTGAGTACCAAAGAAACTTACTCAAAGGGTGTCACGTGTGGAAAAGGAACTGCTAATCCGTCCGGAGCACCTGAGGTCATCTTCAGTTTTTGGTGGTGTTCGTGTTGCTTAGTCTTTAGTTTTTTATGTGTTCTCCTTTGTAGACTGTTTGTCTTTTCGTCGTGTTATGTTTTTTGTCATGAAGTTGCCAGTGTGTTATCGACTAATGAGTTTTAATATCCCTTTGGTATCCTCTGCATCTCTTAATGTGTCTGAAACCTCATCAATGGTTTCAGCTTGATGTGTTTCCCTATAGCGACTGTGCTGTTGACGGTTGATCATGGCCGTCTGTATTTTATTCGACGTTTGGCTAGACTCAGCCAGGCGATTTAGAGCTTGACATATGGTGTTGACACGTGTTGCTCAACCTTTAGTTTCTGTGTGGTTCGTCTTATATATTTGCCTTTTCATCGTTTTTATTTTGCCATGGTAATTTCTGCCTTCCTTTTAGTGTATGAATTTTGGCAGATGAAATATATTATCCAACTTAGGCCTTTAAAGAAGTGCTTTTCTGCTTGGTGGATGAGTAACTGACAATACACAACAAGTGGTACCGAACCAATACACGTATGATAACGACACATATATTTAGATTAAAAATAATTATGTGCGCTCGGGACAGAAAGTTTCGACAGCCAAATACATATACGATATAGGTAAATTGTCTGTAAAACATAAAGTATTTAAGGAATGACTGTAATTTTTTTCTGTCTATGAAGAAATAACATAAAAAATGTAGCAGGTTATTTTTAAGTGGGCACCACATATTTTATGTTATTTCGAATAGACAGAAAAAATATTAAAGTCATTCCTTATAATTTAATTCTAAAAAGGAGGAGTAAATAATTATAAAAACGTTGATGACGTCGCGGTCAAATGACAAAATTATGTCTATGAGCTGATAGACAAAACACTTTCAGCCAATCAAAAGACGTGTTACATCCAAAATTAAATTATATTGAAATAACGTCAGAAACAGACATAACGAGGTTATTCGGAGCTTTTGTCTTGTTTGATAGAGTGTCAAACTTTTTTTTTTCAGTCAATGTAAGTGTATATTTTTTTTATCCTGAAATTTTAAGTTGATGCTTGCGATAAAACCTCAGTGTTTTAATTCTAAATTGGTGTGTCTGATTTTTAATGAAATTGACATAGCTTAAACTGAAGTCCCAAATGATTTGTGACGTAAACAGTAATTTTAGTATTACCGTGCGCTCAAAAGAAAAGCAGGATAACAGGAAATACAGTTTAATTAGTGTACCTATTATTTGTACAGTAGCAGACTGATTGCAGGCTACTAGAAAATAGAATTATATGGCGCACGTCACCAAACAAACCTTAACAAAACAGCCAAATCAGCTTTTTCAGTGAGAGCTGCAACTTGAGCTTAAATATAAATTATTATGTTGTAATATACACACGGTTTAAGATTATACTTGATACTTTTATTGCTCTATTTAAACGTTTCACTGTTTATGCAACTGATCGAAACTTGTTCTTTAATAACAAGTATATATTATGTTCATCTAAATTTTTCATAATTAGAGTGGTTTTTACATTTCAACTTTGTTTTAGATTCACCCATGAGGGTGTTAGCGCGATTAAATGTATCTATTTACACATAGATATTATGGTTGATGCAAAAAGATAGATTTCAATATTTTAGCAGCAATTTGATCATATTTTGTGTTAAGCATCATAAATGCAGGATATCCTAGTGTAAACATATGTTTTCTTCGCCGTTAAACGTTATTTTGCCTTGTGCACTGTTCACGTTTTACACAATACCGCCATTAGGCAGATAATTCGGTTAAACTTGTAAGTAGTATCTCATTTCACATTTTCATTAACATAGATAATAAAACTTTTTCCAACAAAGGTAATAAAATTATAAGCGTAACTTCTTTTACCGCTGATAGTAATAAACTCAACAAATAACTCAATACAACTGCCAAAGACTTAAAAATAGGGGGAGAACCCGTTATGTCTTCTTTTCATTCACTTTTCTAAAATATTTCAATAAATTATACGTTCTCTCAATAAATTGCGTTGTGGATAAAAAAAAACTTTGCTTGCAAGTAAAAAATAATTTACTACGAGTGAAGTTCGTATATACATGTATATCGTAAATTATTTTAAAGAAATGTTCGTCGGTTGACCAACATTTCAGTTATCAAAAATTATTATGTTCTACTAATCGTAAATAAAATATGTATGTTTCTGGATATGATTTACATGATGTTTGCCGTCACAGTAGAATTATAAATCTTGATGTGCATGTAATAAACAATCTAAAAACATTTGAAGAAATCGTAAAATCGCAACATGTTGCAAGGCTACATATTTATTGCCTTGGCCTCGGGAATAATTCGGTAATTTATTTCGGGTATTTTATTCTCGTAAACTGTACTTCCTAGGCGGTAAAACCGTGACCACACATTTAAATTGTTTTCCCTGCCCCTGAGGATAATTTCATTACTTTTAATCACATTATTTGTTTTATACAACTTTACTTCAACTCTTTTTTTCTGAGAAACATCATACTTTATCTGTGTGACGGAAACTCGTAAATATGACTTTGGAATTTTAACACTATTCGTAAATCATGCTAGTGCTTAAGCAGGTGATTTTTTTCAAATGGAAACCAATTGGATATAATTTCTGGTCACGTGATTCCAATTTTTTTTTCAAACATACCAAAAGACGTCAAAGGTGGTGAAATTCCCATTCATTTATTATCTTCGGGATTTTATTTTTATTATTTGCAAAGTCACCAGTGTTTGTTTTATGTATCATATGTTTTATGTTTATTCATCGAACGGATAATAGCAATGATTCTGGAACAGACACGGGGATACCCGAATGTTGAACACGTGGTGAGTGTTTGTTTACTATTTGCTGATTTTATATAAATTTAAGCAGATGGGAGTTGAAATTGAAACAAACGGGACATTAGCCAGAACATACTTTTAAATAAGCTCTTATGATTTTCAAGTGTCTGGGCTTTTACATCTTGAAACAAATAACTTCATTTCGTAAACAAGTAGTACCTGTATTCTAAAATGTTGTAAACAAATGTATTAATTGATACATAGTTCACAGGTGTTTAACCGCATGTTGAGGAAGTAGTAATATACATAGGTATATATAATTCATTTTCTAAACATTAAAGAATATATATATATATATATACATCTCTAAAGCCACCATTTAATAGTGGTTGGTTAAATAACAAAGATAAATACAGTTTTATTTTTTATCATTTTTTTATTAGTTTTAATATTAGTTTTCACTGCTAGGAGACAACCCTTTGATTTGAGGTAAGGGGGCATAATTAAGAATTTTGAAAAAAAATCCATGATTTGAATTGTTAACATGATTAACAATGAATTTTCACGAAAACAAAAATCGACAAAAATGAACTCAAGAAAAAACAAATTAAAGTAATACAAACACAAGACAAATTTTGAAAAGCCTAAATTATACCATGTAAAAATCAAGGATCTAAAATCACTTCCACCCCCCCCCCCCCCCCTCCCAAAGCCCGATAAATTTCTTGGTTCCATAGCTTTCAGATTAGAGAATCGCTAAACCTCTACAATTGTGTTGCGATGTTTTCATTTAGATTTATTTAGACTGAAATGTTTTATAGTTTCATGACAACAACAATTCCGTTAAAGTCCCCCTTTTTTTGGCCTTGTTCTTTGTGGCCTTACTATGAGTTCAAATACTGCAATTAAAGTGCTATTCCCTTGCTCTATGGTTTGCCAAGTACGTGTGGAAATTTATGACATGAATTATTACATCAAGGCCGTTCTTTTTCGTTACAACGATGTGATTATTATTAAGGCCAAATGAATTCGTCTAGTGAAGTAGCAGTACATTTGGAAAAAAACAATGCATACTCAGAATTCTACGTACGATATTGGGCTATTGTACATTTGTAAGAAAATTTTAACATTACAATGTTGGGGTCCAGGCTCAAAGAATGCAATTTTTTTTTCATTTTCATCTGGGTTTTTTTCAAAATTATTACACTAGGTAATGGTCATTTCTGATCCTTTTGTATCAGGTATGTCTATGTCTTGAAACGTCTACTGTCTTATAACCGTCTCATCGAATTTTCATCCTCATATTTTCTTGACCAATTATTATGTAGTATACACAGTCATTTGTATCCACATTTTACCACTAGCCAACATGCGACGGATTACAGGCCAATAATGGTAATTTGAAGGTAACTGAAAGTGCCGAGGCAGTTTTATTCATTAAAAGTAGACTTATATAAAAAGTCTATGATTAAACTTAAATAAGCTGTTTGAAAAATTCAAAGATTAAAATAATAAGTGCGAGGAAATATTCTTTAGTCATTAAACTTTCAAATTTGATTAAAAAATATTGATGGCACGTATGGAAAATACATATCTTGAATTTTCCCAGACGAAATATTAAAATGACAGCGTATAAGGTCAAGAACAATAAAATCGTATTTTATCTCATTTTCTTGAAGTAGTAATAAAACTTTCATATTGAAAATGATATGTGAGATCGTAAAGTACTAGCAAACCTTGATAAGCTACCAGATCCATAAACGATCCTTCATAAACAAGTGATCTGGTTTATATGGTAGAGGCAACAAGCCCGACCGAATCGGTAAGTTTGTTTCATTTTTTTAATCGCAAAATTAACATTTGAATTAGAAATCTGAATATCAGACTTTATCTTGGCATTGTCAGTTTATTCATTTTATACTTGTATCTTCATTAATAAGTGCTTAAGCATAGTTGATGTATTCTTATGGACAGTCAATATAGATTTTACTGTCGGAACGATTAAAGTAAAGACAGTTTTCGACAAAATTTATTATTCAACTTCTTGCAGTATGCTAGTACATTCAACTGACTTGACAAAATGTCTCTTTTAGTGTTTACCGAGGCAAACATATTCGAAAGTTAGAAACAGACTCAAAGGTACAAGAGAATGAGAGATAAAGAGAAAGAGAAATAGTAAGCCAAATTATCCGGTTAATGAATCACACTTTTTCAAGACCTATCGAATTTGATGGCTTGAGAGCTATTATGGTGCACAGAAAGAAGTTTTCTCTTGTTAAACATTGCGTCCACATCCTTAATGGTCAATAAATCATATTTCATTTAAAACCTAAAGGTGAGCGAGAGAGTAATTATCCAGTTTAGTAGGAATCTTAACTTTCAAAGATATAGGCATCTGCTGGCTAGCAGCGCCTTTCTCACTCACGTCCAGTCTTCAAAGATTAAGATGTTTTAATATTTAAAGAACTTAATTATGAATAAAAAAAAAACAAGCGGTTTGTTCAAAATGTGTGTGAAGCCATAGGAACTTAAGTTATTGTAACGCTTAAAGCAACAATGCAATTAAAACACAAGAACTCATGTAGGTACCCTAATTTGATATTCTTGCACCTCCCGTTTTTGTATTTTTCCTTTGTAAGATCATGGAAGTATTGTCAATATAATACTTTCATGGTAAGTTGTATGAATATTAAACCTGTCTATTTGTCTATATAGCTGAATTATCACAATAAAGGGGTTTAACTATCTTTAGGGGATTAATAAACTTTAATTTGATAAACAATGTGTCCACTTCCTGAATTGTAAATATTCCATGTTTATGACATTGTGATGCATCATTCGGTTGGTATTTATTATATATGCAAAAGTGTGAAGGATTCACTTTGTGTTAACTCTTGAATTGGAAAACACAAAGTATTATGATTCTTCAGTTTATTGTAAGACATTAGTGTACGATTACATAGTCAAAGTTGTCATAATTTTGTTTTTGTTATAAAAGTTAAATTCTCACATGGACAAATGTTAAAAAAAGCTGACCAAAGGTACAGTAGACAATAAAGGTATTCTTTTTAAAACGATTTCAGAATTACTATTTCAATTTGTGATTTTAAAGACCAAATATCCCCCCAAAAAAACGTAACTAGTCATTGTAAAAATGGCGGAATTAGTTACATCAAGTTCAAACTCGAATTTCTTTCAAAGACTACGTCGCCTTCCTTGGTAAAAGTAAAGTACCATAAAATATATTTGCCCTCTTCAGGAAAGTTCAAAACGGTTGTAAACATGACAGTTGTCCCACTCGAATATTTATATGACAAGTATTTATTATCTAATGATAGTTTTTAAATATTTACAATGCAGTGTTGCGACATGTTTTATCTATTCCTTGTAAATCTAGTCCTCTTTGATGCATTTTTGCTCAACTGTTGCCATAGTATTACCATCCAAGGTACTAGTTTTATTATTTGTATTGATAAGACAAACATACTTACTGCAAATCGTATTTTCTGTTAGTCTTCAGTACTGTTTTTCTTAAATTTTGCCGTTATTTTCTTATCAATATTATGTTTGACACTGGGCGGAGACATTTATTTTACAAAGAATGGGTTAAAAAAATCAATGCATTACAATACTCCCTTTTGTTATAAAAGTCTGTTACTTTTGTTGTAAAGTATGTTACTTAAGGTATTAAAGTCAACACACACATTGTACTGTTTTCTCTGTTGGATATTGTTTTATTGAGCGGACTAGACTTTCCCGAAAACTTTTACACGTTTTCAAAGTACTGATCCGTTGGAACTTTAGAGCTTCACATATTTTTGTGTAGACACCCGTCTATTGTTGGTTGTCTTATGTTAATATATATGCTTCTTTACCGTTCGGTTGCTGTCTCTTTGACATATACTAACGATCTCCTTTTATTCATAGTACTGTATATTTGAAGAATGTGTAGCATGATTAACAGTGAAAGGTAACCTTTAAAATGCCTACTTTCACAATAACATAGTGTAACAGATAACAACAGCACCTATCTTTGTGAACGAATGAGTCTATTCCGAGAAATGGGTCAGCTTGACAAATAAGAGATATATAAGTGAGAACTATGGCGATTGCACAATATCATCTTTTATTTTTGTACTATTTATTACATTGAATCAACCTGGAAGTATAACTGTCGATATTAAGGTGTAAGAAGGCATGCTTGATTTCTATACTAACAAATTATATTCTTATATTGTGAACTTTCCATTTCCATGTAGCAACATCCCAGTAGCGTCTGTATATTGAGTATATATCTACCACTTAATACAATATTTTAGAGTTTGTGTTTTCTATCATAATTTCGTTGATAGATTGTTGATGCTTACAAAACAGCAATTGAACCGAGTGGTAAAATTGAAGTCATCCATTCAAATGTTTTACGAACGCAATCACGAGTTAGTTGAAAGCTTTTGGAAAGTTGCGTAAGTAACAGGTAACTACGGATATGTTCGTAACTATAGAATTGTGTCCCTTTCTCCTATATAATGAAATCACCGAATTAGAATTATCACCGAATTTGTTTACCATATCCAACATGACGAGTGACACACGTGGAGAAGGATCTGTTTACCTTTCCGCTAATTCCCGGTTGTTTTTGTTTTGATTTTTTTTTTGGGGGGAAGGGTGGTTCATGTTTTCTATATAGTGTTTTGTGTGTCTGTTTGTCTTTTCGTCACTTTCCGTTTTTCGCCATGGCGTTATCAATTTCCTTTCTACTTATGAGTTTGAATGTCCGCTTGGTATTATTCCGCCTCTATTTCAACAGATAAGTAATTTGAACAGAAGCTATGCTAATTCTTTGGTACGGTATACTTTAATGTTGTTGACTCGTTAATACATTTTTTCTTTTTATTTGATTGCGTTCTTTTATTCACTGTTTGCTATTCAACTGATCGAGATAAACGGGGTGGTGTTTCGTGCTTTTGAAACTAGTGGTTAAAGTTTTAATCCTACCATTTTATGGATCGGATCGGAATTCTCGTGAGTGGTTGTCTTTGTTTATAGTTTTGTGTTTATTTAAGAATTTGGTTTGGATGGTAGATTTGTGGTTGTTCAAAAGCTGTCGTCTCGAATCTGGCAACATTGACAAAGGTCAAATGGTATATGCATGTTCTTGTTCACGACTTCAATGTGATCATGTGACATCTATAGATGTTGTTACTGGTTCTATTGTGTTTAAAGGTGCTGTATGCCTAATTCGTACTCAAAATCTGCTTTGATTAACATAAAAATCGTTTTTACTTCTCAACCATCTAGCACTTTGATGATCATTTCTGTACACGAACTAAGGTTCCAAAATATATTTATTCTAGGACGGAAAGTTTTTAACAAAGTAATATCCCAGCACAAAAAGAAGCAGCGAAATAAAACTAGCATCATCATTTTCATCTGTTTTAGTTTGATACTGTTGGTTTTGTAATCACTTGTAGTCCGAATTATTATGCATGCAGTTGTATTGTCAGTTAAATATTTCTTATTAATCCAAACGCGTTCTGATTCCGTATTTAGTATGTGCCAACGTTGAGTATATTTACAATTGGTTTTTATGTTGTACTAAATGTACCCACTGTTCTATAATCTTGATAATATTGTAGTATTCGAACTATACCAAGGGCAACACTTGAACTTTAAAGTGGTATTGAGAAACTGTCTTTTTAAATCAACATCACGTGACTAAAAAGTAACAATTAGCGATAATTAGAAAATGATTTAAAATAATTCATATTAGAATAGCTGACGTTGTGTGTTTACCATCTGCTAATTGAAGTTTAAACCGACTTCTTTTGTTCAAGATCATAACAAAAACCTATTTTCCCTGTACAAAAGATGCATAGCAATTTTCGTGACAATCTGTAATATTTCAGCTTTATTTTTGACCGGCTCACCTATCGATTATTAGCTGTCTTTTGTTTCGTATTGTGTGTACATTTCAAGGGGTTCGTTAGGGGTTTGCAATATGCTGTTTTTTTAATGTTAAATACCATTGGAGTTCTTTTATTCGATTCCTTGGTATAAATGTTTCAAGCATGCTTCAACGAATTGTTTTAGCGGATGTAACCAATATTTATTGGATGTCCTCTGTAGAAATATGTTGAAATCTACTTTGGCCTTTTCATTTCTTATCGAGATATCATTTTTGTTTTCAATAACAAAGCGCTTTATGTTTTATACTGAATATGACCTAAATTTGAATATTAATTTCAGTTGTATTGTTATTGCGATGTGATCAGTTTCTGATAACTTTCAAACGACTGAAATTGTCTTTGGGAACAATAATTCTGATTGAAGGTTCGTTGTTTTCATGCAAGTGATGTGACTCACCGTTGTTGTCAAACTTTAATTGCAGAATGATTTTGAAAAAGGACATTTCCTTATGTTTTCATTCAAAACAGTATAATTTTTTTCTCACGAAAGAAACATTTATTACTTAAAAGTTAGTGGTGTTGTGTCTAATATGGACCTTCAGTAGCCCCACTCACAGACCGGAAACAGCGATTAACTGATTTTCAAACATTCACATAACTAGCCTAGGAATTTTATTAATTATACTTCCGTTTAGACCAAATTGTAGAACATTGTTCAATGTTTTTGGCAACCAAGTTCTCTTTGAACGGTTAAATATCCTTTCTCATCGTGGTTTACCGCTAAAAGTTATGGAAAGTGGTTTCGGACAGATTAAACGAATACAGTAGACCAGGAGAATTTGTACATCAGTGAGTATGAGTTTGTTAGGGTACCAGTTTCAAAAACGATTTATCACACCCATTTTTGTTCATATTGAAACTGTAACTGAATATTGCTTATTACCACGCAATTATTTACGCATATCATTATAATTTGTGCATTACGAATGCGATCATCTTTTTCATCATTAAGAGTAATTTCAGGAGTAAAATGTTTTTAATTTTTAACACATCTACGAATGTATCTTATGAGACATTTATTCGTATAGGTATCAGACAAGTCTTTTGCGATAAAAGAACTTTTTTTCGTCAAAATGAAATAATTGTCGTAACAGTCTGTAAAACAGAAAGGAGCATGCTGATCAAAATAGAAAACTAGTTGTAATATTACCCACATCTATTGTGAAGTCTTGAGTTCATATTTTTCATAAACAATCTTTGAATTAACGCATACAGATTGTTTTTATAGTCATGATAAATAGCATTTGCAGAGAAAGTAAACTTGCAATGGAAATAGCATGCACAGACTGTTCTAAATATAAGGTGAGTATTAAGCATAATGGTTATATTTGCTTAATTGAGCTGTAGTATCTCGTGTCAAAATGTAATGTTTGCAGATAAGTATTTACCACCATGATTTGATTGAAAGTTGGGATAAGAAAAAATGAAGAAAAAAAAAACACACTTTCGTTTCACAACTTATTGAACTTTCGTAGTGCCATCAATAGCAAAAATGGCGGATGGTAACTTTGTATCTTTAATTTTATAAACTGTTTACATTATTGCATTGGTTACGCCTTTCATTTTCTTTGTATATATCAATAATTCAAATGTGTTTTTCTGTCTTCGGCCATTGATCGTTTTTGATAGTCTAACTATATGAAACCCTGAACTAATGTCTTACTTCAGCTAACTGTTCTTTATCAAAATGGAGTAGGAATTGAATATGCTACATTTTTTTGTAATGACGAGTTTAACTGAGCTGTAGTATCTCGTATTTGAAAATGTAATGTTTGCAGAAAAGTGTTCATTTTGATACCATGTTATCCTGATTCTATTTAAGGTCGGGTTAGGAAACGTGAAAGAAGTTCAAATTATCTCAACTTATCGAAATCTCTTCATACAATCACTTGTAAAATTTGCGATTGTTATTTTTGTATCTTTAGTTTTTGAAACTGCTCACATTATTGCATGAGTTGTGATTTGCATTCATCAATAATTTAAATGTCTTTTTGTCTGTCTTCCCCCATTCATTGATATGGATAGTCTTAATTTCATAAAAACCTGAACTAATGTCATTCTTCAAGTAACTTTTCTTTATCGTACTGGAGTAGGACTTGGATATTCTTTTTTGTTGGCTTCTTTCTCAGATTTTTTTGTATGTTTGTTTTAATTTTTTAGTCAGTTGTGTTGTATGTCGGTGATGTATGTTTACACAGTTTTGGCTGCTGGATCCCAATTATTGTCACCTATTATGTCTGTTAGGGTTGCTCACCCAATTTGGTCAATATAATGGAACTATAAACAATTGTCATACAAGTGGGTGGTTTTTCTTCGGAAAATGCCTGTTCCAAGTCATGATATATACATAATCTTTAAGGGAGCTACCATTTGATTTTTATGGCGGGGGGGGGGGGGCTAGGATGAAATATGAAAAAAAGGCAGGATGAGCAACTTGGCAAAAAAAAAGGCAGGATGACAATTTATGTAAAAAAAGTCATGATAAACTAATAAAAAAAAAAGGCAGAACCGATTATAGTGAAAAATAAAAAGGCAGGACAGAGATTACAACTAAAAATAAAAATGCAGGACAAAATTTTTCATCCTAGCCCCCCATAAAAATCAAATGGTAGCTCCCTAAAGCGTATACTAATGAATTCCGAAAGTATTTGATATATTTGGAGTTTGTTCACTAACTTCAATCTTTACAGGTAGATTTTGCATTCTTTTTTAAAGCTTTGTAGTTGTTGCACATTTTTATGAATATTACACACTGAGATCTGCTTCATCACATTTACAAAGTACTGTTGGTTTTATTAGACGAATGAGGGAGGATTAGATGATAAATTTAAGACCCATACTATAGGTAAATAAACTTAACACACGAAAGTTGTACTTTGGACAACAGCATTTTAAGAAGATATGATTATCGACTGAGGATCGAGTTCGCATAGTTTATTCATATTGGATTGAATTCCTAATATTTAGTTTTATATGTAAGACCAACATAACTTGATATGTCAAAAACACTTTTATGTGCATTCCATTGTTTGGTTTAGGGTTTTGCAGTCATTTTTTGTCCTTGGTCGAATTTCTATTTTTAGCTAGTTTTAAAGAAGAAACGCTCCCTGTAATCATGAACTTGTACTAGTGTCATATTTCCACACTTATCGGACTTCTGGATATATTTTACTGGATAAGAATGAACCCTGACTGGCATATCTCGTTTTGAATATTAAATCAGTCTTTATTGTTGGTTTTGGTTGATGCTTCTAAACCTTTTTGGTCTTACAGTGAAGTAGTTCTATTTTGTTCACTTGTTTCAGGAATGTTTCGTTTGCATGGTTGAATTGCAGGTATGTGTAGTCCTCTGTCATAAAATACTCAACTTGTTGACGCACATTTGACAACTAAATTTGGAGTTGATTGTGAAACTTACTGGTTTTCTAGTTTGAGTTGTGATTTGATTTTCGTGTATAACCGTTTATATGTTGCTTTCTTAGTCTTTATGTGATCATTTTGAGCGAAGACGGGTTGTTTGTCTCTGTCATGACCTGATCACATACTGTCTATTCCATTTGATCTATTTCCAAATCTTAACTTACCTATACTTTCATCTCTCCCCTCATTTGTTTCAATTAGTTATTGTAACACCTCTGATTTGTCATTGACTTTACGACTTTTGTATTCTACGCATGTATTCTAGTATTTCATGTGCAAATTCAATGTGGATATAGTAATGAGTTACTATTTCGACTATTTGAAAATGCAAACAACGAAGACATGTTCCATATTAGAGACTTGAAGTGTCTACGTTTGTAGTTACCATTAGGTTTTTTTTTATAGCAAAAACGGAATATCTGTTTCATACATAATCAACAGTGTTTCATTTTTCTCAGTCACTCTATCGCATAGCTTCTATGTTTTTTGTCTACTAATTATCACCATGAAAAAAAGTATAACTAAAATACCGAACTCCAAGACAAATTCAAAAAGGGGAAGTCCATACAAACTGACAAAATAAAACGCTATCAATCAACGTAACAAGTGAAAAACAACTGCCATATTCCTAAATTGGTACAGGCATTTTCCGAAGAAAACAGTGAGTTAAACCTCCTACTTGTATGAAAGTTGTGTATAAGTCCGTTTTATTGACAAAATTGGGTGACCAACCCAAACAGAAAAAGAGAAGTGTTTACCCTTCTAGATAACGAGCTTATCCCCTCCTCAATTTTTATATCTCAATGTTTTCTGTGCACGTTTTTTTTAAAATGAGTCTTTCGTCTTTTTCGCTTTTGGTCTCATGTCTTCATTGTAAGATTGCTACTAATAATTGTTTGCTTTTAGAAGTATACAATGCCACCGTTTGATGAGTGGTTATTGTTTTGTCCAAATTTTACTTTCGATAGTGTTTTGTTTTTATCGTTTTGCATATTCTGAGTTTTTATTGATTGCCAGAATGTTTTATTTGAATTAGATTTAAGATATCTTCTGAACAATTCCATATTTTTTAGAGGAAAAAAGAAAGACAGCTTTGGTTTGTTCAAATTAAATGAAATGCACAATATGTCCTTGTAAACTTATTCACTGTCTCTACGCTTGTCTGTAAAATAAATAACATTCTAAGCAATAATAAAAAAAAATCGATGTTCCTGTAAAGAATAACTTTTTTAAAAATATAGAAATTATCCATTGCTTTCAGTTTGTACGGATTTTTTCATGGTTTATTATGCTTTCAATGAAAAGTAGTACATTTCATTTCCGGGTTATTTTATTTAACTAAAGTCTTCCTCGTTATTTTTTGTCATAAACAATTATTGTCGATGACATTTTTCAAATGTCATGTTAGTAATCTGTTTTCTATAGTATCAGGTTTGGATTGTGAGATATGCTGTCATTGCTTTTGTATCTTATGGTGAAGACTTTCAGATTCAATCATAGTAACCAAACGACATTGGTCAAAGTACTATCAGATTGCAAAGTCTAACACTGCTGATTGACTTTTTCCCCCGACAATAAAAGAGAGAAAAGACATTTATAAAAGTCAAAGAAACAGAGATAAATGCTATCAATGAACAAAGGTCCAATAAATATTATTATGCGACATTGGAGACCAAATTAAAAAGGTCAAAACTCATCAGCGATTTTAATGGTGAGATATAATGGTGATAATAACACAGGTTTAATTGTTAAAATTGTTACTTCAGACATCAAAACGATTGGAGTTTGCAGTAATGCCAAGTCTGTCGATAAAAATGAAATATTAAAAAAGACAAAAGTACACAATGTTTTTATTTTTCTCCCACAGTGCTTGTCTTATGTTATCAAGGCACTCTAAAAAAATAATTTGATTGATGTCTTGAATATAAGGCCAAACCCACAATAGCATAGGGTGTGCGATAAGACCAATTATTTCGCCAAAAAATCCATTTAAAGTATCGATCATTTATATATGGTGCATATTTTGAATGAATATATATGATTAAAATAAATTAAGAAATAAAGTCGATTAGGTAATCTTACAGTTTAAACCAAAACAGTCACTTAAATAATGTTCAATAAAATCAAACTTGAAGAAGGTTTGCATTTGAATTTATAGAATAAGTTGGAAAAGAAGACATCTTGTAGGAAACACATTTTGCACTAGACAGTTCAATATAACAACAGGTTAATATGACTGTGGTGCATAACAGTGATATAAGGGGTCTTAATTTAACTTCCGGTGGTGCAGAACAGTGATATAAGGGGTTTTAATTTAACTTCCTGTTTATACGGAAGTTAACATTGTCCAAATTAAAAAAAGGTTTCAGTCTAGCTTGTTTTATTGTAATCAAATCCTTATCCTCATAACATACATGACGGAAAAAAATGAAATGTCATTGTTTATAATTAGCAGACTGTTGTCAAGCGAAATGTAAAGGATGATTATCTATAGATCATAACACTTTGTGGTTTTAGACTTTTTGATACATATTTAATGTTAGTTGTACCTTTGAAACCTCAATGCAATTTCCTTTTAAAGATGTACCGGAACTTTGATATAGGATATAAAAAAACGTCACAGATGAAACTAAGAGTTGTTTAACAAGATGGCATGCGAAAAAAAAGTATTCACCTGCTATACATATAAAGATTAGAATGTGTTTTACAGCAAAAAGGGGCCAATTTGAGCTATTAAAATAAATGGACAGAGCTTCATCTTAAAATCCCTATTCAAGTGTACAGGGAATCTTCAATAGATTTCAATATATGGTTGAATGGACTTTTCATGAATGGTTATTTAGAAAACATTCATCTGTAATCTTAAAAGAGAGGCGAAAGATACCGAAGCTTCCTTTTAGCATACAGCAGAAACGATCATACTTGGGCTGAACTTTGCAAGTTGTATAACGGACATATATAAATAATCTATAATATTTGACTCTGTTAAAATCCATCAACGAAAACCTGTACGGAAAATGTAGTCTATTTTTTAAAAACTAGAAAAACACTTTAACATAAATCTAACTGAATTATTTCGTTTCAAAATGTCATTTACCTCGCATCTGAAAATATAGACATTTCTTGTTTTTATTTATTTTGTTTTTGTTTTTGTTTGTTTGTTTGTTTGTATGTTTGTTATATGTTCTTTCGTTTGTTTCCAATATGTATGCTAGAATGTCGTCCTTTTTCAAGAATGAATAATTAGGAGGGTGCCTTGTTTTAACTGATATATACCGACTCGAAGATAACATAAGGTAGCCATGGGTATATATTCTAATTTTTAGCATATTATTGTAGCATTTCATTTGTATGTTTCGAGGCTTTTTTGCTACATGTTTCAATGACGATATAGTACCCGGATGGTCTCTTCATTGTCATGTCCTGCAAATTTTATTCAGAGTTTCGGGAACTAAACATTATCAGAGATATTAGGCTTATAAATACATACTACGCCAGACACGCGTTTAATCTACAGAAGTGGCGCTTGAATCAAAACAGTTGCGGAGTTGATGAACATTGAAAACCAAAAAGTTCCAAAAAGAAGTGCCAAATATGGCTAAGGCTATCTTTGCCTGGGGTAGAAAAACATGAGTGTTTCGAATAATTCAATGATAACAAAAACAGCTGCTACATAAGTGAAAATGAGGTGTTGTTAGTAATTTTAAACTATGTTTTCGTCGGAAAAAATACTGCACCACATCAAGATTATGATAGTGTGTCAATTTCAAATTGCTTTTGATAATACATTTTTGCATTTCTCGTTTTTATCAGACTACTTGGACTTGTGAGGTTCTCTGAACTGTGATAAAAAGGAAGGATCCACGAATGATCGAAGTATTATGGTATATAAGTAGTAATAACATAAATGGTACCAATTCGTATGCACCAGATGTTCTATTTGAAAATTAATGTCTTTTCAGTAATGCTCGAGGCCAAAATATTTGATCTAAAATCTTATACAAATGTTGAAGAGCGGTTCAAAACAAATACGACCTAAAATATAGCCAAAAAAATGGTATTTCTTATTTAGTAAGTTAAACTGTCATAGCAAAGATCAGTGCTGAAAGAGATGTTTGCCTCCCAAATTATAAAGTGTTCAACATTTTCTGAATGCGTTCTAATTTTATCTATTTTCCATTTCATACATGTATTTTTGGTATAGTTTTTCGTATTGACTCGGTCCGGCATACTACTTTCATAGTTTTATGGCATGTATACCGTTATATTTTTGGAAATGTGTGCACTAATTTATGACAAAACAAATATGTGATCTAAAGAAATATCTAGTTAGGATATATAATTATAAAATATGAATATTTAGTCAAATTATGCAACCAATCTTTCCAAAATTGAACATTCAAAATGGTTACAAACTTTGGTACACTTTTGGGATTTGCAATTTCTTGACGAGTAATAGGTCATAACAAAGTGTTTTGTTTGATTAGGGAGTCATAATGTTGCCTCCCCCCCGATTTGAGGTTGGATTCTATTGCTGAATTATATGTTTTCTGTGTAATGTTTTGGAGACTGTTGTCGTTTTTCTTTTGGCAATGGTCGGTTTATCCTTCAAATTTTGGTTGTCCCATTGGTATCGTCTGTCCATTTTTTTCTTATATGAGAAGACATTATTCATCCTTCTGCAAGATAACTTAGATTCACCACACCCATTTATTATTTCAAAGGTATAGCTCAATCGTTATAGTTTTGTTTTAAAGGGATTTTCATTTGTCCAAATGTTACTTTCGGTTTCATTTTATCGCAGCCTTAATTGAGATCTTGAATCATCTCCTTGTTAACCCAAATAATCAGTCGTTATATTCTGCTGATCTAAGATGGCTACATTGTCCTCGCAAGTAGGAGAGGTCGATTACGGGGAAAGACTGAGTTATTCTGGTTATCTCCTTGTGTTATAACATGGACGTATCCACGATTACCTGTGCCTTCAAATTGTGGCCATTACAATGAGTATGATCTGAATCTTACAAAACAATTGTTGGTGTGTTGTTATAACATGATTCCCTGGAACTCACCTCTTTTCATTACAATCGGGGTTCATAAATGCAATTTCTCAATATAACTAAGCAACGGTGAACACGATGTTTATTGCAACAATGAAAATTAAGACACTAAAACAGGTGACTTAGGTTTAGCTGGCTATAAAACCAGGTTTAACTCACCATTTTCTACGGAAAACGTCTGTGCTTACTCAGGAATATGACAGTTGTTTTCCATTCGTTCCGTTGGTTGATATAGTCTAACGTTAGATTTTGTCAGGTATTATGGACTTCCCCTTTGTCGAATTTACAATGAGTTCGGTAATTTTGTTAATACCTTTTTAGTTGTTTTAAAAGAACGTAGCATTAAAATGATTTCGACGACTTTTTCCCAGCTGATAACTTGTCAGTTACATTCTTTTTCTTCTCCTGACACATTATTTTTTTTAGACATTCACAAATGTAATTCCCTACTACTTCCATTGGTCATTATTCAGACGACAGTAGTCATAGTAACTGCAGGATGTCGTCATATCTCTTGTTAATTTCATTCCTGCTGACTATCTTTGTCGGGACAGAATTGCAATTAATGTTCTAATATACACCTGTGCTCTAGGTCTGGTCTCCAGAGTAAAGACTTTTGTTTGATTCTGTCCTAAAATATTTATACCTTAAAACTTTAAAATACTTACTACGAAAATATTGCTCTAATCACTCGCCATTGCAAGGAGACAAAGATTATCATCAGATAAAGGACTATCGGAAGCATTCCAGGCAGACTTTGATTATTAAAGTATCAATTGATCTTTTCTTCAAATCTTAATTTGCTGTCTTTATTATTTTGAAGTTGTTAATTTGTGCTTTTTTATAAAGATATTTGCATTTTCTCATTTGAGTAACTTTTGTATCCCATTTTAGTGGAATTTGATTATACCATGTAACTAAGCATTTCATTTCACTATGCTTTGATTTCTTTATTATTCAACGAGCTACAATTTCTCAATATAACTAAAGAACGGTGAATCAGACGTTCATTGCAACAATGGCAATTTAGACTCTTAAACAAGTGACTTAGGTTTGGTAAGCACCATTGGATGTTGCTGGACTGCATAGAAATAATGCTTCGCCATCGGTTACTAGGACTACTGTCGTCTGAATAAAGACCAATGAAAGTAGAAGAAAGTGACATTTCTCAACGCAGAAAAATTTTCCGAAAATATGAAGAAAAAAAATTAAACTGACAGTTTGTAATTCACTGAAAAAATTCTCTAAAATGTGTACACGATTATGATCTTTTCAAACAATTGTTTCCTTCTTATCTCTTGATGTGTGTTTCAGGGTTCTGTCCCCTTTGGATACTTGTAATTAACTCAAGAGGTTTGGTAATCATGATTTTTAATCTTAAGTTACTAGTTATTATAATATGCATGAGTTTACAAATTTTCAATGTTTACTCCTTTGCAGGGAAGAAATCTTTTCGTTTATTGTTTTAAAGGCGCACATATCAAAGCTATTCCGAAGAAGAATTTGTATACTTACAGTTTCGTATTTTTGCGTGCTGCAAGGGAGGTAAATCAAAAATACTGTACGACATTTACATGTGTGTACATCATACTTAATTTGCTTACATCATAATAGCTTTTAATTTAGAACTCATCCAACATTTTTGAAATTAACGACCGTTGCTCGTCCAATCGGAACAGTTGATTCTGACATTAATGGAACAAGTTGCTAAGGGGAGGGCACTGTGGTCGGTCTTGTCAGAATCGTTCGATATCCAATTCATCATACTTTGTCTTGTCATGTTTTATATGTCCCAATTCCATTTTAAGAACTGGTATATTATTTCTAATTTTGCATTACTCATTATTGAAATCTGATGTCTCAAAACGGCAGCCCTTTATTTGTTCTAAATAAAAAATAATTCCCATTAATGAGTTTATTTGTGTGTGGTCAGGTTATCTCTGACCGTTTCAGAAAAGAATAAACATATTCTAGTATTTCAGAAATATTATTTTACTTAATTATATCTTTTCATTTCGTTTTTTAAACGTTTATATAAAACAAATGCCTGCGTGCATTGAAACATTTACTATAGATACAAATAACAACATATTAAGGATTTGATGTAAGAAAACGAAAGATTTCTAGAATGTGAAATTGCTTGAAAAATGGCTAAGTATATACACTATCTGTACTAAACTGAATTTATCTGAATGTATATCCCATTATTCGATACCTTATTGTTCAGCTTTGGTTGTTGTGTCTAACAATTATACGAGTATTCTTTTCTTTTCTCTTTTCTGTACTGAAAGATTGGTTTTGCTTTCATTTTGTTTATTCTGGATGAATTTATATTTATAAAGAGTGTTAATTATTGAACAAGATATAGCTTGTCTTTTATCATCAGCTTCACTCTTTGGCTTGTGTCATAAGCTTCATCACTACGTTACTTGTTATTCACAGCCGAGTATTTTGTATTATTCTGTCATTTAATGATAAAATTCGATTTGAGTTCTATTTTCTTCTAGAGAACAAGTTGGAAATAAATAAATAAATAGATAGATGAATACATAAATAAACAAACAAATAAATAAATAAATAAATAAATAAATAAATAAATAAATAAATAAATAAATAAATACAATTTTGCTTAAAGATAAAGAAAAGTGAAAATTTTATCTTTGTAAGTATATTAAATTGAAACATAAATATTAAATTATTTACATTTTTTTGTATTGTAGTTTTAAATCTATTCATGCTAATTACCACGCATGAATTTCCATATAAACATAAACACGTGGCTGGTGTATTTTATGTTGGTCATAGGGTCAATACGTTCAAGTTTAGTGGTCAGTTTTAATAGTCAATTAGGACATAAAGATGGCCGATGTTTGACACCTAGAATGTCTGGTTTATCTATAATATCTATTGCTGAATTAAGTTGTAAACTATAAATATTTCCATGTTCTTGACATCAAAGAAGATGTCGATTAGCCGACGGAAAAATGGTCGTTGCTTAAAAGTGTAAGAATGTTGTGAGTTGAACACAAAAATATGTTATTGTTTCTGGAAAATAGTAAGTTATTTTTCCCTGTAAATGGTTTTGTTACATCCATATTTATTCTTAGACATGTATTCTACATGTCTCGAATGTGAAAGTTTCTTGTCTTATGTATTCTACACGTCTCGAGTGTGAAAGTTTCTTGTCTTATGTTTCGGGCGAAAAATTTGGAATATTGACAGTAAAGGCATCGAATGTATTATTCACATACGCCCCCTTTAATTTTCAAATAATTAATAAAATAACAAATATACTTAATGATGACATCTCTCTTATAGATAACAGCTTCATTGTATTTCTTAGTTCCATTTGATAATCAAAACTAATTTGACATTAATAGTATTATTGTCATTTTAAAAAGGTGTTGAAACAGACACTCAAATTCATTTTTTGAAATGGTACAAGTATCTGACGTTGACTTTTATTTGAATATTTGATATTGAATTGAATGAAATGATGTAAATGTAAAAGCCATATATAGTAGTGTTTGTTTTTCATATTTATTTGATGAAACAGCTAAAACCTAGGACTTATATATTAATGTAATAGTCCCAGTTAAAACAGAACGGTTAAATATTTCGTAACTATTACATCTGACCACACAAGCGGATAATTTCTTTTGTGCTTCCTACCGGTATGCATATAATTTTCTGAAATTTACATCAGTTGTGATGTCGATTTCAATAAATAATTTCAGAACTCCAGGGATACATAGAAATTGCAGAAATATACGTTTCTATCATTAATAAATATTCGCTTGCATGATCATTTTAATCAGGTGAAAGTGATGATATTATAAAATCAATTCAGAAATTGTTTACTCTCATTTTATAAACTCCCTTCTGGTTTAAAGATATTTGTTCTTTCTTATACAATCTAAAATCAAATATACTAAATAAACTACTTTTAACTCTATTTCCCTGGACAATTTAAAGATTAAACGTTGTTGAAATGGTAACATGAATTTTAGAAATGATGCACGCACATTACAGTTGTGTTTTTGTTCGTGAATGTGCATGTTATTGATTCATCGAATATAGACGGGAATTCTTCCTTAAGTAATAGTCTTTATTTTCATAATTATTTTTTCATTTGTTTATTTACTTATTCGTTTTGTTCAACCGCTTCTTTTTCCGTTGAAAGGAAAAGTTATTAAAATTACTTAAATTAAAATATTTTCATCGGGTTTGTTTTTGTTATTATTATTTTACCAATAAACAATATTAAACTAATTTTATAAATTAATTGGAAATATTCTTACATAAAATTACAAGATAATATTGAAAACAAAAACTTACAGAAATAATGTGGGAGATGAAAGTCCAAAAAATAAAGTTATCAGAAATAACACGAATGACTAGCCTTCGTTTTAAGCGAATTGTTTAGAATTAGCTAATCTTTTTTTTATTTTTTCTCCATTTATTTGAATTTGTAAGCGATACTGGCATTTATATCCGATAATATCGTTTTTATGTTATTTTTATGTTGAAAATAATCTGTGAAGATTCGCTTTGGCTAAATCTGCCGAACTGTTGTTGTCATTTGTATCGAGTTTTTTCATTGGTCTGTTTAGTTCATAGATATATTCATCCGCATAATTTCTGAAAGTAGTGCGAAAAGTCGTTTATTATATGGCGTGTCTTCACACCGTAAATCTATCCATATCTAAAATGATGTGTACGGCGGAATAACACCTGTATTAACTCCTTATTTTGTAATAAAAGAGAGTTATGGGAAAATTTGATACCTGATACTGATCAAGAATTATGATATCGATACATAAAAGTAAACGGAAGATCAAATATATTATTGTTATCAATACACAGTAAGACTACTGTTTATACAGTGTAGTTGATTACTTATATTTAAAGATGAAAATAATCTTACTTTATATGTATTTGAAAGTTAAGAGAATTATTTTTCGTTGTGGTTCTTTGCTTTAAAAATATTATGTTATTTATAATTAAAACAGATAAAAATCAGTTAATTTTTTTTACTTTTCTGATTCACTATTTAATTGAGACAAGCAGTTATGTATTTGCAAATTGACGTTATACAATATCCAGATTTTTTGTTTTTGTTAATTAAATTGATATGAAGTTCAAGAAAATGTCAGTTTTTCAAATCACAAGAGAAAAAAAATAGTCAATCTTAAGCTTTCCGTCCATAATGAACTCTCTATAATATTTTAAAGCATGCTTTTACCATAATGTAAACAATCTTTAAATCGGGTAATAAAATTGCCATGAAAATACTCGAAATTTGTTACAGAAGTGATGGAAATCCTTGGTTCCTAATAAATAACCACGCACACATCAAAATGCCAAGAATGAATTGTCAGCATTGAGACTTCGGGAAATGTTAGAACTCTCCTGTCAAGAAAACCATAAAAAGTATAAGATTTCGTCTCTATCACGTGCTGAGATCGCTCTGCAAGCTTGTAAGAAGACTGACAAATTTGAGAGTCGTTTTCCTTTACATGATTCTGAAATTTAAGATATATTAAAAATGCTTCACACTAAACCCCAAATATATTTGAATTCCAATCCATGCATGGGATGTTTTTTACATGTCGTTAAAAAAACTTGATAGTTCTAGTTTAACTCCTACGCATATTCATGTGCCTGTCCCAAGTCAGGAAGCGTGCTCGAGGTTGTGTTATGTCTGATCTTAATTTGTTTTTGGTATTTGGAGAATTGTGTGTATCTGGTAGACCTTTGATTGTTTGTGTTAAATTTTAGCACAACTTTTATAGAGCTTGCCATAGTGTAAAAGTTAAACTCTTGTCTATTGTTGAAAACTGTATGTTGCCCTCTACGTGTCTTTCTGTTATTTTTTTGTCGTTGGGTTGCTGTCACATTGAAGTTCACCCAACATCTCCTTTCATTCGTGTCTGTACGAAACAGATATTCCATAAAAACAGATAAATTACATATATTTATCATTTTTCCTGCAAATAACAGAAATGTATCTATGAAAAACTTCATTTTACTTAAAACGAATAAATAACACATACTGAAAGCTATTTTATTTATTTCACGCCGATTTTACAACCAGATGACCTTTCAATTCGCCTTTTGAATAACCCCAAGATACAAACCTGCGAAAAAACTGTAACTCTTATTTTGTTTCTTGCTACTCATCTGTGTAATAAAAGATCAAAAGGATGGAGAAAATATAACTTCAGTTGAGAACAGATGCGTTTAAACACAAGAAACATTAATAATTCTAAACTGTTAGCAAGACATACTATTTATTTAGTGAGAAATCTGGGCACCGTCTCATACCTTTGTACAACTTCGAAGAAAATGATATTAACGAGTTTTGTAAGTTTTTTTAAATCTTATACCTCACACACCTTATGATAAAAAATACATTAATCTTTTTATCCCGGAAATCGGATAGTTGAAGTAATGCCTTTACCCCTATATTTTTAGAAGTTAAGAAGACATAACACACGCCTCCGATAGAAAAAAGTTCCAACCTGGAAAAATACCTCGTTAATAACAGATACTAATAAGGAATACCCAAAGTTGAAGGTCTCGTGCAAAGAGTTTTAGAATTTACTGTCGTCTGTTGATGTATGTATTTTAGGTTGATAAAAAATTTGTCCATGACCCTCGCCTAGAATGTGGTCGATCAAAATGATGAATTCATATTCGTTACTTTGCTGATCTTTCAGCGGAGGGTCTGTCACTTGTGGTCTTTTTAAAACAAAAGAGGTAATTACACTGAAAGATTTCACACAAAAAGATAAAGGTTGATGCATTGGGTTTGTGCATCAATGCATCTAGGTCAGTTTGATACGCAAAATGCAGAAATAGATCTAGATTTGTATCACACTAAAGGTTTGTTTTTATGAATATTTTTTCTCAGTGATTTAGTGCACTCGTTCACCACTTTCATAATTATGTCCATAAAAATAACACTCTGTTCAATAAAAAAGCCATCATCGTTATATAGTTCAAAGTATCGCTAAGGATATCATCTGATCTTAATTTACCGAAATATATTCCGTATGTATAATACAAGTCGCTGGTTCAAAGAGGTGTATTTTAACACAAGATGATTTTAATTTTATCATTAATGTATAAATTATTGCATATTTCAGAGTGAATTATATCTGAAATATATCTAATTTTATGTGTTGACAGTAGTATAATAGGCTTGAAATCAACACCGTTCTAATATTGATAATCGAATGCACCATTGTGCATTGTGTGTTATAGTAGTAACATTAATGAGTGTTAAGACTTTTTTACGAGGTATAAGGCGATTTTTGTATGATATATCATACAATTACCAACTTGTTGATAAATTTAATTATGCGATAATAAATTTTATACAAAGATGTTCTAAAAATATGACTTAATGTACGTATAAGACTGACTTTTGTGTATTGGTGATTGTTAAATGCAGCGAAAGAATTTAAAACAAATGAAGATTAGAAATCGATATATATATATATATATATATTGTAAATTAACTCTTGATTTGTTTACCATTTAATTTTGTGGTACGCGTATTTTTTTATTTATATTTATTTTTCATTGTGATTTTAAAATTTATTTATTACTAAATTGTTTTCTTGAGATTTTATTGCAAATTTATAATAATATGAACATTAAATAGAATGTAAACGTATGTAAATTAACATAAATTTTATCATTTCTACAATAATAAATCAATTAAATTATCCTTATTTGTTTACCTAGAAGGTGAAACAAATCTTTCAGATGGACAAGTTAATAAAATTGATTTTTAACATTTTGACGTTTCTACAATATCCTAAAGCGAAACTCGCTGTTTTTGAACGATTTACAGCTGTTATTTAAAGAAATTTACAAGCATTATTTTAACATTTATTATTTGTAAACTTGAAAAATATAATTGAACACAAATATCACTGACATTATAGCTTATCGCTGAAAAAGGCAGTTCATTTCACGCCGCAAGGTATCGCTGTGATTCCGAAGTAAACATGGCCGCCGACAGAGCGAAAAACCTATATACCTACGCCCAAGTTTGCACTCAACTAAAAAGGTCAGGTATTTTAACAGCAGGGTACACCGTTGAGATAATTCTAGTCGTTTAATAAACGGCCATCTTTTTCTTCATAGATTAAGTTATTTTTTCTGTCAAATTTAAACTGCTAGGTAATCAGTAATTCAGCCGCTAATGTCGACAGTATACACACATTCATATTAATATAAATTATAAAACGACGTCAAAATCCCATTGGCCACCCCAGAACCTATAAAAACCTCACATCATGTTCATATAAACTACACACCAAAATATAAAGTAATAGTCGAGCTGATTTGTCATTTGACAATTTTTGTCTTATGGCGGTTTACTAAAGTAATGTGACCCAAATTTCCTTTAATTTATTCATTTTACCTGGGAACAAAAAGTGTATTAAATTATTTCTCTTTTTTGCTGAAATGTACAATTTATTCTAAAATCTGCATTGCCAGTTTTTTTAGGTGAATAAAGAAAATGCTATTCATCAAAGCTGGGACCAATAGATTAATGTATTAGTTCTACATCAAAGCAGCTATTTGACGACCATAAATCTGATATTTCATAATTTCATAATTTTATATATTCGTGTGTTTTTGTTGTCTCTGTTTATTCACTAAACAAAACTCAGTTCTTTTTCTCTTTCTTTACCACACATATATCTTAACCTCTAAGCTATATTATTTTCATACCTCCAGCTTCACCTCTTATATAAACTCTAATATTTTCAGCATCAAACTAAGAGCCGTCACTCTGTCATATTTACCCTGTAGAACCGAGCGAGTGGTGTAACTTTAACACTGTTCGATTCTGAGGGTCAATAAGACGGGGTCATTTTCATCAAATGCTTTTAATATTTTTCTGTTTTATTCTTTCTTCTATTTTCCTTGCCAAAATGTCCTTTACGTTTCTCTATTTCTTAGTCAAATTATTTGAAATCATTTTTCCTTTTTCTCTTTATAATAAATTACAGGTCTCGTATATAACTCACGCACAGAGAAATATAGAAATTTCAATTTTACAGGTAGGAAAAAAAAAAACAGAATTTTCAATTTAGTATGAAAGTGATTAATTGTAAATTTCAAGAGAAAGAAAAATACATGTGTAATTGCCTTGGAAAATAATATTACAATAATTTACATAATGAAAATTTCTGTAAATTTCCCAAGTGAATATCAAATTTCAAAATAATTCCAAAGCACACTCTCTGAACTTAAAACTTTATTCTTTTTAATTCCTTCTTGTCGATATCCATGGAAACAAAATGGCTTAGGCAATTATTTGAATTACTACCCACGTGATAATAACATACTTTCCATAACTACGAGAATGTTTATATTGACAGATAATTTCCATAAACAGCAATCTTATTGTCCTCAACGTATATTTCAACGTTATAAAAAAAAACCAAACAAACAAAGTCTGTATAAATCATGATTAACGCATTCCTTTTGCCTTTAAAAAAGCTCCTATACTATTGTGAAAATATTTCGACTTTTTTATGATTCATTTATTTTTCGGTTTATTGTTCTGATATCCTAATGGTTTTGTTTGTTTGTTTGTTTGTCGGTTTGCTTGCTTGTTTATTTTGTATATATGCAATGGGATGAAGTGAATAAAATTATTAACATCATCAGAGACATATAATACATTTGTCTCTGATATCATCATCGTCACTAAAAATTTATTCAGTTTAAAACAGAAACGAATATGTTATTTTTCCTTATGACAATTTCGAAAAAAAACAATATCATTTATATTCAATTTTCCAAAATTGTAACAAATTGTTAACTATATCTTTTAAGCTATGCATGAAGCAAATAAATATTATTTTACAATGTGGCGCTATGCACCTACAGAGGTATACAAAAAGACAGCGCCAATGAGTCGAGAAAAGTCAACTAAGATGACATAGTCATTCCATGGAGAACACAGTATGTATTTGTTTATTTTTTCACACTTATGGCGCATAAAAAATAAAAAATGAAATAATCTTTCAACAAGTTGGTTTGGGTACAATAAATGACAAATGGGTTCTATAGGATTACACGAGCCCTAACCATATGTTGTGGTCTTTAAATTTCAATAAATTTTACTTTTTTTCTTTATAATTAATGATATTTCTCCTGCCACAAATATTAAATGTAATTGATACTGCATTTAAAAGTGTGATTAAGTCAGTCTACTTCAGACTGTTCGTATGTATACTTGCTGTGAAATGCGAAAGAGAACTGTCATCGTATGAAAATTTAATTTAACTTCATATGAATAATTCCATTAAATGTTTCAACCTGTTAAATTACTAACATTTTTATACCATGTGTATTGAATATCTCTTCAAGTGTCTATTGTGTTGCATTATAATTTGTTTATAAATAAATAAACTGTCAAGCAATTGTTCGATTTTACTAGGCTTTTTCTCTTCGTTTGTTTGTCTGCTTGTTAGTTTGTTTATCGTCATTGTTTTAGTTATATCCTTATGATTGCCCCATCAGGATTGAAATAGACTTCATCATTATTCAGATTTTGAAACAAAGCTCCATAAATCTCCAACAATCTTGTTAATAAAAATTCTGGCCACATAGTGACCATCGCCAAGTCTCAGATTACTGGACATTGATCAGGACAAAGTAGTAATATGACTGAGGTCAGTGAAAATAACATATTTGACCGCCGACTAAATTGGATACCAAAATCGTGGAAGATAGAATTCACAAGGGATGACAATGTTTGACAGAATTGCATTAGAGCTAGTAGTGGAATTTTGTATGGCTGATTTACGACAGAGCCTCAGGACCCAATATTGATTAGGAACTAATACAAAAATAAGCCTTCACACGATGTATACTTCCATGTGTGGGTTAAATTTCTCGAGGACAACTTCAACAAAGATGTCACAATCAGACATTTTTATTATTTCAGAACATGATGCACATTGTGTGCATTGTAAATCATTCATTTTCTATGTTTGCTTCAGATTAATTTAAAGAGTCCATCGGCATTTTACTTTTTTTTCCAAAAGCGAAATAATCTTTAAAAAAGATATGGAATAAATAATTTTGTATTTAATTTGTGTCTTTCTTCACTTGTTCCTTTTTTTCTTCCTCTATCAAACAAGCATGCAAGCTTCCAAACCTTGACATAATTCTACTCCAAAAAAGACATTTTGTTAACACTAAATCATAAACCGAGATAACTTTTCTCGCTAATTTTTTAATCCGTAAAATAACATTAAATGATAGACATGGATGCTTCTAAAAAGATTGTGAACAACAGAAAAATCAACTTGTCTTAAATCACATTTATCAATTTTTGTGGTTAATTAAATTTTCTGAATGTGGCGATTTTACAAAATAAATGGATTACAAATATTTCTGATAATGAAGCGAAAAACCCATTTTACACCATAAGCTGTCACTTTTGAGCATTCATCCTATTTCCAAGATTTGTTTTGCAAACAAAATGCAAAGTATCGTATAATGGAACCGTTACTCTATGAAATGGTTCTTATTTGCAAATTTGATTTATGTTTCTCAGAAAAATAATCAAAATTGAGTTTATTTAAATTTTCCATGGCTACAGAGACCCAGGTGACGAAAAAGTTTTAATTCTGCGAAATTTCTCGCCAACGTCATTCAAAAGAAAATTAATTTTATGATTTATTCTTGCACTCTTATTACAAATTTATAAGATACGGCGGTAGAAGGTTCCGATGTCTTGTAAGTTCATCAGAAAATTCATGCCAGTATAGCCCAATGCAATATTACTGACTGTATTTAGCAATAAACAACCCAACAGTCATAAAAACGTCTAATCGATCCGAAGGGACCATAAATTTATCTAATATTGGAAATTCGTATGATTTCAGTATGTAAACATGGTTACTTTGTAGTATTCAAAGATAAAATTTTATTTACTTTACTTTAATTAACCTTTCATAATGAAATAAATAAGAATAAACTATCTATCCTGACTTTCTATTTGTGTAGTAGTATCCATTATATACGTATTGTCTTTTTCTTTTGTTTCCACGTCCATTTCAAATATTTATTAGATTTGCGAGTGTTAAAATAATATATGTGTGGTATAAAATTCAACTGGGTTTAATTACCCATTAGATTCCGGTAAAATGATACTCTTGAACGTTGATGTTCTATTCTTTAGACTCAAGGATTGGTAATTTAAGTCACTTCATTATAATAAGTAAACAATGCGAAATTTATATAACCTTTGTATTTTTGCTTTGTTAAAAATAAAACGATTGTTTGAAGATCAAATATCAACAGTAAATCTACACATTTTACTTGAAAAGAGATAGCCATTTTATCCGTTTCTGATAAATAATGAATAAAAACCAAATTTTAGGTTGTTTATTTTCCGTCAATTGATTACTATGGCAATTTAAGACCTGTTTTAGGTTAATAATAAAATTGTTCGTTAACTTGGGAGCATATAACAATGAATTGGAATTGAAATAGTCATTTTATTTCCACGTTGTTTCATAGTGAGGGTGTGATTCGGTCATCAGATCAACTTACTGAACGAAATTTGTTATCTTCGTTTTGATTGGCTAATCGTCTCGTGCTCTGATTTCTATGCAAATGATTTATTTTGGCCGACATTGAGTATGGACGAACACAAATCATAGGTTATTTTATTGTATAAGGTCATGAAGTGAGTAAAATAAGAAAAATAAGCTGAAATAGTGGAAAATGAACTCGTATTATCCAGCGTCGTTTTTCGCACAATATTCATCAGAAAATCCACACATGTCTCATAATGTTGGTTATAATTCGAACAATTTTGGATTTTTAGCATCAAGATTTGCAGATCAGTTATCCGCGTATCATAATAATAATTTTAATTCTGAACATCATCGTTTGCCGTCGAACGGATACTCATCTTATCATCAGAACCATGACGCTCATTCAAGGCAGAACTCATCAGGAAATAGTGGCGAACATGGAGGGAGACATAATTTTCAGCCTCCCCCTGCACATCAATCAGAGGACAATTTAGTGCCGCGATCGTTCAGTAATTGCAGTACAGAAAATTGGAGCCCTCCACCTCATGGGGTACAGTCGAGTTCACCAGATTCGGTTCATAACAGCACAAGTCCCTATTCAACAAATGCAGATCCTTGTCCGTTGATGTTGCAGAAAAACTTAAAAACAGACCAGAGTCAGAATTCAGGGAATGAACCGCCAACGCCCTTTTATCCATGGATGGGAATAGTTGGTAAGTAACAAGAATAAAAAGAATAAATATTAATAAATATTTATATAGTTTTATCAATAACGGATCTGACATATTTATGAAAGGGTTAAAATCACATAAAATCATGCTTACAATTACCGTGCAATGTGTTTCTCGTTATTCATATAATTTTATTAAATAATGTTCTTAAAATATCGTTTAATGGCCACAGAAATAATGTTGTTGGTAGTCGTTTAAAATTAAAAAAAATGGGTCTCAAAAATTTATCTTATATAGCGTTGATACCACCTTAAATATTCAATTTACAACGAATTAATTTGAATTAAAAATATACAATGACTTATTCAAATATTATTTAATAGAATGTAAACACCTGAATATTATTTATTACAATTAATAAATCATAACAATGTTCTTGAAGTATGTGTCTGAGACATAAAAAAAAACGAAAACACATTCATTTTCATTTCTGTAAGAACATAAACATTGTATATATATCATTGTATTTACATTTTTTGGTATAAGGACATTATATGGGGTCAGTTGAGTGAAAACCATTTTATCTTCACTAATATTTTCAAATGAAAACACATTCATTTTCATTTCTGTAAGAACATAAATATTGTATATATATCGTTGTATTAACATTTTTTGGTATTAGGACATTATATCGGGTCAATTAAGTAAAACCATTTTATCTTCACTAATTTTTAAGACATTTGGTCCCCCTTTAAAATGATAGGATGGCAGTAAAAGGACAATAAAATGAGATTAAACTAGGAGATAAATACTACAGCTATCTGAACATTAACCAGGATGATGCAGACATTTTATTTATGTTGAATTACCTTTTAATTATACAAAATAATGTATTACGGCGTGGAAATTGCATTAGATTTAACTTCATTTTGGAGTTGTAATAAATTTAAGAAATACCGTTTTGCTTGAATTACTTGCAATTTATTTTATTCTTGTATTATCAATTGAGATGTGTATATTTTATTTCCCATAAAACCACATTTTATTGAGTTTAGAAGGCCCCGTGGTGTATGCAGACAGTGTGTAAATGTTATCTCAATTTTTATTTCTTTCTTTTTTTACATATTTTCTGTAAATTTATGGTTATAGTCGTATTATACTGAATTGAATATGCACAAGTATTATTTTTCAAAACATTGGAAATACTTGTTCAAAATAAAGAAATACTTGTGATAACTACTATAAACCTTGAGTAATAAACAAGTGTATCAGTCATATTTTTAAACCACAGATCATAATCATAGTATAAAAATGGAAACAGCATGATTTAATCACTATAATTCCTTTATATTTTTTAAATGTAAACAAATGAAATCAACACATGTTTTTGTCATGTCATTTCTTTCCATTAAAACCCTATCAGATACGATTTTGTCATCGAGAATTATTCCAACCTTTTTTCCATTAAAGTTCATTTTTCAAACTAACATTCTTTTATTTTCCTTGACATGTTTACAAACACAAATCAATTTCAAGCCATTTAACAAATAAACACGTGAAATGCAGCGTAAAATTTGAAAGGTTACAACATATGCATTAATATGGCGACATACTCTTAGCCGACAGATTGTAATATTATCGAGAAAATGGAAAAAAAATATGCGCGTTGATGTTGTTTTATCGAACGTCTAATTATTCTTGACTTTTTCACAATTAAAGTATCGAAATCAATCAATACTTTCTCTGGAGTTGCGTACAGAAACCTTCAATGTCTGCACGAAACAGCTTGGAGTGAATATATATAATTATAGTTTCAGTTTCTGTTTAGTTTTAAAATATTCAAGATGTGCTCTCATTGACACTAGTGTTTGTATTTTTATCATGCTTATGTGAATGTTCTTGCATTAATTAGATTTTGTAACTATAAAGAGAAAACCCATTGTAAGGAAAATATCATTACCGCAGCGGATTTAGTATTTCACTGTAGAAATATAAGTCTACAATTTGTTTTGAGGACGAACATTGGTGTCTCGGAAAAAATAGTTACAAAAAGTCAACCAAAACAATATTATGAAAGTATGTTCAGATATTTACTCATTTAGAGAATAATGGTTGTCGCCCTTCTATGTAGTTTTCCATACAGTGATACTTTATAGGAGATATTGTTTTCTGTTATTTTGGTAAAATCGTCTGCTCGAAAGAAAAAAAATCGGCCAAAAGCTGTGGAAAATATTTCATTATGTTTTTATCTACCAGAAACCAACCTATTTCAATGCACACACATCGTGCCTACTCTTGTTTTTGAGCGTTTGTGGTATTTTAAGTGCTACATATAAAAGTCAATACACTAGCATTTAATTTGCCTATTTGTGTATTAATAAAACCAAATTGCCCAAGAATTGACAGACCATAGAAATAAAAATGCAACAAAAATTTAATTCTTTTAAAAATAGCAGATAGAAAATGACACTTAACGACAGAATTCTTGTGCCATATTCTTCAGGATTAAATGCAGTGCTAGTTCGATAAAAGCCATAAAAATGCCAACTTACAAAAATAATCAGATATAAATTTCACTTGATATTAAATTAAACAAGATTTTATTTGAATAAAACTGTTAACGGGTAAAGAAGTAGTCTTAAGGGAAAATAAGGCAAATAAAAACTTGACAAGGTTTTTCTGTTTTTTGAAAGAAAACATCAGACAAATGTAAATCTTTTATAATTAGATAGATCACAACAGTTATAAATCAACAAATATTTCGATGTTATCAAATTATTGAAACATTTTCAACAATATATGTAAATTTTATTGTTTCATAATTGAGTTTATTGGCAAAAAATTGACTTTCATACTGAAAACAATGTAAATTCGGACAATTCTTTCCAAACGATAATTAAATACCGTGATCTGTTAAAACGAATAAACTCCATTTGCATCTGTAAATTTATTCGTATTTATATGTTATTGTAAATATATATATATATAATTTTATAACTTACTTATTTTTATAATAGAAAAAAGAAAATGAATATTCATACATTTTTTTTTCAAATACACAAAATACACATATCTATAAAATGCATATAATGTAGAAAAAATGTGTTTAAAAAAGACGAAAATTTAATTTTATCCGTTATGTAAATTTTTAATATATGTATGATATGTGCAAGGTTTGAATATTTTAAATTAACTTATTGAAAAACAATTGTACAAATGTAATAAGGAAATTACACTTGTTCCCGTTTTTTTCTCTCTCTTATATAAGAACAAAAAGTCAACTATATGTCATCTCGGGCGAATTAAATAAATTTACAAATGTAACAAGGAAATTACACTGGTTCCTGTTTAAAAACATCCTCATATAAGAGCAAAAAGTCAACTTTATATAATATCTCCAGCAAATAAAAAACAAGAACGCACAAGAATTTCATTTAATTGTAAGTTTCCTCTCACCATACACAACACATCCATTAATTTTCATGTTAATTCCTTCTCGGAATAAAATATTGTTTACCTCCGAGAACACACCTGCGAAATGTATTAATATTATACTATAATTATAACTATTTCATGCAAATGAAACGCAAAATCACTCAAGTATGAAATATATGTTCTTACATTTCTTTATTTTGATTTATGCCTTCAACACTGGGTTGAATAACAGCATACACTAAAGCCAGTAATTTAATGAAAATTAAACCCCCATTTTTGTCAGTAATATACATTACAAACCTATTTGAATCGGATGAATGCCTGGACACTGAGGAGGCTTGCATGACAATCTACTGGAATTGTTGACTAAAAAGTTATTTGCACTCAATACCGTGCTGGGAAGAACAACAAATACTTGTTTGGTCGATTTAAAATAACCTGTAAACATCAGCATATATACATACTAAACACAAGGGCGGTTTATAAAAAAATGTGTACGAAGAGGTGGGACCAACTTCCCCAAAACTTTGAAGAGGTTTAAGGCTTCATTTAGTTGGGTTTCTGAGCTGATCGAAAGTTCCAAGTGGACTACAAGACGCCAAGATGGTTATACTAAAGAGAGAGGGCGAGCGTTAGATGTTCAATGACCATAACAATGGCAAAAAGACCTTAAAATCAAACCATATTAAAATTTGTACACCACTGACGTGAATCGCATTAAATATCTAATAAATAAAAACGATACATTTTGTGCATATTTTGCTATATAATGCATAAACCAAGGACGGACATGGACATACGAACAACGAAAACGCTAGACCATACACCAACAATCGGGCCCAACACCTCAACAGAAAACACTTATTGAGCACCACTTGCCCCACTGAATATTTGGACAATTACTGTGAGGAAAATAACAAACAGTTTGCGTTATTTTCTTTTATTTAGTGATTATTTCTTACTGTTTTATTTGGGATTTTCTTCTTGCTATATATCTCATCTCTTTGAACAATCATTGATAGGATTCGTTGGCGAATAAGTTTTAGTTTAATGCGCAATAAACTTTGTCCAAGAAAAAAGAATTAGTTATAATAAAATGGGAAATTGATAAATTGTTTCGGCATTTCTTACTGTTTCATTAAATAAAAATTAAATATGTAATTTGATTTTAAGAAATAAAAAGTTGTATGAAACGTTTAACAAACGTTTTTCGAAAACAAGACTTTTTTTAATATGTCAATAGTTAAATTTTTTTTTTTTAAATTTAAAAAAAAATGATTCAGGATGAAGTACGGAATATCCGGTTAGATATAAATATCGGATGTAAAATGGAAAGAAATACCCACATAAATATCTTTATCAATAGAAACTAACACAACCGAAGTAAATAAACAGCAATAATCTATTGTAACATTCGATTGAAGTTGATACGTAATTTTATCGTAGTAAGTCGACACATCCATTCAATTTTTTGTTTGGAATTAAAAGATCATAAACCTTTGAAGAAATTCATTGAGAATTCATTCCGATAATGTATGACAAGCCAATGGTCTTTCCTTGTTCACAGTATCAAAAAGTAAACTTCTGGGCTCTTTGATATTTTCCAATTAGACTTAAATCGAAATATTTATTTCAGAGATAAAAAGTTGAAATGAATGTTTTAATTCAAAACGATAGAGACGTGTCCGTTTAATGGGTAGCAAAGCCTGATGAATGCTCTTATGCATCATTTACCACAATCGATACTTTAGTACTTAGAACAATGGTGATCTAAGGTACAATCTACATCCGTATGGTTATTTCGGTTTTACATTATGAACAGGAAGAAATGACTATATATATCGAAAGAAAAGAGGTGTCGTAGAGTATATATGACAGGTCTTTTCCATTCGTTTGATGTGTTTGAGCTTTTGATTTTGCCATTTGTTAAAGGACTTTCCATTTTAAATTTCCTTGGAGTTCGGTATTTTTTTTATTTTACTTTTTTATATATAGTAAATAGCCACATGAATGACGGCACCTTTCGCTGCTAAGAATGTTGCAAGTAAAACAACTATTAAAACTACAATGAAATCGCTAACGGAAGGTCACAATGAAAACTGCAATGAAATCGCTAACGGAAGGTCACAATGAAAACTGCAATGAAATCGCTAACGGAAGGTCACAATGAAAACTGCAATGCTGATGACCACTACCGTAAGGTTTGGTTAAAAAAACTAGAGCCCCAACTTATATAGATCCAAAACTAATTAATATATAATGGTCAGTGAAATAATCAGTAAAACATTTAAAGAAATTAAAAAAAAAATGTCACTTCAAGTTAAGACGAACATAAAGTAACAAACCTAAACAAACAAGCAAATCTCGTCGGACGGATTTTAACGAGTCCACCATAGAGACGGCCGAAGAGAAAACCAACGGCAAAGATTGTAACATTATAGACAGGATAAGAAAATATGCCACACTTAGGAAAGATCTGTCACAGGGGAGAGGGGAATGACGATGGTAAAAAATCATCAACATATAAAAAAATCAAAATTTGAATATGAACTAGGTACATGTATTCAAACATGAGAGTTTAAAAAAAAGCCTTGTACACTTCAATAATTGATTTTTATTTTATTTAATCATGGTAATTTTATTATATCTGTACATTTTTAGCAATGGTTAAGTAAAGGGCATGACAAAACCTAAACTGCTCTCAAATAGAAATTCCTTTTTTTTTTTCAATTTTGGGGAAACAAAAGTCTAAACCTCAACCATTTTCATAAGTAAACGTCTACATTAACTAGATACTTCGTACTTACATGATAGAACAAAGCGCATTATTACTTTACAAGTTGGACTTTATCTTCTGCAGAGTTCTTTGTTATAGATACTATATTTTTTTGTGGTATAAGTTAATAAATAATTATATTCGAAAGACCCACCAATGTTGGTCTTTAGATCAACTAATTAGTTGAGACAATTGTTTCAGATTTTTTTTCATGAAGTATTACATAATTCTTTTACTCCATCTGTCTTCTAAAAACGTCATAATTTGTTATATTGATATTTTTCTACTTTATAAAACTTGCAAAACAAACTAAAAGTAAATATGATACACTTTATATACTTCTTAGGAGATCTTTTTTAAAAAGATAAATAAGTTTTACAGAAATATTTATCAAAGTTTGCAAACAAATCATCCCAGTTATATCCTTATTAAAATACCGAACAACGAACGGATTTCGTGTGTTGCTACAAAGGTTAAACGATCATATAGGCAGTTTGTATACATATTTAGCTGAAGTTATCAAATAAATATTGTAGTCAATAAATATGTAGTATAACTCATCAAGAGTTATTTTCCACACATATAATATCGTGAAATGTATTGCCACGAATGTTGAATTTTGAAACCCGACCTTCCCCTTAAGTGACTCAAAACATAGACCACATAAACATAAACCCAGAAACCAACAACAGTCTACTAGGGCGACTAATTGGTATAAATCAAGGAAACACTGTCCGCCATCTTAAATCATGTCTGCCGACAACCTCCAACATTCTGTTCAAACATGGCGACCAACCACAAGGTACACAGAAGAAGCTCATGGTTATGACAATGTGTCAGATTTGATTGATGACTTTAACATTGATGTTCCATTTTGTCCTATTTTGTAATATCTTGTTTATCGACTGCGAAAATGGGTCCTGTACGTTGTAAAATCATTGTAACAACAAACAATAACATCTAGGTGCTGGTGTATTCAGTTAAAAAGTCGTCAACTAATAACTTCTCAATAATACAGTAAATACTCCAAAAAAAGACTATTCTAAAACACAGAGACGAAAACGGAAACGCGACAGTGTTTTTAGTTATACGCTCATTGTAATATGTATTCACTGTAATATTTGGACCATGAAAATAAATCACGATGGTAATTGATGTTTCCCGGTTAACCAAAGACAATTCCATATCTTCTATTACCGCCAATATCCTTTTTCTAAAAACCTAACCCTCTTTATCTCTATAATCAAAATTTTTGGTTCAAGGTTAGACATCAAAGTTACATGTTTTATGTAAATTTATCAATCATAAGTCATAATAAAATAGGTGAAAATATTATACAACTGTAACTGAATCAAATTGTTCCACCTTTTTTCGTTGAAGACCCTCGTTTAACACATGTGTAATAGTGTATTTGTAGGGCGACTATAAACTATATATACATATTCTTTTGACTTATTTAAATAGTAAACTCTTCCTCTATGGAAAAAGACTTATGGTAGCAAACAATTTGTTTAATATCACCTAAACAAAATTGCACAGGACTAAAAATGATCTTATGCATCCTCATACTATCAGATATACTGCAGTGTATTTGCACCAAACAAACACACATGATATGCACCAGTAAACATGTGGTTTGGCACACTGTTGAAGGCCGTACGGTGACATAGTTGCTTATTTCCACGCCAAGCGGACTCTGGTTGATAGTTGACTTACTGGCAATAATTCCACATCGCCTTATTTTATATATGTAACATACACTGTATGTTTGCTTAACTTTTATAGCCTGAGATCTGGAAATTGACATTTTCGATAAAACCATCGCCTTGAACATTTATTTAATAGTAGACACTGTACGTTTAGGCTTAGAAATACGAATTCAAACATTTGACTTGAATTGTTTAAGTATATTGGAAAAGGATTCTAACAGAACATTCCGAATTTAAGATAAAATATTAAATAACTTGTTATATATCAACGTCCTACGACCGTGTTGTATTTACATATGAAACAATGGTGATGAATATTTTGTGATCATATTATATAACCCTTCTTTTAAAAAAAAAGAATTGTGAAATGACCAAACCCGTATGATACCATGCAATAGTATTACTTTAATATTAAATTCATGCAGTTTTCGGTAGAAATAACTGATTAAATGAAAACATATTTACACAAACAACGTATAATGTATTGACAATGTGCGCAGCACCGATCACAGGTTGCCAAGGAATTGTCAGTACTTTCTTACAAAACAATGCCACCAAAACCCACGTATATGATAGGAATTAAATGTTATGTTTGCATTTATTTTATAAACGCCATCGCACTTGGTAGTCTTTGATTCATTTTCTGGGTAAAGACAAAAAGACTCGATGCTGAAATGAGATTTCCGCAATTTATAAAAACTACCCGTTAATTTCTGAAATTGTGATATGAACATAATAATTCTAGCATTTTGCAACAAGTAATTATCCCATTGACGTTATCGATTTGTGAATGGAAGTTGTCATAGATGAATTACGACTTCATTTACTCAAAGCCTCTACAACACAGTGGTAATTATCTAAGTTTTGTAGAGTAATATCTTGTCCGTTTGATTTGTAAGGCTATATGGCACTTGATATTTTATCTGGTGCTTAGGCATACCATTGCGTGCTTCGGCTACTTACCATTTGGTCTTACGGGGGTATTAGTATAGAGGGTTTGAAAAACACCAGACACGACAAATTGCTCCGTAAGGAGTCGAAATTAGACTGGAAGCCTTATTTGAAGTTACGGCATATTGGACTAGACATTCAACACGTATATATATTTGAATCTGTTGCCTATATAGACAACAGAGCAATAACAAAACATCCTTTTTAAAATTTTATGTTTATTTGAAAGAAAATAATTATAAAAAAGAAACCAAGAGATTATTGAAATTACTCAAAGGGAAAACAATATGTAGGTTAAGTATAATAAAAGTGAAGCTACTTAAATTCGTTTTGAACATTTAAAAAACATAAAAAGGAAATGAAGCAATGAATAGATTTAAAAATATCGATATACGAAGTCTGTAAAAATGATAGCATGCAATGATAATTTACATTGAATGGTAGACATTGGTTTATTTTGTCCAGCAAAACAATACGATATGGATTTTACTGTTGACTGATCGATGTCAAGTGGCAAATATTTCATACTCATCTAAGACGAAAACAAAGCACCAATATCTCGATTGTCACAATTTGAGTTGCGGGTTGAACCGCAAAGGAGATGTATAAAGTTTAACTGCCATTGAAAAACCAGATTACATTTGACTGGACAAGATTATTAGTGTCCCCTACGGACCCGAAGAGTAGTTGCAGGATTTTTTTTTTTGTACAGAGTAAATCATTTGTATTTCCAAAACACTATCTGAATTCATACCCAAATTGGGTCGAGAGTGACTAAGCCAAACTGACTCAAATTTGTAGGGACCTTACTACTGTACGGTTTAGGGAGCCAAGCTACTTTCAGGGGGCGGGTAATCATAAAAACCTTCGTTCAAGTTGTCTCCGATTTCGAGAGGTACTATTACATAGATGTTACGGCATTCCATCTAGATTTCATCCAAGCTCAAGCTATTCTGTAATTTTTTGCCAATAGAATCTACCGTTTTCATAGCTTTTATACAGGCGAAAAAAATTTGAAAACAAAGATTTCAAATTAGTGGCAGCACATTTAGTACTTGCTCACAAGATGAAACGGTCAAAACATATGTCAAGATTTATAAAACTTTGTTATGGGAAGTTCGTTTCAAATACTTAACACCCGTATTTAGTCTATAGATGCCATTCTTACGTTGATTAATTCATTGAATATTATATACGGATTGAAAATGATAACCATTGAACACTCTAAGAATGGAAGGAGGTGTGCAACTCTACGAAACAAAAAAATAAAACAAGAGACGTCAAGATCTGTTCTTTCACAATGTAGACTTGTGTCTGTACACTAAAAATGGTTGATTCGAATTATGGTTAGAGAACCATGTTTTAAAAAGTTCTAAAACCTGAATGGAAATTCTACTCGGATGAAATTGACGTTCATCCTTTTTTAAGACATTCGAATTATTTGATATAATCTCGCATGAAAACACACAGGGGAATGCTTATAAAAGGTTTCGTCTGTAATTATTAACAGTCCGGTCCTTTTCTATTTTCCAGGATGTATTTTTTTAATGTGTTCCAAAAATCCTATGTTTATGTCTATTTCAATTTTGTTATGGGCCTTCTTGGTATAATCTCTCCTCGTGTGGTCTGTTTCTAAGGTTAATAGTTCCATTTTTGCGACCTGAATCGTGGGTTGTTTTTTGTCAGACATTGAGCAGTTGATTGATGATTCGTCTGTTTAGATTAATAGATATATGCCTTTAAGGAACTAGTTTTAAAAGGTGTAATATTCTTTGGAATTAATGCATAACATAGTAGACTTTCTTTGATAATATTTTTATAGTCCCGACCAAAGAAAAAAATTCATGGATGTAGGGTTATTTCTATTCCTTTCAAACCTTCGACATTTAAAACTTTTGATATTGTGTTGATGTAGATGAATTAAGTTCCTAATATTCTAAGCAATTGAAGTACACATATCAAATGAACAGATGTATGTAGTATTAAGACAACAATTAACTCAGATAATATAACAGACATTTGTTTTCTTAAACATTGGGTAATTTAAAATCAATTTATGCTCCACATTAGAAATTCCGACAAGTAAATCCTGTAAATTTAAAATTTAGAATACGATTACCTACATGGCCTACTAAAAGTTGTAAATGTCAACTAAGAACATCTTTACCAGGGTGATTGGATCGTTTAAACTTATGCAGAGTTGATTCGTTAAAATAATGTAGTTGTCAAAATTGTAAGAAATGTCCATAAACCAAGACAGTATAGAAAGGAATAACTCATCATATGCATTTGAATAATTTTGATAAGATCGGATTACTTATATCATATTGAGTATGATGAGTTTGAATGTAAACAGCAATAACAATGTATACATACTGGTTAAACCGGTAATGGAAGATGGTTAGTCCTCTTTGTTTAACAAAAGCATATTGGATACATAAAGCGAAAAATCAGAGCTTTTAAAGATTTAATCTATTTCATTCTGCAGTCAAAAATCAGTCTAAGATACCAGACGAGTTGGTCCAAAAAATGAAATAAAGTGTGTAGGATAAACACCTGTCCAAATTTGTTTGCTTTGTCTTTTTTCTCCTTGTTGCATATTACATTGCTAAATACAATAATACATGAGAGTCTGGATGGGGTTATAGAAAAGAGAATAATGGACAAAACCTACAGAATAATGGACCACAATATAAAGAATAGAGAAAAAGGACAAAAAAAAGAAATAAAGAAGTAATGAGAAAAACGGTCAAAAAAATAAACCATACAGTATAATGGGGGCTAACATATACAGAATAGGGAAAAATGGGCAAAAAATATACAAAAAAATAGGTTAAAAAATTACAGAACACATAATTGAAGGACCTCCCATCCACATCCTCATAATACATGTTTACATAACTGTTATTGTCCTTGAGAATCGAAATCAAACAAATTGATCACATCTCAATACCATCACTACTTCATGCGTTAAAATGTGAGGAAACAATACGAATTAAAGAATAGAGTATCTTAAATATTGATAACGTCAAATGTTTAATTGATGGTGTACCGTGTTCACCTGAATAGTTTCGTGTCACGAGCCTTAGATGGATCGGGGAAGGTAATCAATAGAAAGATGATAGAACAATAACCGATTATGTGTCATCTATGCAAGCGATGTTGCATCAAAAATTTGTTAATTACAATTTCTGGCCTTGCTGATATTATCAATTACATGAAACATAAAATATCAATAAAATTGTATCAATAATTAAGATGGGAAAATTAGGCAGTGGATAAAACCGATGCTGGTGCATTAGCTAATAATGCGCTGAATTGTGTAGTCGAGCGATTTATATCAAGATATTTAAACAAAGAGTTGTATAAAGTGTTATTATTCTAAATATGATGCATTTCCATCCTTTATTTTTTTTGTAAAATATTTTAATGATGGAATAATTATGATAGAACTTCAAATTTCTTTCTCGTAGATTAGGTTGATGGTTCTTTTGAATGTTGTGTGTGTGCAGGTTTGTGTGTATTACATAATTTATTGGGTTGCAGTATTAGACATTTAGTAGTAATTTAAATTAGCAGATACATGTATTACTATACTAACATATTAAGGAAAGGCAGAATAAGTTCAGTTTGTAGAATTTTAAATTTTTAGATCACGGGAAAGACATCTCTTTGTATTGGGTATTGGTTATCTTTTCTTCCGCTGGCAAATATTTCATTCATAACAAATTAAACAACACATACAAAAAAAACTTATGTAAATAGTATCAACCGGGATTGAGGGCGATAACAGAGAGAATATGTTTTTTTTTTGACACAACTTTCATCTTTCGCCGGTACAGAGTGTGTGCTTTCAAAACGAGGCACAATATTTATTTCTGGCCACTGAACGTGGCTGCGTATTTACACATCCCACAAAGTCAAAAGAACGCCTTCCATTATATTATTTGAGCGTGGATCTTTCTGCCTCACAGGAGAAGTCCGGGCAATCATATGGCAATATCCCAGTCATTATTTTTTTCATTTTATAAAGATTGTGCAGGTATAAGGAAATCTCTATATAAGCAGATCAAATTGCGATAACTGTTTTTATATATATATAATGATAAGAGGCAACAAATCATCATACTATTCAATATTGAGTTGAAAGCAGTCTTTGTACCTTTGTGCACATCAATCAGTCATTTGATCTTTAAAAAGAAAACTCCCATACAATCTAAATTTCTGTATGTTGATGTAACACGCGTTTTTGTTTATATATATTTTATTTGCATTAATACAGACCGGTTTAATACAGTTATAGATTATGAACATTAACTCTTGGCATTTAAAACATTAGGATATGTTCATCGTTTTCATAAATCATATGCATGCTAGAGCTACTGTTGCTAAGTCTTTATAGCTCGTGTTTTGTGTACTGTTGTTTGTCTTTTCGTCGTTTTTCGTTTTTTTTTTAGATGGCGTTGTTTGCTTGTTTTCGATTTATGAATTTGAATATCACTTCGGTATCATTCGCCTCTTTTTTGAAATCTTAATTTAAAAAAAACCTAAAGCACTGTTTAATCTTTGCAGGTCCAAACTCAGCACACAGACGACGAGGGCGACAAACTTATAGTAGATACCAAACGTTAGAATTAGAAAAAGAATTTCAATTCAACCATTACCTCACCAGAAAACGTCGGATAGAAGTTGCACATCATCTATGTTTAACTGAAAGACAAATAAAAATTTGGTTCCAAAACCGTAGAATGAAATTAAAGAAAGAGAGACAGGTTATAAAAGATCTTAATGACACGTCAGTAGTTAAAATGGATGATAAAGACGATGAAAAAAGTGAGGCCGGAAGTGACGATTCACCATGATGGAGTTTCGTAGTTTTATTGAAGTACATTCGGAAGTGGTTTGAACGAGAAGCATGACACGTGATGCAGTTTGTAAGCGTTTCTAAAAAACGGGTTGATTTTTATCTTGCCTATCTTCAGCTCCTCTGTACACGAAAAAAGTTTCTATTTATGTTGTAGCAAAGCTGCATTGTGTTAAAGAATTCAAACTTGTTTGATCTTAATATCTGCAAGACGACGAGAGGGGGCGTTAAAGGAAAACAATGATGGATCCTAACAAATGCTTGCTTTGTGCGAGATCTGCTTGACTGACTCTTGAAGTCGGGCGGAAGGTCGTAAAAGTGTCACGGCAAAAAAAATTCAGTATATCCTGCTTTTTATGCGTAATATTTTGATCTTGAAATTTAAGGTTCAGTGTATGGAACGCCTCTTCGTATCAATTAACAGCAGAAGATAATAGACAACACCTGTCCAATCATTTTATACCCACAATGAGGTATGGAAATCATATTTACCTTACAATTAACTGCTATCATTCCAGCGGTGTGCAGCTATGGATTTTACTTATGAAGTGCAATCATATAGATTTACGAAAAGACGGATAAGACGGTGCAATGTTTCGCGACCATAATCTACCTGTGCCATTTTTAATGCCAAATAAAGTCAAATGACTAGTGCTTCTTATTTCAAAGACATTTTGTACAGGAAGGTGCAATTTTCCTACTGCAATATTGAAACTTTTATGTGGACAAACATTTGACAACGTGCTTTTTCATAAGAATACTATACACCATTTTCAATGAAGTCATACATTTGATTTTCAAGATTTATTTATGAAAGGAAATCGTATCCCAAATAATCAATAGCACAAAAGGCACGTGTACTTAACAATTCTTTTGACACCGATACCTATTGCAACATTAATTATTTACAAAATATATGATATAAATATTTCTTAATTATCTCAACGTTATTGTTCGTGTTTGTCCCATGCTGTCTTTTGTATGTTTGTGTTTATATTCGTATTTTGAAGGCGGGATCGCCTCCTTATTTCTCCAAAAGGGTAAAAATACCATGTACGTTTGTTATGTTGTTAAATTTTATTGAATATGAAGGGTAAATATTAGAATAGAAATACAGAGAAAATACTGTCTACTAGTAAATGAATTATAGACAAATGGCATTAGGTATAGTCTACATAAGCAAATAATTGGATTGTAAAAATAACGACAATGCACGTGCATTTGTACTTAAAGCTTTTCAAGTCTTTCGCTTGAATATCGGTAGTAACATTTGAAGTAGGAATTTAGGTCAAAGGTTACTTATTTATACCAATTTCCAAATGTGTCAAAATTACTTCCAACGTTCCATATTTAAATATTTTTTTAAAGTGTTCATTTCAATAGATATGTTTTCATATGCATGTCCGTTCTTTTTCTCAGGGTTTTGACAAATTAAGCTTTTTTCATATGATATAATATTGTAATTATTTTACTGTAGGGCAGGCTGAATCGATTTTTTTGACTCTCGTAAAGTTTTTTTTACGTAAAAACAACAAATATGTTTTTGAAAAAAAAATGAAGATTTTTAAAGAACGGTTTCCGTTACCTCAATTTTCGGGCAAAATGAATAGTTTTATTTTGCAGTTGAAAAAGAAGATGAAGCCAAAGAGAGGCTATATTCATATTTAGTGTTGTATTTTCTCTGTCGTAATCTTTTAGTCAATTTGTTATATTTTGTGAATTTACGAACTGAAATAACGAGATTGTTATACATAATTGTACCATTAAAAAGTGTATATTATAATTTTACTTCGATATGTGAAATATATGAACAGACTTAACATAAAAGATATAATTTATATAAAAAGTTAATTATTTTTTATCTTAAAGGGAGGATTGTTTGGTCAGAAGGTGAAAAATGCTTATTTCAAAAATGAATAATCTGGCTTTATTTAAATGAAAGCAAATCTGTCCAAGCTTTTCTCTTTTCAGAATAGAAAATAAAAATAGAAGTAACAGCATTTGCAAACAAATTAGCCGAGCATAAAACCAATAACAGAACTTTTAGTTTTACTTTGTATTCATTTCCTTGTTCTTTGACATTATTTCAAATGATATCTGTTAACACCAAAGCTATAGAAAGTTTTTTACTGTAATTTCAAACTATAGTTATTAACACATAATTTGTTGATTTTCACCTATTTTGAACTATAGCTGTTAACACCAAAGCTGCAGAATGTTTTTCGTTGTTATTATCAAGGATAGCTGTTAACACCCCGAATTGTCAAATGGTTTTCACTGTTATTTCAAACGATAGCTGTCTACCGTTTTCCGTTGAGGAATAAGAATGTAACATAGATATGTAACAACTAAAAATAAGTTCCTAGTGTTACCAATGTCAATGAATTTGTTGTTTTGTCTGTTCGTACGTTTCATCATATCTTTTTTCAGAAAATATCAGACGGTTATGGCGAACTGTCAAAAACATTGTGCATGGCTATATAAAAATTATCAAGTGTAGTTGAAATATTTTTTCATGTTAGTTGAAAAAACGAAAATAAAAAAATGCCGAAGTTATAGTTTTTGCTTTAGTTTTGTTTTATATAAATGCAACATGTGCTTGTAACACAATGGACAGGCAAGTACCATACATTTCCTATGTTTCATTTCATCGATTCAAATAACCCTGACTGTAACGTGTAACAAAAGAAGATATTTGACGAGTCTGAACATTTACCTTTTTTATAATTATTTCCTACCCTAATTTTAGGACCTGTTCTCGCCATTGTTATGAAAATGCTGTTGCAGTCTATAAATGATTATCTTGTTCAATTCATTATAGAATTGAAAGCTGTTAAGATATCAATTTCAAAAAAATATAAAGCTCGTTAAATATTTATCTAATTTCCTTAATTAGTTTCCTACCGACGAAGTTGAAGGGGACTTTAGGTTTGCACTCCGTCCGTCTGTCTGTCTGTCTATCCGTCAGTCCGGCAAATCAGTTTTCCGCACTTTTTTCGTCATGCTTGAAGATATTGATTTGATAATTGGTATATAGTTTTATCATAACAAGTTACAGACCAAGTTCAAATTTTGTTCCGGTCTGATGATTTTGTGCAGAGTGATGGTCCTTAGACTTAGAAAATTCACTCAAATATAATTAGTTTTCGCACTTTTTTTTGTCATGCTTGAAGATATTGATTTGATAATTCGTATATAGTTTTATCAACAAGTTACAGATCAAGTTCGAATTTTGTTCCGGTCTGATGATTTTGTGCAGAGTTATGGTGTTTGGACTTAGAAAATTCACTCAAATAATCAGTTTTCCTCACTTTTTTTCGTCACTTGATGATATGGATTTGATAAGTGGTATACAGTTTATCATGACAAGTTACAGATCAAGTTTGAATTTCCGTTCTGATGATTTTGCGCAGAGCTATAGTCCTTGGACTTAGATAATTCACTTAAATAATAAGTTTTCCACACTTTTTTCGTCATGTTTGAAGATATTGACTTGATATTTGTTATATAGTTTACACCATGACAAGTTATAGATCAAGTTAGCATATTGTTCCAGTACAATGAATTTTTAACCGGTAGGGGACTATTTTTAAAAATATAGGTCAACTACTTTATCGATTGCAATTAAAAAAAAAATATGTGAGAAGATTGTGATGATTAATCAGGTACTCAGAGCTAATTATTATACGTGTATACTACAATCCTGGGTTGCATTCCTAAGAATTGAATGCAAGTGACGTAATCAAATGGTTCGCTTTCAGCCAATAAACGAACAGCATTTGGATGAATTAAACACCTACTGTTTATATAGACATATGAAACAATGACTAATGGGGAAACCTTAAGTGCCCTTTTTGTACTCAACAGACATCATTTTATCCCCATTCTTAAGGAAACCGTCTTTTGGGCATATCTTTATGAAATTGAGAGAAAGAGAAACTCATTTCCCATGCTTATATCCTAATTACTTGACCAAGTTCGCCGATTAGATCTAAAACCTCGCAGGTGTTCCATAAATAGAAAATTTCAAACTTCCCACGAACCAAGGACTAGGATGGATAGCAGTTTATCGTTTCTGCTTGTAATTAGTAGATTCGGGTTTTTATTTCACTGTTTATGTTTAGAAATTACACCTATATACGGGTCAAGGCAAAACAAAAAGATATACATGATTACCATAAAAAAAATAGCATAAGCGAACAAATTAAAGACGTTTCGAAATTTTCAACATCATTTTAGACATCTGTCTAGGAAGATACAGTTTATTGATTGAATAGTAGCAGCACATGTACCGATAAAGCATAACTATGTCCTGCCAAATAATTTGGTTGTCGTTGTATCTTTTTGATTTGTTTATTCATGAATTCGGTGCTGTCGTCCGATCTATTGTCCATTTTCGAAAAGAATTTGGATGATTTAGATTTTTTTTATTTGGAACTAGCATTTTCTAGCTAGTTCTCCGAATATCTTAAATGTGATATACAATATACTCTCATGGACACAGGTACCATGAAAAGAAATAAGTAAAGATCACCACTTCTTTAAAAAACCATGTTGGTGCATTATTAGTTTCTCAGTATAGAATAAGGAGATTTTGTATGATTGCCAATGACAAACATATCTAACAGAGTCCGAATGAAGTGGATTAAAGCAACTATTGTTCATACGTTATTTTTCATTTATCGTTTTTGACGAATACTTGTATGCAATTTGAAAATGATAAAAAGACAAACGCCAGTTCACATCATTCTGCACAGATAACTTACTTTAACTTGAGAAACAAGAACTCCGCCAAACCGGGGTGAAATGAGATGCACAGGAAAAATAAGTAGTGTCTGCCCCTAAAGATACACCCGTCGAAGTACTTTTTTTTACAATATACATTTAAAAAAAAATAGAATACTATACTTGATATGAGGTTTGAAATTAATATAAACTCTTTGCATTTCAGGCTTAATGTCCGAAAAATCAGTATTTGCACAAAAGACTTTTTGCATATATTTGAAAATTCAGTTTTTTTAATCAAACGCAGATACTGTGGATTCATTATTATTCGTTGGATACCAATTTTCGTTGATTTCATGGGTACAGGAGAACCACGAATTTAAATGTTCAACGAATTACAAGTTTTCTGAAGAAATGTTCGCAGACTTTGTTAAAACTACGAAATCAAATATTCACGAAAATGCTAGTTTTCCTCACTCAATCCACAAAAGTTGGTACCCACGAAAATAAATGAATCCACAGTAATACAAAATGTTAAAACAATTATATATCTTTATGCGATTCATGCCTCGTTCACACGTACATTTAATTCGAATTGAATTCGAATCGAATGCGAATCGAATTCGCTAATCGCGTTCACACACTCTTCTTTTTTTAATTCGAATTGATTCGAATTGGCTAAATCGCATTATCCAACTCACATTAGAAATGCGTTTTTGTAATACGAATTAAAAGTTAACGTTGTTAGGACAGTAAAGCGAATTTGACGCGCATTGCAATTCGAATTAGAATTTACGTTTGGACGATAAACGTTTCGAATGCGAATTAAACTAATCCGAATTAGTTAATGCGAATCGAATTCGAATTACGTGTGTGCGCAGCATTAAACTGTAAAGTTTTCCTAAACGTAAAAAGTATTAACACATTATACGAACTAATGTCAATGATAGTAGATCTTAAATATGTTCTAACATGGATGCCGAATACAATAACAGCTCAAAATGTGTAATCTTAAAAAGGAAATTGTCAAATGATCCAAATATAATAAGTTATATACTCGAGACAATTAAGATCTCGCTTTAAAGTTTCATTATTGAAGACCTCCATCTATTTGGATTGTTGTCACTAAAAAATGGGATTAATACCGATAAAAATGACGGAAAACAATCCCGAATATGGACAGTGGTAGAGTGACAGTTAGGGTAATATGATGAAGACGTCAATAGTAATCGGATGTAAGCTTCAATAGTAATAGTATGTAGACGTCAATAGTAATAAGATGTAATCGTCAATAGTAATAAGATTTAAACGTCAATAGTAATAGTATATAGGCGTCAATAATAATAAGATGTAAGCGTCAATAGTAATAGTATGTAAGCGTCAATAGTAATAGTATGTTGGTGTCAATAATAATAGGATGTAGGCGTCAATAATAATAGAATGTAAGCGTCAATAGTAATAGTATGTAGGCGTCAATAGTAATAAGATGTAAGCGTCAACAGTAATAGTATGTAGGCGTCAAAAGTAATAGTATGTTGGCGTCAATAATAATAGTATGTAGGCGTCTATAATAGTAGGATGTAAGCGTCAATAGTAATAGTAATGATGCGTTAATAATAATAGGATGTAAGCGTCAATGTTAATTGTATGTTGGCGTCAATAGTAATAATATGTAGGCGTTAATAGTAATAGGATGTAAGCGTTAATAGTAATAGAATGTAGGCGTTAATAGTAGGAATACTAGATTGTAGACGTCAATATATATATAGGAAGTATGCGTCGATATAAATAGTATGTTGGCGTCAATAGTGATATGATATGGGTTAATCCGTCGATGGTAATCGGGTATATATATATAAAGAGGAATGCCACGTATACGTCAATAGAAATATAATGTGACTAATAGTAATAGGATGTGACGTAAATCGCTAGAAGATGTAGACGTCAATAGTACTAAGCTGTTTACGTCAATAATATTACGATGTGGCGGTCAATTATAATAGAGTATAGACGTCAATAGTATTACGATGCTGTCAATAGTAATAGGGTGAAGACGTCAATAGTATTACGATATGGCCGTCAATAGTAATAGGGTGAAGACGTCAATAGTATTACGATATAGCCGTCAATAGTAATAGGGTGAAAACGTCAATAGTATTACGATATGGCCGGTAATAGTAATAGGGTGAAGACGTCAATAGTATTACGATATGGCCGTCAATAGTAATAGGGTGAAGACGTCAATAGTATTACGATATGGCCGTCAATAGTAATAGGGTGAAGACGTCAATAGTATTACGATATGGCCGTCAATAGTAATAGGGTGTAGACGTCAATAGTATTACGATATGGCCGTCAATAGTATTACGATATGGCCGTCAATAGTATTACGATATGGCCGTCAATAGTAATAGGGTGTAGACGTCAATAGTATTACGATATAGCCGTCAATAGTAATAGGGTGTAGACGTCAATAGTATTACGATATGGCCGTCAATAGTAATAGGGTGAAGACGTCAATAGTATTACGATATGGCCGTCAATAGTAATAGGGTGTAGACGTCAATAGTATTACGATATAGCCGTCAATAGTAATAGGGTGTAGACGTCAATAGTATTACGATATAGCCGTCAATAGTAATAGGGTGAAGACGTCAATAGTATTACGATATGGCCGTCAATAGTAATAGGGTGTAGACGTCAATAGTACTACGATATGGCCGTCAGTAGTTAGATACTTACTGAGTAGGAAAGGATAAGGCATTGTTTAATTATAATTTAAATAAACTTGTCGAAATAATGAAAAAAATGCTTATTGCGGTTTCAAACCAAATTACCAGAAAATATCTCATTTCTCTTTTTATTGGTGATTCAACAGCTTAATGTTTTTCAATTTTTTTGTATATAACATTTATTCATAAAACTGTATTTCTCCCCAAGAATACCTCGCATACGTTTTTACTCAGCATGCTCCTGTGATAAAACAGAAGTTTTAATTAAAATTGCAATGCTTAATGCATTAACCACCTAATACGCAAGGATTAATTGGAAATGCAACTCGGGAAATGCAAGGTCAGCCAGTTATGCTCTCATTTATGTACACGTACATAAAGGCATTAAATGATTGATTATATCATAAAATGAATTGATGAAATAATAAAAGTTTACCTTCCTTGAATAAAAAAATAACTAATTTAATGTCATGATATAATACACAGATAGGTAAGTGAACTGAGTAAATGTTGCTGCCCAAAATGTAAAGACAACGAAATGATGCATACTTGCAAATGAGATAACAAAAAAAAATCAAATGCCCGAAAACGCGGGGTAGTTTAAAAAGAGAAACAAAGACTCTATGTTTATATTTAAGTGGAATTTGTTGTTGATGGCAGAACTATGGTATTCGGTTTAGTTTACTGATAACTCTGGTTGATTCGGAGCTTGATATATTGTATAAATAGCCGTTTATCTCACATATCTTTGTTTCATATTACAGAAATAACGTCAACAGCTCTTTCACATGCTCCTGCGCACGCGTTTCAAGTACTAGTAGTATGAATGCATTTCGGCTGTATTCACATCAACCTTACACTCGAAATCATTTACTCGTAACCGAAAAAAATTCCGGTTTAGCTCCGCTTACTACTATAGGATAGCAGATTTCTCATGAAGTCTTTGGTCTTTTTTGTTGTTGTGCTTCGTACCGAACTAGTGATTCAAATCCGTCATAACATAATTTTACAGTTTGTTCTTATTTTGTGCTGTTGCACAACTATGCCAGGCTAGGGGAGGATTGAGCGCTAACGACAATGTTAAACCTCGCCAAATTCTTTATGTGCCAGTCATCCAATAGTTTTCGTTGGTTGCTGTCTGCCATCATCTTTTTTTTCGTTTATCAAAATGTTTGTTTTCTCTTTTGAATAGTTTCACATTTTCTCATTCCGGAAACCTGTATAGTTTAATACGATAAAGGTGTTGCTCATGGTTGAAGGCCGTACGGTGACCTGTATGTGTTTACATCCTTGTCCTTTGGTCTTTGGTTTGATAGTTGACTCATTGGCAATCATACCACTTTTCGTTTGTTTTTTATATTTATAATAAAATGATGAATTACTGATATAAATGACATTACATTTGAATAAAAAATAACCAGTGTGACGTAGACTTAAACGATAATTAAAATAATAGCCGACAGGTTTGTGTTCTGAGAAGTCATTGCCCCACATCGAAGAAGCTTTTGGTCATGATGACTTGCCAGACACTATTAATCTTGTCAATGCCAAAAGGAACTATTCTGATTATTTATTTGTCTATCCTGTTCAATTCATGTCAACGTATAGTAGTATATATACCATGCCAATTTTTTTCAGAAACTTCCAATGTTTCCAAAAATAGATAGATATTCCCGATGTAACATTTTTTTCAAAAAAAATCGAAAAATAATATAAGCAGTTACTACATAGTTAAATGAAAACATTCTTGACTATTTCAGGGTTTCGTAATTCCACGAAAAACATCCGGATATCGTACGTCCAGTAGCCAATATTAGATAATAGTCCGAGATCCTGCTCCATAACTATGAATTTTGTTAGTCTTGTATCATTTTTAATTTTAGTTTCTTGTGTATAATTTGGAGTTTAGTATGACGTCCATTATCACTGAACTATTTTAGTATACATATTTGTTTAGGGGCCAGCTGAAGGACGCCTCCGGGTGCGGGAGTTTCTTGCTGCATTGAAGACCCATTGGTGGCCTTCGGCTGTTGTCTGCTCCATGGTCGGGTTGTTGTCTCTTTGACACATTCCCCATTTCCATTCTCAATTTTATTTCTTATTTTCCTAGTGATAAATAATAATGTATAGTATATACCTTTGTGCTTTCAAAAAACAATTATATACGAAGGTTAAACAGAAAGTCGTACTCCGTCATGTGTTACCAGACATATAACCTGCTTTTGAACGTCTTGAACAATTTCTAGGTTGATATAAACAAACATTTGTTCGTCTGTTCGTTTGATATGAGACATTATCTGTCTTTTAAATTCTGTCTTTATGATAGCTGTTTTTTTGTAACAATGTGCACACTATTGTTTCAAATTCTTTTAATATTATAACTTCTGAAATATGTTTTTGTCAAAATTATATAAGATTAGTTTTTCGGGTTTTGGTTTGATTTTTCTCTCGGCTTCCATTTAGACTATTCCATGTGACAGACACAGTTCAAGCAGTTCATTGCAAATATAGTAATTTGGTGTATTAGAAGCGCATGGGTTAAAGGTCGAAGTTAAAAAGGTCAACAGAAAATGCAGCAGACACAGCAAATTATTTAATTATACTTCGAGATGAGCTATAATTTGAGCTCCTTTGGCTTTTCCGATTAAATAACATGAAACAATTTTGCAAAAATTCCCTATTTTTCGTCTGAATTTTTTTTTCACACATCCCTCACTACAAAATTCATTAAAATAATTGATGGTAAAAACATCTTTATGCAATGTGTCTTAAAAGATCACAAGAAAGGGGGAGGTTTGTCCTTATGTAAAACTGGTTTAATCCCTCTACATTTAGTGACTGTACCAAGTAAGTAGATCTAGACAAAATGTTGTTTATCTTTTCGGAGTTATTGGTCCTCAATGGTCTTTAACTTCGTACTTGATTTGGCCTTTTTAAATTGATTCGATCGTCACTGATCAGTCTTTGAAGATGAAACGCGCGTCTGGCGTACAAAATTTATGACTTTATGTGTACTACATAAAAAGGATAACTAAGCGACATGACAAGTTAGTTTTATAATTTGAAAGGATTTTTAGAGTAAGTTATAATAAGCATTATTAGAAGTAAATGACCAAGAACATAACAAGCAGTTTTTTTCTCATAAAATTAAAATACATTTAACCTGGGTTCTTTTAGGCACGAAAACTTCTGGAAAATGATAGCTGTATCCCAGAGGGGTTGAAAACGGTGCCTGAGAATATAGATATAAGAAGATGTGGTATGAGTGCCAATGAGACAACTCTCCATCCAAGTCACAATTTATAAAAGTTAACCATTATAGGTCAAAGTACGGTCTTCAACACGGAGCCTTGGCTCTCACCGCACAGCAAGCTATAAAGGGCCCCAAAAATTACTAGTGTAAAACCATTCAAACGGGAAACCAACGGTCTACTCTATATAAAAAACGAGAAACGAGAAACACTTATGAACCACATCAACAAACGACAACTACTGAACATCAGATTCAGACTTAGGACAGGTGCAAACAATTGCAGCGGGTTTAAACGTTTTAATGGTACCAAACCTTCACCCTTATCCGAAACAATAGTGTAACATCACAAAATAGAAAAACACACTATAAAATATCAATTGAAATGGCTTAACTCAATCAAAAGACATATTAACACAAGTGAACATACACTGAACGAATAAATTTGATCTATGATACAATGTAAATACAAAATCAATAAAATAAGGGATGAATAATTAAAGTAACAGTATACTGTTTATGACGACAAGACTAGATATAAAATTACTTTTGTCTAAGTCCAGTTTTATATCTTCATTTATCATATACTTATAGAAAATAATGGTATAATTGTACCCCTTGATAAAACTGTAGTTTTTACATATATTTATTCATTAAATCTGAAGAATTGTCTTAGCCGTGTGATATGACTTTTGTTATCAACTGCTTCCGGTTTATATCTTTTGCTTCCGGTTTATATCTTCTGCTTCCGGTTATTATCGCATGCCTTTCTGTAACGTAATCGCATGGCATTTCGACGTCACTCTGCAAATTCGGGAAAATACACCTCAATGGTACGTTTTTAGTGAAAAACTTAACAAAGTACGATAAAAAAAAAACCAAAATATTAAGAAACAGAAAAATATATTATTAAAAAATGCAAAACAAATAATACAATAAATGCATTTTTCAAAGTTTTAAAAATAGTTCTTGTCTGTATGTCTTCTGTTGAAGTATATGATAAAAAGAACATAACATGTCATTTTTCATATCAGACCACTTATCAACCCATGGTCAAATCATCCCTAGGGCCTGTCGGCTCTCGGGCTGATATCTGAGACAAGTGCTTGTGACCATCCACAAGAACTTGCGGTCATCCGATGTTCAGTACTTCAGTACTTTGATTTCTAATGTGATTTCTTTAAACCTGAATAAACATTTTTCTTCTGTTATTGTTTTGTATATAAACCAGGCCGTAAGTTGTTGAACATTTGTCATGTCGGGGCCTTTTATAGCTTGCTTTGCGGTTTGTGTTTTGCTAATTGTTGCTTGAAGGCCGTGCGATGACCTATAGTTTCTAACTTTTACGTCATTTGGTCTCTGATGGGGAGTTGTCCCATTGACAATCATATACCTCATCTTCTTATTTTTATATTTTTTTACCCTTTTACATCGCAATAAAACAAAAAAGATCATTTTATCCTGAATTTTGTGCGAATTCATTTCAAAAGCCTTTCACGGAATTTGTTTAAAGGTTGTAAATACAGACACGTGCATTTATTTTTTAGTTTTAAGCTTGTTTGCAAATTGCAACTAAAGATAGAGCTAGAGATTCCATGATAACCATTATAATTTTGTACACGCGAAATAAAAATGTATATAATATTAATAAAAATAAACAATGAAAAATGGAATGAAATAATTTAAAACGATTATCAAGATAGTCTGTTTTATCTCTTGATTCAATATATAAAAAAATAATTTTACGTCATTTGGTCTCTGATGGGGAGTTGTCCCATTGACAATCATATACCTCATCTTCTTATTTTTATATTTTTTTACCTTTTACATCGCAATAAAACAAAAAAGATCATTTTATCCTGAATTTTGTGCGAATTCATTTCAAAAGCCTTTCACGGAATTTGTTTAAAGGTTGTAAATACAGACACGTGCATTTATTTTTTAGTTTTAAGCTTGTTTGCAAATTGCAACTAAAGATAGAGCTAGAGATTCCATGATAACCATTATAATTTTGTACACGCGAAATAAAAATGTATATAATATTAATAAAAATAAACAATGAAAAATGGAATGAAATAATTTAAAACGATTATCAAGATAGTCTGTTTTATCTCTTGATTCAATATATAAAAAAATAATTTTACGTCATTTGGTCTCTGATGGGGAGTTGTCCCATTGACAATCATATACCTCATCTTCTTATTTTTATATTTTTTTTACCTTTTTACATCGCAATAAAACAAAAAAGATCATTTTATCCTGAATTTTGTTCAAATTCATTTTAAATGCCTTTCACGGAATTTGTTTAAGGGGTTGTAAATACAGACACGTGCATTTATTTTTTAGCTTTAAGCTTGGTTACAAATTGCAACTAAAGATAGAGCTAGAGATTCCATGATAACCATTATAATTGTGTACACGCGAAATAAAAATGTATATAATATTAATAAAAATAAACAATGAAAAATGGAATGAAATAATTTAAAACGATTCGCAAGACAGTCTGTTTTATCTCTTGGTTCAATATATAAACAAATAATTTAATTTTATAGAAAGTATTCAAACTGAAACCTTGCTAGCCTCTTGAATTAAAACTAAAAACCAACATTTTAGAAAATAGACTTAATAAGAAATTTTTATTTTTTTCAATACTCCTGTTTATTTTCACAATGTTTTATTAAAATAGATAAATAAACATCGTTTGCAATTTTTATGGTAATCTTGCTTTCTGTTACATAACCCGATACAAATTATTCAAACTAACTACCTCTTATGAAATTAAGGCATTTCCCTGCTGGGTTAAAAAAACTAAATGATACAATTACACATTAAGGAGATGGTATTGTGAGACTTATCTGCCAATATAAATTAATCAAGACAAACATTTACATTATCAAATAAATCCGTAATACATTAATGTTTGCAAACAATTGAATTTCAAACCTTTGAACCGATACCGAAATGTAACCAAGGAAATGACATTAAATTCAGAAGCATTTTTTATGTTTTCACAAATAATTCACAAATTTATCATTTGTCCTAAATGGCCATTTAGATAATTTAATGTGCGTTTTCGAAATAGTCATGCAGATCGTATTATTGTATTGTACTTTGATCATTAAAGTTTTTAAATTGTAATTGGTCTGTACGACCTATTAACACTGACTCGGAGCATTTTACAACCATTTAAAAACACAATACTCCAAAGGTAAATACGGTTTGAAAAATTAGCAAGATTTTTAACACATTGCTCCCCTCAATTATCACATAAGAACTGTCAAGAAGATTGAAGTATTTCTAATTCTGAATTAACTGAAATTTATCATGTGATCAATGTTTATTTTCATGGGATTGAAAGATCATGAAACGGATTTATTTATACAAAAAAAAATTAAATGAAGTTCATAAATTATAAAACAAACAGAAATACAACATTTTATTCTGTATATTATAAATTTATGAAATGAAGTTCATAACTTATAAAATAAAACAATAGATAATTTTTATACTATATATCATCAAATCTGATATATCATTTTCAATTCTAAATAATGAAATTAACACTTGTTAAAAACTCACACCATATTGATGAAAATAGTAATGACAATTACGATTTGAATAAAACAAACTTGTTTAAAATGAAAATTACAATTTTCCAAGAAATTTATTTTGAAATGATACAAAAAAATATATTTTCATATTTCAAAAGACCCCAATAAAAAACAAAAAATAAAAACAAAAAATAAAAACAAAAACTAACAGACACAAAACAAAACAATTACCATGACCTACTTTGTTGAAAAAGATGTTTATTAACGTAATGATAATGACCAAAGTTTCACCACTTAAATAAGGTTTGTGCTGCTTTTCGAAAAATTAAGATACAAGTGAATAGACAAAGAAAATTGGTTCCAAAGAAGCCTACACACCAAGTACACTATTATTTTTTTGGTAAAATAATATAGAAAAAAAAATGGGGGAAACAAAAGAAAAATAGAACATATAGTTGTAACATACATGCCATTGGATAATTTAATGATATAGTCATGTCGTAAATTTGTCCAATGCGACACAAAATGTCTTGATTTTTTCAGGTTGCCGTAATCACTCTTGTGTGACACAGACTTTCGACCTTCTAAATACAACTGTATTTACGTTCAATTGGACAAAAGAGCCAACTTGAGGGATTATGGTGTCAGACAAGGATATCGCCGTTGGCATCTTCTGTTTAGGAGAAAAAACACATCTAGATTTTTACGTTGCTGTCGTGTACTTTTCCAAAATGCAATTCAAATCTGTCAATAGCCATAAGTTAGTGATAATGGTACATTAATGGTCTTGTAAATAGATGTCATATTGATTTTTATCATTATTTCCTAACGAGATAAACATTTAAAATGATGTTTTTAATATTTATATATTTATAGACTGATTTATTCAAACATTTATCAATCATTTATAAAATTTTCCTCCTGGTTGTAAAAAAATATATCGACTTATGTAATAAAATGGGCAAAAACATTTAATGAAACGAAAAATACCAATCACTTTTGACATTTATTTTCAGAGTATTGCACTCTTGCACAAGGTATGTGACTGACTTTGGGTGTTCCTTCAAGACGAAACAAGTCATCAAAGAACAGACTGCTTTTTACATGTGAAAAACTGTAGGTTAATGCTATAGGGTGGTTTCAGACAGCATTGACTAAAAAGAATAGTTAGGCGCTATTGTATTGCACAATTGTGGTTTAAAAATTACTGATTTTAATTCATGTTTTGGTCAAGAGTTCCTATATTTTTATTTTATTATAATGCTTTAACACGAAACATTGCAACTTGACGAAATGCAGATCATTCATTAGAGCATCCATCTTCGTTCTGTTTATATATTTTCTTCACTATTGAAAAGGTTAGAATCAAGTAAGATGTTGTCCTTAGTTTTAAATACCGTTTTCGAGCGACCACATTTCAATTTCAATAGCGGAACGGTCATTCTTTGTTCAACAAGCCACCAGTTTTCAAAACACTTTTTTTCTTTATAGCAAAACACATATAACAAAGTGACCAAAAGCTGTATACACAAAGAAAATGCTATTAAACGGTATCCAAACTATGAAACTTTGTGTGTTTATTTAAGTTAGCAGGCATGCTCCCACCAAAATTACACCGTTTAAACTTCGTTAAAATGTTTTATTGACCATGTGTCCACTATAATTTTAAGCCCTTTTTAAAAAATGTATTATTTGCGACAACTTCATTTACGTTTTATGAAAAAAGCTCCTCTGAAATATCAGTTACGGGGTAGGCTAGAATTGGCTCTTGTCATAATTGGTCATATATGGCAATGTTTACCAAACAATACAAATTTTAAAGAGATTTTTTTCATGATTGACTGTGATGAATAGAAATTTAATTAATATTTTTTTCTCTCGGTACTTCTTATTACGATTCATGTCCAATACGCTACATTAATAAAGATGTCAAGATTCTATAGGGTCTTCAATTACCAAAACAACTAGAAAACAACAATGACCAGCAAATATTATTAAGACAGACTTATTCACACGAAAACAGTCGAAAATACTGAAAAATAATTTTGTGCAATACCAACATACGATGGAGTATGAAATGGATTAAATCTGGATTGTTTGTGGTCGTGAAGATAATTTAATGATTTGGTTAAAAACAAAGTTATCAAATTGCATGATTAATCAAAAACATTGTTATCTGCAAGACTCATATGAATCCAAGATTCAGGCAAGACTCAGATGTTCATTAACCGTCCTCGTGTTTCTCATCTCGTTCAATAAGGCATTTACTTCTGATTCAAATCGTTTTATATAAATCTCTAAACTGATATGTTTATTTAAACGAGGTTTGGGTGTACATCAATGAGACAACAACCTAACAAATACATAAAACAAAAAGACGTATAGAAGTCAACATACGGTCTCCAAGAATACTGTATAATTAGATTTTGTTCCTAATAAAGGATCATCATTCGGGAAACGTATTCCAAAGGGTTAAAAGAGTTAGCTTTTAAAGTTTTAAGCAGATGGTCATTCCGTATAATTAAGAATATGTTACTGTTGTCAGCTATGAAAAGAAATATTTGGTTTTATCATAATTTTGCTTTTATTTTTTTTTTACGTCAGTTGTTATAGCAAAAGCTTGAAAATTTCATGAAATCTCTTCATTTTTATTATAGAAATGCTTTTTTTTTCATTTGATTGACTTTGTTTTATGTAAAATTCCTAACTGAAATGTTAGGATTGTGCATCTTTTTCAGATTTATGTTCACGATATGTTTGTTGCTGCCTCCTCTGGTACATATTGTTTACTGTAAATTAAGAAATTATGGTATGCCCTGCAAAAACTAATTGACAGCCGTAAAGAACTTTCATGAAAACCGACAGAGTTATAAGATGTTTCTGAAGGGCTATAATTAAGACCACTGTCCAAGGTAAGGTGATGGTTTGGTGCCAGCAAACTAGTTTAACGCCGCCACATTCTGTATGTGCCTGTCCCAAACCAGGAGCCTGTAATTAAGTGATTGTCGTTTGTTGCTGTATATCAAATTTGTTTTTCGGTCATTGTTTTGTACATGGATCAGGTCGTCAGTTTTCTCGTTTGAATTGTTTTACATTTGTCATTTCGAGGCCTTTTATAGCTGACTATGTAGTATGGGTTTTGCTTATTGTTGAAGTCGTACGGTGATCTAAAGTTGTTAACTTCTATGTCATTTGGTCTCTGGTGTAGAGTTGGCAATCACACCACATCTTCTTATTTCTATAGATATTCTGTCCATCAAGCAGCACACGTAGAACGTTGTAATCAAAATACAAGTGTGTATCGTACATGATCTTGAACATCAGTTTTTGAAATTATATATGACACCGTTTCAATCCCCCCATAAAAACCAAAGGCCTGTAAGAACAATATAGAGTTGTTGGAAATATTTTGGTCACCACATTAAAAATTACTCTACCAATACTGATAACGTGGAGTGATTTTCCGTAATTCCCTAATTGGATCCAGTCGTTTTACAGTCGAGCAATTTTCAGAAGAAATTTTGAAGGGCACTAAAGTTTGGCTCAAAAGGTAGGGACATTCTGGTTATTAGAAATATAATATCTACAATTCCATGAGAGGAAAACGATCACTGATTTCCACTATAAATTTATAAATACGACTTGCTCTCTGAAATCAAGCTATCATAAAAAATGAACATTTTCATTGTTCTTTTCAGTCAGGGTTTAATTATGATTTGGAAGTTAATACTATAGTATTATTTTACCTAGATAAATTTCCATTTACGTGGTGACTGGAACCAATGTTCAACAGAAACAACGCACGACAACATACATGAATGAAATGAAATTTGTATAACAATAAATAAAAAAAAAAAAAAAAAACGCACACAAAAAAGCCCACCCAAAACACCCCAAAAATAACAACAACAAAAAATGAACAACAATAACGCAGCAACACAGTCAAAAGGCATGACATGAATAATATTGAATAATATTTCTAAAAGTGCTAGAACTTATGAAATGAAATTAAACGAAAGAATAAAAAAAAACAAGAATGAAAATGCGTCACAATAAATCACCTTTTTGATATAAAAAGTATAACATCAATACATTTCTTATACACAAAGCAATACAAGGTATTAAAAAAAAAGGGGGGGGGCAGATAACAAGTGGACAATCAAAATCCCTAAGTCGTATAAAATCGTACAACATTGTGACGACAAGAAAAACGTATTTCAGACAACACACCAGTCTATAAAATCTTTCACTGAAAACAGATCGAGCAACACTCTAAAAACCATGGGAGATGGTCAGGTGTTTCGGAAAAGTAATATGTTTCTGCTCCTAGTGGCACCCGTCGCGTTGCTTATGCCAACATTCAGTGCTGTTTAAATCGAGACAACAACACATGGAACGCATCCATGTTTATTCGTGACAAAGATAACGAATGACGAAACGACTACACCGAAGTTCTAGAGGATTACATTAGAAAATATTTACTTTCAAGGACATGGGCTCAACTAATAGTGAACTAGTAAAAGTTAAAGTTTCGTCTGAATATTTGGGAGTCCTGTATTGACACCATAACCTTTATGAAAAAAAGCATCAAATATTGTTTTATCTTGGCATCTAGAAAGAGTTCTACCACTAATCTATTCGTCCTTTTAACTAGTTCCCTTACTACAATTAATATGAACTCGTTATTATTTTTTGTAATAAAGCATATGAAATTGATGGAAATAATTATTTTTGAGTGTAAAAAATCTCTTTGGATGTTTTTGAGAAATTATGTGCTTTTGATGGTTCTTTCAATTCGGTTGACAGTTGTGACTTTTCGAGTCTCTACACTACACTTCAACACAATCATACCAAAAATAAGTTATCTAATTTAATAATGGTCCTTTAAAATAAATTATGATCGCAAATGTATTTGCTGCAACTCTTTGAAAGATTTTTTATGTAATGAATAAGGTAACAGATCTAAAAAAAAAAAAAAACACGTTTAACCCCACCGCATTTTTGCGCCTGTCCCAAAACATTTATATGTTTTGGAGTTTAGTGTGACGTCCATTTCCATTGAACTAGTACACATTTTTGTTTAGGGTCCAGCTGAAGCCCGCCTCCAGGTGCGGGATTTTCTCGCTGTGTTGAAGACCCATTGGTGGCCTTCGGCTGTTTTCTGCTCTTTGGTCGGGTTGTTGTCTCTCTGACACATTCCCCATTTCCATTCTCAATTTTAAATATGCTAAATACACTTACTTGAATTATGGAATTCATATATATGGCCACCGACTGTAAAAATAAGAAGATGTGGTATGATTGTCATTGAAACAACTCTCAACCAGAGACAAAATGACAGTTTAAAACTATAGGTCATCGCACGGCCTTCGCATTGAGCAAAACCCATACCGCATAGTCAGCTATAAAAGGCATCGAAATGTAAAACAATTCAAACGAGAAAACAAACAGCCTGATTTATGTACAAAACAATGAACGAAAAACACTCCTGACTTGAGACAGACACATACATAGAAAGTGGCGGAGTAAAACTAGTTAGTTGGCGCCAAACCCTCCAACTTACCTGGGATAGTGGTATAACAGTACAACATAAGAACAAACTATTAAAATCAGTTGAAAAGGGGTTAACTCACCTGATCAATACAAAGCAGAAAAGCATCTAACAAAAACACAGACCGGACGTAACAGGGTATTTATACATCCCCACAACAAAAAAAGACACTAAGTACAAATCTGAGAGTACTCGCAGTTACTGACATCTAGTTCAAAGCCAATAACAACTAATAGAAAAAAATTATGTATCTCAGACAAAGATGTGTCCCTTTAATATCAGACGTAGTCCTGTGTTGGTATGAATTACAGTGCATGTATAGCCAAATATATATAGTAAATATCCGTCAAAATTACACATTTAAAAAAATTAATAACACTTACCGTTAGCTGGATGATATTTTTGCTTAAAGAGTTCTTAAATTATACTTCGGAAATTTACATAAGCGAACTGATTTTAAATATATCTAATGTAAACAATTATAATTGTCTTTTTCCACATTTGGATATTTCAGTTTCACGCTCTTTTTTTTTAAGGCGATGTTCTTTTGTCTATATATTTCCCAACTTTTTAGTTATCCCGTGTTTGTAGTGACGTTTAAGATTTAAACGAACGCAATCTGGTAAAACTAACAAATTTGAAAGTCCGGGTTTTCGCTACTTTAAACCTATACTATTTCTTTTTCATAGATTCAGATATTTGGTTTGTAAGTTGGGATGTAACTTTAAAAATCTTATCACAAATGGGAAATCTCATCCTAATTTTTACGGTGATGTTGTTTATAGAGCCTATAAATATAGATGACATCCATTTAATCTATTGATTCTTTGAATATTCTGAAAAGTTATCAATATAACACTATAGTAAGGTCTTTGTATTCATCGGGACTACCATTGATTTTGTTTAAAAAAAACATAACTAGATATGTATAACTTTATATACAGGTATGAAAACCTTTGTTCCTTCGTCGATCTTGTCGATACTTGTATTTGGCATTGCACATGCCCATGCTTTTTGCAGACTGGTGATGACATTTTTACACTAAATTCGTATCACATTAGTTGTGAACTGATTAAATTTTAGTTTGGGAAACGTGATATATTTTTAAATTGAATTTGGCTTTGATCTAGCTTTCAGTTACTCCGAGGTGGCTCAGATCGATACCTTATGCTTATGTCTTTTTGTTAGTTTGTTTTTGTGTGCTCAGTGCCGATCTGATGAGCTAAGCTTTTCCATGTGATTTTTATAGTTTGTTATTTAGTTTTTCTGTTACACCACTGTCCAAGGTGCTTGAAGGATTGAGCGCTCATAAAACATGTTCCACACCATTATTCTATATTTGCCATCCCAAAGCCAGGAGCCTGTAATTCAGTGATTGTCGTGTGTTACTGTGTGTCTTACTTAGTATTTGTTTTTCGTTTTAGCATAAATCATGCCGTTGGATTTCTCTTTTGATTGATTCACCTTTTATCACGTTTTTATATCTGACCATATACGGTATGGTTTTTTGCTTAATGTTAAAGACCGTACAATGTCCTATTGTTGTTAAAATGCTCTTCCTGTGTTCACTGGTGGATATTTGTTTCATTGGCAATCAAACCACATCTCTTAATTCTTATGTGTGTATAATCAGTTGACAGCAGTTACTGCTAAGTCATATTATTAAAGATATATAGTGAAATAAATTATGCGAATGAAAATATTTTGTAAATCTCACAAATTAACTAGATTAAATGATCCTAATATCGGAAGCAATCTGAAAGTCTTCGAAAGTTTAACGGACGTTATTACGAGTTGGTTGACTGTTATAGAGTATCTTTGTCACATATGACAACGTTTATACTCCAATAACCACAATCCAGTCCTCTTTTCCTCAAATGTGACACCGAATTTGTACTTAGCACAAGTAACACGACGGGTGCCACAAGTGGAGAAGAATCTGCCTACCAATCTGGAATACATGAGATCACACCCAGTTTTGGTGGGGTTCGAGTTGCTTAGTCTTTAGTTTTCTATGCAATGTTTTGTAGACTTGTTTGTCTTTTTGGTCGTCTTGCAGTTCCTCATGCTCTAAATGTATACCAAATTTCATAAAATTCCGCGAGATTATCCATTTACGTACCTATTACCTTGAGGTTAATATTTGACACTGTTTCTCATTATAAACAAACTTTTACAATAAAAAAAAAAAAACAATGGATTGTCTTTTCTTTTAATTTTCAACTAATTTCAAATTACATTAAACCAGACTAAATATCATTTGACCTTCAAGTTATTTCCTTGATATTTCGTGTCAGTATGTCGGATTGGTAGACTGGCAAGACCTACTGCGCAAAGAACCACAAAACAAAGAAAATCAATTTTAATATTTTTCGCCAAAGGAAACAAATAATTGAGGCAAGATAAGATTTAATGAATTTTTATCCTATTTCTAAACTTATTAACTTATATTTCTCAGACCGTATATCAAGATTATTAAGAAACACTGACAAAAATCAATAGAGAATATAGTATAATATTAAAGCAATAAAGTCTCCCTTTATTCATAAATGCCATTGCATTGTGGTTTGTTGCGACGAAATGTGACACGACGAATACGACTCAAATGTACCCATAGGGAAATTGATTCTTACTTACAATATGAGGACACCAGTAGTGGCAATTAAACTTCAAAAGTAGAATAATAAAAAATAATACCATAGCCAAACAAACAGACAAAAGATAAAACAAATCAGTTCGCAAAATACCACACAGAAAACTGTTTAAGAAAAACACAAACAAACAACATGAACTCATGTGCTTCGGAAAGGACAGCGGTTCATACTCCATTTGTGGCACCCATCTTGTTGCGCATGACAAATTAAAATCTGTTATAAGTCGCAATCCGTTAAAAGTCAGCCGAGAGGAAAGAAGCACGGGATGTTTACCTCATCAACCGAAACCTATCCGTTATCATCTGTTAATGAACAAGACTGGCAATCATACCACATTTTCTTATTTTCATAAAGAGGTTGTATAAACGTTGTCTGAATTTTTCAAGCAACAGTAGAAAACCCCTAACCAACATCTGAGCGCAAAAAAGCTACAAATGCATGCTACAAGCGAGTATTTGCGATCAGCTTAGTCTATGTACAGCTGGAAAAAGTCTGAAGCAGCTAGATGCATATAATAAAAGATAGAAGCAGTTTGGTTCAAAAGAGAAAAATCTCGATCGAATCGCAGCAACTGAAAACCTTTCGGGTGAGTTTTTAGAAACAAGGACAGCTTGGAAGAACCGACTAAAAGTTGACAGTATAGTGTAGGAGCCTGTAATTCAGTAGTTGTCGTGTGTTGCTGTCTGTCATATTTGTTTTTCGTTAAATGTTTTGTTATAAATCAGGCCGTTGATTTTGTCGTTAAAATTGTTTTGTCATGTTGGGGCCTTTTATAGCTAACTATACGTTATGGGTTTTGCTCATTGTTGAAGGCCGTCCGGTAACCTATAATTGTTAACACCCACGTCATGTGTACTCTGGTGGATAGTTACCTCATAGGCAATAATACCACATCTCCTCGTTTTTGAGGCCCGTGTTTGGCCCAATGAAAATGAAGTGTTTGAGAAGTACTTTAAATTTGTTGATAAAATAGGGAAATGCTGATAATCATTAGATATAAATGATTTAGAAAATTGCATTGTTATGACGTCATGATATACGCTTATTTTCACAAAAATGAAGAACATGCTGGTTTGATACAATCTTCTATCCATCTCCATCAGACAAGTTGATCCTAGAATATTTGTTAACGCTATTATGTGCATTTGTATGTCCTTATTGGTTGTATGATATTAAATAAGAGGCGAAAGATACCAAAAGGACATTCAAACTCATACGCAGAAAACAAATTGACAACGCCATGGCTTAAAACGAAAAACGACCTAATGACAAACAACATAGAAAACAAAAAACTGAGCAACACGAACCCCACCAAAAACCGGGGGTGATCTCAAGTGCTCCAAAAGGGTATGCAGATCTTGCACGACAAGTGCCACCCGTCGTGTTGCTCATATAAGTACAAATTTGGTGATAAGTCTTAATTCGGTAAGTCACATTCGAGGAAAAGAGAACGGGATTGTGTTTACGACAATTTGAACATATCGTCATCATCTGTGATACAGATATTCTATAACGGTCAACCAACTATAGTGATGGCGTCCGTAAAGTTTTCGAAGGGATGATTTCAACTTCACCACGTGGAACTCTTGGTTTAATAGCTTCCTTGTGAGTTGCAACCCTCTATAAATAATTGTTCAATGTTGTTTTTGGTGAAATAATTCCAGATAATAGAACCAATACTATATGTATACATTATCATGGATCAGTGATATTTTTTATTCAAATTTTTAACCATTCATTCAAAGTAACGTTGTTTAACATCCAGTTGCAAATACTTATAAATTTCCCTGCAACTCTCGAAACTCTGCAGTCATATAACAATTTCAAAACAGAAACAATCATTGACTAAGCTAAACCTTTCTGAAATGTGTTTCGACTAAATATTTTAGAAACAAATTCTTCGCTGTTCTAATAACTGTTGACTGTACAGAAGAATTAGCGTTGAGTAAATCTTGTTTTTTTATTTGATTTGAATAAGACAAAACTATCGAGTGTTACTATTGACCAAATCTATATTAAAATGAACACCAACAAAACAATATTCAGCATTACTTTTTTCTTTCTTTCTTTTTATTTTATATTCACATCAACGATCTAAACTGATAAAACGTTATTCATGTCCATACATGGCATCAAATAAAATAAACAAAAACGTATAATTAACCATGACCTGCAATACAGGTGATTTGGTACATGGTAATTTATATCACAGAAAAACAATTAATATCTTAACATTTAAGTTGTTTTACACAACATTAGAATGTCAACACTGATTTTGTATTCTTTAGCTGTATGAAACCATACAAAAAAGAAGAAGTCAAAGGTCCATTAAAACTCTTTGTATCCGTCATCTCTTTGTTGTAGGGATATTAATAAGCATGATTAATCACGTGATGCTGGCATTACCATTTAAGGAGTTCATAAAGTACATTTCCTTTTATCGTTTCTGAAATTAAGATGAAGAGTATTGAAATGAAAATGAAAAAGAAAACTATACTCTTAAGGGACAAAAAAAAAATCAAATATTGATAATTCAAATGGATGTACATGATTTAGAAAATATATATGACGAATCTGCAGTAAGCGTCTACATTGCTCCTATGCAGTTTATGCCGCTGATGGCGAACCATTGGTCTCTGTGGTAACATTCATCCAACTATCAGAGAGAACGACAATAATATGCCGCTGATTGCGAACCATTGATCCCTGTGTGCGGTAACATTCGTCAAGCTATCAGAGCAACAATACTGTCAAGATTTGAATAATACTTATTTTTATCGTAAATTGCAAGTAAATAAATTCTGAAAATATACAGGACCAGGAGTGTAAATCCTCCGACAATGTTGACTTTAGACGATTTTGGTTGTTCTGATTTTAGTTTGATGCAAACACATATTATGTAGTTCATTTATCAAACGTTTAAGGATGTTCGCTTCTCTGTTTCAAAATAACAAGCTTTTTAAAAGACTGTTATAAATTGATTGCATGTAATTAATGGAAAGCAGAAAAAAATTGACGGGTCCGTGTCCTCGTTTTCGAGATAATAGCCATTGAAAATTTGGCGGGAAATGATTCTCTCTAGATTTTTCATACATTAAACATTGGCACCTTTTGTCTTTCAAAAACTATGAAAAAATAACAAGAATTTTATAGTATTTTCAAATATGGCTTTTTAAACTATATGTAATAAAATTATGAAAAGAAAAGTAGGGGTTAGTGGGCAATATTTTTAATGGGACTTCATTGATAAAACCAGAGGATTCCGAATATCTGACAAAAAGCCAAAAACAATAGGAGCGAACATCCTTAATCCCAATCATACCTTAGGTTTAACCAACCATTTTCTTCGGGAAATGCCTGTACCAAGTCAGAAATACGACAGTTGTTTTCCATTTGTTTCATTTTGTTGATAAAGCCCAAAGTTCGATTTTGTCAGTTTTTAATGGACTTTCCCTTTTGAATTTACCTTCTTGGAGTTCGGTATTTTTGTTATACTTTTTTAGAAGGTAATTCCACACGTTTGTTTAATATCAAATTCTTGTCAAAGGTTGAAATAAATTGAATCAAAATTTATCAGAAAAAAAAGAGAATGAATATATAAGTCGAAATGTCTGATATATAAGTCATAAGACACTAGAAGACAGCGCAATAAAACATTAAAGATTGGCAGACACGAAAAATCTTCGAAAAGAACCGGAAACATATTACAAAAGTTTAAACCAAAATTTTATCTTTTATAAGTTTACTTTCGTATCAGCAAGGTTTTAATTTCATCGGCCCAAAGAAAGCACGAGTCAACATAGTAATATCTGTCTGAACGTCCAGTAAATTGGTTTAAAATAGCAGTTCAAATAAATCTCAAGTAGAATCTACATTCCTACGATCTTATTCGTTTCTGTAACCAGCAACGGTTCAAACATCAAAGGAACAAGTTTCAATGCTATCTTGATCGCAAAGACGTTTTAAATCCATGAGATGAAAAAGAAAATAGACCGATTACCTGACAAAATTCAATATCAGTCCGCTGGTGTGTATATTCCGTCAGTAGTAGTTAATAAATGGTTATTTGGGTGTTATTTTGATTCAGTTAGATCTGTCCATATTTTACGTTAGACGTTTGGAGTTCTCTCGTCTTCAATATTGACAGTTTGACCTTATTTGTGTTGTTAAAGATCTCTTAGATGGCTATCTCATGTTTTGTATTCATATTTAGTGAGGGTGACTATATACTGTACTATAATTGGTCTTTAATTAAATTCAAAGTCTATCATGTACTCATTTTAAAACTTTTGAAGATATTTTGGCAATTAAGTCGACGAAAACGAAATGTCACGTATATAACATTCAGGCGTCTGTCTATATATGTCAATACGAATAACTTCACTTCTTATATTACATCTTTTAAGTTTGTTAGATGAAGTTTGTGAATAATACGGATCCACTGTGGTCTTTGATTCAATTATTTCCTCATAAATGATAAAAATATACCCCCCCCCCCCCCCAAAAAAAAAAAAAGACAGGAAAATGAAACAAAACCTCAAAGATTTTGGTTTTTACCTATAAAATTACTTCTTTTTAGAAGACAGTAAACACTAATATGCTTATCTTTGATCAGTTCGAGTCATGTAAAAGATTACTTCTCCAGTATCTCAGAAAAGACTAGTACAGCAGCAAAAATGACTAAAGAATTCCGCTTATTCACGGGCTTTTAAAATGAAAAATGAAATACTACTCTTTTCATATTACAAATGTATATCATACTGAATATGGTATCTTGGTTGACTGATGCCGTATGACCAGACCGTTGCCCGTATCTGGCTGTGTACAAGCATGTGATACGTCTAATCTTCTCATATAAAGCAGCCAACAATCTTTCAATAATTTTCGATAAACCGTTAAATAATGTTAAAGTACGCCATAACATGCATGCTTCCATGTGATAACTAAAGTAAAACCACCAACTATCTATAAATTGATTAACCGTTGTATGAAATATTTTAGACATTTAAGAAAACTCTACGATTTACATGTCAATAACTTCGACACTTAAATCAAATAAGACCACGAAAAAACAGACGCTGGACGAATAGAAGGAACATTCAGATTGCGTTAAAGTACACCAAGTATGCATGCTTGCATGTGATAACTAGAGTAAAAACACCATACCAAAAATTCCCATACATCTCATACCAGAACATATAACGTTTATCAACATCAAAATCGGAAGTGCACTACATAATTTATCTACGATATGACAGTCAATTTCCGAAGCACCAGTCTTCTGATTTAATAAGAAACCTCCCTTGGGTTGTAGAACATGACCACATAGGTTTTATCAGGAAACAATCCAAAATATAGTTTATGGCGTGGAACGTTATTTTACGAGGTGAAACGAGATGTCGACAAACTCTACGAGATTAGTATTAAAACATATGTTATATACATTCACGAGGCTGCAGACGGCGCGCGTGAGCGTCAATGAAAAATATCGTCCGATCGTAATGGAGACAGCTTATAGAACATTAGCTACAGCTTACATTTTATTTCATTCTTTTCTGCTAAAATATTCTTTAGAAATGACGTGTTGATTAATACACTGACATTCTTAAACTAATGAATTCTCTATCAGTTTAGAAGTATATAAATCAACTAAAATATATATAAATCAAAAATTTATCCCAAGGTTAGGCTTTCGTTTATCTTAAATAAATAAGATATGATTTCTTTGTTTCATGACTAAAATTCTTATTGTAGCATTATGCATATAGCAGTGGACTGTTTTGGTTTGTCCATCAATACCAAAGTATGAAAAGAATTCTTTTCAAATAAGAATATTTATGAAATACATGGTACAACGGCTCCACCAAACTGGTGATAAATCATTATGATATACTACGAAATTATACAAAAGCAACTCATCTAAACCTATCAACAATTCAGTAATATGAGTTAACAACTCTGTGTCTGTAATGTTATGCTATTTATTCGTGTTTACTTACTAAAATAAACAACAACATTAACAACTAAAATTATTGTAATAATAACTATTACGATAGAATAAGAACAATGCTGAAACTAGGCACAATGTATACATAATTGATTTAAAAGATTTGAATACCTCGAATGCTTTCACAAATTTTCTGAATCTTCAATTGTTTTTCAATTGACAGTAGATTTGTTAACGCTGTTTATCTTTAAGTATTCAGAGTTTGTTTCCCTCTTTTACTACGTTCTACTACTGAATATGGAAAAAGTTATATCCCAATGTTTTACTATTATAACTGATATTATGCATACATAGCTTATTTAACGATCTCAGCATTTTCACAATGATATAGTTTGTAGATTTTCTACAGTTTTATTAAGGTAGCTATCTTTAAAATTTCAGATTTTGTATTCCTCTTTCTATATGTTCAATATTGAATTTGAAGAATGGTGAGTCAGAAACGTTTTAAGACGGCTTAAAACTAATATCATGCAGAATTGGATCGAAAAAGCTAGCATAACGACGTAATCACTATTTAAAGTATTGGTTGATTCTTAGATGAAATATATTCTGTTAAATTATACACTTTTTAATTGTAAATAATTTCATAAAGGTGAAATAAAGTGTTTTAATGTATTTATTTGAATAAGATATACATGCCTTACACATATTAACTCATTTAATTATTCAAAATTCGTAATTTTTTTAAAAGTAAAATAAGAATTGTATTAATTTGAAATGGAGGATCGGTCAAAATAGAGGAATATATAATGACGAAGAAATCGTTGTCCTACTTATGCAGGAACTCAGTCAAAAAGATATTTTCAGAGTATCTTAAGACATAATGGACTACTTAAGATAAAAACTTGCTTCCATGAACGGAAACTTCACTGTCTCACTGTCCGGAAATATTGTAAACGTATTAAAAAGTATATTAAAAGGGGCAAATGTACGTCTAATTTGTTGCTTAAAATGGTTCGTTAAACACTTCCTATGTCAAGCGCTAAATGGAACCCAGCATCCCGCCTAGACAACGTAAGTGCTTTTCGTGAATGTTTGGATATTCTATAATCTTTTAAGGTTTTTAAACACTGCATTTGATCAGGAAATTTGTTCCGTCATATTTAGAAATTATCTTCCTTAATTTGTTTATCAACAGATAAACGACAAATTTTATGTTGCTATTTTATCTTTGATTGACTGGTTGTAAATATCTTGTTCTCTTTCATCCAATAAACCTCTGGGAAAGTCTAAACACTCGTACGAAATTCGAAGGAAATCCGTCCATTTAGGGTAAAGCAAGTTTAGCCATCCCATTAAAATGTGGCGTTTTATTGCTCAATAGCATTTACGCAAACTTGATACAAGTCAAAATGGTCAGAGAAATGCCAAACATTATTGCTGATTTTACATTGCATTTAGATTAAATATCGTCGAACCATAAAGTGTTCGTTACCCCTTTCTTTCTATTCTAGCTCATTAAAGAACTCTTTTTTTTCTAAAATGATACTTTAAATATTGACTTTCAGACATTTCAAAGACATAAACAATATAATATGTATTTCTGTAAAGACCTAACCTTATATCATGAACAACATATTGTACCTTTCTATACTGTTATATCGATAACTGTTCATTTATTTAAAAAAAAATATTTTAATTTCCTCTAAGGGAAGCACGATGCAGTTCAATACCCATTCTATTTGTACAGAAATATAAAATGAAGAAAAGAAACATGTTTTAATTAACAAATCAATTTTAATTTCGGTTATACTAGATGCAGAAAATTTCAAACTTTTTTCCATTTGCGCAGACACTTGCCACTGCATATGACATAAGTGTACTGGTGAATCCATGAGATACTTACCCTCTTGACGCATATAAAGACACCGTTAAGAGTTCAAAGGTAATGGAATTCTGAATGATTCACTTAAATGATAGCCTGATGTCTGGACTAATGATATTTGAAGTGACATTAGTATAGCTAAAAAAAGTTAGAAAGAACAAATATATTAACAACAATTCTGAAGTCGGATTCGTACCTCAATAAAAAAAAATCCTGAAATCATGATGAAATTTAAATTTAGTAAAAGTTTGATATCGAAATTTTGATTTAAACTTATGTTTATTTAATTAAGAAGCATGTTAATTACAATCTAAGACATTACAGTAAATACGAACCTTAAAAGAGAAATATATCTCGACACGAAGGAAGCAACATAATTTCTACCTTAACGGATGTATTTGGGTACAAAGACATATTTTTTTTTAAATTCTTATATCAGAAATGGCCAAAAGCTTCTGTTTTATATCTAACTTCTAAAGTGTAAATTCACATCAATAAATTTCAACAGTATTTTTTTTAAAGAACAACAGGTTTTATTTTGTACACGCTTTCCTCATTTTAATTTGTTAAACTCACCGGAAAGTCTTGTTTGCAGTGTAACGCCTTTAAGCTGTAAAACATGTTTATCAAGGCATCTACTAAAAGTCGAGGATTTGAAAATTAAGATTAGGAGCTTAGGGGCCTTTGTTCCAGTGGTTGTCGTTGGTTGCTGTCTGTCATAATTGTTTTCCGTTTAATGTTATTACCCGTAAATCGGTATAAGAAGATGTGGTATGAGTGCCAATGAGACAACTCTCCATCCAAGTAAAAATTTATAAAAGTAAACCATTATAGGTCAAAGTACGGTCTTCAACACGGAGCCTTGGCTCACACCGAACAGCAAGCTATAAAGGGCCCCAAAAATTACTAGTGTAAAACCATTCAAACGGGAAAACCAACGGTCTAATCTATATAAAAAACGAGAAATGAGAAACACTTAAGAACCACATCAACAAACGACAACTACAGAACATCAGATTCCTGACTTAGGACAGGTCCAAACAATCGGGCTTTTTTTTACTTTGAATTGTTTTAAATTTTATCCTTTGGCCTTTAATAGCTTACTATACGATATGGGGTTTGTTCATTGACCATACGATGACCAGTAGTTGTTTACATCCTTGGTCTTTGGTGGAGAATGCCTGATTGCAATCATATCGTTTTTATTATAACGCTAATCTTAGTTGAAATAACGGAGCAAAGCTGTCTGAACATTTGAATGCACGTTAAAGGATATGGTTGAATATATAAGGAAAGAACGTCACTTTAATTTGTTGGAAATAACGAATATATCGAAGAAAACTGAATAGTCTTATAATAGACGAATTAGAAGCTCCCACCTTGCAGGATGATCAAGATGTCCACTAGAGTCTACTTATGCGTCACTCTTTGGAATTTAATGATATCTGTTACATATGGATTTCATTCGAGGAACCAATGCGAGATAAGTCAATATATTGTACACGAAGCTGGTGATATTTTCCGACAAAATGTATCATTCATTGCCCGACCGTCGACTTTATATGAGTCCAGAGATGCGATTCGGACACATTGGTTTTTCAGTACTGTTTTCATTTTGTTTACCCTCGTATTCATATGTTACTTGATTTGTACTCTATCCGCAAAGTGTATACTAGTGCGGCATTATGTTTTAATATACTGTATGTATTATCAACCATAAAAACTTATTTTGTTGGCGTCTTTGGCAGGTTTACCGTATCAACTACAATAACTTGTTTGTTGGCGTCTTTGTTCGATTTAGTTATATGTTTGTTTAGATTATTTAGTCAGTTGTGTTGTATATCTATGATGTATGTTTACACAACTATGTCTGCTGGATCTCAATTATTGTCATATTTCCCATTATGTCTGTTTTTGGTTGCTCATCCAATGTTGGCAATATAATCCACCAATGGACCCCTAAAAGAAAAGAGTTGTTTCAATGGGTTTAGGCTAATATCAGCAACATGACGGATGTCTCATTTGGTGCACCTGATATCATCCCTGGTTTTTGATGGGCTTGTGTTGCTAAGTCTTAAGTGTTCTATGTTGAGTTTTGTAGACTGTTGTTTGTCGGTTTAGTTGCTTTTTGATTTTCCCACTGATCGTCAGTTCGTTTTCGACTTATCAGTTTGACTGTCCCTTTTGGTATCTTCCGTCTCTCTTTTAGTCTCTTCAGTGATGCTCGAGGCCAGAATTTTTGAAAGTTCAAAACCATATAAATACTTGAAAAGCTGATAAAATCAAAATGGACCCAAAGTAAAACCAAACCTGGATAAGAAATCAGATCTACGCACGCGGGAGATACATTCCTTATTTCAAAATGATTTTTATAACAGCATATTCAGATGGAACAAAATCCGTATTTTGTTGCCAATACTAGCTACTAGGCTTGTGATACCAGCTGGAACTAACAATCCACCAGCAGAGTTATCGACCCTGTGGTAGTAACGATTAGTAGTGATTGGCGTGTGTAAAGAACAAAGGACGGAGACACACATTCGATTTCAGCTGAAAGATTTTGCCTTTCATGTCGACGAGTATTCTGCTGTGGATCCATTATTATTCGTAGGATACCAATGGAATGGTCCTAATATTCGAAGTACATCTAATGAAAGATTTTTTTACATTTTTTAAACACGTAAGTGTCTACTTCAGTCGATTCAATTAGTGTATGTAAAAGATTTGGACTGACTTGGTAATTCAAGACGATCAAATAGAGGCTTAAATATGAAAATCTTTCAAATATGCCATAAAAGTAGCTTTTCAGATGGTTTTTGTCTAAAATGAAAGTGGCCGCATTCGTGTTCAGTCTGAACCTTAATATATGTTATGTATTATCATCAAATACAACATATTTAAATATTAAGACGGAACACAAATGAGGCCACTTCCATTTTAGACAAAAACCGCCTTAAAATTAGCACAAATGCTAAAATTGTGAAGATTTCAGTAATATTGCATGGATTCATGATGCTATTACCTGATGCATGTGCATTGTATTGTCAAAATCAACCCATATTAATGGAACAGGAGTATTCTTCTTTCCAATAAATAGCTAAAAGTTTACATTTTAACAAATTTGTAAAAATGCTACATTTTGGGGCCAAAAAGGGGTCTTACCGGGCATTCTCCTTTCGTTAATTTCTTGTGTAGAGCTGAACCATAGATTTAAATGTTCAACGAAGTACAAATTTTCTATATGCTTGTATGCAGACTTTGGTAAATCTACGAAATCAAATATCCACGAAAATACAATTTTTCCCCATTCCATCAAATACTTGTATGTTTTTGCTGAGAACTAACAACATTGAAGGAAATGGGAATAACTGTCGAACACCATTCCAATGATATACTTGAATCAAAGGAACAGATCTTTGGGGTTGTTTTTTCGACTGATTTTTTTTATCTTATCAGTTACCACTGCTGGTGGAGCTTTTATTCCCCGAGGGTATCACCAGCCCAGTAGTCAGCACTTCTGTGTTGACATGAATTATCATTGATATGGTCATAATTATAAATTAACTGTTTACAAAACTTTGAATTTTTGAAATACTAAGACTTTTCTACCTCAGGAATAGATTACCTTAGCTGTATTTGGCAAAACATTTAGGAATTTTTGGTCCTCAATGCTCTTCAACTTCGTACTTTATTTGGCCTTTTTAACTTTTTTTTATTCGAGCGTCACTGATGAGTCTTTTGTAGACGAAACGCGCGTCTGGCTCAAATACAAAAATCCTGGTATCTATGATGAGTTTATTTACCGTAAGACCTTCATCTCAGCTTATAGAAATATTCTTTGAACCATTAATAGAAAATAGCAAAATTTTCAAAATTCAGATTAGTTTGATTGCATCGATACAGATGACTAATAGCGGTTGTCTGGACTAATCACATCAGGCAAACCCAAACTAATGAGGACTTCCGTTTGGCTGTGCGGGATGTACAAATAAACAGGCACCTCCGGGTACGGGAAATACCACGTTCCCTGTACGTTGAGGAACCTTTGTCACAACTCTTTAAGGATCTAGTATTTATCCTGTTGTAATAGAACTTTTTGCCCCTTTCAATCTTCTCTTTTTCAAGTGGCAGTCCAAAAAATGTCCGCAATTCATTCCAGTCGACCCACGCTGCAGAAACTACATATTGTATCATTTGTTAATCGTTTCACGTCCTGAATATGCACGACATACTTGTCATTGGGCGTTAAGCAAACAACAACAAATTAATTAGAAAAAAACAGCAAATGTTTAAAATTTTGTTTAGCCTCATGTAGATCGAGTACATGAATCATATTTCGTACATACAGTCTTATTTCAGAGAAATGCAAGAAGGTTGTACCTTTGCTTGATGGTATCGGGTATGAAAGTTAATCTGAACACAACGGGTGTAAAAAGTGAAGTGGGAACTTCTGACCTTCCGGTGAACATGAGTTCATCCCCGTTTTTTGATAGGATATGAATTTATCAATCCTTAGATTTCAATAGAGTGCCCCGAAAACTCTTTTTGTCTGTACGGTCTTTTTTAGTGTTTTTGTCTTTTTTGTACTTATGGTTTTTGATTGCATCCATGGTATCATCTCATGTTTTTAGATTTGTCTAGATCCCTTTTATTTGTATGCATTCGTATTTTAAGATAAGGTTGCAATTTAAGAAATCAATAATATGAAAATGCGCGATTTTTGAAAATAAATTTGAGCTCATATTTCACAGACGCACCATGTAAGTTCATTTCGTGCTCAACCAGCAATTGATTTGAGTTTCCTGAATGAAATCCACAGCTATCTTGCGTTTAAGAAGGCGCGGTTTTTGAAGTTACAGCCGTCGCGAAAGATAAGTTATTTATTAAAACTAAGTCTGACAAACAGGAACAAAGGTTTTCTCTTTTATTCTGCAACGTTTCAGTTATGAAGATAATCTATGGCAAGTTGATGTAAATAGCGTATAAACTAGATAAGAAACTATAAATTAACTGCATGTAATTATTGCATGATAACCCAATAGATCATCTTACATACAACATATATTCACTCTGCTTCTAAAAAAGATAGTATATATTCCTTTTTTGACATACACCAAATTTCGGGACGGCTTCGTTGGAACGGCGCTAAATAATAATAAATTAAGCCATTATAATGAAATTTTGGTATACAAAATTGCATTTAATGATTGTTTTTAAATGTAACATATTGGTGTATTTCCGTAGAGTGTTATCGAATGCTATCTTTTTTATTCTTGTAGCAAACGTTTATCTTACTTTATTGCGTAGAAAACCACACTTAAAAAGAAGGGAAAAAAAAAGACCACATCTATAAAACAAAATAAAAACAAATAACAAGCCGGAATTGGAACATCCTTCATCGTGTATGTCAAAATACGTCAAACAAGGCATTGGAGAGCCAAACATATTAAACGTTTGGGAGCATAAACTAGAGGCTCTCAAGAGCCTGTGTCGCTCACCTGTATTTACTGATGCTTTGGAAATCATGTAAAATAAGGTTAAAATCATAATTAATAGTATTAGATATTAGATATTATAATGATATCTAAGATAATAACAAAAAACTGCAATATTTCTGTAAAATTACTAACTCAGGGGCAGCAACCCAACAACAGGTTGTCGGGTTCGTCTGAAAATTTCAGGGCAGATAAATCTAAACCTGATGAACATTTTTGCCACCTGTCAGATTTGCTCTAAATGCTTTAGTTTCAGAGATATAAACCAAAAACTGCATTTTACCCCTATGTTCTATTTTTAACCATGTCGGCTATAATGGTTGGAAGGCGGGGTCATCGGACAAATTTTTTTAACTAGATACCCTAATAATGATTATGGCTAAGTATGGTTAAATTTGTCTCAGTAGTTTCAGAGAAGAAGATTTTTGTAAAAGATTACAAAAATTTACGAAAAATTGTTAAAGATTGACTATAAAAGGCAATAACTCCTAAAGGGGTTGACTGACAATTTTGGTCATGACGACTTATTTGTAGATCCTACTTTGCTGAACATCATTGCTGTTTACAGTTTATCTCTATCTATAATAATATTCAAGATAATAACCAAAAACTGCAAAATTTCCTTAAAATTACCAATTCAGGGGCAGCAACCCAACAACAGGTTGTCAGATTTGTCTGAAAATTTCAGAGCAGATAGATCTTGACCTGATAATCAGTTTTACCAATGTCAGATTTACTCTAAATGCTTTGGTTTCAGAGATATAAGCCAAAATTTACATTTTACCCCTATGTTCTATTTTTAGCCATGGCGGCCAGCTTGGTTGGTTGGCGGGGTCATCGGACACATTTTTAAAAATAATTACCCTTTTGATGATTGCGGACAAATTTGGTTGAATTTGTCTCAGTAGTTTCAGATGAGAAGATTTTGGTAAAAGATTACAAAAATTTACGAAAAATTGTTAAAAATTGACTATAAAAGTAAAATTCTAGTTAAGGAATGACTGTAATATTTTTTCTGTCTATGAAAAAATAACATCAAAAATGTGTTGCACACTGAATAACCCGCGTAGTGGATTATCTAAAAGTGTGTACCACATGTTTTATGTTATTTCGAATAGATAGAAAAAAATTTACAGTCATTCCTTATAATTTAATTCTAAATAGGAGTAAATCATGATAAAAACGTTGATGACGTCACGGTCACATGACAAAATTATGTCTATGAGCTGATACACAAAATACTTTCAGCCAATCAGAAGACGTGTTACATCCAAAATTAAATTATTACGGTATAAAAGTAATCTCCATCTTTTCGTTGTTTTTCGTATTTTACCATTGCGTTGTCAGATTTTAAACGAGTTTTGAAGATATCCTTGGTATCTTCCACCTCTTTTTCATTTCCTGCTAGAATTAAGTATTTTCTAAACAATTTTTTAACAGATAGATTGAAATGTAAATGAATTCAATCACATTTATCTTTCACGTGACTTGCTTTGTAAGAGAATGACATAAATACAGTTTATTGCAATTCATTCATGGCATGTTGGCATTCAACGACATTTTATGTACTTTTAATTTACATCTTCAATAGAAAGTAAGACACAGTTCATATTGAGAAAAATAAATTGTTGTTGGAGAAAACGCTAAAGAAAAACAGAGAACTTCGTAGAGACGAAGAGACAAACAGTAGTCCACGAAAAACGACAATGATTATGGTAACTACAGATTGAACGATAAGATCACACCAAATACTTGTAGTTATTACTGTGCTCCGAAAGAATCACGATTTCCTACTCACTAGTGAAACCCGTTATGTTACTCTTAAAATTATGATGACCCGGGATAAGGCATTTATATGTACATGACAATGTAGTTCACATTTTGGTATTTCCGAAAGTATCTACGTTGACTGTTTCTAGTGGCAGTTTCTTTATGTTATCAGAGATTGTATAGGAGAAAATATTTTGTGGATGTTTATGAAGCAATAAATTCCTAGTTTATGACAATGTTTATTAATCGGAAGTTGAATATATATATTATTTATCTTTCTTTTTTTTATGTTGTAGGAAATATGATGACACAAAAGAGGAGGACATTGGGACCTTAACAGGTGCAAGATCAAGTGACACTTATTGGGTCGTTGACAATGACGAGATAATACGAGACATATTTTTCGATCTTTTTGTAAAAATAAACCCAGAAAAATGCATATTAATGGCAGTAAAGCAATTTGTATTACAATGGATGTAAAAGAGAGGCCATAACATGTATTTAGCATATAATTCAAATGGCATTAGGACACCTGTTGGTGGGTGAGATCTGAAATGTAGGACTGTTTACCCTATGTCTTCATTTGACCATCGATAAACTACTGTTGCCTATATACATCTTCTTATTTTCAGAATAAAGGGCAAAATAAATATAAACAATTGCTTCAAACATATGAAAATGAATACAAGTTAACATATTCGTTTATATATCTTGTACATTGAATCCTACACGACTTTTTACCTTTTTTCTCTCAAAGAACAGCCTTATGTTCCTTTCTTTTCTATTATCTGTATATTGATGCTAGTTTTAGTAATCATTTTGATTTTATAATTTTCTTACCTCTGTAATGACTTATACATTTGTTTTTTTGTCTGTCCCTTAGATGATGGTTCTGATGTTCTTTAACACTATTGTGACTTAGCAGGGAATGTGATTGAATTTATAAGTCATCACTAAATTGTTTTATGTTTTTCTTTTCTTTTTATCACGTCATTGTTCACATAACAATAAAGAGATGTGGTATGATTGTTAACGAGATGACTCTCCACCAATAAGGTAATAAAGCTTAAATTCAAGGAGGATATATAACATCGTCAAAGGTAAAAACAATCAGACAAAACATAGCCAACAAAGCATCACACATTTAAGTAAAGTAATCAACAAACAGACACAAAACAAAGCAAAGAAAATTGAAGACCAACCAAAACCTGAGGTGAACTAATGTGATTTGAAGGGCTCAGTAAATCCTGCTAATCAATGACACCCATTATGTTACTCTAATTTGTTTTTGTCACTGCAGTGTTAACAAAATGATAAAGGGTGTTTTAAACGCCCTAGATCTTACACAAAAAGACATTGTCAATAGGAGAACAATTTTTTCTAAGGATGAAAAATAATTTTGCTTTTAAAAACACAACTAGACAGTACAGTCGTCCACCCTTATCAAATTTCAGTAGTTTTAATTTGAGCTTGACATTAAGTAACACAAATGTTGTTAATCCTATCTTGATTTGTAGCTTTTTCATTTTCATTGCGGTAAATTCAGTCATGCTTAAACATTCTGCTTGCATTCAATAAATATATATTTTCTTCAGCCAGTTTTAATTGTTTGAAGGAACCAACAGCTGTTTAAGTCGCTTATAATGTATTACACTGATCTCGATTAGCCACAATTGAAGGATCTAAACAAAACTAACGTTTTCCTGCAGGTTAGTCCTAAAATGGTTCAATAATTTAAGCATCCATGCTTGAATAGGTAGGTACACTGTTCCACCGATGTAATTCCTTGTCCTAGTGTAGATATGAACTTGCTTTGCTAGTATTTCGGCTAGAGTGATCTTGAAATGATACTGGTTTTTTTTCTGCTACTATTATTCATTTGAGTTTTTGCCCTTTTTTGTTTTTTTATCTGGTGGTGTCGAGAGCGACATAGGTTTGCTTGTTGTTTGTTTCATCTTTGCATTTTTTCTTCTTTGTCTAAATTATTCTGCACTCTTTATAGTTTTGTTGTATCTATATGAACAAAAGTATGAGTTCGTTCTTTTGATGTATGCATTTGTTTATTGCAATCTGGGTTTGCTTGTGGTGAATATTTTTGTGTGTTATTGTCTTTGTTGTCTACTTCTTCCTTTGCTTTCGTGGTGCCTTCTTCTTTATTTTTGAATGTTCTTTCCGCTTTTATCTCATTGATAAATTATTTTGATTGAGTAGTCTTTTTTGCATAGCTGTATAGCTGTTTGGTTTTGTCTGTAACATCATTATGTCTTGGTACTGTCTTATTCCTTTGTGTAAATTGATACGTTCGTCTAAGGCATCCCTTGACCTGTTCCTATATGATTTCATCTTGTCCTATATTCTTTTGATGCTATTTTATTTAACTACGTTTCAGGTTTTTGGTGGGGGTTCGTGTTGCTCAGTCTTTAGTTTTCTATGTTGTGTTTTGTATACTGTTGTTTGTCTTTTGGTCTTTTTCTTTTTTTGCCATGTCGTTGTTAGTTTATTTTCGACTTTCAGTTGTCTTTGACCATAATGTTAACAATCTATCTACAAACGATATCATATTTGTAAAGACTTTTTTCTAATAATTTCGTTTACTTCTTTGATACTGCCTTGAATAAAAGAAACCCGCTTTGGTTGACCATGATGACTATTCTATAGCACAGTAGGTTAATTCGTGCAGCCAAACCGATATCTTCAACGTGATTGGCAAGGCAAATAACATTTTCGTGTATTTTGATAGAATTATTGCCTCAAAAACAAGTATATCGATACATAAAGATTTGATTCATCTTCGTTTTGTCTTGTATTAATGTCTCTAGCTTATCTCTAGATTATCTTCATAAAAGGTAAAGGATAAATGAGGTATAGTAAAACAGATCAAAGAAACCAGGTCTTCAATTTGGTGCGCCAGATGCGCGATTCGTCTAAATAAGACTAAACAGTATCGTTCCCTGTTAAAAACATTGTCAATATTTGAATCAGTTTGTTACTCAATCAGGTATTACCAATTTGTTTACGGTAAAAATTTATTTCTGTGTTCATATTTTTAAAAATTGCATTGAATAATTTTCTATCAAGGGTTTTTGTCAAATTAAGGTTGGGTTAAACAGAGTTTTCAACAAAATTTTAGAATATGAAATTAAAGGTAAGCTAGATTTCTTCTGGTCATCGTTTGAAAATGTGATATATACATATAAAGTAACATTCCATTGTTTATCTTTTTAAAATAAATCTTTTGTATATAATCACCGAATAGATACGAACAATTAACTCCCATAAACACGGTCACCAGGCCAGATGTTTCACATTTTTTCATACAACCAAAGATGATGATTCAGGATATTCATTGACGCTGAAATGTTTGATTATTAGACAAGAGTTTGTGACATATAGAACTGGTTCAACTGAGAAAAAAATCATGGTCTATGCAAATGAACTACCAGCATGCGAAACGTATGTAAATAAAGGCATAAAAATGCTTTTAATCTAATATAAATGTACTCCCAATATCTTTTTTTTCAGTAGTAAAACATAAAATAAAATATTAATATGTCAAGTTATGTATTTTATAATCTGACAAAATTTCTTGATACCTGAAAAGGTCAGCAATTACGTCTTCGATTTGGAACTAAATCCAACAATAATTGCGATTTTATCTGTGCTATTTAGATGCAACGCCTGTGATTTTTTTGTAAACGTAAATCAAAATAACACGTATCGAATTTGCAGATTACGATGCACATGTCTGAATTAACTTAGTAAGGAACGCTCAAAATCAAAAGTTAAACTTAAAGATGTAGAAGTGTTTTTTTTTTACTATTTTTTGTCTCTTTTCCTTTTCATGGTGATGTCAGTGTTCTTCAACATCTTTTGTTATGCCCTACCCTGCTCGTAGTCTTCTTTCGTATGCTTGGCGAATAATCTTCAATAATTGAAGGATCGCTAGAAACTTAAAGAAAAAAAGAAAGAAAGCCCGACAAGTATCTTTTGTTATGCCTACCCTGCTCGTAATCTTCTTTCGTATGCTTGATGTCAGCCTGACAAGTTTCTTTTGTTATGCATACCCTGCTCGTAATCTTCTTTCGAATGCTTGATGTCAGCCTGACAAGTATCTTTTGTTATGCCTACCCTGCTCGTAGTCTTCTTTCGTATGCTTGTGGTCAGCCCGACAAGTATCTTTTGTTATGCCTACCCTGCTCGTAATCTTCTTTCGTATGCTTGATGTCAGCCTGACAAGTATATTTTGTTATGCTCTACCCTGCTCGTAATCTTCTTTCGTATGCTTGATGTCAGCCTGACAAGTGTCTTTTGTTATGCATACCCTGCTCGTAATCTTCTTTCGAATGCTTGATTTCAGCCTGACAAGTATCTTTTGTTATGCCTACCCTGCTCGTAATCTTCTTTCGTATGCTTGATGTCAGCCTGACAAGTATCTTTTGTTATGCCTACCCTGCTCGTAATCTTCTTTCGTATGCTTGATGTCAGCCTGACAAATATCTTTTGTTATGTCCTACCCTGCTCGTAATCTTCTTTCGAATGCTTGATGTTAGCCTGACAAGTATCTTTTGTTATGCCTACCCTGGTCGTAGTCTTCTTTCGTATGCTTGATGTCAGCCTGACAAGTATCTTTTGTTATGCATACCCTGCTCGTAATCTTCTTTCGAATGCTTGATGTCAGCCTGACAAGTATCTTTTGTTATGCCTACCCTGCTCGTAATCTTCTTTCGTATGCTTGATGTCAGCCTGACAAATATCTTTTGTTATGTCCTACCCTGCTCGTAATCTTCTTTCGAATGCTTGATGTTAGCCTGACAAGTATCTTTTGTTATGCCTACCCTGCTCGTAATCTTCTTTCGTATGCTTGATGTCAGCCTGACAAGTATCTTTTGTTATGCATACCCTGCTCGTAATCTTCTTTCGAATGCTTGATGTCAGCCTGACAAGTATCTTTTGTTATGCCTACCCTGCTCGTAATCTTCTTTCGTATGCTTGAGGTCAGCCTGACAAGTATCTTTTCATTTGTAAAGTAAAAGCAATACACGCAGACATTTTTTCTTTAGCTCGTGTTTTTCAATATTGAGTTTTCTGAGCTGTTTTTTGTTATTTGATAACTTTTCTTAATGCAAGCTGCAAAAGTAAAAATGAAACGCTAAGGTCAAAGGGTCATTGCAATGGAAGCTACACAACGAATGAAGGATCCATAAATGAATGTACCTAAACTCGAAGCATGTAAAAGTAAGATTATACCAAGAATGTTCCTGGAAGGTAATCAGCTCCTGTTCCACTTGTGGCACCAGTCGTTCTGCTCATGGCAAGTAAAAATTGGTGATTTCACAATCGAGGAAAAAAAGAACGGGATTGTGACAACAATTAGTGGAACATATTCGTGGTCAATATTTCAAGTGCATTGGCAATAATATCAACTTGAATAGAAAATAAACACGTTATTGAAGTTTATGCGTCAGATGCGCCTTTCTGGAATTTACCTTCACCAGGATTGCTGAAACCGAAACATTGAAAGCCATGGATGTATGAAACCAACACACATTGCGAGCTACATGACCAAAAGGAACATAAAAAGCTAAATTCATCTAAGGTCAACTTTGCCTGAGGGAGTTGGAACATTAGTTTCTTTAAAAAAAAATATGTATCAACGGAGAACTTTTGAAAAGTTGGTTATAATCATGCCAGTACCGACACATTGACTACTGAGCTAATGATACCCTCGGGGACTAACAGTCCACCAGCAGCAGTATCAACCCAGTGCTAGTAAATAAATAAAAACCGACACAAAAACACCTAATTAATTTCGCACATCCGAATCGCCGATTTATTGATTTACCCTCATCAGGATCGCTCAAAGAAAAACATTTTTAAATCGTGTATATATAAGACCAAAAACCCACGATTACTAGAAAATAAAAAGTGACATAAAAATAGCCAAATTAGAATATTTCATTAAAATATGTAATGAGACATATTTTATTTTTCTACTTTCTTTCAAGTTAGTTAATGATATGCGAAATATCAGATGTAGTCCTATTTATGTAACTGGTCATCCACTATTCTGTTTCTTTGGGAACCTTTATATATAAAGTACACACACAAATACGTTTGTTTTATTATTTGCTCCTAATAAAAATGTGCTATCTGCATTAACAAGAAACAAGAGAGAGTAAGTTTTATCAGTGCTGCTGATAACCAAAACTGAACGAACAAAAATCCACTTCTTGTTTAGAATAAAACCACATTTAAAAAAAAAAAATTCTTTTGCATTTAACAAATCATTGGCTGTTATATTTACTCTCAGTAAAAATAGCGTCTTCTATCCGCATTAACAAAAAGCAAGAGAGAGTAAATTTTATCACTGCTGATAACAAAAAACTGAGCGAAAAAAAAACACTTCTTGTTTAAATAAATATTAACACTTTTCTAAAATTCATTTCATTAACAAAGATGTTTTTGTTTCTTGAAATTGCATCATACGTATAGAGTATATTATTAGTAATTATCATACATAATGTCGTGTATGCAAACTTGCAGGACATCATATTAGTTGGCTTTAACTATCTTCATAAAATTTCTCTCATCGCATTTATAACAATTACAAATAAAACATTTATTTTAAACCTCAACGTGTCATTTAGCGAATGTCAATAAAATAACTTCCTTTTTATACCTCTAAATTAAAAGTGCCATTCCCTGCTGTCTTAATATGTTTCTTGAAAGATCGTATTATTTCTACAAAAGACCAAAACACATTTGTCTTGGTTTCGTGTCGGTTTGGTACTTGATTCTATACAATATTGCGTTATTTGAACTGTATAATGTGTATTCCACGTTTGTGTGCGGTACGGACTCTGAGAACACCACAAAAATTTCATCTTTTGTTTGCTTGAATAATACTGGTTGAATAAAATACAAATTACTTTTAAATTTATCTTCACAATTAATGGGTTTTTTTCAACATAATTTGTGCAAATTGTTTATTTAAAGTTGAGAAATGGATTTTATATTGAAATTCAATTTGGATGAACTTATGAATACACTCTGAATTAGGACTAATGTGCAAGCCTGCTGCTATATCTTATTTTTCTAATTTCCTATACTTATTTTTAAAATAAACAGCACGAATTATCTTTCCATTTCCGGGAAATTGTTTCTGAATCTCTGTTTTGAGTAAAATAGTAAAATAGGTGCCATTATACTAAAGATGTTCGTGACAAGATTTAATTCATGCTGACGCACATAATCCTGTCCACAGTTAATCCTTGTTAAGACATATATTTTGGAGATTATTGCTAGATCGAGTTAAGATAAGCTGACCGGACAGAAATAAAGGAGATCGTAACACGCCACTGTAGATGACCATTAAAAAAGTGGTCGTAATAAAATTTGTATCACTCTTTTTATTCATGTTATATCAAAACAATTTTTTAAGTTCAATGAATGAATGAATGCAGCCACATGACTGAAAACAAGAGGTGTAAGATACCAAGGGACATTCAAGTCGAAGAAAATCTGACAGCGCAATGGCAAAAACACAAAAACAAAAACAAAAAAAAACAAGTCCACAAAACACTATATAGAAAACTAAAGACTGAGCAACACGAACCCCACCAAAAAAACGGGGTTATCTCAGAAGCACCAAAAGGGTTAATAGATCCTGCTCCACATTTGGTACCCGTCATAAATCTTCAAAAATATAAGAGATTAAGGTATACTTAAATGACAGAGAGAAAAAAACCGACTCAAATAACAAATAGACACCAAGAGGTCTTCAAAAGTCTCTAATGCAACATGACGGGCTCTATCCCCCTCCCCCCTCCCCGGATGAAAAAAGTTGGAAATTTAAACAGATACTATCAAAGATCTACCATCAACTCCAAATTCTCAAAAGAACGAAAAACATTAAGATAGTACATAAAACAACCACGAACGGAGGTTCCTGACTTTGGGACAGGCATAAATAAAGAAAACGGTAATGAAATAATTTTAGTTCGTGTTTGATTTTCTAAAAATGTATAAATGTTAGTTTTAATGACAGTTTCCAGATCCCCTTTGAGCATATAGATTTTTATGTGTTTTGGTCTTATACATTCATGACTTTCTAAATGTTTTGGTTAGAGTGTTCCTGATGAAAGTAAATCCAAAAAAATCGCTTCGGACACACGAAATTAATAATAAAGTGTTATTTTCATTCTCCACCAATGTCAAAACACGTGTTATTGCTATTTATAAGAAAAATAAATTATGAGTGATGACTGCAAAGTGACAAGTAGTACCTGTAAATGGCAATGAGAACCAAATACATTGCTGTTATTTTTGTCGTCGATACAAGGGAAAGTCCGTTTACCCTTTTATTGGTGAGCTTGGGTTTGTGATGGTTATTTAAAGTGAGAGAAAGACTTCATGGTTTCTTCTTTTTTTTTCTTTTTTTTTTTTAAAGATTGTCAGTTTTACGGCCGATGGTCGGTTGTTCTCTTCAGCACTCCGGCTTCCTCCCTACACTAACAAATCAATCGATCATTTTTCAAATCACAGTATATGATTTTTTTGTGTTTTATTTTACATTATATCACACCCAAGATACTGCATCAACGTTCATTTTAGTACCGTTTGCATATGGGAAATGCTTTCTTACTACGGGTGTAGTAAGTCTTGATATGCTGTTATAATGCACTAACTTAAGATGAGCTGTAAGGTCGAGTCAATATTTTGACCCGGTACAATCTTTATGTGCAAAATATGACTTTTGAATGTCTTTTTTATATACTCCCATCAGGCATTGATTTATTCATACCTATTATTTCTCTTTAACGTTGTACATACATAGCCGATATAACAGATGTTCACATTGTTTGGGTCACAAGTTGTTGCTTCGGTTTTGTAAAAATATTCTGTGTTCTCAGCTTCCAATTTATTTACATTACATGTATAACCTTGTTTTTTCGTGAAAAAAAGTGGAGGAATTGGAATCACTTTCATAAAAGTTTGATATTTAATTTCCTAAAATCTAATCATATACCCTTGTAGTAGTTCGGATCCTCTCATCTTTTAACCCACCTGGCCAGGTAAAGATACATAGTATGGTTATAAAATCGGTTCATGAAACACAAATTAAACAATTAAGTCATGATGAATTGAAATTTGGGAAAGATAACATCACCTTTGCCTTTCATCGTAACCTTCCTTATAAGTGTTTTATATTTCTTACGTGGACCTTGGTGATTCGGTACATATTTTATCAAGCATGCAATAATAAAAGGATTGCTAACTGTATACAAATTCTGATACTTTGCCTTACTGGTACCAATGAAACACGCCAAGACAGAATACGTAATATTTTGTAATTAAAACAGATTCTCCATTTCCATTTTATAACAATTTAGTTTATTAGTTCTATTTTTATTAACCGTTAAATAAATAAACGATGATAAAAATCGACTATTATGCATGCAGGCAAATTTGTAAATTGCAATTTATGCAATCTTAAAATATGCCATAATTGACACTTCGACACATGAAATAGATTTTAATGGTTGCAAATAAATAATTCTCAAATTATGCATGATAAAGCAAGCAATTAGAAGTGACACTATTATAGTGAAATATATTTTGTTAATCATCTTAATAGGGTATAGTTTGACAAGTGAATACACATTACTTTTGACTTTTCTTTTCTTTTATCTTATATTTTATCTCCGATTAAATCGAATTTGGCGGTACATTTGTTGATTTTTACGGCGTACTGTATAAATTGTGCTATTTAAGAAAGAAACAAAACAGAAACGTTAAATAAAATATCATCTCACATATAAAACAAATATGTATTCCATTAATGATGCACAGTGTGCATTCTCGTACTAGGAATATGTTGGGCTTGAAAGAAATGCTATTTTGATAATTTTTATGTATTTATTTATTAATTGAAAACTACCATCGTAAGGTTAAAGCACAAAAACAAAACTAGGGTACTGCAAGCGAAGATCACAAATCGTTACTCCCTCGCCAACATAAAGCGATGGTAAACCTATAACCTTGCTTATGAATACCAAAAAAAAAGTTCTGATAAACATTTCAAAATAGGAGCAGGAGTTGCGGATACAAAATAAGTATACCCAGATTGCAAAGTTCATGATTTGCTGAGGGAAACCCCAAATTCAATTCGGATATAAAAAAAAACATAAAAAGGAGGTGCACAATGGCTCTATCCAATGAAGATTCCAAGAAAAGATAATAAAATCATGATCTGGGGTTAAGGAGGAGAAACGGATACAAGTGTAGATATGACAAAGTTCCTGTTATGTTAAAGAAAATCCCAAATATCATTCGGGTGAAGATAAGAAATATTAGGTCTTAACGTACATAATTTGAGTAAGATTCGGGGAAAGTTTCCAAAAATTCTCACAAACGGTTCAGGAAAAGTTCTTACTAATCACAATAAGTTAAGACAAAAAAAATTGCAAATTTCATCGGCAAACTTGTAATGACTTAAAAGTACAAAAAGCCAGAAATATGTGCAGTGATGACTAATTAAATGGAAACAATGATATTTATATCAAATGATGGGTACAGAAATATAACTAAATAAGCGACAAATTTAGTTTCACACACGAATTCTTCGTTCTAGGCTGAATTCTTAATGTAAGTAGTTTTACACATGGGAAAGACAAATCTGTACAAATTGACCCTCAGTCACGTCCGTCTTAAGAGATGAAAGCTAATTTTCTGCTTTCTCAAGTATAGCACACGTGCAAGCCATTGTCCGAAGAACATAAAAGTCAAGGGGAATGATTTACGAACAGGCTCTCGGAGACGGTATCCTAGCGAGCGAAATGATGAAATTGTTGTTGTGGTTTTTATGGCCATATGGGGAGCACAATTATTTGAAATGCTGGGAGGATTCGATAAATCAAAAACAGAATCATAATAGAAGGCTGGAAATAAAACGAACCCATAAAATCAAGTGAACGTTGTCATATAGTATTGCACCTTATTATTGATACAAAAATTATGTAATTTCGCTTAGTGATTATTATTGATTTACCGGAGGGTTCTATATGGGGGGATATTAGTATAAAAATTATGAGAAATATCAAGGCTGAATGTTGCAAATTACGAGAAATGTAATTTAAACTGAATTGACATTAAATGAAAATATTGAACTTCCCGATGTTGAACCAATAGAAATAGGTTTGAAACCTGTCAATTGCTTATTGTACCAATTAAAGGTCGAGAAAATAATCACATTTCATAAGGTTAAATATTATGTATGTATTGTATGTATGAAAGTATATTTACGATGTTAGACTGTAAATTGAAATGATAAAAATAACTGCAGTTTTTCAAGAATATTCAGGTTATACTGCTTATGAAAATGAGATATGGGCTATACATCAATGAAATAGCAGCCCAACAACAAACATAAACAGATATCTAGATGTTGACATTTCATCTTCTTGTCGAATTTTCACTAATAACAAAATAATAACTTTTACTTACTTACATGCATTTTTTCTGACAATATTGTGTTGAAAAGTTTCGGTTTAGAAATAGACCATGTCGTTGATATACCAGAAAAGGCGAACACAACACATATATTCAAACAAAGAAATAAAAAACCCACTTAAGTAGATGTTCATTTTTTTTCGGGGGAGGGGGGGGGGGGGGGAGGGGGAGGGATAGGATTCAATATAGCTTTATTTTAAGATGCTACATCAAATGTATGAAACTGAATACTGTGATATAGTCAAGTTTGAAAATTGATAAAAGAATAACACATAATTTGTCTTGTCAAATTTCAACAGCCGTAGTTCCTAAAACTATTTGAAAAAAAATGCCTCAAATATTCCAGTCTCTCTCTCTCTATCTGCAAGTGTAGAGTTGGTATAGGTTATGGTGCAGCATCTGCATGGGATTAATTCTTGAATAAAACGTGATCCAAGTTTAAAAAAACTAGACACAAAATTAAATCAGGCGTAGACAGATGATAACCTTACGTTGATGCAAGATGGGCAATGACACAGTGAAGACGTAAGAAAAGATCATGTTCCAACCCGTTCATTCGGTATATTCAACATTTCGGCAGATTTCTTAGAATTTGCTTAATTGTGGATTTTTTTCTTCTGTATAATCGTGTGATTTGCATGGTTTTAAGGTATTTGATTGAAGGTTTCCGATAATACCTTGGCATTAAACGGAATATTTCACTCTCGCATCATTTTTTTTTTAAATTTTCAATTAATTTTTCTTAAGTAAAAAATAATCTGATGATAATGAGAAGATCTACTGTATTTGAACATGAAAAAAAAAATAAATTAAAGAAACCAACATTAATGTTACAAATCTATACTGATGTTAAAGCTATAATGAACTCTGGTGTTATTAAGTAGAAATTTTACGACCTAAGGGCGAACACTTTTGTATAATGTTGAAAAGTTGACTATGCCAAGATCGATTATTTCCCTTGTATTTAGTTTCGTAGAATGAGATTTAAATATAAACAAAACAATTCAATCATTGTTCAAGCTTTACTTACTTCGAATTAATCATTCTGGCCACACTTCGCAAGGTTTGTTCACACCTGTTAAATCAGATAAGTTTTACAAAGCAAGATATATTAGGATACATAAATTTATGACTGGCTATGTAATATAAATACCACAGAGAGGGGACTCAGTACAGTCTTTAGGCGGTCAAGGATCGTCGGTAAATAAAACGATAAAAATAATGGCTATCTGAGAAAAAAATCTTAATTTTATTCCTATATGATGATTTTATTTGAGAAAAATCCGTGTAATTTTACAACATTTGAAGGCTATTTTTATAACAATGTGTACCGCTTGATTTTTGTTAACATTGATTCCGCCTTTGCTCAAAACGTGTTTACGGAATTAATAATATTATGCATTGTTGCAATAAGAGTATATGAAATGATGATTTAATCAATCGTTTCCAATAGAACCTTTTAAGGATGTATCAAATGTTGAAAAATTTGTTTAAGAGCAAATTGAAACCGATCGAGTATTTGATATAATTGAATGACGAAAAGATGGGGTAAACTAAAAGTTGGAGATCAGCGGAGAGGCAATACCGAATACACCCTAAAAAAATAAAAAAATAAAAAAATAAAAATAAACCAATATGCCACAGAAACTGAAGGCCCGTTCCAAACATTAAGGAAGACGAGTCCAAAGATGGTGCGACAGGGGAAGACGGTTAATAGACTGTAAGTTTAACACGCGTACAAAAACATATTACCCAGACCAATGATTTAGCAACTCGTGTCCCACAGAGAGAAACACTGTGAATTCGGAAGGGTTCATGGTCTAGGTTTGGCACCCTAAATAAATGTCCTGATAAATGATTTAGCAAACGCGAGTTCTATAGAGAGTGCTGATAGGGCAAAAGGTTAATGCTTTATAGATCTGGCACCCGCCCTGTTACTCATGATAAAATCACGTCATTAATCATGTTCGATGACAAATAATGAAGGAAGAAAGAAAGGCGGGAAAGGGTGACAACTAGGGTGTCCTCTTTTTCCTTTAAGTTGTTCTTTCAATGAAACATTCGCGTTTAGCATTTTACGATATTGCCAATATGTGTAAAATGGCACTTGGTATCAACGCCTGACGTAAGCTGTTCGAAACCTTTTTATCAACTTCCAATGGAAGCTGCATAGCAGGAGGTCGACTTTTTCATTCAAACAAACAAACATAGTCGTGTTTACTGCAACACATATTATTGTCAATACAGTAATTGCTTTGCCTCAGAGAAGAAAATTTAAGCTTTTTTTTGCCATTTTCAAAACCAGTTATGTTATGTTTTAATTACCTTAACTTGTAAAAACTTTTCTTATCATTTTAATGTCTGTATGTTGCCGTTGTTAATCATGTTGCTTTTGCTGATTTGTTGTGATCAGAGTATGTTCATATTATACAATCAATGTCTTCTGCTATTTGTTGATCTTGCTATTATTTGTTTTAATCACCTTTCCATATAAGTTTGATAGAAATTTACGTTACTTTTATTTTTAAGAACTTACTAATAATAAAAACGTGTATTGCTTATCTACAGTAGCTTCTATTACAAGTTCTGTTTTAGTTGTGCTTTACTTCAGTTAATCCATGGCAACACGACGGGTGCAACTGGTGGAGCCAGAACTGCTTACCGTTCTGTTGGACATGTATATACCCCGGATTGTATTGGGGTTTGTCATCTGTTAATCTCTGCGTCTTTTATATGGTATCTGCTGGTCTTGTCCGTTTTCCCTCTATTTATTTTATTTTGTTGACTCAATGTATCTTCTCTCAAACAATAAGAAAATTCTGCAAAAGTGTTATCCGTGACCAACATCATTATTAATATTTTCATGTACAATATGACAAAGTGAATTAATTGATGATGGCGACCTTTGAACTGAAAATTACAGGATTGTCTGATTTGCTACCATTATTATTTTCTAGTCCTTTATAAGCAAGTGTTAACTGGACATTTCACATAAAGTTAGAATATTGCCTTAGCAGTTAGGTTATAAAGTTCAATTTTCAATGTATCATTTACAAAATTGATGTGACAAAAAATACCTCAAAGCATGTGCAGAAAATTCAGTTTACAATTGTTCATAGTTATGCGATTAATTAATATTTTTCTGCTTGAACAAAAACTAAAACTGTCAAGATGAAAAGAAGCTTGAGTTACCTCCCTGTATATGCAAATCTTGAAAACTAACGAAGAATCCACTATCATAGAATAGAAATTCCTTTATTATATCAATTACAAATGGAAGACATATTTTTGAATATTATTTTCGCTTGAAGAGATATTACAGTATTTGTTTTTACGGAATAAAGGGCATAGAATATTTGTTCCAGTAGGAACTGTTATACTAATGTTTATACATTTAACAATTTTTTAGAGGAACTTAAGTTAGGATGAACAAAATATTTGTTGACAATATTAATTTCAATACTTTCTATTCTTGTTTGTGAAATAACTCTCTCAATGCGCATGCCACTTGTCTCTCCAATAATTCTCGAGACGTTGGCGAGAAGCAATACATATTGTCCCAAATACTACAACGTCCCAAGAACGTCTATGATTTAGCTCATTAAATGCAGAAAACAGCTTTTTAGTTGCTAACTTTTACATTCGTTTGATGTGTTTGGGCTTTTGAATTTGTCATTTGATAAAGAACTTTCCGTTTTAAATTTTCCTTGGAGTTCGGTATTTTTGTTATTCTACCTTTTACGTCATTTGGTCTCTGGTGGAAAAAATGTTTATTTACAATCATACCGCATCTTCTCATTTTTATATTTTTATTTATTGTGAAATTTTGAAAATTGTAGAATTTATGGTAAATGTGTAGAAGACATCTTTCCAGACTGTGAAATAACATTGAAAATTTCGCTTGTGGAATATGTTGTAAAATTTATCATCATTGCATGGAAACAGCACATATGAATATGTTTTTCATTCCGTTTTTTTTTATATTAATTTGACAAAAAAAAAGCTTTTCATAAATATTTACTACTTCATTATTGCCATACGAAGCAGAAGTACACATTTACTGTAAAGTCGCCAGGTTTATTTTCGCAGAGTTTTAATTTCGTGGTGTTATATTTTTGCGGTTTTTCTTACCCGCATTATAAAATAAATTAACGCGAGGCAATATTTTTGCCGATTTTATCTTTATCGCAAAATACCCCTCTCTCGAAAATTTCACACGTAACAGTAATATAACATAATAGCTTGTCATGTTAATTTCTGGTCAACAGAAATTTTAAAACTGTTTGCATAATGAATGCGTGATAAATGATGTCATGCATTCTATCATTTTAAAAGATGTAATCTTTGTTGTGTTCGGAACCATGTTTTTCAATATAGGGACTATTTTGCATAAATTATTAATAACTTAATGAATGTAAAGTGCGTTACTATATCTTTAAACGACAGGTTGCTGTTTTAAGCTCAGAATTGTACAGTATAAACAGCACCGAGGTCCACAAGCTGGAGTCCGAGAGCATATTAAATGCATAGTTCAAGGAAATACATATATGTTGGAATAATTATGGATTTGTGACAAACATTAGTTTTAATTTTGTTTATTGTTCCTGTGCGTGAAAGTCTACAATTTCAGAACACATAAACATCTAATTTAATTTTCAAGTATTAAAAAAAAAATCAATTAAAAAATATCGTTTGAGAATTTTTTTTCAATCAAAAATTCGCTTATGAATATTTGACTTGTTAATTAATTTATGGTCTGTGTACTTTACATAGCTGAAATATAACGCAATATAACAAGAACACAAATCATTATGAACACCTTTAATTTACTGATTGTATTATTTATAGCCAACATATACTTCCACGTAAATCAAGAATAGAATACCACAGTTTAATTTATGAGTATACAAACAAACCAAAACACTTAATGAAATTACGTAGAACTAGTTGGTTATCATTTGATCAAGTATAAAGGTATTTTGGAGCGTATTTTTCTGATAAAAAGAGATTGCAATGGTGTTTTTCAACGTTTTTCGTCTCAGCAGTGTTTGCTTTGATCACAAGCTTACAGGCTCTAACTGGTCTCGTAAATCAGATCAGAACGTCAGATATTAAAACAGGACCAAATGGCTATATCAATTTTATTGCCAGTCAATACGTGTTACATATGCTATTCTTAATGAAATATTTCTGTTTTGCGCTGTTGCACTTGTTTTTTATTAACCGTTATCCACAGTTGGTCTATGCTTTCAGCTTTGAACAAACTTGATAAGAACTTCGATGATTTGTCGGTCTTTAAATGAAGTCCGAACCTGGCAACTTAAATCTGCTGACAGTATCTTGAACTAACACAGAAAAAAATATAGGTCGAGTTTCCATGTTTGTGCATGACTTGTGAGTCATCCGTAGCAGAAAATAGCAACTACAATTGCATTTAACTCAATGGAAATTTCTACAGAAAACCTCTTGAAGATCTACTGATACTTCCCAGGACTGTTCAGGATTTCCACCTCCATGACCAATAGATAAATCTATTAGTAATCCATTGTCATATCCTTTCTAGGTATAGTCACTTTCAATTGAAAGTAGTTTTCTGCTTCAGTTTGCTTCACCACCCTTGATCAGAGAATCACTCTAGAATAAGATTATGAAGATGCGTCAATATTATAAGCCGCAACTTTCATGCTAGCTTTACTTGACGATTTCCACCTCACGTTGGACGCAGAATTTGTCAAATCGGGGAAGAAATTAAAGTTGAATATATATTTACTCATTTTTCCGTCGAGAGTTTAATTCTGATATAAAAAAAAAGACAAAATACATGCAATCAATGAAAACATTTTGATTTTAAATTATTCAATTGTTTAAAGTAGAATTATAATGAAAACAATGCTTGGAAAAAGTTCAAAGATAAATTATTACAGTTGTCTTGAACTGAACCAAAAGTTAGAGGCATATATAAAAAAAAGAAACAAGAAGTGCGAGTTAGCACCAAAAATATAAATACAAACAAAAATAAATTCGAACAAAATTAAGACTCCATATTATAAATATAATTTGACGATTTATAAGTCCTATTTATCAATTTTTGAAGTTAAAAGTAATTAGATTTGACTTTTCCGTTAAGAGCAAGTCGCAAATCACTCTGGGTATAGTGAATCGTAAGGTTGGAGGCGGGTATTATGACAAGGGAATAAAAAGTCACGATGAAAACAGAAACCAAGAAACAAAGCGCCTTGATTGACACAAAATATTATAAATCTTATTATTAAATAAATACGACAACATATAACATCATAAAGAGTAAACTTCAACAATTAGTTTTGCTTAGTATCAATTATGATCAAATTACAATACATGCACCTAAACAGGATTAAAACAATTCATGCGTTATCAATTTCACGTTGAATGTCGTGATTTGACCACTTTTACACTTAAAACATGAGAGAAAATTAAAGCATTTGAAATTGACCTTTAACAACAAAAAGTTACAGTTGTTTTGTTCTGTGTTTAGATATTTAAAATAACGTGTCAACGTGCCTATAATTTGACATTTAAGTTAAATAAATAGGTTTCTTCACGAAAATAATTTGTTTCTGAAATATTCTCAATGAAGCTTTTAGTTCCGGTTGAAAATGAAACTTCGTGTTCGGCTATTGGTAAATTAATTAAGCTCGAAATGTATCGAAGCGAGTGATAATTTGATTTTGTTTTCAAAATCATGACAGTTTCGTAAACAATGGAAACTTCTATTTTCCTTTTCCAAAACAGCTACAGAATGTAACCGCAATATGTACATTAAATACTTGTTTTCCACTTTGATGACTCTTTTTAAGTACTAAGTATATTCAAATTTAGGTTTTTGGGAAAACAAGTGTTTATAGATGTTTTTCTCCATTTCCCCTCAGTTGTACGACTCTTTAGTACTAAGTTTATTCCAAGATGTATAATGGGTTTATACATCTATGGTTTATTCAACTGTAGGTTTGTAGATGAGCAAGGGTTAATCTGAATGTCTGAAAAAAATTGGTCCTCTACTAAAAAACAATGTTAAAAATAAGCACAAGTATTTTCCGCTATGCTTTATGAAAAGTATCATTCATTAGATTGTACAAAATTTTATCGTTATCAGATGAAATATGCACCAGAGGATGACGTATGGTTTAGATTAATATCAGATGCTGGAAAATTACCTCTCAAAGGAAACCTACATAAATTGGAAGCTATATTGTCCGGGTAGTAAAACTGTCGCAATAGACAGGTTTATGACAATTTATGTGATGGGGCTGTAACCAGATGCGTTTTTCAACGTTCTTACACTCACAACAGTTGCAAGTGATAAATGATGAATATATAATTTTCATCTTCAGCTGAACATCTTTTCAATTTTCTTCATGAGAAAAAAGTTTGATGTTTTTTTTCTCATCTCAAGAGGCATCAAAGTAATTGCATTATGTATATTCTGAACAATTTTTCTTTGTTTTTTTCGCCAGTAAATTACTGTGTTAATAATTTTGCTGCACACCAGCGAGAGCGCAATTTATTCAAGTGCAAACGTCGACAGCTTGTGAAGAAAGGATGCAGCGGCCATTGTATTCAATCATACTACAAACTAAATATCTCCAATACCGCACACAAAACGACAACTCCATATAAACGGGTATCTTTGTGAAATTATGTAATTTATAATGATATAGGGGGCTTTCTTTCGTTTACTTTCTCATTTACCTCCCCTTTTCATCAGATAAATGAGAAAATAAATGACCATTATTTACAATTTAAATTTGCAAATTGACTGTAATGGCATGTCTATAGCCCTTTTATGTGCCGCTTGAAATATCTCTTCAAAGAAAGCCTTGAATACTGATGAGTTTTAATATTTTCTAGTTGCATAAAATATTGTCAGGTAAATGCATTTTGCAGTGTTTAGTCTTCTTAAGTTTTTGCCCGCCCATAAAGGGTTATTATTATTTGGTTGACTGTGACATACCAATTTAATAATAATGCCCCATGGATATTTTTTTGTTCCAGATAAAAGTCAAATACGAAACACAAATTGTTAGAGTAAGAAAAAAATTCTTTTATTTACTTTCGACAACGTTATAAAGACGGTTACTATAGTATATAATATAATATAAAAAAAAACCAAAGTGTGTCTTTCTTTAATTAAATGTGTCGTCCTATAACAGTCGATCCTGATCTTGGACGAATATTTAATCGAAAATCGTTTAAAAAAACAGTGTATCATATAACAATTATTACGAAAAACATCATCAACAATAATTCCATTATTATATCTTGCTTAAAAGAAATAATTATTTCACTGTTGAATTTGATATTGCAAAGCAATAAATATGGCACGACGCGTAAGAAACGTGAGCATTCGAGACAGATATATAAATGAGATAGATTATGAATGGCAGGTTTGAATCTGGCTGACGGGATTTATGGATCAACCACCAGGGATATTATTTCTGCACTATCTGTCTTTTGTACGCTTGTTTTAGAGTTGCCAGAGAGGATCTAATGCGGACATATAAGATAGGTTCCTAATGCAGAGAAATACGTAAATGTACGCAATTCACTCAGTTCAAATGTACAAATGATTAACATGGTTTTTTTATATTTGTTCGATGATACTAAAAAAGGGAATGGAAATGATTATAAGAAACAGAATATGAAATTATAAGTAACTGGTGCGGAGCTGATACTTAGAAGAAATTCTCCCTTCGTGAACCACGTGATGATTATTTAAAAAAACAGTAGGTGCAAAGTATATAACGAAGGTGTTAAAGACAGTAAAAGTGAATCATCTTTTTGAATACTCTTTTAAATCTGTTTTAAACAGAAGAAGAAAAACCACAAGCCTAAAATCATCCATTTATATTTCGCCTTCCCTCGTGTTCTTTGATTTTGATAAGATTGACGATTTCCGGTGCTTACGTTACAAAGTATTTTCAGAAGTTGCTACATCATATAAAAACATGCTAGAATTTACCCTGTATTTATTTTCTAACATGCAGAAATATACGATATTTTTACCTCTTTTTAATGACCATGTTATTACATATGCATGCTGTGAAATATTTGTATCTTTTCGTTAATATTCAATAAAATAGAGTATTAGTGTCAAATAAATTGTACTTTCACAAAAAGTAAGCCAGATGGCGTTTTATGTCACTTGAAACCATAATTTTGATTGGTTAAATGCGTGTTTCTTCTGCTTCTTGACCTGGATTGACCCACAACTCTTTAATGAAAAGGGTCAGTGTTTTTGATAATTTGATCCTGCTTTTAAAATATTTCTTTTCCACTAAAATTTAAGCATTAAAGAAAAACGGATCTGACAGACTTTAGGTGAGTAGAGTTTATTTTTACACATTTATGTGAATTTTACGACATCTTCTCTTTCCAAAATGATAACGATAAGCGATTGTATATGAATTATTATTATTGCGTGTTAATGGTTATTACTGAAGAACTTCTTAATTTTATCTTAATTTTATGCTACAACTGTTAAAATTACGTCGACTGTGAAAAAAGTCATAAAAAGTAGTTTTATCTTATTTTTATTGCAACAGAAACATATAAATCCCTTGAAATGAGATTGAAGCAATTTCCCGCTTTTTTCACGCATGTAAAAAATACGCAATGCTCGTAGAAAACTGAAATAAAAGCTATAAGCTTGTAATTTGTTCTGAATTGGATTGATACGAAACTATGGCACAAAGAAATGAAACGAAAATGATAGCTTTAATATATATGAACTGGTTATGTATTATATATTATGCCTTATAATTGATTTATAAATGCATGCTTATCGTAGTTGAAAAAATTAATAACACCTATAAATAAGATTAAATAAAAAAAAACATGAAATAAGTTTATTATTTATGAATGCTATTAAAATACTATATACTAATAAATATAAAAAAGAGTTTGATTACTTTCGAGCCGAATGGTATTCTGTGAACACAAACATTTATACGAATGTACAGGTTTGTGTAGGTATTAGACAGAAATAAACAAAATATGCAATATAATTTTCAATTTCAAAATTAAAGATAAGAATAAATAGAGAAAATAAAATAACATTATCAATTTAAAAAAAATCAAATATTAAACAATGTAATGACAGAAAGAACATGTGAAGTAGGTAGTTTTACGTTACTTAAAGATGTTATTATGATACTTTTTTACTTTCAACCACATTAATCCAAAACAAAACGAAAAAAAAAAACCGAGACCAAGAATTAACATCAATGTGTCACTGATCCTGCTTCAGCAACTCTCAGAACAAAGACATGAATTAAAGCGAGTATTTTAGTTGTTGAACGTCTACCAAAAAATCATGGTTTTTAGGTTTGAATCAGATATTGAATAAAAAATATATTGTAATGCATTCCGTTTGTTAAGATGATAAACTGTTTTCAAGATTATTTGAAGTCTCAAATAAACAGGTTAATTTACAAAGACATCTTAGATTATTTGTTTGTGCTTAGAAACACTACGACTATATTATTGCGGCCCAATTTCTATTTGTGGAGGAACCCTGTGTACCCGGAGAGGACATCGACCTTCGGTAGGAAAAGTGGCAATCCTTATGAATTAAGATGGGAGTTGAATGCACCTCGCTTCAAGTGGGGTTCAAACTCTACAATTCACTGTTGACAGGCTAGTGATTACTATATTGGGTGATTGATTGCTGTTTGGTTAACGTTCTATGAAAATTATTTCATGCATTATCATAACGATAAATTATTAACATATAGGGGCAAAAAGTTTGCCTTGTAATAGGCCACCTACGGACCCCTCAAAGAGTTGTTGCAAGAGTTCTTCAACGTGAAGCGAGGCATAGATTTTAACGTCCACAATTCTGACGGACGTAGGTGAGAATTTATTTCCTACAGCCAAAACGGCTGCCCAACATTGGCAAGAGTGTAACTGCCAATCGGAGAAAGACCAATGTAACCAATATTCATACACACAAGTCACCTTTGGGACAACTCGGCTATCGAGGCCCCTAAATATGATACAGATATGGTTCTCTTTTACAGTTACATGTGTCTTGGAAATTTCTTTCTTGAAATTATAAATAAATCTTTTAGTTCGTTTACACTAATTAAGTGTTGTCAATTCCGGTGCATCGCTTTAAACACGCCAGTAATTGAATCCTTGTTTACGAATTGGAGTACACAATTGTTTTAAATTGACTCATGACATAGGAAAGAATAAGTAACAAGTTTTAAAACAAACAAAAATATACTAAAAATTAGACCCTTAATCTTTCACATGATATGCGCTATACTTCAAACTCCTCCTTGGATTATAACGTCAAGTGCTTACTATCGAAGGTAATCTGAAATCAAGCATCAAATAATTTATTCAAAACATTTCAAAACATAAGTATATAATACATCAAGAGGATAACAGCAATTACCAAAACATTGGTCATCTAATCAGATCACATCAAACTCCAAATACCAACCTGGAATGTAAAATGTAAGTGTATAATCACAACCGGTATCAGGCAAACTAGTATTTTAACTGTAAATAACTGTAAATAACTGCTAGTGACTGTTTAAGTATTTGTTTGTAACAGCAACAATATATGCTGAGTTGGAACAGTAGTAACATGTTGTAGACTTTAGTACTTTCAGATTTATTGATGATGTTCTGTCACTTAATAACCCACATTTCAATCAGAGGTTACATCTCATATATCACAAAGTCAACCTGATATTATGGATACTACCGAATGTAGGTCTGCTTCTTATTCTCATCTTTTCCTCGATATGGACACAGATGGACGACTTCAAATTAGAATCTATGACAAACGTGATGATTTCAACTTTCCCCTTTTTGTTACAATTTCTCAGCAATAACACAATCTCTGCTCAATCGTATAGCGTTTACATATTTAAGTTAATACGTTACGCTCGTGTGTGTTCAAAATATACGGACTAAATTAACAGGGGTGTGCTCTTTAAACTAGTACTACTCCAATAGAGTAATAAGGAAGAACGACACTTTATAATAGTTTTACTGTCACCATCACGAATTGGTTGTCTCTAACGATGTGTCAGTGTCGTAATTCATAAGCCACATGTTTTCTTGTCGTCTGATCTATAATTTTACGGATTGTGCCCAATTCCCGATAGTGACATTTTGATTGAGTGTGAATTCGCATGCATACGAGGAGACGATTACCCTGTCCACGTACCCAGTCTCGCTCCTTTTTTGGGTTCATACAATTCCCTACGTTTTTGTTTGTTTACCTTGAAATGTCTCTCCGTAATCGATTTACGAGAATTGAAAATCAGTCAACTTATGCTGCCTAAATTTAGTAGTAGCGAAACGTTTTTTTTTAGAAATTATAAATTGGTAATATCCCATGTGTCAAGTTTACCATCAAATGCTATCAACTCCATAAATGAATAAGTCAAGCAAACCTTCGTAACATATTGGTGTACGATTTAAAGTATGAATATTTATTCAATAAAAAATAAATTTATGTTTTTTTGCGATACTTCAGAGATAACACATATAAAACATATTTTTATTTTTTTTTCTGCCTTTTTACAAACCTATTGACGGACTTAACAAGGAGGTTCAATTGTATTTTTATGTTAAATTTGATATGCAATAAGATAAACAACGACGATAATATATTCATTATGTACCATTTGTTATTCTACTGGTCGTGATTAAAATGTTGAGGGGTTTGATCTGAAAAGATTAGCCCATCACATGTACACGTGTCTTTCCAAATTAAGGGAATTTATGTTATTACAATTCACTGTTAAAAGAATATGGAAATTATTTCAGATTGAGGAATATATCTCCCTCATTTTTTGTACGGCTTTCGCTATACGTTTTGTCCTTTATGGTTTATAAGCTATTTATTTTTTTAATAACTTTTGGATTTTCAAATATTTATGCTGGTCTCTTTATGTATTCTTTGGTTATTTGTGTCGTTGGGTGGTGGTCTCATTTACGTATAAAGTAAATCTCCTTCAATTCAAAATAACCATAAAACGAAATAAAAAAAATATGATAATTGGGATGGATTTTGCTGTTAAACTGATATTTTGTTTTTTCGTGATACATCATAAATTAGCTTGTCTCCTTTTCTCAACTTACTAGAGGCAAGTAAACTCATAAAGTCATACATTATACACGCCAATTAGAACCAATTGGACATTTATAGTTTATGTTCATGTTCATTGCCTTGTCAAGTTAAACATGCACAACAAGCGTAGTTTACCCTGTCGAAGCATTTGGTTTATCTCTCTACACTCTACAGACATTATGCTATTTTATTTCACCATCAAGAATTGATTGTCCAGTACGACGTGCATGTGTCACAACAACAATTCGCCTTATCTGTAAATGTTCCGATTGTTTCGGCGAAAGATGCATGCATAGTAAGAAATTGTCCTGTCGACACACTCGGTGTCAATCCGCTTGGAGATCATACAACTGCCTTACATTTCACTTCTTGTTTGTATATTCACAATGAATTTATGAGATGTGACAAACGGTCATCGGTAAATTACTGTTGCTTCTTATTTCTCTCTCATCCTTGCCTGTGTATTTACCTGGAATAGCGATATTTCAACTATTGTTTGTACTCTATCTTTCTATTGGAATAGGAAGAACGAGACACGATGCGATAATGAAATAGGAAACAAACATACATGAACACATGAGTGTTAAAAAGCTCATTTCCATGTTTGAAAGAAGTCTTACTTCACTATCCTGGAAACGTACATCCCAATTTACATATCTATGGTTTGACCTCTTTTAATTTTTAACTATTATTGATTTAACTTGAGTAAGGTCAATAAAGAACTAGCAAAAACAACCCCTCCCCCCCCCAAATAAAAAAACAAAACAAAAAACAAACACGCGCTTTCTAAATCCCACCATTCTTGTTTGCTCTCAGTTTTATCCATGTATTTCTGTAAAAGAGCTACTTCAAACAATGCTGTTGCAATACTGCTTTCTTACAAGATATCCATCAATGGTATGCTAACTGAAAAAAGAAATTCAAACAGAGACTTAATTCATTTGACAAAAACACCTTAAACAGCATATTAAATTTGAAATGATGTAAGTAATTGCATGTAAACATACTAGTAAATATGTGCTATTCACTTGTAATTCCCATAAAACCAAGGTTTAGACCAGTCTTCCTATGCGTTCTGGTATCTGAATTTTTCTTCACAAATGTTGATCCTTATTGTTTTATTTCTTAATTTCTTAGGGTGACTTATCCTAATATGTTTCCGCTATAACTATCTAGGATCTAGTACGACTGGCTTCCAATAATTGCGTCAGGCATTGACATACTGGTGTTCAAATTACAGGTAGGACACTTAATAATAAAAAAAATATTAAATATATTCACTGAGATATATCGTTCATCTCTGTCAAAAAAAGTAAGGAAATTATCGATTCTTAATTGAATATGATCATAAAGTATACATGTCAACTTCTCCCATCTACTTTAAAAGCATCTTGCATGATTGATAGTCTACATATATTTTTGGCATATTCAAATTTAAAGAGAAAAAAAGAGACACATAATTTGCATTTGCTAAAATGATTAAAATCATAATGTGTCATGTCAATGCACTCTGCTTATGACACTTCATACATTAATAAAAGAAATATACTTGGTGTACTCGAAAAAAAAATCCTTTGATACAAATACAAAATTAAAATATAAAATTCTTGTTTATGCATCACATATTTATTTTGTTCTACCAATGTGATTCAATTTACCAATGACATGATATTATTTGAAATAAACATAAAGCATGTTCTTAACACTTTCTTATTGGCCACATTTTGTGGGTTGTATATATAAAATTAAGTTCATCTCTCAAGATGATAATCTTTATGATTATCTTCTGTTTCAACTCACTACGGACAAGTCCTATAAGTCATACATTCTTCGTATGCACTATAACCAATCTGATCATTTTACCTGTTGGGTTCATGTTCCTTGCTTCTCTCGCGAAATTCTCTTTAGTTATTAGTTCCGTATAATTAAGGTTAGATGCGATAAAAAATTTAATAAACCATACACGCAGACAATGTTATGCCTCTACCAATGTATATAAAAAGCTTATGTTTTTTTTCTTGCTATTTTCATAAAACATACTTGAATCAGAAAACAATCGATTGAAAAAGAAAAAACATGTGCTAAATTTTTGGCTAAAACAGAAGAAAAACCTATTTTTATGTGCTAGATATCTCATTTTCGTTTTGGTGCAAACGTTCGTTGCATTGTAATTTTAGTGTGCAACATAGTTCTGAAAGTATTTCCGCCATACATCAAAACATTAGTCGACTTTATCATAAATTGGTACTTTTTAAAAGTTATCAATAATATACATGATAAAAGGTAAGCAGTCTTCATTAGTCTCGAATGTTATGACCTGATCAGTCGATTTGACGTGCTAAAATATACAGCATTTCAGTTTTCTATTGCCTACACTTTTAAATTGACGGAACCGATTTGATGATGTTAGTGACATTCCCTAGTATTTTGGGTGGTTATCATTAGTAATGTTGCAATAGTTCCCAGATTGTATTTATACATAACAATGAGTGACTTTGCACAACACTGTTTCAATATTGCTTCCCATTTATTCACCGATATTATGTTTACAGGAAAGATAAATGCACATAGAGACTTATTTTACCTTACACTTAAAATTAGTAACTTAAATTTGAAGAAAAATTATAAATTGCTAGTTAACATAAATTGATGCTATTCATTCGTAATTGCTGTAATACTAAGGTCAAAATAAGTCTTTCAAAGTTTCCTAATATCTTGTTTTCTCTTGGCGAATTATGATCTTATTTGTATTAGTTAATTTCTTAGGGTGACTTTCCCAAATACTTTTACCGCTGTAACCGTCTGGACCTGGTACGGTCTGCTTCCAATAATTAGGTAAGACATGCCAATACTAGTCTTCAAATAATATGACCCTTTACAATTCGTCTTTTTAGAATCCGTACATCAAATCGTTGTGATTGGCTTACAACGTCGTAAACAATGCAAATTCAACCAATTTTGGTTCCGAATCATGAAATTACTGTAGTTCCTTTTGATTCTGAAACGGTGATTTAAAAAAATCAAATATTTTCACAGAAACATCGTTTATCACTGTCAATAATAAAAATGAAAAAAGCTATCGGTGCTTAATTGAATATGAACATAAAATATACATGTCATGTTTTTTCCACTCTACTTGAACAGCATTTTTCTAATTTATAGTACAGATATTCTAGCAAATTAAAATTTTTATAAAAAAAAATTAAAAGAATTTTGCAGTTGTTAAAATGATATGGTTTTGCGTTCTGTCTTTGAAACTTAATTTAGAAATAAACGAAAGCATGAACTGAGTTTACTAAAGTTATTCCTTTTCATACACAGACAAAAACTCAACTGAAAGTAGAATTTTTTATTTGTAGTGCATCACATATAAATAATTTCTACCAATGTAAATCAATTTACACATGACATGATATTACATGATATGACATGCAAAGCAATTTTTAACACTTTCTTATTGACAAACAGTTAAAAAAAAAGATTTCACATGCTTGAGCCAAACTATGTAAATTTCGAAATGCATCTTTCTACCCTCAGACATAGAAGGCCTTATTTGGCACAATATTTAAGAATTTATGATTTTCAATGCTCTTCACCTATACTTTTTGTTTGATTTTCCAATTCTTTTGATTTGAAATGCCACTGATTAGTCTTATGTAGATGAAACACGCGTTTGATGTCCAACATTCTAAGCCGGGTATCTTTTATAAGTTTTTACTGAATTAACTTCATTTCATGGCTTTATAACTCGAAGGAATAGTTTAAATCAAAGCAATCATGTATTCAAGTTCTGCTTATATGAGATATTTATAAAAAAAAAATTAAAAGAGTTGCAACTTATCTTTTGATACAATTACTTATTTTTGAGCTGGAAACATACATGTATTGAAGCACATGATACCGAGCGAATGGTACCAAAGAGGAACGATAGTTAACTAGAAGTGATACCTACTTAAAAGTAGTTAAACATATAATTTATCTTAAATAAGGAGATGTCGTATGATTGCCAGTGCGATAACTATTCACTGGACAGCTAACGACGTAGATGTCAGCAACTATAGGTCACCGTACGGATTTTAACATTGAGAAAAAACCCATACTGCATAGCAAGCCATAGAAGGCATGGAAAATTGTATACAAGTTTAAGCGAGAAAACAAGCAGCCTGATTTATGCATAAAAAAAAAAACAAACGAAAAACCATTCGATATACATTGGTCGATTTTCTTGTGCACGTCTGTCTGGAATAACTTTCACCAGATATGGTCGAGACTAAAAGTTTTGAAAGACAATTTTTTTAAAGATAAAGAAAAACAAAGAGAGCTTAAACAGAACAGCAAAACAGTTTAAGGTTATTTCGCCTGGGAGCTTCAGTCTAAGTTCATGTACAACTACACAATTTACGAAATTAAAATTTAAAGAGACAAAGTGCATCGTGTTAAATAATGCTAGTCCAGCGACACTTTTATACATCAAATAAGATATATATCCAGCACCATAAAGTCATTTTTTTAATTAATGAACACAGTTGATAAATAATCTTAATCTGTGACGTCAGATATTTCTTTTATAAAGGAGATCATTTTATATCTAAATATGGTTTAAATTACGAATAGGAAATTAAACATCGAAGAAAAAGTCATACATGATGGAACAAGAACTATCAACAATATTGGACAAAACATTAGACCTCGCAACAACTGACTGCTTAGGAACAACGAACATGACACTTTATAAAACTTGATTTTTTTCGAAAAACTACGATTTTTTTTATTATGGATTACCTTAGCTATATTTGTCAAAACCTTTCGGAGTTTTGGGTCCGCAATGCTCTTAAACTTCATACTTTATTTGGGCTTTTAAACCGTTTTGATTCGAGCGTCAATGATGAGTTTTTGTGGACGAAACGCGCCTCTGGCGTACCAAATTTTACGCCTGGTATATATGATGAGTTTATGGTCGAGACAGGCTGACTTAGGACAGGCACAACATATGGAGAGTTTAAACAAGTTCTATGTACTAGTACCTACAAAAAAAATTACACGTATAAAATGCCTGGTACATGTATACTAAGTTCATAGTTTGGTCTTTAAAGATATTTGTGGAAAGAAAAGAGATTTGTGTACTCATTGACTTTTACATACTGCTTATCACATTTTCACATCATAATGTCCAATATTGTGCTGAATCACAAAGCGATACGGGGATCACGGGGCAGATCAAAGTGACCGCCATTTAAACCTGTCAACCTTTTGACATATTTACAAATTGCTTTTATATATTACAAATACACGAATTTACAAATATTACTTGTCATATCATATCATAACATAAATTAAAGAAAAATGATTTATTTTATATTTTTATCATTATAAAAACGCGTTATATTGATGTTGTTATTGTATTGTGGACGTGTTTATTGGTAGTAAGGCATACTTTTTAAACGCATCAGGAAAAATGAAAAATGGGAAATGTTTGTCTTAACATATAATAGTAACGTAAAACGGAATATCACGTTTGATCTTTACGTTGTAAAAGCTTTTTTGTCCAATTACAAAAATGAGTGATCGATTTTTGCGTCCAATGAAAACAAAATATATTAACCTTTATCTAAGTGCAAATTTTAAATCGATGTTTTCTCCAATTAAAGAGATGATAAACAAATAAAACAAGAAAATAACCAATTAAATTGCATTTACAAAGTTCCCATAAAATGAAACAATAAGAAACGTTTAACCAATGACCTTAATTAATAAGCTGAGCCTTTGGCGATGAATATATACGAAAAGGATGACAATACACAAGAGACAGTGCCCCCAACGAAACGGAGCGGAAAAAATAGTTGAAATCGGATTTTTCGGCACAAGTTCAGGAACGATGAAAGTAACTCATTTGATAAACTTAAGTCCAGTTTCTGTCTCTTTTTGAGACATACGTTTAAACTATAAGTGAAGTCTTTCTGATTTTTTCATAAATCGTTATTTTTTAATTCTTTATCGAATAGAGGCACTGTTTTCCCCTTTAGGATGAACTGAGCTCAGTGCAGTTTATGTTTGTCAATCTACATTAAAGTATAGTGAGTAAATATAGCAATGTCTTTCGCCTGTATGTTTTTTCGTGTGTCTGTAGGCCCGTTTGTACATCACACTGACTTGTTTTTATGATAATTTTAGTAACAATGACCGAATGTATTAAAAAAGAAAGTTTGAGTATCTTATAGTTAAAGCGATTTGTCACATATTATTTGTATGAAAAACTTAATTTCTTGTTAAATAAGAATGATTTCAAAAACTGTTTTTAAGTCTGAGAAAATATTTGATGTGTTCAAGTGGTAGGCTTATATATTCATAATTTTATTCAAATAACTGTCTAGAGATTTTTTATCAGATTTTTCACGTTTACACCAATTTTTACAGTAGACAGACAGAGCGTCTTTAATGATCTGACGACACTGTTTCCAATCTATTTTAGATGGAGGACGATATTTCGGTCCTTTCTTAAGAAAAGTTATATAGAACCACCTATTATTTCGTATTCTTATAAAAAAAACCAGCAGAAGTTTGATTTTTAATTATACGTCAGTTACATCAGACGTCAATATAGAAAATAATGTTCCTTCCACTTGAGATTGTGAAACATCTAGTTTTAGATATGTTCCCTATGGTCATGTCCTTACAGGAGACCTCAACATCGTCTGAAGACCTTGGGGTCATAACTTTTCTTAAATATCGTCCTCCATCTAAAATAGATTGGAAACAGTGTCGTCAGATCATTAAAAAATCTCTAGACAGTTATTTGAAAAAAATTATGAATACTGTTAATATTCGTATATCTCATTTTGAAAACAATTCTGAAATTAGTAATAGGGTCCATGATATTCCCATTTCCAGAATAAAAAATAAACTCCAAGTACTCGCAAAGCGGTTTGTGTTCGTACCGGCAGACAAAGCAGCCAATAATGTAGTGGTGGTGTGACGCATATACTACACGGAAGTTCTCCGAAACGAAATTACAAATTCATCTAATTCAGGTCCGTACGCTCCACAGAGAGTCAAATTGTAAACAAGCATATCACTGCCACTACCCAGCTTAAGGCCTCTTCCGAACATTTGAAAGTCCCTACTATGTACTGGTTACCTAAATTGCACAAAAAAACATTTAAATTCCGTTTCATCTCCGCATCTAGTAAGTGTTCTACTACTAATCTATCAGTGCTTCTAACTACCTCCCTTACTACTATCAAAGAAATTGTTATTAACTTTTGTAATAAAGCGTATGAAAATAATGGTATTAATTATTTTTGGAGTGTTAAAAACTCTTTAGAGGTTTTAGATAAAATACATGCTTTTGGTGGTCCTTTTAATTCTGTTGACAGTTATGTTTTTTTCTACTCTCTATATTACACTTCCACACAATCTTATCAAGAAAAAGTTTTCATATTTAATTAAATGGTCTTTTGAAAAATCTCATTACAAATTTATTTGCTGTAACTCGTTTAAAGCCTTTTTCTGTAACGAAAAAGGAAAGTATGCTAGATACACTTACTGGAAATGTAAAGATATGTTTGAAGCTTTAAATTTTCTCCTGGACAACATATATGTACGTTTCGGCGATAGAGTGTATCGACAAGTAGTAGGTATTCCTATGGGCACTAACTGCGCCCCTTTAATAGCAGATTTATTCCTGTATTGCTAGGAATCTCAGTTTATGACCAAACTCAGTAAAGACACGTCATTGTTACATTTGGTTGATACATTCAACAATACCTTCCGTTATCTAGATGATATTTTTTCGTTAAATAATCCAGAGTTCTCTAAATATACTACCGAAATTTACCCAATAGAACTTACTTTAACTAAATCTAACATAAACAGCAGTAGTTGTCCTTTTCTGGATTTGGACATTTCAATCTCTAAAGGAAAACTCCATACGAAAATTTATGACAAAAGAGACGATTTTTCATTCCCTGTTGTTAATTTTCCTTTTTTAGACGGCGATGTTCCTTTGGCTCTATCATACGGTGTATATATATATCCCAACTCGTTCGTTATGCCCGTGTGTGTAGTGATGTCATAGATTTTAACGAACGTAATCAATGCATCACTGGTAAATTATTAAATCAAGGATTTCGTTACCATAAATTACGTAAAACTTTTGCTAAGTTCTTTCATAGATACAAAGATTTGATTAGTAAATTTGGCTGTACTTGTAGAAAACTGATTGAAAACGGTATTTCACATCCTAAATTTTACGGTAATATTGTACTTAAAGAGCGGAAATCACTATGTGATCCGTGTAAACTCATCGAACCTTTAAACAAACTTATTAGTAAAGGTTATCTTACCAATGTTGTAATTAGATCTTTGAATATAGTTTACATTGGCACTAATATCGATTTTGTCATCAGCAAATTAAAACATAACTAAATTTGTATTTTTTTTAAGTGGGATGTATAAAGACACACCCACGTTCGTTTAGATCTATAAAGAGGTTAAACTCCTAACTATCCTACTGTCTGTCGATACATTTATTTTTGGCATTGCACTAGTCATGTCTTCTTTGACTGTCCATGACGTTAAAATACTAAATCCCTGGGATGTGTTTTAGTTGATTTTAGTCTCTGATGCATGATTTTTTATTATTAATTGTTTTGGCTTTTAACTAGCTGTCAGTAACTGCGAGTACTCTCAAATCGTACTTTCTTGTTTATTTGACCTGTTGATACTAATTGTATTGCTTTTTTGTTATTTAATGTACTTCAGGGTTATATCTGGTCTATATACCAGTTTTGATAAGTGTTTGGTATAACTATAAATTTTCACTTCGTACTATGAACATCAAAATTATTTATTTTGTAAAAATATTTCCTTTCTCTATTGGTACTGTACACGTATACCTAACAACAAAATTATTTTCATTTACCTGTGTTTAAAGTTATTGCAAATGGCTGATATTTTTGTTCGGGCATATTGTTTTTCTTTAATTGTTTAACATTTCTTACCGATATAACATGTTACTTTTATTATTCTTCCCTTAGTTTATTTACTTTGTATTTACATTGTGTCATAGGTCAAATTTATTTGTTCAGTGTATGTTCAATGGTGTTAATATGTCCTTTGATTGAGTTAAGCTATTTCAGTTGATATTTTATAGTGTGTCTTTCTATGTTGTGATGTTACACTATTGTTTCAAAAAAAGGGTGAAGGTTTGGTACCATTAAAACGTTTAAACCCGCTGCATTTGTTTGCACCTGTCCTAAGTCAGGAATCTGATGTTCAGTAGTTGTCGTTTGTTGATGTGGTTCATAAGTGTTTCTCGTTTCTCGTTTTTTATATAGAATAGACCGTTGGTTTTCCCGTTTGAATGGTTTTACACTAGTAATTTTTTGGGACCCTTTATAGCTTACTGTTCGGTGTGAGCCAAGGCTCCGTGTTGAAGACCGTACTGTGACCTATAATGGTTTACTTTTATAAATTTTGACTTGGATGGAGAGTTGTATCATTGGCACTCATACCACATCTTCTTATATCTATTAGCTAGCTATAAAATCAGGATTTACCCAAAATACCTGTAATAAGTCAGGAATATGACAGTTGTTTTCCGTTGGTTGATGAAGTAGAGCTTTTGGTTTTGTCAGTTTCTATAGACTCTCCCTTTTGAATTTACCTCGAAGTTCGATATTTTCTATAGAACTTACGTTGCTTGTTTGTTTCCCCTTTCATTAATCACTCATCTAGTTATTTGGATAAAATATTATTTCAATTTCAACACTTTATACAATTACAGCATAAATATCACAAATAATGGCTTAAAAACCATACTAATATTAAAATAACAAAGAATAAAAATCATTAAAAAATAGTAAGAGCAATGTTTATTTGCTTTATAAATTCAAAATAAGCATTTTCAATATATTTGATTTCGACTGTGAAAACTGTGTGATCATTTGACACCAATCCATGCGCTAGTCAATGTTTTTGTTTATTTATTCAGACAAAGGAATATTACACCGGTATCTTTGAGCATTAATTCGATTATAATAAATGGTTATATTCTAACTTCTTTGGCTTTTGTGCATAAACTGGTTTTCCAAAAACAAAAACAAAAACAAAAACAACAACAAACAAATACAATCAAATCCCTTAACCTTCTGAAAAACTGCTGAATATAATAAGTATTATTGCTCTTGTGTTAGGTCCTTTTACTGGTGATTACAAATAAAATGACAATTGTCTGTTCATGTATTTTTTCCAACTGCTGATGGTGATCTGAACAGTTTGGAATTTTTAATTGGGTAATCAGTGAAAGGGATTTACACATTGTTCACCTGCTTTCGGGAACTGCTATAAAGAACTGTTGCTCAGTCTCTGGTTTTTTATGATGAGTTTTGTTTGCCTTTTCGTGGTTTTTCGCTTTTTGCCATGATTGCTTTGACCTCTCTTCAACTTATGAGATTTTGTTTTCACTTGGTGTCTTTCGCCTTTTTTTTTAGTGTGTGCTGTGTGAATAAAAGTGTCAGTACAGTGAAAAGGTAAAAAGGATAAATCACTATCGACCTCACACTTCTTGATCACTTTTGTTAAATTGAAGGTTTTTGGTTGGGTTTGTGTTGCTCAATCTTTAGTTTTATACGTAGTGTTTGTGAACATGTTCGTCTTTTCGTACTTTGCCATGGGATTGTCAGTGTTTCTTCGACTAATGGCTCTTAAATGTCCCTTGATATCTCCTGCCTCTTCTTAGACACAATAAACAACAGACGATGAAAGTCGTGATGAATTGCCCTTATTACTTGAAGTATCCAGCAGAAAAAGGTATGAAAATTCGACTGTCAGTAACTCATAGTCATTTTGGTTGCAACCTTGTAAGTACTTGGTTCTACAAGTCTGCTGTCAAGATTTTCAAGGCTGCTGTCTTGCAAATAAAAAAAATTGTTTAAGAAACACTTGTCCCGCGTTCTGAAAATCGTATCATACGTTTAGAAAAAATAAGAGACGAACTAGTACTTGAACCTATACTAGTCAACAAAAATAACGATACACAAGTTTGAACTCCAATTTATCATACAATATAATAAATAGGAAAATTGTTAAATTATCCAATGAAAAACATTCATTTGCAAAGCAAATGCATATGATTAAAAGAATCTGACTAAATTGAAAAGTGAGAAAATACCGTATTATTGAACATAGGGGTCAAATTTATTTTGCGGAAAATGATGATGAAAGTCGGCACTTAATTTCGAAGATGAGAATCAAGTATTTTTATATCTGCAAAGGCATTCAAAATTTTAAGCAGACCGTGCTTAGGTTTAAAGTTTTAAGTTCTAATATCGATTTTTGAATTTTTGGGTGAAAATACGTTTTTTTTAAATAACAAAAATTGCAAAAAAAAAAAACAAAAAAAACACGTATTTGCCTTAAATCAATGGTATACAACAATACAACACTCTGTAAATATTAGGCCAATTGGGCAATTACTTACCTTGGTACAGTGTATCCAATTTCATTATATATGGAAATACATTGCCTTGTATCGTTTCTTTTGTTGACTAGTATATATTTGAGGGTCAAATGGTCAGTACCATGTACACCTGTTGACCAGGAAGACAGTACAGACAAAATATTTACAATAACGTTTTTATGATCTTTTAGTGTCTACATTAAGTCTTGGCTGACAGGTCCGTGCTATGAATGTATTTTTGCTTTAAAAAGTCACGTAAGTACACTTTCAAAGCAGATCGAAATGTTAAGAAAACAAAACCAAAATAAGAAGTCTTGCAGTCATTTCAATGAATAAACTAAACTTTCTAGCGTTTTCGAGTTATTGTTTAGGATACTCAAATAACTCAAACTTACCAAAACATTAGAAATAAGGGAAATGACGGTCTTTGTTCTGTCCTTAAGTAATTTATTTGTTCAGTTGCATTGAAATATATTCACAATTTTTAGAATTTAGCTTTAATTTTCTACTGGTAAACTGTTATGTCTAAAAAAATTCAAAACAGAACTATCGCATATGTCTACATCAGTCAAAATATACTTGAAATTTTCGCGTTAATTTCGGTAATTTCTACGTTAATCTTCAAAATCGTAAATGACTCTTAAACAAAAATTCCAGAAAATAACGTGGTATAAAATATTCAAGTATATGTAGTTCCTATTACCGTGCCATTTGCATAAAAAATAGTGAAAGGTATGTACAATGAATGTTTCCGGAATCTGAATTGACTTCCCTCTGTAAGTATTTCACCACAAAAGTCAAAACAATTGTACTAATACATACATATATAATTTGTCTCGAATTTATTCCAACAATGTAAGATCTGTAAATTTGCGTTCGCATATTTTGTTCTTCCCTCAGCTGGATTTGAATCCTTGCTTCTGTGATATCATGGCAACTCCGCCTGTACTGTGTCCATCGCCCTACACCATTCGACCAACTAGGCTATAAAAATATAGCTTTCGTTAGTCGAGTAATGCCTTTCCTAGTCGACTTTATCTAGGGCTGTAACACAGTGCATGATGTATAATGGCAAGTAGGATGGTATATCTTTTTATGAAAAGGATGATAATGTAATTACAATGCCGTCACATCAAATTATAATTTTATTTTTATAATCATAATATTTATGTATATAAGTCTATACTTTATGACAGAGATTTTCCATCGGATAACCCGTGGTTATACAGGTTTAACACCATAAAATATATATAATTACTCTAAATATCAACACAACAATGATAATTCTGCAAATTTGTGGAAGCAAATTTTTGTTCCTCTCTCACCGGGATTCGAACTCTCGGAATGCTATTGGGATATCGAGACAGCACCGCCTGCACTGTGTCCAGCGCTCTAGACCACCGAAAGCCGAATTTTTAGTTCATTCTAGGTGGCCGAGTGGTCTAGAGCGCTGGACATAGTGCAAGCAGAGCGCTGGACATAGTGCAAGCGGTGTTGTCTCGATATCCCAATAGCATGAGTTCGAATTCCGGCGAGGGAAGAACAAAAATTTGCATCCGCAAATTTGCGGATTTAACATTGTTGTGCTGATATTTAGAGTAATTAGGAATATAATATGTGTTTTCAGCCGTGTATCAACTTCACTGGTGATCTAATGGATGGATCTGTCGTAGAGTTGTCACTTGTTTAGACGTTCTTATCAAATAATTATTTCTGTGCCTGCATCTTACGATCCTTTACAACAGATAATTTAGCTAATCTTCAATCAATTCCATCTTTGTGCCTAATATATCATGTACTGTGTTACAACTCTAGATTCTACTGACGAGAAAAGGTAACACTAGGCCACCAAAAGCTGAATTTTGAGTTCAGTCTAGGTGGCCAAGTGGTCCAGAGCGCTAGAAACAGTGCAGGCGGTGTTGTCTCGATATCCCAATAGCATGAGTTCGAATCCCGGCGAGGGAAGAACAAAAATTTGCTTCCTCAAATTTGCAGATTTAACATTGTTGTGCTGATATTTAGAATAATTATGAATATAATATGTGTTTTCAGTCGTGTATCACCTTCACTGGTGATCCAATGGATGGGTCTGTCATAAAGTTGTCCCTTGGTTAGACGTACTTATATATATATATATATAGATAGACAAGTCTAAATTGAAAACAACGATCAAACCTATGATTGCGTTGGATTAAAACCGCAATTTTTATACGTGTGCATGCAAAACAAATTACTTGGTAGAGGGGTCTAAATACAGCACAAACAACATTTCCAAAAGACCAAAAAAGTGAAAAAGTATATTTTAACAAAACGCATTTGACTAGCTGGTCGAACAACGGATGTTCTTAAACACTGCTGACTACCATGGCGATTGCCAAATAAACGGATTTCCAGATGTAACAAAATGGATCTTAATTATTTATTTAATACCAAACAGAAAACAATAAACTTGCGGAAAAGATGGTATACCGCAAACATGAGGTGCAAAAATTGGTACACCATATCCGGATTTCAACAATATATATATTCTCTCAGTTCGATCTTTTATCTGCATTGACATCCGTCGAGCGTCTGTTTGTCTGCTTTGACATGTGGTAGGTTCGATAGTTTGTCTGTCTTGAACAATTGAAATGTTTGTGAACGTGAAATAACCTACAGTTAACATAAGATTTTATAAGATTTTGGTCATATTATTTCACAATATATGAAGTCATGTACTTTTAATTTGTTTTGTTCAGAAGGAAAATAAGATGGAACCATCGGGATAACAGTGACTTCGTCATTTTTACATGCAGTAATTTGTTGCAATGCAAAATTTAACAGCGTTCATGGGAATAGGACAGATTTGCCTTGTATGTTACAAGTCCAATTGTTTAGTTATTATTTGATATTAGTTAAATCTATTTTGAGGTTATTGATATTATAACAATAATTTGCCATTTCTATTTGAGAGAAAATTTGAGAAGAACATAATTTCAAGGTTTTATTGAACGATATTCCAGACAGAGTTGCTTCATATCACGTTTAGGTTTGCGCGTAGCGTTATTAATCTATCTATATATATTTTATATCAGAATGAATATCGGATATCCTTTTCAAAGTTATATTGTTAATTTCTATTGTATAATGTGCATTCGAACGGAATATTGCAAACAATATTTCGATGCTGTATATAATTTACCCACACTTATCTAATTAAAACGAAAATGAAACTTCATAATTTGGTGTTCCGACACGTTTTTCTGAATTGACTGTATAAATATCGAAACACACGAGGATCTACATGACCAAAAAGTCTTGCTGGATGACAACTAATTATATTTAAATGTTTCTTTATAATTCAAGATTTACATTATCTTATGTCGGATTACGTTGCCGCAGTTATTCTCATTAAACAAACTGACTGAGAGAATACTTTCCGTCGAAACAGACTTCTTTAGAACATTCTTCTTTTTATTCAACTTGAAGATTTGCCATTTGCTGGTCCGTAGTTCGATATGGATCAAAGAAACCATTAATCTCTGTTTCATTTTTGTTGGCTTTTTTCCAGTTTGATCACGGAGAAAACTGAAAAGAGTAGACATTCACTGACCACATGGCCAGTCAGCACGAACTTTCAATCCTACTTTATCTGATTGCTTTTTTGTTGAAATTGTGTATGTAGATATCTATTTTTGTTATTAAGAGATCATTTGAGATTCTCCAGACAATCCAGTACGACCTAAAATACGGACATGAATTAAATGAAACAGCATTATATCAGATGGATGAAAGAGCATATTAGTATAAGCAATATTTAGTGTTTACATTCCAGTTTATGTTTCTGTATCTAATTTTTTACATACGAATAAAAAGTAAAATCAACAAAATACCGAACTTCAAGGGAAATTCAAAACGTAAAGTCCTTTATCAAATGGCAAAATCAAAAGCTGAAACACATCAAACGAATGGAAAACAACTGTCATATTCATGACTTGGTACAGGCATTTCCTAATGTAGAACATGGTGGATTAAACCTGGTTTAAATAACTGAACATGGGTATACGATATTTATATGTTCAATTTGTAAATGCTTAGAATAGTCTCAAAGGAAAAATTTTGATTGCAATTGGCCAAGTTTGTGTATTGATAAAAATTCATAAAGACGTTTCATACGAAACTAAAATTCTATCAGATGTAAATCTATGAAGTCCCTTTCAAATATACACTAATCATTTGGTTCCAATTGTTTGTTTCGATCCAAGATTTGTAATTGTATTTCTGTATTTCACAATCGTCTTCACTGTCAATGTATAGCACCGCATAACATTTTTAATTTTTTTTCGTGAAACATTTCTTTGAATCCCTTCCCACACTTAAATCAGGAAAACATTATTGCATTTACATAATGATGTGACTGAGCAATGAAAACCACGATTCAGACGATAGGGATGTTGCAGGCGGACTTAAGTCAATATATTACTGCTAGACAATTTCACGTCAGAAATTTCCTTTTCAGTCCCAACAACAATAGTACAGGCAGACGGAATTTGTAAATGACAACCCCTGACCAGGTCATCATGTAGTGACAACGCCATGTCAATAAAAGTTCATAACGCAACGCCATTTGCGAGACAGATTAACGACTGCAACGTCAACTGCAAACAAGTCGTTGGATGTCGTGGCAGACAGATTCGCGCCAAGTTTCCCCCTGTATACTGAATGCCATAGAATCCACTGCAGAAAACAATTTTATGGTTTACAATTTAAACCGTATAATTGCCAAAACGGATCTTATTGACCTTATCAGCTTGAACAAGACTGAACTAAAAACAAATCCCCGACAGAACTGGTCGACTTCTTGTCAATCATTTAGACTTTGTTTAAAAGCAGTCATTACCTTCGACGGTGACACGTCCATAAATAAGTTAAACATAAGCTTTTCAGTTCCGTCTAAATGAATTGAACATTAAACGGGATGTTATCGCTTCAACTTTCGAACTGCAAACTTTATTCAGACGATGAAGTACTGAATGAAATGTATACTTATGTATGTATTTTACTGGTACTGCATAATTGAAAATAAAAAAAAAAGATTCTAGTGTTGCTTTTTAAAGTCCTTTGGTGTAGTTTTGTCGAATAGGTTTGATAGGAGTAAAACGTAAGTTTACTTTCAACTTTTGGCTAATTCATAATCTATTATGTTTTCAGTGTTCGTTTCGTTTTAAAGTAAATCAATAGTAATTTCGAATGAACTACACATGAATTTTATGAGCTTCTCGTGAAAAGTTAAAAGAAGCTATCATTCACATTGGATAATATCTTATTGCAAAATTATTCAAAGTTGTTTGATACATCCCATAAATTAAAAGATACACAGTTAAGTCTTCTCATATCTTAGATTTCAGCTAGAAATTGACAATGACGTTTGAGGAAAAAAGAATGATATCAGATTTCTTATATCGTGAACTTTCCATTTATATGTAGAAACATTCCATCTTCATATGGGGTACCTATTTCCCAGGTGATACAATATTCCAGAGCTTTCGTTTTCTATATATCATGCATTCCTTAATTAGAGTTGCTGCTGATATGGAAGCTATTATATGTGTTTCCCTCGGTTTTAGTTTGTAACCCGGATTTATTTTCTCTCAATCAATTTATGACTTTTGAACACCGGTATACTACTGTTGCCTTTATTTATTGACCTAAGTGTCCTAATGGTCAAATTGAAGTTTACCCTTTGAAAGTTTTACGGACGCCATGATAATTTGGTTGACTGTTATAAAATATTTGTGCCACAGATGACCACGGATATGCCAAACATTGACATAGCCATTAGCCGGTCCTCTTTTACTCGATGTGACATCACCGAAAGAAAGACGTTTCATTGAATATGTATTTGCCATTTTAACACAACGGGTGCCACATGTTAAGCAGGATATACTCCCTGGTTACCCTTCCGTAGCATCTGGGATGAAAAACAGTGTTTCGATTTTTTTGGCCATAGCTTTGTTACTTTTTCTTTTCCTTCTAATTTTTACTACCCCTTTCGTCTCTTCTGTCATTTGCTGAAACACGAAACAAACAAAACCCCGGAAGTTAACTCGTGTGCCCTATGAGGTGAAACATTTCCTGCTCCACTAGTGGGACCCGTGGTGTTGCTCATGGCTAGTAAAGTTCTGGTGATTAGTCGCATTTGATGATGTATCGATCGAGGAAAAACTGACGGGATTGTGGTTATGACTACTTAACGATATCCTAAGTCATCTATTATACAGCTATTTTATAACGGTCAACCAAATCATGGTGACATCTAAAAAAGTTTCGTAGAGATAAACATAAACGTTACTGTTAAGATGTATTTGTTCAATAGCTTTCTGTTTCAATAGAATGTATAATAGGAATCGTAAGCCTATGAATGTCGTATCAACTCCATATTCAGGTTCTGCTCGAATTGTGTTTCATAGAAATGGGGTTCACAATATAAAATTGAAATATTTTTTTTTGTAAATTGATAATTGTATGATAAATATTCTCCATCTGTTTCGTTTATGTTACGATATTAATGCAAATAAGATAGATAAATTTTAGAATTTCAACGGGCTTAAGCAAGCAGAAGTAGAATGTGTTTCTGTCACATTTTTTATTGTTTTTGTATTAAACCTTTGACAGGACAACATTGGTTTTGTTGCCAGCGACGCTACCACCACTAAGAGGTCATAATGAGTTTTTGTCAACCACAGATCTTTAAATTTTTATTTGGTGCGCCTGAATATTTAGCCCAGATTGGTTTTAGATTATTTTAACCACTTGACTGAGACTTGAAGATACCAAGACCTGTTGATAAATATTCCGTATCAAATTCACAAATAATACATGATGGTCTTGAAGTATAGATTATAGGTAATGATGTTGTTTATCATCTGAATTACGTGTTATAGGGTTCTTTTTATTTGTCTATGTATATTTTTAACCTGTACTGTTTAGTCCATGTGTGGTAATATACTTTTGGCGTGGCTCGGTATTTATACATCCCGCCATTGTGTTTTATGTGCTATGGTCATTTTTGTATTCTTGTCTTTCATTTTTGCTCATGTACTTTGTCAATAGAGTGTCTATATGCCATTTTGATTTTCTTTGTGGAAATTATAACACAATGTTTACTGCTGTACTCCAATTTTTGACATTTTTACCTATTATGTCTGTTTGTTTTGCTCACTCATTGTTGTCAATGTAATGGTATTCTATGCAACTGTCATACAAGTGAGTAGTTTAGCTAGCTATAAAACCAGGTTTAATCCAAAATTTTCTACATAAGGAAATGACTGTACCAAGTCAGGAATATGACAGTTGTTTTCCATTTGTTTGATGTGTTTGAACTTTTGATTTCGCCATTTGATAAAGGACTTTCCGTTTTGAATTTTCCTTGGAGTTCGATATTTTGCTATTTTTTATATAGCAACAGCTGACATTAGGAAAATCATTCGATATAAGATCCCTGTATTTTTGCTGTAGGAAAATTTACGAATAATGGTTAATGTGAACTGCAACATGATAGGGTAACATATATTTAGTTTGTTAATCAATGTTTTAGCATTTGTTTGAACTATAAGAAGGATATTTTATCATTATAAGTATATATCATTCTAACCTAAACGCCAATGTTGACTCAAATTCACCATGACAATACTGCATGATTTTAACAGAGGGGTTTTCAGTAATAATTTACCTTCTGTCTCATCGTATGGCGTTTATATGTCTCGATTAATAAGTTACGCTCGTACATGTCCACACTATACGTACTTCTAAAACCAGTGGTGTGCTCCTGGCACAAAAACTGCTCTAACAGAGTTATGAATAAAACCGACCGAAATCGACACTACACAGTTGTTACGGTTACCATCGTGAATTGGTAGACTGGTACAATGTGTATGTGTGTCTCCGATCAATAAACTAATGATTTGGTGGTCTTAGACTTTTAGATATCAGAGTAGTCGTCTAATCTGAACGAACCGATTATGTCATATTAATGTTTGTGGTATTTTAACTGATTGTGGATTGGCATGACGGATGATACATGCATAACAAGGGATGTTTTCCCTGTCTACACACCCGGAATCGCTCTTTTTATTGTTTTCCTTTTTTCCCCTATCTTTATTTGATATATATGTTATGGATTATTGAGATTTGAACATCGGTAAACTATTTTTGAATGACCGGTGGTATGAAAATTTTTTTTTTGCATTCACAATATATATGAAATTTTTCAGAGTTTTCCTTCTTTTTATTCGAGGCACGTAGTATTGTTCACCAAGGCACTAATGAGATTGAACTTTACCACGTCATCGGCGTGGATTATGTATAGTATTCTTTCTAATTGTTTTCATCTTCAGGATCATATTTGAGTATTTCCTTAATTTTTTGTTTCTTCTGTCGTTCGTTATTTTTTGATATACGGTATAAAAAACCAATCCGATGTTTAAATTGCATTTAAATCTTTAAGGACTCCATTCCGTATTGATTACATACCTTTTTGAAAATGTTAGTTGTAGGTGTTCTTTGAAAATGTTAATGAAAAAAATAGCTAAAGGCAAATATGTAAGTTGACGAAATATCAGCAGCATTACCAGGAGATAAAAGAAAAAACAAACACTATACAAACTAAGACTGGGCAAAACGAACTCGATTAAAAACAGTCAACAAAACTAAGACGAACACGAACCCGATAAAACACTTTAAATCTAAAGAATTATTGTTTTTTTTTAATTTTGATTTATACATTTTCAAACTGAGACTAAATGCCGTCAGTTTCATAGACAGCATAGGAAATTTTGATTAAAATCATAAAAACGTTTGAAAACGGATTTGCAATCGATTTCTCTTCCTAAGATACTATGAAAAAAAGTAAACGTTTTATACGCATGTTATATCTTTAGTTATAAATGTATGTGATGAAATGTTTTTGTTTTGTTATTTGTTGTTGTTGTTGCTCTTTTGTATTGTTGGTTATACGAGTTGCATTCGTATTTCAGACTTATATTTTTTAAGTTTCATTGTGACAGTTCTTTTCAGATCAAATGAAGGTTTATATAGACGACGCAAGAACCGTTTACCCAGTCTAACCACCTATTTATTTCTGTTTTGGTGTATGCTATGTTTGGCATAACAAAACAAAAAGTAGTTTGTAGTAACTTTGATGTTTTTATGTTTTAGTCTTCTATCAAACTTTTTTTCATTTTTCTCTATTACATTACATAAGCAGTGAACATACAATGTCTATTAACTAGTACACATTAGTAAACAATCAATTTTCAAGCATATATGTAAAATGTCAATTAATAAGGGCAACGTTTCGAGAACAAAATAATTATAAGATGTCTTATAACTATTAAGACGATTGGAATTTCGGATTTTGACCCAAAAACGATGATTCATTAGTTTTAAGTAGGTGAAGGACACTTGATTTTTTCCATATTTCCTGCTGCATAATACAAATTATGCAAATTTGTGGATTCATATACATATGCAGATGATGTATATTTTGACAGCTATCAAACATTTTGACAAACGGTGATAAGCAGATGTCTTAAAGAATATGATGAATTAGTTTATATTTGGCTTAAATATGTAGATTGAAATCGTTGAATGTTTAGCTCCTTTTAAGTTTTATATTTTTTCCTAATTAATATGCAAAGTGCGTAGTGCAATAAATGTCAAAATTTATCAAATTTGTTATTTATCATATACGCAAGGTTATACATGACATGAATTGTGTCATTTGCAATAAATTACTTCTTAACCAGACAATGTCAATGATATGTTAAACTACTTCATTCGATAATTTCACACACAATATACATGTATAGATACACGCATGATATTAAGAATATTCAAAAGGTCTACCACAAAACACTCTTAACTTGATTAAAAGAACTCATACTTTTACCAAATACAAATAGTTACCATTATAGCTTTTTAGACAAATTTGTATGCTCTCCAAGGCAACCATTTTGATATTACATTATGTTATCATGGTTCCATAAATGATAAGCGATACAAGTAAAACTCAAGTCTATCCAAAAGAGTTTGCTGTTCATTCTATATCCCGTGTCTCAACTCCATTTGGTGCTCATACGATTGCATCTGTTCATTCCTAGAAGTTGTTTTATCGTTATTCTTAATGTTTAAACGAACAAGGTACTTTACACTTACTGCTTGAAACCAATTTAATAAACAGCATAAGACGGATAAATTATAAGTATGTTTTCACAGCAATATCATTCAGCTTGAATGCTGGAATAATGCTTCCATCAGGAACGAACATTACACCAATAATGGTATTGGCATAATTGTAGTAATAAAAAGCAAATATGATTTATTGTGGGTGTCTTAGAATAGTGTTATACAATACTGTGCATTCTGATTCTGATGTACATACATTTTTACTCTTTAGCAGCTCCCGGTAGAGATATAATTATTATTGATTTTTTTATGATCTGAGCTTTACTTTCATTGCAGTCTGTTTGTTTTCAGGGGTCCTGATCTTGTATTGTTCGTATGAACTTTTGATTTGTGGCCCTGTGAATGTATCAGAAGAAATGAATTGCCTCTATAATCTTGCAGATATTGCTCCTTTCTTCACGTTGTTAGATGACCAAAAATGACCATAGTTTTTTTCTAAATTGAATGGTTTCATATTTTTTATGTCGGGGCCTTTTATAGCCGACTGTTCGGTATATGGTTTTTCTCATTGTTGAAGGGCGTACAGTGGCTGAAATTGCTTGCACCCACTTAATTTGAACTGTGGTAGATAGTTGTCTCATTGGCAATCATACCACATCTCCTTATTTTTATATAGACATATTTGCATACTTATTCACGCTGTTGTTTCGGTGTTAACCTTTACCGCAAATTACAATCTGTTTACCTTTATTTGTTTCTTTTTAATCGATTTATGAGATTTGAACATTGGTAAATAACTGTTTAGTATACTTTGATTGCATCATCCATACATTGTATTCATCACGTATACCTTTGACGTTAAAACTGATGTCAAATAATTAGACATATGCAGTATGTGCATAGAAATTATTATAACCTAAAACAAATTATACTACAGCCGGATAGATCATTGAAATAATTTTTCAAAAATATTTCCTAATCGGCTAACTTTCACATTAGGCGCACTATTAATTCATACTTCTGAAACTTATATGGAGCTTTCTATTCATAGAAATTGTCCGAATTGTAAACATGCTAATCTCTTAACACAATAAACGCTCGATAGTGCCAGTTGCAATAGTATAGTTATTATTTCCTTTAACGAATATGACGTTTTATGGGTATGCGTTAAGAACTGATAACAGGTAGCAGATTCCAAAACAAACTGCATTTTGTGGGGTTTGAAACAAGCATCCGAGGAAGATACATGCAGGAAACAAATAAAAAACAACATGCTAACTTAAGGACCGGATGATTTCTATGTCAGCAGGCTAAGTACTTTAAATTACTTTTGGTAACTGCTAGTCTTCTTTGATTCAGTATTATTTAGTATGTTTTACTTGTATTATGTTGTTCTTAACAAACACATATGCATTTGGTGTTTATTATTCTGGTTAAATGTAAGGAGTGGGGTTTTTTTTCTGAACTAATTTTCTGTATTTCCTTTTTATCCCATTGTTTAAGATTTAATAGGGTGAATGTCTGTTTTAACTTGTGTCATATATAGATATAAGAAGATGTGGTATGAGTGTCAATGAGACAACTCTCCATCCAAGTCACAATTTGTAAAAGTGAACCATTATAGGTCAAAGTACGGCCTTCAACACGGAGCCTCGGCTCACACCTAACAGCAAGCTATAAAGGGCCCCAAAAATGACTAGTGTAAAACCATTCAAACAGGAAAACCAACGGTCTAATCTATATAAAAACGAGAAATACCAATAAACGACAACCACTGAACATCAGGTTCCTGACTTAGGACAGGTGCATTGTTCATTTAACTATCAAAGTAACTTTTACGGTTCAAATTTTACTGCATCAGATGCGAATTTCGATAAATAATGTCTATAAAATTGAGAATTGAAACGGGGAATGCGTCGAAGAGACAACAACCCGACCAAAGAGCAGAAAGCAGCCTATACACATATAAACGAAAGGACCATATTTAAGTACCTGTCCTAAATGAAGATTATTGACAATGGTTGACTTTATATCTCAATATTTTATCTATCATATATTTTTTATTAGAGCTTTGCGTATTCTATAGAAAAATTTCTATTGAACCAAAATTTAATCTCTGTATAGGAACTCACATGTGCGTGTGATATCATGTCCTTTAAAAGGATAAGCATATCATACTTTGAATATGAGATCCGTCGAGTATTCAACTTGATTATCAATATTACCCTTTCGTAGAACCTGAGATTACCCCACACCCCCAACCTCTGTTTTAATAAGTTCGTGTTGCTCAGTCTTTGGTTTTCTATGTTGTGTTTTGTATACTGTTATTTGTCTTACGGTCGCTTTTCGTTTTTGCCATGGCATTGTTAGTTTGATTTCGACTTCTGAGTTTGAACATCCTTTTTGGTATCTTTAGCCCATTGACCTCAAAACCGATAGGCCTCTTCCCCTATCCTATATCTTCTAGCTATATAAGTTTCGCACCAATCAGGAAAGATAAATTCAAAATTTTATATGTACAGTATTTGTTTCAAAATTTCTATTTGTAGAAATTTATCTTGAACTTTGACCTATTTGTCTCCACATCAATAGGCCTTTTCCGGTTCAGAATAACCGAAATATTATTCACGAGTTATAACCGTTTGATTTCTTAATTGCGAAAATAATCCGAAGTCAAATAATAAACCTCGTCCAGTTCTGCCTATTAAAGTGTTAAGTGCATGTACACTAACTGTAGGTATGGTGCTATGAAGATTTTTTTTTACCTTAAACTTGAATACATTATTTGTTGGAGTTGTAAAGGATTGTGCTACTGGAATAAATTCAAAAGATCTGACACATTCTTTGGTTATCTTTGTCAGATTCATTACGTAGGAACAGGTAAGGACTTGTATTCATCAATCAACTTTCCAAATTATTACATCTCCTTTGTCATCATCGTTTCAAACAGGTTAATGTTCGTTTTTTTCGGTCATTTGGCTTGAAAAGCCATTGTGTTTGTTTTTTGTTTTATTACATAAGTTAAATGTACACTCTTTTGGTAATCTTAGAAACAAATGTTTGATATTTCATAAAAACCATGAATAGAGAAATACAATTCGTATTGATTCAAAATATAAGTATTTTTGTCATTTATTGATTATAGAGTTTCCAAAACTCGATTTGTTCACCAAAACATGAGTTTTTCACTTCAGTTACTTTATTTTTCAAATTCCCTATTCATATACCAAAAATGAGCAAATTTGATGGTGAATGAAAGGGAAAAGAATGTGACCCATTTCTCCGAATATTCATGTCATATAAACAGTTCGATTGAAGTGACAATCTGCTGTCAGAATCAGCCTAAACATAAAACATGTGCAGATTTTTAATGTGGTTCGTGTTGCTCAGTCTTTCTGTGCGTTTTGTATTCTGTTGTTTGTCCTTTGGTCGTTTATCTTTATTTCCATGGCGTTGACAGTTTGTCATAGACGTATGAGTTTGAATACCCCCTTTGGTATCTTCCGCCTCTATTTTTCAGGCCTGGTAAATTTTGATGACAAAAGCAGGTTTTAACCAATCGGCCTTTTCCTTTAAAACGACAACATTTACAGTTTTCTTTCTTGCATATATTAAGTTATTTAGAAATAGATACTCCATAGAATTTTAATAGATTCATTATCCAATGGAATTCATGTCATTCATATGCTTGGAAGGTCAATATATTAACTTTCGACTATCGTCTTTAGTGGTAAAAATAGTGGCTCCCGTGTGCATCATTGTATAGATGTGCTTTAACCAATAGATAGAGATACTTTTTGAAGGTAAATATAGTAAACTTGAAAGTGATCCGCGCAAGCGCAGGTAGGGAATACACTTTTAATATATATTTTCGAAACAGCTGAGTCATTCTTAGTTTTTCTTAATTTCAATGTATGTATTAGATGCACCTTAAGGGCGTTAGCCCGAATAGGTTTATCTAATTTACACCAAGATATCATTGCTAATGCAGAATGATACTTTTCAATAACTTAGGAGGGAGGTCTTTCGTCGATTTGACCACATTGAAAAGCATAATAAATGCAGGGTATGCCATTTCATTTAACGTCATGTTGGTGTAAATGAATTTACTAGTATATATAATATTCTGATGATTTAAACAACCACCTTCAATGCTTATCAAAGACCATTTGCCATAATGATAGATTATGTCATGGAAATTAAATTGCCCAGTCGGTAAAACTGGGTTACATCAAAGGGAGACAACACAAATAACATAAGGTATCGGAGAAAATCCGGAAATTGTTAATTGTCAGTTATTATTGTTTACCCGGAATACAAGAGGATCTGGATGGGTGTAACTTGCAAATATTACAACGGTATAACGCAACTGTATTCGTCTTTAAAACTAAGCTAGTTAGAATATATGTGACGTCAGTGATGATTCGAGAAATTCCGTAAGGAGAATTTAATTTCAAAATTGCATACGATATGACTTTTTAAATAAACGATAAAAAGCTCCATGCTTTTAATAGTTAGTATGATAATGCGGGAACAACCGGTACAATCTAAACAAGTTGCTTTCTTTAAAAAAAGAAAAGCAAAACGTGAACCCAAGACCGCTGACTGGTCTCCAAAACAGTGTTTTGAATTGAAATAATTGACTGTGAATAGAATAAGATAATGATGATGTTAAAACACCTTTATTAAAAATATGTTATTGTGTGTAGATTCTTGCGCAAATCAGTTGAAAGCAATGTTGGATAGTTGTGAATAGAAAAGTATATATGTACAGCTACTATTTGAATTTACACTTTAAGGCTCGACTATTTTATTTATTACTTGTGAGTGTACATAATTTTTTCATAATCCTAGTTTCTGCAAACCGGATGTCTAATGCAAATTGCACAAACCAATCGCAATGTAAATTAAAGCACTCAGTTTGCTCTATAATCTGGATGCATTTATTTCATCTATCATATCTTCATACTTTGTTTCCTGGATGCCTTCGTTTATTCTAAACTTCGTTATTGAAGCTGTCTGTATTCATGGTAGATGTTGTATAGATAAATTTAAAGTCCAATTTCTATGCGAAGTGAAACCCTTTGGCATGCAACTTATAAGGTTTCGTGTATTTTTCTTGAGAGTCACACACCAGCTTCAATGGGACCACTTATATAGAGACTTATTTTGGTCTCATAAAACATCCCGAATTACAAGGATTTCCTGATTTTACTTAAATCAATCAAAATATTCTACAGGAAAACTTGGTTTTGAAGAATATCTTATTTTCAGAACTTTTATGAATACCTGAACATACTCTCACCTGTTGGTGACCTTCTGCTGTTGTCTGTTCTATGGTCGGGTTGTTGTCTCTTTGACACATTCCCCATTTCCATTCTCAATTTTATCTCAAACAATTTATATAAAAAGATATGTAGATATAAAAAGATACCAGGATTAAAATGCTGTAGGCCAGACGCGAGTTAAGACTACAAAGAATCATCAGTGACGCTCGAATAAAAAAGTTAAAAAGGCCAAATAAAGTACGAAGTTGAAAGAAATTCAGAACCCAATATTTCGAAACAAAGGTTTTGCCGAATACATCTAAAGTAATCTATTCCTGGGGAAGAAAATCCTTAGCATTTCGAAAATGTCAAAGTTTATGATAGGACAGTGACCAAAAGAAGAAAAGAAAAGAGAAACAGCTAGAGATCAGAGTTCCTTAAGTAATGATGACCATGCTTGAAAGTCAAGCTCTTATTGATGTGTCCTGCATTTAGATAAGAAAATTCACATTCGCGAGTGAAATTAATATTTATGCATGCACGTGGTATTTTTGCGCAAGAAATAGTAAATAGAAAGCATACGCACTGATACTCTGGATAAAAATATGCATTTGCGTCATCACATATATTAATCTAATGATTGAATTCGGATGTCAAACTGCCTACCTCAAGTCTCTTGTGGAGATCTGTCTCATTGGCAATCATACCACATCTTCTTTTTTATATACCTCAAGTGTTTTGACTACGGATTCATTGCCATTTAATCCGGAATTTGTGTGAACGCAAACCGATAGCGTGCGTGTGAACAGGCTAATATATAATGTGAATGAATCAAGACGTGTAGGATAGTTGGTCAACACAATGAATACAATTTTCAAAATCTTACCATAGTGCAAAGATTTATTTGCTATTTATTTATATTTATGTTGAACTATTAAAACAAACAAATAAAAAAGAATTGAAATTTTATAATTAACATACATTCCTGTTAATGCATTTTTTCCGATAATTTAGAATATAATATCAATAAACACAAACGTCAAGTTATTACGGATGGACATTTTATTTATCAAATCAATCTCTTCTTAAAGTCTAACATTCCAATTTATGAATATATTGCTATATATAACAGTATAAAACAGTATAAAATAATTAACATAGTAATTAAATTTTGTTATTATTATTGTAAAATATAAATGACGTTTTTTGTGAGATCTGAGACTACTATAACTATGTGTTATAGTAGTCTCAGGTGAGATGCAAGGATTTAAAATCCTTGCGAATTAAAACCTTGCAAGAATTTGTTCATTCACTACCGTTTAAGATTTAGATATTTAGCTAACTTTGAGTACGCATCCTTGCTCATTGGTGCTTATACGTTGCATATAATTTTCATAAATGTAATGACTGTTCAAACCTGTAAGAAATAATGCACGTATATATAGCATTTTTAATTATATTCTATTAAAAATAAATTCAGTCTCAGTTTAAACTTAATAATGAATATTCTCTTGGTCTGGTAGTATCTATAAATGAAATTAGATATTTTTGAGAGAAAAATCCTTTTGTTTAATTATCTTTCTGCTTTCCGACCACTGTGTTTCCGACCTAAGATAAATATTTATAACAGAAATATCGTTTTCTTAATTTTCTTCATGCGTTCCGACATTTTCCCTTGCTATGATTGAAATACAAAATATCAAATGATAAACGTTCAGAAATAATCAGTTTATTCTGGGAGATTATATAACAATAAACTATTCCCAGGTTTATTGTCACAATGCACAACAGCAAGTTGTATTAAATACTACACACACAACGCGTACAGGGTCCGTCTCAAAGCATGAATTATATAATTGCGTTTTCATTATACTTGATATTTAATAAACATTCGCATTATTAAAAACACTCCCAAAGCTAACCAAACCTTTAAACAGTCTTATTCAGAAGGGATATAGTTACGATACTATTGTCAGGTCATTAAAGATGGCATATTTTGGTATTAATATTGATTCACTCATAGAGTCTTTGCATCGGGAATAAACACATTTATTCTAAAACCAGTTGTTGGCATGATGCGGGTTATGTTCTTCTCATATATTTTATGATGGTATGATACTAAACCCCTAACGGGAGGGATTGTGCTTGATTTTCATATGATGAAGACATAATATTTCAATCAGTTTAATTGAAGTCTGGATCTGGCATGTCAGTAACTGCTAGAAGTTGCCATGTTGCTTAGTTTCTTTTGTTACCTATTCTGACATCGGACTCGGACTTCTTTTTGAATTGAGTTTTACTGACGTATAGCTGTGTGTTTGTTTAATCTACATTGACTAGAGATTTAGGGGGGTTGAGATCTCACTAAACATGTTTAACCCCGCCGTTTTTTTGTGCCTGTCCCAAGTCAGGAGCCTCTGGCCTTTGTTAGTCTTGTATGCTTTTTTTTAGATTTAGCTCATTTATATGTTTAGGAGTTTAGTATGACGTCCATTTTCACGGAACTAGTACACATTTTTATTTAGGGGCCAGCTGAAGTCCGCCTCCGGGTGCGGGATTTTCTCGCTGTGTTGAAGACCCATTGGTTGCCTTCGGCTGTGTTTTTTGCTCTTTGATCGGGTTGTTGTCTCTTTGACACATTCCCAATTTCCATTCTGTATTTGACATATGTTTTGTCAAAAGGCAGATTTTTTGACTGCAATCATTATTTGTACTATCCAATCTACAAATGAACTGTGATTGTTGAAATATACAATGTCACGTGGTAGCCTATCCATAGAGGGACCGTATCAAAGACATAGATAACTACCTGTATAAATGATCGAAAATTTTTGAGACGTTCCGAGAATCTTGATTCTGATGATATCGAATGGCATAGACACTTCCAAAACTCACCAATATATAGGTTCACTCAAAAATATATCTTTAACTTCGAGACGCGCGTTTTCCTGAAAATCTGGCAAATTCTTTCCTTTAGTATCGTATCTATGTTTGAACAATTGTTAAGGGGCAGGATGTATACATATTGTCATTTCAAGAAATATTTTGACCAAATAGGAGATTTACTTATTGGGTAACCATAAGTTGTAAACGTATAGTGTCTTGTAAAACATGAAATGTCAACTAAATGGTCGTTGATTATTTTCACTTATCGGAAATTATACCGGATTATATTCCGGATGTTGCTATTTATACGTTTTCTCCAAAACTACACAAAAGATAAAGGGAAAACGGTATTTATTATTATTTAATAGGTGACAATACTAACATTTTCTAAATTTACCACTTTTATAATAAAAACCTGGACAAAACAGTTTTGTGTGATATTAGTTCTGTACTATTCTGTTTTAGAAATTGTAATCAAATGGTATCATGACCATCTTCGAACGGAGGTTGCTTATGGTATCCATGCCCATCGTCATTTTACATCAAATTTATGAAAATTAATTTGGAAGCCTTTTCAAATAATTCTCAAGTAAATATTTCAATGTGTTTCAATATTTATATTGTAAATATACACACTGAAGTTATTCATAGATAAAAAAATATATATATTATACCCTTACATCCAATCACAGCACTTCTAAGTTGACTTCCTTCACCTGCCTTGGGTACACGAAAGGCCATCCTAAAGGCAGGAAAATGTAATACTACTATTTTCCCTATAAGTTGTAGGTTAATTGGCATATATGTATAAAGTAAGTTACCTTTTAGTACTGATCTGGTTGATGTAGTATTTCTCTTATTATGACAGATTTCTGCTCATGTATTTAACTATTTACTAAGCTGATATATAGTAGAACTACTTAAGACGACCTTTAAACATAACAATTTGATGAAATGGCGAGTTTCTCTTGTATTTTTAGTTCTCGGGTCATGTATCATTTACAGTAATAAAATTATTTTTATAAGTTTTGCAATGCGTTTGACCTTAATGCACATAAGAGGAATCCATCTTTTTTTTCTGAAAAAGGGTTCGTGACAAGATCTATCAGATATGTATAGACCTCTTAGTTTGCCAAACACGTTAGATTGATGGTATACGCTTTGTTAGAAGCAGTGAATTGGGAGAATAAATAAATTACCGACTCGACCCTTTAATAAATATTGGAATTCCCTGTGAATATTGTTCTCAAATGGAGTACATTGCGAACACGATCAAAATTAGCATGAATTTTTTATGCAACATGTTTTTAAATAGTTTTCTTGAATTCATCCCTAAAGACTAGTCACGTATATGCGAAACGGATGACTTCAGTCCATGAACAGTCTATTTGCCAATTCCCTTAATTGATTCTTTAGTTGAAGATCTATTGTTAGTGTTCTCCCATAGGAAGGACAAACATTTTCATGAACATTGGAAATTTATAGAAAAAAAGCAAATTTATATCTGCGTAACCTTTAAGTTTTTCAAAGCTTCTAATTACAATTAATTTTTGGTACGCTAAAAACTTTTGATACCAGTAGATATTTTTCAATGAAAAATTGTTTAAACGCCGATATATCACTTTCAACTTATCATGCTTTGCGTTGGCAGAAGTCAATTTTATTAGGTATAGAACCAGCTTACGATTGGCAAAGGGCAGTAATTTGGATTAAAAGTGTGTAATAATAAATCAAATCGGTAATTGGAAATTGAACTAATGGGCAATTAATTGGTTTCAAAAGGAGGTTGTCCAATTTTCGTTTCATGTACTCATTTGTTGCATTTACGTACTTCAAGTGTCCTTCACTTCTTAATATATTTTGTACTGAAACCAGTGGCTGTTTCTATCTGAACCAATCTTAAAAGACAGGACAATTAGTTGGTATGACATGTTCAGACAGATTTTTCATGTCAACCAAGTAAATTCAGTACTTTTCAGGCACTGAAAATTTCGAATCTTGATTAAGCTGAAATGGAATTTTGATACCGAGGTTTAATTAATATATTGAGAAAACTTTTGAATAATTTTACATGTATCGATGATATTGAAGAATAAACTTGTTGAATGCAATGGAAATTGAATAAAAAATCGAGTTTACATGTTTTTATGTTAATTTTGTTGCGTATCGAAGAACATCAATAACCAACAAAAATTAATTTGTATCTGAAAGACAATACATGAGATATATTTTTGCCTTTGGAAAAAGATGTTCTTCTCATTTGTTTTTTTTTTTTTGAAATTTGTCAAACTGCAGCTTTGTAGCATTTGTAATTTGGAAACCGGTTCAGAATACTTTTTTTATGTTGTAACAACTTCAAATGCACGTTAATCTATTTTACTATAAATCTTATTGAAGACTGGAAGGCGTTTTGATTATGGCTCTTCAGTGAACTGAATTCAAGGGAAATGCCTACGTCTATATATATCCAAAACTGGATAATTCTTCATATGCAAATGTATCTTTCCGGTCTTCTTGTCTTTTCCTTTGAAGGATGTGGACAGGACATGTGCTTTGTGCTTTGTGATTTTTCTTTTCATTACAGTAAGACGACCTTAGTATAGCCGACTATATACCGTATGAGTTTTCTCATTGCTGAAAGCCTATGATTGTCTATGATTGCTAACATCCACTTCATTTGAACTTTGGTGGATAGTTGTCTCATTGGCAATCATACCACACCTCCTTATTTTTATATTATTACATAATTTTCGGCTTGTATTTGTTATGTCTGTACTAAAATGTTTATACGCGTATACATCCCTTTCACCTGTAGCCCAGACTGTATCTGTATTTTTGTAACAATACAATATGTCTCAAAAATAGAAACCATAAGCTTATGTTTAGTCCAATTATTTTGACAGTCGAAACTTACAACTGATTCTATTGCTGTTTAAATGATTAGGAAGGACATGATGAATCTATTCATAACACAAAATCACTCCACATAAAAGAAAACAACCAAAAGCAAAGAAACAGCGTTTAAATTGATGTGCTTCATCTCAAAATCACTATGAAGCTTTAAACATGGAGAAAAGCTCCCACTTCACCGAAAGAATACTATTAGTCTATCATCGGTTTGAGCGGAAGTCTTCAATCGGCATTGAACCTCGGCAGATTCCGCTCCCCTAGATTGTTAAATATGCCGAGTTGTGTCGAATGGCTACAACTGTGCATGAAATAACACAGTTACAGTAAGACGACCTTATTATAGCAGACTATATACCGTATGGGTTTTCTCATTGCTGAAAGCCTATGATTGCCTATGATTGCTAACATCCACTTCATTTGAACTTTGGTGGATAGTTGTCCCAAATTTATTAATTGTTATTTTCATTTTTCAGTTGCAAATATATAATAGAAATACAACACAAACATAAATTTAACAATTCATCAATTAAGTAGGTTCTGAAAACTATGTTGTCAAGAATGAAAGGTTGGAAGTTTGAACTGCCATTAGAACAAGGTTTAATGTTGAATAGGGATAGAAATTTTGTCTTCTAATAACCCATGTACGAGTTTTTGGAATAGTTATTGCAATGGTTTGTTCATGTTCAGAGAGAGCAATCCCGTCTCACCCTAACATTAAAACGTACAAAAAGGACAAAATTAATAGTAAAATAATGAAGAAAAGAGTTAATAGAATATACAAAAAAAAAAAGCATGACATAATATGCAGTTTTATCAGAGTGGATGGGAGTATCTATAGCCTCTCTCTCTCTCTCTCTAAAATCTGTGTTGTCTTTGTTTTGCTTTTTTTCCCGTAACATGCTGATGCAGATGTCATCTTTAGTTAGTTTGGCAGCATGATGGGCTTCTTTTGAGAGATTTTTTTCACATTTGGAGTTCCAACTTTCTGTGTCGAGTACTATCGAGATGTTTTTTTTTTCAATATGAACACATGGTGCACCATATTCAATGCAGTTATTCTACTTTTCCATGATAAATCAGAGATTAAAGAGACAAGAAGAAAGAAGATAATCAGTTTTTTAAATACAGAAGACTGATATCAATCTAAATCTCAAACGCAACAAGATACATGTACAAATAAGTTGTATTTTTTTTAATTTTTGATGCGTATTGTAGCAAATAGTGTACACGTTTATGCAAGTTTAACTACAAAACTTCTTGTTTATATACAGGTACATGTAAATGTTTCCTTTATATCTCGCGGGATTTTGAAATAAAAAATAATGCTTTGAATGTGGTTAAATTTAAAGACTATATGTTGCCCTCTATTTGTTTTCTTTTTTACCGACCATGCGATGGTTTTTTAACCAATCAAGGTCGTTAAACACTCCCATTGTCGTCTTTCTCTTTTTTTATAGTGTATTGGAGTTGCTGTCTCTTTGATGCATATGTATCACGCGTCTCTTTTAGATAATAAAAATATAAGATTGAGTTGTCTCCCATTATTCTGATTCAACTATTGCTGCGGGTTCTTGTCATTAATAAAAGCGCGATAACATTTGATAAATCTTTTCGAACATTTAGTATTTAAATTTTTGATAATGATAAATTGGGCTTATCCTCAAAATTAGTTTTTAAATTGCCCTTTCTTCAAATTGATTTTCTTCCACTAATACTTCCATAGAAAATAAAAGAGTACCAGGTTTTACCTACAAGTCCTTTGATTTTACTAGACGGGGAGCTTTTTTTAAAATCAAAAAAAGTACGTTGCTAAATTTATTAAGACAAAGTTGCGAGATGGTCATAGATTTCTATAGCAGGGTTTCTTATTTGTTTTCTATGGTTTTATATTGTAAAACTGTTTGTATTTTTACCAGATATTTTTTTTTTAATTTTCCGTTTTCTTTTTGTTTATAGTGTCTTCTTACGCACCAATATGTAATCTTGAATAGCTTCTTTGTTTTTTTTCTTTCTATTGTTTTGACTATACTTCTTTTTGGTTTATAAGCTCATCATTTTTTATAAGCTTTGAATTTTCTGATATTTCAGCCTCGAGCATCAATGAAGCAACATTTATTGTCGAAATGCGTACCTGGTGCAGAAAAATTTGTACCTTTAATGTTATTGAACCGTCAGAACCTTTCAAAATGTCGTCAAGTCTTATTGCTGATTCCGTGTTTTTACATTTTTAAAGCTACATCTGGTATTTTTATGATCTAGTCTTGAAGGCGTCAACCCTATATCCAAACATTTTCATTGAGAAGTTTCGGAATTTTAATACATCATAAAAAAAATACTACTTAGAATACGATGCTAGTGTAATCTCGTTACACCTGAAAATAGAAAAAAATTACAATTACATGTATGTTAAGTAGCAGTAAAAATGACTTTAATAAATTAAATATTTTTTTAAACTTTTTTCTGTTTCCAAATAATAAACGGGGTTATGATTTTATCATATTGAATTTTTTATATACAGCTTTAAGTAAATTAAAATATTTTAACCCAAACGATAATTATTCATTGATAAAAAAAATACAACTGTCCACATGTTCAATTGTTAATGGACAATATAATGAAATAACGATAATTCAAATTCAAAGAGACATATTTTTAAATTCAAAACAGGATATTTACTGGTATGTGTTATTTTCAAATAGTCAGGAATCGTTTATGATCTATGGAAAAAGCGAAAGAGTACTGGGTTACCGAAACATTTTAGTACAGAATACAATGCACGTGAAAAAAAAGACAACAAAATGAATCATTCAATGTCATATGCATGATAATAGACTAATCCTGCATGCAAATCCTTGTGCCTGAGAGTTACTAAACATACAAAAACATTAGTGTAAACAATAATTTAAGAAGAAACTAAATACATCTTGTACATTATAAATTCACATGATGTCAAATAGGATTCAAAAACAAACAACACGTTGGAAGTCGCAATGTCAGATTTATACTGAAACAACTGGACAAAGACTTCAGATTTCTGACGCTAAAGGAGGAACTTTAGTAAAAGTGACCTAAGGTTTTTGTTGTTAAATTCCCCAACTCATGTTTAATGACAAGTGTATGTGTCTCTACTTGTCCAAAGTTGTAAATAAAAGATATGAATTTAAGGACAAAATGTGCATTTCAAATTCACTGATTATTCCAAATTCACTGATTCTTCCAAATTATTTATTTCATTTCACTTAAATGGCAAAACATATGGGAAATATCTTATGACATCACGTTATGCAATATTCATTTTATTGGCATTGGTTCGTATTTAATACCAAGTCTGTAATTTTAAAATACGCACATGTATGAATATAAAAACATCTTTATTACGTTTTTTAATATACATTTTAGAATGATTTTAGGAGTATAGTTTTAATTAGACTGAAAATAATCTAAACATAAATATTGTGACGTTCGTATGCAAAGTCTGGAAAATTTAAAGTAAAAAAAGTATCCGCGGTTAAACAAGCAACAATATCTATATATTGAAACCGTTAAAAATAAAGATGAAAAAATGAATGAAGAAGTATATGCAATGTAAAAATAAATGAAAACATGTGTTATGTTAGAGAGAAATAAAATTATTATCACCCGTCAATGTAACAAAGAGGTAGTTCACAATTACTTACGTTTTAAATGGTGCTGGATATTTTTTTAGGAACAAACAAGAAAGACTTTTATTTTTATATACTGTAATTTAGTTTCTTTTTAATTTAAAATGACGAGTACCGAATTTAATTTGAAGCTCATAGCGCATTTAATTATTTTCTTTATATAAAAAACGACAATAAAGATGAAATAAGAAAGTAAGGATTACTGCTATTTCTTTCTTCGCCGGCTTTTCTACATGTAGATATACTAATCTGGGATCATTGACTAAGTTTCTCCTCGCTTTATATGTTACAAAATTGAAAATAAATATGAGTTTAAACGCTTAAATCTATTTAAAAAAATATACTAAGGTACTAATACAAAAATATAAATATGTTCGTAGAATAGACATTACAGGTTTAGTCTCATTAGAACGATAATAAATATGAGACAATGATCAGACGATCTGATCCGTCTAATTCATGGAGTTATGTGATCTTTAAGGCTGCCGAGGTTATCTCCCTTAGGTAGTGAATTTGCCTTTGAAAAAGTAACAAATACATTTTGAAACTTAAAAAATTAACCTCGTTATAATTTATATATCAAATGATAATTTGCATTTCAATAGTGAAACACTAAAATGGTAATAAATAAATCCAAGAATTTAAAAATGGTAATATGTGTGTATAATTTCAAAATAAAATCATTTCACACTGAGTGAGCATATGTTACAAATGTATATTGTATAAACAGTGCCGTGGGAAATAAGATCTGCCTTTGTATGTAAGTTGAAGAGTAAACATGGTAAGACATCTTTTTCTTTTAAATATTTTTTGAAAGACAGTAGTTGCTACTTTCAAATGGTAATCCGCATGCGTATCGGTAATGTAAGAATAATTAATTGTCAATTTCTCTGATGAAATTGATTAAAACATTATATCATTTCATGTCACTCTGTCGTTTTCTTTTTCTGGACCAATAGCCTGAAACAACGTAGGTTTCACTCAAATAGCGTATTAGCTTTTAAAAGCATTTAAAATTGTGTTCTTACCAAAAATTCCTCATTTTTTGCAAAATAATTTTATCTGAAAAACTAGAATTATTTTTGCTAGATTAATTATCATTTATTTAGTTTTGCATTTGTTTATTTTCTGTATTTTATTATTAATATTTTCTGTATTTTATTATTAATATTTTCTGTGACATTGGTGCACATTATTATTTGAGAAAATATTTAGATAAATAACTTTAGAGGAAAATGTACTCAAATTGTTGGTATTTGGTATCCCATAATTTCATTATTCTTGTTACATTTTAATACATTATAAAAATATTATTTGTCGTTCATTGTCTGTGTTGTCCATGTTATTCTATATATGATTAAAATATCAATATCGTTATATAATATTTAATAAAATAATTAATTGTTTACGTCTTTAAATCTGAGATTTAGATTTTTCGTTTGTTTTCAGTTGTTATTTGACTTTCAATTTGCAATTTGTTCTTCTTTTATTATTATTTTTTCATAAAAAAAATTGATCAATTCTGCTTTGGTGATTTATTCTAAACGAGAAACAAATGCGTTGCATTGTATTTACATAATAAAGTACGTTGATTGTTTAATTTTCAATTACGTGTATTTTAAAACGATTATCTTTTTATCATTTCAATGTATTTTTCATGAGTAAAGTATTTATTAATCGATGTTAATTGTTAAATATTGACTGTTTTGAACGAAACTGAAACTAAAATAGTTGAACAAATATATATTAACAATGAATTTTAGCTTAAAGAGTATACCTGCTGACCACCCTGATTGAAATTACCAAAAATCATTTATCATAACATCCACAAATATCTCCTATTTCGTAACCTGAAAAATCATTCATTTCCTAATAGAAAATCCCAGCGTGTCGTCAATTTCATCACTGTCCGGAGAAAAAAAAACATGTAATAGGCTTTCGCACATATCTCCTCCGGGCGTCAAGGAAACGGAAACAAAAATAATCAGAACATCAAAAGGAAAAAACTGTTGCAGCAGAAAAAGTCCGGATTGTACGGGTTTCGTCTTCTACGTGAGCGAAATAAAAGCAAAGGGAGTTTTGAGTGTGCAATTGTTTAAATCCGGAACACAAAGTCATAAATATATCAAACTTAGTCCCCAATCGCCACGGCAAACGCATTAAACAGTAGATATCCATTAACCATTGTTCTTTTATGGCCCATAAAACTCTCTCGGCCTCCTTTCATCTAAAACACTGAGTAAATGAAAACAAAAACTGAACGCATATTTCAACTTTTTACTTTATTTTAAAATATTCTAGCTGCAAGAGCTTAGGCAGTAAATTTAAAGTTATTGTTTTTTTCAAGAGGCAATTTATTCGCATCGAACAACAGAAATTCCTATCGGAAATTTCTCACAATTTGTGAAAAATGTATGTTAGTTGGTATATTTATCCAATGAAATTTTGTACTTTAAAACCTTTGATTTCTAAAAAATAATCCTCAAATCTAGTTTCATTTAATAACAAATAACAAACATCTACTTTTCTTTAAAATGTTTTTACAGAAGAGTGGAAAGTAAACACAACAAAATATTTTCATAGAAGCAATAAATAAAATATTTTTAGGTCCATGATTTTATTTTTCTACATATGTACATACTCATGATCAAACTTCCAATTACAAAAAAAATAGGAGTATAGGAAAAATTGCGATTAATAATATCGAAATAATATCCCATGAGATGGCTTATCAAATAAAAAATAATTATTTATGTACCTGCTATTACTGAAATTTAACTATTTACGAAAATTCGAATTAAAATTTTAATGATGTCGTTAAAACTATCTCATGTTTACTGATAAATTAAATCAAATTCAATTTTGCAAATTTACTTTTTATTAAAAGTAAGCTTTTAGCTAGGCATTCAAATTTTCATAAACATAGAAAATAAGCAAAATGCATACCTTCGGTTAAATGTGTCTACTTACATCAACGAACACTTCATTTTTACATCTCACTTATTCCTTGTTTAAACCAAAGTTGTTTTAACGAAACCACCTTTCCCAAGATAAGCAAAGAAAATAATGAGCAAATTTGATAAAATGATCCTTTATTAGTGTTATGGACGCTAATAAATTAACAATTTTGGCGTTTTATTGCCAATTTAGTGCACTGTAATGTCAGATAATTCTCCAACAAATGCCCAACATAAATAATTTTTTGACACGTTGTATGATCATTTTACCTGCTTAATTACCAACTGGACACATTTAAGTTCAGCGCTATTAAGTTCGCAATACAAATAAAACATTAACATTATTTAAATTAATTGAAACAAATAAATTAAAAAGGGTCGCATGAAAACGTCAAGTCAGATAAATTATTTATAAATGGATGATAAAAATGCATGAACCTGAATTCTTTATCGTTTAGGTATTGTTTGTAGATATTTTTCAAAGAAAAACACGAATTTGTGATAATGGAATACATCTATTTTGAAATTGATTTATAATAGATCGCCTTATATTAAAGTATTTAAGGTTTAAAACGCAGATAATGACAATTTATGATTTTTTCATTGAGATTAGTAAGGAAATACAGTAATAAAGTTTTATTCGCTGATAGGTAAAGATAAATAATGATAAACAACAGTCTCTAAATTATACGAGTTATTTCCCTTTGAACATCTAACGCCGATGGAATGGATTACTGCTTAAACGGCTTAGTGATATTGGTTTACATTAATCAGAAATGCTTACCAATCTAAGCAGAGAAGTTAAATATAATTGAAGTAATTCACTGAGAACGTCTACTCATTTTATTCTTCATGAATCATTGATTAATACTCTCCTCGGGCCTGTTTCACAAAGCTGTCTTAGGACTAAGACATGTCTTAGGATGGTCTTACGACATATCTTAGTCCTAAGTGTGTTTCACAAAGTGATCCTAACTTAGGACATCTCTTAAAGTTGATCTTAAAGCTAGGACTGCACCTAGAGGTGTCTTATGATGGTCTTAGGATAGTAATAAGTTTACTTATTTTTTATATTAATTTTGCAAATTATCTAATTATTATCTCATTATCTAATCTCCTTTTCCTGCTCATAACTAAATCTTTATAGGTTGACGGATTATCAAAATGATTTATCAACAATGAGCATTCGATGTATTTATAGCAAGAATGCACGATTTTATCCTTTTAATACACCTTATTATAACCGATACAGTGACAAATTGAATGCAACTCACTTGTACACAAAAAGTATCATCATCTTATTTTTTTTTTAATTTTGTATTTGAATTTTCATATGTATATTGGTGTATTATTAATAGATTATTTATATAAATTACACTTATTTTTTCAAGTTATCTAATTATGGAATATTAATCAATACGTTTAGTAATTTATGGGAAACATACTACATTTCCATGAATTTTTCCATAAATCCATGTTAATATTTAAAGATTTAAAAGATCTTGCGACAGGCTTAGGATATCTTAGCTAAGATCATCCTAAGACAGCTTTGAGGCGAGGTCTGAGATATTTCCTAAGATAGTCATAAGAGGGTTATAAGACATGTCCTAAGATATATCTTATGACAGGTCTAAGAATAGCTTCGTGAAACTGGCCCCTCATTTATAATTCTTTCAAATATCACTTTTACCATTTCTTTTGTTATACAGTAGACGCATAATTTGTTGCCAATGTATTATCTTCAGCAGAATTCAAATGAAGTTTGCTAAATTAAAAAATATCAATGTTTTGTTTTTAATATTGACACATTTACTTTTGATTGACATGCATAGATGTCTGAGTAATTTTAAACTTTGATTTTTCAAAAGGTTTGGATGCGGAATCTTAACTACGTAACGAAGTATATAGAATAGCTTTTTGACAGTCAACTCGGAGACTTCTTCCTCATGTGCGGCTTGCGTCACGAAATACTTTATTATAAATAGGTTTCTTCTTATTGCAAATTAAAGCAGAACCCAAAATATGTTATGTACCAGAATGATTCCCCTTTGACGCATCGTACCCTCAAAACTGTCAAAAACACACACTTGATGCAGGACCAAAGATGTTCTTTCTTTACTCAAAAGTAGCATGAAATTTCACAAGAGAATCATGCATATTAGTAAATGATAAATGCTTCTTAATGCATAAGAATATACGGTTTATTAACTAACATTATTGCTGATAGTTTTGTGGAGACCACGAATTTCTCTCTGCTTAACCATACCATAATGAGATATTATAATTCTGTAGAAATAATGTATTATTGTGTGTGGTAGTTTTAGAAATTGAAAATTAAGACCAAAATGAATAATTGAAAGCAAAAGCTCGAATTCTGAATGCAAGCCGGTACAATTTCGTTGTATTCCTTTTTGAAAAAAAAAACAACCTAAAACCGTTTACAGTTTAGTTTATTGTTCTTAAAAATCACTCCTTTCTTGCATTCAAACAATAGTTAAAAGGTTAAACTATTGAACCAATTTAAGTAGAAAATGTTTATCTTAATAAAATGTTATATAACTGTATTTAGTTCAAACAATTTTACTTATGTCTTTTTTTACATCAGACTTTAATGTTCTTTGGACTCTTCGTTTCTTTCCCATCAGCCCTTTGATATTCTTTTGACTCTTCGTTTCTTTCCCATCAGCCCTTTGATATCCTTTAACTCTTCGTTTCTTTCCCATCAGCCCTTTGATATTCTTTTGACTCTTCGTTTCTTTCCCATCAGCCCTTTGATATTCTTTTGACTCTTCGTTCCTTTCCCATCAGCCCTTTGATATTCCTTTGACTCTTCGTTTCTTTCCCATCAGTCCTTTGATCATTCATTGGACTGTTCGTTTTCTATAGAAACAGATGCAATTATATAAAGCAATTTTCAATTCTGAACAACTGGAGAGTTCGTACAGTTCACAAATTAGGCCATCTGATTAGATAAATTAAAACAGCATCTGTCAATTATGATGGAAATACTTCAATCCATCTACTCTTATGATCAAGAGTTTCGCATTTTGAAGTTGGTACTTGTCTCTGATCTGCATTCCAAATATAAAACCATCTATGATTGCATAATTGCTTACATACTGGCGCATGTCGTAGATCAATTAAAAACGTCAAAATTTAACATCGTGGCGGAATATGATATCTTTATGACGTTCTAAACACTAAATTCGCTGCAGGTTTAGAAAAAAGCGTTTGCCAAAACATTTAAGTGACCTTGCAATCAATTATTTTGGTAGCAAAAGCGCTTACATAAATTTTATTGTTCTTACAACACTTAATATGATACCAAAAGTAACAATATATCAAGAAAATTGTTCTTTATATTGAGTGTTAATTGTTGTTTATGGTAAAAATCATCATAAAATTGAATTTAATGATAATCACCGTTTAAGAACTGTGAGAAGATTTACGAGTCGACGGAGTTTTAATGTTGTAATAGTGTATTGACATAAGTATAGATGTCAGTGTTTGTTACACCCGAAAGTTTGAATGAATGCATGAATGAATAATAATAATAATAATAATAATAATAATAATAATAATAATAATAATAATAATTAATAATAATAATAATAACATTAAATCAATGATGATGAAGATGAATGACAAAATCGACGCGAGTTTTAAAGACGTTTATATATATAACGTAAATAGGAGGAAAAAGTAGTTATTCGAACCGCATTAAATCCAAATGGAGTGAAACCGGATGGATCTACATTGTAAGCGCCTCCTGTAATGCATGCATCCCCCTCTCTTTTTAAATCAAACTTTGGTAATTCTACATGTGTTTTGGTATTTGAATAGAGTTTTAATAAATATATATAACTATATACATATATGATACAACAGCGGTCTGAATTGACACATGATGTATATGCTTTTTCAACATTTTCTTCTATGCATATGTGTCTTATGACGGAATCCGTCTCTCTCATTTACAATTAAATGTTTCAGTATACGGTGGTTAGGACTATGATAACAAGTTTGTAGTTTTTATAGAATAAAATGAAATCTTATTAGATTTTTAGGTGATCATGGCACATAAATGTTTAAAATGGCAGAATTTGAAAAAGAGAGAAATTGGCATGCAATTCGTTGTTTTTTACTTTATGCATTGACAATGCTGAGGCATCTAGCAAATATTAATCCGTATCTTTAACTATTAAATAACGTTTTCTTTTTTAAAAATAGCGACATCTAATATTACTTAAAACGTACGTTAAATAAAAATGATTTTTTCCGACTTTTAATCAATTTCGTTTCACTAATAAACAAATATGAAAGACGATACTGCATGTAATATGAATCAACTCTATGGTTACGTCTTTGATACTTCAAAGTAGCCACCTTCCTACCTAACTAAACTTTTGAATCAGATACTATTTGAGGATCGCAATGACTCAGTCATTTAAAAACCATTCGTAAACATGGGCTTTTACTTAGGCAAATCAATTTCACATCAGTTTCACTGATTTCAAAGCTTATCTAATTTCTTATTCAATAACACAGCATCAAGTTCAAAAGGATAAATATTTTAGAAGCGTGGCGCTATGATCATAAACGTAATATTTAGGCATAAAATTGACCGGCGCCGGCTTCAAAGTTGACATACAGCGAATTATGAATAAAGTTATCAAATACCCATTTTTGGACAGGATTTCATTTAAGGGCGTAACAATGCTTATATATACACAAACATGACCTACTGTGGCTCAAATCAATCATTCCTAAATGATCTTTGCAATACTGAACATATTAAAACGTCGTAAATTGTATTCTTTTTCTTTGCATTTGTTTTCTCTTCCATCAGATTATAACCTCAGAATAAATTTCACTTGATTTGTAATATGAAATCATGATGTTGTTTACTGCAATACCTTTAAAAGTTAGTATCCAAACTTTATTCTCTGCAGAAAATCTACCATTTAAGGCATTAAAAGGAAGGAGGAATTAATTTAACTTTTATTTATCTATAGCACACATTTCGAATAGAAAGCCAATTATTACCTACACTAACAGTTTTGGGTTTCAACAGGTAAAGACTAACAGAAATTATGATAAAAACGCTTGTTCTTAATTCTATTCTTTAAAAAAATACACTTTCTGCTATTAATTATAAAGGATTTTTTTCCCGCTGTCCAGATATAAATAGTATTCGAAAAGTTTTTGTGTATCAGCAATCACCAGGAACGCTCTGACTCTTTTAGCAATCTTAATTGACTAGGACTGTCTGTTTTTCTGCCGAAGGTAGGTGGTTATCTGTGGGCACTCCGGCTTCCTCCACCAATATATTAGCTGGACGCCACGATATAGCCAACAATACCGAATACCGAAATTCGTCAATAAGCCTAAGTATTTTGGCGAATTACAGTTTCCCCGGATTCAGCAACAGAAACCACCAGTGCTACATTATCGTAGCAAACTTATCAATGAAATGATAATAGCTAATCCTAGTTTCTAAATAAAAATAAAAAACGATCTTAAATGTTTCATTTCAGGACTTGAGGGCAAGCAATGAACAAGTCTTAGAGATTGGATAACACGACATAATCTACACTATGGCGATAGAGTAAAATGTTTCCCGCTATGAGCAGTTTTGGCAGCACAGAATTTCAACATAATCTGTTTGATAAATATATTTCCTGCAATCACTTTAACGACAGAAATATATCAGAAAGTTACAGAGACTATCAATTTCACCCGACTATAAACAATGATATTAGACCGGGCAATAATTCATATGTCCGCAAGTTGAACAGTGAATATAAATATCGTGAACAGACAATCAAAAACCCGTCTGACAATGGTACTAATGAATCATTGGATTATGATCCAGATATAAATCAAAGATGTAGTAATCAGGACTTGGACAGAACTTCATATCATACCATGGGGCAAAAGTACGCTGTTCGCGGGATAGAAGACTCAACTATTCAAAGCACTCTCGTAAAGACAGATAACATACGAGGAGACCCGAATAGCGACGAGAGCGATGATGGAGATGGTATGACATGTCGTATGTACCCTTGGATGAGAACAAATGGTGGTAAGTTGGGCGTGTGTTTACTCTTTTGGTAGCAATGTGTGTGATGTTTCAGTTGATCATGACATATGCTTTGATATAAATTTCTTTGCTTTTGTCAACTATAGTTTGCTCATTGTCGAAGGTCATACGGTGACCTATAGTTGTTAGCTTCTATGTCATTTTGTCTCTAGTGGAGAGTTGTCTAATTGGCAATCATACAACATCTTCTTATCTTTATATATACATAAATGAATAAAGATTAGGATTTTGGCAATTACTATCACTGAACACATATTTCAATTTCGTAGTAAAACCCGGGGATTAAAAGCAACGAGAAACATGCGTTCTTCAAACTTCAAAAACCTCGTACATCTACATCACATGATGTGCATGTATAAAATTAAGAATGGAAATGGGGAATGTGTCAAAGAGACAACAACCCGACCATAGAACAGACAACAGCAGAAGGTCACCAACTGGTCTTCAATGCAGCGAGAAATTCCCGCACCCGGAGGCGTCCTTCAGCTGGCCCCTAAACAAATATATATACTAGTTCAGTGATAATGAACGCCATACTAAACTCCAAATTGTACACAAGAAACTAAAATTAAAAATAATACAAGACTAACAAAGGCTAGAGGATCCTGACTTGGGACAGGCGCAAAAATGCGGCGGGGTTATGTATGTATTGACCGCCGTACGAATAACAAATATATCTAGCATTTAAATGGCAAAGTTAGACAAACGACAAAACCGTATAACTTTCTTAGTGACAATCGCAGTTGCTCTACCTCATATATATATTTTTTGAGTTTGAGTGTTTTAAGTAAGTCGTCAAAATAAGAATATCCTCGAAAATATCGTATCAACGAGAAATGTAACAACAATAGGATGAGGTAAGATATGACTCGAGAACGAGAATGGAGAGTTGACGAAGAGGAAGACTGAAATCATCAAATTTGTCGAAGATTCAATTTGATAGTTTTTCATCAGGGTCAACTTCAAAATGTATAATAGCAATTATCTGCTACTTAGAACTAAGATTTTGTGGGAATTAATATGGTTGTTTTTTTTAACAAAAGGTTCTTATTTTATAAAATTCAAATTCAGCAATGCTTTATTTTACCATCGTGTTTTGTAAAACTCAAAGTCTCTTTAGTTTTCTGCGTTGTGTTTTGTGTCATGTCTGTCTACCATTCTTTAGATAAGTATTTCCTTGACCCTCTCGGTATATCATTATTTAAAAAAAAACTATCAAACGTTTAAGAAAGTATATTCTTTTTTTTTACAAAAATATTTTATAAACGGACCACAAAAGTAGATAATAACCGGTAAATCGGTTAAGAACTCACAGTAATATGTTGTTCCAGTGTTTGCACAATTCCAGGCTTCCAAATAGTCTTTTTTTTTGGCTTAAAATATAAAAAGTACACATGGACATTGCAAGAAATCGAAGTGGTAAATATCGATATGAATAAGTACTTCAGTGAAAATTCTTTTCGGTGACGGACAAGAATAAATAAGATGGCTTTTATATTTCATGAAACGCCTTGTATTGTAGTTCAGATGCTAAATCATTAGTGCTCACCACTATGAATGGAGGCACAATAAGCAAGTTGTGAATAAAGAACGGATCTGTGACATCATAACCGACCTTGTGTTAACATTGGAATGTTTCGAAACAATTGCTGACATGTAGCAAGGCAATACATTTTAGTTATGTTTGTCATTTTGTAATTTACTACCTCACTAAATTATAGTACTTTAATTTATTCGGGAAGTTTAAGCTTGGAAAACCAAAAAAGTTTAAAAAAAAGTCTAAAGTACAAATATACCATGTCAATTGTAACTTTGAATAACAGTGTTATTTATAAGTACAAATGAATACAAGGAAATATGTGGTATACGTAAATAAGATGTAGCAACCCAACGACCAAAATAAATAAAAACATATAGAGGTTAGCATACATCATTACACAATAGACATGTGTTTATACATAACGTTTAGCTCTGAGTCGTCAATAGTCTATAAAAGTTGTGAATATTTTAACAGATTTAACAGGAATAGACAGAGACCAAATATCCAAACAATGAAAAACATTAAGATATAACACACGACTTCTACTGACGAAGTATTTGACTTGACACATGAAAATATGGCGGGGTTAAACTAGTTTTTAAAAGATCTCGACCCTTCTCTTTTTAATCTGGATCATTGCTATTGTACGTGAAATAGCATACGATAAAACCCATTACAGAAAACTCATTTGACTCTTATGTAACGATACAATCAGCTTTCTGTATGGAATTGTCTTATTTAGAAGATAAGAAGAGGAGCAAGACATATAAGAGATATTCGAAGTTTCAAAACAGAAGAGGTTCATTGTCTTCTGTTTTTTTCTGACTCTATATCCATCCAAACCCTGCTCGTGGCCATTCTTCAGTCGTTCAATAATCTGTTATTGTTCATCAGAGTTCCTTATTTTTTAATCAAACAAAGTAAAACTCTGAAAAGACAGAGAGATGCAGTTAAAAAGTACTTTTAACCTTTTATAACACATTTAACAGTTCAGCAGTACCAGGTAACCTAATATAATAAAACAATTCTGCATTAATGCAATAGCTAAGAACCCATGAACAATAACCCATAAAATTATAACACAACAATGGACAAAATATATTACATTGTGCAAGAGGCGGAAAACCCTCATCTGGAACAATACAGAACTGACAATGTTATGTTTTATAGATCTATACCGTTATATCATAGGAACTATTTTATGTCCAATTCTAACACTGTAAACTTGTCGCTTTAATTACAAAACGTAGCAGGTTTAAGATCCCCCTGCAATAAAATCTGCTTGTACAATCATTATAGAGATTTGATTCATCAGGAAAACGGAAATTTATTTCATTTCACTGCATTTAAAACAGAAAATTTATAGGAATTCTTCAGTGAAGTGAGTAAGCTTGTATCACAATTTATGAAGTGACATTTACGACTTGATCTGCATATAAACTTGCCGCTTTTATTACCAGAAATTTTCTTAACATAAAAATAAGGAGGAGCTACTTCCGCTTTACCGCAGTAGGCGGAGAATTCCATGTCGTTAAAGGGTCGTATAACTGTCATGTGATACTACCATCTTTAATTTATACTTTTTCAGGATTAAACAGTAAAAGGGGAAGACAAACCTATACCAGATACCAAACTCTTGAATTGGAAAAGGAATTCCATTATAACAAATACTTGACCAGACGACGACGCATAGAAATAGCACATGAATTGTGTTTATCTGAAAGGCAAATAAAAATTTGGTTCCAGAATCGTCGAATGAAGTGGAAAAAAGAAACAAAACCAATTAATCAAATACCAGTTCTTCAAAGCCAACTGCCTATATTGAAAAATGTACATTAATATGTATATATCTAATATTTATATCATATATTTTATATAGTAGAGTTTTTATATATGTATATATATATTGTTTAGCGAAGATCACTTCCGATATGTCCGAAAAATAAATTTGGCAATGAATGTACATGTTATGTCGGCACCCTGTATTAACGAGAATTTGTATTGTAAATAATTTTATTATATTTTTGTATAAGTGTTATTTTCTATTGCGGCTAATTATGTATTTTTATTTTATATTCCATAGAAAACGGTGTAAACGTAAAAATTGAATTCCATTTTCGATTTTTTTTCTTTTCTTTTTTCTTTGAAATTTATATAAGCATTTTCGAGTGGTGAAACACTTTTGACATCAGATCTGACCGTGTACATGGTGTAGTCTCAAGTTAATATTACCTTTTGAGACTTAACAACGATTTGATTGTTGTGTTTAAGAGGGGAAACTATACTACGCTTCTCCGAAATTATATTTTGAAAAAAAACTTTTTCATTAAAACCAACTTGCAATGTATTGAAATTAAAAGAGACAAGTAATCGAATCGTATTCTTTAATGGAAACAACATCAATTCGTTGATTAAAAGCTTCAAACAAGACTTGTTTCTTTCGGGTTTTTAGGCATTGGAGTTATGTGCATTGCACTAAATTGCAACTTCCTGACTTACTTTTCATGATGTCGCTGTATAAACTAATTCCGAAGAATATTCTACGATATTACAGTGTAGGAAGGCGTTTCTCTCACTTATCAGTCTAAATACTCCGAGCATGTTATCAGTAACTTCGAGCATTCTTTCATATTGTTTTGCTTGTACTTGTGTTTTTGTTATCGATTATTCTAGTACGTTAGGTAAGTGTTTTTAGTATTTAGAATTCATTATTGTACGTTCAGAAACCTATTCCATACTAGGGCCCGGCCTTCAACAATGAGCAAAACCCATACCGTATAGTTAACTATAAAAGTCCCAGAAATGACATATGTAAAACAATTCAAACGAGAAAAACTAATGGCCTGATTTTTGTAAAAAAAATAATGAATGAAAAACAAATCTGATATACAGCAATTAACGACAACTACTGAATTACAGGCTCCTGACTTTGGACAGGCACATACAGAAAGTGGCGGGGTTAAACTAGTTTTAAAGGCGCCAACCCTCCCCTTAACCTGTGACAGTGGTGTAACAGTTACTTATTATCACAACACGAAACTACCAGATTCCGTTGTCGACTTATCGAACCACAGACCTGTCGGCATGTCGACCAAAAAACTTGTAAAACGTAAAACATGAAATAACTGATAAGTTAACTAATTGATTTGGGTATTGTCGACTTGCTTACACGTCCCGAGTTGACTCGGATACTTGTTGAAAATAAATAAAACCGACAAGTAAACTTTTGTCCTGTCGATCCGCTGCCTACTTGCTGATTCGTAACGGCTTGATGACTTGCCAACCTTTTAAATGGCCAACTCGTTAACCTGTAAAGTGTGACACAAAATAAGATATTATTGATGTATGGGCCTATATAAAAATAAAAAGATGTGGAATGATTGCCAATGAGACAATATTCCTCCAAAGAGCAAATAACGTAGAAGTTATTAACTATAGGTCATCGTACGGCCTTCAATAATGAGTAAATCCATACCGCATAGCAGGCTACAAAAGTCCCCAAAATCACAAATGTAAAACAAATCAAACGAGAGAAATTACGACCAGATCAAGATATGAAATGAAAAAAAAAATAAACGAAAAACAAATATAATATACAGCAACAGACGACAACCACTGAATAACAAGCTCCTGACTTAAACATGCACCTACCGAATGTGGCGGTGTTAAACATGTTCGACCTCACCGCAAGCAGTTTCTGCTACTCGTAAAGGTTGTGCTCTACATTATTTATATGCGTAAATTTCTCAAAGTAAGTATATATACTTTTTAAGCGCATTAACTTCTGTTGCATCAGCGTAAAAATATGAGATAATTGTAGACAAAACTACTTAAACCTATACCATACTTGGACCCTTTCATAAGTCCAGTGATCAAGACCAATTAGCATGAATTAAGATCTCAAAAAAACTTGTCCAACATCACCGCATGTCATTTTGCCTTTTTTCGTCAGAGGTGGATACCAATTATATGCTATACGTTTTTGTTGTTCTTGGAATTAAGGATTGAAGATATCTCTGATAGCATCCGTTGAATTTATTCAGAAATTTTCTAGACTTGAGATTGACGTATCTTATGGGCGCGTGTTTATTGTTGAAAACCGTATCCTGATCTATGAGGTCTATTTGTTTTTAGTGTAGATGGACGGATGTCTCATGTCAAGCTTATCTTCTTGATTCGTTATTTACTTAAAGTAAATATGAACTGCAACATAGAGACAAACATACACCACTGGTCGCATTTGTCTTATAATATATTATGAAAAGTATAAATGTCTGTTTTGGTAAAATGATGATGCCCCATTTTGAGATATTTAGTTATCGTTAAGTTCAGGTAGAGGATAATGTGTACAGGTCTGTCTGTAGATGACAACAAAGATAGTCCAAGGTCCAAAACTTGAGTATACAGTTCTTAAGATATATTTGATGTAGGAAAAGAGAAAGATACCAAAGTGCAATTACCAACCATAAGTTTAAGAATAACATAAACATAAATGAAAAAATGATGAAATAACAAACAAAAGTCCAGAACACATTACACAGAAAACTAAAGATTGAACAAGAAGAATATATGTGCGATATCATTGAAAAGGGAGATAATAATACACAAAAGAAACGTTAAATCGAAGAGTTTCGTAAACAATTTATTTAGTCAGTTTCTTGAATTAAATAAAAACCAAAATATAACTTTTTTAAAACTATTTATATTGAAACTAAAACTGAGCAGAAAGCATGTGGTGTGCATTAATATATTTACCTATTATTTTACTGTGCATAGTTACACTAGTATCCCTCTCGGCTTCAATATTTTAAAAGATTTGCATTTAATTTAAATGTCCTGTAAACTGTGTCTATACATTTTCTAACGGAGTACGAATTTGATTATTAAAATAAGAAGATGTGATATGATTGCCAATGATACCAATCTCAACCAGAGACCAAATGACATAGAACTTAACAACTACGGGCTCCAACAACAAAACCTATTTCGCATAGTCAGCTATAGAAGGTCCCGAAATGACAAATGTAAAACAATTCAAACGAGAAAACTAACGGCCTGGTGTTTGTACAAAATATTGAACGAAACACAAATTTGTATATATCCATTTGAGGGATTTCGTCATACTACCCTAATATAAATAGTAATCAATAGCTAACTAGTTTCCCCAATAACATTCTAAGTTTATTGAAAAGCATATCCATCTTTAAAACAGCACACAAGATTAAACAAAAAAGAAATGAAATTGTACAGAAACTAGAACAACAACATTGCTTACTATTAACTTCATTTATCAAGCAAAAAAAAAACCCCAAATATTAATCAGTCATCTTTATTCCTGTAAAAAATATCCAGAAAAATAAGTAAACTGGTTACCGGCAATGGTTTCTGTTTTCGGATGTCTATGTTTGATATAGACCCGGTCCCCTTTTTTCAGTTCGATTATCACGCTTGTAGTTTGGGATCCATAATTAGCGTCAGATGTGTATCCGTTAACATACATTGCATCATTTTTATTCAATTGGTATCCAAATTTATTTCCGTTCTCTGCAGAAATTACACAATTGAAAGTATAAATACCAGCCATTGGTGCTGTGAAAACCCCCGTTGAAGGTTGATACGCTTTTACCCTATTTACTCTAACATCATCAAACTTTACAATTTCTTTTGCATGCACAGTTGTAGGGCGTTTTGTAAGTGAAGCAAAAAATACCGGTCTCGTCTTAGAATCTGTGAAAAGAAGTAATCAATTAAGAATACATATGATTTAGCGTGGAAATTGATAAATTGAAGTACCAGTAATTCAGATTATGTGCATGTACATGTAAACAGAAGATCATATGTATTGAAGGAAAAACAAGACACTTTTTAATTTTCAGAGGAAACAGTTGTTTTCGGCAAACAATTTTTTTTCCATATAAACATTGTTACATTGTTTGAAGAGGTCCTGCAAAATTAAGATATATACATAAGTTGAATTCACAGGATATAAAGACATACCTATGCTTGGCTGTCCTTTGGTCATTTTCGTCAACATCTCTAGAAGACCCTGAGTTATATCTGAAGAAAGAATGTGTTTATCTTCAATTATACATGTGGATTGCAGTCAAAAGCACATTAGTTCAGTAGATATCTAAAAATTATTGTAAACTCCACTCGTAGTATTTATTCTTTTAATTACATATTTCCTGCGAAGTCATCTAAAACGTAGCGTGATGTGCACTATGATTGTTTAAATATTTGAATTGTTTCTAGAGTCTATTTTACAGTGATGTTGTCGGACAAAATACGAGACTATTTGTTAGGTTTTTTCGCCCATTTTTTGTTGGTATTACCCCACAGGTGTGTTCCTGAATGCAAATATGCAGTTTCATGAACATTTATGAAAGAATCACGCTCAAACCTTTTTCACCATTGTAGAGGCCCTACTGTCGCTTTGAAATGAGAACTGCAATAAAATTGCTGTAATTCTTGGCTTTGTCAAGTTATTTTTTATATCTCGAATGAATACACCATTTTTTTCCATCACAACAAATGTTACTTATTAAAAGACCTTAAAAAACACATCAACCAGTCCAGCAGTCAATTCTTTTGTGTTGACACAATATGGTCATAACTATAAATTATAACTGTTTACCAAATTATGTGAATCTTTGAATTCGAAAAACTAAGGGTTTTCTACTTAAAGCTGTGTTTGGCAAAACCTTTCGAAATTTTTGGTCCTCAGTGCTAAACTTTGTACTTTATTTGGCCTTTTTAAGTTTTTCGATTCGACCATCACTAATGAGTCTTTTGTAGTCGAAACACGCGTCTGGCATACACAATTTTAATCATAGTATCTATGATGAGTTTTTTGAACGAAATATAAAGTTGAAAAACAAATATTCAAATGTGATACGAACCATTTTGTCGATAACAACTTCCTATTGCAACACCAAAACATGTTGTCAAACCAAAAACATACATGATCCACATTATTAGGTTATGTCAACTGTCTGTATGATAGTACCACACACAATATGTTAGTCTTAATCGTAACTATTACCAAATATAAATACCGATAGTTGAATAAATATGTTTACCTATCATTTTGAAACACGACACGCATGTTCAGCAGGTGGTGTTGGTAGTGTGTCAAATAATTCCAAGAACCAATGAAACACTTTCGGTTTCTGTTTCTATTTTTCAATTTCGATTTAATACTGAATTTCGAGACTTTCTAACGATTTTGTTAGTTTGCATCATGGGGAAATAAACCGTCATTTGTCTTAATCTTAGTTTGAAAAATTCATAAAATAAAATCTAAGGAACAGAGCCCTTGAAACGTTTTGTAAATCTTAACAGTCAAATTATGATTTAAAAGAAAAACCAATAAGGTGATGGTGTTGGTTACCAACGAGGCAACTAGCAATGACTTGAGGATGAAATTGTTAACAATTACAGGTCACCTAACAGCTTTCAACAATGAGCAAAACATATGCCGTAAAGTAAATCATACAAGTCCAAAATGAATGAAAAAGTCAAAAGAGAAAACCAACGGCCTGATTTATAATGCAACAATGAAAGAAAAACAACTATGAAAGACAGCGACTAACGATAACCACTAGATTAAAGATTCATTGAATTGTACAGACACATATGAATGTAGCAAGGTTTACTTGTGAGCCTCATATTCCCCCATCCCTGACCTTGGTAGGTGGTTCAATAGCAGAACAAACTGTAAAAGATCGTTTTGAAGGGCTCACCAGAGCAATACATTGCCTGAGACGAAGGTTTTTATATATACTCCTATATATGTACGAATATGTGAAAACTGTTATTTCTTATTTGTGTTTGTAACTATGTATACTGTATTGTTCATTATATTTTGTAAAAATAATATTATCATGATATTATATTATGCTCCTTGTGAGCCCATTTGATGGAAATAAAGCATCTTCTTCTTCTTCTTCTTCTTCATAGCACAGAAACAAAAAAAAAAGAGAAAAGGAACCGAACCAAGAGTATAATCGCCATATGGCAAAATTTGGGGTAATTTGCTAATTTGCATAGCGGCCATTTTGCCTTATCATGACGGCAGCCATTAAAATAGGATTATATAGGCCCTTTTAATAAAAATGCCAATATGCAAATACCTATGTCAAATGAACAATTTGTTCGCATATAGGTGAACTGTACATGTTTTTAGACTTCTGTCCGTGTACAAATGGACATTGTCTACTCTGAAATCTTTCGGCCTTTTTAGTTTAAAAATCGGAAGCGTAACCATTGTGTAATTGCTATATAAGATCAAATAAAATGACGTAAAATCGTAAAATAGCAAGATTCAAAACAGAAATACACATGCAAGAAGATATTGTTCATGATTTGTTCGCATATAGGGAAACACCTTGTAGGCTGAATTTTAAAGTTAAATAACTTTTAACTTACCTGCTTTCTTAAGTTTTCGGCCAAATTCTTTTAAAAACATGATGATTTCAACCTTCCCATTTCGTAAAAAGTCAAATTTTAAGCATTTTCCCTTAGAATTACACAGCATTTTTGTAAATATCCGCCAAAGGAAGTTTTTAAAGATACATTAGTTTTAGATACATGACGGAAAAGGACTGGATTATCCGCAAATCTATAATAAATTATATTTTCAATCTTAAGCTAAGGGAAGTAATTTGATCAAAAGGGACAAAGTCACGTGGTGCAAATGATTTAAATAAAGTACCTTTGATTTTGCCATATGCTGCCATTTTGTTTTTTCTACGTTTTTTTTTAATTTATATCTCAATGTTTTGTCATTGAAGTAAATTAGATTGATTGCAGATCTTTAATAGTTATTGTAAAACTGTTTTTCTGGACTCTTAATGTCAATTGGTTTTTGTATCACTGGACTGCTGTCTCCTGAACGTATACACAATATCCTCTTTAGTGCATACTAACGGAGTCAATGACTGTAATCAAAACTGATAGCAACAAATAACATAGGCAGTTAATTGACCTCTTTAACTTTTACATGTTCTTGAATTTGATTTTAAATACCTCAGACCTGCTTATTATGAATAAACATGCGCTACAGTCGTCGGTGACGTTAAAAAGTCCGCGAAATAAATCGGCTAAAAAATCGACGTTTAAACATTTTTTTTCAACTTGTCATGCTTTTATCATAATTGATTTTTAAAGTTTGTACATTTGTGAGCAATATAGTTTCAATACGACATAGAAAAATTGCCCAAAATAACTTTTATTTGCTATTTCTTTATCCTGTTCGTTCTAAAAATTATCAGCCATCTTTTTTGTTCGTCAAAAACATCGAATTTAAATAACTTGACATTTGTGTATCCAAATACGGAAAAGAACGATAACAATTTTAAATGAAACCGGGTAACCTATATATTTCAAATTTCTACACAATTATGAAGCCATAATTTTTTACTCTTATACAACAATTTTAGTGACCACAAGTCATGTCAATTTGTAGTTGGTTTTGGCTTCATTTCTAGTTTGAAACAGTGAATGTTCATCCTCTTTTCATTGTACCTGTTTCCAAAGTACTCTAAATACTGATTTTATTAGAGATATGAATGTAATTGTGATTAAAAGTTGTTGTTTTTTCACAATTCCATACGATACCTCCATTTCAAAGTATCTTAAACCCTTCTTGATCCCCTACACAAATCGACGGTGATATTGTTTTCTTTTTTCAAAATACGTCATATAACGTTGACAAAATATGTGTGTCAGGGTCATGTGCATAGTGAAAATTTACACATTGAAAAGGTAAAACAAAGATCATCGTTTGAAACTGTACGTCTAAGAATATTCCATCCATACTGGAAGCAAATCTGACAAATTAATGATAGCCTATGAATGGAAAAAACACAAAAAAAATAGCAATAAAAAATGCCTTGCAATGAAAATTTCTGGAGGAAAAAACATGAAAAAAGGAAATGAAGGTCAGTTTACTATATTTAGGTTAAAAGTTGAAAACCTTGCATTTTTGGTTATCTCTTTACTAAATAAGCTACAGTAATAAGTGAAAAAAAAAGCTTATAAAGTCAAACAAGAAATTTAATTCATAGAGATGTGTTCTTACAAAATTGAATTTATTCAAATGGCAAACTAATCTTGTCAAATTTATCAATCCATTGATAATTAAGTAAAAGACACAAGAATTGTCCCACCAACTTTCATCTGTGATACAGATATCCAATTATTAAGGTAAAATATGCAATACTTTGCTTATGAATATGTATACCAGCTGATACAACAATCTGAAGAGTAGAAGCCCCATATTTTTTAAGTTTACTTTCATAATCTATAAAATACCCTGAGAAATTTGGCAAGGGCTAATAGCTGTGGTAGCTAATCTAATAATTGAATTTTACAATAATAATGATTTTAAAGTCAAAATTATGTCACTTATAATTTTAAGTATTATTTTTTACAGAATTTCTGTCAATATTTTTGATAAACTTATCTTTTTTCTTTATGATATTTTCTAGGCAGTACTGTACTGTTCAACTAAGAAACATAGGCTTGAATTAAAAGGCTTTTTTACTTTGAAGAAACTAAATTGTGACTCTTGGCCCCACTTTTTTAAAATATAAAATATAAATGATCAGAACTATTTAATTTTTTTTCAGAAAGATTATTTAAATTGTATACAGTATGTTTCATTGCATTAAACATTGTTAGAAGTATTAAAAAAAAAATCCATAGGGATTGATCCCATATCCCATTATAAAAATTACAAAATAAATTTCATCAGCCAGAGCTAATTATAACAATTCAGCTAGGTTTTTAGATCCAATTTTTACCAATTTTTAGTCTTTTAATTTTTACTTGTATCTGAAAAGAAGGGAAGTATCTCTTCTTAATATTATAATAACATAGTTGTTAATCGACTTTCTTTTATTTTTTTCTTCATTTTTGCAAAATAAACTCCTTTTTATTAATTTTGGTGGGTTTTTATTTTTGACTGGTGATATCAAGGGGAAATAACCACTTGCACAAATCGGCAAAAAAACCACCGCTTCGTGTTGAACATAACTTGACGTTTGCGTATCCAAAACTGTATTGCCTAGATATTCATATCGAGTGTTTGTCTTAATAAGATGCTTCATTAAATTTAAATTCAGCCCATCATTTTTAGTTTCCTCGAACATATTTAGATTATTTTATCAGGATCCATGACAATTTTCACACAAGCTTCAAGTTTGAAGATAAAATAAAGAATACAGGACTTTGAGTTGATGTGTAAGTTTTGACGAGTTAAAACTATGTATATTCAAGATTATTTTTATCAATAAGTTTTTACCATGACAGTGGAATTTTAGTGAGTAAAAGTGAGGTTTGTCACTCCATAGTTTTACTGAATTTTCATGGTCACGTGACTCTATTGTTGCTGATAGACTTGGGGTCAAAACGTGACCTGCTTTCCAACTGTATGATGATGCTACTACCTGTAACAAATAACCATCTTTTATCAAAAGTAAAGGAAAGCAGCGAAACAATGTCCAAGTCTGCATTAGATGAAAAAAATGATAAAATATTCAAAGTTTATGGATTCAGGACGAATACAAATCTATAGTAAACTATTGTTACGTCGTCGAAGGAAGGACACTGATACGTCTAAGAACAAGCTACTTAATATGATTAGAAAAAGAACACATAAAAACTTGATATAATGATACAGACCGAAATTATACTCTGCCAAAAAACAAATCGCTTGAGTTTGTACAGGCACAATATATAGTGGGATTAAACCTACTTAAAGTGCAGTTTTTTTTATATTACAGGTTGAGAAAGTATATGAGGTTGCCATTATATATAGTAGTCACTATAGCCAATTATTAAATGATATGAGCAAATCAACCCTAATACGGATAAATCAGTTTGTGCAATACTGATGAAGTTGCCCTGTCGATAAAAATCAAGAGTTAATATTGCTTGTCGGACCAGTCCAGTACGGAAAAAGCCATATTGGCCCATAGGTTATACGGGACGTTCACTTCCGGTTTCAATTTTCTTACGCCTAAGCTTACTTAACTTTCGACGTGTCGTTATGCATAAAATACATTTGTATCATATTTTTTAACTTAAAATAGCATTAAATAGTTTAAATGATGTTCAGTGTTTTGTAACGTCTTAAAACGGAAATATTTCACAGCCTTTTCGAGTAAAACTTTCGATTATTATCACTGTTTCATTCCACTGATCAATCACCAGAACGCAGACTATTCAAGAGTAAGAATAGTTGAACTGACTGATTTATTCTTCCCAGCTACTTTATATTTGCTAGATAAAATGAATTGTAATAGCATAAGATTAGGTACTTAGACGAGAAATCAGAAATTACATCAATATTGACAAAAAAATCCATCGTGAATGCGAAAAGACAAGTTCAGATCGTCTTCATGGTAAGTTTCTTAGTTAAAATCATTCAATAAAAGTGTTATGAACTGGCTTTTTCTGTATTGACCCTGTTGTAGATTCTCGATCAGCAGTATTGGCCATCGACTCTTCGAGTCTCGGGTCCAATACAGCTAACCTCTAATCTATAACAGGGCCAATATAGACACAGCCAGTTAATAACACTATAGTATTTTATTTTGGAAACAAACATAACAAAGGTATAATTTAATACGCTAGTCGTGAGCAGATGTAGAGTTGTAATCTGTTAAAAGCCAAATACAATTTCCATGTACATGGTGAAAATATATTCACTATTAAAACAGCAAAACTGTTTAAACAAATAGCTAGTGAAAAAACCAAAATAATTACTAAAATATTTGAAAACAAACTTTGTAGTTTAAGTCTCAATTTCTGCAGAAAAAAGTGCATAGCAATGTATGCAGTCATCTTTATTCATGTAAAAAGTATCCGGAAAAATAAGAATACTGATGACCGGCAATGTTTTCTGTGTTCCGATGTCTATGTTTGATATACACCTGGTCCCCTTTTTTCAGTTCGATTATCACGCTTGTAGTTTGGGATCCATAATTAGCGTCAGATGTGTATCCGTTAACATACATACGATCATTTTTATTCAATTGGTATCCAAATTTATTTCCTGTCTCTGCATACAATATGGCATTGAAAGCATATAGACCAGACATTGGTGCTGTGAAGATGCCTGTTGATGGCTGATAACCATTGACCCTATTAACTCTGACATCATCAAACTTAACAATTTCGTTTATTTTCACAGCTGTAGGGCGTGTTGTAAGTGAAGCAAAAAATACCGGTCTCGACTTAGAATCTGTGGAAAGAAGTAATAAATATGAAAAACGTGGAATTTGCCGGGAAAATAAAGCAACTTTAAAACTAGTTATTAAAATTATATGTATGTTAACAATAGATCAAAAACATTGAAGAAGAGACAACATAAATTTTATTTTTCATAGGCAAAACATAGTTGTTTTAGACTAAAAAACATTTCTTACACAACGTTGAATGAACCTAAATGATGTGAACCTTATTTTCTACAAAGTCATCTAAAACATATCTTGTTGTGTCACATGATTGTCCAAATCTTGCATTGTTTTTCTTCTTTATTTCAGTGAGGTTGCCAGACTAAATACGATAATATTTGATAGACTTTTTCACCCGTTGTAATCTGCAATTTGTTGATCTTACCCTGCAGCTTTATTATATATCATTATATAAGTTATCGCATTGTTTGAGAAGGCCCGAAAAATTAAGATATATTCTTAACTTTTAATAATTTAGTTCATCCATGAATTGGATTCGCAGGTTATTAATACATACCTACGTTTGGCTTTCCGTTTGTCATCTTCTTCAACATATCTAGAAGATCCTGAGTAATATCTGAAGCGAGATTGTTTATTTTTAATCATACATGCAGATTTCAGTCAAACGCACGTTACTTTTGTAAATTTCTCAAAATTATTGTGAAGCCTATTCGTATAATATTTGTTTATTTCTTGCCAAAACATTTAAATAAAATTGTGAATGGAAATGGGGAATGTGTCAAAGAGACAACAACCCGACCATAGAACAGACAACAGCCGAAGCATATCTTGATGTGCCCATGGTTGTCAAAACGTTTCTATTGTTTTGTAAAATATTTTCACAATGAGGTTGTCGGACTATAAACGGTGGTATTGATTAGATTTCTTTACCCCATTGTAGCTGTTATTAGTTGATATCACCCACAGCTGTGTCCCTTAATGCACAGATGCAGCTTTATGATCATCAATTAAAGAATCAAGCTCAAACTTATGCCAGGATATTTTTTTCGCTATTGTGAATGCCTTGCTGTGGCTTTGTCATGAAGTACAGCATTAACATCGATGCACCTTGTCCATGGTTTTGTCTAGTGGGTGTAGAAAAAAGTAAAGTAACAAAAATACCGAACTCCAAGGGAATTTCAAAACTGAAAGTCCTTTATAAAATGGCAAAATCAAATGCTCAAACACATCAAACGAATGGAAAACAACTGTCATATTCTTGACTTGGAACAGAGATTTCCTTATGAAGAAAATGGTGGATTAAACCTGGTTTTATAGCTAGCTAAACCTCTCACCTGTATGACAGTCGCATAAAATTCCATTATATTGACAACAATGTGTGAGCAAAACAAACACATAATAGGTAAAAATGTCAAAAATTGGGGTACAGCAGTCAACATTGTAATTTAATCTTAATCACTTAAAAACAAATAACTATTTCAACAAAGAAAAACAAATTGGTATATAGACACTCTCTATAGACATAAGTACATAAGCAAAAATGAAAGTCAAGAAAACAAAAATGACCATGACACAATAACACAATGGCGGGATGTATAAGTACCGAGCCACGCCAAAAGAATATTACCAAAAAATGGACTAAACAGAAAAGGTTAAAAATGTACAAGGACAAATAAAAAGACTACTTTAACACGTAATTAAGATGGTAAACAACGTCAATACCTAGAATCTATACTTCAAGGCCATCATTTATGATTTGTGAAGTTGATACGGAATATTTAGCATCAAGGACTTGGTATCCTCCAATGAATTTTTTTACAAAAACGACGAGACGTTCTTTGACATAACCTTGGCTCACCAACTTTCTGCTCAGACACTGGAGACGTTTTATAAAGTCTGAGTAGCAGCTACAAGCTCTTGAATACCAAATGAGTTTGGAAATGTATATCTCATACGCAGGAGAAGTTGGTATATTGGTGTTATGGTGGGGAAAATTTATAATTTCAAAATTAAAATCTTCTTGCTTGTCATCGATTCTGGTACTGTGGATTCATTTATTTTCGTGGGTACCAATTTTCGTGGATTGCGGAAAACTTGCCTTTTCGTGGATATGGGATTTCGTGGTTTTGCCATATTCTGCATACAACCTGATGGTAAATTTGTACTTCGTTGAATATTTGAATTCGTGGTTCACCTGTATCCACGAAAACCACGAAAATTGGTATCCAACGAATATTAATGAATCCACAGTATAAGTATAAAAATAAGGCAGAGTAAGGCGTGTCTTTTGTTTCTTTAATTTCTAGTTCTGGAGGATATATTAATGGAAATTAATCAAAAAAGTTTGGATTGTTAATGCAAAGAACATCATCAATATATCTGAATGTGAAATTAAACAATCTGGCTTCTTTGATCTTCTTGTTTTTGACTAGTGTCTGAAGGAACTCCGACTCATATGAAAATAAGAAGAGGTCGGCAAGGAGAGGCGCACAGTTCGTTACCACAGAAATGCCGACAAATTGTTGAAAAATTCTACCTCCAAATTGAACAAATATGTTGTATTTCTGAAGACCCTCTTTCACTGCTGACATAATTTTTTTCTAGCTAAATCCTTTGTAGAACATACAGATGAGCCGGCAATGTATCGTTGTTTGTACGGATTTTTGTGAAGCTTAGGTATCCAATACAAACACGGTAAGTCCTCAGATTTGCTGTTCTATATAATGTTCATTGAAGCCATAAAGGACTTATGATTCGCCAAAATCTCATCCTTGTCAAATGATATGTTTTGGTATGTGGGATTACTTGAGTGCTCATTTATTCCTTATTAGTTTACAAGACACTCGTAGTAGTACGATTTACATACAAAGACAATATTATTTGAAACTTTGTCCGCAGGAACAACAACATATTTATCGTGAAGAGATGATAGACATTTCACAGCTTCTTTGTCTCTGAAAACGGACTTTGGTCGATCAATCACACAGTTTTTGAACTTATGAATTCGACGTTTTATCAGAGACCTGATTGTTTTGACCAATTCTGACAAACTGTCAACTTCTTCTCGTTTAGCCCATGCTCTGGCGTTGTCCTCAATGGAATCCATAATTATTTTGAAGTTATGATTCCAATTGATGTGTTGGTGTTCTCTGAACTTAGGACTATGAAATATATCACCTTTCGGAGATGTTCATGTGGAATTATGTTTAGATCCCCAGTAATACCATCACCAGAGGGGCTGAAAATATAAGGCTAGTGGGAACAGTCACATGTCAGAGGTTTGTTTTTGGTATTCTTCTAAATCAAGGTCCTGCAATGATTGCTTATAGTTTAATAGTTTAGGAGCAATGGTTTTGGTGTAACTGTGGGATACAATAAGAATAGACTGATTTTAAAAAGAAGAATGGAATTTTCGATGTTGCCTTATTGTGAAGCAGAAAGTTGATGATGTTGATAGCATCAATTCCTTTATTAGTTAACTTAACTGGAAGGAATTTTCTTTTCATTATATAAAGGTTCAGATCTTACTGGTTTAAAAAGACAGAAAAGATCTACATCACAAATTATACTGACCATTCTGTATATTGGAGAAAATGTATTCGAGCATCCTTTGTCAAGTACATAATCTCTCAAACATTTAAGAAAATTAACAGGCAATGAAAAAAAAAGAGTAGTTCTATTGTAATGTAACCCTAGCGGATGATGAAGATGTGAAAGAAGGTCATCAAAGCTCCCAGAGGGCGATCTAGATTTGGAAAACTGTTTTACATTTGGCTGATGGTTATGTTTTTGCCCATGACTACGCTGTGTCTTAAGGTAGTATTAAATAAGCTCATGACATTTACATCACTGCAGACATTGCAATACCTAGTTCCCTTATTCAGAATTTAATTTTCTCTATCTTTTCGAAAAGGAGTACTTAGTATAGAGCTATTGGTGTGGTGATAAATTTTCTGGATGATGCATACTTTCATAGATAAAGAAGGATCATGGTCCGGTTGATTAAAATGGTGATATAGAACCCTGAATTGCGGATCTTTAAAATCAGACCGGTGTTTATTCATCCTTTTACGCTAAGTTTGTCGAGTTTCACCAACATAAAGTAACCCACATAAAGTACATTCATTTCCGTAATCGACATTGTCCGTGAAACAGTCCAGAGGCTCAAAAGATTTTGTATAATAAGTTTTCCCTGTTAAGTTACTAGTGAAGTCTGCAGAAGTGATTAACATATTACATGTCTGACATGTGCTTTTCTTTCTTTTTTCATGTTTACAGGTAGAAATGATAGGAGTTGATGCACTAGTAGCGGGTGTCTTTAAAAAGTCGAAAATATTAATAGTACATTGGGGATTTTTTTTTATTATATCACGAATGAATACAGTTTTCCTTTCAACGTTACAATAACAATGATCCACATAACCCATCGATCATGAAACACAAGATACAACAGATACAATAAGTCTGCTTCATACCTTGACTTCCATCTAGAAATTGACAACATTTTTTGTTTCACGAATGAGTACAGTTTTCTTTTCTGCATTACCATAAACTCATTAAAAGACCTTACAAACATATATCGAAATATATAGATATATAGATGATGTCTTCTCACTAAATAATTCAAGGTTTGGTGACTATGTTGAACTCATCTATCCCATCAAACTTGAAATACAGGATACAACAGATACAGTTAAGTTTGCCTCATATCTTGACTTTCATCTAGAAATTGACAATATTAGTCGGCTGAGCACAAACATTTGCGACGAAAGAATCTACGATTTATGAGTTCGAATATCACTTTGGTATCTCTCGCCTTTCTTTTATATAGTTTTATAAAGACTTACCAGTTTGTCGATAGCAACTGCCAATTGTAACATCAAAACATGTCATTAAACAAAAGAAGTATAAAAACTGCATGATTAAAGTTCACTCAAAACTGTGTTCGTAAGTTTGAATCTATATGTAAACCTATTAATTTGTAACACGACACTCCTATGGACCAGATGGTCTTGGTAGTGTGTCAGGTTATTCCAAGAACTGATTGATAGTGCGGTTCAAAACAACAAGGGAAAATAGAAAAAAAAGCAATTCCTTCAAAAAAAAAAGAGAAACATAGAACTTCAAGTGTTGTGAATCTGAAGAAATCTGAAATGCCCATGCTTGATGTCCTTAACTCGCGAATAAGGTTCACGCAAAAGTGTAGGGTGGATAAATATTTCAATTTCCATGCAGAATTTCGCGAAGAAAATTTAATTGTTATGTCGAAGTTTGAAAATAAAGTGTCATGAGTTTTGGCTATTATCGTAATATTATTGCCTTATATAAAGATAAACGGGATAACATATATGTATTTGAAAATGACACTGGAAGAGGCAAAGTCTTCTGTTGATTTCAATTAGAGCTAGCATCCGCGAATTAATGATTTCTAAATCTGAATTTAGATTCTTTTTGTTTCAACTCTTACAGTTCAGAACTAGTGATGTTTTCTATTTTTTTTTTATATATCTCTTTGTTATGCTCTATAAGTTTTGTGTTTTGTGAGTGTGATACTGTAAACCAACGAATTTTTGCGAGCGAGTAGGAAAATAACACGAATATCAGTCGTCGCGAATATTTAAAAATTTGTTGTCCCTTTTGTTGTGTATTTCTTTGACTTTCCATTTGGTTTTGCATTTCGTTTACATAATGAAAGGAAGCATAGAAAAGTGCTCTGTGCGCAATAGAAATATTTGTGACTTTTTATACTATGTTTCATATCTAAATATCTGTTTATCTTTATTTATCAGAAATGGCAGAATATTGGGTTACGTCAATAGACACGAAAAGACCGAATTCACTCTAACGATCGAAATTTTATCAGATTAATCTTGAAACATACGAAGTTTGAATTGTATATCTACAAAGATGAGACTGCTTCAAAATTTCAATTTTATAAATATTTAGAAAGCTTTATTAAATATGGCATATTTCAAAAGAGTGGCGAAAGACTCCTAAGGGACAACCAAACTCGAAAACGAAACAGCTATGACAAAAAAATAACCTAGTGACAAACAACAATACATAACACAGAAAACTGAGCAAGACGAAACCCACCATAAACCTGATTTGATCTAAGGTGCTCCGGAAGGGTAATCAGATCCTGCTCAACATGTGGCACCCATCGTGTTACTCATATAAGTATAACCCTTGTGAAAAGTCTAATTCGGTAGGTCACAGTCGAGGAAAAGAGGACAGAAGCGTGGTTACGACAATTGGAACATATCCTTCGTCATCTTTAAAACAGATTTTCCATAACGGTCAACCTACTCGTGATGGTGTCCTTAAAAGTTTCGAAGGAATGATTTCAATTTCACCATTTGGAACTCTTGGTTTATAAGTTTCCTTGTAACATTAACCCTTATCAAGGGATAATAATGAAAAATGCGGAGATTTATAGTCCATATGCAGATGCTGCTGAAATGTTGCTACATAGAAATGGAAAGTTCATAATTGGAAAGCTAAAATCAGCTCGTTTGTCGTAAAGTTTTGTTCTCAACCGACCCTCATTGTCAATTTCTGGAAGTCAGTTAAGACTCACGACAGACATAACTGTATCTGTTGTATCCTTAATATCAAGTTCAATGCGACAGTTGTGTTAAATATAGTCACGAAACGTTGAATTATTTAGTGAGAGATCATTGTCTATATAGCGGAACGTGAAATCAATTGATAATGCTAGCTTCTTTTAATTCGTTCGACGTAGCTCCTGAAAGAAATCTCAGATTAATAAAGGAACAAGTCGAATAGAAAAAGAGCACAATTGGTTCCCATGGGAATACCAGTTATTTTTAGAAAAACACTCCCTCCCTCCAAACGAAATAAATATGCTGCCAACCAAGAAATCAAGCATCTCAAGTCAGTTTCATAGAAATTTTTGTTTGAATCTGATCGGGTGTTTTTCAAAATATAAAAAATAGCGCTTATGTGCTTTTACCGAATAAAAAACGTTTACAAAAACAAAACATAAAACTTAATGCTATAGACTCAGGGCAGCTCAGTGGCATCTAGACTACTGTGGTAGTTCTTTCGAATTGCTTCACATGTTGGTATCACATCTCCTTAATATCATATTGTATAAAATATAAGTATTTACTTATCTCTAAAGAGAAGACAAACTGACAGCGCCACGAAAAACAAAAACCCCAAAACTACCAAAAGACAAACAACGGTCTACAAAACACAACATAGAAAAACTAAAGACTGAGTAAGCACGAACCCCTCCAAAAACCAGGGGTGATCTCAGGTGCTCCAGAAGGGTATTGATGAAAAATCGTTTCATAGAAAATTTGTAAAAGAGAAAGGTTTTATTACTGTATGTATATCATAAACAAAGTTTACCTGATATCACCACATAAGGTAACGTGTTATATATCAAATACAAAATGTAAACAGATAACAAAGTAACAGCATCTAAGACAATATATTTGACATCAGATTAGCAGAAAGCTGTTATATGTGCTGTTCATTTAAAGACTTTCACGAAAGTATTCATTTTACATGATGTAGATTTCAATAACCACAGAAACGCTTTTTGCGACAAAAAAGTTTTACATTCGTGGTTATATATTTTTATAATTTTGATATCGAAAAGTAGATTTCTTGTTTCATAGCGTAAAATGTATTTATTCATTTCCATATGCGTTTGATGCTGTAACAACCATTTTCTAAGCATCTATTCTCTTAAATAAGCTGATTAGATGAATTATCTTCCTTTAAGGAATTGCATAACATGTTTTGTTTTTATCGCACTGTTTATTTTTCACACATAACTGCGCTTAAGCGTTCGCTTCACCATAAGAAAAATATCAGTTGAGACAATAAATTATGACGATATCATACACATAAATAGTATTTTGATACGTCCATCTGGCTTGTTATACACAGTATAAAAAAACAAATACAATAGAATCCAGGCCTTGCGGTCATAAAAATTTCGAGAATGATTATCGTAATCAGACTCAGATTTCAACCAACATTGATAATGGATTTGGTATTTATAGCACATTTTTTTACTCCGATCACTGACTATAGTTTTATGACCGACAGCCCTAAACTAAAGAAGATCATACTCGGGTCAATTGTTTATATTTGGGAAAAAAGGGAGCAACACGGTTATTGATTTTGTGTTGTTGCTGATTTAGGAATTCACTTTAAAACAAATACAATTAAGGTTTTGCCACTAAAATAAAATCTTCCACTCGATTGTTCCAAACAGGTTTACAAGAAGACCGAAAGTCGCTTATAACAGAACAAACATATTGTTTAATTGCTTGCTGGTGTTTAACGCCATTTTAAGCACTCTTATCTATATATTTGCGGTTTAAAGAAAGATAACTAAGGCACAGACCCTTAATCAGGTGTGTGTGTGCCTGGGTGGTGAGGGGGTTACTTAATACAAATTGCATTATTTTATAAAATACAGAAGACGTAGGTGGGTTAAGACTGAGAGATCATAAATACAACTAAGGACAAAAATACTAAATGAGTAAATGAGCACTCGTGTTACAGCTATCTTCAAAGACTCAAATGTTCAAAGGCAATTGTCCTACCTCCATGACAAATATATGTGATTGTTCTGCAGACAAAGCCCCAACCAATTTAGTTTGTGTTTGAAACTCTCATAACATTGACTGGTTGATAAAGGAATAAGGTGCCGACAGTTGACTTGGAAACCCGACATAGGACTACATATACGTCCACAACACTTAAAAAGAAATCCTGAACAATCATAGGTTGGATGTATGTGTCTGCGAATTTCAACCAAGATAAAGACAATAATCTTCCTTCACTCTACTGGATATCCAAATGTATAGGAAAGTTGTAAAGCTGGGGCTGTCCAAACGCTCCACGAAATCTTATTTCAAATTATTAACAACTATCAACAATAAAAACCGGGCTTCAAAGTTAATTTGAAACCACAATTCTTGATGTGGATACTCAAAATATCAAAAGATATATTAGAGAACTTACAATCAAAATCCCTTTCATAAAGCAATACTATTAAACATTTGACTTATTTACTCTTTACGAATGCAATCCCCATTCTAAATATAAAATCAGCTTAAAATGAGTTTCATAAATCAGAATAGCAAGGGTAGATACGAATATCTTAATTTAGGAAGGAATAAATCACACAAAAAACCCACTCTAATGCGAAAAAAAAAGTTTCATGAAACTGACATCATAAAAATGGCGAATTATTTTATTTACTACATATTTGTTACGTTTGGTGGAACGTGATTTTTATCAGACAATGCTATTCCCATGGGAACCAACTGTGTTCTTTTGCTTGCCGGCTTGTTCTTTCGTTTGTATGAGGCATAATTCAGACAGAAGCTTCTACCGAAAAATGAAAAGAACTGGCATTATCCTTTACTATAAAAACGGCTATGTTGTATGCTTAACTTCACTTTCCGCTATATATGGATAACGTCTTTTCATTTAATAAATGACTACATCTATCCAAATGAATTTGAAATAAAGTATCTTACATAAAACAGTCATGTCTGCCTCATATAGAGACTTACATCTAGAAGTGTGCAATGATGGGCGGTTGAGAACTTATCTTTACGATAAAAGAGACGATTTAAATGTTTCTGTTTTGAAATTTCCATTTCTGTACAGTAGCAACATTCTACCACATTCATGCCTAATATATCATGTACTGTGTTACAACTCTAGATTCTACTGACGAGAAAAGGTACCACTAAGCCACCGAAAGCTGAATTTTTAGTTCAGTCTAGGTGGCCGAGTGGTCTAGAGCGATGGACAAAGAGCAGGCGGTGTTGTCACGATACCCCAATAGCAGGAGTTCGAATCCCGGCGAGGGAAGAACAAAAATTTGCTTCCGCAAATTTGCAGATTTAACGTTGTTGTGATGATATTTAGAGTAGTTATGTATAATTTTATAATTATATTGAATATATATATATATATATATATATATATATATATATATATATTATAACTCCCAGCTGAAACGATATTCCTGAGCTTGCTTTGCCTGTGGTGATTTCCTTGGTAGAGGGTTACTGCTTACAAAGAATATATTGCACACCTTTGGCTATACTTTTTGTCCTTTTAGGTTTATAGCTCTTCATCTTTTTAATAAGCTTTGGAGTTTCAAATATGTTGGCTTCGAGCATCACCGAAGAGATTGTCAAAATGCGCATCTGGAGCAGAAAAATTGTTACCGTTAATGTTATTGCATCAAGGGTTCCAATGGGTATAGTGGACGACATCCTATCGACATTCTTACGGACCCCTTCGTGATTTGATTGACCGTTATAGTACATCTATGTCGTTTCCATAATCCCGATCTCGACATGATTATGACATTACTGAATGTGATTTATTATCAAATTTGTGCTTGCATGAGTAAAATATGGATCAGGAACTGCTTATCCTTACGAATCACCTGAGTTGTCTCCTATACAATAAGAAGGTGTTGTAGGATGAGATGTATAGTCAGCTATAAAAGGCACGGACAGGACAAATTGTGAATCAATTAAATCGAGAAGACCAACGGCTTAAGGTATGAACAAAATAAACAACGAACCACAAGTATAATAGACAGCAACCAATGACAACCACTGAATTACAGGCTCCTGACTGTCCTGACTTGGTACTAGCATATAAGGAATGTGGCGCGGTTAAAACTGTTTGTTAGCGCTCAAACTCCCCCTAACCTGTGGTATTAACAGTTGTATAACAACACAATATTAGAACAAACTGTAAATACCAGTTGTAAATGGCATATCTCAACAGATTGATACGAAGCGTAAACACAACTTACATTAAAAGAAAAGACACAAAGTACCGATCTAAGAGTACTCGCAGTTACTGACAGCTGCACGATTATGCAGCATACTATCTTACATTGTAACAAACAAACCATTGACAGTGAACTGGTTCTCATATATTTAACAAATATGACGTTTTAGTTTCCTTTAATGAAGAAGATACTGGGTCTTATTGTTATCTTACTATTTATCTAATCTATCACAAGAACAACTGCATTTGCATGTGCAATTCGGCGTGATGTAGTACTCGCTTGAGACAGTAAATGTTTTGACGATATCAAACTTGTAAAATATGATTAATCTGGCATGTCGCATTAAAAACCTGCTGATGGTTATTGTTAGCACCATTTTGTAATTGAAAATACGCATAGCACCAGTCTTCATCGGGCAAACAAACAAGTGCTAAGAAGCAAGCAAAAAAAATATAATACAATGTAATAGGTAGTGTAATGCTTTGTTTCCTTTGTGAGCATATACTAGTTTGCTTAGAACAAGTTATGATAATGAAGTCAAAATTATTTGTTAAACTTTTTAATGATTATGAATAAAACATATTTGATATCTGGTACCAGTGGTGAGTTTATTGAGATATACGCCAATGGGAAAGTAACATGTGTCAAAAATTAAGAACAAAACATCACCTTATTTTTTTAAATGAACTCATTGTTGTGTAACAATATAAAATATATTTAGATGCTTACCAAATTGTTCGTTTAAATAATCATGTAATTGTTCACATCTTGGTCTCTGGATAGTTGTCTCATCGACAGTCAAACCACATCAATATTATTATATGGCATATTTTCATTGCTTCTTTGTAATTCGAGGTACATTCATTCTTTCAATTTAAAAAAATTCTTTCTCTCTAATTTTTAATAATATATCTGTAGCAAGTCTACCAGTTATATTTTCTTCCAATATAAAATAAGAAGATGTGGTATGATTGTCAATGAGACAACTCTCCACTAGAGACCAAATTACATAGAAGTTAACATCTATAACCTTAAAGAATGAGAAAAACCCATACCGCATAGTCGGCTATAAATGGCCCCGAAATGACAAATGTAAAACAATTCAAACGAGAAAACCAACGGCCTGATTTGTGTACAAAACAATAAACGAAAACCAAATATGATATACATCAACAAACGACAACCTCTGAATTACAGGCTCTTGACTTGGGACAGGCACATACAGAATGTGGCGGGGCTAAACTAGTTTGCTGGCTCAAAACCCTCCCACTTACTTGGGATAGTGGTGTAACAGTACAACATCAGAACAAAAGTTTATCTCATAAAAGTTTTATATACATTTACGTCTTTCCTCTAAATTAGCCTCGTGTTTTTACATAAATTATCGTAAAAGCTTAACTTATGCAGACTTCAACAGAATTATTTTATTAAAATGATTTCCCAAACCCATGTAATGAAAACAATAAAAAAACATCTACCCTTATGTTTGCATGTCAGCGCTCCGCTTAAAGTTTGATTGAGTTTTGCTTGTTTAACGTACAGAAAGATATTCTATGCATATTTAGGACGAGAACAATAAATGCGATAGCTACATATGTACTATTTCTGAGAATGAGGTTGAAGGGCGGATTATATGGACTGTCTCTGAGAAAATAGGATATGGTGGATAGGGGCAGAAATTGTGTCTTGTAACAGACAACCTAATGTCCCTTATTGTTGCAAGGGTTTTTTTACTTTGACATGTAGATAGCATTGCACTCAACCTACACGAGGCATAGGGATTAACGTCTCCATTCCGTCCGTACTTGTCTGCTTTTTTATACACCCCGCACAGCCATGAAAAAGTACATCCCACTTTGGCACTGAACAAGATGACCATATTTTTTATATCTCATGAAGCCACCCCGTGTGGTCCATTAAGTTAAAAACTATTTTGCTAATGCCAAACTTATTTGATTAATACTATGCTACTAGTTTATGTCATTTTTTTTATCAAAGACACAGCAGTTTACCGATCTTCCTAACACATAGGTGGACAATCATTTTGGTATTCTGGGGAGGCCAGGAGAATTTTTCTGGATTGATCATTTATTTTCATCTGTTGCTACGCATGCTTATGTACACACCCACGAAGGCCTATTACGAGGCATTAATTTACAAATTTTATATATATTCTAAATTTAGCAATGAGTATGTATCGTAAACAACTAAAGCATGTTGAAAAATCATTATTTTGGAGACATTATTAAAATCTGATATCGTGCAAAATCTATAGCATAGCAAACCATTCAACAACTTTTATTCAAAATCAATGTAACTTGCAAACAGATATAAATGATATCAAGTGACATACCCATGTAAAACATCAATGAAAATTTAGCATTAAAATATGGTGTAATTATAAAAGTATATAAAGAACACTGAATATACATACTGGAAAGAACAATAGACGTACTGGTAAGTGATTGAAAGTTTCTTCTTTCATTACATACTGTAAAATCATTTTCGCGGATACTTAATTTTCGCGTATAGCCCTTTCTAGTCTAGCCGACATCGCGGCCATTTTTTTCGCGATTTTCTAATTTTCAAGATGCATTTATATAAGGGAAGATTAAAGTTTTATATATTCGCGTTATTTTTCTACTCGCGAAAGTCGCGAAAATAAGTTGGTTTACAATAATAAATTCAAGTTACAAACGTTTAATTTAGCATGGGATAAGTAACATTATGATTATAAATTAAAATCGACGGATAATATAACATATTGAAAGATAATAGTTAACATTTCATCACATTAGAAGTAAATATGGGTGATTCTTCATGCGTTTGACTAAAAACTGCAATTCGTACAGATTGAAGAATATATATGCTTTTAAAATGCTCAATTAATGTTTATTTATGGAAGATTTGTATACGGTATTTTGCCATGGCATTGTCTTTTCTTTTTTAATGTACGGTTCGAATTGTCCGCGTTGTATGGTCTTTTTATTTTTTTTATTGGACAATTACAGACTTACTTTAAAGAAAGTACAAATATTTTGAAAAATAACCAATGAGTGCTGTTTGACCCTTAAGATGTCACGAATTAAATATAATCAGAGAGAAAATTGTAATGCTTATCATTTTTTTATCTTCTGTCTGACATGGTCATCGACTTCATTTATGAGCGTTGAGGTTCACGATATTTGAATCCTATATATGATCAGAATGCTACTTAACTAACCATTGCAAATTATGTTTCAGTTACAGGTGACCAGAAGAATTGTACGGAAGAAGAATAAAAGCAGCATTGTGGTAGGTTTGACTTGATGTCATAGATACGAAAATGTAATACCTTTTATGACAGTGAAGTACCAATTTTATAGATATTGTTCAAGGGGCATTAACTGTCAAATTCATGTTCACCGATTTGACTCAAATTCGCATATTTAATTTTCAACGTACTAAAACGAATATCCACGTTACAACAAGTTCAAAAGGAGACAATTACCAATACGTGCAGGCTCGTTATAATGTGTCCGCATTTCGTGCGTATGTACCAAGTCAGGAAAATGGCCATTGTTATATTATAGTTCGTTTCTGTGTGTGTTACATTTTAATGTTGTGTTTTTGTTGTGTCGTTGTTCTCCTCTTCTATTTGATGCGTTTCCCTCAGTTTTAGTTTGTAACCCGGATTTGTTTTTATCTCTATCGATTTATGAGTTTCGAACAACGGTACACTACTGTTGCCTTTATTTAGCCTGACTACACGTCATCCAATTAACCATCATGATGACCTCCGAACACTGCATATGGTCATACGATCATATATAAACACATAAACATAAATATAGTTAGACAAGCACGTGCAATCGTAGAATGATGATTTGTCTAGGTCTGAAATCTTACCTATATACGATATCTATTTGTGGGCAGAGTCAGTCAACGAAATGATTCTTCCTAGTGGATCCCTTGTTTCGCTTTACAATGTTGATATTCTTTTTTTTCATAACTGAACTTACTAAGCACATGGGTAACTCATCTCCAACTACGGGTCAAATTAAAGGTCGTATGATGACTGAAATTAATTGTTGACGTGCAAGCCAATAATCAGCGATGTTTTTGAGATTATTTGGACTAAAATGTAACCAAACTGACTGATTATAGCGAAATAGTCTTTCATCTTTTCGCTTTTTAATCACATATTAATTTTCATGTCTAAATCGTAGCTAATGCCACTTTAAGATTAGTGCACTTCTAAAGTATACTAAAATAATAAAAAAATGAACAGAAACAAAGAGAAAACAAAACAAAAACAAAACAAAAAAACACCGAAAGAAACAAAACAACACAACATAGAATATGACAAGTTAGATTTTTTTTCCCATCTTCCGTTATAATAATGCTGTCCTGTCACCAACTTATTCTTAATGACCTATCCCATTGACCTTTAAAAGTACCGTACATATAACTGGTAAATTTATCGGTTAAAATTAACACTAGGCTATTATATAGATGTCTTCATTTCCGCGTTCTAATTTTCTAGACTTACAAAAATTCCTTAAAGTATACTTACAGTGTAAATAAATGGAACAAATTATTTGTGATTTTGTCTCATCAGTTTATAAAATCATTGGATATTTGCTTAAATTAACAATGTCACAACTCCGTGTGTGTACCGTCAGATGCATTGACAACTTGATGTTATATTTCTAAATGAAACTACTATTTATACAAGTTCGTGCGTGCTAAGTGGTATCTGGATTAACCTTCCTCATGGACGCTCAAAACCCAGTTTGAAAGCCAAGGATGTGTAAGACCTGAAAACGTTAGGAGATATCTGACCAAAAAGGACATAAAAAGAATAGCCAAATTCATCTAAGGTCAACTTTGCCCTAGCGATTTAGAACTTAATTTTTATAATAATTTATTGAAATTTATTAATTGATAATTTGATTACAAACACTAAATTTTTGGTGGATTTCTGGAATTTTTTTAGTATTATTTCAAACCATGAGTGGCAGAACAATCAAAACCCGACCAAATTGTTTCGAAAATTTATCTATGAATAATTTGTTTTAAACTTTAAACTCTGAATTTAATCACAATTTTGTGATTCTTCATACACTTCAATACAATCGTCTATTTAACAGCACCATCAACAAATACATTATTCTCCTGAGAAGAGGGGGAAAAGATCAAAGCGGAAATAAAAAACATAAGTCGAAGAAAAACAGTAAACACCATCGCAACACAGAAAAATTGACGAATAGACAAACAAGAGTTCACTAAACACCACACAGCAAATTAATGATAGAGCAACACGAACCCAACCCCCAACCCCCCCCCCCCCCCCCCCCCCTTGCTGGAAAATTATTTCATTATATTATGCAATGAGCCTACGTCCGGTCGTCTGTTATTGTTGTTTCATGCCTGTCTTATTTGTTTTTCATAATTTTTTTGTTATAAATAAGGCCGTTACCGACTATACGGTATGGGTTTTTCTCATTAGTATTTAACAATTACACTTTAGTTAAGTTTTTACAGGTATATTATCATAATGTATATCAATTTTTGAGGACAGTATTTTTTATTGAATCAATCCAAATAAAGTACCTATATTAATGTTATTAATAAGGTGAAACATGTCTCATTCACATGTATCAATACAAGAGGGTCTGGATGGGGGGGTCCTACATTTCTGTATTCTTTAATTTGTTATGCCATTTTCTCTTTTCTTTATAATTTTTTTCCATTATTCTCTATTCTTTATATTTTAGCACCTCATTATTCTCTATTCTTTATTTTTTTTTTGTCCATTTTCCTCTATTCTATATATTTTTTGCCCATTATTCTCTATTCTGTAAACCCCCATCCACACCCTCATACAAATCTCATGCTTATATTCCTTAATAGTTTAAAAAATACGTCTCATTTACACGTATCAAAATAAATCTTATGCTTATTTTCCTTTATTGTTTAAAAAATAATGACCCTGAGAAAATAATGAGAAGGAGAAGAAGGTCGATCGAAGTGTTGGTGATAAATAACAGCTTGACTAAGATACACATGTATTTGTTCAGTAGTGTTTAAAAGGGAATTAAAATTCAAGATATAAAGGACAATATAATAGGGGACAAGTGCAAACAATGTGTACCCATACAGTGTTAAAAAACCTAAACACAAGTCCGGGGCGGATTCTGGATTTTAAAAAGGGGGGAGTAATTCCCGATTATTGAATATATACTGCCGAGCGGAGCGATGCCAAAATATTTGTCGACGATTTACAGTAAAAAAATTGTATATATCATTAAAAAACATGAGATTTCAAAAAAATTATCGGCGATCAAAAGTGGGTGGGGTTGTACGGTCTCTAGGCATCTACGCTCCCTGGATCCGCCGCTGTAAATACTCGGAAAATAAATCTACGGACAATGTATGGAAAAGGGGGAGGGGTACTAGGAGTTTTTTTTCCTCATGTTTCATTCAAAAATATTGCAAATAATAATAACAAATATCAGTTTTGGTTAATATCTTTATTTCCGCACCTTAGTTTCTCCGTTACCACTATGATTTATTTCCGCACCTGATACTCTTAGTTCGTCCGTTACCACTATGATCTATGTATTTAGGTTGATTTGTTTCAATTCTGCAAAACGCTTAGAATATTCATCTAGATACTAGTGTCTAATTAAACATAATATAAAAAGAAAATTAGTTTTGCAAGAATATCGAATGAACTAGTTGTAAACTTTTATGTCATTTGGTCCCTGGTGGAGAGTTGTCTCATTGGCAATCATACCGCATCTTCTTATTTTTATACTACAATATATCTGGTAATATTCCTTTATTACATTTTGTCTCCTGCATTTAACATATTCTTATCCATACTATGACTTCTATAGCATACAGATGCATTTAAGTTGAAGAAAATAAATGCAACAAAAAGTCATTTTATTCATTCCTATCATAAAAAGGAGAATTGTAAAGGTGCACGAGTTCTTAATATGTGCACAACATTTTTACTACAATTTCAAATTAAGTAAATTATGAATTTAGAAAGTATGTTAATATTCTGTCAAGTATATTAATTGTATGCACATATATTATCTCGGTTTAGTATTCAAATTCTTAACCATATGTGCGAAAAGGTATAGTATATAATATATTATATATGTTTTCTTCGGGGCATTTAGACAGATAAATATGTTTTAATTGATAAAACTGTCAACGAAACTTAAATGTGATAAAATCGCTACAAATTTTCTATTTGTCTCTGTTTGTATTAAACTTTTGAAGAAGAAAAAATCAAAATCGTTCGTTGGTCAAAATCTTGGGCTAAGGCTGTAATCTTTTAATTCAGAATATAATTTTTCTTCCATAAAACATAGCCAAAGGGGAAAGAGAATTTTAAACTTGGACTATAAAAATTCTTCATCTGTTGTTGCTCAAGACAGAAACTATTCATCAAATGGCTTGTTGAGCCGGAAAACAAAGCTGACGTCCGAAACCGTTTTTGTCCATTAGCTAACACCTTACTTCCGACTGTTCTAGGAAACATTATCATTAATTTCTGTCCATTAATATGACCCATCGGAGCAAGCGATCTGTCGATTGCGCAAGAAATGGGACCCAAGGTTAAGCCTTAAAATGGACGCTATAATTATAGAAAATACATAAATCCTTATCACAATCAAAGATTGACAAGCAGGATTGAAAAGACGAGGTGTTGGCTATTGTTTAGAAGACATTAATTTTTAACCGTAGGTATTAGTTATCGTCATCAAAGGATTAAAACATGTGAGCATGTATATTTGTCTCTAAAAGCTGATCAAACAGACTGAATCAAAATATTTTAAGGCAAAATGATCTTTATCTTGAACATGCTTTTTTAATGATAATGAAAAAAGTATTTTTTCTTCACAAAGGAATACACAGATGTCAAATAATTGATTACTATTTTGATTTAAAATCTACGCCTCAAAGGAAAAGATTCTTATATGTTTTTTTAGAAGTGTTACGATCTGAAACCGTTTTCCAACAATATGTTGTTTAAATTTTTATTATTATTTTTGATGTTGTCGTTTAAAATTTTATCTTTTATTCTTTTTTATTTTTTTCATAGTGATCAATTATTGAAAACCTTGTTGATGTGATAACATGTTTACTAAACATCAAAGGAAAATTTCATTTCTTTGGCAAACGGTCTATAATCAGTATAACTTTTTGTAGAACAGTCTCTAAACAGATTTCCAGATGTTTCACAAATATCTATATCGTTCGATACACATGTATAAAATCTTGATGATTCTTGTAGATCCTATTTTAAAAGATTACGTTTTATTCTGAATCAATTTGTTCAATTCTTTACTGAGAAACATTTAAAAGAAATAGCAATTTTGTTACTTCTGTCTGCAAAAATGTGAGAAAAGTGATTTCGCTTTTACAAGGCCAAATGATTGAAAATTAGGACAGTATATTTTATGAAGGTTATTTAGTATAAACAAATTTATCTAATTTTGACTTGAATATCCTTCAGATGTTAATACTCATGCTGTATTTCTATAGGCAAACAATTTTAATGTTTAATATTCATAAAGCTCATATCTTTGATGATATCTGTGTGTTTTGAACCAGGTGCGAAATACCGATACGCATAAACGCTTGTGTGATTTCATTTTTCCTCCACTTCGCTGTTCACCCAAACGTTTAAAAGCTGAAAATAAAAATGACACTAAATATTTCGTTACATGCGATAAATTTTGATTTATGAATTTCACTTTTGTCTTTTTAAGTTTTTTGAAATGCGAGTTCTGAAAACGTCTTCTTTATTTTAAGATAAAATACGACCTTTTTTAACGAAAATATAATGATATGTGGGACAAGTCTTAAACTTTGACTAAAAAGAAATAAATCTAAGGAATATAAAAGTAGGATTTCTCAACATAACTTTCCATCAGATACGAGAGATTGAATTTTTATCGCACAGTAAACAAATCGCTAGGTAGTGCAAATTGGTTTGTGATTTACGGGTCTTTTCAGTCCGATGTTCGTTCCGGGTTTTATATCATCACAAGAAATAAATGGGATATTTCACATAATCATCGCTTTGATCATAGGAAAGGAAACTCTGGAATACAGATGAAAGAAATATTCTGTAAGATAATGGGATCAATGGAAAAATCTATAACGGCTACCGATACTCTATGCAAATCTCGTTTTATCACGGGTTTGATTTGTGTGGTTCGAGATGACCGCAGCTTATTGTTTCCAAGAATTATTTCTGGTACTTAATTTATGTGAAAAATGCTGACATAAACTAATAAAAGAGATGCTTGTCTTAATACGATAAAATGTTGGTATCTTAAAGCACAAGACTGCAACATGACGCGTATGATCATTTCAAAAATGCATGAAATGTGTGCCACTGGGCATTAAGTAAACGACCACTAATCCATCAAGTATTGATCAACTCATGAAAAAGTACGTAAATCTTTGAAAACTTATGGAATGAATTGTGCTGAACGTGGACTATCGTTAATAATTGTATTTGCTATAATAACAAAAACGTTATTAATGATTAAGAATTTGTATACAACTTTCTGCAAAGATTAAATGTTTTTCTTAAAAACGCATTTGCTTGTATTTTGAAGTGAAATACACGTTCTAGAAAATTTATGGGAATCTTTCAAAATCAACCAAATGATTTTTAACATGATAATAATATCAATGATTTATGTATTGTCTTTCTAGAGATAAATTACAAATGAACAAATATTTTATAAACAGCAATCCAAATGTATATTATGTCTGTTCAGCACAGCTACATTAAATGGTTTCATAAACTAGTACCCAAGGATTTTACATTAAATCCTTAACTTGTTCAAGTGTCCAGTGTCCGGACAAAAAAGTCTCAACATTTGAGGCGATATACAATATAAGATATTTTCCTTTAATGGAAATGTAGATCTACAAAGGCAATTTTGACCTTTACTTTATCTGACTTTATACTGGAAATATATATACTGCTTTTATTGATTTCTTGAGCGGAAGTATTCAAACACTATCTGTAGCTATATATAAATATCTTATCCATAGCTTCAAGTAGCAGCGAGTATATTATGACCCTGCTTTTCAAATTATATGCAGCCTTTCATTTCTTTGTTCCATCTAGTAGTCATCCTGTACGTTGATACACTATGCAGGTTTTTTTTTATTGTGTTTTACTTTTACGACACATGGTCTTGATTTGCAAAAAGGAGGGGGGGGTAAAAATGGTTTAACCCCACTACAGCCTGTGCCTGTACGCAGCCAAGCTATCAAGAACATGTGTTGTTAGTTGTTGTTTGTCTTTGTTTGTTATAAAAATAAGGAGATGTGGCATGATTGCCAATGAGACAACTATTTACCAAAATTTAAATGAAGTGGATGTAAGCAATTATAGGCAACCGTACGGCCTCTAACGATGAGAAATACCCATACCGTATAGTCGGCTATAAACGGCCCTGACTTGGGACAGGCACATATAGAATGTGGCGGGGTTAAACTAGTTTGCTGGCGCCAAACCCTCCACCTAACCTGGAACAGTGGTCTAACAGTACAACATAAGTGTTTGTCTATTTTCTATGACGATTCTGACTTGATGGCTTATCTGTTATATTGTCCAATATTAAGGAATTTCTGTTGTTCTTTTTAAGAAGCATGCAACATCTGATTGGTTGCTCTTCCATACGTACAAACTTTATGCCGATCTCCTTTTCTATGACGGTCTAGTTACCCTGAGGGTATTCAACCATATCCGCCACACTTATTAGATTATTGATTACAACTGCTGTGTTGACTTCGTTTGCTGATTTCAACAAACGGCCAATTCCGTGCATATGCCCTTCTGAAATAGTCTGTCTCAAAGTCATTTTGTATACACTCGTCATTTGTTGACCGCAAGATTTGTGATTTGTTTTTTTTTTGTTTGACTTTTACCCTTCATTGTCTTTTGTTCATAATAGGGGTGACATAATTCACATGAACCTTCGCATGACCTTGAATACAAAAATGTTATCAACTAAAACATTTCATTTGAACATTCGTTAATGAAAAATATTATTGTCCTTGCTTTTAACAATGAAAACAAGTTACATCGTATACTGCATGAACTGTATATGGTAAATGCTGACAAAAATCTTTGAATGAAGGGATATTTGGAGTAAACAAAAACCGCCATTAACTCAACAACATTATGTTACTAAAAAGACTGACATTACCATGCGTGTAGAAAAGCTCTGAAAAACTCAAAACAGTCGACCAAGAGCACATAATTCTAGGTAGACAACTACAAAGAGACCAAGAGGACAATGTAGGATTATTTTACGGTCCTTTATATCTGGAACTTATTTTTACTGATTTCATAAAATAGGATACAAGATACTACAAACCGTAGTTATTTCAAGCATAGGTGCTTCTATAAAAGTGGTTGCCTCTAAGAATATCCCGACAAGACCTTTACAGGTTAATAGTCGACCATATCACCAAAAAGTTAAATCACAAAAATACTGAACTCTGAGGAAAATTCAAAACGGAAACTCCCTAATCAAATGGACACATACTTCTAGAAAGAAAAATACAAAGAGAATAAGAAGACATTTCAATACTATATAACGGTCCTTTATACGGATTTGATAAATTGGATATCAAAAACTTAAAACCCGTAGTTATTTAAAGCATATGTTGGTGCTTCTATAGTGGTTGGCTCTACAGAATAGCCCCGACAAGACCATTACAGTTTAATAGTTGAAGGTTATTTTATTCAATTTCACGTCTCTTATATTATCCAGGAAATAAATTATATCCCGCTAAGTAACCACTTTGGTCTCGGCAGCTGCTTATTTTTACGCTTCTCAGAACATCTTATACATCTGCAGATAACTCCAAACCCTTAGCATGGAATCAAAAGTTTTATTATGGCAAATGATACAACATATCATACAGCACTGACGCAAATAATTACTGTTATGTAATAAGGTAAATTGAATGCTTCAAGTAAAACTATATACAAGATATTATAAAATAACTTAAGTAATCTCTCATTTATGATATGATGTGATTTATTATGGTGCTTCATCAACAGATGTATCAAAATGAAGCCGATGTCGATACGTTCTCTGTTCTAGATCAAAACAGCTGTTTCAAAAGCTTACAAGCACTTAGTTTGTTCAATTATCATACTGCTCTGTGATTTTGGAACTTCAAGATAAGATCAGTTCATCTGCAAGGGCGTCAATGAAATTCAAGAAATTCCATACTCGAAAGGTTTAATTTAAAAGATTCGAATGCTGGACTGAAACATTGGGTTAAGAAGGTGAAGGCGCTGGACGCATGTAAGACTAAATGACCTCTCCCCGGGTTTCTATGTATAGTGTACACTATACTACAAAGGAAGTGGATCCAGATGAAAAATAATCCTTCTGTATGTTTTAAGAACAAACTATGTAGAAAAATATTAACAATAAAAAAGATCAATCTGGTAACGTTAACTCTGTATGAAAAAAGTAAGATCGTGCATACAGTGCAGACAGCTTATAGACCTATTCAGACACTTGTTACTGCACGTATATTTGACCTCGCAAGTATCGTATAATAAAATAAAGATAAAAAAAAAGATTCAACTGTTAATAACTTTAGTCTTTCTGCTCCCAACATTTTTTTCTGTAGGTCCTCATTTTATTTCTTTTGTTTTCAATATGTTTTTAATAATTTCCATAATGTATTGTCTATATACATTGTATATTAACTACGAAATACCAGAGATACTTAAGTTATAATGTATGATGCTTTTCGTATCATAAATTTTGTTGAAATTTATAACGACAATAATAGGTCTTAAAACAAGTTAAAATTTCAGTAATTAAAATACTCAGGTAAAACCATTTACATTTATTAAAACAGCTGTCATCTTTATTGAAAGTGTTAAATTGTTACATATAAATTACCGAAACAAGGTCAAATTTATACGAAAATAAAGCTAGGCCTATTACGTTTCTTGTCAGTTTTTACGCTCCTATAATTCACGTTAACGCTTTTACCCATTGACTCTGTGATTAAATGGACATAAAATCAGGCAATATTTTGCTGAAATAGCTTGATAAAAATGCTATAAACGAGTTTTTACAACCGTGTAGTCAATAACTCAATTTGTTTAAGGGTTATACTAATATTAACAGCAAGAGGAAATTTATGAGAGACAATAATATTTTCATTAAGGTGATTTGAGCCGTGTTGTCTCCCTTACGGCACAATATAAAGATTATTTCGATTAATATAAATTACTTATTTACAAATGCAAATTAGCATCAACATATGTAAAAAGTCACGGTTAATGTTAATAAAAATTGTACGAACCAGACACATTACTACTGTAAATGTCTTAATGTAAAATTTTATTATCCATATAGAGTGTCTCTCATTTCAGTTTTATGTTAGAGTCGCGAGACTTAGTTGTATCGAATTATAGGATAAGTCACGTTAATTTAGGCTCAAATATGATTGCTTTCTGCGACTCGGTGAGTAGAAAAAAGATATATTTTCATTTGATACATTTAAACATACGCCACTATTTTATTTGGTTTGACACTAGAATAGTTGCCGATATTTTTTTATTTCTTTTGATAACAATGGTATTTCACGTTCTGTTTTTTTATCTTTTTTTGTAACTTTGTTTTACTTCTCTGGTTATTTGTGAAATAAATAACTTTGGAACCTACCATGAACATAAATTTTCCTCTTATCATATGGTAAGAAAACCACCGTAGTGTTAATTTTTGTGCTTAAATGAAAGTATTTAAACGAAATTTGAAATATTGAATATGGATGCATCTTTTTAAGTTCGAATGAATATATCCTTTGCCTTTCAACATAGTAAGATGAGTAGCATATTTTTTTCAGCGAGGTCATTTCTATCCATAATTTATCAATATAACCTTAAGTTGTTCTAGTATAGTTTGGTGGATGATGAAACCGCTGTTTATGTCTCAAGTGCCTTCTGGCAATATTTTATTCTGACCAAGAATACACTCTGTTGTGTAATCCTGAAATCTTTACAAATGTGGATGTTAATTTGACTTTGCTAGCAATATGAAGGCGATATATCTGTGTTTTGTAATATCTCGAGTTTTTGTTTTGTTTTATTGTATCAAAGTCTCTCCGATTATCAAAATGTGTGATCGCTGCTCATATGTTATGTTCTCACTTTTGTAGAAAAATGTCAGGTTGAAACATATACAGGTTAATTTACCAATAGTACCTATCATAGCTAAATGTTATATTACATATCAAACATTGAAATGGCGTCTTTGGTAATTCCAAAGTTTACAATAACGATTGTTATAGCAACATTTGGAATTGCCGAAGACACATTTATAATATAACATTTATTGTTCATAATTCTCAATTATAGGTTTAACATCAATGAGGCATTACAAAACCACAACGACCACAACATAAATGTACTTTCTAAGTCATGTTTTGTTAAATTTAATGAGGTTAATGATTGCCTTGTTATAAATAAGTTTATAGTGCATTGCTATTTATGTGTTTAAAGATATTGCATTAATTGGCAAGGATACTCTATAAGGTTTAGGCACGAGAACACTAATTCTACCCCACCTCATTTTGTGTCAACCTAGTTAGATTATTTACTTATTACTGTATTTTATCTATATTCGACGAGTTGGTTGTTGACGGTGGTTGTTGCTGTATTTGTTACATGTACCAAGTACAAAACTTTTACAGTTCCCTATAATATATTATCTTTCTCCTACATTTTACCCTACGTCAGATTTCCCAATTTTGAAATATCTTATTGCAAAATGTAGCCGCTGGAACTTTAAACGTTTAAAAAATGAAAAAGGTGAGCAAAAATGAAAACAACGCTTTATAAAGTTCATGCGTGCGTAGAGCGTTTCTGGATTTACCACCATCGGGAAAGCTTAAAGCCGATTATTTGAGAGCTATGGATGTATAAGAGCTATATGACCAAAAAGGACATAAAATAATAAGTCAAATTTGCCTGAGGGAATTGAATCCTTAGTTGATTTTAATAACAAAAGAAGAAATGTATGGTATAAATCATGTCAGCATGGAAAATATGAATCCGAAGTGTTTGAAAAAGTATAGTTTCTCCTAATATTCCAGGTGTACACATTTTTTTCGAAATAGGTCGAAGTCGTCTGGGTTTCTTTAGTTTTTTGTTGATTTTTTTTACAACTATATACATTCCAATATCAGCAGAAAACAATTTGAGGTCCAAGGTCCCTAAACTACACAATATATATAATTTTCATACAAATACAAATGCCTCCTTTATTACATTGATTTTTAAATGATAAAACTCTGTTTTCAAACTGAATGAATAACTGCCTCAATAAATTAACCTCAAAATGATAAATGTTGAATATTTTTAATTGAAATTAAAAAATATAAATATTGTATATAAAAGCAACTACACATCTTTGGTAAATGAATCACAGAAATGAAAATGCATATTCATAGGTTGGGATAGGCATATTTGTGTCACTGTAGGGAATATTGGGCATTTCAGCTTTAGTTGTTCACCAACAAAAACATTGAAATCTACACTATATTTTATTCACTTCAGTAAAAGATTTCGATATCTTGATTCTCTCGTATGAAAAACAAAACCCCATCGAAATACAAATGTCTTCCTCGTGAAACCAATACCCCGATCAAACCACTTAATATACTGGATTCTGTGTTTTTTTATCGCTCGGTCAGCTATTTTCTTTTAGATCTTATTTTAGGAGAGCAAAACATCCAAAACAAAGTTTAAAAATTGTATACAACGATTATTGGTAGAATCAGAAATTATCCTTTTTTCATATTAAAAAAAATAACATATCTATAGCTGGTTGCCCCTTTTTCAGTGTTATCTGTTTGAGCGTTTGATGCATTTGTTTCTTATGTAATTTTATTATTGAGATAGCGCCTGATGGATTTTACAACGATTATAGTTGCGGTTAAACAAATGCATTCAAGGAAAAAAAGGGGGTATGGGGCGAATGTACATGAATCAAACAGTCTTCGTGGGAAAGAACCGATATTTTCTATTATATTTCATCCTGAGTTATCTGGTTCCTTTCGATATTTAACTATGACCGCTACATACCTGACTGAAGGAACACGCGTTTGAGACATCAATACATTGCATATGAAACTGGTGAAATATTGACATTTCTTTCATGTATTGCCTTCAAAATGATTAGTAACAATTTCAAACAAAACGAGTTACAGAAAATTCACCAAGACCTTTATGTGAAAAACAGTTTTGGAAAAAAATAACTAAGTTTGAAATGGTCAATTAAATCCAACCAAATACACCAGACACCCGTTTGTATGTCTTCTTTCATCTTGTTTCTCACCCAATTTTGTCAATATAACGGAACTATAAACAACTGTCATACAAGTGGGAGGTTCAGCTAGCTATAAAGCCAGGTTTAACCTACTATTTTCTTCGGAGTTGCCTGTACTAAGTAAGGAATATGGCAGTTGTTTTCCACCTATTCTGTTGATTCATAGCGTTTAATTTTGTCAGTTTTAATGGACTTCCACTTTTTGAATTTGCCCTGGAGTTTCGTATTTTTGTTTTACTTTTTTGTACTATTTTTTTATGTTCCACTGAGATAATATTGTTTTTCGTACACTGTAGTAAAGAAAATCAAGTTCTTTGGTGGATTACAATTTGGAGGAAGAATTCACCAATCTTATATGGAATAAAAGGATTAATCCGACATAGGTTTCTTCAAACTCATAACTAGCGATTATCTACTAATACATAAAACTTATCAAGTTTTCTACAGATGTCTAAATATATTTCAAATCACAATGTGAAGCATGTATCCTGTTGGCGCAGTGAACCAGCAACAAAATGTTTTTTACTGTAACTAGCGAATTATGGACAAATGGGTAACCAGTTTACGGTATTACAGAATAGCAATGGAAGTTCTGTTTCTTAGATATATTGAATCGTTCTTCTTGATATATTTGTGCCTGCAATTTTGGCTGTTTTTGTCGTTAATCGCTGTCAAGTTAACATATACCTTAAATGTATTATCCTGTTTGGACTTTTTTAATATAGAAAATATTACAAAATTCTTATCAAATTTAATAGTGTGTAGCAAAATCTTTATGTTTTACCAATGTTTCAATATATCTTATTTGTTTTTTAATCTCACAAACAATCACACCATATATTCTTGATCTGAAATATTTATAAACCTATCTTAATTACACAAATATTCAATTTTTATGAATACCAACAGTGTAAAATTATTCTATTTTACTGCTTTTTTTTTCTGAAACAATTGTTAAAGATACACGAAGATATGAAGTGAAAGCTTCATGGCAATCATGTTAAATCAACAAACACTTAATAATAGTAACGATCTCGGTTATACAAGAAGGGTAGAACAGTGTATGCTTGTATATTATTGCTCTTATCGATAAAGATATCCAGGAAAACAACACTTAAGAATGTGAAGAATGCACATCTTACAAAACTTATGGTGATTTTGTGCTACTAAATAGTCAATATAGTCACATAGCAAACTTTGTTCATATGTTGTACTGTTACACCACTGTCCCAGATTAGAGGGAGGGTTGGGCGCCAGCTAACATGTTTAACCTCGCCACATTCTGTATGTGCCTGACCCAAGTCAGGAACTTGTAAGTCAGTGGTTGTTTTTTGTTTTGTTTCTGTATATATAAAAATTAGAAGATATGTATAGCATACTTTTTGTTCGTTTATTGTTTTTTTAAATTGTTCTTGTGCTGTTTTATCACTGTCCCAGATTAGAGGGAGGGTTGGGCGTCAGCTAACATGTTTAACCTCGCCACATTCTGTATGTGCCTGTCCAAAGTCAGGAACTTGTAAGTCAGTGGTTGTTTTTTGTTTGTTTCTGTATATATAAAAAAATAGAAGATGTGTATAGCATACTTTTTGTTCGTTTATTGTTTTTTAAATTGTTCTTGTGCTGTTTTATCACTGTCCAAGATTAGAGGGAGGATTGGGCGCCCGTTAACATATTTAACCCTGCGACATTCTGTATGTGCCTGTCCCCAGTCAGGAACCTGTAAGTCAGTGGTTGTTGTTTTGTTTCTTTAATATAAAATGAGAAGATGTGTATAGCATACTTTTTGTTCGTTTATGTTTTTTCAAAATTGTTCTTGTGCTGTTTTATCACTGTCCAAGATTAGAGGGAGGATTGGGCGCCCGTTAACATATTTAACCCTGCGACATTCTGTATGTGCCTGTCCCAAGTCAGGAACCTGTAAGTCAGTGGTTGTTGTTTTGTTTTTTTAATATAAAAATAAGAAGATGTGTATAGCATACTTGTTGTTCGTTTATTGTTTTTTATGATTTGTTCTTGTGCTGTTTCATCACTGTCCCAGGTTAGGGGGAGGGTTGGGCAACCGCTAAACATGTTTAACCCCGCCACATTATGTATGTGCCTGTCCCAAGTCAGGGCCTATAATTCAGTGGTTGTCGTTTGTTGCTGTATATCTTATTTGTTTTTCGTTCATTATTTTGTATATAAATCAGGCCGTTTGTTTTCTCGTTTGAATTGTTTTACATTTGTCATTTCGGGGCCTTTAATAGCTGACTATGCGGTACGGGTTTACTTTTTGTTGAAAGCCGTACGGTGACCTATAATTGTTAATTTCTGTGTTAGTTGGTCTCTTGTGGAGAGTTGTCTCATTGGCAATCATACCGCATCTTCTTATTTTTATATCAAAAGTATGATTCCAGCAACTGGTTTGAGCCAATTCAAAGCAGTGGTTGTTGTCGGTTGCGGTCTGCCATATTTGTTTTCCCACCTTGTTTTTTTTCATTTTGTCATGTCGGCGCCTTTTATAGCTCGCTATACGGTATAGGTTTTGCTCATTGGTGAAGGCCTGTGACTTGTAGTTGTGTACATCATCGTCTTTTGGTCTCCGAAAGATATTTTTCTCGGTAGGTAGTTGTCTCATTGACAATCATACACCATCTCAAAATTTTTATATCGAAAAATTAAACTTCATCCTATAGAATCCTTGGTTTATAATTTTGCCTGTTAGCAAGAATTCTGTTTGAAGGAATCTTTATAAGAAATACAAGTACACCGTCAGCGAGCATATTTTACCACATATAAATGAAATAACTTAAAATCCATAATGTGAATCTGCTAAGGTCCAATGTTATAAAATTCTTTAATGCATATTCAAATGCTTTAATAAATGATTCATTTGAATTTCAAAATCTTTTTTGAAAATATATGATTGGTTATTTCTATATATGACATCGATTTGATAAATGTTTTATATTTTTATAATGACAATTTGATTGATATCTGCATTTGCAGGTTTTCATGAATAAATCACTAAAATGAAAAATAGATTTTCAGATGCATATCATTCGGATAAATTAAATAAACCAGTGCATAGTTTCTGCATTAATTTTTCATCAACAGAAATATATATACTTAATTATATACATCTTGAATTCATCCTAACAATGTTAGAACTGCATTGTCGCACTTGCAAATGTGTATAGTTTTCTCGAAGCGATTCGAACCCCCTATCTGTTTATACACCAATGACATCACAACCACCACTGTTTTGCACGTTTTGACATCTCAGTCAACTATGCTGGATAGCTTTGCCCTATACCTGGTAACCTCTATATCCCTAAAAGAGTTGTTGCAGAGGTTTGTTAATGTACAGAGTGTTTGACATTCAACCTACACAATGCATCGTGCCCATTCCTACATGGCTGCATATGTTTAGTTCCCAACAGGCTAACGAACGCTTGCGAAGGAATCAAACCCCTCATAAGGAAGAAATTGGGTCAAAATTACAACAAAGTGGCTTCATTTTTATTAAACAGTTTTGTCCGCCTAAACCTTGATCGAAGTCGTTGTTGTAGTGTTTACTAATAAATCTTTTTGGCCAATTATCTTTCGTTTTCACGTGATTTCCTCTGAAAACGTTTTCTAAGAAAAATAAAATTAATTAAAACACCTACTTACGACATGCATAGAAATGAATGGTTTGTGTTCCAAGGTCCAAAAACTAGACATAAATGTAAACAAAGATGTCTCCATTACAATATTGTTATGAATGAATGAATGTCCCAATAAATTAACCTTTACCTGATAAATGTAATGTTTTTAATTTGCAATGCAACATTCATTTTGACAAATAAGTGCGATTGCTTGTTTTTCATGAATGAATCACACAAAAGAGATATAAATATTGAAACGCTTTGCAGAAATGTGTGACACTGTTGGAAGTTTTATGTTTTTTACGTAAAAAATCCTAACAATATGTAATTGAACATTTGAATGATTCTTTTATTTACCACATAAAATGGTATCTTATTATCAACGTGCACATCAAAACTGTTTTAGTACAAACTCTCAGGCGATGTTTTATATTTTTATTCTTTAAAATACCGAGTTTCAAATCCACCAGGCAAATACCATCTTACAGATGACTCCTGATTTTTCTTAGCCACTCTTTCGTCTTTCTCTTTTAAGACACCATCAGTTATTCACGTAACAAGAGCAACATGACGGGAGCAATGTATTGCCTTAGCGTTGTAAACGATTAAAAAAAACACCAGTTGTTTTTAAGTATTTACGTTACTTGGTTAGTAACTGTTGCTTCTAACCAAACGTAATTAAAAGGCATCTCGAACGCTGAAACGCTGTATAATATCTCATCTACAATAACATATTTTGAAAAATAATATCATTTGTTTTTATTCAAGATTGATTGTCACACCTTAATCGACACTACCTTTATGTAACTTTAGTGACCGTAGTATTTTTTTTTCATATTGCTTTCTTAGTTTAGATTGAAAGTGCAATTATAGGTATTACTTATTTTCTAAACTATAATCGTAATACACTAATGTCCTGTTTACTTTACATTCGGTCATCGTAACGTGTTTACAGCAAGAATAGCAAAAGTAGAATAGAGCTACTGTTCAGCCCAACTGGCATGCAGTAATTTAATACATCCGGTAATGTTCCTATTACAATATTCACGACCTTCTACAGCTGTGGTTATACGAAAATCTGGACTATTCAATAAATCGCATGGTACTTACAAAAAACGGTTAATTTTTGGTGATGAAAGTGTATGAGGTAATATTTCATTAAATAGATATAGATCCACTTATCAAAAGCATTATTTCTAAAATGGTTGCATAATTATTTTGCACGTGTAGGATTAATGACAATGTTTAAAGCAAATGAGAAAACCACGAAGTTCACCTGCCAGGTGTTTAAAATTTATACTTGTGAATTTTTATATACTTAACTCAAGCACGTCAACCCCTCACTTATGATTAAAAGACTTATTTAGATGCTTTAATCCTTTACAGAATAATTCGTTCTCTATTAGAAATAATTAAAGATGTTGACAGTGTCCCGGCCGTCTACTAGTAAAGAAATTTTAGTCTGAAACTCTTATTTCCATCTTCACATCATCATTTAACATCATCTGAAAAGTCTAAGATTAATCATTTAGTCATGTTCAGTCTTTCAGTCATTTACCAGACTTATCCACTGTGGTAAAGTCAGTACTGTTCAGATAATACTTGATATTTTAGTCTGAAAAAAACATGACTTTTTATTAGATGCAATCGGGGTTTAACCTACATGTGAGATACTGCGAGTATCATAAGTTACTTTGTGTCAATTGTCTTTTTGTATTTATGTAGTGCTGAATAAAGGCAACAGTAATATACCGCTGTTCAATAGTCATAAATCGATTAAGCGAAAACAAATCCGGGTCTTAAACCAAAACACATCAACTACAAGAGGGAAACAACGGAACAACAGAAACACTGAACTGAAACAAAAACAAACGCCAACATATATAGAAACGGACTATCTGATAACAACTACAAAAAGTATAATTCTGATCAATAAGAAAATATTAGAAGTATCAATCTGATCAATAAGAAAATCTCTCTACGGTTGGTTTGTCATACACCCAGATTTTGGAATGTGTGCTCAAAAACATGTTTAACTCCGCCGCATTATTTATATGTGCCTTTCAAAAGCCAAGAGTCTGTTGTCATGTGAAAGATGTTGTTTGCCGTCTTCTAGTTGTTTATTTGTTTAAAGTAATTCTCTTAAATCAGGTTGTTACTTTTGTCTTTTGAATTATATTGGGATTCTTTGGCCTTTCTCAGTCTACTTTACATAATGAATTTTGTTCATTATTAAAGGCCGTATACGGTGACCTGAAGCTGTTTAAATCTTAACTCTTAGTAGTTGGTGAATAGGTGGCAATCATCTCCTTATTTCTATATGTTTCTTACAGCTTAAATATATGTTTTCATTTACTTTAAGTTTGATAATCGGTTTGCTGCAAAAACTTATGTTACCTAAGGCTTTGTGCAATGCTTTAAATAGAATGGTAAAAAATAAGATACAAGACCAATAATGGTACATCTCGTGAATAGGCAGGGCCGTCTATATAACATTCTCAAAACGCATTATCAAATAGCAGAGGACAAATTCCTCTTGTTTTGTTTCATTAACGGATCCAATTTCAGTAGGTTCATTTATTCTATAGTGGTATTTTTCATATAGATATCCATAAATTATTTCTTATACATTGTGATAACTTGATATGTTTTTCTCACAAAGTTCATATTACACAAGTTTGGTTTTTACCTATAAATGTGGTCTTTTCGGTTGTGATCAGAATCTCAATATTTAAATATATATGTACAACCAAGTCTAAATTGAAAACAACGTTCAAACCTATGATTGCGTTGGATAAACACCGCATTTTTTATACATTTGCATGCAAAACAAATTTCTTGGTAGAGGGGTCTAAATACAGCACAAACAACATTTTCCAAAAGACCAAAAAAGCAAAAAAGTATATTTTAACAAAACGCATTTGACTAGCAGGTCGAACAACGGATGTTCTTAAACACTGCTGACTGCCATGGCGATTGCCAAGTAAACGGAGCACAAGATGTAACAAAATGGATCTTAATTATTAATTAAATACCAAACAGAAAACAATAAACTGGCGGAAAAGATGGTATACCGCAAACCTGGGGTGCAAAAATTGGTACACCATATCTGGATTTCGACAATTAATGTATCTTTAGTGATGTTAGGAATCGAAACGTAATATATATGTATCTACACTTGAAGCTGCGATACTGAAAGATTTACTGTTGAAAATGATTCTGCTTATAAATCAATAGAACTAATAATCAAAATATCATTTTAATCCAGTCAGCACAGAAATACAATGAATAAGCTTGCTGAGCAAATGTTACCATTGCGACTACCATTCCACTTCTATTGGAACTGACTCAGTGGTAGAAATATAAACATATAATACTAAATTCAGTGGACATTGCACCGTAAATGGTGAATAATACTTGTTTTGTCGTTTGAAAGACTTTGGACATTTCAATTAAGAATTCAAAGATTGCCCGATAAAGGGGAAAGAAACAAAAATTAAATCCAGAATTGGCCTTTGTCTTTTCTTATCACTATGACTTACGATCATGATGCAACGTTAATTAAAGGATACAGTTACATAGGCGTCAAAGCTGTTAGCTTTATACATCTTTTTCGAATCAACAAATGTTACCACAAAGTCCTCAAATACGCTTCATCGAGTATTTAATTGGTGAACATAATTTATCGCACGGAACTTGAGGTGAAGGACTGTATGTTCTAATAGATATGTACTATAAGAATCCACTAACAATAACAAAAACTGCGGATATAGACACGACGTCTTGTACACACTGACGTCGTATTATGTTTGCGTAAACTGTGAAAATTATTTATGTTGTTGGTTTTTTATTCGCCGCCAAATGTACTGGAAACAGATTACATGAAATTTAACAACAGAAGATTTTTCCTCTTTTGATATTAGAAACTTTAATTTCCCAATGTATCATGCCTGTCGACAAAACAGTAGGTGTAAAAACCTAGGTCTTTATTCTCCGGGAGTCTAATTGAGCGGAAACCACGGCGATAGCAATGATATCTAAAATCGTTTTTCCATAATGTTGCACTGAGACATCCTCGAGGTTTAACTGTTTGTTTTCTGTGTTATATTATACGTTAAACGCTTAAAACATATACCATACAAAACATTTGTACTACCATCAGAAATAGTAGACGGAATTATTGGAAATTGAACGAAGAAAGTAGAATGTGTCAAAGACTGAAAGTCATTTAGAAACATAAAAACAAAATATGTATGAAAATAATGATTATGAATCAATAACTTCGACTAAAAAAGGGTCTTATAAATGGTACTTGACAAGAATATACCCAAAAAAATCTATACTATATATTCAAATTTTATATTAAGGCAATAATAGTTTGAAGAACAGATACCATATGTATATGATAATTGTAAAAATTGATGCTTTAATTACAAGGGCATGCGCGTTTTGCTCAACTACAAATATATAATTCCAAAACATTGCAACAGTTTTGTGATATCGCATAGTGTCTTTTAAGCTAATTTATTTGTTTTGCTAATAAGCTTCATCTTAGCACTAAAAATTAGAGATTGAAGTTGATGTTTAAAGAGAAGAAAATCAAGATCAACGTACACATCTTCTGTCCTTCTCTGAATTTTTGGCCTGTTATTTATTTAACATAGAAATTAATATTTAATGAGGTCAATGAGGAATGACCCTCTTTACAAATTACTTGCAGGACGAGCAAAAACTAGATATCATTGAGATGGGAGCCATCTCTGTGGGCCCCGCTGTGAATAATGTGTGGTAAAAAAATTGTATCTTTATCATTGGACATGGGGTTGTGAACTGAAACCGAAGTTTATGACCTTGACATTTGACCTAGGAAGTTGTACATAAATTATGACACACCCTCTGGTGTTGGTTTATATACATGTCAAGTATAAACTTTGAAATCATAACGGTTCTCAAGATATAGAGCGGACACGATCTTTACCATAGGACATGAGGTTGTCAACTAAAACCAAAGTGTTTGACCTTGACCTTTGACCTAGGACGTTGTACATACATTATGACACACCCTCTGGTGTGGTGTTGGTTTATATACATGTCAAGTATAAACTTTGAAATCATAACGGTTCTGAAGATATATTGCGGACACGATATTTACCATAGGACATGAGGTTGTCAACTAAAACCAAAGTTTTTGACCTTGACCTTTGACCTAGGAAGTTGTACATACATTATGACACACCATCTGGTGTTGGTTAATATACATGTCAAGTATAAACTTTGAAATTATAACTGTTCTCTAGATATAGAGCGGACACAATTTGTTACGGACGGACGGACAGACGGACGGACGGACGGACGGACAGACTGATCACTTTAGGATATCCGCCATTCGGCGGGGCCCTAATAATTGGTTTGTACAAATACATTATAATTAATTAAAAATAAAAAAAAACAAAAAAGTTTCCATGAGTATCTTTTAATTTTTTTAACTATTCTTTTTTTCAATTTTGTCGTTTTGTTTGTCGTACTTATTTGGTTGCATTTTGCTTTTGGAAAAAATTCACATCTTGTTTGCCATTCAGAGCTTATGATGTAGACGTATGTGCTAGCTGATGACTTTATGCTAGACTCTAGATTTTACGTGTGGTTTTGTTGTTTGGCTGTTTCCAAAAAAACACCCTATATCATTTCATTAAATGTTATTCAACCTAGTTGCTGTCAGATTGTCCTGTTCTTGGCATTGTTAAATTTGTCTAAGTTTGCTGCAAGTGCCTTTGACTGTTAATTTTTCTTTGCAGATTGATTTTTGGTGGTCGACTGCCTCGGGCGTAATTACATATATCCTTACTTGAAATTAGTCATTGACATCTTTCATTCCTTGCCTTACAAGCCTCTTAAGAAATTTTGACCTTTTGGCTATAACTCTACAAGAAAAAAAAGCAACCATATCAATAATAGAAAAACAATTACCCATATCATGATCACCCATTTATCTTGGTAGAATGACGTTATACATATAATATGATAAATGATCCACTAAATTACTTATCAAACAATTACCATCTTTTAAGCCCTTTGATACCGTAACTAAATCAAATTGCGATTGATAGATATTTTTCTGTTGATTAAATTGTTCAATATTTTTAACAATGTGGACAAATCCTTTACAAAACTTTCTAGATAATAAACGTAACATGTGGATAACAAATATATTTAAAAGTGCAAATACTTAAAACAAAATGTTTGTTTATTGGAAATGGATATTGCATTATAATGTTAATTCAGTTATGTTTTGAAGACTGGTGAGGCAGAAACCTCTTCACTGTGTGAACTATATACAGGGTTGTGCTTCCATGCAATATGTAAAAGGGGTCAAATATCCCAAAAAGGGGGAGGTTGAAATACTTATGGTTTGTTATTTCAAAGCTCATATATATACAACTGACAATGACACTAGCATTTAATATGTTCTGTGAGAATCTACTTGAATGCTAGTGAGAAAGGGGGATATTTTCTTGAACTAATAATAAGTTGAACTAAGGAAAACCTACAGTTTCTTATGAAATAATTGAGGAAGAGACAAAATTCGTCATGTGTGAACACAAAATGGTGCACATCTTTAATGTATACATATACATTCTAATGGGTTAAAAAAGACAATGATGTATGAATCTTAAGATGAACACGATTTCAATATCTTAACTCAATGAGGACAAATTTGCATAACCATTCAACGATATGATATTTCTATCGTCACGTTTCCATACTTTCTGGAGCACCTGGTTGCATTTCGGTTTTCACTGGGGTTCGGTTTTCACAATATTTAGTTTTCTGTGTGGTGTTTTGTGGACTGTTGTTTATCTTTGTCAGTCTTCTTTTTGTAAGTATTGTCTGTTTTTCTTCGACTTATGGTTTTGATTTAACTCTTGATACCTCTCCCGTTTCTTGGTATCTTAACTTTTGAAAATAACAGAGATAAGTCTTAGTTTCTCAGTTGAAAAAATTAATAATTTTATTATCAATTAGTAAAGCAAAAGATGTTTTTGTTATTAACTTTTATAAAATATTTTAAGGTTAAATTAACATACGATTTTGTTCATTCTGTCTATTCGTCATGTTTTCCATTTAGTTAATGATTATGAGGGTTTATCATTCTGAAACAAACAATACTTCCCGTTTCCCTAAAGTGATCGATACCCTCTCTTGCATACTCTATTTTTCTCATTATCTCTTTCATCTCTCCCTATTTTATTTTTTGTTTCTGTTATATATTTTTGCGCTTGTTGTTTGTGCACACAAGTGTGTCGTTTCGTCAATAATAACTTACCTATAACTCAAATTATTTTTATTTTACAAACTTTGTGAATTAATCATATTTATTTACTATATACCAGCTTTCACGAATTTTCTTCTAGATAATAATATAAGATACAAAAAGGCACTATCTAAATTTATAACGCTAGAAGAAAGCTAGGTGGACATCACCGTTGGAAAAAAGCAAAAAATAAAGAAACAAAACAAAAGTTTGCTTATTGTTGTCTCCTTTTTATAAATGTGGATGAACTTAGATGATCCGGGTGTATAATCTGTTCCTGTTTGGTATCCGTAGTAGAGGTTATTATATAAATAACACATAGCTGAGAGGGTGATAGAGCAGATTGTTACCCCGAGAAAACATTGTCAACTGAAGCGAAGCCAAGGATGACAATGTCTTTTCGAGGGGTAACAATCTGCTCTATCACCCTCTCAGATATGTGTTATTTAATTTATTATACTGAATGTTCTGTTATTACTGTCTATTAAATTTCAAATTCAAAGTAATAAACTATGACGTCTTGTACATAACAGCCATCCGTATTTAATAAAGCGCACACTTGATCAAGCGTCTCCGTGAAGGGTAATAGAGTATTTACCATAGGATAGAGTAAATTATCTCCCTCGTATCAACTAATCAAAATCTGGCATTTTGACATGAAGTATAATAAATTAAATAATCAAAAATTAAGGTTATGTCTTACAATTCTTTTACAAAAACATGCTAAATATTGAAAATAAACAACAGGTCAAGAAAAGTTTAAATAGACTAATAATAGGAATAGAATCATTTCGTTGTGATCAAAAGTGCATATGAACTATTGCACAAAACATGCAATATTCTAGTTGATATTCGTCAAATCATAACTTCATCATTTAACAATTTGAGTGAAATTATATGATAATGCAAGCAATTCATTTGCAGTTTCCGTGTAACATGTTACCAACTACGGACTGAATCACCTTCAATGATAAATACATTTGGCTACAAAATTCTTTGATAATCATTGATTTTGTATGCATTAGTGTCCTCAGTGGCATCTATACCTCTGTATTCACCAGGAAAGCGCTTTATGTCACAGCTTGATGCGGGATTTGGAAGTTTTTTGCCGTTGTTTCTAAATAAACACCATGTAACACTAGCATACAGATTACCAAAACAATGATTTCAACTGGACATTAAGTCTCAATTGTACTTAAATAACAGGACAAAGCCCTCTTTGATGTTTTTTTAGTGCAGCGATAAACGGATGTGAATTTTTGTGTTGAACGAATTTTCCTTTTTCATAGTATAATTATTAAAATCAACGTTACCGGATTATAGAATATAAAAATAAAAGACGAATAAAAGAACTCATATACATTTTCAAATTATTCAGAAGCAAACCATCGAAATAGTTTAAACAACAGTGCATCTGGAAAAGCATTTAAATCCTGTTCTTTAGAAAATATTTAAAATGGAATTTCTACTTTTGCATTGGTAAAAATCGTACATTGCACACAAGTTATCAAGTTTATACAGAAAGTACATAGCCAGAAATAAGAAGTGTTTTTCTCTTCAGCATTTTTGTCGTGCCGTAAAACTGCTTAAATATATATATATATAGGATTTTAAACGCTAAATTTCAGAAAAAGACCTTGCGGTCAATTTGACTTGAAAATGGTAGTACATTTAGCCATGAACAAAATGAAATCCGGTCGGTAAATGAGAGACCTGAAACATTAAGTATAAAATATAGTGGACTTTTTTAATACCTCGGTTTCTCCTCTCTATTTTAAAGAAAATATAAAAAAATAAAAAAGAAGGGGATAGTGGCCAAAATAGTGTTAACGGCTTATGTATCTGTTTTCGTGTTATTATACGAAATAGCCAATCAGCTGTTGTGTTATGCTTAATTACTGTCTAAATTTCATGAACGGATTTAAACAGGGATCATAATTGGTGCAGGACATGATGACTCTTCCGGATCATCTGAAGTCATCCCCCTTTTTTTCTCCAATTATGGTATTTTATTGCAAACTTGGTATCTTTTTTCTTTTTTATCAGTTTTGCTGTTGACTTTTTCTACACTATCTTGTAAAGCATAGTTCTAGTAATGAGATCTGTATACTAGTATATATGTTTTACAGGCATAACGTGAGTCTAAAATCGCTGAATAACATTGTTCAGATAGTTTTGAACATACATACATTGTATGTCTCATCTTGATATTCGTTTTTTTAATACCATCCTGTCATCCTTGCGGTATATGACAAATAAAACATCTTCTTTTAAGCTAAAATAATCGGTTTTATATTTGAAACCCAACGTGAGTTCTAAATATTAAAACGGTCCTTGGTCCAGTAATATAATTTGATATGCACTGGTGTCCGCATGTCAACAGCTTATTTAACTAAAATTGAGATGTCACATTCTTATAAACCGAATTAAATTTCAAGTTTAAAACGTAACGTTTTGTTCGATATTGAAGAATAAATGTCAAATTACGTTTTTAATTCAAAATATAAAATATTTTAGTAGACTTCCGTTATCTCCATGGTAATCAGTTATTTCAAGTGGTTAAGTTGAAAAAGTCAAAACTGTTAAAAAGCATGACAAATTCTTAATTTGTTTGCATATATTTTGTTGACTAATATAATTCCAAAAGGTTGAGTGACCGGTATAATACGTTTGCTGACATTTGAGTTAACATCTCTAGATTTTATATAGAAAATGTCTTTTCACATTTTTTTTTCACAACAAAACCACTGTGTTAAATTCGGTACTTTGCAGTCAATTAAGATACATATTCAATATATTTCACTGATTTTCATTAGCTGTCATTTACAAATAAAAACAATGAATACTTACTTGTCTATAAAAACAAACGAACAGTATACTGAATTGACTGCAAGCGAAGATCTGAACAGTGAGTACTGAATATATGAACATAACTCTTATAGAAGATTTAACACAAGTCAGATTTTGTAGGTATAAAAATTACCGTTTAAGACTAAAATATATTAACTATTGTTTTTATCTATATGTTTGGTTAGTCATTTGTCTACTGTCTGGTGAACAAAACAGATCAAAGCGGTTTTAGAATGCATTTTATATGACTACAAATAAAAACAAAATGTTAAAAAAAACAAGTGTTGTGTTATTTCTGATTGTAAGTCAATATTTTAATTAGATTTTATTTATTGTTTTTGCCAAGTAAGAAGTTAACGCGCAGTTCGATTGTGTTGTATGGTACTTTACGTTTATTAAGAGTCGTTTCTTCTCCGGACTTATCTGTTCCCTTCACTGTTTATGGTTTTGACAAGAAATGTATGCATTTGGACAACATACAATGGTGTAATAAGTTTAGACCTCATAAAAAGATAATTTGTCGGGTTTTCCGAATTTTTAATTATATAAGAAACAGTTCGAGGAGACCGAAGTGGTTTTAATAAAAGGGTGGTCAAAATCATGAAAGAGGCAAATGAAGTGCAATTACACAAATACACATACAAACAAACACATAAAAAGACGTATATAAACAGCACACACTTACAACTTAAGCTTAATGAAATAGCAATCATTCTGAAGAAAGTAAAGTCCACAGAAAACCAAAAATGCAGATAACTTTTGCAATTAAATATTTTCCAATAAAAAAAACCAAGAGTATTAACAGGTGATTCTTACTGATCCATATATCCTTTTCTGTTAAAATTACTTTAAAACCAGCCTATAAGTCATAAATGTTTCTCGTTTCTCGTTTTTTTATAAAGATTAGACCGTTGGTTTTCTTGTTTGAATGGCTTTACCGTGACTAGTCATTTTATAGACCCTTTATAGCTTGCCTAGGCTCCGTGTTGAATGCCATACTTTGACCTATAATGGTTTACTTTTACAAATTGTGACTTGGATGTAGAGTTGTCTCATTGGCACTCATACCACATCTTCCTATATCTATGTACTAATCTGATATTTTCAACGTCATTTTTAAACAGATATACCATCGGGAAAATATCTATGTTTATCAAGTTGTTTGAAACATTGGCATATTTTAAATATGAAAACTGAACAAATGCGATTTTTTTCCTTTATTATGTTACTTTAGGCTTATGGATCTTCAAACCAGATACTGTTAGATTTTTTTTCATTTAGTTTCGAGCGTCACTGAAGATAATTGTTTTTTTTTTCAAAATAAGCAAAGGGTGAGTCAAATTAATTAACAGTTACTGTACACTGAAGTTTGCATTGCAATATTCCTGGTATTCATGTGGTGTCAGTTTGACCCTAGCTACTTTTTGGACCAAAAAGGTTACTTATAAAAACCAGCCTCCACCCACTATAAAAATATAATCATATTAACCCTATGACTAACAATTGGTCACGTTGCCATGACAACAAGGTGACTATACAATAAACGTCTTTCCGATTAAGTTATGCATGTGCTTAAAATATTACAAACTTTAAACACGTTTATGCGTTATTATAAAAACATTATTTTTTATTGACAGTTGACGAGAAAAGTACAAGATTAGAACTTGCACTGGATGACGGAGCTCCTAACAAGGACTTCTGATCGTAAAACGGAAATATATCTGTAATAAATATCGAACGTACCGAACTGGCCTCCAAATTCGACATTTTGTTGTCTCGATGAAAATAAGACAGCGTTTGTACAGAAGATTACTACAAGTGAAATTGATTAGTAACAAGAGAAATCCTTGTTCTTCGTTTGAAAATGATTTTTGTTCCGTTGTCACCTGGCGCTGTCATTGTTTTTGATGTTTGAGTGCAGAATAAGAAAACTTTGATGAATAGCCAAAATAAAAGAACATTCTATAACTTTTATCAAGGTAAAACATACTCTTTATTCTTATTTTATTTTCGTTAATTATTCGTCGAGAAAATGGTGACGTTGCTATATTTGATACTTTATGTTAATTTCAATGTAAAGTCCTTAAACCATAACTGAATTTATGTAAAGTAAGCATTACGTTTTTTGTCAATCATTCCATTTTTTTATTTCAATAATTTATAAAAATTCTAATGATGAAATTTAATTACGTGTATATTTACATCTGGGACACTTTATTTACATGTTTTTCTTCATTATCTTCAATATACAATTTTATCAAAATGAAACAAGTATTTATTTTATTAACTAATTCATTAAAGAAATGCACTATTTATACTTCGAGCGGTTGAAGGCATATGAACAATGCAAATATATACAGAATACAAAAAATCATAAAATATTAAAACATTATATACCAGTTGTAAAAGAAAATGATAACAGTTATGCAGGTGTGGTGTCCTCCCTCCTCCGTGCAAACGAATTTTGATGCTAAAAAAGAAATTATTATAAAATAGATGACCAGAGCCTTGTTTAAACAAAATTAAATGTACTTTCGGTCGTGATTTAAATAGTCAGTGCTTCGGTGTTGGTATTTTCCGAATCATAGATGATATCGTAAATACAAGGTTTTAAAGTCTGAAACTACCTTAGTCAAATTTGATCTTTAAAGTGTTGGCTTGCTGTTTACGTCAATGTTTGTCTTGGTGTCCATAAAAGTTTTATGTATTTAGCTTCCCCATAATTGTGTGTCAATCGCATTTAGTGAAAGTTATTCCATAAACGTGTGTCTAAAATGGGTATAATCCTATGTCAACATTTAAATGTAACATGGATAGTGATTTTATCAATATTTTTTTTAAATATTAATTTGTAAAATACTACGAAATTGATTCGAAAATACTTTATAAGCGACAGTGTTCTTCAAAATATAATCATTTTAATACGTTTTCATTTGATGTTTATCACCTTTAATTGGTTGAAAAAGATTTATTTAAAAAAAATTATCATTTGTTTACTTCTATTCAATACTTTTTATGTTAAGTACATGACAAAACGGACACAGCTTTGAATAGAATGCCTGGTATATGGCGGAACGAGATAATTCCTAACTCTAGATTTTGTCTCTTGCACTTAGAAAACTGAAGGTAGTGCAACAAGAACCCTCCCAAACACTGGGGGAAAGGTCAATGTTGTAAAAATTCTATAAAAGATGAGAATGAACGTTGTTGACATTGAGACAATAAATTAAAATTGTCCGTAAGTGTGTATATACATACTAGTAATCATAATTACGGTTAAATCATTAATTACATTTTGTGTATCTTAAAAGAGAAGCGAAAGATACCAAAGGGACATTCAAACTCTAAAGTCGAAAATAAACTGACAACGCCATGGCTAAAAAAGAAAATACAAACAGAGTACGTAGTGCATTTGGATAAAACAAGTCAGTGAAACAGCAACCCATGAAAACACGTTATTATACTAATTACATTACACATCTGTATATTCATACTAGGAGATATGTCAAAAGCTCTTTCCTGATATAGTTCCGTCTCAAAGCCGCATTTTGGCTTAATAGTTGTAAATTCTTTTTTCTGGGAGGGAGCACTTGCTGTACAATGCAGAGCAAATCTAAGGGCAGGTCGAATTAAGGTGGTATGGGAGTATAAATTGAAAATGATAGAATGTGTTCATACTTTGCCAAAACGTAGTATATAATTGTGATATGTTCAAAAATATAATAAAAATGATAGGTCACCGAGCATTTTCTCAAGCTACAGGTTATGACAAAATGACACATTGTGTATGGATTATACAGGAAAAACATCATTATGTGATTAGAAGCTAAACTAAATGATAGAATTGTAAAATAAAATACGAGAAGATAGCTTTTCGAAATTGCTTTGGGAATATTAAAAGAAAAGATAGGGTCACAGTACGATTTTCCGGCTAAAATATAAAATAGCAAAATTTGATGTAGATTCCTTCAAAAAATGCACTATTTCAGAGTTACCTCCCCTTAAAAAAAAATTTAAAATCATTAAAAATCAAGCAAAATTAATGTACGCTTGTAAAAATATTTAATATTTATAAGTTAAAATCTTATAAATTTATTCTTTTAAATGAAAATTCACATTAGTTATCTGCATTTCTCATCAAATTTTGCTAATTTGATTGAAAATCTGGACCTTAGGTTCTCTGTTATTTACAATCCAAGATGGCGAAAGACATCCATACTACCTTAAATAAGGAAATATTATTATGATTGTTATCATTTGCAATACTGTTGGTTTAAATTAAAATTTAGCATACTATGTGAATTTTCGTACTATAAAATGAAAGATATATTTCATTTTATCTATATAAGTTACGCTTATATTTGGATTTGTCGATATTTATACCGATGACATGTTCTGTTTTATTAAATATGATAAATTCCATATTATTTGACAAATAAGTTTACCAATGATTTATTTATATCATATTATTTCAATCAAATTGTTTTTTTCTCTCTTTTTTCATTTAATTGAAAGTATGTGTTTTTTTAAACTCGATAAAGATTGTGGTGAAATACATGTTGTAGTATGGTAAACTCTGACAATGTAATACTATGTTCATAAACAATGGCATAATTCTATTTAGCAAATGATTATCTCCATTCAAAAGATCAACTTGCAGCGAATGTTACGATAACTTTCATTTGTTACTGTAACTTACTTTATAATTGAAAGCATTGGTTAATGGCATGTTTGCAATGTCATGGTTTCTGATTGTAAAACATTGGAAATAAAATAAAAAGTTAATTTAGAAGAAGACTAGCATAACAAAATTGAAATAAACAAGAAATAGGTTTAAACAACATAATGTTAATTTAAGAATGGACAATCAAAGACACGCAAACATAACTTTTGAATAACACTCAACTGTCTAACATCGGCTAGTGCTATCTTCCTTGACGTAAGCAGACAAACAATGGCACCGTTCCAAGTAAGCCCCATAAATATTGTTATCGAGTCTTGATCATAATTTTCAAACGTATATTCTATTTTTATAATGATAATGTTCTACATCAAAAAGAAAAGTGATCATGTAAATCTGTGAACATTTAGCAACAATCTGTACGAACTGAACTACCAAATGAGTTTTTGCGTATGTATATGATTTCGAATGCATAAATATCAACAAACAAAGTTGTTGAACGAGAATGAAACACACAAAACAAAACTATTCCGTGGAAAAATTACTTTATTTATTCAAACTCATCTATAGTGACAATAAATACATTTAACGTTCCCACATTCACAAATAGAACCAATTAAAACATTCAATTATATATTTCATTTAGTTTTTATCAGTGGTAATTTATCTACCTTCTACACGTCGAAATTAAAGCGTTCCATTTAAATTGGACTACAATTAAATAACGAATATGAATTCAGACGTGTCGATTGTCTAACAATGTTTCAAAGGTTCGTGAGTCCAAATGTCCTTGTAAACACATACTGGCAATCGCTCCTCGGTGGACATTTCCGAATGCATTTATTTTCTAAATCATTGCGTACATGATCAAAACCCATGCCTGCATGATAATTAGAATGAGCTTAGTATCTTTTACTTCGTTAAAAATAAAGATTTGCAGGTTGCTCACAATGTTTCGATGGGGTCGAATATAAGTAAATGATAAACTAAAATATTACCGAACTTTCATCACATGAATTTATACTAAATATTCAGCAACAACTATATATCGATATTTGGACATACATAAATAATGATAGCGATAAAAATTGACTATAACAACTTGTTCTTTTTTAATTGATGAATTTATTTGTTTCATTAACAAAATGATTTATGATATTGTTACTAAGGATATTCATAACGCTTAGTGATTTAAGGGTATCGTTATCGAAAATCTTTGTTTATTCCTTTTATTAAAACAATTCACCATGCTAGACATTATTTTCAGTATCCTGGTTTATTATGACATGTAGAACGAAATACATATATGAAAAGTTTTTTTTCTTTTATCTGCACTAAATTTAAATACTTCCTTATCGAAAAAATACAACTTAGGTTGCAAGTCCCTTATGTCAAATTGACCGCAGGCGATTTTTAAAAACTTTTCTGTTAAGCATCTGCGGTCTTATATTCTCACATATATTTTAAACTTTTGGCTTTTCAAACAAAATTGTGTCACAATCGTACCAGATGGCTGCTATCACATTGCGTTAGTCCGGAAATCTTATCGTAGGCGATTGTTAAGCTCTAGTGTATTACTTTTTTTTCCTTTACTGAATTTCTTTCTTCTGTAAGAACTACTGTTCAACAAGATATATTTGAGGATCGGCCATATTAAATTGCAGTCTTTACATCATCTTCAATACAGTACTCTAATTACATGACACGTGGTTTTATGCTATCTTAAAGATGAATGTTCTTGTCGGTTTGTTACTACTTCCGTATTTCTTCTTTCAATCAAGTGTTTTCACGTGTTATACTTTATATAATGCAATATCGCGTTACATGTATAATTTTATGGGTGTAAATGTATTAAACTATAACTATAATTTCATTTTAGCACTCGAATCTATCATCTTTTGTTTATCTGTTATCATGCAAAAACACATGTAAGCTGCACTAGAATTGTATCGATACTGTTTAAACGATTTATGATGATCATGATTTGCCTTGGAGGAAAGTTATACGATTTATCTAAGAATTCAATACACAAATTCTGTATATTTAAAAAAAAAAATTGGATTGAAAAAACACATATTTTATTAGAATTGCAATGTGACAATCTGGTCGTCTACTTTTACAAAGATTTGGATGTTTCGGGTTAATTGTAGAGTAAGATATTTGTACGTAATAATATGAACATTCAACACAAAGGTTCGTATTCTCTGACTTTCCAAACTGTTACTATGAGTGACGGGTGGTCAATATGATCCCCAAAATGATTTTTTTTTGGGTTTTTTTTTCAACCGCCAGAGCCGGTATCAATTTAAGAGACTGTTAGACACCGGAGTTATCATTTACCAGCAACCAGTACTTTGGCACTATAAGGCCAGATTTATGAGATCTCAGTTGATTTTGTTTTTGTGTTTGCAAAAACTAAAGGTTCCGACTTCTGTAGGCAAACATGATTTAAACGATTTACAATTTTCTTTTCTTTTTTTTCCTAGTCCCAATTGATTATTTACATTTGCATGCATGTATTTATACATTATCGAACTTTTCGACCAAAATAATTCCTGATGACGATATACCCCAAAAAGGAGCTTAATTAATTTTGTACTCATAATATAATAAATCAAACTCCGAAACAGCGGTGATGTTGCTTTGCTAAACATTCACAAGACAACATAGCGTAGCAAAGACGACAGTACCACTGTTTCGGAGTTTGATAATAAATGCGACCAATAATTAAGCCTTCAGATTTATATTTGTTCGCTTTTGTTTGGCTATTCCCCACTTCTTTTTAGAACATTTCTGAACAAACAATGCACATTAAATTGAAAAAGGAGAAATAATTCAAAATTCGATTTTGATTAATTGATTGTTGGTTGCTTAACGTCAAGTAGCAAATATTTCATGCATGTTCAGGACGAAAAACAATTGAGGTTTTAATCTACTGGAGGTTGGTAAATGCTTAGTGTACACGTGACCAATTAAGTTAAAATATAAGAAGATATATGAAATGGTTTGATAGGGTCAAATAAATGACCAGTCGAATGGTACTAACACAATCATCAAAAGAAAAATGACGAAAGTAAACCAGAAACGGGCAACTCTCACTTAAAATCGCAATTACCTCAGAGTGGAAAATTAATTTAAATTTTAGATTGTCTGGAATACAAATCTAGTGCCGCGTGTGTCTTTTCTTGTGGACTTTTATTCCTTTTGAGATAATTGGAAAAAAATTCTACCGTTGATAACTATAAGGTCTAAATATCACTTAAATATTCAACATAAGTTGTTCTTGGTTGTGCTCCTTTTCTATTTGTGTTGGGTTTTTATCCGTCTTTGGGTACATAAACGTTGGTTCACAGCATTCATGTTGCCTGAGGATTAAATCATTAATTTGATCATACACACCAAACCTACATGCTTTTCTATGGTTGAAGCAAAGTTTTTTGTAGTATTATTGAGTAAGGTATCTCATCTATCGTCATGAACATGCATGAAATATTTTCCACTGGATGTTAAGCAAAAAACAATCAATCAATTAATTCAATTTAAATTGAATTAGAGGATTTAACAGTATCAAATATATACATGTATTATAAATCAAAATAACATCATTATGTTTTAAAAAGTAAAGTAACAAAAATTCCGAACTCCAAGGAAAATTCAAATCGGAAAGTCCCTTATCAATATATTTAACTGAAGATTCTTGTATAAATCTGTTTTCAAATATTATCTTATCGATTAAAAAAAATACAACTGTATATCGTCCGGTCATCAAGTGTGGATATGGTAAATATTTATATTTTAGTAATGATTGATGGTATTTGTCCCGGTCAGTCCTGTGAAATGGTATCTGTTAAAAAACACCTTTTGATAATATTTAAACACGTCATTTAACTTTTGACAGTCGGACAAGTTAAGGTGTCAAACGATCACGTATAATTCATTTTTCATAATATATAGCAAAATGGGTTTTTAATTGACAAAATTATTTGAAATAAGTCAAAATTGATCCAGTCTGTTAAAAGACTATAGTAATACGGACTTCTATCGTATACATGCATGTCGCTAGAAGCTTAAGGTCTGTGTTCCAAGATTTTTATCAATATCTTATAAATGGACTTATAAATTGTTAATTCATCAAGATGTCGCATCGTCTGATGACCTTTACGTATGCAAGTTTTTAAGGTTACTTAGTACATAAATTATCGTAAAAAGTATTAATATTAAACGATCTTTAAACAGAATGTTATATGCAAGTCATTTTGCAGAATGTTAGATTTTTGCTATTATACATGTCAGTTTGCTTTTATCCCCGACAGTGTGCTATAATACATGACAGTTTGCTATAATGCACGACCTCTTGTTTCATAATTTGATTAAAATCAGTCTTCAAGATTGATACCGATTGTTTCAAGTTGAATTTCCAACTTTAAATCATAACACATACACACTAATTCAGACAGACAGACACACACACACACACACACACACGAGAGAGAGAGAGAGAGAGAGAGAGAGAGAGAGAGAGAGATTAGCAATTTTTTAATCTAATCACTGGATCATTACTCCCTTAGACACATAAAACACTTTTAGTGAGCATAATCGAATGATTTATTATTATTATTATTATTATCATTATAAGCTTCAGATTTATTTTTCAAAGTTTTAGTTATCTGTATGTCTTGTTTTTTTAATTCATTTTCTATTGCTTTTTTATTGTTTTTCCTTTTTGTGTTAGTGTATTTTGGTGTTGTTTATGGATGTCTCTGTATGGATGTTTCCTTACATAATATTTGTGTATTTTATTATAAGATAGAATGGAAACCGTTTCGGTTAAATCTGTTTAAATATGTATTTTCCGATAGTGAATAAGTGTAAAAGGTGCTTAATTATAATAGTGTCCTCCAAGAAATTTACGATGACCAGAAATATCGCCAAATCCGAAATTTACAAAAACATCTCTTGTTTGATAGCAATATGTTTACCCACTCAAATGTACATTTTAAACAAAACATATTTATTACAAATGATTAAAAAGATAGAACTTTGATGTGTGTTTAGGAAAATATTGCTTTTACAAAAGGCGGGACTGTTACAAATCGTATACTGCCATGCATAAAATCAGGCATGTTAGTTTTTCTTCTGTATTGTCGCAATTTCAAAATCAATTCAATTCTAAAATAAATTTCCTTTATAGGAAAACATTTGATCCATGTAAACTTCCAAATTAATTTTACAAATATGTATTAATTTCTATTTTACTGCAACAGACGAAAACGACAGATCGGAAATTCTGTTAAACGTGAAATTGAGCGGAATGATGACAATCAAGTATCATGTGATACGGTTCATTGATCAAAAGTGAACGGATAAATGGTAATAAACTTACTTTCTTAAGGTTTAACAATTGTCGAGTCGATAATGTGAAAATGATTCTTTACCAGGAGTTTGTTTTCGTACAACAGTTGTGGATTTGGTCACTTTCAACACAAAAAGTTCGCCTTAAAGCCATTAAAACTCTGTCTGATCTTAAAATTGAGATATTGTCAGTACGGTTGAGATCATTTATAGGGGGCGGGTTATATTGTGCAACAAGTTTTTTTTAACTCGCGAGACATACTGTTTTGCGGTCCCTCCCTTTCTTTTGAATCGGTCGTCTGCCAAAGTCGGTGGTCTGTTTATTGTTATTGTCTTTGAGGTGATAGAAAAATATCTTTAGAAGATTTATCATTTCATAATCCCACCTCTTTCTATTTTCTTCGTTCTCGTTTCTTTTTCTAAAGTGGTCACTCTGTCCTGGTGGTCATCTTGCATACCTATCTATTAAATAATTTGGACAAAGGCTAGGTTGTTAATAACTTCGGTGTCTTCAAAGAAAGTCATTGATGACCTCTCCTGATTGAAGTTAGGAAACGATATTTTAAAACTGATGAAGATTTCAAAATAATGACTATGGTATTTATTGATCAACATTTTTGTGGCACAATAGTTTAACTGTTACAGAAAATAAATCTTTCCTTATTGTGACTAATGTGCCGTATGGCCTTACTTTGTTTACAATATCACAGTTATAAAGTGGTCTCCATTTTTGATAAAGCATCTTTTATCGAATGTCATTTTATCTTATAAAGTAATTCTTCTGATCAAAGCTATACCGTTTCCTGTGTTCTTGCTAATGCTTAGGCAACATTCTATTGTAACTTTGCTGAGATTAATTGCTGGTCTTGTTCAGAGGAAACATAGTGTTCCTATCTACACTATGCTGAAATGTTTCTTTATACAGGTGTTTGTACTGGATTCCTTAATGATAAGAATCTCTCGCATATGACTTTTTTATACCTTGCAGTTAAAAGAATTTTAACAGATAGATGTAAATCTTTGAAAACTGTACAACTGTAACATTATTGCTAAACAGCATGACAGTAATTGAATTCTGAAAAAAAATCTTCTATAGTTTTCTCATTGGTGTATTATTCTAAGAACAGTCTCAAAACATTAGTCATGTAGAGTCAACAATCTGTCGATATTCAGTGCTTTATAAAAAGGAACTTATACTAAGTTGATCTTAGACGGATTTGGTCATAATTTTTATCATCTTTTTTGTCTTATACATTATTGGTTTTCAAATATTCGTCTTTGAGTGTTCCTGATGCAGGTAAATCCAGAAAAGCGCCTCGGACACATGCAATTTATAAAGTTTTATTTTCATTTTTTGGTGGTATACATTATATTTTATTTAAGGCCGCCTGTAATACTCCTTTCAATTGTCAGATCGTACTATTCCTTCAATATATATAAGCTACTCCTGTGTAGCATTCATTTCTCTTCATACTGTTCAGAGACGGTATCAAATCCACGGAAACAATGAAACCGGTTCGGTAATGGACAAAATAGGCATGTTATATCCATTACAGAATTATAATTCTGCATAATTATAGAACAGTGGCGACGACTTGTGTTAATTATCTTCCAAAACAATGTTTAGATCCTTTTTGGTCATATAGCTCTTCAACTGTTTCGGTTCTTGTACATCCTTGGCTTTCAAATATTCGTCTTTGAGCGTTTCTGAAAAAGGTAAATACAGAAGAGCGCTTCGGACGCAAGGAATTTATAAAGTGTTGTTTTCATTTTTAAGGTGAAATTCGTTTCTTACAAAAAGCATGCCTTCTCATTTTTAGCTTCCTTATACGTTAATTTACCTGTGTTTGCATACTTTTGTTTCCGCATTTTCTTTTTCCTCTCAAGCATGTAAATGCATTCTCAATACTTGCCTACCTGTCAAAATGAGGTTGTCTGTTTGACCTAAATGGAACCAATGATCTGTGTATCATACTAGAAATTAGTGGTTGCAGAGATGTTATATGAAATACAAAAACCACAGTTATTGTTTATAAACTTAATCAGGAAAAAATATTTGACAGGATGTCATGTTTAGCTTCCCAAAAGTAATGTTCAACACCGTTTTAACTACATGACAATTCGTGGCGGACTTGTGACACTTGTCAGATATTTCTAAATCTAATATGCGTGGTAGCATATTTCGAGAAATAAGTTTCTGTCATCAATTATGAGGAGATTGTCCTTTTTTTCAAAAAGTTAATTTTGAGTGAACTTTGTAGTTTGGGTCTTTAAGCAATATGGCTTCTGTTTACAATGGTTAGATTGATAAGAATCACAAACAGTACATGCAATGTCTGAAAGAATGCAGGATAAAAACTATCAAAAATGTAGAAAAACGTAGCTCATAAATTCTTTCGTGTCGATATGACATTTTGCAAAAGTGTTTGGTTAAAACCACAAAAATATCTCAGACAAAAAAAAGATATGAGGTGCATAATTCTAGTTCGTACTAAAGCAGGGCACTTGTAGATTCTCTGATGATTATGTTGAATTGGGAAGGGCGATCCGCTGTACAAATGGACTTACGACCTAAATACGGACAAAAATAACCACAAGTATTACTGTATTTTCCTTTCTTCAGTAATCGGCAATATGAACCGATTTTTATATTTTTGTAATTAATAAATCGTGAAATATTTCAGTAAAAAAAAGCCAATTGCAAAGAAATATATCATATTAAATAATAAATTACTGGAAATAATTAAGACATGAAAAAGAGGCTGTGATATTGGACTCGACTGGTTACCGAGAAGATAGACGTATTTCATGCAGTCATACAAGTCATATATCCCCTTGTGTCATGACTTTACGTAACATCCAATAATTTTTTGTATTTGATAAATGAGTGTTTTGTCAGTTAGATAAAATAATAGATATTTAATGATCAGGGGGAACAATCTCTGTCAATTATAGAAAAACATTAGTATCCACGATAAAGTGATTTTAAACAAATTTAGGAGATTATTATGTGAAGATCCACACATTAGTTAAATTGGTACAAATTAGGTCACGTGATTTGTATATTCTTCTACAAAGGTTTCGTCTTAGTAGAAACAATAGTATATAATAAAGACATTTATCATTTATTTCATAAATCCCTCTTCAGAGTATAATGGCACCCGTGCATGAATTGTGCACTAATGGATTTTTTTATCAATAGTTAGTGGTAGTAAGCGATTTCTATAATTACCACATAATAATTACGGTGGGTTTGATTAATATGTTTCGCGATAATCCATTATAGATTCAGAATATTTACAGGAAGCAGATTTCTGCGGTGGTAAATCAAGGTAATTTTCAGTTTCAACCCTGCAAACCTTGTCAGTTTCAATTTAAATAACCTTTTTATTTATTTTCGTATCCTTAAAATACACAATATAAAATAGGAGCATTTTAAGTCAGCTTGTGTATACATCATTTATATACATCTTCAAAAATGTGCAAATCAAATCCTCCCCCCTCCCCCCCCCCCCCCCCCCCCCCCCCAGCCTAAAAAAAAGCACAAAATGAAATTCATAGGTAAAATTAAATTAAAGTCATTTTTTTGTCAAAATTTGGTCCTCTAAGTCCTAATTCTAAGGAACGCACCCCTTCAACGTCAAATTCTGGATCCGCGCCTGGATAGATATTGACTATATTTCACATTTTATGATATATTAAAGCAATAGATAAATACAAACTGTTCTTTGCTATGTATATTTTTGACAAAAAGTAGACGTGGTTTTATCGCTAATGAGACAACTATCAATCAAAAGACAAAGCTGTGAATTTATCAACTACAGTTCACCTTACGGCATTCAACAAACAGCAAAACCTCATACCGTATATTATAGTAAATTTTAAAAGGGTCCGGTATGAAAAAGGTCAAACAATTAAAAAGCGAAAACCATCGACCTCATGTATACTAAAACAATAAACCAATAAACGAAATACAATAATGGCAAACAGCAACCAATGACATCCACTGTATTTAAGATTCCTAGCTAGGAACAGGCACTTAAAGTATGAGGCTAGGTTAAACATGTTTGTGAGAGCTCGACCCCTCGCATGCTGCATTTCCTCTAGTAAGCCATGACTGGCACGTTGCCAACACGACAAAAGAGGTTGATGTGATAAGAATATATGAAAAATTTCAGTTCTGACATTTTTTACGATTTGAAAACTTAACACATTTTCTATACATTTTGTTGTTTGAAATATATATGAAAGGAGACTTGGTGTATACGTTATGGCAAAAACGCAACCTGAAATACAAAAAAAAATAGAATCCACATTATCATTCAAAAAATTACATCGTAATACAGGAGATTTTGTGGTCGTTTGGTGAATTCGAATAGCGTCTGGTAGTCGATGTTTTCTCATTATAGTGTTTCCGGGTGAAACACTGAGTTTGCATGAGAAATATTTTCTAATAGTAATCAGATCAAAGGAATATCAACTGTAAGTTTATTATTTTTATTATTATTTTTATTGTTTTTATGCATTTATATAAGATTGATGATAGAAAATTGGGCTTTTCGTAACCAATCCTTTTACATCTATTAATAATTTCTTATTTAAGAAACATATCGTATCAGCTAGCACACAATCACAGTGATAACGGGAAAATTGATTAATCATATACACTGACGTATCAATAATAGTGGACAATCAAACACAACAGTTAAAACTTCACAATAATAATTACAAATTTGACAAACTCAGTTAAGACTAACTTGGTCAACTATACCGCCTTGTTTTAACGTGTTCATTTAATGTTGACAACCTTTCATTTTTATGTCTTATATCCGCGAAAGGACATGCCGCACAAACTGAAACTTTGGCCGACAAAGAGTAACACTGGACATTACATATGTTCAAATATGATTTACGTTGTAGTATGGACTTATCCATGTCCGATAGTAGACTTGTTGGTTCCGGATTTAACACAGTGATTGACGTTATGACATGCACTTTGCGCAGGTAACTAATGTCTTTAAACCTGCCTCGCGACTGGCGCGTGCATGTTTCAATTACCAATATTGTTTATGGTCATTCCTTTGTTTTTGGTCAGTTTGGGGTACGCAAAGGGTATATATTTTTATCAGATCATTTTCACTTCAAAAATTATAGTTGTATTGTTAAAAATTTTCAATTTATTAATGCGTAATTGAATTGTTAAACATGATTTTCCAATTGCCTTGAGGAGAACTTATTATCAATGAATAAACGAATGTAAAATATTTGAACATCCTCTCTTTGATCCCTACGGATACAAAAGTCTATAAATTAATATGAAGTTAATTTGGAGTTAATAATTTACTATGTGCAACATTTATGTCTTGTATTACAAGTAGAGCGTCGTGTTGACATATTGGTGTGCATCTTTATATCTTCTTCTCCACTCTACGTACATATTTAATGTCTAGAATATGATTTACAAATGGAAGGGGAACATAAATTTCCCCTATCAAGACTTGATATACTGCAAAGTTAATAGTCCTGGTCAAAATAAAAATAAATAATCAGCCAGGTGCATTTATTTGTCAACATAAATTCCAAAATTACCTTATACGGGATCTTAACTGTATGCCGGTAAGAAAGTGTGTAGCCCTGGGTTCAGCGTTTGAACTATAAGAACACGAACTTGAATTATTCTGGTCAGAGACATATGCTATATATGTCTCTGTTTTTGTACACAATTTTTTGCAATGTTTGCAGTACAGAGCAACCATCCGTTTACAGAAACGTTTATCACTTTATTATCGAATCACATTGGACCATTTGAACGCATTTTACAGCCATTTTCATTAATATCTTGGCTTTGATTAAATCTACAAACCCAAAAGAAAGAAAAAGGGCATATTACATGATGCAGCACAAAATCTTGCATATTAAATTACCCTTCAAAGTTCTATTAACATTGCATGCAATACATATGCACATATATATGTTGATCTTTATACAATAGTTATTACCAAATGGCATTTGTGATTAATGTTTTGTGTGTTTTAATAGTAGTATTTTTTTATACGAAAGATTTATAATTGAATAATTACTTTCACTAAAAGCATTTGCATGCTATTGGCTGCTTGTTCGTGCTAGGTTTTATTTCGTTATAGTATTGCATCTGCTGAACACATTTAAACTAAAAATTAAAATTCCTTGCAGAAGTATGTTATATTAAATGCAGGATCAAAGAGGGTTAAGCCAGGGATATCTATTTTTAACATAGAAAATATAGGGGTGTGGTAGACATGCGAACAGATTGAATTTCTAACAGAAGGATGCCCAAAATAATAACTAGGGCTATCTTAAGAGGGTTAAGAATGAGGTACCTATTTTTAACATAGAAAAGTGAGGCGAGAAATACCAAAGTGATATTCAAACTCAAAAGTCGAAAACAAACTGATAATGTCATGGCAAAAAACGAAAAACGACGAAAAGACAAACAACAGTACACAAAACACAACATAGAAAACTCCAGACTGAGCACTTGAACATGAACTTTACACAAAACCGGAGGTGAAAAGATAGGGGTATATATGCTAGGCATGCGAACAAAATGAATTTCTAGCAAAAAGATGCCCAAAATAATAACGATAACGTTTATTTGAAAACAATAAACGTTCTGGTGTCATAAAACTAGGGCTTTAAAATCCTAAATCTCCTTAAAGAATCATAAGATTTCTAGTCAGGTATTAAGCATATAGGTTCATAGATAAAATTGTATACGTAATTTTATTCACCACTACACAAGTTTACGGTCACCATCATAAAGCAATGGACCCATATGATGTGTCTGTGTCTAAACTAATAGTTTTGAGAAACCTCCGTGATAGTTTGTGGATGTATAAATACGCTGTCAGCAACATTCGGAATCGACCTCTTAAATTCGATGCTTTATGTAGTGAGAATGCTACGCTCGCTGATCGTTAAAGAAGCTCGCTGTTCGTCAAAGAACCCCAGTAACAAATCTTTTATGATTCCATAGGTAGCCTTATATAAGGCAACATGTACACCCCACTCCAATATACCCTCTCACTCCATGCAGTTGTAGTCTAGATTACCTTGCTGTCATTATAGTGAGCTTACTAAGAACAAAAATGGTAAATTTTTCTCGTCCTGAATATGCACGAAATATTTGCCACTGGATTTTCTGTCAGTGATGAAAAAAACCAGAACAGTTAAAGTTAAAGTAAAATGGAAATAATGAAATGTATATCCCTTTATTAAATCATGAATAACTGTATATTTTACAAGATAAAAAGTCTTACTCATATAGTGGAGAAAAATTATACGTATGAATATAACTACATTTGCCATTCTCTACATCAGACAGCCTTTGCCATTGAGAGATGCATCCTTTCGTAAAAACTTCTAATCGTATTAAAAACTAATATCAAAGAATTTGGTACTGTATTAGCAATGTTTTGAGCTAGACTAATGCTCTCATTTAAGATCTCTCTAGAGTTTAATTTCTACTTTACGTGAAACACATCCAAAGCTCAACAGAAATAGCAGGCTTTGGAAGTTGATTTCCGTTAAGTCTTATTAGACTTTCATTTCCAGGAGGTGCAAGCATAACAAACAAATATAAAGGACGATATTCTATCAATGTAAACTTCATATTTACTTTTAAAATTTCGCTCACCATGATCTATTTTTATATTTGAAAAAACACGAGACTAGACTAAACCAGAATACTGCAAAGTAGAAAATCTTTTCGAACAGGATGTACTCCAGGAAACCACATTACGACAGTCAACTTGTAAATGGAAATTAATGACAAGAATCTGGATAATGTGATAATATATATAAATATTTGGTCTTTTGGAAAATGTTGTTTGTGCTGTATTTAGACCCCTCCACCAAGAAATTTGTTTTGCATGCACACGTATAAAAATTGCGGTTTTTATCCAACGCAATCATAGGTTTGAACGTTGTTTTCAATTTAGACTTGTATCAACATATATATATATATACATCTGAACCCGTGACAACTCTACGACAGATGTAGAGTCGTCACTGGTTTAGACGTACTTATAATATAATTATTTCTGTGACTGCATCTTACATTAATTTGTAAGATCCGCCACGATATCTCAGTAGCATGAGTTCGAATCCCTGCAAGGGAAGAACAAAAAATTTGCTTCCGCAAATTTACAGATCTAACATTGTTGGGCTGATATTTAGACGAATTATATATATATATATATATATATTCTCTAATTCTTCGTCAATTTATCCCTTTCTGCACCCATTGTATAAAAAAAAATTAATCAACGTGTGGTTCGTTTGATCTCAGTTCTTCATTGGTTAAAGTCCGATTATGACGTCGAATTTTCTTGCTTTCCTCTGAATTTCCTATTGTGACGGCATGAAAAAAGGCGACCATGCCTGATGACGTCGCATAGAAAGAGCACATCTTTTTGCAGATCATTCGAAAAGAAGGAATAAATTTGCCTGCGTATTGTTTAAAAATCATTAGAGAAACAGATTCCACCACCAAATCTCGTGTAATACGATATTTATCCACTCTCGACAGTTAAATTTTAAATATTTAAAACGCTCGGCGAGCCTCGCGTTTTAAATTTGAAAATTTTACTGTCTCGAGTGGATAAATATCGTATCACACTCGATGCAGTGGTAGAATCTATATATATCAATCATATTGCATCGTATAAATTGTTTCTTAACAGTGGCGTAGCTAGGCCATTTTTAAGTGTACGCCCGAACCTCATCGAGGGTTTTGAGGTCCAGAACAGAAGACCTCCTGATTGGGGGCGAAACCCCAAGGATGTTCACGCGTTATTGAGAAAAAGATACCAACATATGTCATTAAAAACTCATCAATAGCAACATACTTGGTCGGTTCAGAACAAAACTTTAAGACAAAGGAGATGATTTCAGCCTCCAATTGTAAACTTTTCTTTTCTATGTAGCAACATTCCAGCAGCACCTGCATATGGAGTATATACATGTCAGTTGATAAGATATGCCAGAGCTTGCATTTCCTATCATCATTTCAAGTGGTGAAGTTGAAATCATCACTTCGTAAATTTTACGAACGCAATCACGAGTTAGTTGACCGTTATGGAATATCCGTTATACAGATGATATCGGATATGTTCCTTATGTCGTAACTACAATCCCGTTCCCTTTTCACGAATGTGACCTACCGAATTAGACTATTTAACGGCTTTATAATAACATGAAGACGACGGGTGCCACGTGTGGAGCAGAACCTTCTGGAGCACCTGAAATCAACCCCAGTTTTTGGTGGGGTTCGTGTTGTTGTTGTACCCCTATTTGTGACATTTTGTTCACGCATCGTTGTCAATATAATGGAATTTGATGCGACAGTCGTACAAGTGAGAGGTTTAGCGCTATAAAACCATGTTCAATCCACCATTTTCTACATAAGAAAATGCCTGTACCAAGTCAGGAATATGACAGTTGTTGTCCATTCGTTTGATGTGTTTGTACTTTTGATTTTGCCATTTGATTAGGGACTTTCCGTTTTGAATTTTCCTCGGAGTTCAGTATTTTTGTGATTTAACTTTTTCCTTGATAGATAGTGGATGCCTACAAGGAAGCTACTGAACCAAGAGTTCTAAGTGGTGAAGTTGAAATCATCCCTTCGAAAATTTTACGTTCGACATAACGAGTAGGTTAATGACGACGGATATGTTCCAATTGCTGATATTACCACAATCCCGTCCTCTTTTCCTCTAATGTGATCTACCGAATTAGACTTATCACTGAGTTTGCACACGTGGAGTAGAATTTGCTTACCCTTCCGAAGCACCTGAGATCACCCCCAGGTTTTGGTGGGGTCCGTGTTGTCAAGTCTTATGTTTCTATGTTGTGTTTTGTATACTGTTGTTTGCCTTTTCATAGTTTTTCGTTTTTTGCCATGGTATTGTCAGTTTGTTTTCAATTGATGAGTTTGAATATCCCTTTCGCGTCTCTTTCAGAGTCTAATTTGTTTTTTACAGTTAAATTTATTCATTGTATTGATCTGAAATATAATGGTAATATATTAAGAGAAAAAAATGCCCAAAACAGTTGCTTAAAAATATGTTAAGAAGCAATCTAAAATTTATATCTATATTTACTCGAATGCTCCTTTCTTATGAGTCTAACGAAATCAGAGATAAATATTTTAATTAGATTGGTTTAAAAGGAGATGTGGGGTAAACAATCAATCGACAAAAAATCAAAACTTTATATAGAGATAGTCAAAAAGCAATTCACCATTTTAATGTTGTCGTTCTATTGATTTTTTGGGAAAAATACAAGGCTCGTGTGCTTTTAATCAGTTCTTATAATTTATTTGGGTTCAAATATTTTTTTTTTCTTCAAAATTTATGTGTACGCCCGGGCGTTTTGACGTAAACGTAGCTACGCGCATGCTTAAATGCATGGACAATTCATCTCTTCCGAAGGTGTGTTTTGTTTTCTCGGGACATTTCTTTTTATCTTCAATAATAAAAAAAAATAACTATTGTGAGAAATATGAGAACAAAATTTTGTTATGATGTATTTTTCAAAATCTCAATAGAAAAAAAATATTGTTTTCGCTTCACTACCAATTTTTGAGAATTTCCAATTGAGGCGGCAAGGAGAAGTTATTCTTTTCATTTTTTCGGCTTGTCTAAAAATAATGTATCTTTTAAAGTTATTTCAAACGTTATTATAATGGTTTAGTACATATTTATTACATAGCTGTTCCTCAACTTAATTTCCAAATATTTAAAATATTAATGCCTATATGTTTGAAAAAATGGATATATAGGATGGATGCAAATAAGACATATAGGATAATTGCAAATAAGACAAAAAAAGGAAGGGACGAACGCAAAGAACGGAGGAATAAGCATTTTATCGTTTGGTTTCATGCAAAGAAAAGAGTTTAACATTTGTTGATTAGTGCATGGAACGAATAATACTTAGGCATTAAAGTTTTCCATCCAATTGATATGAATGAAAAAGTTTCTCTATGGACTTTAACTATTTTGACCCTGTTAAAGATAGACTGAAAATAAAACCTTTCATTATGTGTTCACATCAATATCCCCGAAGTTTCATTGAGAAAAGGTTCAAAACATGAAAATACTCATGTATCAGTCCATATAGCAATCATACTATTGATTAACAAATATTTGATTTTGCTATTTGACTAACTGTTGGGTACTCATCATGATATGGGTATACGATTTCTTCTCATATTGCTTGTTCATGGAACAATATTTTCTCATGCTGCTTGTTCATGGAAGAATATTTTCTCATGCTGCTTGTTCATTGAGGAATATTTTCTCATGGTGCTTGTTCATGGAATAATATTTTCTCATTCTGCTTGTTCATGGAAGAACATTTTCTCATGCTGTTTGTTCATGGAAGAAAATTAACTAAAAAATTACATAGATATACACTGTAAATCATAGAGTTATTCCTCTTTACTAAATTTTCATTGTGCATTCCATATAATTTATATTTACTATGAGCACGGATTCCAAGCAGCTTTTGATGCAACTTTGCATTCTGAACAAAATACCGAACATAATGAATTGTAGGCTATCCACCGAGCGATCATTTTTTTTGCATGATTTTATGTTGAGTGGCACTTTAAGAAACATAACTTATGCAAATGAAGTTATAGGAATTATCCTACATGCAAACACATTCAATGTGGAAGACTAAACGTCAATATTGATTGAGTGTCGTTTGGCTCACGTCCAGTGACAAATTATTCATGCATATTCAGGATGAAAACACTTTAACAAGTTCTTCAAAATGCGTTGACAGGAATAACAGATGTGAATTTCGACTATCACTACAAAAAATAGTATATTGAATAGGGGCACAAATATATATATATATATATGAGAAGTCCAGGGATGACCATATTTCTATACTTCAGTCAATCCTTGACTGGTATATCACTATCGTGGAAGCGAAACTGGATTTTTTTTCACATTAATTAGTTACTACAGAATTATTTAGTTGTCATTATATCTTTTTACTCCAAACAAGAAATTTTGTTTTGTTCATATAACCATTTAGACGTTTCGGTTAACTGCATATTATTTTTTTTAATTAGCTCAGGTATTAAGTAAAAACAGTTTCTAATGTTGCTTTCACTACAAAACAACTACGCCTGATAATTAAATGAATTGATAAAAATAAACTCTTTTATGATTCTTTTGAATTCAAAGGTATCTGAGAGAAAAAAAAACGTTCGTCACAGTATTGAAATTAAAAATTAACAAATTTTGAAAGAAAAATCAGTAATCATGAGGTTCATTCAAACAAATTTCTTCAATGAAGAGAAATCAGAGTAAATTTATAAAATATAACAATATAAAATTGATTTTCTGTAAAGAAATAGTTCTCATTTGGTATAAATATCACGGAAAATCCTTAGGGATAAAAAGTTTCGTCAAAGAAAGACAACTCTATTTACTTTATAGAAACGGGAGATAACTTCTATAAGAAAATATTGGTCAATATATGAAGCAAGTTTTATTATTTTGATTCATTGTAGTTCTCGTCATTTTGTCCCCTTTTATTATATGTCGAAAGTTTTTGTTTTCCAGTTCGTCTTTCAAAATATTGGTAAGCATATCCAATTAGAAAGAAAAAGTATCAAGTTTAGTATAAAATCTTGACAAGTTCCAGGATGGATGAAACCGCTAGACAATACAACAATTTCAAACCTGTTCAGGTTTTTTTTGCCATTTTTAGTTTAAAATATGTATATATATATTATATTACAAAGATATTTGCATTATATATTTAAATGAAAAACTTGTCATTGAAACCTATGTGATGATTTTACTGCAAGGAAGATAAATGCTCGATTTAAATATGGATATTTTATTTTATATATCTTTATGTTATTCAAATATTTTTTTTTATTTCATTCATTTAAAACAAATAGACATCATCGCTCGCACAGAAAATATTTAAATTATTCTTATTTCCATCTACTTGAATTGTACTTTCTCTACCTTTATACTCTATCACAACCCCTCCCCAAACACACATACACAAAAACAAGAACACACACAAATTGTGTCAAGGGTTTCCGTGCAATACCAAAAAGTCATCAGATGTGACTTAAAATTTCAATTTAACTAGAAATAGATAAACAAAATTACAAATTATCATTTTTTTAAATTTTATCACTGTTAATCAACCTAAAAGCCGAAAAAATTTTTTTTTCATAGTTTGGCTTCTTTTTCCATTGAGAAATCATCTCGCACCTGGTTGCACCTAGAATTCTATGAAACAGGCTAAGTACGTGAAGGACCAGCGATTTCTTTTATCGAATTTGCTCTGTTTGCAAACTATTAAGAAAAAGACATTTATCTACAGCTCAGAACACATTACCCATCGCCATTTAGAGGTAATGCTTTTGATATGAACTGATGAAAAAGATTCTTGCCGAGCAGTAACACGTTTTTTTCGATGGGGTAAGAGAAGTCGAATTTTAGGTAGTGTACTTAAAAACACTATAGGTAAATAATCTTGGCATATTGTAACCTTCGAGATTCTTGATTTCCAATGATATTTTACAGTATGTATTCTTCAAAATTTGTATCGAATATCGTATATATGCAAATGTTTTATGATTAATTCATGACAAATGACGAAACAATAATCTATTATTGGTTTACAAAATGTAGAAATAAATCAAAATGAAGATTTTTTTTAAATGATGAATGCATAATTTAATGCGTGTTTAACTGTGTAAAAGTGTATCAATTATTAATTATACTAAAGCAGGGATAATATCCTGCGATGTTTATGTGTCTTTTCGATAGATTTTTTGCTTATTATATAGATTAACACAACCAAGGATTATATCATGAGGTGATTATTTTATTCTAATTTCATTTATTGATTTTTTTATTTCATCAATGCACATTTAAAAGTTCCATCTTTCTTTAATTTTTTTAACCTTTTCTGAGTTGATTCCTTTTCTTGTTAACTTGTTTTATTCAAAGATCTCAAGAAAATACTTAATCTTTAAATGACACCAATCAAGATCATTATGTTTAATCTGCAGCCGATGTGTTGACCAATACAATGACAGAAAAAACATCTATCTTCTGCTGTCGCTGGTCAGAGTCTTCCAGATGTTTGATTTCAAAGAACAAACAACGGATCGCTCTTCATATCCGGAATATTTCTCACGCCAACGAATAAACTCCTGACACGAATTAAAACTGTGACAAAACTAATTAATTATTTCTTGAATAAGATTAGTTTCTCTTCTTTAAAGGAGTTTATTTCCAGCATTTTGTGGTTTGCATCGGAGACTCATCCAAGTATTATTAAAGAAACAATGTGTTTCTGATTATTCAGTAGCATGTTGGGAGCCTAATGCTAATAATTCTTTCTCCACGATGAAACGAATTTTTTTTTTTTCTGCAACATTCAATAAAGTTGCTGACAAAAAAATCTCTTAAAATTCAAGATATTTAATGTATGGAAAACTTTTATTTCCTAATTGCTGCTAATTATTGCTATTTCTTTTCTAGATTAATAAATGAATAATAAATAGAAAAATAAAGAAATGAATTATGAATTAATTGATAAAAATATAGTACAAAATACAAGTAGTTTGATTTTATTTAAACACGTAGAAGAGGGGAAAGTAAAGTAAAATAAAAGGCTTAATTGTATATATATACGTCCCTTGGTGCCTCCTGCAGTTAAGGTAGATATATTTAGCCTACTCACAGAATTCTTTTTTTTTTTGTTACTTTCTAGAGGTGTGCCTGAGACGAAGGTTTTTTTTTTTATATATACTCCTATATATATACGAATATATGAAAACTGTTGTTTCTTATTTGTGTTTTAACTATGTATACTGTATTGTTCATTATATTTGTAAAAATAATATTATCATGATATTATATTATGCTCCTTGTGAGCCCAATTGATGGAAACAAAGCATCTTCTTCTCTTCTTCTTCTTCTATATATACAAAATATCTTTGATATCAGTACTTTAATATAAAACTATTATTATCTGTCTTTTATTCTTATTATCATTATTTTTATTGTTATTATATCTTATGATACAAACAAAATGTTTTGTGTATCCTTACAGTATATATATATATGTTTTCAATCTCTTTCTATCAATACCTGTTATTGATTTCGCTTACCCATTGCATGATATTGTCTTAAAAGACTGTCTTTTTTTTTTCCAATTCAATGTCCACAAAAAAGTTTAGAATGCCCGATTAAAACAGAACCCAGAAAGCTATACGAAAACCACTTAAGTGCAATTCTGTTGATAGAGACCCATTCCATTATGACTTATGACCCATAATGGCCAATATATTCTTTGGTGATAATTTAAGGCTCGAATATCAATAAAATGAATTCATATTCTTTATAAAAAGGGACCACATAAAACCGTTTGACCACCGCTTCTAACTAATGGTAAAGGACACACGGGGTTTGTGAGGTAAATGTTATTTTTCTTCCAATTCTGTGTAAATAATGATTATAATGTAAAGCTAATCATTATCAATCACGGTGATATCAATTTCAGTTATTTACGGATTTTATCCACAGATTTAGTTATAAGAGGAATGCTAATAAGGTATTTAGTTTATACTTTAATATTGAGGAATACTATTTTGTCTGTATATGTTCCTTTTTTTTTTTACCAAGAGCATCTTTTAAATTGGAGATAAATTCAATTATTTATGTTATATAAAATTGTGTTTATAAACATTAAGTCGAGTCTTACCCGCAATTGTAGAATACAAGATGAAAAAAAAAAAAGAAAAGTATATTTTTAGTAATATTAATAATCGATGTCAGTACAAATTTTTCTCTCAAATCTTTTGCAATTAAAAAGAAAGTCAGAAGAAAAAATAAAATAAAATATTTATTTATTTCCATGAGTTATTAATTTAATTTTGTGTCTAAACCTGTTTTTCCAATTATATATTTTCATTATTTTTATTTATCTTTAAAGACAACTTTTTATTTACTTAACGGGAATGTTTACATATATGTAAACATCAAATACAGTGGTGCTAATCCTATCATCTGGGAGGTATCAAGCCGCTAAAACATCACACAACTCTTTTGAATAACCCCGATTACATGGCTGATGACAAAATGATTGGATTCTAAAAAATACCTAGAGGGGAGTTAAGGACCGATTATCCAAAATCCACAATCTTATTTTCTTGTTGTTCGAGTATTGTAACGCCTTTTACCGCAGAAAGGAAAACTTGTTGTGAAATATCGGTACAAGTCTATAGGGTTAGAGTAATCCTATTGAAAAAATAAAATAGATAGAGCCATTGATAATCAAATCTTAACAAGATCGTTTTGTTAACGTGTTATTTCTTTTGATTAAAGGAGTGAATATCATCGCCTTTCGGAAGGATCACAGCTTTAATCATACACATCATGTTATTCAATATTTTGAAAATAGGTAAATTACCAAAGTAAATAAATAAAATGGTGTGAAGTAATTGGAAACGAAGTGTGCAAGATTTTCACGTCAAAGATTGTTTTTTTTTATTTCTTACCTGATACAAAGAAGGATTTTAATAATTTCCGATTAACTGTCATGTGCTAAATTTTCATACTTTTAAAAGATGCTTTCTACGTTCACCTTTCTTGAATTACTGAAAGTCAATGGACGAAAAACAATTGTTATTATGCAAACTGATAAAATACACAAATAAAATACACAGTAGACGAAATTAGTGAAGTTTGCAAGTTGTACACCCATGGGGGACATTACATGTTTATTGAGCAATAAAATAATAATTATCTGTAAATGTAATGAAATAAAGTCACAGCAATAAAAATACCGCTACTTAACATTTGTGACCAGAGAGCAAGACAGAAGGATGAGAGAAAGTGTGAACAATTTACACCTTACAGATTTATTGGACAATAAAATAATAATTAATAATAAGCTGATAAAAAATATGGTTACCATTCTCCTACTTGAGTGCGCATTTGATTAAAATATAAATTATCATCGAGTTGCAGAAATATTCATAAAATTTTGTTGCAAATTAAAAATAATTTTTGTGCATAATTTTCAAATTATTATCGTGAATATTATATTAGTTCTTATAAAATGTAATAAAATACTTAATGGGTGAACAAGTGGAAAAACTGCGTTAATTTATATATTTTCTCCAAACAACAATGTGTGTAATGTTTTGAAATTAGTGAACAGAATGGATAGATTACACTAATAATAATGATAAGAATCTTCCAAGTTCTGTTTTAAATTTTAAGGTCTATTCTAGAGAGTCTGCTCATTGGTTTCTTAATTCGAGTGTCTTAAACAAACTAATAATAAATTTTCAAAACTGTCGTGATACAAGCAAGATACTTTATTTCGTAATAAAGTTGATTGTCGACGAGTGTTCTATCAAATTAATTTCTTTCAATGAAACGAACATTTTAGATTGAGCAATGTGTAATTCTCCTTGTTTTACTCACTTCAAAGAAACAAACAAATGTATAATTGATGAGAAAAACTGTTTTGTCCATGTTTGCAAGAAGGGTAGAGCGTATGGGTACAATCCAAAGTAGAAATGTACATCTTCAGATCGCTCTTGTACATTTCACTTCAAACATTAGATAATAAATTGGTTTTGTGTTAGGCATGTAGTTGAAGAGATGAAAAAAGAAAGCAATAGAATCGCCGAATTTTTTATATTTGATGTTGTGTGCATCTGTACAATTTTAGTAGTGTAAAATCCACTTGTAAAATCCAAACAATACGATCGTTTCTAAATAGCAAATATAAAGCAAATACCATTGACAAAAATGGGTTTTTAAAACGTGACAATATGCGTCTTCCCAAGGTAGCATTAGAATTATTATATCTAAGGTAAAGAAGGTAATGCTGTCTACCTCTATTTTATTTATTCATATACTAAGTTGATAAAAAGAATTAAAAAAAAGAGACGTATATAAAACCATACGTGTAACAGAGAGGCGAAAGATATCAAAGGGACATTCAAATACACTATCCATGCACAATTATTATCGTTCATATCGCCAGTGAACTACGACAGCGAAAAGCTCGGTAAACTTAAGGACAAAATACACTTTCGCTGCCTCATAAGACGTTGCTTTCTTTACGTTGAGTGTAATAAGACATGGAGTTAGACTTGAAATAAAAAGATCACAGAATTTTTATTTTTTTCTCTTCTTTTTCTCTTTTTTATTTTAATGACCATGTAGAGCTACAAATTATTTATACAATTTAGAAATGAGGCGCAGACATCTTTATTATCAATAATTAATGCAATGTGCCATTTTTGTGTACATCTTCATCATCTGGTTTATAATATGCACGATGCTTTATGAGTTTGGTTTAGATCAATTCGGGTAAGAGTAAAACTCGCATTTTATGTTTTAATTTTTTTAAATAAAAATTATCACGATATGCCCTACTAAAAGAAGGATAGGTCAAATAAAGAGAAACAAAATATTCATTAAAAAATTCTACTAACAAAAGCAAAAATACAATTTCATTGATATTTTAACACTACATTTAAACCGTTCTCATGCGAAAATTCCATACTATTTACGAAAAAATTTCCTCGATTAATTCATTGTTTAAATAATTGTTTTATCATTAAACAGCATACAACAATAGCAAACATTTATCATTCTTTCGCAAATGAAAAAACAATGATTTTCAAAGAAACATATAAAAAAAAATCATAAACATTTGTATAATGATTGCAAAACGGGGAATTAAATGAAAAATAATTTGGTGCCATATGTTTGCCAAACATCAGAAAAGATATGACCCTAATAACCAAAAACTGACTACAACAGTCTCAAAATATTTTGTAATAAAAATTAAAGAAATGTGATTTAGATATTGGTTTTTAAGTGTATTTTCAAAATACTTAAATTTAAGTCATTATATGAAATTAACGTATCCTGTTCTAGATTTGTTTAAATATATAACATTCATTTCTGATCACCTTTTATTGATTCATATATATTTTTTCATTGAATTATGATTTCAATGGACATTTTGTTAGTTTAGACTTCTCCAATAGCGACACGGTTGAGTGGTGTTCACGAACCATAAAAATGATGAGGTTTGCCTACTGGCAAAATATGTGAATATAAATATAATTTGTGGTCATAAATACAATCAAAACACGTTGAGATTGACTAGACAAACTACTGCATAAAACATGTAAGTAAAATATGATATATAAATGCACTCGATTTTGAATAGTATTGCAATGATCCTCAAATAATCATTGATTTTAAATTTTATTTTCAGATTAAGCAATTGACAGAATAGCAGAAGACATTAATCACGTGCTTTCAAAGAATTAATTCGATTGGTCGGTGCAAGAAGTCACATGCATCATTCTGAATAGTGAAATTTGTATGACGGCTAGTGGGGGTGGCTATTTGAAAAATATTAGAAAGTCATAGATTGCCTTAATGTTCAAACACAAATCATTAAGAAGATAAAATAGACTGTACACATATGAGTTCATACTACAATAACATTTTACCAGCACACGTTCCGGTTAACTCCGGACATACGGATATGTTTTACCACCGACCAGAAAAGAGTTTGGACACTGGAAGTTTTCATTCATCAACTTATAATAATATGTGTTACGAAAACGAAAATCCGTCCTATGGAGTAGGAAACTATCAGTGTTACCCTTCTATGTACGACAGACTTCATGAAACATCACCGCCAAACCAACCTATGAACTTAGCGAAAGCACAAAACTTCCAAAGTGGAGGCAGTGGGAATGTGTTTCCATATCAGTCATCGAATACGTTTAACCATTTAAGTCATCTACAAAATTTACAAAATTTGTCATATCCGGATGATCGACCTAATTGTATAAAAAATGAGGACAGTTGCATTCCTACACCTCCTCCAAATTATCCTATATTGGACACTCATGCGGGCGGACACCAACATCACCAACTCCCAGTGTCGGGACATCATGACATTTCACACCATCCGCATTTTAATTCAAATTCTGTGCAAATGAATGGACTTTCAACTCAAGGGATGTCATCAGTTTATCCATGGATGAGGGCAGCCATGAACGGAGGTAATATATTAAAATTTAAATTTAATATTTCATATGTTTTGTTTTATCTTCTGTCGGGAGTACATTTCAGTTTTATCTTCTGTTGGGGGTACATTTCAGTTTTATCTTCTGTTGGGGGTACATTTCAGTTTTATTTCTTCTTGAAAGTTAATGCTACATGGAACAACCAGCAGCTTTCGAACTTCTTGATAAATATGTTATGTCAAATTCAAAGACTTAGACTAAAGCAGTAAATCAAATAAATGTTTCATTTTAATGGCTAAAGAATTATTTCCGCAGCGCTAATACCGCGATAAGCTAGTGTGAAACAAGGCTTCAACGTTCTCGCTTCAGTGTTTACACATCATTCAATCTTTCATCATCTTTTCAGAAAAACAAATTAGTTTCTTTTGATTTTGGGTTTTTGCTGCTCATATATAAGTTTGCACTTTCTATTTTTGAAAATAATTCCCTTTGATCTTCTTGGAGCAAAATATTTATGTAATGTTAAATATATGCATGATTTGTATCGCATCTCTCTAAAACAAGGTATTAATGTTGTAAGAAATCGTAAAAAATTATTTATAACGCACTAAAACAGACAGACAAAATAAGATATTGTTGATAAATAGTTATCATTTGCATAATATTTGTAACAGCTTTTATTATCAGATCACTGAGGGTTATGTTTATTAAAAAAAACATTTGTCTATACTTCATAATTATACACTTATGTTTTTTTTTTAAAGAAAATGTCTTTAAAAATTTCATATAAAAAGAAATTATAATGGAACCAAAGAAAAATACTGTTTTTATCTTTTGCATATATTTTGATTATCAAATGAAATATTAAATAAAGTAAAATCAAAATTACACATATGTTGGTAGACAGATTTGTGACGCATGGTATAAACAATTTTTCGAATGAAAGAAAAAAAACCAAAACAATCAAACAGTTTGTAAATATGAATATAGGGAAATATAGGATATAAATGAATAACTCGATACAACCAGAAAAAGATATTTAAATATAAAAACAAGGAGATGTTTGTGACCAGGATATTCTGCTTGAAAGCAAAATATTATGCTTTATAAAACGGAGTTTTTGGAAGATTTTGTTAAACATAATTTTCAAACAGTTTGAAGCATATGCTCAACTGTTTACATGGTTGTTGTATTATGATTAATTTTCAATAATCATAGACTGGCTTTAGTATTCTTTATAAAGTTTGAAAGAAATTTCCATTGTTTTTGTTGACTTAATTTCTATATACAGAGTGCTAGGAAAATATGGAAGATATAACATATATCTACACATAAACATTGTACCGTTAGGTGAAGTTTATGAGGTGCGAAGGACAACAAACGAGTACAAATAACTGCATTGGTCAGCTGTCCAATAACGGTCACTTTAGCCGTAAAATAATCATAAAGTAGTCTTTTTTACGACTTAACCTTTGAAAGGGACCTATGGCTATGGAAAGTCTAAATCATAGCCTTTCCTTCTAAAAGCAGTTATTTATGTGATTTTCTACGCTAAGGTATTGTGAATTTTATTGCGACTCATCCCGTGTAATGCGATTACACAATTGAACGATGATGCATCTAGATTGAATTTTATGCTAAAATAAAACTAAGCACACCACAATAAGCTGTTTAAAATGCTTTAAATACAATGGTGTAAATAATTTATGTTTCTTCATTGTTTAAATACCATGCTAAAAATTACGGGAGTTGAAAGTATCAAAAATTCATTTTTTTCTCTTTCTCTTTCCTGTCTCTAACAAAATAAAAATGTTCTTTCTCCTTACTTTCTTTGAAAAGAAAATAATTTCCTGTTTTTCAGTACAATATTTGTATCAATTCAAGATATTTTACAAAGTTCTGAGTTATTTTCTTTTAAAAAAAATAACATTTTGTTGCAAATATCTTTTTAATTTCCCCCTTGATGTATTTTTTTTCTAACACAGTGATGCCCGATCTGAAACCTTTGAAAATAATAAAAGGAAACATTTAATGCATGAACAAATTTCTAATAGATGAGATAAATTGTACGGTATGTATTTTTGTAATGCGTCATAAAATTAAATATTTGTGAATAAAAAAAAGATCAGAAGCGATTTTCTTTTCTTTTTTTTTAAAGAAAAGAAATGCGCACAAAATCATGAAATCAATATTGGTAATATTAAAGTTCTTTTTTTTTATTAAAATAAAATGCTAGGTAAGGTGAATGTAAAAACTGAAAATAAACCAAACGCCGAAAATCTTGCTGATAAATGAAAAAAATACATTAATCCAAAAGTATATAATAAAACGAAATAAAAGGGAATATAAAACAGATATCCATTTTTGAAAGTAAGCATTGACGCTTATTATAGATGAAAAATGACTTTCTATGTGTATAATATTACTGAGTATAATACAATTGACCTTCTTTTGATGAACAACACTAGAATTTGTCTTGTAATTCGTAGCATATATAAAAGGATTCATTGACGCGATTCGTAGTGTTAAATATCATTATTATCATGATCATTTAAATATTTTTATTTCTTGCTCTATCACAGAAATGTTTCGGAAAAAAGATTCTAATTCTTATTTCTCTATATTTCGTGTTAATATATTTTTACATAAATATTTTCTAAATACATCTGTACGTACTTGACCTTGAATGATGAAAATTTTGATCTACTGAACGACTTCAATGATATATCACGCTAATTACAAATAATTTGGATTAAGATACCTCGTTCAAGTGAACCTATTTTTTTTTCTATTTTCTGTAGTGGTTTTCATCCCAAAGCATCATTACAAACACATTATTAAGATATCTTCCTTCCTATCTAAACCTCATTAATTTCAAATTAACTACAGGTTTGTTTAAAAAAGATTTAAAACCGACGGTCAATATTTTTTTCTTTTAGAGAAATGACAGGACAAAATTTGTCGACAATGACTGACAATAGAAATACATTTATCTTAATGAAACATACACCTATTATTAAATATGAATTTATGATAATAATGTAAACAGTGACGGTTTGAAGATATATTGTGAAACATGATATATTAGAATAAACCTTGTGACCATAGAAAACTCATAATTTCCGTTTTATCTAAGCAAGATGCTCGTTACAACACTAAGGTATTTGGAAAAATAGTAATGCATTTTCTATGGAAATATAATAATAAAACTCATCATGCGGTCACGAATTTGATATTCAAGATATAAATAACCTCACCTGTCTTGGATCTAAGCTACTTGATCAATTTTTATTTAGATGCATTTTCAAACAAATGTTGACGGTCAATTCATTGTATTATCTTAATTATTAAAATAATTGATAAAGGATCGTAGCAGAATATCGCACTCATTTACATATTGTAAACTTTCTGACTGATACAAGGTAATGGTAAACGCATTTTTAACCATCTATTTCATTTTTATTGAAAAAAAACTTGTGATATGAAAAGAAAACTGTGATTCTTTTAAAAACAAAATACCATTTTAACTTGCAATAAGTTATTCATATTGACTTGCATATCAATTTAAAAGCAGACACACAAAACAAAGACGTCTGGTTTTATTTTTTTCTCAAAAGCATGAGTAATTTTAGCAAGACGTCTTTAGTTTTTAAAAAGATGAAGTTTAAATTAAGAAGTCTTGATAAAAATTATAGAGATCACATCCGCGAGATCACTGCATGCATTAAAATAAAGTTGATTTTCGAAGTCTTCAAATTCTTCGAAAAATTACGGAAATAATTTATAATGTAATAATTTAGTATGCTTAGTTGTCTTTAAATCATCATGTCATACGGAGCTCACTTGACAATGAAATATATGTGTAGGCTAACATGTCAGGATTTCTCTCTCACTAAACTGTTTTGTCATAGTGTTATTTACAAATTAAATGCGGTCATAACTACCTATACATCCACGCAAAATATGGTACGAAAAAAGCATTTGTTTTCAATTTTTTCTTGTCTTGTGGTAAATTTGAATTATTATTTTGAAGCAAAATATGGGCGAGAATTTAAAGAGATAAATTTGGTTCCTTACCCTTATTTGCATACATTATTCAGAAGTTTGTCTGTCTCTCAGACGTGAAAATACACAAATTAAATCAATCAATCAATCAGTGTCTTTCACATTCACTATACAAGCCCAGTGTATCAAAACAAAGACAAGATGACTGCTTAATTTTTCCTCAGACAAAAGCGTATGTGAGAGGTCAATGCATATACAATTTCAGTATACATGTACTTATGTAGTTTCCTCATCATTGTATTTTGTGTGCCAAAACAGTGACTCCAATTCGAAGATCTTAAAGTTGTGGTCTTTTGATGGCTATTTTCAGTTGGTTACCTCTCTATTTCGTTCATTTCTGCACGATTTTGTTTCTTCTGTCATACATCTGAAGTTTCCCCTACCTACTTGCTGTTCTTTGATTGCTTATACATTGCTTTAAATCTGAGTGTTACATATCTATACCCTCTCATTTATTAGTTTGGGACGCTTGGTCTGCGTATAAAATATACAGCACATGTAAAAAAAAATTAACCAAAGCCATTTGAATGTCTATAACAATCAAACGGATCTGATTCTAGTTTCCCATCTACAACTCTGAAATAAAACATTTTCATTAACGATGAAGTTAAAAATAGGCATTTGTATACATACATTAATAATTCCGCCATGTTTTATTTCTAAATTGTAAATACTGTTACAGTTATATAGACTCTTAATTTGTTATTAAACATGCTCTAATACCCAGCTTTTAATATTTCCCAGCAGACTTTCGTATCATTGTGTTAGACATAACATTGTTCTTGATTTTATCAGAAGATAAGGAGGTGTCCCTAATAAAGGAGTAAATATTTAATGATACGTTCTATATATTCAGAAACTCATCTAGACATATCGTCATGTCATCGTTAGACAATACGAAGAGATCTTACATGAGATAAGTAAATATAAGACATTCCTCTTACTCATTTGACACAAATAAGTACGACTCAGAACATCCATCGATTGAGGAAAAAGATATCTTGTTAGTTGATGAAACTGGCTCATGTGAAAAGATCAAATCTGCTTGCGAAACAACATCAATAAGTTCCCGTCAATACTGAAATGATATATTGTAATGGCCCCTTTGGGAAGTGTTCAAACAGTCGAATGACATTTTACAAAATACAGAACATACATAAATCATTGAGGAATTTTTCTATGGAATTAGAAATTATCATAACTTTGTTTGCTTTTCCATCTTGGAATCACACGGAGGAGTAAAGTTAATAAGTTCGTTCAGACACGATTGATAAAAAAATGGGTTTCGATTCAATTATGGCATATATAACCTTGCCCTCAGTAATTTATTCATTTTGGCTTTTATACCATTTCTCCAACATATTCGCTAGACTTTAAGGTAGAGCTATTTTGGTTTAGAAGCTGATATACACCCTCCTGGTTGGTTGCAATGGTTTTTGTCCTATAAAAAGGGTTTGGGATATCAAAACGAGCTACCAAATACCAGAGAAAAAACAAAATATCATGGCCAAAAGAAAAACGATGAACAGACAAACAACACTTCATAGGAAATTTAAAGATTGAGTAACACTAGCCTAGAAAAACCGGGGTTTATCTCGTGTGTTCCGGACGGGCTATCAGTATTATTTATAGTACTAGTATTAAGGTTTTGCTGTTCAAGACCTGACTCTTGCTCTTAATCTCTTGATTTTTGAGAACTTTATATTGCGCGACTGACTTCTTGGTTTTATTAAATTCATACACATATGATTGTTTTGGTCCATGGCCTCTAATATACAAGCATTGTCAAGAAAGTTATCAAAAGCTATACCCGAAAACCAAGGGAGAAAACCCGACTACTCCATTTACCTGACTTCGACTCTTTTATAGTATTTACAACAGTAATGCATTGATTGCAATTTGGGCTGAACAATGGGAATGGCCTAGATTCTAGTTTTAAATGCAAAATATGTTGTTTTTCGGCATTCTTTATTTTTACGATTAACAATTTAAAAGTCTTAAACAAAAAGGTTGTTCTTGGTTTTCTCAGATTCGTTATCTATAAACTTAGCTGCTTGCATGAGTAAGGTACAGACAAAACTCGTGTTGTATAAAATTTGGAATGTATATAATAACATATATGCATTACTTTAAAACTATGGATTATTATTTGCTTTGATACTTTATTTTCACCAAACTGTTTCCATCTAATTGTTTCCCTTAAGTAAGGTATTGATAGTTTGTGCCAAAAGATGTGTTGCAGTGTATGAAAAACAAGTAATCTATAGCATCAAATACACATCGATTCATATACTGATGATAGAATAGATATATAAATAAAACATCTGCTATTGTGTAGTTTTAAATCTTAAAAAGGAAATAATACATTTGAAATTTAACTCTCTTTCATACTGGCCAGCAGGGGATAAAAAGTCTATCATAATTACCAAACGCCACTTTCGTTATTCAGAAAATAAATCAGAAAACTAATTCCTTTCGGAGTCCTTCGACCTTTAGGGTATAAAAAGTCATGGTTTTCGATTGATTTAGAGAAATGGTATAACATTAATTTGTCCATATTAATATGAAACCATCGTGATTCAGCACATTTTGTCTCGCTGTAAACTATGAATGAATTAAATAGTTTTTGTATGCATATTTCAAAAGAAATTCTAGAACAGGCTTTGTCAATCTTCTGTATGCAAGTTTTCGTTCAGTTTTGTGTTTTACAGTGATTTGATTGAAGTTTCGTATTAATTCATTTAAATGCCGTTTCAATTTAATAATGATGATATTAATGATAAAAATTACGTAATGTAAGATCAGACGTTTTATTTATTTTTTCTATTTTTGTAATTATGATTTGCGTATTATTAGTATTTGATCTTTCAAACTTCTAATAAGAAAATAAATAAACAGATTTGATAATAAATAACATCTAAATTATCATGGATCTACATATCGAGATTTTTTTTTAACTTAGAATAACTTGTAATAAAGAGTTGTTTCTCTTTAGTTATCACTTGAATATTTACGATTTCGTTTTGAAATTAAAATAAAAGAATAAAATCCATAGTTCGAATGTATGTTCTAAGTTGAGTGATAAGTGTGTGCTTTTATCCTTTTTCAAAACTAGTTATTGTTGATAAATATTATAGTTTTTTGTAAATATCTTTTAGCCAACGCTATAACAGTATGAAATTAATTTGGCTTTTTAGGTATTTTTTTTTTATCATAAAGCTTCTCTCTAAGTTTTGGTTTTGAGAGTTCCTGGTGATGATAAATCCAGAGAAGCGCTTCGAACGCAACTCATTTATCACGTGTTATTTTCATTTGCATTGTTTATTCTTGTTTTTAAAATATTTTTTCTCTCTTCTTTTAGATGTAACATACGAACAAAAAAGAACAAGACAAACATATACGAGACACCAAACATTAGAGCTTGAAAAAGAATTTCATTTCAACAGATATCTGACGAGACGGAGGCGAATAGAAATTGCACATATGCTAGGACTTACAGAAAGACAAATTAAAATTTGGTTTCAAAACAGGAGAATGAAATGGAAGAAGGAAAATAATATACCAAAATTAACTGGACCAGACAGGTCAAAACCGGAAAATGACTCTGAAAGAAGAATTGTTGCAAGTCCCAGTTCAGATGAAGCTAGTTTTTCAAGTTGATATGCATAAATCCTCGCTTGTGTTATAACTCAGGGTAAAACTGAATATGTTCTACAAGAAAACTGTACTATTTGCTCAGATTCGAGATGTGAATATTTAAGGACAGACTTTTCCGAGTGCTGAGACAATGTTGGTAAAAACATGGCGTTTGATATTATTGTGATTAAGTATTTAGTAATTACGAATTTAAATCCAAAATGTCGTGTTTTATATATTTAAGCATAATTTATTGTGAAATATCTGAAGGAAGAAATAATAAAAAATGTTAATAGTTTATTTTACTTTTTCCCCCTTTTTTTTGCATTTAAACGTTTCATACACTACTGAGCCCGATCGTTCGTTTCTGTATTTTATCGGTTAAAAAAAAAATCATAGTATAATAGATTAAAGAGGTTATATTTTATTTTGATTTAATCTCATTGGTAAAATCTAGTGTCTTCAACATTAACATCCCAAAGTATCAAAGTGTAACAAAAATAATTTGAATAAAACTTAAGAAATTTTACAAAACTGCTCTATCAAAATAAAGTTTGAAGAAAAATATATTTCGATATCTCATAATTTTCCAAAGTATTAAACAAAGCTAAAATATACACTTTCCAATAGTTTTGCGCAATAGAACTGATCAAAATTTTATCATTTTCATCTTTTGACTCAAACTAACCTCTGGCCCAAGATTTCAAGAATACATTCCTTGTCTGACGTTTCTTACTAATGAAAAAAGAGAAATCAAAACAGAAAAGTTAGAAATTTGGGTATTTTTCTTCGGGATTATTAATTGTCATGTTCTTTAACTGACAATTATTCATGTTTAAGTTAGAAGTGAACATACCCAGTTTTTTTGTGAGATCAAAATTATATTTCCTTATATAAGAGAATTTATTCATCAACTGTCCACGCATGCCATGCAAAATAGAAATAAAAGTATTCTTGATAATGTATTGAAAAGGCATTATAGACAGCAACGTAACAACAAAAAATATAGACGTCAATACTACACAAGCTATTCATATACCAGCCTCTTATTGGCCCAGAACCTATTGTTTTGAATGAATTGAACAGAGATGACCACTTTTGTTTTAAAAATTAATCAAAAACAAAAGGGAACATCCATTCTCAATACTATTATAAAAAGACTCAAAATAGTCAGGGCATTCAATTTTTCACGGAATATCCACCGCTGTTTCGTATATATATCATTTTCTATTTTCCCCTATGTCCAAGATAACTGTTCACTAGTTCTGCATGACACTAATAAGGTTGTTGTTTCAGTCAAATTATGACGGTATATACGGAATTGGTATTTTTTTCTGATTATTACTGAATATTTCAAGGGCTGGCTTTCATTATGTTCAGTTGTCAATTGTAAAAAAAATACTTGCTTTGAAAAGGGGATAATTTGTTTGGGTAGTTCAAATTTATATGTACAATCAACAGCCATATCTATTCTTTTTTACTTCTAAAAATGTTTTAATTTAAGAATAAGATTCGTATTCGAATTCGCGAAGTTTTTTTTATACACATGTATTAGTTTGAAATTTAAAATATGCAAATAATAATATGCATAAAAATTAAATTTACATATTTTAGGAATAATGTACATTCATCTTTTAAAAGGGAGGAGTAACAATACGATCTTGAATTTGATAAAATATTTAAATTCTTCAGTTCAGCCTTTCAAAATCGTTTTAGTTAAATTAATAAATGAAAAAGATTATATAATTTATACACTTTATTACAAAAAGTTCGTAGTGATGTCACTAGGGTATGGCATCTTTGACCTAAAATGGCCATTTTATATAGCGATGTTACACCATAAGATGTTATTTACCCACGTTTCAATATTTCAAATAGACGTCTTGTAGCAAAATATCCTTTTTTGTGACCCCCCTCTTTTTGGATAAGGCTTTAGCTCATATTAAAATATCAATGACAAATTAAGTTTTTTAAAATAAAGCTTTTTTCAGTTTTATATTAAATGTTAAGATTGAAATACATGTATATAGGCTAAAGCAAATGTGTCAGACACAACGTGAAACTAGGAATACTCAGGGTATATGTGACTGACAAATCATACAATGTCTTGTAAGCATCTGAATGATACTATTTGATAGATTTATAATACTTCTTCATATTTGAATACAGGGGCCAAAATAATATGTCTTAATATACATTCTGCTTTATACCAAAATACACGAACAAAAGTGTTATACGTGAGGATTCGATGAATTAAATGAGATTTTTGTCATATCCAAACCAGGCTTCATCTCTTTTACTTTTTGTGTCGTTTGGTTGCTGCTCAACACTGTATATGTGGTAAACAACCCTTGGTTTATCTAAATAGCCTATCCACATGTATGTCTTCAGTATAGTCATGTACAACTGTTACGCAAAATATAAAGAATTCCGACAGTTAATAAATAAATATGGTACACATCGACGAGACAGGACTCCTCCAAAACAAAATCTCCATTAAAATGAATGTTTTTAGCATGCAACACAGATGACAAACATTATGAGCAGTCACTATATTTCATAAACTAAAAAAACTGAGTTTAGTATGACATCCATTATCACTGAACTAGCATACATATTTGTTTAGGGGCCAGCTGAAGGACGCCTCCGGGTGCGGGAGTTTCTCGCTGCATTGAAGACCCATTGGTGGCCTTCGGCTGTTGTCTGCTCTATGGTCGGGTTGTTGTCTCTTTGACACATTCCCCATTTCCATTCTCAATTTTAAAAATAATAAAACTTGATTTGGTACAGTTCAATCAATTAGAATCTTATCGTTACCGAATGTTACAATTTTAAATAGATCAACGTGGTTTGGAAATGTATTTTAGAATCACTGACTTCTATATGCCAACATTTGACTTTTTTTTTAGAGAATATGGAATTTGAGTTGATATTTAAAAAAACACACACAAAAGGCAGTTCCAGTTTAGAAAAGTTGGAATGACGACAGGCTTGTCCGTTTTGCGGTTTTGGTTGTGTTTTATCTTGCGTTGATGACTGAAGTATACCTTTTTTAAATTTTGCTAGCCAAAAAAAAAGTTGAAGTAGAAAGCCCAGAATTAAATATAATGTAGGCGAATTGTAAAGGCAAAGATTTGATATCACAAATTTTATTTACCACTTTTTTATTTTAAAGTTTGTTACATGATTTTTCCAAAACTTTGTTATCTGGGCAGGGGTCATTACTGAAACAGAACCACAACACTAGTGAAATGGATAAATAAATAAATAAATAGAATAAACGTATAGAAGTCAACATATACGGTCTTCAACGATCAATTGGCAAGCCTTAAATTTATTTGCCCCTAGTCTATACGATTTTAGATTGAATGCTGCAGACACGACAGAAAATCTGATATCACCATAAAATTCCAGAATGGACAACAACTGACAAGTACTCTTACAAATATTTTGATTGTGCAATTTGTTTATTAAAACGTTGGTTTTGTATTACATTCATATGTCTACTGACTGATAGAGTTTGCATTATGAAGTAAAATCTCAAGGTAACCCGAAGAATAGCTTGTGTATTTGCCTTGGTTATTAGTTATTATCGATGACTTGCTATGCAGCAATATGAATTATATCCGTTTGACTGTGCAGGATGTATAAATCTCAAAGTTATCTGAAGAATAACTTCTGTATTTGCCTTAGTTATTCGTCATTATCGATGACTTGCCATGAAGCTATATCGGTGATATCCGTTTGACTGTAAAGGATGTATAAATACACAGCAACGCCCAGTATAATTGAGGACGATAAATCTACCGTTTCAAATGAATAATAAGACCACATCTATAAAGTTTTCGATGTCGTTGTTATGGGTAACATGTTCGGTGTATTTTTCCGTTTATTTAGGTGTCTGTCTTGTTTATTGCTTATTGTCTTGTCTTTGCATATGTATACGCGTGGTCATTGTGGATCAATCAGAATAAAATATCTTTTGCGTGTCCTGTCAGATGATGGTCTTGTAATGCTCTTTTTACTGTTTTTTTTTGCATTTTCTGAGCTTCAAAATAAAAGAAAAAGAAAATGTGGTTTGATTGCCATTTAGACAACTATCCACCCGAGACAAAATAAAGAAGATTGAAGCAACTTTAGATTACCGTACGCCCTTCAACATTAAAATTCAAACGAGAAAAGGAACGGCCTGATTCATGTACAAAACAATAAACGAATTGCATGCTCCTGAGTTGGGACAGGGACATACAGAATGTGGCGGGGTTTTTAATTAAGTCTTTATTTGTCTCATTAATTTCTTTGCATTAGTTTTGGTTACTCGGGTTTATTATCCCTGAAAATCTTTGCATTCGTTTTGGTTACTCGGGTTTTATAGTCCCTGAAAATCTTTGCATTCGTTGAGGTGTCTCGGTATTTATTGTCCCAGAGAACCAATGATGATTGTCGAGCCGTTTGAATTGTTCGTTAGCTTTTCTTTGCATCTGTTGAAGTTTCTTGGTCTTGAATTATCCAGGCCTTACGGTCATAAAAATTTCGAGTACGATTATCGTACTCAGACTCAGAATTCTACCAATCAAAATACTGGATTCAGTGTTTCGAGCACCGATCACCGAGTAACGTTTTATGACCAAGAGCCCAGGTTCTCTGTATTTGTTAAAGTATCGGTCTTGTATTATACTGTGTCTTTTTCTTTGCTGATAGTTGTACTCCCTAGATTGTTTTTACTGTATCGAGACGTCAAATATATGCCTTGTCAAATGGTAGTCGGGAAACGAAGGGATAGTGTGTAAATATTTACGACACAAAAATCAAACACGCCGCACTTGACAATATTCAAGCAATAGAACAAAGAATTAATTACAGTTCTTATCTCAAAATGTCCTTTCCTTTGTATTGCCACTTGTATTCCACGTCAATGAGACAACAAACTAAAAGACATGCGTCTTTATTGTTCTTCCAAAAAATGAAAGCAACACTTTATAAATTGCATGTGTCTGAAGTGCTTCTCTGGATTTACCATCACCAGGAACGCTCGAAGCCGAATATTTTGAAGCCAAGGATGTATAAGAACCGAAAAAGTTGAAGCGCTATATGAGAAGTTTTCTGGGTGTTTTGTATTTCTGTGGTTGCAGTCGTGTCATCTGAATGACACCCTTCACCGATTTGTCTAGGCATCCTTTTTTTTTTTAACTTGTCCGAGATATTCTGCACCACGAAAAAATACTGAACCGAATTACCCCTGTTCGTGTAACCCGATATGAAGCTGTTCAACATTCTGCTGTTTCCAGCTAGGTTGCTACTTGATGATTGGTTTGCATGGATAAAAACCATAACGATAATTACCTAAATGGATTGTAGTTTATTGATTTCAGAGATCAAAGGCGTTTTAACATACTTCTCTCGTAAAAATATTCCAAAGTCATTATATTTAATTAGCAATATTTTTTCACGCTTCTTAATATGTTTTCATTGTTTTTAGGTCATATAAGTCTCCACGAATTAAGTTTTATAAGCAATGGTGTTATTTTAAAAACCTATATTAGACATTTGAGCCATTAAAATGTAAAGAAATGTTACTTTTTAATTTTTCAGGTGTGAAGGTGAGTGTTAACTTAAATGTTTTCGGTGATAAGAGGCAAAAAGCTCCTTTGATGAAGACTTTACCAGGCTCCTCTAAATCACTTTAAATTTTAATATCCCATAATTACTATGTGTAGCAGAAAAAGATAAACAACAACAAATAAAATGTACTGTATCCTATATTTCGTAATGTAAAGCACGCAGTTGTGAAGCGTAGTGTAAATGCTTAAAATATAACTACATTAGCAAAAACAATAACAACAACCATTAAAACACCAATAACAACAGCAAAAACAGTAACAACACCAATATTAACAACAACAAAACAATAACAACGACAGCAAAATCAATAACAACATTAATAACAACGATAGCAAAACCAATAACAACTCCAATAACGACAGCATGCAAAATCAATAACAACATTAATAACAACGACAGCAAAATCAATAACAGCTCCAATAACGACAGCTAAAATCGATAACAACAACCACAGAATTAATAACAACGACAGCAAAACCAGTAACAACAATTACAACACCAATAAAAACAACAACGACAACAACAGCAAAACCAATTACAAAAATAATCAAACAATAATAATAATAATTATGATGATAACAGCAACAATAACAATGATAATGATAATAATAATAGCAAAAATAATTATGATAATAATAATAATAATAATAATAATAATAATAATAATAATAATAATAATAATGATAATGATGATGATAATAATAATAATAATGATGATAATAATAATAATAATAATAATAATAATAATAATAATAATAATAATAATAATAATAATAATAATGCTTCATCAATTAGAAATGCATATATAAATGCCTTTTCGATTGTTAAAGAGTCACATGAATCACTTTGGTCTTTAGCAATTAAGTTAACTAGAAATTCTTATTATTGATCCAATACCAATTTTACAAATTGGTCCACAGTTAGAAGACAATATTTCACAATCTTTTTAAAAGCTTTCCTCTGTAGAACATTGATAACACTTGCTCTACTTTGGTTTATGAACTTGCATTCGTAAAGAACACAATTTTCTAATGACTTCATGTTGCTGAAGGTCCTCCCACGTATTAGAAGCAGGAAATCATCTGTGTCCACTTGAGATGAATGTCATTGAACACAAATGCATTGGAATTATTATATTATATCAAAATATGAATAAATTTGCATATATCTGCATGTAATTATTGTCAGTCTAATGTTAAACGATACAAAGATAATTTATAATTGATCTTTATCAAGGAAATTACATTAATACAATGTATGAAATTCTTTTATGAAATTCAGGGGTAAAGTTATATAAATTATAGAAGTTCCCATGACTAAGAGTGAAACAATTTTTTTTTTTTTTTATTTAATCATCTATCAAATCTATACATGCAACTAAAAAAACATCAGAATGTATACACATATTAAAAATTACAAAAAAGTCTTTTGTTTATTGACTTATTTGTTAAATTATTTATTTTAATTTACTGTCTTGATATGAAGTTAAAATAATTATGATAAGATAAGATAATAAAAAATGAAACGCTCTAAATAACTGATCAATTCTATGATTTCAAATATTTTTTTTAAGAAAAGAGAAAAGAAAATTAGTTATTATTTCTTCAAACAGAGCATAATTTAACAGTTGACATTAATGTTCTACCACTGAATGGTTTTGACGGACATTAATTAATGTTACTGTATAGAACAAAATTTGTGAAATTGCCTCGTGCGGACATTAAGATCATAATCAATAAATCTATAATTGATATATGCAATCATAGACTGACGAAATACCCCCAGGTTTAACTAAACAGGTTTAAAACACAATATCCTATCTATTACATAGATTTAAATACACGCGAATAGAATAGCTGTGGGAAAAGTAGAACGACGTGTGAACATTTGCCAAAAAGACGTTAAGTGTGCTTAACTATTGAACACCTTGCTTCATTTCCAAACTCTTATATATATTACAGTGCAACCATTTAGTTCACCCGGGTCTTTATAAATGATTATGTATAATATCTTCGATTTGCAGCAGACAAGAATACTCACTAAGCCTCGTATAACTATCTGTTTTGAAGGGTCTTATACAATATTTTACGTACTTGGAAACGATGCTTCATTTCAAATGAATTTGACTATATAAGTGTTGGGTAACGGTTTTCTTTTCAAGGGTCTTGATTGGAGTGTTAAAGTATCGTTTTAAGGACAATATTTTTATTTCCTACTGAAATTCTTCGATTGACTAACTTCAGGGCTGTTACATGATTTTTGTTTTATCTGCTTCAAAGAAAACCCCTGAACAAACTATAAATAGATGACAATGAAATATGCATTTAACTTAATCAGGTAAACATTTGAAATTGACAGATCATTTTAAGTTATTAAACAAACTTATCAATAATTGACTATATCGAAAATATTTCATAATTCTAAAACCACATGTTTAAAATAAAAGATAATTAATTACAAAAAGAAAAAAGAAAAAAAAAAGTAAAATTCATCAGTGGAGTTCTTTCTGCTGTACTGCACTAATGATAACATATTATTTATTGTGCCCAAAGCCTTTATAAATAACAAAATACGAAATTTGAAACTACTAAATCGACCCAATTTAGTAGAAATTGGAGATCTTAAAAGTCTGTACAAAATCAAAAGTCTCTAAGGAAAAGGTCATTCAATTAATCAGACACTAATTTGTTTAGTTGAATGTATGAAGGCTCAACGAGTGATTATTTTGTATCATCATCGCGATCGTGTATTCATCTATCTCCTTATTTTCACCATCATCACCAACACATAATCATAACCACCGCCATCACCATCATCACCACAATCACCCCCTTCCAACTCAAAACCAGTACCATCACCATCACCACCACAACATACACCTCCAACACAAAACCAGATCCACCAACATTATCACCATCCTCGCCACCACCATCACCATCACCGCCACGAGCAACAATAACAAACACAACATTATCATCATTAATTGAAAATAAGGATAGGTGTATTAATTCATGACACTAAATCGCTTGACAAAAGCAAAGGAATTACAGCTCTTATTGTTGTTCTTCGTCTTAAAGTCACGGTAATTTAAATCTGTGAATACATTGGTCCACTGAACATAGCGTGTACATGTTAGTACTACTTGTGTATAGCAAAAACTTCTTGTGTTCGAGTCATTCTTATCATAAACCCTGGCATACTTTTGTACTTTTCCAAAACCAGGAATATTTACAATACTTTTATAAATATATATTTATATTTCAAAGAAAAAAGCAAGCTACTGATAATATTTAAGTAGAAGTTAAAGGACGAAGTTTCGTTAAAAAACGGGATTGACAGCAAGTGTAAATAAGAACTTAATGATAAATCCTTGAGAGTCAAGTGAAAACAACGATCTGAGATAACATCATGCCAAAACGTAATAATACAGACAGCAACCCAACGATACAAAGTATCAAATGACACCAAGAGTACAACATAGTCGCCAGCATAAGTCAGGTGTCTGTACAATATGTCAAGTTCTCAAACATCCCGATTCTAAAAAAGTGTGAATAAATTCGAAAGACTATAAAATATCAGCTATCAACGCCAAATAATGAAAAGAACAAAATCCATTATATATGTTTACAATAAAGGACGAGGGGAGGCTCAGGAATATGTGGTGGGGTTGAATTAGGTCTTTCAGATAAAATTAGATAATACCAAAAATTAAGGATTTTGAAAATTCATTTCGATAAAATTCAGTAAAATAAATCATGTTTTATGCAAACAAAATATAACAAACTGCACAGAGTATTGTATTGTCTATGTTGCAAGGTTAAAGGACACTCCTTGCTCTCAACATATGCAAACAAATGCTTTGAGTTCCTTCAGAGTAATCAGTATGTTTCGTACTGAAGTTTTGGTTAAAAAAAATGCCTGTCTATTTTTACAAAACGAACTCAACACATTTCATGTTTACTTCCGTTACTTTTAGATGTTGTAAATTAATAAGTCTGGTGTATATGTTTAAAGCCAGGATCTCATGGTACTTGCAACAAAGAATAAGACATGTTATTGTCAATTAACAGTTACATTAATGGAACAGGAAATAACAACCCAGAAAGAGCTCATAAGCTTCTCCTGAATTTTAGTGGGGATCTTGTTAGTGAAATTGTTTTTTTTTATGTATCGTTATAGACTACACCGGGAAGTTTCACTCACATCAATTTCATCAATCGATGTGAGTGAACTGATTTCACGTGAGTTTCACGTATAAGCTCGTTTGACCTGAAATTCACATGAATTTGGATTCACTAAAAATTGTGAGATTCATGTGAAATTCACGAGAGCAAATTTTGCCTGTGTATTGTTTGCTTTGATAGTGTTTTGGTCATGGTATGGTCTGTCGTTCTATTTTTTTTATCCACCTGGTTCATTTCAATATCAAATTTTCTGTAGTCCTCATAAAAAGGTTATATACATCTCTAGAGAAAAAAATCCCAAAAGCTTTATCCTGCCGGTATGAACACTTAGGATATGAATTAGGTCTTTATTCTTGTTCATATGTTTACTTTTTTATCTCTTGATCGTTTCAAGTTACTATACTTTTATCATTTCTTTTATATTTTGTAAACAAATCCCGTTTCGTGATAGAAATCTCTAAATACTTGGTTTCTTAAGACATGTAATGTTATAGTGTTTTGTTCTTTAAGATATTGATCACTTTGTGAGTGGACGTTCTATTTTCATATACATACAAGTGTTAGATTCTTAGAATCCCCGGTTCTTGGAGGAGTTTGTGCTCCTCAATCTTAAGTGTTTAGGTATGTTTCGTGGAATGTTGTGCGTCTTATCGTCGTTTTACTTTTAGCCATGGAGCTGTATGTTTTTCTTCGACTTAAAGTGTTTGGTTGCTACTATGAGGGTCTGGATGGGGCCTTCATTTCTGTATTTTCAAATTTTTTTAGGCCATTTTTCTCTATTCTTTATACTTTTTGTTCATTTTTCTCTATTCTTTATATTTTATCATCTCATTATTTTCGTTTCTTTATTTTTTTTGTCCATTTTTCTCTATTCTTTATATTTTTTGCTCACTATTCTCTTTTCTGTAAACCCCCATCCGCCCCCTCTACTATGCTATCTTCTCTCCTTTTTTAACTATTGTATGATTCTCTTAGTTTTTTCTATAAACATGTGACACATTTCGTTTTGTCGTGATACTGGTTGTATTTTGATGTACATTGTACAAGTTTTTGTCTATTTTATGTCATTTTCAATTAGTTAAACACCTACAAAAACCACAATGCATTGCGTTGACGGCCCGTTTTGACAATGATTTGTTAAAGTGATGACGATACCGGATGCATCAATATTCAAGTTTTTCTCTCTTTCTCTCTTTTTTCTATAGCTCAGATGATGAAACAAAATCACCATAAACGCCCTTCACAAGAAAATTTTCTAATTAATTATATAAGAATCAAGACAAAATAATTATTTAAGTATTTACACATGTTTAAAACATAGACACAAATCACGTTACTCAATTATCATTGATGTGGTATGGTGTGAAGAGTTTGGACACGATTTTCACTATTTATCACACGATTTTCTGCTTTATAAAATATAACATGTAAAATGATTAGTGTTATCTTATTTTGGTCACATAACCATCCGAAACAAAGCATAATATGTGCATATATCTTTGAGTGTATAATGACGTATTGATTGATTCATTTGTGTTAGTGTTTAAGGCCACTTTCAGCATTATTGGCTACATAGTGATGGCCATTTTATTAGTCAACAGAAGAAACGCAAAAGGTAATGGAATATAGTACAATTGGAATCACGATACAATTGTTTCAATTGTTCTATGATATTTACAGAGTGTTTTTCTCTCATAATAACCACTGATTAAAAATGAATTTTTCATTCGCAATTTTATTGATTTCAAAGTTCATTTTTTTCAGTTAAAATTTAGAAAACCAATATTTGAATTTTACAACTTGAAATATAAGCATGGTCTCATTAAACTTTTGAAATCCTCTGCACATATAAATAAGAAGATGTGGTATGAGTGCCAATGAGACAACTCTCCATCCAAATCACAATGTGTAAAAAGTTAATAATTATAGGTCAAAGTACGGCCTTCAACATGGAGCCTTGGCTCACACCGAACAACAAGCTATAAAGGGCCCATAAAATGACTAGTGTAAAACAATTCAAATAGGAAAACCAACGGTCTAATCTATATATAAAAAAAACGAGAAACGAGAAACACTTATGAACCACACCAACAAACGACAATCACTGAACAACAGGCTCCTGACTTAGGACAGAAAACATGTCTATATACTATATTCTCGTTTACAAAAAAATGGAAGCAACACGTTATAAATTTCATGCGTTCAAAGCGCTTTTCTGGATTTTTCTTCATCAGGAACGCTTAAAGCTGAATATTTGTAAACTAAAGATGTATAAGAACCAAAACAGTTGAAGAGCCACATGACCAAAAAGGACCTAAAAATATCCAAATCCACCGAAGGTCAACTTTGCGTGAGTGAGCTGAAACCTTTAGTTTCTTTATAATTTAAAAAAAAAATAACTGACAATTTTAGAAAGGTTTGTTATAAATCATATCAGTACCGAAGTACTGACTACTGAGCTGATGATACCCTCGAGGCTTGAGAGTCCACCAGCAGAGGTATCGATCCAGTGCTTTAAAAAATGAAAAGAACACGTTAAAAATGTCTTGCGTTCCAAGCGCTTTCTGGATTTACCTTCATAGGGAACGCTCAAAGCCGAATGTTTTAAAGCCAAAGATGTATATGAACCGAAACAATTGAAGAGCTATATGACCAAAAAGGACATAAAAAAATTACGAATTAGGGTATCGATTGTTTTGATCATTTTCCGCAAAGTACTTTTGACCCATTTGCCAACAACACGTTTATTTTCTCACTTTCGACTTGGTCAGAATGCATTTGTTTAAGTTTAAGTTTTTCCTATTAATTAAATTGTATGATGACTTCAGTTCAAATGTGTGTAGCGTTTCTTTTGATGACTAGTATATCAAGTTCATGCATATATTAATTTACCTATATATCTCCATGACATCTTTATAGTATACTAGTATATATATATATATATATATATATATATATATATATATATATATATATATATATATATATATATATATATATATATATATTACTGTGACATATCTATAATGACATACTGACATCATGTGTTACACAGTAGATATATTATTTATTTCATGTTGTTACTGAAAATCAATGAGGCAAAGCTTTCCTTGTTGTCTATACAATGAAAGAGAGGCGAAGGATACCAAAGGGACATTCAAACTCATAAGTCGAAAATAAACTGACAACGCCATTGCTAAAAAAGAAAAAGACAACCAGACAAACATCAGTACACAAACACAACATAGAAAACCAAAAACTGAGCAACACGAACCCCATCAAAAACTGGGGGTGATCTCAGGTGCTCCGGAAGGGTAAGCGGATCCTGCTCCACATGTGGCACCCGGCGTGTTGCTCATGTTAGTTCAAACCCGTTGATAAGTCTAATTCGGTATATAACAATGACAACGATAACATGGATATACCTGTTTTGAGTGCTGGTTATTTCTGAGATTGCTGAAATTTATATATGTGAAGTTGGATATGAAACAATAGGATTAGCTCTTTCAGATAGGGTTTAAGTGGTTGTCTTTGGTTGTGTCTTTCATATTTGCTTTTCGTATATTCTTTTGTACATACACCAGGCCGTTCTTTTTTTCTTTGAATTGTGTGACATGTTGTCGTTTTGGGGCCTGTCATAGCGTACTATACGGTATGAGATTTTTCTCAATGTTGACGACCGTACGGTGACCTATATTGGCTTACTTCATTAGGTTTGTTGTGAATAATTGTGTCATTGTCAATCATACCACATCTCTTTATTTTTATATTGAACATGTCAATCAAATTTCACTCGTAATGGAAAATCTTTTTAATGACTTAAATAATACACAAAACAGACCAAATTGATCAGTAATTATATATAAAAAGGAGGTTCTAAATAAATCAGTGCCACAATCCCAATCCTAAACATTTGAGATGTGAAAAGATACTATTATTTCTGCAAACAGAACAAAACTGTAAAACATCAAGGTATAGTTTATCTTCACACTCAAAAATGCCAAATCGATGTCTATAAGGAGGCTGTTCAACAAAACAGCAGAATAGTATAATTTCCTGCAAAGGGGAGTTATAATAGTTGTCCGGCCCCTTAAACTGCCATAAATATAATTCATCAATCTATATATTTTCTAAAGTTTGCAAAGTTTATGTACTGATAAATGAATAGGATGATATACAAGTGCAATGCAGCATAAATATTAATTTTATTGTTACCATGACTTTATAAACATGATACAATTGACATATTTGACCTAAAATGGTCAGTTTAAATATTGATTTTGGCAAAATTAAGTATGGGCTTAAGCCTTAGGCAAAGATATATTTTATCATCATTGTTAATTTTGTATTAGAAATCTTTGGTGGTAAGCCTGGGCTCATATTCTAATACTGACGACAAGATCTCAAGATGTGGCTATTTTGGCAGTTTCGTCGTTAACAATAAGAAAGAAAAAAATACGTAAGAGAAAATTGAAAAAAAATATACATTCTGATATTTGACAGACTAATGTCTTGTGGTCATCTGAAGAATGTTATTTGATAGACATATAATATGCTTTTTGATTTTCGTTTTTTATGGACTGAAAGATGCCTTATCATATTTTCACCAACGAGTGTTATCATTCCACGTTACACAAACGTTGGTCTTTAGTAACATTTAGTTATACAATTACATACTATAACCCAGGACAATATCTGCATCAAGGACGAAAAAAGTTGGAGAAATACAATTTTCATGAACTTTAGTTATCCTATCAAAATACGTAACTACAAGAACGAAAGGTAAACTTAATCTGGATCATTTAAACATAATTAACCAATTACATATACTAGTATATTATTAAAAGTCTTTCGTCATATTCTGTAAGCAAATCAAAATGTCGGAAATTGATTATCATATACATAATATATAACCAATCTATAGTTATGTTGAGAATAAAAAATACACACAAAAAAAAGAGAAATACATATATGCCGACCCAGTCCTTTTGTGACGACGCATAGAAAAATGATAAATGTGTGAGTATGTTTATCACTGAACTAGTATACATATTTGTTTAGGGGCCAGCTGAAGGACGCCTCCGGGTGCGGGAGTTTCTCGGTGCATTGAAGACCCATTGGTGGCCTTCGGCTGTTGTCTGCTCTATGGTCGGGTTGTTGTCTCTTTGACACATTCCCCATTTCCATTCTCAATTTTATTACTTGAAAAGGAATACTCCGTTATGGAAGATACATCAAGCATTATATCTCGAAAGGCCTTATCTAACTGCTTCATGGTTGTACCAAACAGCAGTATGGGAATGAGATTTAGCCTGTCTGTACCAGCCGGAAACAAATTTGACACAAAACGGCGAAAACATTACTTATTTTAAATCAAATATGTGTTTTAAAAATGTACACTTATGTTATAAATCAAACACCGGAGTATCACTAGTCAACAATAAAAAGAATGCATTTCAATTCAATTTATAAAGTGTACATGAGATTGTTATATGTGTTGGTTTGTTTGTACTATTGCGATTTATTTTTTTTCTTTTAAATTTTTTTTGACTCAGTCCTAGTTTTCTATGTAGTGTTTAGAGGACTTGTTTGTCTTTTCGTCGTTTTTCGTTTTTGCCAAGGAGTTGTCAGTTTTTCGTTGATTTATAAGTTTAAAAATACCCCTTTGGTATCTTCCGCCCATCCCTTTTCAATATTTTTTAACTAATTTTGTTACCTCCTGTGTAAAGATGACTTTTCGTTATCCTTTATATACAAGAGAGGCGAAAGATACCAAAGGAACATTCAAACTCATTAGTCGAAAATAAACTGACAACGTCATGGCTAAAAAAGAAAAAGACCAACAGACAAACACCAGTACACAAAACACAACATAAAAAACTAAAGACTGAGCAACACCAACCCCACCAAAAACTGGGGTGATACAAGTTTGTGTTTTGATGTTTTATAAATATTCATATATTTGTTTTCCAATCTCTAGTATACAAGATAAAGGTCATTCTTGTCGTTGTTTTTATATTCACAAATAATACAAAAAATCAGAAAAGATAAAGTCTGTCTGCTATGGACCCCAAGTAAGTTCTTCATCGAAAAATTTTGAAGCACAGACCGTTTTCGTTTAAAATAATTTACTATTTACTAGTATTACAATGTGCAAATGATTCTTACTTTTTGTCTTTATACCGGTCTCATGTATCTAACTGGTTATTTAACTGTTTCGCCATCGGTGAGAGTACTTAATTAAAAGGATGGTACATTGGATGATTATTACCTATACGAAATCCGCAAAAAATTGGTACCACAGAACAAAAAATCAATCAGTAGTATACTATTGTTTTTTAAAATCAAGAAAAATTATAAGAATACCAAAAAGAATAGTCCTATGTATAATTGGACATTTGTCGTTTACGAGAGTCACCACATCTGATAAATTAAGAAAATCTCCACTTTCATGATTGCAGGAACAACTTTTTATTCCATTTAGAAGCCAACAAAGTTGCGTATAAGAATGCGGAAAAAAAGAAATACAAGATTTCACGACCTTTAAATTTTCAAATCATTTAAAGTACCCACCACAGGGCCAGTTACATTGATCGTCTGCGACCTGATATGATAAGGTAAATTAAGGCGACAGTAGTTTACCAATGTTCAAATCTAAGCTAAGCCTTACTACGCAGAATAAACACCACAGAAATGTATTGAAAACTTTCAAAATGATTTCATTAAAACAGCATTCCATTATTTATCATATAAATATTTAACATTAGCAAAAATATAAGAACGAAAATTTACTTTCTGTAGATATGGCAAAGACAAAACACAAAATTAATGATAAAAAAGAAGACACCATGTGTGCAAGACAAATACCATCAGTCTCAGATAGACAGACAAAACAATGCCCACTAGGAAAAACACAAAATAACAACAATCAACATCAATCCATACAATACTACACAAAAAAACCCTAACGGCATAGAAACACAAACCCCACCAAAAACCCAAGGTAGAACGCAAGTGCTCTGAACTGATAAACCGATTTTGATCCACTAGAAGCACATGTATTGTTCCTATTACAAGTTATCGCAATAAAGCTCTAGAATATTGACACAACTCCCAGATAGTTATATACTCCACATGCAGATGCTTAAAAAAGAAATCAACACTGTGCATGATTCCGTACGTTTTGTTTTCATTTTACCTACAGTTTTTAAGAGGTGTTCTCAGAAAAAAACCATGCAAAAGTGTCCAGAACCTGAATCCTTTCGTCATCATAGAAAAATATCTTTATGATGTCATATGGGCATATTAGGCGTAACAAAAGATATGCTGTAATATCCTTCTTAAGTGTGTAAGAACTGATTTGTATAGTTTGTTTTTTATGTTATGCTGTAAAAACACTGTCCCAGGTGAGTGGGGAGTGAGCGTTGTTAAACGGTTGTCGTTTGTTGATGTCTGCCATATTTGTTTTATATTTATTATTTTTAGCGTAAACCAGGCTGTTGGTTTTATCTTTTGGTTTATTTCATAATTTGTCATGCTGAGGCCTATTATAGCGTGCTATACGGTATGGGACTGCCTCAATGTTAAACCCTGTTCAACAATCTACAGTTCTCTGGTGAATAGTTATATTGGGAATTTACTAATCGTACTACATCTCCTCGCCAGCTCTTTAATTATTGTCGATTTGGTAGGACCAAACATTTGCTTATTCACCCTGTACTCTGAAATCCTAACATAATAATTTCTTTCGTAAGTGCATTTTAATATTACTGACAACGTGTTTTTTTTCTCTCTCAGTGGAATGGAAAAATTAAAAAAATCAGCATCAACTTTATAACAGTTTGTATCTCCTTAGCGTTCATACACCTTTGCAGTGCGAGTTTTTTTTTTAGCTATTATTGTCATGTAGTTGTAAATTTTTCAATAATGTCTGTTCACTGTTTTTATGGTTTGTTTCTTGCAAAACGTTTCTTCAATTAGAGTTAACTGTTGCATTGCACACATTAAGAAATCTTTGTTTTAATGAACACTTAATTATCATGATGACAATACCAACGATTATGCTTTATTTAAAGTGGAAAAAAAACCGTTTCAGTCAATATACTATCTAGTATGTAGAAGTCAAGGACTTTCATCCATAGACAACTTTAGAGTACTCAGGAACACTTACGATGCTAGTCGCATCCTTTTGTAATCAAAATTTTCAGTATGTCTTATATAACATCATATTTATTATGAAATACTAGACATAAATAAGAGTTGATGCCTCTACTGGTGGACTATTAAGTCCCTGAGGGTATCACCAACCCAGTAGCCAATGCTTCGGGACTGGCATAAAAATACGGATATTGATTTAACTGAAATATGCAGTTATAAAATTTTGGAAATTATTTAGAATTAAGGATTATACGCAAAACTCTGATTCCTTTTTCGGATTTGGCTATACTTAATATATTTGATTTCAAAGTTTGTATTAGTGTTTTGGTTTTCAAATATATTGTCCTTGAGCATCACTGAAGAGACATACTGTCGAAATGCGTTTCTGGTGCATTAAAATTAATGTAATTAGAGGCAGCAGTAGTTTACCAATGTATCAATTGACTCGATACAAACCAAGGTTAAAAAAATGAGGGAATCGCATGAACTTCGAAAGGAGAGAGATCGGATGCGTAGACAGAGTTTTTTTTTTATATGCATGCATCACCCGCCCTGACATATTGTCGAAAACATTTGGTTTAAGTCTACCACTGCTGGGCTGCATCAATGTTAACTTGTCATACCACTGCACGTCTTACGTTTGTTTGCAATTTGAAAAAGTACAAAACAGGTACAGCAGATGAATTGTTAACGTACATTTGTTACTCCTAGCAGAAGTTTTTCTAAAAACTTTGTAAATAACAATGCTTTAATTTCTGTTCCGTTGGAACTCGTATAACATACCTTTTATTCTGTCAGGAACAAATACTGTAATATTTTGATATTATGAAGGAACTTCTATTCCATGACCGAATACCTGGTAAATAAACTCATCATAGATACCAGGATTGAAATTTTATATTTACGCCAGACGCGCGTTTCGTCTACAAAAGACTCATCAGTGACGCTCGAATAAAAAAATATTAAAAAGGCCAAATAAAGTACGAAGTTGAAGAGCATTGAGGACCAAAAATTCCTAAAAGTTTTGCCAAATACAGCTAAGGTAATCTATTCCTGAGGTAGAAAAGCCTTAGTATTTCAAAAATTCAAAGTTTTGTCAACAGTTAATTTATAATTATGAACATATCAATAATAACTCAAGTCAACACAGAAGTGCTGACTACTGGGCTGGTGATACCCTCGGGGAAATAAATCTCCACCAGCAGTGGCATCGACCCAGTGGTTGTAAATAAACTCATCATAGATACCAGGATTGAAATTTTATATTTACGCCAGACGCGCGTTTCGTCTACAAAAGACTCATCAGTGACGCTCGAATCAAAAAATATTAAAAAGGCCAAATAAAGTAATTGTCAGATGTTTCATCTATGCATCAATGAAAGTACGAAACAGTAATGACAAATCTTTTAACAAAATTGAACTTAGAAAGTGCTCAAAACAAACGTTCGTTTCGGAAAATAACTAGTTCACAAAATCCAAATTAAATTTAAAAAAAATGAATTAAAACAGAACGAAAAAATAAAAAAACCTAGAAACCAATTTGGAACAGGACAACACTTTTGATTTTAACAACAAGTGTAAAAACAGTATTTAAATAGAGAACATACTATCCCTGCTGAAACTGATAATCGGGCCACAATACTGCACCGATTCCAATGCTGTTGGATAGTCAATCCCCGATGGTTACATCAGCTCAGTACTTAGTCAGTACTTCGGTACTAACATGATATATAACAAATCTTTCTGAAATTGTCCGTTTATAAATTTTGAAATTACAAAGAAACTTTCGTGTCATATAGCTCTTCAACTGTTTCGGTTCTTATACATCCTTGGCTTTCAAATATTTGGCTTTGAGCGTTCCTGATGAAAGTAAATAAAGAAAAGCGCTTCGGACAAATGCACTTTATAAAGTGTTGTTTTCATTTTTTAAGATGTATAATAATCACAAATAGGTGCTGATAAAACCCGATTAATAAGGGAAGTATATAAGGCGGGATGAAGGGAATTGACAGGCTCATTTATGACAGATTTATCTCCTATGTTTAAAAGACACCACCTAGTATACAGCATTCAGAAGTACCTTAGTATTTAATAATCGCATTACAGTTCTATTCTTTAATGAAACTTGATCATTTCAGATCCTGTCTAATGAAAAGATTAGTCCTTATGAAGTACGCCAGACAATTAATATACATAATACTTCTAACTTTTTGATAAATGTGCAAAAATTCAGGAAAAATGTAATGAATAGATAGTAGAACATGTCTGCCTTCAGGTCGTGAATGCACCAGCTTATGACGAAATTTCCCCTTAAAAAAACGACTTCTTGCTAGAATAGTAATCAATTAGGTATAAAAATATGAAACTATAGTGTGCGATAGGTTTTGTGGGGGAATTCGATGTTTGCTATACCATAGTACACATAAACGCACTTCATGACAATACCGCTGTATAAATCAGAATGTTTTGCACTATTTTCAAAAATGATTTTGCTATGTATCCGTGTACTATATGTTAATAAATTAAAGCTTTAAGAAGGTTAATTTTCTGTATAAAATCAATAATTATGTGACTTTTGAAGCCCAATCTTTCTATTGCTTTTTAAAAAATACATTAATGAGAGATCGAAACACGATGCCAATACAGACATATAGGTGTTTGAACTTCTAACAAAATATTATTTGAGGAGTATCAAAACATTGTATTAAAAAGTCTCTCATTTTCTCCCTACCCAATTAACCCCTAACACTCAATTTGATATGGACTGGTCATTGTTATAAAATATTACGCAATTCGATTGGATGATGAAGTTATTTTTGCTTCACCTTTAGTTGTTTACCTGTTCAAATTTGTCCTGTGTGCATTCTGTAAGCACACGAAATTTTATTACGTAACAATAGTTATCGTTTATGAAGACAAGGATAGCAACTCTAGCTCCGAAGTTAAAAAATCTTCAAAAATTATAAAATTACTCTTGCTTGTGGATTAACAATTATAGTTATGGTTTGTCTTTAGTTTTCTGTCCTGAAATTGTACGAAAAGACTAAGTCGAATTTGAATTATTATTCTTTTTTAGTAAACACGATAAAACCAGATTTGGATACATTTTTAAACTATAGTCTGTATATGTTACAGCCAGTCTTGAGAATAATGGGCAACATCAGTGAAGAAAAAGAAAAATATCTCAAAAATTAAAAAATATAGAAATGAAAATCCCAATCCAGGCCTTTAAAGTATAATTATATTTTAAAATTGAGAATGGAAATGGGGAATGTGTCAAAGAGACAACAACCCGACCAAAGAGGAGAATACAGCCCAAGGCCACCAATGGGTCTTCAACACAGCGAGAAAATCCCGCACCCGGATGCGTGCTTCAGCTGGCCCCTAAACAAAAATGTGTACTAGTTCAGTGATGATGGACGTCATACTAAACTCCAAAACATATAAATGAACAAAAATTAAAAATCATACAAGACTAACAAAAGAAACTGGTTAATTTGCATTTCTTTTTACACACGTGTGGTTCAATTGACCATCAAACTGTACACTGGACGAGTTCATGATATTTTTATGAATGAAACAAAAGGTAGAAAAGGTTTGATTTTGCAATTCTTACTTTTTCACAATTTGTTTTGTAATACAGTCAATTTTTACAATATTGAAAAAGCGCGTTCTTCAGAAATTTGAGACACTTTACAGATCATGCGTTTTCATTTCTTGGAAAATATATCATTTTGAAGAAAAACATTGAAATTTATTTAACGCACGTCTACGCAAGGTAAAACGCTTGTGTGTCTTAACAGAAAATTGCATTTTTCAGTCTCATTAAGCTGTTATCAGTCCATTTTAATCCAAATGAAAACAGTGATTTAATAAAGTCAAAATATGACCGATCTTCCTATTTTTGTTCATAAAAAGTCAATTTGATCATTCTAAGGACGAATTCGTCTACCTCACAAAATCTTGTTAGGCACTATAACCTAAATAATCAATTGCTTATATCCATCAATAATAATATGACATAATATTTTATAAAATTATTAATCTTAAATCAGGAATTAGTATCTAAGGAGGGAACAGCATGTGCGAAATGTGATATATATTGATATGATATAATAATATAGGACTCTTTCTTTTTTTTTGAGAAACAGATGCACATTTCCTTAAAAATTTTTCTTTGATGATTTCCCTCTGATGTTTATCTAATATATTGGAGACTAAATATAAATCTCAAACTAAAAAAAAATTGACGGTGTAATGTTCTCTAGTTTTATCAAGGAAAATAACTAAATTGTAAAAGTATACACTTTCTAAAGCAGAAACTGCTTCGTTTTTGTCTATTTTGTTTAGTAGTCAGAATTTGGTGGTCGTCAGTTCTGCTGCACTTTCCAATATTTATGGCCCATATTATCCTTTTTGTGCATTTTTTAACCTGTATAATTTAGTGTAACTTATTTTCAAAATAAGTTTTTTTCCTTCCATCTTGAGTTTAAAACTAAACCGAAGCGACGCAAAATAGCCTGTGAACATTATTTACTACTGTATCAAAATATCGATGCAAAAACATTTGAGGGCTTTTTTTCCCCTCTCGAGTTCATTGTTATCAGTACTAATCAGTTTTTGACACGCATATTTGAACAGTATAGCAGACAGTAATTTGTTGTTTTATTAAAAGAGAAAAAGATTACAGTTTACAATAAAATGCGAAATTTGGTGTTTTAACTACACATTTCAATACTATGAGGTAACAAAAAACATATTTATTACAGCGAGGTCTATTTTCGAATGATTTTTTTAAAAAATGCAATCGATTTTAGTTGTGTTCACATAAACATATGTAGTAGAAAAAAACAATATTTGCAATATTTGTGAAATTATTATTTGGAATTTGTAGCAGATGTACCCTGATGTCATATTCAGTGTTCTGTGAAAAGGAACTATTGTATTAAAAACAAATAATAAAATACATGAAAATAACCCATAGACTTTGTAAAATGTTGGGAATATATACTATTTGTCTTATTTTAAGATACACAAAGTTCTTAATATCTTGTAATTTTAATAAATAAAAAATAGAAACTGTAAACCTATTTCACCTTTGCATGAAAGAAATAAATCTTAATCTTAATATTACAAATTTTCTGTTTCACCTGTAAAATAAAATTAAAATAAATTTAAGTAGTTTTGTTTTCTACATGTATGGAATGTTTGAAATGTAACATAACCAAATATGTCTGTTTTTGTCTTTGAGAGTGTTTTGCAGAAATTGCGACTTGTTTATAAGATAGAGTAACCTGCGAAGTTCTCATTTCACTTTGGGATTTGTTGATGATGTTCTGTCACTCAATATCCAACATTTCAACGGGTGCTTCCATATCATATATCCCAGTGAACTTGAGATTATGGATACTACCGAAATTAAAAGGTCGGCTTCATATTTTGATCGTTTCATCAATATGGTCATAGATGGACGACTTCAAACTAAAATCTTGACAAACGTGATGATTTCAACTTTGTCAACTTCAAATTTTTCAGCAGCAACATACTCTCTGCTCCATCGAATGCCGTTTACAGTTAAAAGTTACGCTCGTGCATGTTCACATTATACGAAATTCATTAACAGGGTTGTGCTTCTTACCCATTAACTGCTCCCACAGAGTTATGACGAATAACTACTAAAATCAACTCTACGCAAGTTTCACGGTCAGCATCACGAATTGGTTAACTAATACGATGTGTCGGGGTTTCAACTCACTAGCGACATGTTTTCGCGGTCTTAGATCTTTAGATACCGTAAAAGCCGTCTGATCTGTAATTTTGAAACATGTATTTCATTACTTTACAGCAATTGTCTAGGTGTATTAAATATCAATAAGATATTTCTACCTTTAAACGATACTTGAAATGAGAAGTGAAATATTCATGATATCTGCTTCCAGAAGTGCAAAACATATACAACACTATGATGAGACTTTGCAAAAGTGAAACTTTTATATTTTCCGGTAGTTTTGTCATATGTTTGATTTTTGTAACATTATATGCTAATTCTATTAATTAGATTGTTCATTTCATACACATAACTCTGCCTAGAGTTCAGTTTAAATCAGATAAATCCACTAAAATTCTTTATTTGTTGTATATCAATATATTACCAGTTATATGTAGGATACTGTGAAAAATGAGCACGCTTTAAATCTGTTCCAAAACAATACTATTATCAATATTAGAAGCTGGAGAAATATAAAAAGTTACCTCTAAATTAATTTCATAAACTACGGTATGTATGATACTCCAAACGTGTATTTTTACTTTTTGTTTCATCAATATGGTCACAGATGGACGACTTCAAACTAAAATCTTGACAAACGTGATGATTTCAAATTTGTCAACATCAAATTTTTCAGCAGTAACATACTCTCTGCTCCATCGAATGACTTTTACAGTTAATACTTTACTCTCGTGCATGTTCACATTATACGAAATTCATTAACAGGGTTGTGCTTCTTACCCATAACTTGCCCCCACAGAGTTATGACGAAGAACTACTAAAATCAACTCTACGCAAGTTTCACGTTCAGCATCACGAATTGGTTGACTAATACGATGTGTCGGGGTTTCAACTCACTAGCGACATGTTTTCGCGGTCTTAGATCTTTAGATACCGTAAAAGCCGTCTGATCTGTAATGTTACCGATTGTGTTCTATTCCCGATTGTAACTGATCTGCCATGTTGCCGATTGTGTCCTATTCCCGATTGTAACTGATCTGTAATGTTACAGATTGTGTCCTAACCCCGAATGTAACTGATCTGCAATGTTACCGATTGTGTCCTATTCCCAATTGTAACTGATCTGTAATGTTACCGATTGTGTCCTATTCCCGATTGTAACTGATCTGTAATGTTACCGATTGTGTCCTATTCCCGATTGTAACTGATCTGTAATGTTACCGATTGTGTCCTATTCCCGTTTGTAACTGATCTGTAATGTTACCGATTGTGTCCTATTCCCGATTGGGAGATTTTGACTGAGTGTGAATTAGCATGACGGGTGATGCATGCACAGCAGGAGACGCTTACTCTGTGGTCTCGCCCCTTTTGCTATTTTTTAACGGTTTCTTTATTATCTTCCTAAAAGATTTACGAGATTTGAACTATGGTCGCCTTAATATTTTTCTTCAACATTATACACCACCAAGTAGCAATATACCCTACAAACTTGTTAATACCATCAGACAGTCGAACAAGACAATACACTCACAGTCACTAATTCAGGCACATACAGGCAAAAAAAGACTCATATAAATTCTCATTCTATCCAAGGACAACCATCCAATGGAACCTTTTACCAGTTACTGCTGTCCAATGCACCACAGTTGAAGCCTTCAGAGAACAGATTCCTACATCTGTTCTCAACCAATATTACACCATGTAATTGTAACGCCTTGTACATAGTTTTATCTTATATGTACAATGAAAATCAAAAACAAGTTATTGTTTCTTTATTTATTTTTTTATGTAAATATATATTTGTAAATTTTACCCACGCATGCACGGCACATAGTCATCAATATTATGATGGAGTGCGGAAACTGAAAGAAGAAATATACAGTGCTTCATAATATTTGAAAAATCAGTATTAAATCTCAAAATAAAAATTCGGACACTATCTACTTTTTCATGGAATGTTTTGTCTTTGAATCATAATTTTTTTATCTCTATAATTCGAGATTGCAAAATTTTTATATATTCTCCAGAAACTCCAAAAATTTAATGCTTCTTTTTGACACATGTATTTCATTAATTTACAGCAATTGTCTAGGTGTATTAAATATCAATAAGATATTTCTACCTTTAAACGATACTTGAAATGAGAAGTGAAATATTCATGAAATCTGCTTCCAGAAGTGCAAAACATACAACACTATGATGAGACTTTGCAAAAGTGAAACTTTTATATTTTCCGGTAGTTTTGTCATATGTTTGATTTTTGTTACATTATATACTAATTCTATTGATTAGATTTTTTATTTCGTACACATAACTCTTCCTAGAGTTCAGTTTAAATCAGATAAATCCACTAAAATTCTTTATTTGTTGTATATCAATATATTACCAGTTATATGTAGGATACTGTGAAAACTGAGCACGCGTTAAATCTGTTCCAAAACAATACTATTATCAATATTAGAAGCTGGGAAATATAAAAAGTTACCTCTAAATTAATTTCATAAACTACGGTATGTATGATACTCCAAACGTGTATTTTATCTTTTTGTTGTAATTAGGCAAAAGTTTAACAACTAGTTTTATCTTCTAATTTCACAAGGTAGAAAAACATCGGTCTAAAAAGTTATGTTTGGGGTTTTGGAAGGTTTGAGTAAATCCTAATTTTGGTAGTGACCGATTTGGTTGGCGATGATGAGTTTTCAACCACATACAATGCAATGATACAAATAATAACAGTTTGATTAACAGATAGAAGTTGATGGTCAATCAACTTTAAATGTCTTTTCCCCCCCCCCCCCCGAAAATTGGATGCAATTATGTAGGAATACAGAGATTTGATAGAGATAAATACATACATGCGCATGTATTGATCATTTGGAATCTTTTGTATTTAAACAAATAAAAGGAGATGGTGTATGATTGTCTATGAGACAATTATTTACCATAGTGTATCAACAACTTGAGGTCACCATACACTTTCAACAATGAGCAAAACCGTTACACTATTGTAAGCTATGAAAGGACAAAATGCAAATCGAGTAAAATGAGCAAACAACTAAAAAGCAATAAGTAAAGGTTTTGAATAATTTGATGTAACGAAATCCCTGACTTAATGATTTACTAGTTATAGATAGATTACGTTCATCGAAATCTGTAACTTTACTTCAGACACGAGCATATGGACCGAGATGGTAAATATACACAATAAGAAGGGAACAAAGGAACATCACCGTCCAAAATAGGAAAATTAACAATAGAAAACGAAAAATCGTCAAATCAAAATTCAAACATTTATGTAAAGAGTTTCCCGGTGTGACTGAAATATCAAAATTCAAAAAAGGAAAGTTTCTGTTGTTTAGATAAAAAGTTAACTTGGGGAAATATATAATTAAAGAATTCCCTTTGATAACGTTCGCCTCTCTTTTACAGGAGGCCAACTAAAATAAACATGGTATAGATAATATGTATTGTAAGTATAATATATCATATGTCAAAATATATATCGATAGAAATAAATAATCATTTCCAACATGGCATCGACAGCAAAACCTGATTTATTTAAGATAAGACCAATGTGTGTGTCTACTAAAAAATGTCTCGTCACCAAAAAGAGCAAGCCAATCAGTTAAATTCTTGCTGAATATATAAAAGTCAACAGTAGTTTATCGATGAAAATCCATTTAGAATATACCACCCAATATAATAAAGAAAACAACTGAGACAATTTTAAAAACTCCAAACGTTGCGAGACTGGGTGCGATGACAAGTAAGCTTAAAAATAAATGGATGTGTAGCAAACAGTTCCTGCTGTGCATGTAATATCAGCCATGCAAAACGAGAATCAAAATGTCATGATAGAGAATAAGACGCAATCCTTAAATTTAAAGATCGGACGACTAATCCGATGTCTAAAAATCTAAGACCATGAAGGCATATTCTTCACGAGTCCAACCATACCATATCGCATCGGTCAACCAATCCAGATTATAATCGTAAAACTTGATTAGTGTCGATATTCAAATCCTCCATGGGGATTTTTGAGGAACACATTCCTGATACTAACGACTCTTTAATTTGAATATACACGCGAACGCAATACGATGGGGCACAAGGGTAAGTACTTATGAGAAATGGAAAGTTGAACTGCGAAAGTTTTAATATTCATGTTTGTCGTAGATCCTAGTTCGAAGTCGTTCATTTATTATATCAATTTCAAGAAAACGATTCAAATATGAAGGAGAACTTCTTGCTAATGTTATTTCGTTCATTTAAAATACTCTAGGATTTATGATATGCAAGCCAAAAAAATACACTTCATAAATTTCATGCGTCCGAAGTTCATAAATTTGTGTAAGTGAGTGATAATATCTGAACGTAAACATATAGAAGTTGACAAGATAACTTTTCTTTTTCTTTTTGAGACTATTGGACTGCGAAATTAGTACCCATTGGAATACTGATTGTTTGTTGAAATATCAGTCCACCAAACTCGACAATTATGATAAAGTCTATGGTATATTTGCCTTTATAAACGGTGGGGTTCTCCACAAAGTAAGAATTTTCGTGAATTAAAACAAACAATTTGTATGTACGATATCCATTCTGTAGAGAAAACAAAACACTGTTGTATGAGAAGATGTAGCTAATCTGTCAACTGAGCATAAGGAATAGTAGTACATAATGAAGAAAAACGCAAAGTTTTGATATTTGTACAAAGTGTAAAGGATATGTTCCAATTGTTGTAGCCATTTGAACTTGACATGAGTAACACGACGGTTGCAACATGAGAAGCAGGATCTGCCTACTGTTTTTGGAGTACCGGTGTCCCCCTGTTATTTGTGGGGTTCGTGTTGCTTAGCCTTTAGTTTTATACTTGTTTTTCTGTTTTGCTGACTGTTGTTTATCTTTCGTCGTTTTCGTTTTTGATTATTCTATTGTCGATTTTGCTTCGATTTTTAATTTCCTCTTTGGTGTCTTCTGTCTCTTCTTTGCAACAAGAGGAATAACTATGGCATTTCTGTAATTGAAGATATTTTAGATTTGCATCATTATTGTCATAGTTCTTTTGTCATCTCTACTACTGTTAGTCTGAACATTTATTTCTCCATTAATTTCTTAATTTATCGTAGTCTTTTACAATGAAAAACGGTATGAGAATAATCATGCCATACTGATTACAAGAAATATTGTGTCATGGTATCGTCACATATTTGCCATATTGTTTTATTTATTTGACACAACTTTTTTTGTGAATACTTACTCAAATAAAAAAACAAAGGATATAGGGTATCCATCCATAACACAAAATTAGTACATGCACAGCTAAAACACATAAAAAGCAAAGGAACAGCGCTTTTATTGCTGTTTTTCATCTCAAAGTCCTAGTGAGACCTTCAACACGGAGCAAAAAAACTCTCACCTAACTGCAAGTTTAAGACGGCCCCTAGCACCGGCTTGAGCGGAATTCTTTGCAAAAATAATCTGGATAGACTTTGTAAGATGTAACACCACTAAATCCGGCCCGGTCAAAAAAGAACATACTGGAAAGTAGTACAGATTTAAAACAAAATAGTTCCTACGCATAGGTGTAAATATAAAACTATGTAGAATTTATTTTAGTAACCAACATGCTTAGTGACAAAAGACCATTTCCTAGCATCTGTAAGTACTACTAGTATCTTATCTATTCGCAATACAAGTACGTTCATTCAAAGAAAACATACACACGTAAATTACTTATACACTTGAATACTTTAGATGCATGTCACAACTTGAGAATATTCTGTTTCCATCTTTTGTTTTATAATCGGGACACAAACATATATTAACACACTTCTTTCATAATCTATGCCAAAGAAAGATCAGTGAACTCTCTAGAAAGATCAAACCTTAAATGCAAACATGCTGTTTAGTCACCACGAAATAGTGCTGCTCGTAGTCTAGTTATAATGAAGAGATGTGATTTTAACGAAACAATAATTATATAATATATGCATAATGTAATATGTACTCTTATTAGCATGATTGATATCATACACTTAATGTTAGTATGGATTATTAACTAGTACTGCTGGGGTTTTGGTAGACAGTTATTTGACTTTTTAAGAGTATTCATTCATATGAATTTTTCGATATGAATTTAAGTTTCTTTACTTTTCTAAAAGTTAGTACCGATATTTGAGTTAAATGCATACAAGGATGTGTGCGGTATCAATCATTGTGACAGAAACCAAACAACAAAAATAACCAAACAAAACATCCGGGGGTTTACATACGCTCTTCAATATGTTTCTATGGAAATAAGATCAACAATAAAACGGTATCTACACAAATACAGTCAACAATAAAACGGTATCTACACAAATACAGTCAACAATAAAACGGTGTCTACACAAATACAGTCAACAATAAAACGGTATCTACACAAATACAGTCAACAATAAAACGGTGTCTACACAAATACAGTCAACAATAAAACGGTATCTACACAAATACAGTCAACAATAAAACGGTATCTACACAAATACAGTCAACAATAAAACGGTATCTACACAAATACAGTCAACAATAAAACGGTGTCTACACAAATACAGTCAACAATAAAACGGTATCTACACAAATACAGTCAACGATAGAAAAATTCTATAGAAACACAACATGATGGGTTCAACAATATACAGGTTCATTACAATCCCGTTTATTTTATTACACCTTTTCTAAATATTTGTCGATCAACTTATTGACATATTGAATAGTCATTGATCTATTGTTGAAGACCGTACATTGGACCAGTAGAGATTTTTGGATCTTCTGTCGCTTGTTTTTCTTTTTGTTTTATGTTTATTCGACATATTGATTTTTCACCGATAGATCGATGTAGCAATATAGTCTTTTCCCGTCCCTCATAAAAATCAATACTTAGAGACCGTGTTGTGCTGGGCGTTGTGGGACGTTGACCATTTTTAAAATATTGTTACACAATGACACCTTGTGAATACAACTGCTCCAAGATCTTTTACAGCAAGATCTCATATTTGGTAGGATCGCTGCCATATGTACAGTGGTTCGTGTTGCTCAGTCTTTGGTTTTCTATATTGTGTTTTATGTACTGTTGTCTGTCTGTTTGTCCTTTTTCTTTTTTAGCCATAGCGTTATCAGTTTGTTTTCGACTCTTAAGTTTGAATGTCCCTTTGGTATCCTTCGCCTCTCTTTGACTATATTGTACCTTAATTCGATCTACGGGAGTTATGGGACTTTGCCTTGTTGTGGACTATTCTACCACAATGACGGCATGTGCTTGGTAGGATTGTTTGCAATCATTTGTAATTGACAATATTGTACCGTAATTAATGCACGTTTGGTGTACAAATTTAAAAGCCCGGTATCATTAATGAGATTTGTTTTCTAACCACGGGGTCGATGCCACTGCTGGTGGAGTTTTACCCGAGGGTATCACCAGTCAAGTAGTCAGTACTTCTGTGTTAACATGAATTATCATTCATAGGTTTTTTTTAAAGGACTTTAATAATTTTCTGTATATTCTAACCTGTATACACAATTGTTTTCCTCCTTTATATTGTGAAAGGGAAAAAGAAATGTTGTTATATTTGTGATACTATTGTTCGAAACCACAGAATTATGTCAAAAATCTCCTTTATATAAAGAAACAATTACATAAAAAGGAAACTGACAATTTCTTGAACTACCTAGTTAATAACTCACAAAATTGATTCACATTGTCTTGTTATGCAGTCAGTTGTGTTGGTTTTTTTATTTAATTGCATTGAAAGAAAACTTAAAAGTCATATTTGCTAGATTTTTTATATTATTTTGCATAATGGTATATTTGAAACAAGACTTTCCTGAATTTTTAGTTTTCAATGATCTTCAACTTCTTTTTGGATTTGATCTCCCAATTGTTTTCATTTGAGCGCCACTGATGAGCTTTATGTAGACGAAACGCGATTCTGGCGTACCAAATTATAAGCATGGTTTTCTTTGATGAGGTTAAGAACATTTTTTTGGTCAATTGCGTAGTAGTGTAAATCGCATTTTTTTCAAATAAATTGAGTACTTGTATGAATTAACTACCGTACTACGGCAGCACTTGAGCGCCATGCAAAATGAAATTACAACACGTGCGCACGAGTTTCAAAAAAGTGGACACGAGTTACTAACTTGTAGTAACTTGCGCGCCCGAGTTCCACAGTTTGTACGCACGAGTTACTAACTTGTGTGCACGAGTTACACTGATGTGCACGAGTTACTAATGCATACCTTTACATGTCATAGTGTACTTAATTGGAACATCTATGGTTTTGAATGAGTACAAGTGAACTTGTATAGCTAGACTCTGATAGATATATACTGTATGAAATATTTTAATATTTGTTTGTTCTTTGAGGCCATATATTAACCGCAAGATGCTTTTCATTCATAGCAGTTTAAATCAGTTCCATAAAATTATTTTCATGACTTATTTACCAAGGGCCGGTTTCACGAAGCTGTCTTAGGATGGTCTTAAGACATATCTTAGTTCTAAGTGGGTTTAACAAAGTGGTCATAAATTAGGACATCTCTTAAAGTTGGTCATAAAGTTAGGAATACACGAGAGGTATCTTATGATGGTCTTAGGATAGTCATACGTTTATTTATATAAATAACACTCATTTTTTATATTAATTTAGCAAATTAACTTATTATTAGCTAATTATCTATGCTCCTTTTCCTGCTTATAACTAAATCTTTATAGGTTGACGAATTATAATGATTTGTCAACAATGAACATTCGATGTATTGATATCAAGAATGCACGATTTTTTCCTTTAACCTTATAATAACCGATACAGTAAAAAATTGAATTCAACTCACTTGTACAAAAAAAGGTGTCATCATTTTTGTTTTCATAATTTTGTATTTAAAGTTTCAGAGGTGTTGTTTGAGATATGTTCTAAGATAGTCATAAGAGGATCATAAGACATGTCCTAAGATATATTTTATGACAGGTCTTAGGATAGCTTCGTGAAACCGGCCCCTGATTTATAAATACAAATCGATGCTTAATACTCAATACGTACATGAAAAATAATGGATTTGATAGCTTACTTACCGAATAGTGATTCTTTAGAAATTTCTTTCAGTTGTTTTTAGAAGTCCTTTATTTTTAAACTGAATTATAATATAGAAACGGAACAACCTTTCTAAGAATACTCATTCTATGAATTTCATTTCAAAAGGAAAGACCATTGTTTAACATTTGCTTTTTTTCACTCAAAAGTGCTACTCGCGGAATTGTTTTTTTTTTACATTGAAATATTTTTGTCAACACGTATTCAATTTCAATCCTTTTTATTGAAGTAATTGTATACCGGTGATAAATTATCTATCAAACTTGTTTGTAATGAATATTGTCATAATAATTTCTTGATGGCAGAAACAAATAAATATTTTCCGTTTGAGTAATACCTTTAAAGGACAGTTTCTCATTTATAACAGTTTAGAATAGATGAACCAATGATAGAGGTTTTTGTTTGTGATACATTTTATTTAAGGAAACATTACTTAACAATATATGAAAGAACATCATTTGAAAGCATGTATAGGAAAACCATTTTTATTTTATTGAAAGATCAAATAATTCTTAAATATTTACTGTTGTATATCGTTTAGTGTTTTGCTGGCTTTTATTCTGGAACTATTTTCAATATTATGTGTTCAAACATTATCAAAATTAAGTTCAATTACCCCACAATGTATGTTGAAATCGGTTTCTTCTTTCGTATTATGATGTCATGTTTTTTGTTTACTGTTCATATAATTGTTTATTTAATTTCATGCTTTTTTATAAATTGCTGCTCTTGTTTAGACGAAAAAAGTACTCTTTGTCGCCTCTACTGTTGCGACAGGCTTTAGACAAGTTCGACATCATGCAATTGTTTTGATAACCTTACAGAGAACATTGTACACGTAAAAAACTTATTTCAGACGGAATAGCACATCCTAAATTTTACGGCGATGTTGTTTACCGAGCCCGGAAATTCATAAACGATCCGGGTAAACTTATCAATCCTTTATAAAAACTTATTCTAAAAGGTTAAAAATCCAACAATGTAATTAGATCTTTGAATATTGTTTTTATTGGTATAGATATTGATTTTGTTATCAATTAATTAAAACCATAGTAAATAGTATTGTTATACACATATGCACTTTCACGATACTACAATTTGTCGATACCTATATGTTGGCATTGCACAAGGTCATGTGTTTTTCTCTGACTATCAATGACGTCTTAACACTAAATCCATTGGATGTTGGATGTGTACTGATTGATATTTCATTCTTTGATACATGATTTTCTTTTATTAGTTGTCATTGGCTTTGAACCAGTTATCAAGTACTGTGAGTACTCTCATATCTGTACTTTGTGTCTTTTTTGTTGGTAGGGATGTATAAATACCCTGCCACGTCCGGCCTGTGCTTTTGTTAGATGTTGTTCTGCTTTGTATCGATCTGATGAGTTAAGCCAAACTGAATTTTGTAGTTTGTTCTTATGTTGTGCTGTAACACTTCTGTCCCAGATTAGAGGAGGGTTTAGCGCTCACAAACATGTTTAACCCCGCCACATTCTTTATGTGCCTATCCCAAGTTAGGAGCTTGTAGTTCAGTAGTTGTCGTTGGTTCATGTCTGTCATATTTGTTTTTCGTGAATTGTTTTGTTATGAATTAGGCCGTTAGTTTTCTCGATTAAATTGTTTCATATTTTTCATGTCTGAGCCTTTTAACGTGACTATATGGTATTGTTTTTGCTCATTGTTGAAGGCCGTACGGTTGCCTACAATTGCTTACATCCACTTTTTTTTTAACTTTGGTGGATAGTTGTCTCATTGGTAATCATACTACATCTCTTTATTTTCATATTTAAAACAATACATTTCGAAAAAATTAAGTCTAGCAATGCAATCACGATCAAAGTCAAATGCAAAAAGACGACAGACAGGCAGCAGGCCACACGAAAAACCATATTGAACAGCATGAATCAAAATAAGTCAGGTACTCCGGAAGGGTTAGATGTTTCTTCTTTACTGTTGTGACTTTTGAATTCGAATGGCGTCTTTTTGCAACTCACTCAAAATGTTCTTTTATTCATGTTTTAGTAAAAATTTGAGTTAATTCATTCTTGCACATGTTTTTTCTTTCTTCATATCTTCAACTTGGAAGGTATCTAGGGAATTGTTGTATCGTGATAACATAGATGTTTGTCTCGTGCGAATCTATCGCACATGCCATTTCATTTAAATAAAGGGGAAGTTACTAATGGCACACAAGCTACAAGAATAGAAATAGAATGGAGAAACGTTATTGGGGACAAAAGACGGAAAAAACACCTCATCAATTGTAAATTAAATAAATAAAAAAACCGGTAGAATATGAAAATAGTATATGTCAATTGTTTTGACATATCAGGAAAAGTGAAGGCACACACACACATTGGAGTAAAAACACTTGGAAACTCATTAACACCAAACGTAGTATGACCCTACGCCGAGTTGTAATTATCTCCTGCCATGCATGCATCACTTATCATGCAATATCACAATTCCAAATTTAAATTCAGTTGCAAGTGCCAGGACCTAAAACTAATATTGATATCAGATAAACGATATTGTATAATTAGAATCTATAGCCGAAGACAATGTTTCCAGTAACGTAAGTTCAGACATTGCAACGATCCAGCGTTTCGTGACGTTGGAATATGTATGACTTCATTTATCGTTGTGAAATGGTAACAATAATATAAGGTTATTACATCATATTTGTGTATATTGTCCCGAGTAATTGTTATGTTGCACGTGCTTGCGATTGCAATGTATATACTACGGGGGATAACATTCACTAATAGTCCTGACATACCCTCTTTGTTGTATAGAAAACCTTGAACAACTATTAAAAACATATTTTTGTCACCAATGATATCACTAATTTGAAGCTTATTTGCATTATAGCAATATGATTATATTATGGCATGTGGTAGCAACTCATATATTCAATGGCCAGCGTAAATTATAGAAAAATAAAGAGATGTGGTACGATTGCCAATTAGACAATTTTCCACCAGAGCTCAAATGATGTGAATGTGAGCAATCATAGGTCACTGTAAGGCCTTCAAAAATGAGCAATTCTTATACCATATAGTCAGTCATAGAAGGCCCCCGACATGAAAAAAATGCGAAACCACCCAAACGAGGAAATCAACGCATAATTTATAAACACACATTTTACGATTCACGTCCGGTCTGCGTTATTGTTTGATGTTTTTCTCTTTGTATCGATCTGATGAGTTAAGCCTTTTTCAACTGATTTTTATAGTTTGTTCTTATGTTGTGCTGTTACACAACTGTCCCAGGTAAGGTGGAGGGTTGAGATCTCACAAACATGTTTAACCTCGCCACATACTCTATGTGTCTATCCCAAGTCAGGAGCATGTAGTTCAGTGGTTGTCGTTAGTTCATGTCTGTCATATTTGTTTTTTTGTATATTGTTTTGTTAGGCTGTTAGTTTTCTAAATTGTTTCATATTTTTCATGTCGGGGCCATTTAAAGCCGATTATACGGTATGGGTTTTTCTCATTGTTGAAGGCCGTACGGTTGACTATAATTGCTTGCATCCACTTTATTTGAACTTTCGTGGATAGTTGTCTCATCGGCGATCATACCACATCTCCGTATTTTTATATTGAACCAATGACACCCACTAAATTACAGGCTCAACTCTCCCCTAACCTGTGACAATAGTGTTAGAGCACAACACAAAAGCAAACACTTAAACTCAGTTGCAAATGGTTTAACTCAATAGATGTGAAGCAAAGAAAACAACTATTCTCAATTTTAATTAAAAACAACAATAGACACACTGATATAAGAGAACTTGTAGTTAATGAAAGCCAGTTCAAAGCCAATTACAACTAACAGATAAATAATCAGTACATATCCATAGTATTCAGTCCAAAGATGTCATAAACAGTCTGTGAAACGCATAACCTTGTGCACTATAGGTCATTATCACTGACCAATAGAAAGTGTACCATATGAAAATTGATAACACAATGGTCATCATACACATTAGATTGACATCATCCTTAATTGGAACGACCACAGTCAAGAAAAACCATTGGGTAAAACAAAGCGGACAACATCAAAGAAGAAAAGGAAAAAAGACAACAATTTACAATAAATGTTAAGAGTCCATATTATTGTGCGAAAAATGTGAAATTCGCACATTTTTATCTGAAGCGCTAATTGCCTTTCTCGTTAAATTACGCTGTGCTGCTATCATTCTTTTCATTGAACTTTTTTCAAAATCGTAATTCCAGTTTTACATTTGATTTCATATACATTGTTACCAATATAGATTTGATGATTATGATAAATATACAGTAGTTTTTGTTTAATTAATTTGATTAGATTGATCATGTTTCAATGGTGGCACATGTTTAAAAAGCTAACCGATTTATACAAACTATGAAAGTTTGTGACAAAAGCATATAAAATATGTTTTATCAAATAGAAAATTACAAATTATGTAATATGCAAACTTAATTTAGTCTGAGAGAAACATGCTTTATTTATTAGTTTTTTGCTTTGAACTAGCTTACAGTATCTTTTAGATCGGTACCTTGTGTCTTTTGTCTTTATATTAGTTGTTTCCGTTATTCGTGCAGATCGGATGAGTCAAGCCATGCTATTACCTCGAGGCTATTACACCACTATCCCATATTAGTACCTTCTGTATGTGCCTGTCCCTAGTCAAGGCATGTAGTTCAGTGGTTGTTGTTTGTTGCTGTCTGTCATATTTGTTTTTCGTTGATTGTTTTGTCATAAATCAGGACGTTGTTTTTTTCTCGTTTGAATTGTTTCTCCTTTTTTTCATGTTGAGTCCTTTTATAGCTGACTATACGGTAATATGGGTTTGGGTAAAGTTAGTAAAACAGTTTCAATAAATCGCAAAAAAATAAGAAACTTTATATTCACAAAACACTTATATTGATAATAAGGTACGGGATCCGTGTGGTATGATTGCCAAGGGCATAGGACATTTGAGCGAAAATAAAAAAAATGCACATAGGGTCTTTTGAGCGCCGACATCATAGGACGTTTTAGCGCCGGAATATTAACCTTAGCTGGATTTTCAAATAGGACGTTCGAGCGAAACTTCCTGTGACACTTTGATATGAGTTAAGAAAATATTTTTAAAAAGTAAGAAAAAAGTGTAAGCTTTTAAAATAAATATGTTTTATTCAATTTTACACTTGAGTAATACGTCTTGTCCTGGCTAGTTTAATGGCACAGTAGTCCTGAGTTGATCTCTACTTGCCAATCAAACCTGAAACTGACTTGAAAATAATGTCATTGCCGAGTTTTAAGTTTTATGACAATGCTTTGTATATTTTACAATTAAAAAGTAAAATTTCAAAGATACCGAACTCCGAGGAAAATTCTAAACGGAAAGTCCCTAAGTAAATGGCAAATTCAAAATCTCAAACACATCAAACGAATGGATAACGACAGTCATATTCCTGACTTGGTACAGGCGTTTTCTTATTTAGAAAATGGTGGATTAAACCTGGTTTTATAGCTAGCTAAACCTGTCACTTGTATGACAGTCGCATAAAATTCCATTATATTGACAATATTCCATATATAAAAAGATGTTTTAAACTTTGTGCTTTATAAACTCCACGTTTTATTAACTATATCCTGCTCGAAATCCTATTTCAACCTCCCCGTGGTGAGCAAGGGTAACAGATTATATCTGGCGAACGGAAGAGGTACTCCTTCATATTTCATAATTTTTTTTCGCTCAAATGTCTTAAACTTTGGCGCTCAAACATACTTTTTTAATCGCTCAAAGTCCTGCCATTTCGCTTAAATGTCCATTGCCGGATTGCCAAGGAGACACCTATCCAACAGAGTCTAAATAACGTGGATTTAAGCATTATAGGTCACCTTACGGCCTTCACACAGTAGGTCACCTTACGGCCTTCAATAGTCAGCAAAATACCGTATAGATAGCTATAAAAGACACCGGCAAAAATAATATTTATTTTTCTGTTTTCCAGATTTCATCGTGTATTTAACAAGATCAGTCCCTACCTATGCCCTTTTTGCAGTTTGACTGAGTGTTAATTCGCATGGCGGGTGATCAATGCATAGCAAGAGATGCTTGACCTCTCGACGCACCCGACCCTTCGGTTATAAAACTTAATTCAATACTCGGAGTACACAATTTGTGCTCGATACGCTAAATCTATTATTTTCATTGGTTGATTCATGAGTTTGAGTATGATAAACGTTCTTGAAAGTTTTATGTCTCGCTCCTTTGTAGTTCATGCAATTTCCTCAGTTTTAGTTGTTACCTTGATTTGTCTCAAAGGAAGAAAAGTTTTATGTCTCGCTCCTTTGTAGTTCATGCAATTTCCTCAGTTTTAGTTGTTACCTTGATTTGTCTCAAAGGAAGAAAGATAATAGTCTGGAAAACGAAAGACTGGGTAACAGGTACCAGTAAACCAGATGTGAGCTCAGTTGTCACGTAAGGGTAAACAGTTCATACTTAAATAGTGACATTCGGTTAAACCAATGTACTCCGGAAAAATGATTTGTTTTACCAGTCGGATTTCATATGAAGTTTTCTTTTATTAGGACTGTGTCTAGATCTAATTCATTGATTATTGAAACTAATGTAAGAGTTCAACTGATTTTTACGGTTCGTTCTTATGTTGTATTGTTACAGCACTGTCCCAGGTTAGGGGGAGGGTTGGGATCCCGCTAACATGTTTAACCCCGCAACATTCTGTATGTATGTGTCTGTCCCAAGTCAGGAGCCTGTAATTCAGTGGTTGTCGTTTGTTTATGTGTTACATATTTGTTTTTCGTTCATTTTTTGTACATCAATTAGGCCGTTAGTTTTCTCGTTTGAATTGTTTTACATTGTCATTTCGGGGCTTTTTATAGCTGACTGTGCGGTATGGGCTTTGCTAATTGCTGAAAGCCGTACGGTGACCTATAGTTGTTAATTTCTGTGTCATGTGGTCTCTTGTGGAGAGTTGTCTCATTGGCAATCATATCACATCTTCTTTTTTATATATAAGAGATATAGATTACACTGCTTGAAAATTCCGTGGTTTATCCTCATGAATATTTTTACTCTATTTTTGACATGTTTTAGAAATATGTAATCTGAACAAACCGATACACCTCTCTCTCTCTTTAATGCTAATTTCTGAAGGGTTTCTTATTCTTTTGTATAGAGTGTGACTTAAATTTCAATTGCAATTTAATATTTTTGAATTTCATAGTAAAATAAGAATAATTTTAACCAAAACTTTAGTAATATAAGTCCTTTAATCATTTTACAGGCACTGATTTAGAAATGTCCTTCTTTACTTAAAAAAAACAAATTGATAAACGGCAATCAATATTCACGATTGATGCCTTTCAACACAAACTTGAATAAATATATCAAGACATTTTTAGTTGTCTTTCAATTGATATATCCATTATAGGAATAAGAAATGGTATCTCAACATCAAAAAGTTATTTCCCGGATAAATGTTACAACAATTTCCTAAGGAATTGTCAGACGACTTGTTTCGCTGTGATTTACTTTTCTGCTTGCAATAACTTCGCAATTGTTTTAATCGTAGTTTTGTTTAAAGATGGACGTTTTACTACTTCGTTAATTGTTTTCATTTTGATCAATAGAGTTATCTAGTGTACCAATACATAGATCTTTGTATCTATTAAATCGAAATGTTGTCCGAGGTCTTTCTGTCTAGCCTTTCGAAACCAAAGAACCATTTAATCATTGGCAGAAATGACAGATCTTCAGAGTGACAACTTGCGCAAGCGTATTACATGTATGTCAACGAAACTACGTAAAGAATTAAAACATCAAGCAGATAGTAGAGCAAACATGTTACATTTCAATATAAGCACCAGATCTGTTTTAAAGTAGACAAACGTATTTTCTGCTGTTTACCAATTTACGGATAGAATGTTCAAACTTATAATCAAGGATCAAATATGAATGTCAAAGATTATTTTTAAGATACCCCCGCTACGTATTAGTTATATAAAAAATATTTTTGCCATCAAAAGAAAGCAATCAATCATGTTATATACCAAAAATCTTAAAAATTAGCTTAAATGTCAAAAATGTGATTTCAAAGGAACTGATGATTACAGGAAATGTGATCAGACATAATGAATTGGCTTCGCAATATATTCCACAACATCACAATTAATTAGTATGGCAGATAATTGCTGCTATATGAGTATTTTGGAATTCGATTACGAAAATAAAAACAAGTCAAAAAACGCGTAAAGACAAAACCACACTCATTATTAACGTATATTTACCATGTTGCTTAAATTAATAATTAATCACTCATTTTCTTTCATTTTAATTAATCATATTTGTAGAAAACCATACTGTGAAAAAATGCATTCCTTCAAAGATAGTGTAATGTTTGGTATTACTCTTTGGGTGCACCTGATGCAGTTTCACTTTTTGTTCGACCTTTAAACATAAAATGTCCTTCAAAACGTACTAAAGTTCGAAAATCTTAAAGCTTTAAAATCAGAATGAAAGCATGTAAACATACCAAGCCTACACAGAAATGCCATATTATGTAAAATCTTATTTGTACGGGAATTAGCTTTAGATGAAGCAATATTGTATAATATATATCTACGTATTAACGTTAGATATACAATGTAAATCAATATAAACCCTGTTTTTATTTCTTTTTTCTCGTTTTCCACTTAAGATTTACATGCTTTTCCAAGCAGTCAAAGTGTACACTAGCATAAGCATGAAAAATGATATATTACAGAACAAAAGCGTTATTCTTAATAATAAATCAGATGCTTTGACAGTTGAAAAAAAATAAAAGTGGAATATAAATGTAAAAGAAAATGAGTAATGTGAGACTCTTTATCATAAATACGAATCCAAACGAGCCGCTTCAATCATCACATGGTTGATTGGTTGTTGGTTGCTTAACGTCCAGTGGCAAATATTTCATGCATATTAGAGACGATGGCAACCACAGGACACATCACGATATATGTTGGATAACTTTGCAGGAAATACTGTATGAGCAAATAATTCTGATTGACATAAGAACAATCCCGATACACTATGATATTGATGCTTCTAAAGCTCTTTTCTAGATTGAACTTTCAAAGGAATGTTTAACGCCAACAATTGGAAGTCAAGAATGCATAAATACATTGGGGGTAAATGACATAAAGGGACCCAAAACGAATAGCCAAATCCATCTCAGCTCAACTTTGCGTAAGGTGGTTGTAACCTTAGTTTATTATTAATTTCTTGTGAACGGAGAGTTTAAGAAAGGTATGTTAATAATTATGTCTGTGTCGAAGCACTGACTATTGAGCTGATGATACCCTCGGAGACTGGCAGTGCACAAGCAGCAGTATCGACCACGTGCTAGAAAATGACAATAACACTTTATATAAAACAACCCACCCAAACAGAGAAAATGACAATGTAGACGTAAAAGAATGATTTTAAAAAGAATACAAACACTAAAATTGTAAAAATATAAGAGAATAAACCCCGAACACGGTCATATATTTACGACATCCAAACAGCACGAGATTTTCACGACATCCAAACAGCACAAGAGACAAACCCTATTGATAAAGCCTGCTGATTTAATGGAACCGAAAGAACATGGAGTATCACTTCCTGACACAAAATAACAGCACACAATTTTTAAAACCAGTAACGAAGAAACAGTACTTTAAGTGCTGTCCGTCATCTAAAAAATCACAACGAGGCCTTCAATATGGAGTAATGAACCTTAAAGCGAACATACACAGCTTTTGAATAAACACAAGACCATAATATGTGCCGGTATAACCAACAACCTACTATCACATCCTTAAAAATCATATCCACTATTAGTATATGCACTTCCAGCTCGAGGTACCGACATTTAATAATAACTACATATGATCATATATGGCAAGCAGGATGTATTTGGTGGGTTTGTGTTGAAATAATTATACTTGGCAATCAGAAAATTGTAGGAACAATTTGAAAGTATATTTCTGTTTGTGTTGCCTCCCTTTGCCTACACGCTTAAATTAAACAAAAAGTCATTTTTATCAAGACAGCTGATATGATGCATAGAATCAATGCAACCCTAAATTCTAGATCCCAGCCAAGATTAGGAATACAACGTCTTCATCATGCTTAGTAATCAGACCTTTAGGATAACACACCAGCAACTCTTTAAACAAAAATGAAAACAAAATATAATATGAAGCTGCTACTCATTTAAAAAAAAAACGGAGGAAACATACTGACTTAAAACAATAAACTAAAATGAGAAATATTGTAATATAACTTACAACTTCAATTTTAGTCGTCATATACTGAGGAGAAAAAGCTCGTGGTGCATTATGAAGCTAAGTTTCTTATCCTGATTTATAAACCTTCGTTTTTCGTTGCAATAAATGATTTCTATTTAACAGTTCACAAAATACCTCATTACATATGTAGCAGTATCAGTTATAACTGTAATTGAAGTTAACAAATGGAAAACAAAATATTCATTAATATTTCAATACTCAAAAACAGCCAAAATTATATTTCTTCGTATCTTAAAGCAATGCTTGAAGTTCACAGAAAGAACAAATATTGCACTGAAGTACATCACGTACATGAATGTTATGTGCTATTTTGTATTTCAGTCACGATATTCTATAAAGCTAGTGCTATTTATTAAAAATAAAATAAATTTCATTGATGATTTCTTCACCGATATGAATAACAGTTTTTATGAAACCTACATTAGACATTTTATCATAAATTCCATTTCTCACGGGTCATAAAAATCCTTTTTTTTTTTTTTTTTTTGTCTTTTGGATATTTGTCATTGTAAAATTATCTCAATATTAAAATGTGTACTGCTGTTTTCCTATTCTTATTCAAGTTTCGAAGTGAAAGGGAAACTACTCAATGATTAATGGCTTCATCAAGAACGATAATCCTATCAATAGAATTGAGATACTGGCGTTCAACGAACCATTTTACATTATAATAAATACCTCAAGTGTCCCAGTGGTTCGACAAGAGGTAACCCTCAAGCGACTGGAGACCACACAAATCACCGGGAGTAAAGTCAGGGTCGGTGGTTCATAATTAAATTAATCTGTTCAGAAACACATTTATTATTGATAACAGATTTAAATTGAATTGAAATATATCTTCGATGGCTGTAACTTCAAACAAAGATTTGAAGAATTTGTCTCTAAGAGGGAATTCGAAAACAGATTTGTCAGTCTAACATGCGTATCCGTGACTTGGAAGTTTGAATCGATTTTGACTAAATTAATTCAGTGTTTATTTAAGTAAAACAAATAAATCTTCTTAGATGAAATAAATCTTCTTATAATTGAAATAAATCAAAATCTTTTTGTAAGTTTTCTAAAATTCAAGCTACTGTTCAATGATTTGGAAGTATGCGCGTGCAGATGGTTTTTGATTAAAACATGCAGATGTATCATTATTACTGAGCATGTGTACATTTCATGTCATTATGATTTATTTGATACTATTAATTGTGTAAATGACAGTTGGCAAAAGTAGTCCACCGACAGAGTTTTTGTGAGGGAAATAAGTTCCATGCTTTTATCAAAGCCATACAACAGCGCATCACTAACTATATACGTTGACACACTTTATTTAAATGGTTGTTGTTACATGAACAAAAAAGCAGAATTAATTCTATTCATTTGGAACAAAGGTCACTCAGATTGAAAGTCTAGATGTTAGAAAATATTAACTTCTGATTGAAAATCTATAAAATATGTCGTTGGTGTCTTGTTCTTTTTCGAGGAAAAAACGTTATGAACTACTCAGGTACTATGGAATTCAAAGATTGCACGCTCATTCCCCCCAAAAAACAAAAAAGACAAACATGCAGGCACATAACGATTCACAAAACATCATACACAAAGATTTATTGAAGGCGAAGGGCAACATTTACCCACTTCAATCAAGGCTAACTTGTATACTCTGAATAATTATGAAGACTTCTTTACTAGTCAAATAGAAAAACGTTATTAACAATGTACCTTTTTTTATCTATATAAAGGTATATGAAATCTCAAAGCTGGTTCTGTGAAAAGATGTTTGTTTTTTGCTGTGGTTATCTTTCTTTCCCCGTTACTAGACTTTATATAGATTATAACCATTTATGGAAGCCATATACAGCCATAAGGAATAAAAATAATACAAAAAAACAAAAAAAAAACCGAATACGATTATCAACACGAAAATCAAAGTTGCTGTTCAATATCAAATTGCTGCTTTTGAATAAATAAGTTACTTTAAAACTGAAGTGTATGATAAATTTACAAAGTACTTAAAACCCTGAAAATAATGTAGAAACATAAAATATTTGGATTGATTGATTGATTGATTGATTGATTGGTGTTTACGCTACTTTCAACACTATTGTGCTATTTCGTGGCGGTCACTTTTTATTGGTGGAGGATGCCGGAGTGCCCGGAGAGAACCACCAATCAATCAAGATTGGAGTCGAGTGCATCTGCCCCGGGCAGGATTCTAACTCACAACCTCAGTGTTGACTGGCTAGTGATATAGTAGTTGCATTACTTCGACCACTCGGCAACTAAGTTTGGAAAGACAAAATATATACACTGAAACAATATAAGTGACCCGAACATAATGAAGTTTTGATATATCGATATTTATTAAACTTCACTTTCACCAAGAACGGAGGAATTAACGTGCCCCTGAATACGAGTATTTGTGCTAAAAATGAGGCAAATTTCCTAGATGACATTTCTTTTAAATAGAACAATAGGTGGTTGGAGGGAGATAAGTATTTCATATTGTTGGTCCCTTTATTTGCAAAATGCATCATGCTTCTCTTCTTGCCGATTTGTTTCTTTATTCATATGAGGCTGACTTTATACAGGAACGTCTTAGGAAAAAAGAAAAGAAGTTGCAGCATTCTTATCTTTACTTTCCGCAATATAGAAGATGTTCTCTCACTAAATATTTCAAAATTTGGTGACTATGTTGAACGCATATGTCCCATTGAACTTGAGATAAAGGATACAACCGATACAGTTAAGTTCGCTTTATATCTTGACTGACAATGAGGGTCGGTTGAAATCAAAACTTTACGACAAAAGAGATTATTTCAGCTTCCCAAATTGTGAATCTTCCATTTGTTTGTAGAAACATTCCAGCAGCGCCTGCATACGGAGTATATATCTGCCAGTTGATACGATATTCCAGGGCTTATATTTCCTTTCAGGATTTCCTTGATAGAGGGTTGCTGCTCAAAAGGAAGCTATTTAACCAAGTGGTGAAGTTGAAATCATCCCTTCGTAAATTTTACGGACGCCATTCAAGTTGGTTGACCGTTATGGAATATCTGTTTCACAGATTACGACGGATATGTTCCAATTGTCGTAACTTTCCCCTTTCCCCCGAATGTGACCTACCGAATTAGACTAATCACTGGGTTTGCACTTAAATGAGATACACGACGGATGCCACATGTGGAGCAGGATCTGCTTACTCTTCACGAGCACCTGAGATCACACTCAGTTTTTGGTGGGGTTCGTGTTGCTCAGTCTTTAGTTTTCTATGTTATGTTATGAGTACTGTTGTTTCTCTTTTGTCTTTTTCTTTTTTAGCCATGCTGTTGTCAGCTTATTTTCGACTTATGAGTTTAAATGTCCTTTTGGTATCTTTCGCCTCTCATGTTGTTACGGCCAGAAAATCGCCTTTTAATTGTAGCCAACAAAAGACACAAATCAATAATAAAATTTAACAAGATTTATTAAACACAAGTTTACAAGATGTATTACACAAAAAGAAATGTCAACTTAACTGTCAAAATAAATGTCCGATCTTTTGTCTTTTCTTTATCCGGAAATCTTCTCGGGAATCCACGCAGAATATTACGTCCAATAGGTCACAATATAGTATGATGTAGTTTGTAAATAAAAGTGTCAATCCAACTGCTGAGAATATTAATGTCTATCGATGTCTATGTCTATGTCTATGTCTGAAAGTTTAACTTTAGTGTCTTTATATATATATATAGTTGTCACGAAAATCTCTAGAATACTGTAGAAAGGAAACTACTAGAAAACTTTATAACGGAAACTTCTAGAACACAGTTGACGTTTAAATTACACATCTTTTATCATGATCATTCTGGAAACGTTATGTAAGTAAAATAGAAAGTTCTTCGTAAATTTTACGGACGCCATCACGAGTTGGTTGACCGTTATGGAATAACCGTTTCACAGATGATATCGGATATGTTCCTTATGTCGTAACTAAAATACCCTTCCCTTTTCACGAATGTGACCTACCGAATTAGACTATTTACCGGATTTGTAATAACATAAGCAACACGACGGGTGCCACGTGTGGAGCAGGATCTGCTTACCCTTCCGGAGCACCTGAGATCACCCCCAGTTTTTGGTGGGGTTCGTGTTGCTTAGTCTTTAGTTTTCTATGTTGTGTCATCTGTACTATTATTTGTCTGTTTGTCATTTTATTTTTGGCCATGGCGTTGTCAGTTTGTTTTCGATCTATGAGTTTGACTGTCCCTCTGGTATCTTTCGTCCCTCTTTTCTAATCATTCCATCAGTCTCTATGATTGTTCCAGTGATTTCTAAACTGCACAGTTACAATATCATTTTGTTAACAAGTACAAATTATGTAAACATATTATTAGGCCACACAAAACAAATTAGGCCAACTAAATAAATATGATAGTTACAATATCGTAACAATATACATATATCTATAGCACTTAAAAAACGAAATTGTTTTTTTTAAAGGAAAACGCGTGGTATGCATCAATCGCTATTTTAAGGATCCTGTTAATCTAAATCATTTTGTCGAAAATTTTTCCGAAAAATGTTGGCATTGCTATAGGGATCATGTGTGCACTTTTTTAGCCGATATGCAATTAAACGGTATAAGGCATAATTCATACAGGGTCTTCTCACACGTCTGCTATATAGATCTTATCCTCTAATTAAAAAAATACAAATAGTTGGGTCATTATGTTAATCGCGTTTTACCCATTGAATTTGTTATAATTACATTACATGTATGTTTCATTATAATACGTTATTTTGATTAGCTAACATCAAACTCGCGTCATTCTGAAATTAACCTTCATTTCAAAATGAAATGTGACATTCATGATGACAAGAGCTTCCACAATAAAGTGCACAGGTAAATAAAAGAAAATTGATAGAAATCGTGTTTGCATGATCCTAGCAAAAAAAATGTAATTATAAGTATTGAATGCTTCTTTTAGTAATTTTATAGGGTTGTAAAAGCGTTGACCTTGCGCACATTTTTAGAATGAAGCGCTTCTGCGCTTCATACAAAATGTACTTCGGTCAACGCTTTTACACCCCAATAAATTTACAAAAAGAAGCATTCAATTCTTAAATAAAGAATACTACAATTGCAGATAGGTCTGCTTCGTATCTTAACTTACATATATTGAAATTGAAAGTGAGGTTCGTTTGAGAACTAATCTTTAAGATAAAAAGAAATGACTTCAATATTTCCATTTTGACCTTTCCCTTTTGATGTTGTATTATCCCAGCAGCACATGCAAATTGAGTTTTTAACTCCAGGTTGTATTATTTTCATATCATAATTTCATTGACAAATTTTAGCCTCTTTCAAGGAAGCTATTGAACCAACGGCAAAGACAAATATTTGACAGACGCAATAATGACTTTGTTAACCGTTATGGAAAACATGTATCATAAATGGCATACCATATATTCAATTTGTCGAAGTCATAATTCCGTCGTCCTTTCCTTTTTGATGACATCATCGTATGTGACTTATCATTAGATTGTTGGTTTGTTATTAGAAACATGAATTGACTCAATAATCGGACAAGAACTGCTTACTCTCCAAAAATATTTTCTGTGTTTTAGGAGATCGTGATGCTCAATGGAAATCACTTGACTGTATACTTGGTCTCCAAAACGAACATAAATTTTATTGAGCAAGAAACTAATGGCTTCAATAATTTATTTGCATATTAAATTAGAGTATTTTAAAAAGTTTTATTGCTGAAAAGGGAATTGCCACGACTACAATAGAAATAGTAACACCAAGATAGGGAAATGTATGTGTGAAAAGTTAAGTTGCAGTGTGGTAACACCCAAGGTACAGCAATTATAATATATGTCAAAGAACGTAGCGTAACCAGATATAACGTATGTTGTAATTAAAATAAGCTTTGACATAATATTAGATATTAGATAACAAGATATTTAAGATTTGTAAGAGCACTAGTAAGAAGAACCGAAATGTGTGTAGATGAACATTAAGGGATGCAACAATCAAACCAAAATAGAATTTTATATAAAGTGGATGCATGGGAAGTGCTTGCCTGGATTTACCTCCTGCTGGAGCACTTAAAAAATAAAAGTCAGTGATGTTTACGTTTTCTTTGCCTTGAATGGAATTGTTGCTATTTTCAGGACTATTGCGATCAAATGGATCCTTTTATGATGGAAATCCTTTACTCTTTCAAAATTACAGTATTGCAGGATGTTCTGTTGTGCTTCGAAATATCTTTTTATGATATTTTTAAACTGTGAGCATGTTTATGTTAAGTGACACATACATTTGAAACACAAACAGTAGACATGTAGTTGATTAAAACAAGAACAAGTGAATGATGTTATGCTTATGTGCTTTGTCTATATGCGATTTTGTTTTTCTTTATTGACACACTTGTTTGTTTTTATAGTGATTAAGATTATAAAACAATGTTGACTGCTATACCCCAATTTTTGACATTTTTACCTATTATGTCTGTTTGTTTTGTTCACACGTTGTTGTCAATATAATGGAATTTTATGCGACTGTCATACAAGTGAGAGGTTCAGCTAGCTATAAAACAAGGTTTAATCCACAATTTTCTACATAAGGAAATGCCTGTACCAAGTCAGAAATAAGACAGTTGTTTTCAATTCGTTTGATGTGTTTGAGCTTTTGATTTTACCATTTGATAAAGGACATTCCGTTTTAAATTTTCCTTGGAGTTCGGTATTTTCGTTATTTTACTTTTTATATAAGTTTATAGAGATAAATTAGAGGCAACAGTAGTTTGCCGCTGTACAAATCGAATTAATCCATTAAGAAGAGTTAAATCAGTGTCACAATCGGCAAAAGGACACAATTGGTAAATATACAGAATATATGACTATTTGGTATCTTAAAAGCACCTGAGATCACCCCCGGATCTTGATTGTGTTCGTGTTGCTTAATCTCTAGCTTTCTATGTTGTGTTTGGTATACTGGTGTTTGTCTATTGGTAGTTTTTCGTTTTTTTCATGGCGTTGTAAGGTTGTTTTCACGACTTACGAGTTTGTCTGTCCCTTGGGTATCTTGCGTCTCTCTTTAAAGTATCCATGACACAGAAAACATGTCGCTAGCGATTTGAGATGCAGACACGTAGCATTGGTCAACCAATTCGTGAAGGATTAAGTAGTGTCGATTTAATTCGTTCTTCCATATAACTCTGTTGGTGCAGTTTTGTGTTAGGCTCTCAGTCCTGTAAATGAAATTCAGCACAATTTGAAAATGCATGAGCACAACGTATTTATTGAAATATGAAAACGGCATACGATGGGTTGGATGGTATGTTACTGCTGATATATGGGAAGTTGATATTGGAAAGCTGTAATCATTACGCTTGTCATTGATTCTAGTTTAAAGTTAATATCAATGAAAGATCGAAATATGAAGCAGACCTTGTAGCTTAGTTAGTCTTCTGAATCTCAAGTTAACCGAGATATATGAGAAGCAAACACTGACTGAACTATGGGTTATTTATTGGAAGGACATCATCAATATATCTGATAGTAAGTAAAAGAACTTGGCAAAATCATTTTTGTTTTTGTCTTTGAGAAGGCCCTGTATGAATTGTGCTTCATATAAGTACAAAAACTTATCGGTAAGATTCGGTGCACAGTAAGTATCCATTGGATAACCGATGTCTGTTAAATTATCACTCCACCAAACTCATAGTGTAGTTCGTCACAAAGTACAAATTTGTTGTCTTAGGTCATGAACAAATATTACTTTGTGACGAACTATACTATTTCTAACAACAAATACAAGTCATGCTGGACCTTTTGATCGACAACCTATTGTTGAGTTTGGTGGATTGATAGTTTAACAGACAACGGTTATTCAATGGGTACTAATGTGCACCGAATCTTACCTATTAGGTTTTGTACTCATATGAAGCAGAATTCATACAGGGCCTTCTCAAAGACAAAAAACAAAAATAATCTTGCCAAGTTCTTTTACTTAGTGTCAGATATATTGATGATGTCCTTCCAAGTCAACACTTACTGGATCGAGCGGATAGAACAAGACACCTTGATGTTCAGCTCTCTACAATACCTTGGTGGAATGTATCGCATAGGAAAATGTCACCCAACCGCAACTTCTTGCTCTGTAAACATTAGAGATATCTCAAGAATCCCAATCCGTCTAAAGATCCTGACTGGAAGCTATATACTGCAAACCAAAAGAGCCGTATTCAACAACACTAATCCCGATCCAACCGGCATTTTATGCGGAAAAAGTGATGAAACTCTAAGTCATTTTCTAGTGGTGTGTACCGAGTTGGACAATATACGAGTGCCACTAACTCTTGAAATTATTGAAGTGTGCAGTGTGCTTTTTGCAAACTATGAGCTTTACACTTACTTTGATCTGCTAACAGTTTTAATCAACCCTTATTATTATTGATCACAGTTGAACTCTAAGGATCTTATATCAGACATTGATCAACTGCTAGAACCTCTTTGTAGATGCTTATGCTACAAGCTTCACACTAAAAGATACCAGCTATAGATATTCCAACCAAATCTAGAACTATTAGAAAGCTTTCAAAGTAGAATGTTCGCATCTTGGTATCCTCCAGAATCCCATGCTTGCATACTTTTAGATTTTGCGTTATATTTATTAGTTATAAGACTGTTTTGGTCTTCATTTGTTTTTTTATCTTTCAACACTGAAAATTACTTCCCTGCTTAAGATTAAAGTGTAAATAACAATATCTCACTAAAGAAACATTAAAGACATTAATCTGGTGAATACAGTGTGTTGTACATAAACATTTACCTTTTATTGGTGGAGGATTGGAGAAAAGATTTTTGTTTTTGTTTTGTTTAATATTAGATGTACAAATTAAACTGATTATTGATGGAGGATTAAGAATTTCATTACTGCCAACTAGTGGAGGTGTGCCTTTATTGGCAGAAGTTATACAGATACAGATACAGATGAAGGTTATTCCAGAAAGGGTGTTATGCACGCGGAAAAGCCCTTTGTTGTTTCGTCATAATTGTTTTTAACTATTTTATCTTATAGGTATGATATATGCAGGTATCCTTTTTGCCTAAAGCAACATACTATCAAAGAAAGAATCAAAGGACACACCGATCATGAAAACATCAAGTTTTCTGCCAAACTAATTTCCGCCATTTTGAATGATATTGGGCTCGACATGTATTATGACATTTACGCGAATTTTACTACATGCCGTCAGTAGAATTCACATTTGAATGTCGTATTTATGTCGCCACAAATGTCAAGACAAATTGGTGTTGTTACTAGAATAATTTATGATATTGAATATATTTTGATGATTTCTGAATTTTTACTTCGCTATTCTTCACGACTGTCCGCCATCATATTGTCAAATGACCATTACATAATTTTTAAACACACACCAATATAATAAAACTGGAAAAACTATTAGTAAATGTTCATAACTAAAACATGAATGCAAATAAAATAGAATACCGAGGTATATTCTTGAACAGAGTCTTAATATTTAACATTAAATATTTTATACAAATATTGTCATTTTGAAGAACGATTATACAGCGACAAACGAAAAGACAGACAGCTGCCCAGTCTTATTTGTTTACAGGTACAATGACATGTGACAGAATTAAAACTCATATTTATGTTCAATGTATCTGTGTTGCTCAGTCTTTAGTTTTCTATGTAATGTTTTGTGAACTTGTTTGTCTTTCGTCGCCTTTCGTTGTTTTGTGCCATGACGTTGTCAGTTTCTCTACTACTTATGAGTTTTGAATATTCCCTTGGTATCTTCTGCCTGGTTTTTATAATTAAGATCATCAAAATAAACACATTTGCCATCGATAAAATTGAACTTAGGATAGTATGAACTAAGTATTTGCCATAAGGTGAGAATATCAATTTTTATGTATCTTTGAAAAAAACCCCCGATAAAGGAAATACTAGCAATGACTAATAATATTTTTAGCTAGGTCATTTTGATACAACCCGATCCGAGTTTGCTATAAGCGGTATTGGGTTTGCTCATTGTGAAGTCCGTACGGTGACCTATAGCTTCGACGTCACTTGGTCTCTGGTGGAGACTTATCTCAATCATACCGCATTTTCTTACTTTTATACTGGTTTAAAACAAAAAACAAAATTTAGTCATGTTAACACCTTTACTCAACTTTTCGTATAAAGTAAATGAGACACTGTCTTTACTTTGCTTGCAGTCAATTACAATCTGCTGAGTGTATTTTCAGAGTGTTCGGTACCTGGTATTTATCTGAGATAAACAATAAATCTGCTCCCGAAATACATGTATGCATTGGAAAATATCACTGAAAAAGTTTTTAAAAAATATAGTTTTATATGAAGACATTATTATAAATCCAAATGGCTGATTCAGTCTTCTAAAAATGTATTTAATTATCGGGACACAATCTACTTTCAGAAACAAGATATAACGTTTATGAATATTTTAAAATGTTGGTAATACAAATGCAAAGGAGAGAAATGATCTAAAAGAAAACAAGTTCAATTACCTATTTCATGGAAGTATTAAATGTGTTTTATTCGCATATTATAAATGTATCCGTATATATTATACGAACTGAAAAAATATCGTGTGACTTTATTAAAAATTGTAGATAGTTTAATATTAGACGTCATTGAATGTTATCAACAACAATAATTGAAATTCTCTGACGAAAATGTAGTTTGTTTCCATCGTCATTCCAACAATATTAAATGTACTGAATAAAGGCGACAGTAGTTAACCAATGCCCAAATGTGAAAAAAGCCAAACACATTTTTGAGAGTACTTTTCGGTAAATAAATGTAAAAATCTACATATTTCTGTATCAAACCATATTTTATGAATATGATTTGGTTAATGTTTAATATTTGCCGTGATTTGGATTTTGGGCATTTTTAACTACAGCAAGGATGTTCCCACTGTGGAAAGGGAAAGAGATTGTTATTTGTTCCTTTGATTCAGAGACCTTCACGATGTTTGTTCCCTATAAATCACGATAAACGGTATATATAAAGTGACCGCAGTTAGAGTAATTAGCTGTTAGAACATAAATATAAACTTCCATTTATGATATATGCTTCCTTAAGGTCCATACATTATTCTTAAACATGCCACAATTCATCTGACACTTTGTATACAGTTTTTACCTCGCCTGATAAATGTTGTGTTCAGTAAAATTTGTTTTATCTATCATGCCTCTTTGTGGCATTTAAGTTTGCAGGTGTTTTAAACATTCATACTAAAGGCAATTTGAAGTTATGTAAACTAAGCTAAATTTTTCTAATTTGTTCGGGGTTTGTCTTTTTCATTTGTATAAAAACGTGTAAACCGTTATCTTTTAATGATAAAAGTTAGGAATAAGGTCTGAATTTTGGGTCAGGGTCTTTTGTTCTCCACTTTTTTATATGTCGTTTTCTGTATTATTTATTTTCTTTCAAATTATTAAGTATTCTTTATATAATATAACCCCATTATTCTCTACTATCTTTTTCTTATTGTCAATTGAGGCCCAGACCATCAGAAATGAACTTATCTTCACGCATAAGCTCATTGCTTCGTGTACAAGGCTTCTGTGCTACTGGCAAATCATCTCTTTTTTGACATCTGCATTTGAAACAGTGGTATGTAAAACAATATTCACTAAATTTAGTTCAATGTTTCTATGGTGTTTTACGCAATACAGAATAGGAAGAGACTTTAACTCTGTAGACTCATCTTGTCTCAATACATTCGATTCCATCAGGTTTTGTTTTTTACCATAATTTATATCTCTTATCTCTGCAGCCTTTGTTTACCTTTCCCGAGCACCTGACAGTACTCACTCTTTAACGGGAGATTGTGCTTAACAACTGTTGGTTTCGGCTTTGTGCGCTTTTCGACACGTGTTAACAATCGATTAGAGAGTTCCAGAGAAACGCCGTAACGTAACAAACATAACAAATAAAGGTAGTTGTTCTCTTAATTTCAACAAGAGATAGCTGTCTTTTCCATTGTATAACTTCCTTATTGTGTAATAAAAAAAATATAAAAGCAGATAATATGCAACATATATGATGTCATCCATGAATATAACAATCGAAAATTAATATCGAAAATTAACAAAAAAGGGCTTTGAAAATGAATATCAAATTTACAAGAGGATACGAAGGTAGCAGTAAATTTTAAAAACTCAAATTATAGTTTTGCATATTGAAAGAAGAAAATACAACTTATTTGATCTGTGTTTGAAAACAGCATTACATTAAATTTTTACATTCAAATCCTGATTTATATTTTTACCATAAGGGCTGATGCTAAATTTAAAATAATATTTTTCGCTGCATAACTCAATGATTAAATTTTTTTTTATCTATGTTGTTCCATATTTGAACGTCACTTTGGCACTTCTTTAGATATCTTAACACTTACTTATATCAAGTAAGTAATTAAAATGATTTAGGTTAGCTAGAAAAGTTAAAATTATGATTCATGTGCACATGTTTGCCTTTTATACAACATAAGGTAAACCATAGTTTTGTAAGAAATCCATACGCTTTGCCTTTAAAGAGTGGACGGTGCTTATATCACAAGTTTTTTAAAAATGTCGTTAAGAAAAAGTTAAATGATTTCACATGTAGAAAGTTGGAGATTCTAACCGTTATTTTAAGGTGAAAACTTCAATAGACTTTTTATATAACGGGAATTTAAAAAAAAAAATATTTTGGCATTAAAGGGTTAAAAAAAGATTCCTTAAGTGGCGTCGGAAAACATATTGCAGGTGGAGACTTGGGTTGAGGAGTGTCAAGTAGACACCAATTGTTGCAACATTACAGTGGTACCACTTGCATTGTAGTACTTTAATGTGTTTTGAAGGGAAATATCTAGTATCAATAATCCTATCTAAAAATCTTTCCCTGCAATCCCCTAGTGTTTTGATTGCATCATATAATATAAAAAATAGCTAATTTAGAAATTATATATGTTCTGTTGTGTGACATGTATTTAATAAAACGATGCATGATAAATACGTATTTCTAAACGGTGTTTTAATATTATGAAAAATGACGAGCAATATCTATTCGTGTTATATATTAATTTTAACCATCTTCTTTGGGACGTAGGTGTAAAAGGCTAGGAAAATGATGGATTAAGTGTCATCATGAATAATTTGACACGCGTTCTCTTCATTATTGCTGACGTATGCCTACCAGTTTAGAGATATGACCACTTTTTCTTCTATTTGTTTAAGCATAGAGCCAAAATCAGAAATTTGATGAAAATTTCCAGAACTTGAATATCAAAGTGCAAATAAATACAGTTTATCGATTTTTTTAACTTTTACAGTTACATGTAACCCATTATACTATTCAGAAAATATATTTGTACTTTGATAGTTATCACTTCTGTTTCATTGATTATATTTCTGAGGAGTATTATAAATAAAGGCAACAGTAGTATACCGCTGTTCGAAATTCATAAATCGATTGAGAAAAAAACAAATCCGGGTTACAAACTAAAACTGAGGGAAACACATCAAATATAAGAGGAGAACTACGACACAACAGAAACACAACATTAAAATGTAACACACACAGAAACGAACTATAATATAACAATGGCCATTTTCCTGACTTGGTACAGGACATTTTAAGAAAAAAATGGTGGGTTGAACCTGGTTTTGTGGCTAGCCAAACCTCCCGCTTTTATGGCAATGTCAAATATAACATTAAAATGACAACATTGCATGACAGGACTACAATACAAATAAATGGGAGAACATAAGTTAACTATCTATGGTGTGCAATCGCTATTTTGGAACTTTTGCTAGGTACAGTATCTGTCGTGATGTACCTAGCTTGCTGGCCATGAAATTTAAAGTTCTCTTTAAAGTTAAAAAAGTCTTCGGCGAAAAAGTTATATGGCCGCCATAACGAGTTGGTTGCAAAACTAACAAAAACTTATTGGTCGTTTGATTAAACTGATTCTTTTAAAGGTTGTCATTTTAACATTGCAGTTTGATTTTTGAAGAAAGCCTTTATCGTAATTAACATTCCCAAAGTTTAGTACATAACGAAACTGATATTACTAACCAGTTATTAACATTGATGGTCCTGCATCCTGTCAGTATTTTTTTTTTACATTAAACATAGTTAAGCAGACTGCTTATGACGTCTTTATTCTAAATCCATCTCAAGCGTATTGATTTATTTTATGAAAACATTGCCTATGTATTATTTGAAATCGGGATCTGATAGACCTGCATGTCCCAAGTGAGGAGCCTGTAATTCAGTGGTTGTCGTTTGTTGCTGTGTAACATATTTGTTTTTCGTTCATTATTTTGTTCATAAATTAGGCCGTTAGTTTTCTCGTTTGAATTGTTTTACATTTGTCATTTCGGGCCTTTAATAGCTGACTATGCGGTATGGGCTTTGCTCATTGTTGAAGGCCGTACGTTGACCTATAGTTGTTAATATCTGTGTCATTTGGTCTCTTGTGGAGAATTGTCTCATTGACAATCATACCACATCTTCTTATTTATATAAATATACTAACTTAAATTTTCAGTTTGTTTTATTTCTTTTGTTGTATGGTTAAACAAATGTACTGGGTTAGAGAGGAGTGTTGACCGCGCACAAACATGTTCTTTTTGTACCTGGCCCAACCAGAAGCCTGTAATCCAGTCGTTGTTGTCATTCCTGATTGTTTTTCGTATCATTTTTTTAGCATAAATAAGGCTGTTGCTTTTTTTAATTGTTTAAAATTTCGTCCACTGTTTCGGTTCATGGCTTTCAAAATATTCGGCTTTGAGCGTTGCTGATGAAGGTAAATACAGAAAAGCTCTTTGGACGCATGAAATTTATAGTGTGTTGTTTTCATTTTTTGTCCTTCCGTGCATGACCTTTTATAGCTTACTATACGGTATTGGTTTTCCCGAAGGACGTACGGTGCCTTGTATAGTTTTACATATCATTAGAGGATGCTTGTCTTACTGGCAATCATCCCACATCTCATTATCTTTATACGCCATAGTTTCCTAGTTGACACCTTTGGACACTGTACGAGTCAATCATTTGCTGTAGCAAAGCACTGAATTAAAAAAAAAATAATTACGTCAATGATTTAAGTTTCGAATTTTTGCATTATGTGAATTTCTCAATTCTGAGAAAAGGGTGTTAAAAATTCCATGTGAAAATATATTATGCTAAATTTTGCATTCGAAAGTAATGTGTACGAATACGTATACAATGACTGCGTTTTTTTCTTTGACTTAAGTTGATAATTGTCCTCTTGTAAGTCACCTCTCTTTAACACTAAGAAATGTTGCTATTTGGTATTATGGATTTCTTTTAGGTACAGTTTTGCTTGCAAAATGTTGCTTGTCTATGCGTCGTTTTCTTTATTTGTTTTTCTTCTTCAAATTATGAGTAATAAAGTATCTACAGCTTGAACTAAAAAAAAATTTGAGCATTTGTGAGCTTCCTCTGAAACACCATAATTGTGTCTTTACTGTTTGCTTCTTTATTTGTGACTTACCTTGTAAATATGCATATGATCTTCAAACGAGCAGATTGCGTCAGATAAATTGGATATGATCATAATGAAATAGTGTATTTACGAACCATACATTCATACATATACAGTATGGTTAACTTCTAAACAAACAAAAGATCAACTCATAACTGACACAATAATGCAATACCTTGATTTGCTGTGAAACATAGAAACCGACCATTTATGTTATAAGAAGAAGTTCTAAGAAGTATAAGTTAATGCATTTGGTAATATAAAATAAAGACATTTGTTTTGATTGTCAATAAGACAAAGGAGTAGGGTCATAAAGGTCCGGTTTTAGCCCAAGGAAAATAAAGTTTTTGAGAACTATTTCAAATTTGCACATAATATTTGGAAATGCATAAATTCAAAAAATATAAATGAATTATACAAGATTTTTTATGTTATGACGTCACAATTACGTCATAAATTGCACCAATTTAAATAAAACTGCTGAGTTTGTGCAGTTTTCCGTCATTATTAACTTCGCGGAAATATCGTGTGCAGGCAAGAAACAATAATATAATTTAAGAGAAGCTTAATTATAACTATTGAAATATTCTAACCAAATATAAAGTTGTTTCTAGGGTGCGTACATACTTGTTCAATCTAATATATACCTAAAGGTTGACGCAAAACAAGGAAAATCAAGACATTTTATAAAATATACACATTTCGTCATAATTTGTTGTCATGGTAACTCGATAAATATGAAATTCGTTTTCATTTTCTAAACATCTTGTATTTTAGTGTATTTTGGACCAAAAAAAAAGAATATGTATGGTAACTTTTCATTTTGTCCTAATATTTGGGCCTAATTAAGGCCTTATTGCCCCTACTCCTTTCCATCTAAAGACCAAATGACGTAGATCTAAACCCTTCTTAGCAACTGAGTTCATGCCGGTTTTGGTAAGGGTCATACGTTGTGTTTTGTGGATTTTTGTCAGTCTTTTTTTTTCTTTTGGCCATTGCGTTGTGCATCCTTCTTCGACTTCATTGATATTGTCCTTTGGTATTTGGTCCTTTTTTAAAGTTGATTTTAAATTGCAAATAACAAATTGTCCTCGTTACAATTTTAGTAATTCGGGCTAAGGTTTGTTCAACTAACTATATATTTGAACGAGCCACCGTTACATTTCTGAGCACCTAAGTATTACATTTAGTTACATTCATCATGTACATTTAAAAAAAATATCAATGCACGTATGTTGGTACCTTCAGAAACGCATTAAATATTCGAACTCAGAAAAAGTCGACAAATAAATGTGAAATAAATTGATTTGTTTCATATTTAATATGTCGATTTATACATAAATAACCTCACTTTATAATTGCATCCCGCACCAACCGTAAAATAATACAATATTTCTAGCGATTTGTCGTCAATTTCCCTATAATTTACTCATACCTAGAATTAAATGGATTTATTATTCCGCTCTACTAGACATGCGCCATTTTCTCGCGCAAATTAGAAAGATCTTCTGCCAAAAATGACAGGTCTGCAGATAATACGCAGAACATATTTCATCATTATTTTTCTGTTTCAGCATGTGTAGGATTCAGATTTGCTAGATACTGGCAGTAATTTGGTTAAAAGAATCAAAATTCAAACAAGCGAAATAAATGATGTGCGGCCTATTGTTAATTAGCTTTCTGTAAATGAATCAATCATGTCAATTAGAAGAGATTCTAACTTTAAAATCTAAATTAAAGTTAAAGATAATATCTCACCGTTATAGCAAGACTATCGAAAAGTATCGAAAATAGGGTTATATTTTTTCTTGGCATAAAAAAAGAGGTATATATGTTTAAAAGTAAAAAAAAAAAAATTACCAAACTCCAAAGCAAATTCAAAATATTCTTCTTTTTACCCCTCCTTTTTTCTCTCAGTTTTACATAACATGAGCACTATCTTTGAATATCGCTATTTCTTAAACACAATATACTGACATAAATACTGTTCTGTTAAAGAACAAATTCCGGGATATTTTGATAATACTGAGCTCCCTCTTATTTGTTATATTTACAAGAAATCTACCCGGAAATTTGTGTTTAATTATAGCCAATTGTGTAAAGATGTTAATATCAGTGAAAATACACCTACTTCATGTAATTGCAGTAATTCCGAATACATTTATGGACCCATTTCCCATGTTATAACAGGAGATCTTAACATCGTTCAAGACCGAGAGTTAAAATCATTCCTCAGTAAAGGACCTAAATATCGTCCCCCGTCAATTATTAATTGGAATGAGTGTCGTAATATCATCCACGACTCACTCCATACTTACTGTTTGAAATGGATAAAACGGGAAAAAGCTGACAAAAAATCTTTGGACTCTTTTTTTAAATCAGTAATGAACATAGTTGATATACGTATTCAACATTTTAAAGAACATTTTACTCTTAACAATAACCACAATAAACCTATTTCTCGTATCAAACATAAACTAAAAGAACTAGCCAAGTAATTTGTTTTTGTCCCGGCCGATAAAGCTGCTAATAATATTATTATTGTTTGACGTAAATTTTACATTGAGTTTCTGAAAAAAGAAATCATCAATTCAACAACATTCCAACTGACTCCATTTTCAGAAAACGACATCTGTAACAAACATAAACTTTTAGCTACCGCTCTACAAGCAGAACCAAATACAATGAAAGTCCCAACTATGTATTGGCTTCCGAAGCTACACAAAACACCTTACAAATATAGATTCATTTCGTCTTCAAGCCATTGTTCCACTACTAAATTTTCTATTCTTCTTACCAGTACACTTGGTACAATCAAAAACCTGATAATAAATTGTTCAAATAAGGCCTTCGAAAATAGTGGAATTAATTATTTTTGGAGTGTCAAGAACTCGTTGGAAGTACTTGATAAATTGCATGCATATATTGGTGATTTTGAATCTGTTCAAAGTTTTGAATTTTCTACCCTATATACCACATTGCCTCACATTCTCATTAAGAAAAAATTCACACACCTAATTAAATGGGCATTTAAAAAGTCAGAATGTGAATATATATGTTCAAACTCTTTTAGGTCATTTTTTAGTAGCAATAAACAAAAAACTATGTCAATTGGACATGCTTTGATACTATATATGCCCTTGAATTTTTACAAGATAACATTTTTGTTCGCTTTGGAGATTCCGTATATCGTCAGGTTATCGGAATTCCAATGGGGACTAACTGTGCACCACTTATTGCGGACCTTTTTTTGTATTGCTATGAGTTACAATTTATGACAAAAATCAGCAAAGACCCATCGAAACAACATCTGATACACAAATTTAATAATACTTTTAGATATTTGGATGATATTTTGGCTCTCAATAATGACGACTTCAGTATGTATACTAAAGAAATTTATCCTGTTGAACTTACTTTAGATAAAGCTAATACTAACAATGACCACTGCCCTTTCCTCGATCTTGATATCTATATCATTAACGGAAAGCTTAATACTAAAATATATGATAAAAGAGATGATTTTTCATTTCCTATCGTTAATTATCCATTTTTAGATGGTGACGTTCCCTTGTCACCATCTTACGGTGTTTATATATCTCAACTTGTACGATTCGCTCGTGTGTGTAACAATGTTTTAGATTTTAACGAGAGAAATTTATGTATTACTGAAAAATTATTACACCAGGGTTTTCGATATCACAAACTAGTCAAAACATTTACTAAATTTTATCATCGGTATAAGGACATCATTCGTAAATATAGCTCAACATGCAAACTTTTTATACGTTCAGGTATTTCACATCCAATTTTTTATGGAAATATTCTTTATAAAGCACAAAAATGTCAGTATTCACCTCTGAAGCTAACAAAACCTTTAAATAGACTTATTAAGAAGGGATATAATTACGATACTGTTGTCAGGTCATTAAAGATTGCATATTTTGGCGTTAATGGTCCAAGGACACAGTTATCGTCCTTTGGTTTTCGTTGTCTACAAATATAGTCCCTAGTGTGAACAGTGTATAACTTGCATTTTTTTTTGATACACTTTCCCAATTTATTTCTTGATATTTTATGCATGAAATATTAAGTAAGGGGATGAAATTACATGTTAAAAAAATTTGGGTGCTGAATCTTTATGTTAAGTAGTGATTTGGTCCAGTTAAAAAAGGTCAAAAATTAGAATGTCTGAAGCTGTCAAACTGAATTTTAGCCCCCCTTAACACAGAATTGTCAATATTTTGAGTTAGAGCTGGTAGAAGTTTCTATAATTTTGATATTATTTGTATCAATAGTAGTACACTACACTGTAAAAATCTTTTTGAGATAGAGCAGGTGCGATTTTTTTAATTTGAATTTATTGTCTAAAAGAAATGCACTACGAAATAACTGTGTTCTCGGGCCTAAGAGATGAATTCCGTAAATGTAGATTCTGTACTTTGGCAACTTTCCTGAATGGTTTGCTGGTTTCAATTTGTCAAACTCAATAAAAGTAAAGGATTTACATCTTTGTTTGACAGAAATTCTGTTAAAATGTCCCATTTTGGCATTATACGGCTAAAATAGGCATTTTAAAGCAGTTTCCATTTTATGCCTAAGAGCCATGCTGACTTTCTATCTGACAGCTTTTTATGTTCCTGATATTTGTGTTTCTATGCTTAAATCAAATTTAATTAACCATTTGTGAACTCAGAATCTAGAGAAAAGTAGATTATCACAGAAAAAATGTGCAGAATATTTGTATTTATGTCCCTGGTTAAACGGCCTGTTTGATGTATGTGAAATGTGAAGAGCTTTGTACATAAAATCTGTAGTCCATCACAAATATTTCACTAAATCTGTAAAAAAAAACCACTTTACAATGATCAGTACACCCTATTCATTTCATATGCTATCATAATTTTCTTCTTTAGGATAGTAAGTGGTTCAAATATATGCCAAATGAGACTAAAACTACATGCAAGTTTTCCATTGAAAAGTGAAAAACTGGTCATCAGACCATACTGTCTGCAAAAAAAAGTTGAATTCAAGAGTCCTTTTGCAATTAGACTTCTTGTATCATGACATCTTAGCATAGAAATGAGCAAAAAGTAACAAATTTCAATTTCTTATAGCCTCTGTGTGCATTTTTATATGTAAATATGGGCTACGGCCTAAATCGACTCTAAATAATTCTCAGTCTTACATGGCCTAAGACCATTTTATACTCATGTGGTATGCTTTTTGTAACTTTTCTTTACATTTAAAGTACATTTAATATATATGGAAGAATAATGTATGGTTAAAAAACTTCAAAAACTTCAAATTGGTTGAAAAAAATGCATGTTTATGTAAGGCTTCCCTTAATTCAAAAATCTCTATTTTCAGGCACAGGCTCATATAAATTTGACTTTTGAATAACTGTAATAAATCTGATAAATCAAATGAGTGTTCCGTTGCTTTTAATACTTATTATATTAAATTCAAGAGTATTTTAAAAGCAAATTTTTGCAATATTTAAATTTTTTAGGCCAAAATCTTGACAGTTGAAAATATTTGATTTAAACGTCAAAAATAAACCACCAAATTTCAATATTAAAATGGCCCTAGTTTCTATAATATATATCCTATGGCCATGAAACTTGGCCAACTATCTTATAATTGCCTAAGCTTAGGTCATGCAAAGTTTTATTAAAATTGGTCAAGTCTTTCTATCCTATTAGGTCCAAGGACACAGTTATCGTCCTTTGGTTTTCGTTGTCTACAAATATAGTCCCTAGTGTGAACAGTGTATAACTTGCATTTTTTTTTGATACACTTTCCCAATTTATTTCTTGATATTTTATGCATGAAATATTAAGTAAGGGGATGAAATTACATGTTAAAAAAATTTGGGTGCTGAATCTTTATGTTAAGTAGTGATTTGGTCCAGTTAAAAAAGGTCAAAAATTAGAATGTCTGAAGCTGTCAAACTGAATTTTAGCCCCCCTTAACACAGAATTGTCAATATTTTGAGTTAGAGCTGGTAGAAGTTTCTATAATTTTGATATTATTTGTATCAATAGTAGTACACTACACTGTAAAAATCTTTTTGAGATAGAGCAGGTGCGATTTTTTTAATTTGAATTTATTGTCTAAAAGAAATGCACTACGAAATAACTGTGTTCTCGGGCCTAATATTGATTCACTTATAGGGTCTTTGCATCGGCACTAAACACATTTATTTAAAAACCAGTTGTTGGCATGACACGGGTTATGTTCTTCTCATATATGTTATGATGGTATGATACTAAACCCCTAACGGGAAGGATTGTGCCTGATATTCATATGATGAAGACATAATCTTTCAATCAGTTTAATTGAAGTCTGGAGCTGGCATGTCAGTTAACTGCTAGTAGTCTGTTGTTATTTATGTATTATTGTCATTTTGATTATTTTCTTTGGTTACATCTTCTGACATCAGACTCGGACTTCTCTTGAACTGAATTTTAATGTGCGTATTGTTATGCGTTTACTTTTCTACACTGGCTAGAGGTATAGGGGGGGGGGGGGTTGAGATCTCATAAACATGTTTAACCCCGCCGCATTTTTGCGTCTGTCCCAAGTCAGGAGCCTCTAGCCTTTGTTATTCTTGTATTATTTTTAATTTTAGTTTCTTGTGTACAATTTGGAGTTTAGTATGGCGTTCATTATCACTGAACTAGTATATATATTTGTTTAGGGGCCAGCTGAAGGACGCCTCCGGGTGCGGGAATTTCTCGCTGCATTGAAGACCTGTTGGTGACCTTCTGCTGTTGTCTGTTCTATGGTCGGGTTGTTGTCTCTTTGACACATTCCCCATTTCCATTCTCAATTTTATGAACTATGTTAATGTGGTCTGTAGTATATAATGAAATAGGACCTTCGTCTTTTGAGTTATATCACTTGCGATATACTGTTCTGTATAAGTTTTATGTAAGGTTTGGCTAGCCATAAAACCAGGTTCAAACCACCATTTTTTCTTAAAATGTCCTGTACCAAGTCAGGAATATGGCAGTTGTTATCAAATAGTCCGTTTCTATGTATGTTTGCGTTTGTTTTCGAAGCAATTCAGTGCTTCTGTTGTTCCGTTGTTTTCCCCTTATAGTCGATGTATTTCCCTCGGTTTTGGTTTGTGACCCGGATTTGTTTTTGCTTAATTGATTTGTGACTATTGAACAGCGGTATACTACTGTTGCCTTTATTTGTCTGCTTTGATAGAAAGGCTGGCACAAAACATCTTGTTTATCTCAGGGAAAATACCTCTGAAAATTAGAAAAAAAGTATGCTGCATATTTATGGACAAAGAACACGTATTCCAGGTACGCTCCAAATCGGAAGTTAGAAAGCTAAAGATATAAAACGTTAAAGACTCCTTGGAAACGTTACAGTAAAAGCATGATCTTTCCAAGGTAAAATTTTCTTAAAGGAGTTGCAACCTTGGTTTTAGTACATGGACAAAACTTATTAACTTGAAATTTTCATATAAAAAGCACAATAAGTTATGCCATTTCAGTAATACTACCAATTTGACCGATGGTATTAGATTTCCAACAGCGGTAAATTAAAACAAATCTGTCCATGACAATATCAGTGAATGGCAGACGCACACAAAAAAAAAATTATCGTCTTAAGACTTTTGAATATATTAAAAAGAGACTATCAATATATGATATATCGACATTAAATGTTTTTGTTTGGAAACTAGAGGCTTTAAAGAGCTTATGTCGCTCACCTGTTCTATGTACATCTTCCGCAATGAACACTCTCAAACATTGTAGACCAGAATATAATTCATGGCTTAAATAATTTTTTTGTTTGTGTTGATCTTGTATTATTGATCTTTTTACTTTTCTCCGTCTTCTGACCTATTTGCTTAATTTGTCTTGGTGATCATTTATGCTTTTAAATTGTCTGTCTATCTATTCCAAAAACGATTGCCAATGATACTCCAGACAATGCCAATAGTAAACTTATCATGTTGTTTTTTTACTTCAAGTTACATAACTATTTTGTCCTGATGTTAGCTGCACGATTCAAAGATGTAGTTAGTACTCTGAGGCACCAATTGTACAAAGAGAGGACACGATAAATACGTGTTCAATACATGTTGAAGACGGTTGATATATATAACAACGTGAAAAAAATAACAATTTACAAGGTCATGAAGCAATTAAATACGAGTGTAGCAATAATCCTTAATTAAAACAATATCATAAAAAAATACTAATTTCTGATGACAAAGACAAGAAAAACTTAAACATCAACTGTTAATGACATATTTTGTAGACATGCTTTTTTATATTTTGATGGTGGGTGGATTAGTTATGAAATAATGTGAATGTTACCTGATTGCAATCCTTGGATATCTCGATTCGTGCACTTGAATGGGTAGTGATATTCGTCGTCTTTGTCCGATTTTTGAAAATTGTACAGGTTGTTTTTTTTCTTTTGTAATATTGTACAATGTATCTGTTTCAATTGAAATTCTTATACTACACATTCGTTATCTAAATTCGACTTACTTCTGGGAGTCTTACCAAATAGGTCTCAAAATCAAATGTGTTATAAATATTCCATAAAACTCTTTTCGAACTTACTTCGACCATACTAAACCATTGCTGTGAAAACCAATCTTGAAATGTCTGGCAAATGATAGGTTTAAGATGAGAAATTTATATATTGTTTATTCATAAAAATGTTTTCTTATCCCAAAGTGTTGAATATAGATTACTAATGCAATCTAATTAAACGAGTAAATGTCCTGTTGTGACGTTTCAAAATAAGAAAGTACACAATGCTATTAAGTTTATTGTCAATATTAAGAACTCTTTTCCAGAATGAAATCATTTTTCATTTATTCTGATATCAAACAAATATATTCCCAGTACCCGTTATGCTATAAAATGTGGTGAAATACTTGTACACCCAAATTAGTTTACAGTACTTTAAATACAGTCTTTCATTATTATCAAAATGTTGTACCCCCAATCTCTGACACATAGAGCAAGATTGGCTCAACAGGATGATCAAACTGTTTTAACTGAAGGTCAGTTGGTTCATGTGGGGTTATTTTTCATATTTTTTGCGATAGACTGCATAAGGGGTCTTTTTCGTCTGTTTAATTAGTCTGGTCTATGCATCAAAGAGATAAAGGTACAAAGTGTGAGTATTTGTCGCCTATACTTGCAAAAATACCGTTCGCTAAGGACTTTTCCACTTGCAAAGAATGTACAAATTATCAAAAATATAATTTGACAGTTAAATTTAGAAATCACCAAATAGCTTAAATGTTTATTAATAACAATTGATTGATTTTTAATTCTTGTATGAACCAAATCGTAATTTTTAAGACATTCTGTGTATTTTTCAAATGTCATTAGACATTTTATTCAATGTCTTTACGTTGTTATACCCGCCTTGAATAGATGGCTTGTCGACACATATCTGGAAAAAAAACCAACCGACTATCTGACAGGTACACAATGTTACATGAACAGAAAAAATGAAGACAAATTCTTGAAATTAAAGTACAACACATAAAATAAAATTGATATTTAAAAAAATTCCGACCAACTAGCAGAGGAATAAAATGTGTCACCATCTCAGAAGGACAATGATTTTAAAACAGGTTTTTTTTCATGTTACTTCATTTGTCAAAATTTGGAAATAGGTTTAAAAATTTTTATACTAGAAAGTCTTAGAGATTTTAATCGTTATCATGAAAAGGGTTGTTATCATTATAACAAATGTGTTTTTAAACTTTGAAATGTCTACTGATATTTATATTTATCATATTGGTAAGCTAATGAAGATAAATATTTAATTGTGGCTATTTAAAAAGTGATACACGAAATATATCTTTGACATATTCAGTTAAAAGCAATTTTTGTAATACAAGATGACTGATCGTGAATATTATGAAAAGGTATCTCCTATGACCAAGTGGTATATAACCACGGTCCCAATTGTTACCTAATTTAAAGTGTCTTAATTAAAGAAATGGTGACAAGTAGAAGTAGAAATGATTAATTTTTCAAGAAATTTGATCTGTTCAATGACATGGTCACCTGACTTAAGCAATTTTAATAAACACAGCGATTTTATCATGTGTGTCATACGGCGCGAAACAGCATGCTTATTTCATATTTAAAAATGACATAAGTCTGTCATACAAAACAAAGGCTAGAATTAAATAGGATTCACTGGTAGACAATTGGATGAACGTGACGACCCGGTAGCGGGAGCAACGGAAGTTATCTCTTAACGCAATCGCACACGCAACTGATCTAAGCACCTGTATGGTCTATTTTGGCCTTTTCTTGACAGAATATATTAAGAAATAACAGAGATGTCATGCCAAAACAACCGATACTTTATACCCTGTGAAAATAACTCATCCATTTATTTACACAGTGTAATTCTTTATGGTATTATCTGTAAAGAAACTAAACACGCTTGATCAAGATTCGAAAATTACACTCCAAATAAATAGCTGTAAAACATGATTCCATTTACTATTGGGTAAATATTGATATCTGATACCATCAGTTTGATATATGTTACAACCTTCGAATATTAATCATCTTGTTTTAAGATTACTTCATAATACGGGTAATTAATACATTACGAAAAGTATTTTTAATTTTTAATCAACTACTTAATAATGAGTTGAAAAGATTTCAGATATTTAAATTTATCTTTATTTATAGAAATAATAGAATAATTCAAAATATAATGAAAAGAAAAAATAAAGATTTTATACATCATAAAATAATCATAACTAATGGAGAATGAAGTAAAATAATAAGATTACCTAACCATTCAAAATAATATGATAACGAAGAAGCATAAACTAATGAAGAATATGAAATCAAGCAGAAGAAAATAATATTACCTAAGATGTCAATTAAAAATAAATTTATCTGTGTAATGTTCTAAATTCATTAAATTCATTTTTTTCTCATAAATCTTGTTTTAATATGAACATATTTATTTAAACAAAACTTTGTCTTATTTAGTTTGATTTTGTGTATTTTATTATCATACGAATTTTCTAATACTAATTTCAGGATACCTTTTGCAGTTTTTCAAAATGAGTAATCTATTTTTTATGAAATAATTATGAAATAATTTTACAAAGGTGGCAAAACGTCCAGTCGTCAGTATTATTTTTTTTTCTGATATGGTTCATTAATTCACGAGTATTAACATTTATGTCCATTGATCAATATCATTATTCAACAACCTGTTCGAATACCCATTCAAAAAAGGAAAATAAATTTACAACAAAGATACTTTATGAAAATTGGGATGACTTGAAGACATTAAGGACTGAATTATTTGAAAGGTGACAACCTTTGAATTTTTTGTTGCTGTTCGCAAAATATTACATGGCAATTACAACAAGCCATTTATATCCTTGTTGACAGGAGCATAAAGATCTGTTAAATATAGCGGAAAAAATTAGATAAATTTATTAAATCCATGTTTATTGATATTGAATTATTTGAGTCTAGACACAAATTTCTGCAACTGTTTTTCGTACAGTTATTATTTTTCAGATGTTAATGGCATTTTATCATGCTCAGAACGATTTTAATGAAAATGTTTTTATTGTTTAAAAATAGGTTATTTTAGATATGGGACAGCTTATCTGCATTGATATTAAAACATTCAAACCTAGAATTAGACCTCTTATTATATGTTCACTCAAGTATCATTTGATGCCATTCATTCATTCGATGAATTCGACTTATTCTCTCTTATTTCCCCAATTCTCAATTTACCATGGCAATTTTCTATTCACAAATTATCCTTTTTGGTCATATAGCTCTCCAACTGTTTCGGTTACCTATATATTCTTGGCTTTCAAATATTCGGCTTGGAGCGTGCCTGATTAAGGCAAATCCAGAAAAAACGCTTCGGATGAATGACATTTATGAAGTGTTGTTTTTCTTTAATTTTCTATGGTATTAGATGCATACTTTAATGGTTTTACACGTTTGTTACACATGAATTTTTGTCTCCTAGTTCATCAAAAGCAAAGTAATCAGTGATTAAAAAACAAATTGTATCATGTTTTGAATAAAATATGATGGAATAATTTAATCTCAATTTCTAATTTCCAACCCTATACAGGATGAATGTGGACATCTTTATCCGAATTAGAGTTTTATTTTTAAACAGCTCAATAGTCAGCGCTTCGATACTGGCATGGTTTATAACTTACTACTCCTAAACTCTCTGTTGAACATCGATGAATGTGACTATATATTTTTTTGTTTTTATTTGGTCATAAGACATTTTCACTATTTTCGGACTAAATACATCCTTGATTTCCTAATATAGTTTTGATTGTTCCTGATGAATTTAAACAAGAAAGGCGCTTTGGGCGTACTAAATTGACAAGCTTGACAAAAGCAGTCATCTCCGTTCCAGAATCTATGACAAACGAGACTATTCTAATTTTGAAATTATATATCGCCCCATCTCAGCAGCAATATTCCAACTACACTTGCATACGAGATATACATTTCCCAACTCATTCGGTATTCAATAGCTTGCAGCTGCTTCTCAAACTTTTTAAACGTCACCAGTATCTGAGCAGAAAGTTGATGAATCAGGGTTATGTCAAGGAAAGTCTCTTCCTTTTTCTAAAAACAAAAGTCATAGGAAGATACCAAGACCTTGTTGCTATATATTTCCCATTAACTTCACAAATAATACACGATTGTCTTGAAGTATAGATTCTAGGTACAGGCGTTGTTTGTCATCTTAATTACGTGTCATAGATTACTTTTTATTACTTTGTATATTTTTAACCTTTAATGTTTAGTCCATTTTTGGTAATATCCTTTTTGCGTGGCTCGGTATTTATACATCCCGCCATTGTGTTATTGTAGTATGGTCATTCTTTGTATTCTTTTCATTCATTTTTGCTTATGTGCTTAGCTATAGAGTGTGTTTATGCCATTTTGTTTTCCTTTGTTGGCATAGTTATTTGTTTTTATATTGATTAAGATGATAACACAATGTTGATTGCTGTACCCAAATTTTGGACATTTTTACCTATTATGTCTTTGTTTTGCTCACACTTTGTTGTCAATATAATTGAATTCTATGCGACTTTCATACAAGTGAGAGGTTTCGTATAGGAACGTGTATTGACGTTGTGTTAGCACTCAGTTATGTGTCTTAGATTACTTTAGCCGTATTTCGCACAACTTTTAGGAATTTTGGGTCCTCAATGCTCTTCAACTTTGTACTTGTTTGGCTTTCTAACTATTTTGATCTGAACATCACTGATGAGTCTTATGTAGACGAAACGCGCGTCGGCGTATCAAATTATAAGCCTGGTACCTTTGATAACTATTTAACAATATATTTATTGTTGTTTGCTTAAATTCTAGGAGCAAAATATTCATGACAATAAAAAAAATACTAATAACAATTAATCTAATTGCTAGGTTATCGAGGGTATCACCAGCCCAGTAGTCAGCACTTCGATGTTGACATGAATATCAATTATATGGTCATTTTTATAAATTAACTGTTTGCAAAAGTATGAATTATTCGAAATACTAAGGATTTTCTTATCCCAGGCATAGATTACCTAAGCCGTATTTTGCACAACTTTTTGGAATTTTGGGTCCTCAATGCTCTTCAACTTTATACTTGTTTGGCTTTCTAACTTTTTTGATCAGAGTGTCACTGATGAGTCTTATGTAGATGAAACGCGCGTCTGGCGTATCAAATTATAAGCATGGTACCTTTGATAACTATTTACAAAGTGAAGAGAGTGATATTGAAGGGGGGGTTGTCTACTGCAAAAAGGGTATGTATGATAGAGGCGTTACTAAAGATCACCTTAGATCACTTCAAGAGCTGTCACAGGGTTTTTTGAAGTACAGAAGGAATGGCACTCTACCAAAGCGAGGAGTTAGATTAAACGTTCACATTCCCACTAGACGCGACTGCATGTTAATACATCCCGTTTTCCAATCAGACACCCCTCTGTATTACTGGTTTCACTACCGTATGTGAGGAGTCCAAGATAACTGATTGACTGGTGTATGTTATATTTACCGGTTCTATAATGCAACTCTCATAGGTGAAAAAGTGTTTGTCTCGATTTGTATTTTCCTTGATAGTGTACGATAAGAGTTGCAATCAACAACTAACAGAAATTAAAGCTGAAGGGAAGCTACCTTAAATAAGACCTCATTTAGAAACACAGAATATTACAATCTGATTGGAAAACTGATCATGTGTCCACTCTACGCTTATAAAGATCTGACAACACTCCGTCCTACTGCCTCGGAATTTTTGAGGAGTGTATCATAACATTACGACAAAACCGGAGAATCCAAAAAGGGCGTTTCAACAGAAAGGAACATGGAGCGTTTTCAGATCCTTGTAAGCAAAGTGTGAACACATGTATTTTTATCATATTATAAAACATAATATATTTTGCAACAAGCTATTTCTCAAACAACTATAAATTAGATACCACTGGCTTATAGAGAAATGACAGCATTAACCATTGCGTTGCGTTGCGATAGCCTTATCAACTCTTTTATTAAGGGTAGACCTGGGTTTGAGGAGTAGGAAGTCATGAAATCGGTAAGGAGTTTGTAATAGAGAGTTTTATCATTGCTTTGTAAGCATCAATGTGAAAGAGAATTAAATCAAAAGAATCTGAATACTTAGAAGCTTTCGATATACTTATGAAAATGGTTATATACCAGTAGTTTTTATCAGTTCTGTACCTTAACATAGTTTCTTCTTTTGATAACGTGTTAAAACTGTTATGTTTTATGAAAATTATTGTATTGTCAAATCAAATTATAAAACAAATGTTAGTTTATTGAAATGAGTAATGTTAAGCTTATAACACTGATGCTGTTGTTGGATTTTATATTTGTTTTACAAGTATAAAGAGCAGTTGCATTCGCATATTTGTTAACGTTGTGACGTTTTAAGCTACCATTCTTCATATATATGTATGAGCAAATAAGTATGAACAATTAGTAAATATTTTGATGTTTTAAGCTATTGTGCACCACATTCCACATTGCGATATATGTATACGTATAAGGAGTATGAACAAGCGCATTCATGCTGTTATCTAAATCAGCGAGTCCGATATCATTGCAAACGAGTTTAAGATGTAAACCAGAATGTTACATCAGTATTCAGTGTACCCGATTCCCAGCAGTATCAGTAGACGTTTTGTTTTCTGCACCAAACGACATTAGACATTGATTAATCTGATAACAAAATATCATATATTCTTGCACAACTGTTGATCTTTTACTTGTTATTATGTTTGCGTGTCGATGTTCATCAGTCAGTTGTAAAACCAAGATAATTGTCACAAATTTAAAATAATATGTAGTAATACAAGCAGGTCATGGATAAACAGTTGAAAATAAGGTCAATAGAGCATTGAGTCCTTCCATGTTTCCATAATTCAAACAGTGTGTGATTATTTAAAAGGTTTTGGAGAACAATTATATATGTATATACTATCTATCTTTTTTGCAGTGGCGTAACAGTCCGTACCAAGCGCTGTCATACATCACGTACTTAAATGCAGAAAATTAAATCGAATCACAACACCGTTACTTTTTTACAGTTTGAAACGAGAGAAAAATCTGAACAAACAAGCAAACGAAATACCCCAAACAAGCACAAAAAAAAATGAGAAGCTAATCTGGTTTTACGATTATCATAGAATTTGTAAGAAAACTCCGATTCAAACACAAAGTTTTCGTACGATAGATTACTGTCGTATGATATCAACAGTATAGGTGTCTACCACAGTGAATTGCGTAAGAACATAGTAACTGTCACACATATAAAAAAAAATTAAGCTTAAACTTGTATAGACACATTTTCCTAAGAAAATCACAAATGATACATTTATAAGTGAGTATTCTAATTTTTAGAACCTATACATAAATAAAATTATCATATACATCACTCCAAAAACAATATAAACTTCTTGCACACCTTTTTAGTTGTATGCCACGTTTACTATTGGAAGTACATGGGGCTTCAAACTGTCATCTAAATCCCATTTTGTAAACAGATCGACACCTTAAGTCGCCCATAATCAATCAAAAACATTTTCATAAATTTTGTTCATTCATTCCGTTGGTTAATAAAGTCAAACTTTCGACTTTGTACGTTTTTCTGGACTTCCCCTTTTTGAATTTATCTTGGAGTTAGTTTGTTTTTGTTATACTATCTTCCTCAGAAATCACTGTGGCAATTTGATCTAAATCAAAAGTAGTCCATCATCAGATTTTGTCTAGTCAAAGAATTGATTCGGATATTTACCCTCGTCCAACCATCATGATCACCGTTATCCTAAAAACGAAATCGTATATATGTCGAAAATAATCATTTCATAAAACGTCATTATAATGAGGCCCCTCATGGGGGTGTGCAAGTAATCACATAATCACAAATTTTTTACCAATATAATCACATAATCATTAATTATTTTTTTAAACAAGATAAATCAAATAATCAAAAATACAGTCCTAGGTTATCAAATAATCAAATAGTCATGAAATATTTGGTCTGGTAATCAAATAATCACTATAAAAACGGCCAAGTAATCAAATAATCAAAAACCCCACGAGGAGGCTCTATAATACTTTTATTAAATAAATACAAATATTCTAAAACTTTCTTAAATAAATAAATAAATACAAAACGAATACCACGCTCAAATGTCAATTCATTTTAAGCACAACCATGATGGGCAACAAAAGTAACAAAAACCCTGGACTGATTAGAATGATAAGTTTCAGTATCATATTTTTATGTGGTAAGATCAAATATTTTTTTATTGAAATTAACACGATTTCATTTCCTTACACTTTATATGTTTGATAAGATATCCTCTATATTGTAGTTCTTTGAAATATTGATAAGCATTGATTATGTCGAATGCCAATCAATGTATGAGCGGTTAAAACTAACAGTGCAATATGAAAACAAGTTGCGTTCTTTAAAAAAAGAAATGCAATCGTGAACCTAAATGCCTGTTTGGAATGAAAGATCAGATAATTGTTTTATAAAGATTTTACGTCATTTCTTTTTTTATATAAGATGTAGATAAACTGACATGGATTTTTTATGAAACTGATGGTCTGCGTGGACATAATTTTCTTGTTAAAGAAATAATTTCTCTCTCTCTCCCATCCCTCAGTCGCTTCCAATAGATAACATTACAACATGATAAATAAGAGGCAACCACTATATGTTAATTCCTTTCAGATGTACTATTTTGGGAATTAGAGGTAGCTTCCTGGCTGAAGTCTTAATGTAACTGTGAAAACAGTCTTTGTTGTAAAGAAGTTTAATGAAATGAATCATGATTATTAGTTGTTTTAGCCTGTTTGAAAATAGTTCAAACCCCTAAGCTATATTCTTATTTGTTAATCCCGAACTAAAACCATTTTGGAAAACCAATTACTATTGGTCATTGGCAAGCATATACAAGATATGCTTGATCTCAATTTATTTATACTCCAGGCAACAAACTCCAAGCAGGTATTTAGAGAAGAAACAGTTTGAAACCTAAACTTTATACTTAAATCAGTTTGTTCAAACAAATCTCATTTTTTTCATTTGATAACATGTCCTTTTGTTAATTAGCCAAATTTAAATGAAGTTGTTCATTTGTTGTTTTTATACGAGTGTCCGACAGACAGAGGGAAGCAGGAATAATAGTGTTTAGCTCATGTCCAGTACGCAATTTAAAAATCATGAGTTTGCAATCGCATGTCCATTGAATACGGATATTGATTTTAAGAAAAAATAACTTGTTACTAAGTTGTGCTATTTTTTCTTATGAATACAAACGTTTTTGTATTGTCTAATTTGTTATTATATCGTTCTATTTTGTAGCCAAAAACGCTGTGGGCCTCTGTCTACTAGACACTCTAAATTCGCTTATGAATACAGATTGCCTCGACTTCTTGAAAACAAATTGGCGGAATTCCCAGAAACTTGCACTGATTCTTCTTTAGGGTGGACATGAAGTTGTGCACCAACTACTTCAACTTTAAATCTGATTTTTTTATTTAATTGGGGGGGGGGGGGGGGGGGAGTAGGTTGTTGGGGGAGGGTTACATACCAACAACAAAATAATTGACTATGCCATTTATATCTATATTTTTTGGAGAGAGTAGTCGACACACATTCTTTGGAAAACTCGCACATTTTCCTATAAAAAATTAACATACTCATCTCTAATTTTAAAAATAATCTGGAATAGATAATATTAATCTTCTTGTTATTAAAATTCTTTGGACAATTGCTAATATTTTCGCAGTCACATACCGTTAGTAACTTAAGTATAATATTTTTCAATCCAAACATCGATGAATATATCAGACCTCATTTTCTTATTTCATAGACCATACGTTTTAAATGAATAGAAAATCATCACCTCAACTCCAAAGAATATCACTCAGTGTCTGTGAATCGTTTCTTATCTATAGAATTATTTTAAGGACTCAAACGCATATTCGCTTATGAACTATTTCTGCATTTAACAAAACTAAAAGGTGCCTTTAAATTTCGTCATAATTTCCAGGGTTGACTAGTATTTTGCAATAAGATTAAGTATGGTTTCTTTATATAAAAAAGAAGATGTGGTATGATGGTATGATTGCCAATGAGACAATTCACCACAAGAGACCAAATGACACAGAAACTGTAGGTCACCGTATGGCCTTTAACAATGAACAAAATCCATACTACATAGTAAGCTACAAAATGCCCCGAAATGACAAATGTAAAACAATTCATATGAGAAAACTAACTGCCTGATTTCATTGCGTTGTCTTTTATTCTAATTGCTTTTCCCCCTTTATTTATATTTAGGTTTGATACAAATGTAGAGCCTTAATTAATATAAATAGAAATTCATTATCTTATCTCTGACTGTATCTATCATCACACTGACCCTGTATTAGTATTTCATTCCTGCTATTGTATAATTTATGCATAATCAACTTTTCTGTTATCCGTCATCTCAGATATGAAGCCTTAAAATTTGATTATTCTTTCAGAATCCTCATCATACCGATGAAAATATTTTAATAAGTTAAATGATTATCAAAAATGAAATATCTCATATCTGTATTTCACACATCTCAACGATTCCTTAAAGTACAGTTTGTTTTTCTCTAATTTATTTTCTTTTTATTTCAATTTGTATTTTGATAATGATAAAAGATATTTTGTTCCAATATTTTAGCTATTAATACTGGTTCTCTGTAACAATTTAAACTCTTATATAGGGAGTGTGGCACGCATGGTCATGGATTTTCTTCAAACTTCACACACTTACTAGTCTTGATGAAACAAACCAAAAATGGCAAAATTTTGGTTGCTAAGCATATCGGTTGCCATAGCAACTGATGACCAGTTTTACCTCTTCTGAATATCTATGATTTTAAGCTGAAAAAGGCTATTTTCAACATAATTTTTCATAATAAATAATCAAGAGAATGAATATTGTTTTATGATTTTATTAAATATATGCATTCTATTAATGTAATTTAATAACTGATATTTTCATATTCTATTTCAATCATAATCACATATACCCCCCTTTTTGTGTGGTTTGCATTAGGTAAAAAATACCCTTTTGAGGTAATTTTTGAATGCTCACCATAATTGTTTGCGGACACCTGAGTTAAAGTCAACCATGAATTCATAAATATCATAGTCTTATCTTATCAATGATGCGAAAAAGTAATGGGGAAGTATGTCTCAATATTTTGTTACCATGGATACAAAATGCTTAGTTTTCATTTTTTCAAAAAAATGTTTTAAAACCTAATTATGCAGTCAGAAAAAAATAAATAAATATACAATATGTAGAAATTATTGTAATCATCAAAATTTTAAACATATTCATACATAACGGTATTATAGTTTAAACTGTGTTGCTATGAATACAATTTTATTTTGATACACAAGTTTAAAACAATTTTGAAAAAAGTTTCAGTTAGTTTCTTAAATGTGCACAAAAGTAGGAAAACTAAAACACTTATTAAGTTTCACTGTATACACACATGTGTATATATAAATGATTTTGCTAGTACAGTATTTCGATAATGGTGTTACCACTTGAAAGAAACAAACACAATTTCTCTATTCTGGTGGAGGGTAAGATTTTGTAAAAATGAAATGATCGATAGTTATGGTTTGCTTTGTGTCCAGTGTCAAATATCTCATGCATATTTCAGAAGAGAACAAAATCAATAAATTTAATAGGAACATTGTTGGTCCAGTGCTAGTCTACTGACCCAAAATTAATTAAAGGCAATAATGTGATACACTTCAACACAATAAAAAATAGAACAAAAAGAGTCAGACGTTGGTCCTCTAAGTAAATGATAATTGACCATCTAACCTTTCTTTCTATAAAGGAAAAAATACCTATATTATGAGCTGTTTATTTTTCTTATTCATTATTAAACTCAATGTTGAAATGGCAAAACATGTATAGCTTTACGTTTTGAATATTATGGTATAATTGGATGATGAGTATCTACATGAAGATCATTTTTGAGGTGAAGTTGAAAAAAATAGACAATTTCAAAAAGGTCCGGCAATATGGGTAGGCTGGGATGAAGGCGGACAATTTGAAAATCACTGGAAATCGGGATCAATTGGACAAGGACAGAAATTTCAATAGGTCAACTTGGGTGCCCCTAAAAGAATTAACGCAAGGGTTCTTTAGCAAACAAAGGGCGTAACCAACAAGGGCGGGTAATGTCGGCCGTTGACCCGATGGTCCCTGCTATCCATCCGACACATTTCTTGTTTGCCGTTCTGTCCGGGGTGGAATTTTCGAGATATTGTAAAAAGATTCGTTTCCCTACGAGGACCCGCGGAAAATCTGTCAGATGGTGGCTGCGGGTCGTAAAACGAGCAGTGGAGGGAAATATACCATCTGGACAATTTTCATATAACGGGTCCCACTGACTGCCTAAATAGATGGCCCGCTACATTTATGCTTCAGTGATTCCATATGTAATCAACCAAATATTTCCAATAAATAAGGAGGGGACGGGCCCTCAGGGCCCCTGGATCCGCCTATGGTAGCACTATCTTAACATTAGTATTAGGCATTGGATGATTGAAATTTGAGAAAATAACAATTATCTTAAGTTTATGGATTTTTAGCAGCAAATTAAAAAATATTGACCATAAATTACGATAACTCTTTACCGTGAAAGGATTACTTTAAAAGAATTATATACATGTACATATAATTTGATTTTCACTGAACATTCTGAAAGCCCATTACAGAAAGATGTTTCTCAAAATTAGTATATTGTCTTTCTTTTAACAAAAAAAATAGATTTTACTTTGAAACAGGACTCAATGTTTATAACATATAATACATGTGACTTTTGTCCTTGACTTTTTGTCTGTGACTTTCTGTCCTATATTCTGACCGTTATCATGACCAGGAAAAAGGACTTTATACCTATTTATATGTAATAGGCTTTGCATCAAATTTATAGAAACACTTAGATTGAACCATTAATTTTATCAAATAAGAAAATATAAAATGCTTTTCAAACATGTTAGCAAACGATAAATGTATTGACTTTAGAGAACATTTGGCATACCTCAAGTTAAGTCGTTGAATATGTTTACTTATATTTTATTAGAATATTTTAAACTACCAAGATATCGTGCATGCAGGGGTTCGGGCATACCTCAAGTAGTCCGCGAAATGTTTATTTTTTTTATGAAAATATTTAAAACTACCAAGATATCCTACACAAGGCTCGGGCATACCTTAAGTTGTACGTGGAAATAATTATTTACTGTTATGAAAATATTAAAAAACAATTATATTGGATTTATCAACTTACATGTATTTTTGGCCTACTTCACACCTTTTGTGTGTTACTTTATATTTGTGATCAAACGTGTCAAATTATAACCGGTAATATACAACATAATTTACAACACAGCAAAATACAATATACTACTCAATACCATAAAAAGTTTAAATAACCTGGTGCCCGTCACAGTACCCTAAACTGTTTTTCCCAGTTTTTTTTATTATTTGATAAAGACTTTACCATTCAATCTTAATGGTTTTTTTTATATAAATTTTAAGCAAATCCTATAAGATATAAATAGGTATTATGTAGTACAACGATCAGGACACAGTCAACGTTGGTCATGTCAAGTTTTTTTTTACCCAAAAACATATATTTTCCCCCTTTTTTTAATGATACAAAATAGCACAGAAATTTTCATCGGTTAGGTCGTTGCTGTTGTTGGTCAGGTCATTGTCAACGTTAGAAGGGTCACGTTTTCGGAATTTTTCGGAATTTTTTAATATTTTTTTCTTTTTTTTTCATACAGTTATATATTAAATGATCAAATTTTATTATATTTCAAATTTAACATAAATCCTTTAAGAAATAAAAAAAGTAATGACCATTTTCATTTGGTCCTGTCATTGTCAGCGTTGGTCAGGTCACGTTTTATGAAGATTTAAAAGTTTTCTATATTTTTTCTTGTATTTATGTATTAAACGGACTAAATTTATAGCAATTCAAATTTGACAAAATTTTTAAGAAATAAAAAAGTTATTAACATTTTCGTTTTGGTCCAGCCATTAGTGTAACCCGTCAAAGGGAGATAATTCGTATTGTGAGGAATATTGCACAATAGCCATTTTTTAGAAATTAATTTCAGATGTTTCTAGGTAGATTCCCCATAACTTTTTTTGATTTTTGATAAGAACAAGGTTGAAATTAATTGTTTTTGTGTTTCCTTTTAATAGATGTAGCCGCATAATTTCACAACACTACACCAAATATTGTATTTTTCTCAAAATTCCCAACTTTCTCCGCTGTTACCATGGTAACCAACCAGTATATATATCGGTTGGCATTATTTTTCTGACTAGGCTAACAGGATATACATATCAGCCAATTTTCAGAAAGATCGGTGACTATGTGTGCTGAAAAAGTTTAAGTGGTTACAGAGAATGAGTATTAAATAATAGGATTATAATAATTCCGTTTTTGCTATTTTAATTAAAATAGTAACATTTTTTTTAAAAACTCCTTAATTACTGCATAAACGCTCTTTTTTAATTTCGCTAAAATGGCTCAGTTTTAAAATCTTAAAAACGCCTAACCATTGACGATAACTTTTTCGCTTAAAATCTAATGTCCAATGTTTACACAGCTTGTATTTCAGAAAACTTAACATATGGGACTTTAATTTAGTTAACTACTGACACTTATCTCTATAGCAACTGTTAGACGCTATACATATTCATTAGGTAAATTAATTACCTATTACGCAGGTGGCCATAGAAAAGATCAGATGTATTCCGAAAAGACAATAGGCATTTCCGGTATTCCGAAAGACTACAACATCAATCAATATATATGCGCAATATTCAGTTTATTCTGAGACATAATATATTAGTATACTATTCCCAGATTTATTCCCACAATGCACAATGCACAATAGCACGTTGTATTAAATACTACACACACAACGCACACAGGGGCCGTCTCAAAGCATGAATTATATAATTGCGTTATCATTGTACTTGATATTTAATAAACATTCTGATTATGTCGCATTATTAAAAACGCATTTGTTCTACCAAAAGGCAAGTAGGTGGCAATATACAAATGATTTTTTTTATTGCAATCGAGTCTTTTTTTTTTTTTCATTTTCCGATCTACAAATGAACTTCGATTATTGAACTATACAATGTCACGTGGTAGCCTATCCATAGCGGGATCGTATCAAAGACATAAACAACTACCTGTATAAATGATCGAATGGCCCATATAAGCTTCCAAAACTCGTCAATATATAAGCGTGAATCCCTCAGGGGGTTCACGCAAAAAAATCAATGTTTACCAATGTTCTAATCTCATAAAGAAGATAAAAATAGAGATACACAAGACAGAGGGAATCGCATGAACTCCAGATGGAGCTAGCCCACTTGTGGCGACAGGGTGAACTCATCGAAGATACATGGTTTATAGCTTAGGACGCAAGACAAGCGTTTCATCTACATAAGACTCATCGATGTCACTCGAACCAAACTAGTTGGGAGGCTTACTGAAATACGACATTGAGGAGCATAAAATCCGATATTTCCGAAAAGTTGTGCCAAAAACGAATAAAGCAATTTATGTCTAGTGTAGAAAAAACCTCGTGACTTCATTGAACAGTTACCACTGTAAACGTCTACGATGGGCGCCAAGGCATATGAGGAATAATTCAAAAGACTTTATTCCCTTGGTTGAATATGTTTTACTTCATAGTTTTCTTCCTAATAATTATCAAATGTTTATTACTAGCACAATACCACCTTTTAAGTATGTAATGAAAATATGGAAATCAACAATAAATAATATGTTCTACAAAATTAGATATCATTAGGAAAAATGGATTTACCAAAAAGAACCCGAGTGTTTATTCTCGAAAAATTGGTAGAATCATCTCGCTTAAGGTACTTCAGCAATCGGTTTGAGGGTTTATCAGTTAGACTAAATTAACAGGATGTGCTTCTTAGGTTAATAGACATTTTCGAAAACTCGTCTACACAGACACTTACACCGAAACCGATACCTACACGGACTACAAAAATATAGGGACCGTATCAAAATGTCGAAACAAACTGAATGAATGACCTCGTAAAACTTGGTTGCAGATATCAAAAATACATCCGATTCTTTATTCGGAATCGGAGCTAGAAACGTCGAATGCTCTCACTAGTTTTGAATTATTTTAAGCAATGAATTTGAGATATTACATCCTGTTTTTTTTATTGTCTCCGTTTGCAACAATTCAAATGGAATACACTGTTGCCGTAAATTATACAATTAGAGAATTGAATTGCTAGAAAGCATTCGAAATCTTATCTTTAATTTCTTATGAAGCAAGCGTTTATTAAATCAATGTAAATCAACAGGTCTATTGATTTGTAATGGACGTTTCGGTGACTCAAGCATAAAATAAAAATGGCTGTAGTGTAAAATTTTACCAAAAATAAAATGCCAAAATTAAAAAAAGTAAAAACGAAATTCAAAAAGTAATAAACAAATTCAAAAATTGCAAATAAAACAAAATTTTGCCAAAAAATGTTGTTGTCGAAATTCAAAATGCAATTTCCCAAAACTAAACATAAAAATAATATTTTGACACCCCTTCCCCCCACCTTTACAAAAAAAAAATCCATATGTATATTTAAGTTATATTTGACAACGCGCAGCAACACCCGTGTTGAATTGTGAAGTGGATATTCCTTATAAGAATTTTTCAATTTTATACCCAGGTATGAAAAGTAGAAAAGGAAGTTTTATGAGAAATGAATTCGTTTTCTTGGTGTTATCAGGGGTGTACAGAATTTTACAATGTATTTTCAATACGTTCCGTTTCACGCTTTAAAAGACTCGACACGTTCCTGTTTCTGATGTAAAGTTTCACTAATTTTCTTCCGAAGTACAATATTAAGATCAGTCAATTTTCAGCTACTAAACAGAGCTAATAAAGTAGCAAATCATTCAAAATAAAAGTTTTATACATTATCTTATATTGTATAAAATGTAAATTAGAAAAAAATACAATATACATTTCTGTGGTCGTTGTACCTATTGAGATGACCGCTTCTCAAAAAGGTTACCTGTAGGCATAGGTGTAGGTGTAAGCGTCGGTATCGAATAGTTTTCGAAAATGTCTAATAATTAACAACCGAAATCGACACTACATCGTTAGGAGTTATTGACCGATACGACTTGTCCTATTTCTCAACTTCCAAGAAACATGTTTTCGGGGTCTTTGGTCTTTGGTCTTTGAAAACTCAAAAAAAGTCTGTATATTTACCGACATATTGTTTTTTTCTTTCTCTAGCGAGAACGTTAGACTTATTTTGGATTTGCTTTCCAATTGATGCATGCATAGAAGGAGACGCTTGCCCTCTTACTTTATCAACGCATCCGGTTTCGCTCCGTTTTGCAGTTCCCTTAGTTTGTGTTATCTTGATTGTGTATATTCGAAACCTGTAATCTAAACTTCTGCCTCTTTTCGTGCGAATTTCGTAAAAATTCCTGTCCTGTGAATTCTACTACAAAATTAAAAGACTGAGTAGCTGATATGTATGATATATAAAGTACAATTATGTGTTTGCTTAATGCGATTAAATGTCACCTTTTTCGTTATATTACTTCAATTAGGTTAGTACTGTACTTGAGGACTTAAAGTTCCTTTTTGACCTTTTCGTCAGTGGCCAATTTGTTTATATTGGCCTGTTATTAAATAATACATTTTGACTGAACATTCAGTTTATGAAAAACTAATTTTCACTTGCGTATAAAGTTGATCCGTATGTCATGATAGACATTGTGTATGCCCTTATATTTTACAGTTATGGGGTTTTTGCTTGTGAGAGAGCTGTCAACTAATAGTTTTTATTATGATTTTTTTTTATATCTTTAAATTTAAATTTATGTTACATACACTTCATTTGAACTTTGGTGGATAGCTGTCTCATTGGCAATCATACCACATCTCCTTATTGTTATATTATATAATTCATATGTTGTGATCCAACCAAATTTTTTTTTATCCATAGAAAAATGTTGCTACTTTAGTAGTGATAACTTAAAACAGTCATGTCGAATTCGCAGTATTAAAAGTGTTTTTCTAAACCAACGTTTAGTAAGAACACTTAAAAAAAAAATGCCGAAAAGACTCAGACTTATGCATGGTAACGAAAGTCACATTTGTATGACGTACAATACCATGCATGTTATTGCAATGAAAACATGTTTTCATAATGAAAAACGTTTATCTCATGAAATTAATAACTGTATAATTTGAATATTTGTGACATTCATTGGTGTTACTTGGAGGCTGTTAAATGTATTATGAAAATCAAACGGAGTTGTTCCAGCAGTGCTTGCATATAGAATATATATCTCCAGGTTGATACAATATTTCAGATCGTGCGTTTCCCATCAGGATTTTTTCTTGACAACGAATTCTTGCTTACACGGAAGCTATTCAACAAACAGTACCGAGCCGTAAACCTGCAGTATTTCCTTTGAAAGGTTTAAGAACCTAATCATGCTTTGGTTGATCGTAAAGGGTACCTTGATCAAGTTATAGATGACCACAGATATTTTACAATTGACGTCGCCACAATTCAGTCTTATTTTCCACGACTGGCATCCCCGTATGCGACTTGTCACATTATTTATGCTTGCCAGGAGCAACATCACGGGTGAAACAAGCGAAACCGAATCTGCTCACTCTTACATAGCACCTTAGATCACCCCCGGCAATATGTTGGAATAGTGATGCTAAGTCATTATATTCAGCGTAGTGTTGTGTAGACTGTGGCTTGTACCGTCAAATCCACAATTGACATGATGTAACCTAGAAGTAAGCTGACATATTGAATTTGCTAAAATCTAGTATACACTTCAATTTTTATAAACTATGAAAACAAAACGGTTCTATTCATATCTAGACAAAAAAAAAGAGGAACAATTTTTATAATATTATTTTGTCAATTGTTATTTGATTTTGTTGTCAATTGTCATGTCACATTACATGTTTACCATTGCCAAAGTCAAATGTCAAATGACAAAATTAAAGTAAGTATTACTTTAATAAAGGCAACAGTAGTATACCGCTGTTCGAAACTCATAAATCGATAGAGATAAAAACAAATCCGGGTTACAAACTAAAACTGAGGGAAACGCATCAAATATAAGAGGAGAACAACGACACAACAAAAACACAACATTAAAATGTAACACACACAGAAACGAACTATAATATTACAATGGCCATTTTTCTGACTTGGTACAGGACATTTTAAGAAAAAAATGGTGGGTTGAACCTGGTTTTGTGACATGCCAAACCTCCCGCTTTTATGGCAACGTCAAACACAACACCAAAACGACAACATCACATGACAGGACCACAATACAAATAAATGGGAGAACATATAGGACAAAGAAACACACGAATAATAGTTAACAAAAGGTACTAGGCTTAAAATTCAAAACGCCAGACGTGCGTCTCGTCCACACAAGACCAACCAGTGACGCTCAGATGAAAAAAGTTTGAAAGCCAAAACAAGTACAAAGCCGAAGAGCACCGAGGACCAAAACTTCCAAAAAAGTTGCGCCTAACACGGCCAGGGTTTTCTGCCTGGGACAAGAACATCCTTATTATTTAGAATAATTTATAATTATGCAAACAGTAAATTTTATAAAATGACTATATAATAGATATACATGATAAAACCGAAGTGGGGACTAACTACAGAATAAAAACGGATACATTACATAAAACAACTAAATCCAACACATAAAAATACACAGCCGAGTTAGCCAAAGCCTCAACGCACAAAGTGACGTCACATTTGAAATTCTAAATAAACACACAAAGTGACGTCACATTTGAATTTGTAAAAATATTTCCCAAAAATAATAGGATTAGGATTGATTCAAGATTAGATTTGTAATACTGACATTACATTTATTAATAACAATGAAAATAATAAATTTAAAATATATAAACCATTTTCTGTTTCAAAACTTGCACTCTATTTATGGATTTATTTTTTACAAAGTCTTCTGTTGATTGAAATATACAAACTCGTGCCTATTGTGACACGGAGATAACCATGTCTAATATACCATCATTTATCCAATATTTTTTTCATAAATATGTTCCTATGAAATCACTTGAGCTATTTGAAACAAAAGTAGCAATAGTTATCCATTTTGTCTGTTTCAAAATTCAAACGGATATCATGCCTCCCAACAATCATGACTGTCGTTAATATAAATAACTCTAACGTAGCGGCAAGTTAAGACGACGGTGGTATACCGATGTTGAAATATTATAAGTCTTTTAAGAAAAGACAAATCAAGATAACAAAGAAAAACTCAAAAAGGAGCAAGACCGGTTGCGTCGACAGATCAAACGTATCTGAATATCTAATTCGTCTTTGGCTTTATCTAAAACCTCTTTGAATCAATAAATACATAGGAAATAATTACTAAGTAATATGTCAGTTTTGTTTCAATACATTGTTGGATTTAACTGCAGTCACACACCATGAAAATGATGATTTTTGTCATTATAAACCAGATAGATGATTATTAACTTAATCAATGCCATTTGATTTTTCAATATGCAACGGTTCAGAGTCCCTCGCATGATAATCCAGCAGTGGACAATGCTTCGAACTTATTCGCAGTCCATGCTCTACTATTACCATCAGACTTTTGCTCGTGACGAGTAACAATCTGATCATGTCACTTGGTAAGAAAGTATGGCGAATTGCAGCTATAACTAATGGAACACGCCCGTTATTATCTGTGACACGGATATTCAATATCAGTCAACGAAATCACGATGGTGTTCATAAAAATTTCATAAAGCGGACTGCAACTCTACTAATAGGAAACTTAAGCCTCGCGCGAGCTTTTACCCTGTATCAAGGAAGTCCTGACAGGAAACGCAAGCCTTGAACTGATTGCAAGGGGATAAACATTTAATTATTTATTGATATATATATGTTGTACCCTAAGTCCCCGTGTTTGTGTCTTAAGACAAATATTGACAAAAAAAAATGAACTAGAAAAAAATGCCAATATCAATAAAAGTATTAAATATTAACAGTATTCGGCACTTTTTTTAATACACCTTTTTATTCAATTTCAGTATCCATTAATGTGGCTAGATCAAATGTGTTTTTCTGTTGAAATGAACACGATTACTTCTACTTTTACTTAATATGTTTGATAAAATATCCTTTATATTGGTTTTCTCTGAAAAATTGATGACCATTAATCCTGTTGACTGTCAATAACCGCGTCGATGATTGAAAATGAACAGTAAAAACAAAAATACAAAAAAAATATGTTCTGCAATGCAAAATGCCTTCAAATAAAAAAACGCATTTATGTATTGATATAATGAAAGCGAACTATAGTTTAATCATTATAACAAAAGATGATGTTTATCATTGGAATGAACCTTATACAAACAAGAGTAGTGTTCATTTCTTCTCCCGTGACGTAAACAGCTCCAATCACACCTCTCAATCTCTATTGTTGTTGCGAAATCATAGGAAGACTTAATTGCCCGTTATATTCATAAAAATAGAGATGGAAGATACGAAATGAAAACAAAAGTTTGTTTAAAATAATCACAAGCAAACAAATTTTGAACTGAAATGGTCATTCTGACCTTAACAACTTTTAAAAGACTGAACAATATTTCATTTAGTAATTTTCAGCCTTTCAGTGAATTTTCATATCTATCTACTGCGGTAAATTCAGTACTATTCAGAAAATTCGCTTGCAGTTAATTTAGATCTGCTCAGTCTCTGGTCAGACATTTCAGTAGTTGTTAATTTCCTGTACACAATAACGTTTCACTGAACTGTCTGAAAAGCTAATGAGCCGTATACTGCACTGACTTCAATCGAGTTGTCTGAACAATACTGAATTTACTGCAGTGGATAAATCTGAAAATGGACAAAGACTTTCTTTAAGTACCTGTCCCGAGTCAGGAGCCTGTAGTTCAGTGGTTGTCGTTGGTTCATGTCTGTTTGACTTGTTTTTCGTTAATTGTTTTGTTATCAATTAGGCTGTTAGTTTTCTCAAATGAATTGTTTCATAATTTTCATGTCGGGGCAATTTATAGCCGACTATATGGTATGGGTTTTTCTCATTGTTGAAGGCCGTAAGGTTGCCTATAATTGCTTACATCCACTTCATTTGAACTTTGGTGGATAGTTGACTTATTGGCAATCATACCACATCTCCTTATTTTTATATATGTATGAAAGACTGAACATGCATGACACATCTATTGTTTGTTTTCACTTTGGATGATGTGAAGATCAAAATTGGTTACTAGTGAATAAAATTACTAAGGCAAAAGACGAATCAAAAGTCGACGAGAGGTCAACAAAATCATAGTAAAAAAACGAAAAAGGACAGAAATACCAAATACTGTCTACAAAACACAACATAAAAATAAGCAACATGAACCCCAGCGAAAACCGGTGTTGATATCAGGTCCTCCGGGAAGGTAAACATACTTGCTCCACATGTGTCACCCGTCGTGTTGCTTATTGTAAATACAGATCCAATGTTCAGAATGCGTTTAGTTTCCATGCTTCAATAAGTTGTTGTGCAAGCTGAGATCAATATAATGCGTACATTAATTAGAGAAACCGACAATTGACCAAACATACAAAAAGAGGGAGAAATGCCCTGAACTAGCTAAATCGGGACTTTCATTTGATTTCAGCTTCACTTCCAAATATTGGTAAAAACTCATCAAAATTAATATAAGATGGTTTATAATTTTGTAAGCCAGACATGCATTTTGTCTACATAAGACTTGCCAGTGGCGTTTGAATCAAAACAGTTGATAGGCCAAATTAAATAAGAAGTTAAACAGCATTTTAAACCGAAAAATCTAAACAGTTGTGCCAAAATACAGCTAAGCCAATATATTCCTGTTGATATAAAAACCTTAGTATTTTGAATTATTTAACATTTTATAAACAGTTAATTTGCAGAAAATAACATTTCAATGATATTTAATTTCAAAACAAAAGTCCTGAACACTGTGTGGTGATACACTCGGGGACGTAACGTACACCAGCAGTGGCATCGACCTAGTGTTTGTAAAAATCATCACAGATGCCAGGCTTATAATCTGGTACGCCAGACGCGCGGTTACTACTTTACGGAGAAGATATAAATAAATGTCTACGATGTCTTTTGAGATTAAAGACGTCAAGTTGTTGTTTCAAATTATATATTAAAAAAATCCACGAATATATATGCAATCGTGCAAACATATATCTTCAAAAACCCAAATTTTGTTGAACACCTTGTAACCTACATTTGGTTTGTCTATAAATTTTAGACGAGTCGTTATAGATTCAGGGGGGGGGGGGGGGTATCTATTAAAGAGATAATGAACGTTGAATGTTTGGTTTGTTACTTGTTTTGTTTCCGAAAATCGGAGTTTTATAACATTTTAAAGTTGTCGGGAAATTTCGTCGTTCTTCTTGTCAAGATGTAATGCCTTCTGTCATTGGATATTCTATTTGCCTATATTCACCTTCATATTTCTATTGACCTATATGCACTCTCGTCTTTTCTCATCGTATTTCTATTGTCCTATATGCACCTCCGTATTTTTTTGTCCAATTTACGTTTTCGTATTTGTATTGCCAAATATGCACTTTCGTCTTTTCTCATTGTATTTATGTAAGCCTGAGGCCATATTAACAGGCAGATATTGACCCACAGCCTAGAACACTCGAGCCCCGAGTAACGTTAATTAAAATAACACTTTATTGAATTTGTTCCTCCAAACTATTTTTTGTGTAAGCCTGGTTTATTTTATTTTTATTCGGTCTTATTCAATAATACTCCATATCATCCTGAATGTGTATCTTACATTTCATTGCAGGTTAATAGATGATACAGAACGATAGAAACATAATTACAACCACTAGTCCATCGACACAATAGTTTTCTGCTTCAACCTGAGTTTTCCATGACTCAAATTAATTTGAAATGCATTCGACCAATCAAAATTTAGCTTCTTTGTGGATAAAAAAATCTACACAATGTATGTCTTAATTATCACAGTTTAGTTTCCTGTCATTGAGAATTTTGACAGCATTTGATTTCTCAATTCAGGTAAAATAATTACTCGTGTAATAAATTAACCACCTGGATTTTCACAGTGGTTTATCTTATATCATCAGACTTAACTCTGCAGCAACAGAAAACATTATCGTTTATTTACCATCCAGTTGTCATTACAGTGGCGAAGGTCCATTTGTTCTCTGTCACGTGACCTAATTGAACCGGGAATTTAAAGGAAAATAAATGTTGAATTTAGAAGATCCAAAGAAATAACGGAAATTGTTTTAATTAAATAAGAAATATCCATGCTGAGCGTAACCAATGATCATGTTCTTCCTCAATTTGCAGAACGGTCCCAGAATTGTTTTTGCTAACGTTTTCTCTCATGCAGTTTGTTGAAAAAATAAGTGCATCCATTTGTTCATTAGTTAATCAAAGTTTAATTATTGTGTCAACTATCTTCATCAGGAACATGGTGGCCCAAACATTGAGGTAGAATTAGATGGATAAGTACACAGAGAACTCTAGATAATAAAACGGTAACAAAGAATTGACGACAGAAAAACTTATAATGTTTTGAAGATTGTTGACAACTTGAATACAAATTTGATCAAAATAAGTACATATATATCAACTCCTTTTAAAAGACATTTAATGACATCACAAGTCAACAACAGTTGCAAATTTGAAACTAGAGTTGGGCATGTACAGGTATCGATCTGAAAAACTAGGAAACTGTATCAAAGATTAGTAGAACTGTGTTTGCAATTGCACTAGATGAAACCGTAAATGTTACTGCTTGATAATCATTTTAATGCATGTATTTGATATTGCGAATCTGCAAACATATACCGTTGTCATGGTTGTTCGATGCTAGACAATGTGTTTCATCTCCATAATTTAATTGATCTTAACAACAAAATTACGAATCATATAAGTTTTACTTTTATACTTTTTTATATAAAGTATCGAATCATCCCTTATTACTAACTAACTACTATATTATTAACAATGTTTGCTATCGTGTTTGAAAAGAAAATCTTTCGTTTTCTTCTGATGATCTATGAATAAGAAATATCCATGGTGAGCGTAACCAATGATCATGTTCTTCATCAATTTGCAGAACAGTCCCAGAATTGATTTTACTAACGTTTTCTCTTATGCAGTTTGTTCAAAAAATAAGTGCATCCATTTGTTCTTTAGTTAATCAAAGTTTAATTATTGTGTCAACTATCTTCATCAGGAACATGGTGGCCCAAACATTGATATGGAACGCCAAAACTGTCTTATAATGCCCATTTACCTTTATATGATGTGCACTTATCATTATATGATGTGCAAACACCTTTATATGGTGTCCAGTTGACTGAGGTAGAATTAGATGGATAAGTACACAGAGAACTGTAAATGATAAAACGGTAACAAAGAACAGAAGAAACTTATAATGTTTTGAAGATTGTTGACATCTTGAATACAAATTTGATCAAAATAAGTACATATATATCAACTCCTTTTGAAAGACATTTAATGACATCACAAGTCAACAACAGTTGCAAATTTGAAACTAGAGTTGCGCATGTACAGGTATAGATCTGAAAAACTAGGAAACTGTATCAAAGATACGTTGAACTGTGTTTGCAATTGTAATTGATGAAACCGTAAATGTTACTGCTTGATAATCATTTTAATGCATGTATTTGTTATTGCGAATCTGCAAACATATACCGTTGTCATGGTTGTTTGATAAAAAACAATGTGTTTCATCTCCATAATTTAATTGATCTTAACAACAAAATTACGAATCATATAAGTTTTACTTTTATACTTTTTTATATAAATTATCGAATCATCCCTTATTAACAATGTTTGCTATCGTGTTTGAAAAGAACATCTTTCGTTTTCTTCTTATGATTTATGAATTGTGCATTTAACATCAAGTTTGAAGATTGATTGATTGATCTATTGGTTTTTAACGCAATTTGCAGCGCTATTGTCTATATCGTGGCGGCCAGCGTTTATTGGTGGACGAGATAGGAGTGTCCGGAGAGAACCAACGACATTAGACAGGACAACTGATAATCCTAGTCAATGAAGATTGGCCTGCCACGTGGGTGATTGGAACTCACAAACTCAGTGTTTGCAGGCTAGTAAGTTGTAGAACTACTTAGACCACTCGGCCACCATGGGACTTCAAACCTGTTCAAAATGTAACAATCAGGCAAATTATCAGGAATATGACGGTTGTTATCCATTCGTTTGAAGTGTTTGAGCTTTTGATTTTGCCATTTGAATATGGACTTTCCTTTTTGAATTTTCCTCGGAGTTCAGTATTTTTGTGATTTTACTTTTTAAAACCCAAATAAATAAGAAATTTAATGTTGATAATTCTTTTATTCAGTATAAATACTATACTGCTGTATTATTGCGTATTATTCCACTCAACTTCGTCATTTACCAACAAACTCTTATATTTGGATAACAAACACAGATATGTCCGCAATAATGAGCCGCTAGCATGTCTAATGAAACAAATTCTTCATATATTCCTGGTGGCAGAATACTTCAAAATAAAATATTTGATTTATAAGAAATATTCACTAAATATGTTGACAAATTCGTTATATATTTATCTCTGTTATAAAAGCGTTACAGCAATGACAATGACAATAAAACGCATAACCAACCAGCTTAAAGTTTGACGAAGTCTTTTATGAATACGGAGATCATAAAATTAACTTATTTTCTCCGAGATTGTTTCGGACGAAGGAATTGAATTTACAAAATGAAACGAAGTGCCAACTTGCAGCTAAAAAATAGGCATATTAAAAGTAAAACAAAATCTGTGGTAGGGCGAATTTCTTCTAAATTCGTTTCTATCTCAGGGTAAAATCTGACACAAACATATGAAGATGCTATATCATGAATTTTAGTAAAGATTGGAAGACTTTCGTCAAATGGCACCGGTGTGATATAATTTCAGCGGAAATTAGTCCTACGTCTGTATTTTTGTAGTAAAACCGAAACGATAAAAGATTGAACAAGAAGAACACCAATAAAAAGCAAATCTTAGCATGATAAGAAATGTTAACTAAAGGTTTAATGTATAAAAATAAAATTTCTCTCCTCTACCAACAAGTTTAATATATAACGTGGACATTAATGGTACAAAAAAATCAAAATTAAAGACAAAGCTTAGAATTAAATAATATTTTTTGTCGAGACTGGTGGCATTATTAAACTGACGATTTCGTGTTAAGAATCCATCAATTGTTTCTTCATTAGAGGAATAACAACATCTACAACTCAAGGGAGTCTGAAGTATTATTTTTTACAAACAGTTTCATACTTAAAGTTATCCCTTTCTATCTTACGATAATTCTTTTTATCCTATTCGAATTAAGCTATTCCAATAAAACAGTTAAACATGTATTTCGTTTCAACCTCGTTTTGGACTAATTGTTTTTGTCTTAATATCCAGTACACTCATCATAGATACCCGGTTTAAAATTTTGTACGTTAGACGCGCGTTTTGATCGTCTCCAAAAGACTCTACACTGACGCTTGAATAAAAAAGTCAACATTCTTTTTCATAAATACAACACGTGCTTTTCTAAACATAGGAATCAGTTGCTGTAGTAGGTGGTACATATATTAATGATATTATATCATCACTCGACAAACATCTGCCTTTATCTGAAATCTCAGACATAAAATCATCAATTATTTGTTTGCGGTCTGAATGACCATAATGCAATTCGAAACCGCCATATTTCAGACCAGCTCGACAACGTTGAAATATAATATACTTTTTGATACTGTATCCCTTTTATGCAAAAGCTTTTCACTTCAACACTTTGTCGTTATAAATCCGAGTGATTGATTAACCTAGGATTTTGTCGACTAAAGTATTGCTGATAAATTTACTAGGTTGTATACGTTTTATTCTGACTATCCGTTTCTTCACAATGCTTGTCACATAAATTTGTTTCGAAATAAAGAGGAATATTTCAGAAGCTTGTCATGATCCTTGGGGATTAAATGTCATAATAAATGTATTGTGACAGATAGGTCAAAAACGTTGTGTCATCCTCATGCATATCATTATTTTGGGACTTATGTTCAGTTGGGATCTATCTAGCGCTTTGTTAGCGCATTTTAAGAACTAATTATTCTGTCCGTTCGATCAGAAATTTTAAAAGCTGGATATTTATTTTTTTCATATTTTATTTAGAATAAATTGTGAAATAAAGACCGGTCTAATCTATATTATAATCCTGATATTTATGATGAGTTTATTTTCAATCACTGAGTCAATGCCACTGTTGGGGGTTTCCTCCCCAAGTGTATCGCCAACTCAGTAGTCAACATGACATGAATTGTCATTGATATGGTCATAATTATTAATTGACTGTTTACACACTTTGAAGTTTTTGTAATACCATGGAAGAAAATATCAATATGATACTTCTATGGTAATACTAAGTATTTTTACCCCAGGAATAGATTACCTAAACGGTATTTGGGAAAAACTTTCGGAATTTTGGGTCCTCAGTGCTCTTCAAATTTGTACTTTATTTGGTCTTTTTAACTTTATTGATTCGAGCGTCACTGAAGAGTCATTTGTAGACGAAACGCGCGTCTGGTGTAGAAAATTTTAATCCTGGTATCTTTGTTGAGTTTATTGGCCGATTGTGTCTAATTCCCTATTATGACACCTTGGACTAAATCTGTGTTCGCATAGAGGATGATGCATGCATAACAGGAGACGCTTACCAACATAGAAATATTTTGTTTAAGGAAGGGACAAATAATCCTTTGTACAACTAAACCTTTGATTCGAACAAAAAATTTCTAAAACGAAACTGCATGACATCTTTATAATGCTTGATTTCTAGATTGACAACATATTTGTTACGTTTGGTTGACGTGTTTTTCTACGGACAGTCGGCATTTCTATGGGAACTAACTAGGACCCTCTTTCTGTCGCCTTGTTCCGTTACTTGTACGAAGCAGAATCTATACCGGAGCTTCTGAAGAATATTAAAACTAGCATTATAATTTAACTTCACGTTCTGCTTAATATAGAATAACCTCTCATGAAGGTCGATCGGGAGCTAAATTTTACGACACAAATATGATCGAACCCATGATTACTGTCGATAAAGTTGAAGCCATCATGATTTGGTTGACTACAGATATGTTCCTTTTGTCGAAGCCACAATTCCGTCCGCTTTCCCCGATAATGACATTTCCGAATGTACCACATTATTACGTGCCTAAATAACCACGACGATTGATACTGGAGGAAAAGGAACTGCTTACCCTTCTGGAACATATCAGTGCATCCTTTTTTTCAAAATTGTTCATGTTGCTTTTGCTAATGATATGTTTAAAGCGTTTGATTTTGCTTTTTTGGGAGGAGGGGTTCAATTTTTGTGTTGTGTTAATCTGTAACAGTCTTTTCGGGGACTTTTTATTGCTTGTTGTGCGGTATGGATTTTGCTCATTGTTGAAGGCAATATGCTAAAACCATCTTCGTCATTTGGTCACTGGTAGAGAGTTGTCTCATTGGCAATCATACCACATCTTCTTATTTTTTTTTTTTGTCTATCCTTTGTAATGGAAAACCTAATTTCATTTCAAACGTTCAGTTTTGGTAAAGTTTTAGGGTGAGAGAGAATGTATTGATGTTTTCTGAATTTGGTCATATTTAGGGTTAGAGACATTTTCCTTTGTATAATACTAGAATGGTTTCCATATTCCAATTTGATTTGCAAATTTAAAACATTAGACAAACTATGTAGCCTCTTGTTTATATTTACCAGTCGTACATTTTTACCCCTTCCCATCGCTTGTGACATCGGGTCCCTTATCTGTGTGTGTTTTGGTTCTATACTAACCGTCTACTTTTCGATGAATCATATGAAAGCTTAAACAAATGTTAATGCAGAAAACATGGTACCCTCCCAACACGTCTTTTTGGATTTAACTTAAGATGACAGCGTGATTTTTGTCCAAGCACAGCTAAATAGAACTCTTTTTCATCTTTTTCAAAGTTATATACCATAACGGTTTCTTAGATATTGTATATAGTTTAAATGTGCCTTCATTTTTACATGTTCAATATTATAATGTTATTGTCGCCCAACAAATGATAGTCTTTAAAGTATAACTTCACTAGTCATCGTATTTAATTTACTTAATATACTTATACTTCATATATATTGAATAACAAAAGATACGGTGACGATGATACACATGAGACAGACACATAAAGTATTCTCTTTGTTTGCCGAATTGTTGAGAAGTCTTAAGATCTTAGTGAAAGTAAGGGCTACAGATTGATTGGTACAAGTGTCTTTCCTTTGATACGTAATAGTTTGTGTTGACTTGTCATTGTACGACTATCTTGCATCATTCTTTCGGGGGGAAAAGTTTAAAAAGAATTTTCATCACTATTTTTTAAATTCAACTCTTTTATTCTATATCAAATGTTTATGAAAACATCAATACATTTATACGCGTATAATCAATGACTCATCAGATTCCAATAAAAATAATATTCTATTACTAAAAAAGGTTTTACAACAAGGATAAAGATATCATAAATTGATCAATAATTTTACTTACTGTTATCATAGAAAAGTCACAGGATTTGAGAAAAGCAGGTACTGTGATTTTCATATCCATATTTTCATGGAAATATAATTTATCAAGCACATTGTCCTTTAAATATTTTCGTCTGTCCTTACAAAATAACAATGGGTACGTGTTAAGTTTGGTGACTATGTTAAACGCTTCTATCCAAAAATTACCACTGATACATTTGAGTGTGCCTCATATCTTGGCTTTCATTTAGAAAGTGACAAATGAGGGTCGGTTAAGAACAAAACTTTATTACACTGGGATGATCGTTGTCGTGGTGTTGTCAATTTATTAAAAAATGTTGTCGTGGTGTTGTCAGTTTATTAAAAAAAGTTGTCGTCGTGTTGTCAGTTTATTAAAAACCGTTGTTGTGGTGTTGTCAGTTGATTAAAAACCGTTGTCGTGGTGCTGTCAGTTTATTAAAAACGTTGTGGGGTTGTCAGTTTATTAAAAATTCTGTCGTGGTGTTGTCAATTTTTTAACAATTATGTCGTGGTGATGTCAGTTTATTAAAAAAAACTTTGTCGTGGTGTTGTCAGTTTATTAAAAAATTCTGTCGTGGTGTTGTCAGTTTATTAAAATATCGTTGTCGTGGTGTTGTCAGTTTATTAAAAAAAACATTGTCGTGGTGTTGTCAGTTTATTTAAAAAAAACGTTGTCGTGGTGTTGTCAGTTTATTAAAAAAACGTTGTCGTGGTGTTGTTAGTTTATTAAAAAAAAAAACGTTGTCGTGATGTTGTCAGTTTATTAAAAAAAACGTTCTCGTGGTGTTGTCAGGTTATTTTAAAACACTTTGTCGTGGTGTTGTCAGTTTATTATAAAAACTTTGTCGTGGTGTTGTTAGTTTATTAAAAAAAAAGTTGTCGTGGTCTTGTCAGTTTATTTTAAAATGTTGTCGCGTTGTTGTCAGTTTATTAAAAAACGTTGTCGTGGTGTTGTCAGTTTACTAAAAAGTGTTGACAGTTTCTTAAAAAACGTTGTCGTGGTGTTGTCAGTTTATTAAAAAGTGTTGTTAGTTTATTAAAAAAAAATGTTATCATTGTGTTGTCAGTTTATTAAAAAAAACGTTGTCGTGGTGTTGTCAGTTTATTCAAAAAACGTTGTCGTGGTGTTGTCAGTTTATTAAAAAAAACGTTGTCGTGGTGTTGTCAGTTTATTCAAAAAACGTTGTCGTGGTGTTGTCAGTTTATTAAAAAAACGTTGTCGTGGTGTTATTAGTTTATTAAAAAAAAAACGTTGTCGTGGTGTTGTCAGCTTATTAAAAAAACGTTGTCGTGGTGTTGTTAGTTTATTAAAAAAAACGTTGTCGTGGTGTTGTCAGTTAATTAAAAAAACGTTGTCGTGGTGTTGTCAGTTAATTAAAAAAACGTTGTCGTGGTGTTGTCAGTTAATTAAAAGAAACGTTGTCGTGGTGTTGTTAGTTTATTAAAAAAACGTTGTCGTGGTCTTGTCAGTTTATTAAAAAAAAAACATTGTCGTGGTGTTGTTAGTTTATTAAAAAAAAACGTTGTCGTGGTGTTGTCAGTTTATAAAAAAAACGTTGTCGTTGTGTTGTCAGTTTATTAAAAAACCCTTTGTCGTGCTGTTGTTAGTTTATTAAAAAAAAAAACGTTGTCGTGGTATTGTCAGCTTATTAAAAAAACCTTGTCGTGGTGTTGTTAGTTTATTAAAAAAACGTTGTCGTGGTGTTGTCAGTTAATTTAAAAAACGTTGTCGTGGTGTTGTTGATTTATTTAAAAAAAAAGTTCTCGTGGTGTTGTCAGTTAATTAAAAAAACGTTATCGTGGTGTTGTTAGTTTATTAAAAAACGTTGTCATGGTGTTGTCAGTTTATTAAAAAAAAACATTGTCGCGGTGTTGTTAGTTTATTAAAAAAACGTTGTCGTGGTGTTGTCAGTTTATTAAAAAAATGTTGTCGTGGTGTTGTCAGTTTATTAAAAAAATGTTGTCGTGGTGTTGTCAGTTTATTAAAAAAAAAAACATTGTCGCGGTGTTGTTAGTTTATTAAAAAAACGTTGTCATGGTGTTGTCAGTTAATTAAAAAAACGTTGTCGTGGTGTTGTTAGTTTATTAAAAAAGGCGTTGTCGTGGTGTTGTTAGTTTATTAAAAACTTAACAATGCTTTTAGATTACTATGTCAATTGGAACTGCTTTGATACATAAACTGCCCTTGAATGTTTACTAGAGAACATTTTTGTTCGATATTGAGATTCCGTATATCGTCAAGTTATCGGAATTCCAATGAGAACTAACTGTGCACCACTTATTGCGGACCTGTTTCTGTATTGTAATGAGTTACAATTTATGACTAAAATCAGCAAAGACCAATCGAAACAACAGCTGATACAAAAATTTAGTAACACTTTTAGATATTTGAATGATGATATATTGGCTCTCAATAATGACGACTTCAGTATGTATGTACACTAAAGAGATTTATCCTGCTGAACTGACTTTAAATAAAGCTAATACTAATAATGAACACTGCTCTTTCCTGGATCTTGAAATCTATGTTTTTAACGTAAAGCTTAATACTAAAATTTACTATAAAAGAGATAATTTGTTATTTCCTATTGTTAATTATCCATTTTTAGATGGTGACGTACCTTGGCACCATCCTATTGTGTTTATATATCTCTATTTGTTCGATTCGCTCGTGTATGTAACAACGTATTTGATTTAAACGAAAGAAAAATCTGTATTACTTAAAAATATCACAAACTTGTCAAAACATTTACTAAATTTTATCATCGATACAAGTAAATCATTCGTAATTATAAATCACCGTGCAGACATCTTAGACAATTCACTTGGAAACTCAACATATACCCTCACGACACTTACCAAAGAGGAAATCCTAGATAAGCATAGGTCTGTTCTATGTTCCTTTGGAATTTCAACCAAAGACGAAGAACTGGATCTTCCATCACTGTATTGGATACCTAAACTACATAAGTGTCCTTACAAACAACGGTATATTGCTGGGTCTTCCAAGTGCTCCACGAAACCTCTTTCTAAATTATTAACATCTATTTTATCAGCAATCAAAGCCGGGCTCCAAAGTTATTGTGAAACTGCCTATTCTAGAGGTGGCGTGAATCAGATGTGGATACTAAAAAATTCCAAAGATCTTTTAGAGTACATACAATCTAAGACTCTCTCATCTTGCAATAGTATTAAAACATTTGACTTTTCTACACTTTACACAAGTATTCCCCATTCCAAACTAAAAGACAAATTGAAAGAGTTGGTATTACTTTGTTTCATTAAAAAGAATGGCGAACGTAGATACAAGTATCTTGTCTTGGGGAGGGATAAATCCTACTTTGTAAAGAATCACTCTGATTCAAACAAAAAATTCTCTGAAACTGACATTATCAAGATGCTTGATTTCTTGATTGACAACATATTTGTTACGTTTGGAGGACGTGTTTTTCAACAGACTGTCGGAATTCCAATGGGAACCAATTGTGCCCCTCTTCTTGCCGACTTGTTTCTTTATTATTATGAGGCTGACTTCATACAGGAGCTTCTTAGGAAGAGAGATAAGAAGTTAGCAATATCCTTTAACTCTACGTTCCGCTATATAGATGATGTTCTCTCACTAAATAATACAAAATTTGGTGACTATGTTGAACGAATCTATCCCATCGAACTAGAGATAAAGGATACAACAGATACAGTTAAGTCTGCCTCATATCTTGACTTACATCTAGAAATTGACAATGAGGGTCGGTTGAAAACAAAACTTTACGACAAAAGAGATGATTTCAGCTTCCCAATTGTGAACTTTCCATTTCTATGTAGCAACATTCCAGCAGCGCCTGCATACGGAGTATATATCTCCCAATTGATACGATATTCCCGGGCTTGTGTTTCCTATCATGATTTCCTTGATAGAGGATTGCTGCTCACAAGGAAGCTATTAAACCAAGAGTTCCAAATGGTGAAGTTGAAGTCATCCCTTCGTAAATTTTACGGACGCCATCACGAGTTGGTTGACCGTTATGGAATAACCGTTTCACAGATGATATCGGATATGTTCCTTATGTCGTAACTACAATACCCTTCCCTTTTCACGAATGTGACTTACCAAATTAGACTATTTACCGGATTTGTAATAACATAAGCAACTCGACGGGTGCCACATGTGGAGCAGGATCTGCTTACCCTTCCGGAGCACCTGAGATCACCCCCAGTTTTTGGTGGGGTTCGTGTTGCTTAGTCTTTAGTTTTCTATGTTGTGTCATCTGTAATATTATTTGTCTGATTGTCTTTTTATTTTTGGCCATGACGTTGTCAGTTTGTTTTCGATCTATGAGTTTGACTGTCCCTCTGGTATCTTTCGTCCCTCTTTTATAAGTTCAGGTATTTCACGTCCAATCTTTTATGGTAATATTCTATACAAAGCACAAAAATGTCGTCATTCACCTCAAAAGCTAACCAAACCTTTAAACAGACTTATTCAGAAGGGATATAGTTACGATACTGTTGTCAGGTCATTAAAGATGGCATATTTGGAATTAATATTGATTCACTCATAGAGTTTTTGCATCGGAAATAAACACATTTATTCTAAAACCAGTTGTTGGCATGATACGGGTAACGTTTTTCTTGAGTATTTTATGATGGTTTAATACTAAACCCCTAACGGGAGGGATTGTGCTTGATTTTCACATGATGAAGACACAATCTTTCAATCAGTTTGATTGAGGTCTGGAGCTGGCATGTCAGTAACTTCTAGAATTCCTTTGTTAATTTATGTTGATTATTGTCATTTTGCTTAGTTTCTTCTGTTACCTATTCTAACATCGGACTCGGACTTCTTTTGAACTGAATTTTACTGTGCGTATTGCTGTGTGTTTGTTTATTCCACATTGGCTAGAGGTATAGGGGGAGGGTTGAGATCTCACAAAACATGTTTAACTCCGCCGCATTTTCCCAAGTCAGGAACCTCGACTTTGTTAGTCTTGTATGTTTTTCTTTTTTGTTTTGCTTCATTTATATGTTTGGGAGTTTAGTGTGACGTCCATTAGCTGAACTAGTATACATTATTGTTTAGGGGCCAGCTGAAGCCCGCCTCCGGATGCGGGATTTTCTCGCTGTGTTGAAGACCCATTGGTGGACTTGGGCTGTGTTCTGCTCTTTGGTCGGGTTGTTGTCTCTTTGACGCATTTCCCGATTCCATTCTCAATATTATTATCTTATCAGTTTATCTTTGTATCTTGTATCTTCCACGTATTCTTTACTAATAAAAAGAAAATCTTAGAAATAATTGAACAGTTCTTTCATAGATAAACAAGAGCATTTTCCTTCCTTTTTTGGACCTGTTTTAATTTAAACCATTTTTTATTTAATTTTCATAGCAATTTTGCATTCATTGCTTTTATCTGAACTCATTTTATCAGGATCTCTGCTCCGTATCTCTAGATCTTGTCATTTCACCAATAGAGGTGAAAAATATATAACGTTTGAATACTCACAAAATTTATTTGATACATGTACTAGATATATAGTGCTTGATATATGCTAAAGACATGGATTTTTCTGAACTGATTTTTATTTGGAGCTCTGCTCTGTTTCTCAATTCAAATTCACAAAATTAATTAAATACATTTACTTGATATATAATGCTTGACATATGCTAAAGATATATGTTTTCTGAACTAATGTTCATTTGGAGCTCTGCTCTGTTTCGCTTGTCATTTCACCAATAGAAGTGAAAATGAGGACGTTTGAATACTCACAAATTACTTTAATACATGCACTTGTAATGTAAGGCTTGACATATACTGACAGCATATCTCTATTGTTTATTATTTTATGATACCTCTGGATGGGTTGTGTTGTTGTGTTTCCGTCTCATTGACGCATATTTCTAATTTCTTTTTTTTTCATTTATACCGTTTTGTGTTTTTTTTTAAATCTTAACTTTGTTTTCTGAATTTGTCGTGCGTCAAACACAAATATGAATGCATACAGATAAAAATATTCGAATGAGATGTGATTGTACAAACACGAGAGTGTTTTGATAAAATGGCCATTTTGAGATGGTTAGATTCGAATTATTATGTTTCTTAGTTTTGATTTGGTTTTCTGTGATACAGCAAAAAAAATTAAAACAAGTGTCGGTATTTTCTGATTTGATACATTTTGCAATTGGTGCATTTTACTTGTGTCTTTTTCTTTCTTCAACTGATAGAAAAAAAATCATTTACTTGGCAAAAGATGAATGGATTTTAAACGTTCATTGGGTAATTTTTCTAAAATATTTAGAAACGAGACCATGTTAAAATGGTATGAATGTGAATCTTATTTTTTTTATAGTTTAGAGTTTTTTTTACTTGGTATTTAATGAATCCCATGTTACTCTGCACATTTTGGTTATTTGAACGACCCCCGTATCTTCAAGAAAGTGCGGCGGCGGATTTGCAAATGAATGTTTTGCAAATTTAAAGTGTTCAGTGTTATATGTCAAATTATACTTTATAATAATCTTAGTAAAAGTCCGCTTGATAACATCTCAATCTATGGGCCCTTACAGATTATTCCGATCCCAAGTATATATGGCATTACCCTATGCCTTATTGCCAAATGATAGGCGAAAATTTGATATTTATCAAATAGCAATGTTTCTCAGTTTGACTTGTTCAAAGCCACAACTGCCGGATATCGCACTCGATGTGATATCAGGAGGGGAACACTGTAACTGTTCATAGCCAAAGGAACAGTTATTTGATAAGAAAATGAATTGCTATCGCTATTAATATGCAGGAAAATTTTCCTTAAAAGCATGAATATGATTAAAAGGAAATATGTGTTATATGTCAATGAAGATGTCAATGAAGATAACAAAATCATACAAAAATATGATACTTCCTGACACTATCTTGATATCATGTCAACATTCACGCGTCAAGTAAAATGGACTTACCTTTTATTACAGAAGCGCTTCAAAATAAAATAAACTTAAACCTAAACTGGAAAACAATATAATGAATATTTTATTGAAGAATTTGGCAGAAAGTATGATAAGAGTAAATGTTTTCCGTAAACAACGACTATTGTTTCTCTTGATTTCCTAGACAATTCGTATTTTTTTTAGATATTCCTTGAAAGGATCATTTGATTTCCTTATCTCCTCTTTCATAGAATCTAACGAAAGATGTTTGAAAGGTAAAATATGAAAGTTTACACTTAAGACGGGGTATTGACAATCATACCACATCTCCTTACATTTATATACATTTAATGCATGCTGATTGAAAGCAGAGATGTTCAAAGATTGCATACCACCACCCGAAACTTAACCGACAAAACACGTGCATCGCATTGATTCTTTACATGCAACAGATATATAAACTTCTACTGGTGATAAACAATGGGGACTTCGTTTAATTAAACGGACATTATTACGAAAAACCTACACGAAGCTAAGACAAAAAAACAAAGCAAACAAACACAATTTTACAGCACCAAAAGTAATATATAATACCAGTTCAAACAGTGCAAATTTGAAAACTTGATCTTTTTATAATGAAATCTTCCTATTTATACTCAAATATTGGCCACTGTATTTTGTTTGTTTTCAGTATTAGCATCTATTCAGTCAACTGGTGAGAACCAAAGTGCAACACCTTTATATATTCAAAATGTTATCAAGTGAATTCAAGCAAATCGAACACGAAACTGATGATATGAGCATGGCGAAAAATATAATTTCGACGTTTCAGAATCCTAAGAGATATAGGTAACTATATTGTCGGTACACTAAAATAAATAAAAAAAACAACGCTTTAACCAATCACAACGTTTTGGTGCACGTTTTTGAAAATATTCTCAATAATGTATTTAGATTCTGAAACGGTCAATATAAGACGAATGTGGTCATCACAATCATAAAATAGATTTATTGGTTTTGTGCAAATGGTTTAGTTGGTTCTTTTCCAGAATTTGACTTCAAAGAAACAGATAAGACAGAAAAAGTATGGAACTGCATACGTTATTCTTAATTCTACAAAATATAGCTTTTTCAGACAGAATGACGAATGTAAATTAGGAAAACATAAATTTCTATTCTAAATTGACAAGTCTAATCGTGGTTTCTTACAACTTCAAAGAGGTTATGAAATATAAGCATCTTGTAGTAATTTACTTAAGATATATTTAATGTCTGTGTTTATTACGTTATTATATTAATTTATTTTCATATCATTTTATAATTAATTATTCCCTATTAATTAATTTTATCTTGTTTTAATCATATACTATGAAATAGACTTGCGCAATGAATTATGATACATGGAATGATTAAAGAAAAATTATCAATTTAAATTCAAATCGTGCTACATGTATCAGAAGTCATTAAATCGAAAGACAAAATGAAAAAAAGACCAAGACAACAAAAGTATACACAATAATAAGTCTTTCATATCGGATATATGCCCGTGTGCTCCGGGAAGGTATAAGCATTACCTGTTCACTATACCAATATACAGACCCTGCCAAATTACTCGTTCATGTTTAATCAAAAGATATGAAACAAAGATAAAAAGAGACGGAAGGATTATGGCTGACGACAATAATGGTAATTTCTATATAAACTATTGATTCCAAATGTGGAGCATGATCTATTACCCTTCCGGAGTATCTGAGATCACCCCGGCTTTGGTGGGGTTCGTGTTGTTCAGTATTTAGTTTTCTTTGTTGTTTTTTGTATACTGGTGTTTGTCTTTTGGTCGCGTTTTGCTTTTTGCCATGGCATTGCTAGTTTGTTTTCAATTTATAAGTTTGAATGTCCATGCATTTGGTATCTTTCTCCTTTCGTTTTGAAGCGATGACTGCAGTGCCTCTAAGGACCCTTGTTTGAGTAGTTTCCTGGTAAGTAACCATCCTTTTTAAAGGAAGATCTGTCATAAAACTCAAGCTCCGGAATATCGTATTTACTGAGAGCTATATATATAGTGAACTCCAGGTGTTGCGGGAATCCTGCTGTATTTAAACGGAAAGTTTACAATTAGAATATAGAAGTCAATTTATTTTATATCGTAATGTTTTGTTGTAAACCTGTCCACGCTTGAGTTTCATATGTACGTTGAAGATATGAAGAAAGCATAGTTTTATCAGATATATCCTTTATTGCAAATATTTATATAAAAATAGGCAGATGTGGTATATTGCAAATGAGACAACTCTCCACAAGAGACCACATGACATAGAAGATAACAATTATAGGTCACCGTAGGACCTTCAATAATGAGCAGAACTTATATCGCATAGTATAAGCTATAAATGGCCACGAAATGACAAATTTGAACCAATTCAAACGAGAAAACTAAGTTTTCTTTATGTGAAATTATCAATGTAAATAGTAGTTTAAAAGCACATGTGGACTCCATAAAGAAGCCAGCATACGGTTATCTTAATGCTGGACAGGCGTCCATAACATGACTTAAACTAGTCTATACAGTTTGGAAATAAATTCAAATTAACAAATATGAGGTGAAAGTAAACTAATTTTGTATTGCTTTGTGTTATCTTAAAATACTGATAAATAAAGAAATTCACCTGTATTGATATTTTTTTGTAATTTAAAAGAACAAACTTTCTAAAATTTTAACAAAAATCTACCGTTTCCTTTTCTAATAATTCTGATTAATATTTTCAAAAGCGTACTTTGTGATTGGCTAACAACGATCTAAACAATGGAAATTCAACCTATGATGTCACGATATTTTCATTTTGGGAAACGGACAATGAAATGACCAATAGTTCTTTAGATTCTAAAACTACGAATTTTGCGTCGTTTATACGCAATTCTTCTTTTCGTCATATGTGTTTGGAATGATTATCATTTTTTTATAAAAACTTCTTCAATTATTCTGTTTACAGTACCATCTTTTGACGTGACCACAATACTAACAAATACTACGTATACAAATGCTAATATTTAAGGTTGCTTGACATAACTACAGTAAATGCACTTTGACCTCTTTTATATAAAACATGCAGTCATTTCCTGTTTTTGTATAGTATTTATAGATATATATTATGTATATTCTTTCCGTATGCTATTATCCAATGAATCACATAGAAAAGTAATTAGATTCCTTCAAGCTACTGACAATGTAATTGTTCATAAAAAAAAATATTCAGAAACTGGACTAAAAAGTTTGTTTTGAAGTTGTATAGTTTACTTAGAAAATATGTGAAATACCTTACTTACTTCAGTACATTTCTAGATATCTGATTGTTCGCTGCCTTGGTTGATGAATGAGTTTCTGTGCACATAAAGCAGCAAACAATCAGATATCTCGAAATGCACTGAAATAAGGTACTCCACAGATCGAAAACCTGCCAGGTAATCGGTTTTGTTTTCATTCATGTATATCGTATACTGTCTTTATCTCAGAAGGGTGCATTTAGAATTATTCCGATACCATTCTATGATATAAGGGGTAATGTGCCGCTTATAGCATAGATAAGAAACATTATATCATTAAAGACATATTAATCATTACACGTTCGTTGGAGCTATGAAAGATAAGTCAGAGAACCTTAGGAAATGGGGTGTCGTCTCGTTCGAGTAATTATTGATGGGTCTGTAGAGTAAATCAGCACGGGTATTTTCACTCTCCATGTCAATCTTGAAAGGAAAAATCTATCAAATGTTATACTTATGAAGAACCTCTCATATTGATAAATGCTATTTAACAGTGCGTGTTCTGAAATCAAAGGAAAAAATATAAGTTTAGGGATATTTTGTATTGACATATCGATGGCCTTTCGTCTACTGTACTTTAATTTGGAACGCGAAACGACTGAGAACTATCTAACGTCTCGCCCGATTCTTTTATTTTTTTAGATTTTTTTAGAGTGATGATATTGGTAAATATGTCTAAGAATCAGATTTTATCATTAATTGTAATCGGAATAGGGGCAAACTAACTACAAACTACATGACATACTCCCGTACGTAATGCAGTTACAATAGTTCGTAGGTTGATTAAAATGATAAATTTCGAGCGTTGTGTTTGACGACCTCTTCTTATTTTCATATGAGTCGGAGTTCCTTCAGACACTTGTCAAAAAACAAGAAGTTCATAGAAGCCAGATCATTTAATTTCACATTCAGATATATTGATGATGTTCTTTGCATTATTAATCCTGATTTCTGATTGGGTTCCATTAATATATACTCCAGAACTAGAAATTAAAGAAACAATAGACACGGCTTCCTCCGCCTCATGTTTATGCTTATACCTCGAATTTGACACCAATCTCCGGCACCGAGTTCATATCTGTTCCGTACATGCTCCACAATACTACACTAATATAAGTGTAGTGTTACGTAGTATCGAACGGAACGGATATGATCTCTGCGCCGGAGATTGATTTGATATAAGCGGTCATCTCAGTACCAGAATCTATGACAAACGAGACCATTTTAATTTTATTAATAATAGATTTCCCCCACCCTAGCAGCAATATGCAAACTTCACCTGCGTATGGGATATACATTTCCCAACCCAGTCGGTATTCAAGAGCTGCTACTCAGACTTTAAAAAACGTCACCAGTGTCTTAGCAGAAAGTTGAAGAACCGGGGTTAAGACAAAGAACGTCTCGTTCTTTTTCTAAATAAGTTCATCGGAAGATACCAAGACCTTGTTGATGAATTTTCCGTATCTACCTCACAAATAATACATGATGGTCTTGAAGTATAGATTCTAGGTACTGACGTTATTTATCATCTTAATTACGTGTTATAGTGTTCTCTTTATTTGTCTTTATATATTTTTAACCTTTATTGTTTAGTCCATTTTTGGTACTAAGTAATATCCTTTTGGCGTGGCTTGGTATTCATACATCCCGCCATTGTGTTATTGTGCTATGGTCAATTTTTGTATTGTTGTCTTTCATTTTGCTTTCTCTATAGAGTGTCTATATGCCGAATGTAGAACAGAAAGTGACAGGACAAAAAGTCATAGACAAAAAGTCACGGACAAAAAGTCACAGGACAAAAAGTCACAATTCAGTTTTGAGATTATATTTTTTTAAACAAGAAAACACTAATTTAAAAAATTAAATTTTTGTTTTTTCTTGAACTATTATATGTGAAGCAACTTTTTAATTAAAATTTATTCAATAAATATCAATAATGATCAAATAATTGTTATGAAAACAAAATGTCAAAGTGGCTTGGTACTTAAATGGCTTCATTGTGCCAAGAAATATTTCATTTGCATGATTAAAATTTAATAAATTTTCATTTATCAAGGCTTATGAACAATTTCCTAAACTTAAAAATGAATATATGTAATAAAAAGAAAATATTTCAAGATCTTTCTCTTATATATTCAAACAATTGTCAACAAATTATTTGTGACTTTTTGTCCTATCAAATTTGTGACTTTATGTCCTGTGACTTTTTGTCCTGTAACTTTCTGTCCGTTTACCTATATGCCATAGTGTTTTTCTTTGTTGAAATAGTTATTTGTTTTTATAGTGATTAAGTTTATAACACAATGTTGACTGCAATATCCCAATTTTTGACATTTTTACCGATTATGTCTGTTTGTTTTGCGCACACATTGTTGTCAATATAATGGAATTATATGCGACTGTCATACAAGTGAGAGGTGTAGCTAGCTATAAAACCAGGTTTAATCCACCAATTTCTACTTAAGGAAATGCCTGTACCAAGTCATGAATATGACAGTTGTTTTCCATTCGTTTGATGTGTTTGCGCTTTTTATTTTGCCATTTGATAAAGGACTTTCCGTTTTGGATTTTCCTTGGAGTTCGGTATTTTTGTTATTTTACTTTTTTTTATAAGGTCATGGAACTAATACTGCCATATACGTTGTTTCCGCATTGTCCTTCTCTTTTGTAAAGATGTGTTCCTTGCTCTTTGGCTTTGATACTTTTCTATGTCTTATTCGGTAAAAAAAAACTGTTTAACCTATGAAAAGGTTGTAGAACAAGAGGCGAACAAGAAATATTTAAAGAAATACGTTTTTGTAGTTAAGTTTAAAATGGAAGTCAATTTCTTTTGGTAGATCCATAAAAACGATTCGGGTTCCATTACATATGATTTTGTCGTACATACTATGATGACTATTTGATGAAATATTTATGTCCCTTTATATATTTCTAAAGTATTTCTGTAATTTTTCATCATTATTTCATCTTATTTTATGAATAGATTTAAATGATGATAATTTAATTTACATATAATATGTAAGTAAACAAACAAAACAGTAACGTTTTCCATTTTATCTTTTAAGTTGTTCCGTTAATCGGAGATGAGATGGCTGACAATCTTCCGCGAGTCTTTTCCTTTCGTCCTTGTAGCAGTCCGTAATTTTTCCTCATTCTAGATTCATCTCTGGTTCTAGCGCGGGTACTTCGGCTGCAGGGCAGCAGATGTGGAGCAGTAATTATTGACCAATTTGGGAAACTGCAGTGTTGTCGTTTATTTGTCCTTTTGGTATTTCAAACTTTTCTTACTAACAGTGTTTATCAATATGCCTCACGTACTTAAGAAGCTAGTAAAAATGCCAGTTCATTTTTTTATCATCTGCCACTTTCAAGTAGATATAGGAAGATGTGGTATGAGTGCCAATGAGACAACTCTCCATCCAAGTTACAATTTATAAAAGGTTTACAAATTGATTCAAGGATGAAGGCTAGAATATAACTATTTCACACTATTTAAAATCTCCAAAGCAATTTTGTATTTATTTCGGCAGCATGTGCATTTGCAGTCCTTGATTGTTCCGATCAAGTACAGAAAGGAACTTAAACGCATTCAGTTCGAAAAACCAATCAATTTTAACTAAAATTAATGTATTTTTCTACATAATCAATTTCTCTTTCGTACTTTTATGTTTTCGGGATCTTAGAGTTTAATTAAACTGTCGTAGAATTATTATTAACCATACAATGGAAATCAATACTATATCTTATTATGTGAAGAAAAAAGTCTTAATACAAGATTTTCCATAAATTTAAATTGGGAATTGCGAAATCAACAAGAGACCAAATTCATCGCATAAGTCACTTTATCTGTGAAATTAATCCTTATAAGCCTCGGTTTGAGTAACATTTCCTATATATCACTGACAGACATTTTTTCGCAAGAATACACACTTCTTATCGTATTGTTGTGCCAGCTACCAACTCTCTAATCTAGTAAAGCATTTATGAGGCTCACGAAGGGATTTAAGAGTAACACGTCATTTAGTTATGATTGTCCTATTTAAAATTGCTATCAACCGTGTCGAATTAGGAACGAACGATAGGATAGGAATTAGGACCAAAACAATATAAAACACGTGTCAACATAACAAATGTACCCTAAAGAGTTTCATTAATAGGTTTTCTACCAATGTCTTGTTTCATTTAAATTGGAGAAGATACCAATGAATGACAACAACTCATTATACAGCCAACACCATGGTTTAAAGAAACCCGTGGAAGACATAAAACAGCCCACAAAATACTACTGAAATACTGATAGCGCAGCACAAACCTTGTGTGACCTCCAGTGCAATGGAAGGGCCAATAGTTATTGCTCCACTGTTGACGCCTGTCGTGTTACTTCTGTGAAAATACGTTGATATTCGATGATTACGCATCAATGTGTTCGCTTTTCCTCGACTGTGGCTTCACCGAATGATTCTTATCACCGGATATTTACTTACCATTAGCAACAAGATGGGTCTCACTTGTGGAACATAATCTGCTTACCCTTTTAAATTAACAGAAATCAACCCCAGATTTAAAGTGGGGTTTGTGTCCTTTGTATTTTATGTAGTGTTATGTAAACTGTTGTTTGTCTCTTCGTCGGTTTTTTTTTTCATATGGTTTTGTCAGTTTCTTTTCGATTATTAGATTAATTTCTATTGGCCTGTTGGTATCTTCCACCTTTTTATACAATAGCAGATTGGTGAATATCTTTTCTCTTACAAAAAGACAAACCATCAATTTCAAAAACCAATGATAAAAGTATATTCTCGGATCCCAAAGCTTGACCAATTTGAAAATTATAAATGAAAACACTTTTTATAGGACAAAGGATATACCACAGGTATACCGGAAGAACAACACAGACTATAAAAAAAATAAAAAGGACAAAATGTAATACTGAAAATTTAAGCAAAGGAAACCAAGGAACACTTTAAAAAAAAATGAGGCGTGAACCCATGTACTCCGGAAAATACTGCTTCTATGACAATCGGAATATATCCGTGGTCATCTGTGAGAGAGATTTTGCATAACAGTCAACCAGATTCTTTTGTTAACCTTCCAAGGGATGGCTTCAACTAACTAATTTTTATGAACCCTTGTTTCAATAGTTTCCTTGTAAGCAGCAGCCATTTATCCAGAATATCATGATAGGATACGCAAATCCTTGAATATTGTACCAACTTACAGACATATCTTCAAATCATATATAGGTGCTGCTGAAATGTTGTTAAATAGAAATGCAAGTTCAAAACAAGAAAGTTGAAATCATCTCTTTCGGTTAAAAGTTGGGTTATCATCCTTGACCCTTATTTCTAGGTGCACGTCAAAATGTGAAGCCGACTTAAGTGTAAAAAAACGTATATGTTGTATCATTTGTCTCAAGTTCAATAGGATAAAAACGAGCAATATTCTTATATTGTCCCCAAACTGGAACTATTTATTGAGAGAGGAGGAAATCATCTATATAGCCGTAGGTAAACATTCATGATAATGCTACCTTTATTTCATTCTTCTTGGGAAGCCCCTGTAAAAAATATGTCCCATACGAACAAGTTGGAAAGATGAGGAGCACATTATGTTTGCATAGGAATGCGGACTGTCTATTGGAAAACACTGTAATGAGGGTATTTTGCATCCAAGGAATTAAATGGTGATAGTTCCAGGGTTAAGACCATGATCATTTTTCAAAACTACTAATTGATTGCCAATGATATTGAAAAATAGAAATGTTGGTTCAATCAATACCACTAGCTTATTTCTATGTTATTGTAAATACCATTGCTAAGGAGGTAACCACGATACCAGAATATAAATAAAAACATACATTCATAGTACTAAGGACACCGAAAATATAGTTGTAACCGTCACATATTCGTAACCTGTGCAAATACACAGGCACGACCCATTGAGGTCATGCAAAATAAGTTGGTCCGAATAGTTCACTTTATTTGAGTTTTTTCTTCGCATTTTTAATTTTAATTTGTCTGAGGGAAAGATCTATGAAATTTTGCGTTTAAATCAAAATCCATATATATTCAAAATTTTTGCTTTTCCCTATTCTCATCAACCGACTACGTCCTCGTTCTTTTGTTTCTGGTGGACATTTGTCTCATTGGCAATTATTCCACATCTCCTTTTATTTTTGTATAAAGCATAGTCCAAACAAATACCGTGCAATATGGTATAGTGAATCTTCAGACACATCTGTTAGTGATGTTCTATATTTCAATAGTCATTCATAATAATTATTTCATAAGTAAGCATCATTTTTGTAAACGGAAAAAATTGCGTGGTAAACGCCAATGTCGGGACTTCGAAGGAACTTTGGTGCTAGTAGCGATTTCATGGTGCTCGTTATATTGATCTATTACATAATCCGTATGCAATGTCTCCAAAATATTTAACTCATTATAAATAATCCCTTTTTACAACTCCTCTAGGAAACCCTGGGATAAAGGATTTTGCTATAGTTTCTGATGGATACAACATTTTTGGAATGCTCGTCCGTTTGACAGCGTAGGATGTATAAATACGCAACCACTACCGATCGGAATGGGACGTTAAATTCGATTTTAACATTGGTGACAACGAAATATGGTGATTTCATCATTTAAAAAAAAGATATTTCACATGTGATATAAATCCTCTATATCACTGCTCTGGTGTTGACAACGAAGTAGCAACAAAACTAAGTTATAACTTGTACAAATATATCGTTGTTTGTATTTTCTACTAAGTAAACAATAATAATCAATGTATAAAAAAGAATGACTTATCAAAATAATCGAATATCGAAAAAAATTAACTCGTTATCAAACAATACTCTGATATCAAACTAATAATTCGCTCATGCGATATGCACATTCTTAAATCATGTGTTGCTTGTTGAATATTCTCGGACATTCGAAAAGAGAGGCGGAAGATACCAAATGGATATTCAATATAAAAAAGAAGATGTGGCATGATTGCCAATGAGACAACTCTCCACAAGAGACCAAATGACAAAGAAATTAACAACTATAGGTCATCGTAAGGCCTTCAACAATGAGCAAAGTCCATATTGCATAGTCAGCTATAAAAGGCCCCGAAATGACAAATATAAAACAATTCAAACGAGAAAACTAACCGCCTAATTTATGTACAAAATAATGAACGAAAAACGAATATGTAACACAGCAACAAACGACAACCACTGAATTACAGGCGCATACAGAATGTGGCGGGGTTTAAGCTCATAGGTCGAAGACAAACTGACAATGTCCTGTCAAAGAACGAGAAGCAACGAAAAGACAAACCAAAAACTAAAGAATGAACAACAAGAAATCCTCCTAAAAACGTGAATGATCTCAGGTTCTCTGGAAGAGTAATCAGATCCTGCTCCACGTGTTGCTCGTCGTGTTATTGTATAAGTTATTCTATAAGCCTCTTTTATGGAAAGTACCACGTTCTCTGCACATACAGTAAAACTTGCCACAACTCTGATTGGTTTGTAGGGGGCATGATGCAAGGCAATATGTCTACACCTATATCTGACATCCTCTAATTCTCCCATTGTAGTACAAATTATTCGTCCTCCATGTTGATCGATGCATTTTGCCAAGCTTACTTTTCAGATTTACAAAATGTATATCTACGGCTGGCCTCTAATGCCATAACAGCTTGAGTTTGAAATCCTCTGAGGGGATGATATATATTATATATATTATATATTTGCAAGTGCAAAAATGCAAAAATGTACTTCTAGCATTAAATGACAAGTAACATATTCATATCCTTAATGATAAATGAACTTAAAGAGGAATAAAAGAGGAACTTCATTCATAAAATTACCAAACCACAATGTATTATGTACTGTATTACAATGCTAAGTTAAGCCGACTATGAAATACATCACCAAACTAAAATTATATTTGATATAGCCAATTGGTCTAAGGCGTTGGATAAAGTGCAGGAGGTTTGCCGTTGTTGTCTGAACTGAATAATTTGAGTTCGAATCCAACCTAGCGAATGATATAATTTTGTAGACGAAAATTCAGTTCTAACATCAAATATAACAATAGAATAAGTAATGCATCTAAATCTTGGTTAAGAAGGAGCTAATGCAATATTTCTCTAAATTGCGTCGCTGTTAAAATATGGTCATTAACTAACCATTTCAAATGAACAAATAACAACAAACAAAAGCAAAAACAAAGGCATCATTTTTTTTTCGTTGTTCATGTGTTGAAGGGTTGTTGTCTCATTGGCGTATACCCCACACCATTTTTATTCATATCCAAAATAATTTCAGAATTTCATTTTTTAAAGAAAAAGTCGACGGGGCGCGCTAGATCTTGACATCGTAATTTCAGTTCCCAAAGAAAAATGATGTGTTAAATCTGGTTTTTATGCTGTGGAATACCAATCTTATATGAAGTCTTTTAATATAACAACAGTTTGAACGTTTTTGGATAACAAACCAAGAGAAAAAACACACCCAACCTATCGAGTAAACATGCGCCAACCTGACATATTTAATTCAACGCAATCAACAACTTAAATCAAAAGTCTACTCTGGAAAATGAAGTAATTAATAAAAGACTGTACACAGAAGTTGAATACATATATAGGACCTTACAAAAAACTTCGATGGCACAGCCAAAAAAATACCTATAAATCTGAGCATCCAACAAAAGTTTAGTAGCAATTCATGAAGCTTTAATTTAGGCACACCAAATAATTTCTTAATTAAATCCATCACATCATTCGTAGTATGTATGTGATATTGGATAAATTACAAAGGAAAATCCTGAATAATTTCGATTATGAATTTTGTAGTAATATTCTAATAATCCATTAAATGTATTGAGAAATATTTCTTACATGTTTCGTCATGTATGTTTAACGGATTTCCAAATCAGAAACAAGATATGGGTATGTGCGAAAATATATTTGTTGTTGCGAACCTTTCAATTTTAGGAACGAAACTTCTAATTTTATAAACGGTTGCAAATTTTCTAATATTAGTAACGGTTGCTTTTCTAATATTACTAGTAACGGTTGCAAACATGTTGCGAGCATGTAAATTATTCGGAACGATTTATAGTTTGACTTATTTAGACACCGGTCTATCATTGAATACCGCATGTTAACCTATGGATATCTTTGGTTTTCTAATGATAGTTTAATGTTTCTCTGACTATAGCCCTTTACTCCTTTTATTCAATTATGATTAGCATTTTTGAGCAGATATTCATTTTTTAATATTAGATATATTTATTTCATAAAGGTGAGTTTTTGTTAGGCAGACAGCTAGATTTGAGTATGCCTGGAACTTTGTTAGTTTATTAGAGGACAGGAGAAAGATACCAAAGGTACATTCAAATCCAAAAGTCGAAAACGAACTGACAACGACATGGCAAATAAACGAAAATTGACAACAACAGTACACAAAACACAACATAGAAAATGAAAGACTGAGCAACATGAACCCCACTAAAAACTGGTGGTTTCAAGCGCTCTGGAATTGTAAGAAGATCCTGCTCCACAGTTGCCACCCGTCGTGTTGCTCACGGAAGTAAACATCCGGTGATAAGTGGTTATCTTTCATTATGTCTTATGTTGTTTATCATTTCAGACATTTAGTATTGATATCAGATATGTGATAGTCTGTTTTTGTTTACTATCTTTCTAGACTGTAGCGATATATTATAGTTAGACGCATTATACAGGTCATTTTTTTTTATCACAATATTTGTTTTGGCGTTGGGTTGTTGTATAATTGGCCTAAACCCAACATCTTTATATTCCCACTGTACATTCAATTTTTTTTTGTATGAGTGTGTTGCAACGACAAAAAAAAACAATATATTATACAAATGTATAATAATTTTAAAATTTTAATTGTGGTTTGACTCGACTTCCAATATATTAATTATGCATACTTATAGCGTACTACTGGATATAAATATCTCTTGGGTATATTTGTCGTGAATTTTTTATCACACCGACGCATACCCAGCATTTTGAAACGTTAATCAGATGCAGATCTAGAATTCTGAAAAAGGGGTCCAGCGGGCACCCAAATTAGAAAAACATTGGGGTGGTATAGGTTAAAAGTCAGGATTAACCATAAATGTAGCTCCATAAAGGGGACGGGCACCCCGCCCCCTAAATCCGCCTCTGTTATTCTATTATTAAGTAAACTTCTGAAGCATGTTTATACCACATACATAAATCATATAAAGAGATTTTTTTAAATCTAATTCAAATGATTTCCGCAAAAATGACATGATGTTAAAACTGAGATATATTATCTGCTGAAGGAAAAAACATTCCCGTCTTTCTGAATATGAATGAAATTTCTTTCCACTGGGCGGTCACCAAATAACAAAAAAATATATATCTTCCTAAAAAAAAACAAATACAAAACAGTGGTTAAAATATCCCATCTAAAAACTTTGACAAAAAAATCCTTCAAAAATCACGAATGACCAGTTTCTACAAAAATTCTGGTAAAATGGTATGTGTGTGATCCTCTTTTAGAAAAATGGTTGCAACAAACCAAAAACAATTCTTAGAAAAGAACAAATATTCAGTCATACAAGCAATCGGAATCAAACAATAAGAAGAACTGCCAATATAATCGGACAGGTACAAGCCCAAAATGTAGTGAGAAGGGTGATTGATTAATTGCTGGCGTTAAAAACCCCACTTTCAGCCCTATAAGCTATTTCGTGGCTGTCAGTTTTTTGTTGGTGGAGGAAGTCGGATTGTCCGGAGAAAAACCATCGACCTTCGACAAGAAAACTGACAATCCTAGTTGATTAAGGTTGGAATCGAACAAACCACCAACGTGCTGGGTTCGAACTCACAGCCTCAGTGTTGACAAGCTATTCAAACCACTCGGCCTAAGAGGCCCTAAGAATGATGATGATGATGATGATATATTTGGTTGAATGTTAGTGTTTATCTCCGCTTTCAACACTCTGAGCTATATCATGGCAGACAATCTTTTTTGTATGGAGGATGCCGGAAAGAACCACCGACCTTCTGAAGGAAACCTTGTCATCCTAAGTCAATTAAGATCCGTGTCGTGCACACCTCGCCCCGAGTGGGGTTCGAAATCACCTCAATGTTGTAATGCTAGTGATCACTGTAGATTATTACTACTTCTAGGACCACTCGACCACCGATGACGATATAATGACACAGGCGACAGTGAATGTCTGATGCAATTCGAATTAGATGGTGATGGATTGTGGTTTAACGTCAAGCGGTAAATGAAATGCATATTGAGGAAAACATGTTAATGCAATATGGATATGAATCCTATACTTTGTACTAGACCGACAAGCTGAGCCGGATTTTTAAAGTGCTAGTTCACAAGGAAATAGTCCGCAGGAAGACTTGTCACCCTAGCCGGACACATTATTCTGACTCCGAGCTGCCCAGTCTTTGCTCTTATTCGTTAATGCCGCGTGCTAGGCAGAGAAGCAGCAATAACCAATCCTAGTTTTTTTGTTTAATCCGGCAGTGGATCGAACCCAAGACCTCCCACACTCCTTTTTTTATCAAAAATCTTAGATAAAAGTTCTTGTATTCAAAGGCAAAATAGTCTAACACCGTAGTACATGGCTCATTCGAAACCACAATCCCGTCGTCTTTTCCTCGAATGTGACCTAGCGAATTAGACTTTAACCATGTTTGTACTTACATGAGCAACATGACGAGTGCAAAATGTGAAGCAGGATCTGTTTACCCTTCCGTAACACCTGAGATCACCCCCGGTTTTTTAAAAGGTTCGTGATGTTTAGTTTAGTTTTCTACTTTATGTTTTGTATAATGTTGTTTGTCTTTTGATAGTTTGTTTATGCGATGGCATTGTCATTTGTTTTTGACTTATGAGTTTTTATATCCCTTCGGTATCTTTCGAGTCTCTTCTGCGAACTCTTATCCTTATGATTTCGGATTATCGGGTTTTTCGAAAGAAATAATTTGCTTACACTTGAAGATTGGTTATTTTCCACCCATACCGGAAAACAGGTCTTTTTTCGTTTGCATTCTAAACCAACGAAGACAAAATTTCGCACATTCGTGGATGACCTGTGAACACAAGTACTTTATTTAAGAAATAAAGGGTTGTATAGCCTTACGTTGAATCATGAATGTGTTGTCCTTAATTATCCGAAGGCTGATTAGAAAATTCTGTTTTCTGGTTATAATGAACCCTCCTTGAGGTCCCAGCTACTTATTCAAAATGGTGAAAAGTTGATTCATATATTGTATGCTCATTGTCAAGTCTATAAAAGTACCTAAGTCAGTAAACGGAAATTAGAAATGAAAAAAAAATAATAAATAAAGCAAAACACGGATGTATAAGCAACCATCCATAACTAAAAAAATATAAAGTTCGGTCAACAAAATCATGAACGCTAAATATTGAAAGCTCCGGAGGTGTTCTCCTGACCAACTTAAATTCGGCACTCGTTATATAATATCATTTTCTAATGCAATCTAATAGTATGATAATTTTAAACTAGAATAAAAATTAAATTAGTAATTTAAAATTCAAATTAGCAATTATTTTGTTGTTTGAGATATAGCTTTTTAGTCCACATAACCTCTCTTTGTGATGCTCGGGATTTGTTGAGGAAACGTAGGTACAATTAATTATAGCAAAATACAGATAACATTTCAAAACTCTAAAATCTTTATCTATCATTAATTACGGTATAAATTAATTTCCAAGAGAAATGCCTACAATGCCTCGTAAATATACTTTTATTTTCTACAAAATGCATATTTACCAATAATCTCAAAGCTATTGTAATTATAACCCTTTGGAACCTTCCTGGAAAATTTTCATTTGGTGTGCTTTGGAAACGCATCTATTTTCCTTGGCAGAAGATTATTTATTGCTTGTTTATAAAGAACAAACGTCTTTCATCTTCACAGAAGCCATAAAATATAATATTTATCCAGAAAATTACTCTTCTTCAAACAAAAGCATAATTCTATTTAAGAAGGATTTTTGTCTTCCTAACTTTAACTAATACGCATATTGTATTAAAAACGCAACACATGCGAAATAAATCACACTTTTTTGTCATATGGAAGTTAAAGGACTTAAGATTTTCCGTAGAGTTTGATGGAAACGCGTTTAAGGGATAAAGTTATATTTTTATATGATATTTTTGGTGATTCAAAATAATTTTTGCTATGCAATAAACGTGGATCCTTTCAATTTGCGTATTTTCTTTTAAGTTTTTGTAATTTTGTCATATTATTTGCGAAATGAGATAAATTACAATATAACCCTGAATAATATCGACAAAGAGGCTTTTCGAGCAAGGTTGTAATTATCTTTTAAAATTTTGGTGATTATTATGAAATATTTTTGCATTTCTTTTTATCCTACGTTTATAACGAAATTATTTCCAATAGAAAATATTGGTATGTATAAGAGCAGAGACGCGTGTATAAATGTTGGTTGACCCATGTAAATATATTCCTAATATTATTATCACTTTTAAAAACTTAAAATCCTTTAAAAACAGCTTATGTTTTTATAATGTCATTCAAATTTCACTTATCGATACAATACCATCCGATGTAACACTCTCAATTTTCAAACTCAGTATTTTTAAATGAATAAAATAATTCGAACAAATGAATAAATCTATATGAAACGATATATATCGTTTAATCTCATAAAACTGTTCATTTTCTGCTAAACAACAATACAAAAATCTCATTACTATAAAATATATGTAATGTAGACGTCCTCGTGAAGAAAAATAATTTTAAACATCGAGATCTGATTGGTTAAAAGCCATAAAGATTATCTGGCCATAAAAAGAATGAGAGATCGGCGGGAATGGGTTTTTCGTCAATGTAGCAAAAGCTTGTACAGTGAGAAGATTTACGACTTTCTACCGTAAGTTAATAGTTTTAAATATTAGTGTTGTTATTTATTTTACTGTGTCTTAATGTGTATGGCTGGCAATAAAACAGTCGAGAAGAGAGTCTGCTGTTGAGATTTTCTACATGGTCAAAATGACTCTACAAGTGGTCGCAGCATTTTATGGGTTGCACATTAGTGTAATTACCGCATCGTTCTAATTTTTCATCATTGACTTTCTTAAATTGATTAAAGAGTTTTTGAAGTTGGTCGAAAGGTCACGAATGTTATAAATTATTTTTAATCAATGATAAATTATTTGTATACTCAAAACAGAAATTCTCGAAAGAGGAAGAAATCTAGTTCAATTTTGAATAGATCTGCAAAATGATTGTTGTTTTTAGAGTGATTTATATTTAATTCTGTTTGGAAGTTTATTGTTTTTGTGGGAATTGTGACCGCTTGTGGTTCGCTACAAAGAGGTAATAAACAATTGTTGTATGCATGAATGCTCTGTTGTTTAAATAAATAAATAAATCATGGAAAAATATGAACATTGGTGCATTACAATCAGAGGAAAATATCTGATATTTTTATGAGATAAACGATAATGAAAAAAACATATGCATTGATAAGACGGCGTAAAAATGCATTCGCGTTTGAATGGTTTTACACTAGTAGTTTTTGGGTCCCTTTATAGCTTGCTGTTCGGTGTGAGCCAAGGCTCCGTGTTGAAGACCGTACTTTGACCTATAATGGTTTATTTTTATAAATTTTGACTTGGATGGAGAGTTGTCTCATTGGCACTTATACCACATCTTCTTATATCTATAAATAGTATTTTTCAGATAAAATAACCTTACCGGAGTAGTAACTCTTAAAACTATGCTTGAAATAATACATAAATTAAGTCTTAATATTAAATTTTAAAAATATGACAAATGTAAAGTAAGTAGCTATATTTATATAAGAATATCAAAAGCTATTAATAATTTGAAAATATTCTTTTATCTGCTATATAATCGACATTTAAACAGAAATCAACCCACAAGAATCGAAAACCACATAAATGAAATAAATAAATTATTTACACTAAATGAAATTGAAAACCATGATTTTATACAGTTAAGAGTTGTACACGCTACACTTTGTTGTTTATTCATTGTGTATTTATATATAAATATATTAAATTTCCATTATACTGAAAATACACGTTATAATGGTAATGCTAAAAACTAATTTATTTTAATTGCATTTTAAAGAGCCGGTATTTATTTTATGTGTTTATTTAAATTATTCTTACTGCAGAAAAAAATGCAGTGTCAAAAAATATGACTAAAAAATATGAGTTTTGACACTGCATCGGCAAATTCCTTTCGTTTGATAAACAATGTATACAGCTCTCGTTTATCTAATTTGTCGTCAAAATTAATTAGAAGATATAGTAAATATTTGTGGTGAAAGTGAAACATTATTTCTCTGACAGATATGATAACCTTCAGGTGACAACACTAAGACCTTAAGGAGAAAGACAATACACACGACATATATGTATGGCAGATAATCACAGTTATTTATGTGTTGACTTTTTACATTACTCAGTCTCAATGTTTTACTTATTGTAAAACAATTTTAGGGTAATAATCTTACGATTATCATATGTTGAGGGCAATAATTTCTATATTATCTGTAGTTGATTTGTACTGTCTCAATATTCAGTAACGGTAATGGATATTGTCTCAATATTGAGTACCGGTAATGGTCATTGTGATTGGTTAACTTTTAGTCCTATTTTGAGTGAAACTGGCGATACATTATACAAAATATAGAATGCAAAACTTCGAGGATAAAATGACAGAAATAGTTAAGAAAAAAGTTACTGATTATTTTTCTGATACGAACTATAAATTTGACCAACACACCATTTAACCTTTTGCCCAGAAGTAAGGCCAAATGTTGCTTATTATGCTAAAAGGGATTAAAAGGGGAAACCAGTACAATGTGTACATCAAACGTCAGAAGATTGATAAAGTTTGTAATATCTGCCACAATAGATATCCAGAAAATTTTATTATTCAATTTATAATACATTTATATTTATACTATATGATTTTCTTATTAAAGATAGTATAATATTTTCTTTTTGATTTTTTTTTATATATTCTCTGATAGTCAATATTTGTATTTGTATGCAAATAAAATGAGCAAAAATTTAAATTCCCGAAATAAGTTATTTCAATTTCATCCAACATGTAAAAACCACAGACAAAGGAAAATGTACTTAAATAATAGGTCAGTTTTGGTAACAGTATGCTTCATAAAAAAGTTGTACAATATATTAAAAATCTTTTGCAAATGTTTGGGTTTCTGGTGTATTTAACGACCTTGACTGTCTATAACGCCCTCGCAAGGTCGTCTGTTTATGTTTTACAATTGACCAACTATTTCTTACGGGATATTAAAAATCATAGCAGTTCAGGTCAATGTTATAATTTTTCATGGAATTTTCTATCCATTTTGAATTAATAGAATATACTCCCCTTTTCTTATTTTAGTAGACTTGTATTATACTTGCCATTTTTAGGTTCTTTGCCAAGTTAAGAAATATTTTTATATAAAAAAAATCTGCAACAGCGGAGGAAATAAAGATATTTGTTATATAAAACTACAAATTACATACTTGTAACTATGATTACAAATATCATGAAATCAATGATAAATGTTTATCAAATTATGATATATGATATAAAATAATGAAATTTAGATCCTTGGTGTTAAAAATAAATCAATTCGATGAATAGTATTGCTAGGGGAATGAGATAGGAATATTAAATGCATATACATGTTGGATGAAAATGTAATTACTTATTCCACGAAATTAAAGTTTTTGCTCATTTTATTCCCATGGGAATATATTGAAACGCGTAGGAAATCTTATGTGAATGTGTTATAAATCACAATTTATCCAATCAACAACTTACCTAATAGCTGGCATGAAATATTCATACGCCTTTAATAACTCTGATTAAGTCAACTTTATGTTGCAAGATATGCTAATTTTGTGTAGTTAAAATCATACAAGCATATAAAATCGACGTCATTTCTTTCTATTTTAGACTTCTTATCGATTTTGATAGCAGAAGACGTTGCATTACGGGAAGTGATTTAATTTCAGAAAAATGCAATATTGAAGATTAATTATGTTTTATTTCGATTATTAGTGTAGAAAGAATAGAGACAGTAAAACCTTTTGTTTAATTATATTTAAGAAATGATGAATTATAAATTGCATGATCTGAAAAGAAAACGAATCCATTTCCTTAGAAGGGAAATTCAGTGAAACTGGATAGTTATTATTCAAATTAAAACTCAATTATTTAGTGTGTATTTGTCTTATGCACAAAACAGGAAGTGTATGGTATTTGTCTATCTCATTAAATTTTACATATAAATAAATTTATATTATAAATATTGACCAGTAACTGTTATTTGAGTGAGAAAATCTCTCTCTCTCTCTCTCTCTCTCTCTCTCTCTCTCTTCGTGTTTATATAAATCCACACACACTCACACACAATTAAAAAGAAATAGAAAGCGTGCAAATCTATAATCCATTATGTTTTCATTTATACTCAAAACTTTGCTTTTTTTTGTCTTGTAGAAAACTTTTTTTATATAAGATATATATAGAAAGGAAATATTTAAACTACAAAAACTTATGCAGAAATAAAACTGTATACAAAATTTTGGTCCACTTTTATATAAAAAAAAACTTTGGTCCACTCCACATACAAAAGTCTATATAAGATTAATTCTAAGTATACATTTGAAACACAATTCAAGACCTATCTTATCTTAAATAGTTCAATTATAATTTGTAAAATAAATTCGTGTATGCCCATATAATAAACGGAAACGTTATTGATATAAGTAAAATAACAGAACCTTATGCATTGCTTACATCATATGTAATGGACCGCGGTCCATTACTTGACTATGTGTACTTTCCATGTTATTGAAAAGGCTTAAATGCCTTGGCGTTGTCAGTTTATTTTCGACATATGAGTTTGAATGTCCCTTTGGTATCTTTCGGCTCTCTTTTTGAACAAAAATATGTCAAAATTCCCACGTTCGAAAAGCATTCATCTTTTTTATATATTGTTGATCTTTTTTTTTATAATAATGACCTTAAAAGTTTGAGCCGTTTTGACTGCAGTTTTGAATTTACAGGTTTGTAAATATAACCTTTAACATATTAACTTGCTGTATGGATCTTTTCCCAACAGTTAATTTTAGATGTGTACTGGTAACGGTGACATCCTTTTTTTATGTCGCTTATGTAATTCAATCTTAATCCTATAGCCAGTTTAGGTTATTCCCCTTGGTATTTAGCAACATGGCACTGCATGTTTTTCACTTGTTGTGGCGTCCTGAATATGCACGAGATTTTCGCTAATGAACTTCATTAATCATTTCCTTTTTGTTGCTCATTGTCCAAATTCCACCACTAGCAAAATTAATGCCAGCTTTGAAGTTGTTGAATCAAGCAGATAAAAACAAAACGTATACATTTATATTTAAACATCACGTGGAAGAAACACAACAGTGTTTTGCGTATGTTTTTCGTTTGTTTCGGTTAATTGGGTAGTTGCCTAAAAGCTGGGGAAATGGATTAACAGGTAACATTGCATGTTTTTATAAAACATTCTATTTTTTTCCAAACCCCCTAGTTTATGAAAAAAATTCTGATAGTGGTTCTAGTACTCAGTGTAATCTGTGGTTAAGAAATAATGATTAGGATTTAAGTCACCATCTTTGGAGTTAGCTAATAACAAGATAAGACAAAATATGAAATCGGGCAAAAATACTTTAAAAAGCTTAAGCGAACCTATAATAATGCTAAATATATGCAAAAGTCAAACAGCATTTAACATATTTAAAAGACTCACATGTACATTTTTTAATTTTCAATATTGCATGGTATCCCAATAACGCAGATTGTACTCTTATAGGCTCTCGTTTATACGGCAAAATTTAATTTAATAGTTCCCATTGACTGTAATTGTTGAACAGATTTACATAATTACAGTGTATATAAAAGACTCTCTTATCAATCTTACCTTCAGAATGAATGTCAAAACCTGCACAAGTGTAGCTGGAACTTATTACCCTTCCAGAGCACCTAATCTCCTTCCCAGTTTTTTATCGGTTTCACGTTGATCAATTTTTCGTTTTCTGTCTGGTGTTTTATGGGGCTCGTGTTGATTGATCTTTCGTTTTCTATTCATGTGGTGTTTTATGGACTGATATTTGCCTGTTCTTTGTTTTTCTGGAGTTAGTACCGATCTGTTTAGTCAAGCCCTTTTCAATCACAGTTATTTCAAAGGGTTTATTGTTCAGCACTGTCCAATGTTCGGGGAGAATTGTGCATGTGGTCCAGTGATTGTTGTTTATGTGCTGGCTGTAATAATACAAAGTAAAATACAAAAATACCGAACTCCACGGAAAGTCTTTCATCAAAAGACAAAATCAAAAGCTCAAACACATCAAACGAATGAAAAACAACTGTCATAATCCTGACTTGGTACAGACATTTCCTTATGTAGAAAATGATGGATTTTACCTGGTCTTATAGGTAGTGTTTGTATCAGGTTATCATCCCGTTTTTTGGGGTCTTATATTGCTTAATATACGGTTTGGATATTGCTCATTGGTAAAGACCGTCAATTGGCCTTTGGTGTTTGGAGGAAAGTTGTCTTATTCACAATAATACCACAACTTAGGACAACAAAGACTTAGACAATCTCAACTCTTAGACCTTGGAACTATTGTCGAAACACACAATCACCGGTGGTCATGTCTAGTTCGTTAACTTAACTTCCTTGTATTTTGTAACGCTGCTTGATAATTACTTCGAACGACCAAAAGATCTCACAACACCCAAACGTATTCGTTATCCACTATGCCTTGCAATTATTAAATGTTTAAACCATTCAATTATATGATAAAAGATGTAGGGGATATCATTATACACAATTACTGCTCTTAATGCACAATTGTGCAAAAAATGAAAGCGTTCGAATGCTTGAAATAAACATTGCACAGTTACATAATCAGTCACTTCAAATGTTCGGAAAATATCAAAGGCCATGGCTAAAAGCAATTGTGAATATTTCATTGTACAAATACCCTCTAAAACATGCTGCTGTTAAAAATAGAACCTGCATAAATAATGAAGGCATAATATAGGCAAGAGTAGTTTAGACATGCAAACATGTAACCAGTTTGATAGCACAAAGCAAGGATAAATGAAATGTTGTTATTGTCGGGAACGTATTATTTGTAATTATGGTCAACTATGAATAAACAAACAGACTTATTAATTAAAAAAAGGAGAATTGCAACATCAGCAACAAAAAGGTTAGAAACAATTCGCCGTTTCAGAATCAAATGACGTGACGTGGTTTTCATTATGCATGGGTACTAACAAAGAAATGACCCAGATTCCTTTAGATTCTGAAACGGCAAATTTTATCTACCATTTCAATCGAGTCTTAAATAAAGTTAACTTTCCGTAGTTACCAAGTACTGCTTAAACGTTTGGTTCCTGCGCCGAACATTCTGTTAACATGGTATTTGTTAGCTCTCAGTTAACAGGTTACAGGAAAAAAAACACTCATAAACGTTTTTAACATGAAAACAACAAACATTCTAAACAGCTAAGCTACTTGTCGTCTCATATGGAGAAGAGCGTAGACAAATCAACAACACATGATTGATACTCGTTAAATAGAACTCGCAATTCGACTATTTGGACAGACCAATCTGTATACGATGATTTCTACGGACAAATTAGGTTATTGATTAAAGGTTAAATTAATTTAGGGCAATTTGCAGTGTCTCAGTTCCAGCGGCCAAGTAAAACATTGCTTGTTTAGATGGAAAAATCGCAATCAGGTCGCAGTTGGCAAATTGAATTATCTATTAGTTAAAAGAAAGCAACAGTAATTGAACAGAATATGGCTGTCAATTTTGGATTCATGCCTCTTTAATATTTTTTTCTTCTAAAAACTTATAGTTGCAGTTTCAACAACCGAAGTTTACCTAAATACGTCATTTGGTATCTGGTTGATATTTGTCTCATTGGCAATCCTACCATACCTCGTATATTACGATATAGGCCTAGGTAGGCAAAGAGTGAGGGTGCACACATACCACAGACTTTACCCCACCACAGTTTTTGCCTGTTTCAAAGAAGGATATCTGTACCATGTGTTGTTCATTGTTGCTTGTATTTGTTTGTTATTCTGTTTTTGGAATAGTCGTGTGTTGTTGGTTGGTTTGGTCTGTTGAACTGTCCAATGATTAAGTTCATTCATGTTATCCTTTATATCTATTATTGTATAGTGTTTATATGCAATGCCGAGTGTATAGGTTCGGTCTACAAAACAATCAAACTTTTACCCAACTTAAGTACAGGTTAGTTTTCCGTGTTTTAAACACAGATTATAAAAATATAAAGTAATTGTTTTAAAAGCGTGGGATAAAAGACATGGAATATATCATTAAATAAATCTTAAAGATTCCGTGTTCTATTATATGAATATTAATTTTGACATAGCAACAAAGTATATTATGGGTTAACCAATTACCAGAACATTTCTTTTATCTCGTAAAATGCAACAACGTCAAGTTTTATGTTTTAGATACTACTATAGAAGTGTGCAAACCAATAAACGTGTCACTATTTATTCTATCTCTAGACATTATTCATTTTCTCAATGTTTACAAGGGTCTTGCAGATAAATTGAAGAACTCTGTTGTGTTTGATTAAATTTTGTATTAGTCGACAAAATACATTCATTATGGTCGTTATTGTTGACATTTCATCTCTCTCGTGTCCTCCCAATTTAAAACACTTTGGAGATTAAGTTTCAAGCGTTTTCGTTCTTTATCAAATCTCCGGAAACTTCACCACGTCATTCCAGGTTTGGGTCTGGATTATGTTTCTGTATTGCAAACATTACAAACAATGTCTCAACATCTAAAACAAAAGCAAGATAATTAATGAAGTTTGTCGATAAAGAAAGGGGCTAATTATCCACTTAAATGCTGGAATACTTTAATTTAATATAAAAACGACCAAAATGACACAAAATAAAACAATGCTGAAAAAGATATGGGAAAACACTCTATTGAACATGGTTTGGATTTTGAGTCAAGAAAATGATTCAACTTAATCAACAAACACTATCTTAGCCCTGTTATGATTACATAGCAGCTTTAAAGAAGTTCACGATGTTGATGTCAGGGCGTTAGATAAGTTTTAATATAAACATCCATAAGTATCATTTAATTCACAAACGATTTGTTGAGGGAAAACTACAAATTAAATGCAAAAATCAAACTTCGTAAAATTACTTGAAGTGTACATAGACATGTGTCATTGTTTGCTGTTTTGGTCTTTGGTGGGTAGTTTTCTCATTACTAATGTTAACCATTCTCATACTTTTATTTATCCAAAGACTTCAGAGGTGTACTCTTTGAATACAAGTACATCGAATGATAAGTTTTCAGGTAAACTCTGATATATATTTTAAAAATCATGCAGGGAAAATTTTCTTATCATGATTCTTATCTTACAGTTCATAATTTTCCCCGAAATGAAGACATAACAGTTGGCTTTAGCATACATTATCTTCCATATTTTAGTTGTGTGAGATTTTTTTATTTTATTTTTTTTGTTAAATCTCTTAACACTTATAACGATGTGTTAACTAGTAAAAAGGACATATTTTAAAATGTCTTGGGAATTTTGTAAGACGTTAACAAAAAATAAAAGTGTTTCCAACGAAATCTCAGACGGATGTTAGAAGTAGTAATGGGTTTATTCACTGCTGTAATTTTTTTTGGCACAGAGTATTTTTGTCTAACATTCCTTAAACTTAAATATCAGTGCTGATCGACTCCTTACTGACTCTGGTTGCCATCAGAAATAATTTAAAACTACTTTATTCAATAAGCTCTTGTCCAAAACTTATCAAAACATTTTTTTAATTGTAATAAATTTCTTTTAAAATCTTGAGACTATTTTTGTTTTGAACTAAGCCTAACCTTTGCAATAGGGCGTGTATGATTTGATAATATGCAACCCGCGCCTAGCTTTGGTCGTTCACCTGCTTTACAACGTGGTGAGTCTACGATTGACCATGAATTGAAGCAACAGTTGTTTCCTAAACTGTTCTAAACACAAGTTGGTAACATAGTGACATAAGAAATGTAAGAGGGTCTGGAATGGGGTCCTTCATTTCTGTTTTTTTTTTTTTTTATTCTTTATGCCATTTTTCTCTATTCTTTATACTTTTTGCCCATTATTTACTATTCTTTACATTTTAGCACCTCATTATTCTCTATTCTTTATTTTGATGGTCCATTTTTCTCTATTCTTTATTTTTTTGCCCATTATTCTGTATTCTGCAAACCCCCATCCACACCCTCATGTAAGGAAGTCAGCAAAAGTTTCCCATTCTTCATTCTTCTACAGTATACAACAGAATATTTTCCGAGGCACTATATACTTAAGTAAATTCCAACTTTGTGATTGGTTACCCGTATTGTATTTGATTTCACGTATTGAGCAAAAATCATGCGACTGAAGTTCCATCAATTTTGGGCAAAAAAGTTATGTAAATATGTTCAACTAGATGTAACATGCAGTTTTGTTTGAATTGCCGTCGCTAAATGGGTTTGTAAGTTTAAACTTTCATGTTTTTTAATGTTTGCATTCCAAACTCTTGGCACCGAACATTGTGATGACATCAATTCGTACCGAGCGACAAATACTGTCTCTGTTTTTGTTTACAATATAGATAGTAACTAATAAACAAGGTATTATTTTGATTATTGGTTATTGCACCGTTATCTGCCTCTACTAATAACCCATTAACCGAAGAAGAAAGAATGGAACATTAATAATCGATAACATTATAATCAATATAACTTAAAAACTAATAAAACACAGACATAATGTGCGATGCATGGTTTCGAATACGATAGTTTCCCTCCCCCTAAAAGGTCCAATTACTCCAACCCCTTGAAAGAAATAGCACTATCAGATAAGCCAATGTATTTACAGTCGCAACGTTGTTAGTTCCTGTTGACTGATCAGCATGACTTTACCTCTTACTTTCAACAGTGCATCATATTATATAATTGATGACTCGTTAAATTCGATTTTTAGATGACTTGACATAATAATACCCTTGTATCCCATCCGTTCAGTAGCATACAATTAAACATTAAACAAAAAAAAAGCCAAACAAACCCAATTGAATGTAAAATTTCAGTATATAAACAGAGACATATATACTCTGATATAAATAACTACATTGACATGTTTTTTGTCCTGAACATATATTATTTCTCACTGGACATTCATCATAAATCAATCACTTAATTAATCATTGCACATAATAAAGTGAAAAATCTGGAAGATTATATTAGACACAAATTTCCCTAGTTTTAATTTTAATGGACGTCGTGAGTTGTAAATTCAGAAAGCCATTTAATAAAAAAAAAAGAGAATTGGGGTTTTTTTACATCTTGTTTTTCACCCTTTTACATACTAGTTTTGTAGTGAAAAATAGAGAGCTGCTTCATTCAATGCGAATGTAATAATTTCTTTGTTTAAAATTGAGAATGGAAATGGGGAATGTGTCAAAGAGACAACAACCCGACCATAGAGCAGATAACAGCCGAAGGCCACCAATGGGTCTTCAATGTATACTTATTTTTTTTCCGGATGTGACGCTGATATTTTGTCTTTTGTTTTCCTAGTTCAATTTGAATAGGTTCATTGGTTTACTGATACACCAAGATTCTTTGTATTATTCAAGTAAACGGAGAGCAATTAGTGGCGGGCTTTGTGTCTCCTTAATATAATACACACACTTGTTTCATTTATTAACTTTTACAAGGAGTATTTTATCTCCGCTATCAGATTTATATTTAAGAACAGAGACATATTATTATAAAATTGTTTCCGTCTTATATGCGATTAAATAGTTCAATATATATTTGTGTACTTTCTAATATTTGTGACTTGAGTCTCGTAATGACATAAAAATCCTTCGATTATTTACTCAAGCAGATTCTTACCGTCTTTGATCTGGAAATGAAAACAAAAAGAGTACTTATGCAAATTACGAGAAAGATCAAAAAGCGATGGTATCATTATTACATTTGTCGCCAAAAGAACATATTCTTTAAAGCTGATAATGTAACACAGTTAGCAAGCTTGGCATTTAATGGAGCGTACAGAGTTGATAAAATGGAAAATCTGATCAAAGACCTCATGCTTTCTGTTTATTGCTGGAAAAGTATTGTGAAAAATAGCGATGCGTATTAAACGGTGACCAATAAAATCGAATAATAATTCGGATTTCATTACAAACCATTTGCTCAATTTATCTGCATGATGATTTTTCAATTTTCTCAAAATATACGCTTTACATAATTGGCGTTCATAAATCAAAGGCAGGAACGTAACAATATACACGTGTTAATCAAATGACGCGAACATGGCTACGTAACAGAAGGCTTCAGCAGAAATCCGCTGTAATCTACAACGTAGGGCGGTTTTATAGCCGAAATCGACGACGCCTACTTTATGTAGATCGATCCTAATGAATGTTCAAACAATTAGGTAATCAATTACTATTGTTAAGTATTAAAATGTATTCTATATAAAATCAGAGTATATTGGAATCCGTGTGAAAAATTTGAATTTTTGTTATGTCTTGTTCAGCATTACAACAGCTTGAATGCATTTACGAGTTTTTGCTGAACGACTTAAAGATCTTAAATTTTCTTTTTATTGTGCATAGAATGCCTTAGTTCATGGTATGTTAAATCTCGAAAAGCCTATCATAACATTATCGATTAAAACGATGTTTAATGGGGATTTCATCATAGATCAAAAGACTTACATCAAACGCAACTAACATTTACTCCTGATTTCAGGTGCGCATGCGTAACAATGACATTTCTCAATTGTTAACAAAATATTTCTCTTATGCAAACTGGGTATTCAACTAAAAACGCGACGTAAAAAAAAACCAGGTTAAGACTTAAATCCAATTTCATCATCATGCTTAATATATCGAGTTCGTCTTTTTTGTATGTAACACATTGTATTTCTCATCTGAGGTCATAACTTACATCTCACAAAGGGAAGAGAAAGTTATTGGGTTTTAATACCATATATCAAAGGTCAAGGTAATTTTTTATATTTATTGCTATTCGTGCTCTGCCGTTTTTTTTTTGTAATCTCTGTACATTTATGAAAATGGAGAGAACCAAAAAACCATAAATCAGACAACACCATGTCGAACTGAAAGAAAAAAGACAAACAGCAAAAGCAAACAGCAAACAGCAACAGCCAACAAAACACTACATAGACAACTACAGATTGAGCAACACGAACTTTTGATAAAGCAAGGGGTGGACGATGATGTCTGCTGTTAAATAATCCATCTTCCCTGGTATGTTCCGAATGATAAGATGAAATCAAAATTAACGCAAAAATTGTTTTTTTTTTTTTTTTTTTTTAAATATTATGTCAATTGGTTTGTGAAGAACAATTTTCTATTGACATCTATACCTTATTTGCTTATTTTCTTAAGTTAGATTAAATTAAATTTGAGCCGAATTATGAATTAGAAATATAATATTTATAAATGAGACAGAAAGAAAGAAAAGTGCCCTGATGAAGTAATTTTTACGTTACAGTATTTTAAGATCTATAACATTGCGTACAAATCCTGACTGCAAAAAAAAACCCCTATATTTTTACTTATAAATCAGAAGGCCTTCTGGATCGAATAGTTGTTTAATGATACCAACAATCATGTCTAAATGACACATATAAATTACGGACACGTGATTTGATGTGTTTGAAAATCTATCAGGAATAACATTTGGAAAAGCCAAAGAAGGCAAAAATCCTTGGAGTAACAATCACAAAGGAATAAAAAATGGAAAAAAACAAACCATCTTGTGCTAACTTTGAAATCATGGTTCTAGCAAATGATACTAATCATCTACAGAAAATGGCTTACATGCTACCTTGACCTTAAGATAATGGTGAGAACCTTTCTTTTTTGCCAATATTTTATATTTTCCCAGAAATTCGATCATGACAGTTGTCTTCTAACAGGAATCTTACTTTATCATAATCATTACGGAAATGCTGAGTAATTTGATAAAACGGTTGCATTTTTCTTGTGTTTTACTGACGGCTAATGTAATAAATATTTTCTAGGGAATGTATGAAATCAGTTATTTACTAAAACGACATAAATATAGTCTAAATTGAATACAAACATTTCTCCCAGAGCATAAATTAGCGGACTAACATTATATTTATGTGGTAGGATGTGAACAGATGTTATGTTATGTTCTGATTTATTAGAATAATTTTTATCAGGTGTTCACTAAATATATCCACCCAGTCCAAACTACTGTATGTTATTCAGTTATATATTACATCTTTCTCAACAGTAGACATATGTTCGGTCATTCACCAAGCTATACGCTGTAGATTGCAAACAACAATTGAATTCTCCATAGGCGACAATAGTAGCCTTTTCAAGATACAGACTTTAGAAAGTTGTTTTTAGAACGAAAACTTGATAGAAATTTAAGAAAACATTATTGGGACAGTATTTTTAGTGCAAAAAATATAGGTTTCCCTTTGCTTTTCTAAACGCAATTTGTACTTGCCTAATAGTTTTGCACTTAAAAATACGTGTTTCGTCACAGCGTAGAAAAGACTTCTCATGTCCTTTAGGGCTAAGGAAAATATATGATTTTGACTTTGGTATAATGCAAAGTGCACGAAGTGTCGAGTAATAAACCAATATCGGCTGCACACAACGACTAATCAGATCAGATTAAGCCATTCTTTAAATTCGGAATATCATGTTATCTTTATAAAATTGGCGCTCCCATATTATTTAATGGTTATTGTAACTTGTAGAATGTGCTTGTGCTTATATAATATGAAGAACCAAATCTCTTCAAAACAAAAATCGTGTAATTACCTTTCTTTTTTGCCAATATTTTATATTTTCTTACTTTTTTATCATATAGCCGTTCACGTGTTTAGGTAGTTATACATCTTGGAACTTCATTTTTGGGGTACGAGATTCCTGACGAAGGTTAATACGGAAAAGCGCTTCGGACTCAACAAATTTACAAAGAGTAATTTTCATTTCTTATCAATTTGATTACAAAAGGAATCAAACCATTTAAGGCCTCATAGACACTACACGACTAAACTAAAGTAGCAAAATTACAACCCCTGAGACACCTAAAATCTTAAACAACCCCTAAAGATAAATCTAGTAAATAACAAAAATGCCAAAACTCCATATATAGACAGTATAAGAAACTATCAGACTGAATTACCTAAGACTTAAACAGTAGAATCACAACATGTCAACACTTCCTTAGACGCTACAAGATACGTTATATCAAGGTACAATTTCTGAACATACCTTATCGCTGTAGTTGATATTTTACCACACTTGATTCGAGATTTTGCGATATTTATCTTTTCACGCCATACAACAATTAATTTTTAAGCATATTCCCAAATAAGTTCTCTAATAACTCTAAAATAAACTACAATATAACTAGCATACGAGTATCAAGTAGTGGTGGTCTACTTCGGTAAGAAAAAACAATGCAAGCAAGATTATTTATAAGTTCTTATTTTTTATCTCAAATTTTTTGTCGTCTGTTTAGAAAACATTTAAAATGATTTCGATTGATATTGTTCAATTTTTTACCATGCTATCCACCTTAATTTTCTGCTAATTTACAATAAACATCATTTGCTTAACTTTGTTAACTTGTAAAAGAAAACAAATCATATAAACAACAATTTCAAGGCGGCCAACGCCCGTGCATGTTGTTACTTGGTTCCATAAACCATATCTGAATGGCAAAACCTTTTCAAAGTTACAAAATATGAACTAACTTATTACGTCGATACACGCAAGATGTTGGCAGAACCTTCATGTCTAATTGTGTAGAAAAAAGACAGTAGTTAGCAGTTAGCGAATATAGAACATAACCAGACTGGCAACATGTCAAAAGAGACATTGGCATTCTGTGTGGTGTTCATTTTGAGAATCAATGATAATAAATGTTGACCATCGAAGAATAGCAGCTTTCTGATATAAGATAAAGTTGTATTCAAGTATGTTTTATAATTTAGTAATATAAAAAAAGATAACAAGAATTACTAAAAAATTTGGAATCCACTGCAATCATTACCTGTTACTTTGGTTAAATACCGTAATGATTTTGTACCTGAAAAATTGGTGTTAATCTAATCACAACTATTGTGACAAACTATATATATATATATATATATATATATATATATATATAATAGACACCTGACTATGACGGAAAACTAACCTCATCAAAGAAACCAGGCTTATATTTTTATGCGCGTTTCGTCTACAAAAGACTACTAGTGATGCTAAAATAAAAAAAAATAAAAAGCCAAATCAAGAAAGAAGTTGAAGAGTATTGAGGACACAAAAATTGCGGAAGGCTTTGCCAAATACAACCAAGGTAATCTATTCCAGGGGTAGAAGATCGTATGCTTGACTCTAGATGTCTTTGAGTTTTAAGTGTCCTTGGGTTGCTGTCTTATTTAAGTATGACCACATCTTTTCATTACAATCATCTATTCGATAGGTTGAATAAATGTGATGTTGTAATAGCCAGAAATGAGTTATGCCCGAAATGGAGTCAAATTTGGTTTACAAATAGGACACATTTGGAACAAATGTCTCGATGCAATCACAATTGAGACATTAACTGTTTAATAGTGTACTTACCCGTATTTGCGCCTTTTGGTATTGTCTGTGACACAATTTTGTTGTTGTACCTGTTTTTTTCTTCTTCCGCGTTTATCGTAAATAAACTTTAAATTGTTAACTGTCATTTAGAAAGAAAAATGAATTTCGAAAAGCTCGGAATTGAAAGACCGGATTTGTATTCTTATATGTTTAACTCAATCGACGGACGTTCGTCGTTTGAAATCTAGGAATGATAATTTTAATCGGAAAGGCGGACTTAAGTCTATAAAATGAAGATGAGTGATTTTCAAATTCTGAGAAAAAAGTAAAATCACAAAAAAAAAATGAACTAAAAAAATTCAAAACGGAATGTCCGTAATCAAATGGCAAAATCAAAAGCTCAAACACATCAAACGAATGGATAACAACTGTCATATTATGTATGTGTGATTAATTTCAAATTGGTTAGTGTTTGGCAATATACAGTATATTAGTTTTTAAGCAAGCAGCTATTCTGAATCCTTAAAAACAGAGTTCTTAAATAATTTAAACCAAAGTAAACAATCTAATCTCTCTCCTTTGCAATTGTCGACCTTAAAATGAATAGAATCAGTCTTCCTTCAAGAACATTTAGGATTATGTACGAAGTAAGCGTTGAACATTATGAAACACCCACACTTTTATATACTTATATTGCCATACATATACTTGTAATCTCTTATAATAGTGCACTATTTTGTAAATTTAGTAAAATCCGTTTGTAGTATTTAGGATTACATTGCGCTCTCTATTGTAAAATCCAGGCAAGTGGAAGTAAAAACACAACAACTGGCGACAATAATAACAAATCCATTTTAAAACAAACAATTTCAAAAGAATTAAAGAAAGAAATTGTATTTAATATCAAATTGTCAAAACAATTATTTTACTAGGGGAATTATTCATTTCCTACATTCTGAATGCTTATTGTATTCCCAGTTTTTATTTATTCGTTATTCATTGAACAATAATTCGTTAATTGATAACTGAGTATTTCATAAATAAATAATATTTGTTTAATACGAATTTCATTAAATAAGAGTATTTATTTACCAATTTCGAATTCATGTTTTATTACCATATTTTCAACGCAGGTTCCTTAATTTTCAAGTTTACATTTGTAGTAATAGTGAATCAATAAATTCATGTTTCCACTGATCGTGTATAACTTAAATCCGTGCAGATTATTTTAAATATATAGATTGAAACCTTTATTGATATGCGATATTTGTTTCTTTAATTTTCCGGATACAGAATGTAAATATATATATATATATATATATATATATATATATATATATATATATACAATCAAAATTCTATTTATGAAATAGGTAACCATACCTTTTGTTAAAGCAAATGTGGTTCAAATATAACAATTATATATTGTTTATGTTGAAGAAAGTGTTCTATGACGAGCATAGCAAATAATTATCTTACAAAATGATAATTTAGGGAATATTTAAAGCTCTTCATTCTTACTGTCTTGTACTTTGTCTAAATAGTGTGACATTTTGTTTGGTTTGTATTTCATTTAGTTCAATTAAAACATTGAGCATAGAAAAACAATTATGCAAAAATTCTCATTCCTGACAAATTCACAGATTCTTTGTTTTTTAATCTGACTCGTAAATAAAAATGATTAAAAAAACGTAAATGATAATCCCACGACGATGTAAAGTATACATATATTCACTAAATTTGAGCAATAAAAATTGAGAAAAAAATTAAAGTTTTTCATGACTTGTCGATTGAGGTTCAGAACCTGTACAAAAACGGGTCCATTTAGATAAAAGAGACACTCACTCATTAGCAAGGGTTTGACTATCATGTATTACACCATATTTCTACTTCCAATCAGCTGTTTGGATTAGTAATATTTCATTTATACTCCCAGCAAGCACAACATAATTGACAACTTATCTCTGAGATTTTTGTTCCCAATTCACAGCAAATCATTGAGTTATTATTCGCCCTAGATTGGAAAACCTTTTACATCTGTTCATTTAAAAGAGACTTGCCCCTAAGAATGGTAACGCAAATATAAATTCCTCTAATTAAAGCAAGAAACTTTTTTTTTGAAGAATCACACTGGTTCAAAAAAACAAATACAACATTTTGTTCGATCTGAGGGCTTGATATATAACATGCAAGCAGATGCTATACAAAAGTGCACCCATGTATAGCTGAATAGTTTTTGAACTCATATGAAGTAAACTTTAATACAAGACTATCCTAAAGACTAGAAGAAAAACATATTGCAATATTCTTTAATTCAACTCTCAGATATACTGGTCTTATCATCTTACTTAATAATCCGTTTTTGCAGTGGTTGCTTACATATATTGTATCCCTTTACATTTGAAACTGAAGGTCTGCTTCATGTGTACGTGTAATACTAAGTAGATGCGGGTTGAATATGACAAGCACCACGATTTCCCCTTTCCTATAGTCAACGTTTCATTCTTGATTTATAACGTAATACCAAACAAATTATCAGTTGATAAGATATGTTTGAGGTTTTTCTCATTTTAGCATTTTACCTTCAGATACCTGTTCTTTACAAAATAAACTACAGCACTATAGATACACATAAAAAAGAACAACTGAAATAATCACTTCATACGTTCGTCGTGAATCATGAATTAGTTGATTGTAACAATTTCTCATTGTTAACACTATCAAAAATTCTAAATGTTCATTTTTTTTTTTGAAAATTTGACGTATTTTCGGAGTTATTAAGACACTAATCAGTGGATTTTTATTTATGTGACGGGTTGCAAATGTCTTATCCTATTCTCCGTTTGGAAATATGTGTTATTCCGTTTTATGTTTTCACTCTCATTTTTAAAGTTTATACCTGGACTTCCGATATATTAACGTAGCACCTCACCACGCGTGTCAACCAATGCCGCAAACCTGAAATAATTCAAATGTATTAGTATTTTTAAAGTTTGTCACTATCGTTCTATTCAACGATCATTTTCATACAAGAAAGAAACTTTTTTTTAATATAGAAGAATTGAAGAAATTTGATTTTTCTGTATGAGAATAAGTAGTTGAGACAAATGATTCCAAAGATTGAAGTTGATATAACAACAGTCAACCCTGATTTTGAACCACACATTTTCTATTCAACCTTTGATGGAGCGGTACTTTAAAACGCTAAAAATTGGAAAGTCTGAAATGGTTGATCATGTTATTTGTAATTCTTTGAGTCGACCCAATTCAGTGGCATTGGTTGTAAGTGCAAGGTACGAGTTGACGACGGTATACCTGTTTGCGCTGATCCAATTAGGTATAACATGACTTTTAATGTGACATATTGCAAAAAGTAATGTTCATTATCATGGATAAAAAGAATTTTTATATCCCAAATCATGTTTAGTGCAAAATTAGAACATTTATATACTGATATATAGTTTGCTAGAAAAATTGTTGAATAATTTTGGAAGTAAAACCTGGAACTGAAATGTGTATATTATTTAGGTTTTTTTTGTTGGGTTTTTTTTTTTTTTTTTGCTTTTTTTCCTGGCCAATTGGTAGGTTTGGAATTTTAACTTGGCGTAAAACAGATTAAGAAACTGACATTGCCTTACATAGTTTATCTGCACTTGAATGTTGAATTGTGAATAATTTTCGATGGTCCTTTCATCAATCTGACTGTTTGGTTTTGTTGTGTTTTCTTCTAATGGAACGGTAAGTTTTCAGTTTTGTATCAATTGATTTTCTTAAAATCCTTACTGTTCATTTGTTTTATATTGGTCTTTAGTTTAGTATAATACGAATAAGTTTGCAATGCAGAATATCTCTTAACGATCAGATTGATAGCGAAGCTTGCGGTATAGCGAAGCTTGTGGAATAACTAAGACTAACCTATCACCCAGGGATGACTGAACTTTAATAATATCTTATTTTCAATGAGCCGGGGATTTTTTTTACTTTATCCGAACATTATCGGTGCCTCCTCTGTCTCAAAATGAAGATAAAATTACTTTCAATTTTAACGATTTAATGTAGCATTGAGAACCTTTGAAGCTAAAGATATTAATCACATACTATGAATTCGTCATTATTCATGGGATACCAATTTTCATGGATTTCATGGGTATACGTTAACCACGAATTTAAATATTCAACGAATTAAAAATTTGTAAGACTTTGTCATAACCACGAAAATGCCAAATTTTCTCAATCCATGAAAATTGATATCCACGAACTAAAAATGAATCCACTGTATTTTAATAAAAAAAAAACAATTGTGTTGATACCAATATTTGTTATTTTCACCTTAACATAGTGTACCTGTTGTAGAGGCAGTACTTTTTTTGTAAGGATTCATGAACACTGACATTTCTAATCAGGAATAACGTTTTGCGTTTTTCACGTTTGTCTGGTAATCGTAAACATTTCCCCCCCATACAGCAGTCTGCTGTTTATTTAATGAAGAATCGGACATTGCACATGTATACATGAAATTCGGATTTTCTTTTAAGAAACAAAATTGAAAAAATTTGTATATACCCAAGTTAATTGTATGCATTAAGGATATAACAAAAACAATACATTAATCGTTAGTGAAACCAATATCCCCATGAAATATGTTTTAGTCTAGAGTCACTGCTGAGTCTTATGTAGACGAAACGCGCGTCTGGCGTACACAATTTTAATCCTGGTATCTATGCCGAGTTTATTTTCCAAACCATCTTATTTCATTTCTTAAAACAAGTGTTGAACCTATTCTAATTAACTAGCAAATGTTCCATCCAACTTATTTAGCGGACGAAGACAAAAAACATATCAGATAAAAAGTTAACATGCATGTGAAATAAATCCTTCATATCATTTTTGATCCATCTTAATCGAAATTTGTATTTCCTTATTACAATAACTTTGCTTTTTTCAAATTTATTACTGGCTCAGACATTATCAACAACCAAGAGTAACAATAATTTTGTGATCTGAACAATCAATACCGCTTCTGAAAGGCCAATGAAATCACTAAGGATTAGAGAATATAACACGACGTGAAATTTGGGTGTTACCATCAGAACTCAAAGGCAATCAAAAATATATTAAGACATGGACGTCATTACTTCTGTCACGTTATTTACTTAAAATATGGAAATTGTTTTTACAATTGTAATTATAACTATAGAATTCGTCTGGATAATTTTCCTATTGAGAGAGTTTCTGCGAAATATGAAGTAATGTCTCAGTAAAGTACAGAAATATCGCTCCTTTCAATTTTATTCTCGTAAAATTGTTTTAAGTATAAATTGTTCCCAGTTCTTTAAAGTCCATACTTGTAATACTTTCTCTTAGAATCGAGAATCTTATAGTCAATACTGATATTACTAACTCTTAGAATCCAATACTTGTGTTATTTACTCGTAGAATCAAAAATTTTAGAGTCTACTTGTATTACCTACCCTTATTATCGTGCATTTTAAAGTCGATACTTGTATTACTTACTCCTAGAATCGTGACGTGTAAAGTCAATACTACTTACTCTTAGAATCTTTCATCATAAAATCATACTTGTATTGCTTACTATTTGACATGGAACTTTATGAATGTCTTATGTTGATGAAAACATTATATGCAGTGATGGCAATATTGTGTCTGGTACTTACAGCATTAAATGCAGTGGTCACAATATTGTTTGCAGTGGTCATATATGGTGCTGTGACCACTGCATATAATGCTTTGACCACTGCATATAATATTGTAAGTATACCCCATATGATGGTGTCACCACTGCATATAATTATGATCATCAACCACTGGTGTCAACGTGATGATCGTAACTGCAATTACGATCATCCCAATATGGCGGAAACAAATTCAGGTAAATTTTATAAGGCCGATTTCTCCACTCTGGCAGCTTTTATTTTCAGATTTGCATTATGTCAAGAAACATCTTTATAAGCATTGCCATTGAATGTTTTTTTCCTAAATGATGGAAAAGCAACCAGAAGAACGAAAATCGAGATACAAAAAAACACGATGATGATCGTAACTTTTATTTATTTTTATCAACGATGATCGTAACTTTTACTTAAGATGATCGTAGCTGTCTATTCCAACGAAGCATTTTCTGATAAATATAGCTGTCTGGTATGTGAAAAGGGGTACGTAATCAGCTAACATTGTGATAATAATGAGGAAGAATCACTGGAGGGGAGGGTAACATCTTTTTGATTGGTATACCGGTAAGTGCACAAATTTGGGTTATGATTTTACGAGATCTTATAACTTTTGAATCTAATTCTATATCAAAATGCATTGGACAACTTTATATTGATTTCATATATCTTATATAAATAAGGTATTGGACATTTCATATTAATGGCCAGTTTGGTAAAATTTGAGATTGTTTTCCTGTGGAACAAACTGTAAACGTCATTTTTTGAGTGTGGGTATTAAATCACAATATTCTATATAAGTAAAGGTCATTCATACATGTATTTATTTAAGTATTGATACCAAATTTCTGTGAATGCTATATACAAATTGATACATTTTTAAAGCAGAAGTGGCACATCCCTACACAAAAATCGAAGTAACTAAGCAATTACAGTTTGAAAAAAACATAGAATTTATTTAATCTAATATGAACGCGTATACCATTTATTTCGGCTTTTCCTTCATTACATAAAGAGCCTACCCGTGGTAAATATAGGCAACAGTAGTCTACCAATGTTTCATAGTCATAGTTCGATTAAGAAAATACAAAACCAGGCACCAAGCTAAAACCGAGGGAAACACATCAAAATAATGTAACTTCATGCCTACCATTACTTATTTCTAAAATATTTTATTAATTTTCAGTGAAAATTTTGCCCTGCAATCTTAAACTGTATCATGAGGATGATATTTCTATTTACTTCATATAATCGTATTCCATTTTGAACATTAACTAAATTACTCATTAGAAAAAAATATTGATAACATTTGCAAATAAGCCGGCTAATTCCCCCTTATGTCATTTCTTTTTGACAAATTGCGGTGTCCATTAACGCTCATTTTGTTCAGTTTTGAAATCTAACTATTTTCAGTGATACCAATATATCGTAACTGCTAAATAGGATGTTCATTTATAAAAGAAGAAATACATTGTAAATTTTGAGTTACGATCATCTTAATATAAAAACAAGTCCAAGTTACGATCATCATCGTATCTCGATTTTCGTTCTTCTGGTTGCTTTTCCATCATTTAGGGAAAAAAATATTCAATGGCAATGCTTATAAAGATGTTTCTTGACATAATACAAATCTGAAAATAAGCTGTTAAAGTGGAGAAATCGGCCTTATAAAATTTACCTGAATTTGTTTCCGCCATATGGTCCGAGTACACAGTTATTTCGTAGTGCATTTCTTTTAGACAATAAATGAAAATTAAAAAAATCCCACCTGCGCTTTCCCAATAATATTTTTACAGTGTGTTGTACTACTTTTGGGACAAATTATATCAAAATTATAGAAAACTTCATCGGCTCTAACTCAAAATATGGACAATTTCATGTTGAGGGGGTCTTCAAATCTTTTGACAGCTTCCGAAGTGCTAATTTTTAACCTTTTTCAGCTGGACCAAATCACTACTTTACTTTAAAATTCATGACCCAAATTTTTTTACAGTGTCATTTCACCCCCCTACTTACTATTTGAGTCATAAAACATGGAGAAATAAATTTGGAAGGGGTATAAAAAAAATCGACAAGTAACACACTGTCCACACTAGGGACTATATTCGATAACTGTGTACCCGGACCATATTGGGATGATCGTAATTGCAGTTACGATCATCACGGTGACACCAGTGATCAACAGACTTTAAGTCGATGCATTTTAAAGCATGTTTTGCTATTACGAGACTTGTCCTCTTAACGTAACTGGTTATGGTTACCACTATTCCTTGTAACTCTTAAAACAGGACACACCATATTGTTTGATTCATTTGTTTATTATATATTAATTGATGCGCTGACCACGTTCACCATGTGTTGCTACGAATTAAAATATTTTACTTCAGTAGCTTTGGTACCAATATAATATTTGAGTGATATAGGTGGCAGTTCACGGTTCCAATTAGTACTAAAGTTTTTTTGGGTGGACTGTCGAGTAGAATACCAATAGAAATTATGTTGCTTTTTTATTGAAACCGCAATAGAAAGCAACGTTGAAATGTGCCCTTAATAGAATATATCAAAGTTTTCTTCCGTCTTATATACAGATCATAGTGTATATAATACCTTTTTGGAACTAACCCTCTGCCGCGTATCATTGCAGTGTACTAGTTTATGAAATATTTACATTGGTGGAGAACATTGGAGGAGAAAACCAGTGAATGAAATTAAACTATTGGACAATTGGACTAAAGAAACAATTATATTCACATTTTTGGTAAATATACTCTGTTTGACGTCGTTTCTCTTAGACATTACAACTAACGTAAATTTGATAATAACCGCTTATTTGAGGTGCTAGCACTAAAGAGTGCTGATACCAAAGTCTATTTAAACAAAAAACATTTTATCTCGATCGTGATAAAATACATAAAGATCCATGAACTGAAATCATTTATAAATTAAAATGTTAACAGAATGACAGATACAGCTGTCTAAGTCAGCCACCTGAATTTCAAGATGTTTGATATATGAATTTGCCTTTGAAGTCCGAATAGTTTGATCGATTTCTACTAGGAGTATGGAATCAAATTTAATGACGAATCTTCAGTTATTTCATTCCATATTGAATGGTATTTTATGTACTGTAATTCATTTACATACTATCGGGGGTGGGGGTAGTTGTAGGTTTATGCTAATTAGATGAAATATATATGTGAATATTAAAAGGTAAATTTTTTTTAACTCAAATACCAACGATAATTAAACAGCACCCAACAATGAATCAACAGAATTGCTAAAATACGTTTCAGTTCAACTTTGCCTAAGTGAATATCAACCTCAGCTCTTTTGAAAATAAATAATTGATCAACTGAAAATATTCATTTATTTATGTTCATTTACAAAATCTAAGTACCGACATACTGATTTCAGGCGAATGGTACCCTCAAGGAATGATATGGGGTCTTCAATTCGAGGTGCCCCGATGTGTAATACATGCAGTCCTCACTCTTCAGAGATAATATACTATACATAATTCATTTCAAGTGTACACGTAAGGAATGTCACAACACAACATTGTAACTTCATTCATTCGCGCCAATTATTAACTAACACTATGGTTTGTCCAGTTATATCATGAAAGGGTTTATTTCTGTGCTTATGTTTTGTTCTTTGATCAAATGGTTTCATGCCAGCAACATAAGTAACCAGTTCCTATTATCAGTATCATTTTAAAGAGCAATGGTATTTATTGCTTTGTAAATAGGCTTTTATAATTGAAAGTAATTGTCAACACTTGAAGATGCTACTTTAGGCATGTTGCTGTAGCTGATTTCTTGTCCTGTGTAAGATTTATTATCATTTAATGGGTATTTCTTCACATTTTTCCCTTCTTGATATTTGTATAATTTGATAAGCTGTTTGAACTCTCCCTTAACATTCTAGTTCAGTATATAGAATTCAGAAAACACATTTGTCGTAATCCAAAATACTAGATATATGTATTCTGTAATTTTTACACGGATGACCTTGAAGTTATGTATGGCGTAGAATTAACGGACTACTTTTTGGTTTCTAAAACACGTTACCCAAAATCTGAAGATTTCACAAACTTATCGCTGGGTTTCAAGATGTCTTATTTTATGCGTCATTTTCTAATACTTTTGAAATGCATAATAAAGGTTAAATTCCATGACCTAGGTTTAATTCCATGACCTAGGTTTATTTCATAGCCTATGTTTAATTTCATGACTTAATTTCAAAACATAGGCTGAATTCAACGCCTTAGGTTTAATTCCACATACGATAGCACTGTTGATGAATGAAACATTATGACTTAGTATACTGTAAAATTTGACCTAGGAGGAGTTCAGCATAGACGTCTTATGATTAAGAATGGCTAATTTGATGGCTCTTGTTGCAGGATATATATATATTCTCTGGTCAATTGGTTTAAAAGACAAAACCTAATATTAAGTTAATCTCTCTAAGACTGATGCTCACATATTTCCACATAAAACAACCATTTATTACAGAAATAGAGCAGTTATTTGTATGTTATTTCTGTAAAACTGCAGCCAATGTAGCCTGTTTTAAATCTTTGATCTTTTCCTCAAGATATTTTCAAAATCTTTTTTTTTAACTACATGTAACATATATGCATCTGTAAAATATGTCGCATGTACAACGATTCCTAGTGTTTTTTTTCGCAAATGTATTCATCCATTTTTTGGTGTTTTTTTTTATAACAAATTGAAATAATCAGGAAACGTTCTGTGGGATAAATATACCTCGTTTTTAAACAATGGTGAAGAAAGTATTGATAAGACCGTTATTCCGTGATAGCTAGGATGTTTTTTTCCTTATTCGTCAACACATACCCATATTCTGATTTTTCCAGATAGATCCTTCTGAGTAATGTCGCGTGAAAAGAAGAATGATATAACTTCATATATATTCCTGATGCGAATACTGATATTCTGGGGGTAATAAGATTAAGATATGTGATATGGTTTGACAGCAACTAAACTTATATTGCGACTTCTAATATTCCTACATGGCTTAGATTTATTATTCAAACATTTTCACTTATGACCTTTTACAAAATCTATGCTGCAGATAGTACTTGATGGTCTTTAAGACAATCAGTGCAGTTGATCTTGAACTATTGTTGATAGATACACGATATCATCCGAGTGACCATTATATTTTTGTTTTATACATTGTGGTTTGATCTTTTTCAATTTGGGTTTGTTTTTGTCTATTTTGGTTTGTGTGTTTTTTTTTCAATAAGGAGAGACTTGTCTGATCAATAGCTGCACTATATAAAAGTAAAACCATCTACAAATATGCCTGTAAAACGATAGATTGAATTGCTACTATTCTGTTTTCATATGTTATGAAATAAGTTAGTACTTCTATCTAAATGAAAGAGAAAAAAACACTTCATACATATCGTGCGTCCGAAGACCTAAAACCTTAATATTTGAAAACCAGGGATGGGAGCTTTATGACTAAATAAACTCATCATAGATACCAGGATTAAAATTTCTTACGCCAGACGCGCGTTTCGTCTACAAAAGACTCAGCAGTGACGCTCGAATCAAAAAAATTTAAAAGGCCAAATAAAATAAAAAGGGACATAATAAAGAATATATATAGAAATTCATCTAAAGCCTGATGAAGTTGGAACCTTAGTTCTAAATAATTGTTTAATTTATCAAGTGTATTTGAGAAATGTATTTTAAAAATGATCTACGTGCCGAAGCAATTACTACTAATCTGATTATATCTCGTGGACTACCAGTCCACCAGCAGAGAAATCGACCTATGCAGTGCTAGTAAATTTATCAATAGATGTTAATTGTACGTACGGGGCAAAATCTCAAACCTACAATTTGCTATACAATCACATTTACTTGTCAATTGTTCACTTATTGCTACAAGCAAGATCAGAAGCTATAGTTTTTTTTTTTAAATTTCTAATTAATATTTCATCTGATATTAATGAAACTCTTCCGGTGTAGGAGTTTCATGACCTTCCCCCGTTCTTAAATAATCTAGAGTGCTAAGAACCTGTGTAGTATTATCAACCTAGATGCATAACACTCTACACTGTTCTTAACCTAGGTTCATAACTATTCTATAGACATTGTTGAGTTGTTGTCTTATTGGCAATCGATACATATCTCATTTTTCTTCCGTCAAATCGGATTGTGTATATGTATTGATGGTGGCGGATGATGAAGTCTGAACAAATATTATGTGAGTTAGTTAGTCCACAAGAATGTTTTTAAAAATTGTGATTGTAGTTGCAACTAATTATTGTCAAAGTATCTTTCATGGAAATATTGTGAGCTTGACGGGGAGAGCTTAGAGCTAACTATCAGTTCAAACACACAGAGTTTATGGTAGGTTAAACTCTGCAGTGTTATGAATCTAAGATTCGTTGCACTAAAGAATTTTCGAAACTACTAGCACCTTTATAGTGTTTTTAAATACAAGATATTCTGGAAATTATTATCTAAAATGTGAATTGATAAAGTTTACCAAGTTTCTGATAAATTATCAAAAACAACTATCTTAACTAAAGTTTTCAAGCAAGCGAATGCACAGAGCTTAAAAGAAAAGAATCAGACCTTAGATAAAAAATAATATTATCATGGAAGAAAGGGCCAAATAAATTGAAAAAAGTCTTTCTAAGGAATTATGAATGGAAAATTGTAAATCGATAGACGATATGAGTACATTAACGTTCAGTTTGACTACTGCCTCTTGTATATGGTTTCAAGTCTTGCTTAATAAGGTAAAAAATTCCAAACTTATACTGATTGAAGTTGCAAATTGTTTTACAGCTATTGTATTGGTATTTTGGTCATCCATGTAAGGACATTTCCAGTTCGTGTAAAAAAGCACATAGGAGTGTTAATATGACATCAATAAAATGAGTTTTTAAATATTTCTTCTATATGTCCATATTAATCAAAATTGTATAAAAGATTTTTTTCGAGAAGGAAGTCGTTTGAGAGCAAATCAAAACAAGTTAATGACAACACATTGAAGACCGTTATTAAAAGGGGCGCCGATTAAAATTCAGGTAGACATTTTTTTTATACATTTTATATCAAATTATTCATCTGTTGTTCTATTCTAATTACTATTGACGTCATAATATCCTCAGTATATTATATATCAAATGAAGCACTTATAAAATTGAGAAAAGTATGTTAATTTACCTACAATATGCACAGAATGCAAGCTTGATTTACAAAAACTGCACGCTTTCTAAATACAGTGTACCATATTGCAAATTTTGTATAGAATCATACTGATCTCTTTAGCCTTGACGGTGATCATAGCGTTGTACTTTATGGTAAGATTTAATGAATATTTGATACGTGTGGAATAATTTACACTTAAATTTACCCGCAGAAGTAATGTAATACGAATCTAGTCCATAATAAGTTTGTATTGTTATCATTATATATTTGTCATTACGGTGTAATATGTATTAAACATACTCTATGGACATTCATAAGTGTGAGTATTAATAATAAAAACACTTTATTCTTATTAAAGTTAATATATTTTGTAATTGTTTGTTAGTTAACCGTATTACATATTTTGTTTTAAATATCTGTATTTTTGTAAAGTACATGTTTTTATAAAAAAAAATTGTCACGCGTTTGACTATTCGGATGAAGAAAGACGCATATATCTGCTAGGGGAAATAAGGCGACCGGAAAATAATTTATTAAACGAATTGAATCATTTGAAAATTCGGTTAAAAGGGTTTTGAAAAAAGAGCAATGTTTTGAGATTTTATGCTTTTACTGTAGATGATCTTACGTCCTCAAGACAACGGGACACATAAATTTAATTTAACAAGAAAATATAAGCGACAATGAATCTTAAATGGGAATTTGTAAAACGTTGACATTTATATTTGTTCTTGTAATATTCTATTTCACATTTTGATTAATATGTCCAATCAAAATTATATTTGTACAAATGTAAAATTTCCACATTAATATTTTTCTTTAAAAAAAAACTTTAATCTAACAAAATCAAAACGCTTTTAAATTCCTAAGCCTATTAAAAAGAAGATTTTAATATGCGCACTACTTTTCTTTTCAAAGTAGAAGTAATGCTTGTCGGGCAGATATTTATCAAACTTATTTTTCATTGGAAATAAAAATTTGTTTTTCATTCAGCCATGTAACTGGAAACTTACCAAGACCCGCCCACCTTTGAAACACGCTAGTAATTGATACCCCTTCATCAACCGTATAACACTCAACACGTTAAAAAGTCTTAGCAATTATTTTCAAAAGATTGATTTAGAAATCGGAGGGCTTTTCATTTTGGTAAGTATCGCATGTAATGCAATTTATCAATGTTTACATAAATTAGAAAAAAATAAATTGGAATAGAAGACAACAGAGTTAGAGTTAGAACAAAGTTTGTTTGTTCACAAAAATGTAAACATTGCGTTTTTTTAACCAAGATTAATTTGTAATAGGGAAAAATATAATCTTACGGTTATAAAATACGATTCTGTGATAACAATTGGACAATACCAGGTGATATTGTAAAGATATTTATTAATGGATATAATCAGGAATATCTCATTATTTATCTGGATAATAATTTACTCGTATGACAGACAGGTCTATATTTTCTTTACAATGCCTTTCAATTGTGTGCTGTTATATTATCTTATTTTAGATTTAGTGTAAATTTCACAATAGCAATAAACTTAAACAATAGAATAAACCTTCTCGTCGTAATACTCAACTTTATAACATTTTATCAAGTTTTTAGTTTTAGATAAAATGCTTTTCTTTCCAGCAATGCATTAAATATTGTTTCAATTGAAACTTATTTGTTCTATAAATATAATCATTCGATTTAAGTTATCAAATATTCCTCCAAATTCATATAACTGTTAATGTCCTTACAAACTTTGTATTCGTTATTTTGATAACAATACTCTATAGTCAGTTTTAATATGAAGCGAGTTATCAAAAATATTTATGAATGGGTGCATGGAATTTTAATTTCTTTTTTAACAAAAGACTGAACAGTTTTGATTTATATCCTCTAAATACAAATTTAAAGTTTGTATTCTTGCATTTCCGTAAGTTAAGCCAACGAAAGCAGACTTTGCCTGTTTTATATTTTCAAAATCCTAATCTTAAAAAATCTTATATTTTTGTCGTATCAAAAGCAACAAACGGTTTACTCCCTAGCAGCAAAACGCATACATTTTATCCCCTAAAAATACAGTGCCTGATACAGTACTTGTATACTTACGTTTGTACCGTTCATTTTCTTTTCAAGTTGGGGAGGGGGGATACATAAAAGGGCCTCAATGTATCAATTTCGAAAAAAAAATTTAAGCACGAATGTTCTAATTTGAAGTTATTCTATTAAACCTTTGTATTAGAAAGCTAACCTCGACTGAAAGGATGAAAGAAAAAAACCTCGGCGAAATCGAAAGATCATACTTCTGTGCTTTCCTAGAAAGTTCACAGATTGATTTGCTTTGAATGTGTCTTTAGAACGAACAAATTGCTATAAAAAGAAACAAATGAATAAATAATAGAAATTATTATAAAAAATTGTTTAAATAATAAATTTCTATCCAAGGCTTCAGTTGCAATGAATTATATGTTTTACAATTTTAAGTGAAACAGTTTTGTTTTGTTTCTAATTTTATTTATTTACATTTTGCTGTTTTTTTAATTATAATTTAATTTATATATTCATTTGTTTATGCGCATGGATTATATCCAGTTTGAACTTGGTTTTTTTTTGGCAATAAGTTTTCGTGGTAAATATTTCCTTCTTTGTGTATCTCTCATAAACACAAAGGTTGTAAACGTACAAAAAGGTTCCATTATTTTAACTCATTCATTAATAATTTCAAGAGATAGTGAACCTGTTCCACTGCATAATTTACTGATATTAATCATATCATAATACATGACATAAATTATTTAAAATTTTCTCTGCTTTTTTATTCGAATGATATATTGACAAAACTAAAGTACTTTTTGTTTTTCCTGGTTTTTGTTTTTGTTTTTTCTTTCTTCACTTTTTAGATTAAGAGACAAACAGACTATCTTAATAACAACTGCGTCATGGGTCTTCCTTGGAGAAAATTGTAACCATTAAACTTTTTGAAATAAACGAGTTAAATCTTAAAACTTAATATTGGAATGGGGATTGGATTTCAGAAAATTCGACATTTCATTTCCTTAGTGATTGTGTTGGAACTTTCCCATGCCTTTTTAATACAATGTAAGAATTCGTTTTCGTTTGATGAATTTGAAATGCATTTGTATGCCGAATTCTTGAGCAAGTGAAATAGATTTCAAATATATTTCCCTCGACGTTTAATCATTCCAATACGAACGCTCTAGTGAATCAAATAAAGCTTTGTGAGTCAGAAAAAAATAAATGTCTTTTTCTTAGAGTGTAGTAATTTCGGTCAATACTTTAGCAGCTATTGTCCAGTAACCGCCATTACTGGTTGCAGACGTGAGGTCAAGTCTCGCGAGATTGTAATTATTTTCCTAAAAGGAAGATACATGGGTTTTAGGGCGAGAAATAATAAAGAAAAAGGTATTATTAACAACCATTTTTCAAGAACAATCCGACATGTTTCAAAGTTCTATCGGCGTTTCTTAAGAAATACATTTATCATTCGCATTCCATTGCTGAGAAGGTTCCATGGTTTGCGTTCGTTTCTCGTCTCCAATGATTAAATTTTTCGCTTCGGGAAGCAAATAAGTTTGTCCAATTTGTGTAGAAATGAAAAATCACTTTTAACCTTATGAAAGTGAAATAAGTGTTCGCACAAGAAATTAGTTTATCGTTTTAATACGTTAGACTTGAAAACTTCTTGTCATTTCATCCAAATGAAATGAATTTTTGTTTGTTAATTATTTTCTTCGAGCTCTTGCAGGATAACATCTTAAACAGAATTTTAATTTACATAGTTGCTAAAGTTATTTTTATAATTATTCTGGCGAAAAAAATGCAAGGTGCCTAGTACAATTAAGAACCCAATTTTTATCTGAGCAAATTTGAATATGCTGGTATTTTTAAATGACGTAAACTTGACAACTTTGAGCAGCAGTAAATTATTTTCTTTCACAGGTTTGTTTCTTTTCTTTTGACTTCCATGAACTGATAAAAATAATAAATTTACAATTATACGGTCCAATCTGCTATTCGATACGGACACTTATGGGTTCCTCTATTCTTCTTGATGTATGTTATCCGTGAAATTTTCTGTCAAAGTAGTTTGTTTAAAACCTTACATAAATTATTCTTATATTTATTGTAACAAATCCGTGTCAAATAGTATTGTCTAAGTTTTCACAACATCCGATCACACCTCTTTTTTGTTAAAATCCATGAACAGTTAAAATGCGTCAAATTGCTTTAACACACGAGAAATATTAAAATTCCTCTCGTATTTTCTGCTTCACCGTAAAAAGATAATTGACTCCGGAGTCTGAATACGTCGAGAAAGATTTAGAGACAATAAATTTTGTAAAAATGTTTCTTCCGACAACGCTAATATTTCTATCTACTTGAAAACCCGTAAAGCCAATGCGATGAACATAAAATCGCTCTCGTTATGGGCTATTCACATTGTCTGGGGGACTAATTTATCGGCCAGAAAATTGCTAGTTTATGCTTATTGTGATATCCAAGTGTAAACTGAGCTTCAATAACGATACATGTCGTTGGTTTTCAATTATAACTGTGGTTTAAACACTGTAACATTTTAAATGGACATTCACAGATACACTGACGAGCTAATTTTACATGTTAATACCATTTATTGCTTAGCTTTGCATCACAATTTAATTTTGACAAAAAGATCTTTTTTTTTTCGGTTGTTGTTTTGTGTATATTTTCTTGTGTACACTAGTTTGTATTTGTTGTTTTTTTTTTTTTATTAAACGAGAAAAAGTTATTTAGAGTTAATTGACCTAAGATATATGATTAAAAAATGGATCAAAATATTTTGTTAACTGACTTTTAACAGTTTAATTCATCTCGATTGTTTTCAGTACGGTAGATTTTAAAAAAAATATTCTTCAATGCTTTTCCTGTGTAAAGTACGGACTATATAGCTATTCAATCATGAATGTGGTTGTCTGTTCACCATAATTTAAAGTCGGTGTTCGCATACAAAATTCAAATACACACGTATCCATACTTGTCTGTTTTATCTTTTCGGAGCACCTATTATCACTACCATATTTGGTTAGAATCATGCATTTATATACGTCATTCCTGGTTTATTTACCCATGTAATGTAAGTTTTAGTTCGAAAATATTACATCTCCCCTTCTCCATGTAATTAGTACTGATTCTTTTCCCCATTGTTTTGTAACGTCCAAAGTAAAGATTGTTTAATCTTTTGTTACATATGTATTTTAACAGAGTTAAAAATTAAATATACAATTGATGTATTCCCATCAGCAATTGAAAACTTATTATTGTAATAATCGAGCAGTCCTCAGATAGTGATCCCATGCAGCTTTAGTTGCTACGTGATCCCTCAGTGTTTGAAAAACAATATTATTATCAATACAGATGTATTGTTTTCTAATACATTATATAAATAAATCTATCGCAATTGAACAATTAATAAATGAACCCCAGGGATAGTAAGGTTTATGAAAGTGTGACCATAAAACAGTGCATTAAATAAACTTTCTATTGATTCGAACAGATTTTTAATGTTGATAAACACAGTTTTATTAATACGGTGTCATTGGAACAAATAATGTATCATGCAGAAAAAAAAACATCATTTGTACTATGTGCAATTGTCTTGGAAAGATTAAACGGTTGTAATACAGTAGGGACTTTGAAGTGATTATGTAATGATAACCGCAATGAGAGGTTGCGATAAACTAGTATGATATTAAATGTTGATACAAAGTGAGAATAAATTCAAAACTTAAAGATTTTTCTTATGTCGATTGATCGAACAATCGATATGTGAAACATACGAATTGTGCTCTACTGAGATATGTATCCTAACATCCATCTACTAAGATCAACATGCGCAAAATGGAGATGCTTTCGATTTGAAAATAGAATCTGATAGTTTCTTTGGTTTGTTTAGCTGCATAAGCATAGTTTGATTTGGTTTGTTTAGCTGCATTGCCATATTTTTATTTTGTTTGTTTAGCTGCATTACCATAGTTTTATTTGGATTGTTTAGCTGCATTACCATAGGTTTATTTGAATTGTTTAGCTGCATTACCATAGTTTTATTTGGTTTGTTTAGCTGAATTGCCAAAGTTTGATTTGGATTATCAACAATTAATTTAGACATGGTTTGTTTCAGGGTCAAAATATAAGTATCTCTTTTCGTATTCTTGTTTCGTCGTGGGGATATTTTTGAATATGAAGCTCCTCCAACATCAAGTAACTAAGCAAATTTGCGCATGCTCTTCTGCAAGAATAATTTTAAAAACCTTTGCTGGTCTCTAGTCGTATCTTAATCGGTTTCCCATAAGGAAGGATTGTGGAAAAACTTGACGATTCATAGAAGTTTTAATCTTGTCCTTTTTTTTTTTTTGTTAAAGTATCAAAAGTATACAACCAATTACTTGAAAAAAGAAAGAAAATAACATTCATTGAAATATCTCTTTTCATTTACAAAAAGACGGGTAAGCAGATCCTGCTCCACATCCCGCCAACATCGTTAGTTTTTCGTTCAGACTTAATGTTCTTTATTGTTCTTTATTGTCTCCTTAATTGGATGTTTATACTCTTTCTATTAAACAAGTGTCACATTTGGAGCAGGATCTGCTTACCCTGCCAGATCACCTGAGATCACCTCGATTTTTGGTTGGGTTCGTGTTGCTCAGTCTTTAGTTTTCTGTGTTGTTTTTTGTGTACTGTTGTTTGTCTTTGTCATTTTTCATTTTTTTGTCATGGCATTGTCAGTTTGTTTTCGACATATGAGTTTGAATGTCCCTTTGGTATCTTTCGCCTCTCTTTTACAAAAGAAGCAGAAATCTATCATAAGTTTTAAATGAATGATGTAGCATTTTAATGTTGATTGTTATGTGAAGAATTTTATTTGTTTCTTGGTGACAAGGATACCGTGCAATCTAATTCATTGCATGGTGAATCTTAGGACTATAGTATTCACTAGGTCAATGCGTCATTTGGAAAAATTCATACCTTTGAAACTTTAGGCAAACTACGTCATAATTGTAGTTTTTAGTTTGTTTGATTTCCTAAGCATTTACAAGGTAGTGTTGGAAATACAATTCCACTGTATCGAAAAGATTAAATTTGTTGATGATATAGCATTTATAATTTAACAACAAAGGGTTTCAAAAATGTCTGACTAAAGCATAACTGTCAGGGCATATTAAAAATGCAGAGAAAAAAAGAGATACATATTGTGTGTGTGTGTGTGTGTGTGTGTGTGTGTGTGTTAGTTTAGAAACAAGAAGATGCAGTATGGTTGCAAATGAGACACTAGAGACCAAATGACGCAGATTAAAGCAACTATTGGTCACCGTATGGCCATCCTTCGACAATGAGCAACCCATACCTTATTGTGTTCAGTTGTCTATAATTCCTGTAATTTTTTATTTGGTATAGATATTTTCTAATTGGTATATTTAAAGATAAAATTCGTGTCCGAGGATAGGTATGTCGAAAACTGAAAAGTAAAAGAAAATATACTGGATAATATAAACATATGAAGAAGAAAAAAACATGCTTTCTTTGGACGTGTTCTGTAGAATACCGATCAGGTGTGATCCACTATACCAACACTAAAAACTCAGAATGCATAAAATCTTTATGAGCATCAAACCTAAAATAAAATAAAATGATGTCTTTAGGTATTTATTGCTGCAAAATTAATGCAATATGTAAAAGGTGAAAAGAATGACCAAAAACTTAAAAGTAAAGACGGAAAATTTAAAAAGAAAATAAGTGACAAAATATTCTTATGATCATGTCGTGGTTATAAAAATCACAAATTATTTTCAACTTACAAGTTAAATTTGTACAGAAGGAGGAATTTAAAAGAACTTTGTATATTAACAGAGATTGGAAAATGATGAATGTTTAATGGATCTTAAAAACGTCGTAATGTATATACTAAGACCTTTTCAAATGTGTTATCCATTGAAAATCGTTTGGCCGAGTAAATTGTTCCAGATCGATGGATAATAAATGTTCATTTCTCCAAAGTCTGATTTGTTCAAACACATTTTGCAATCATTTGATAAAAATATAAGAAGGACAAAAGCAAACAATGGGCTATAAATAAGAATTTTACTTTGATAAACGTATGACTTTTTTTCAAAGGTGACTAAAATGTGTAACATTGTGGAAAATTGTAAATAATCGTAGATTTGAAAGAAACTGGATTTTAAAATACGCTATATTGTTTCAATATGAGATTTTGTAGAATAGGATATACAAAAAGATTTTAAAAGAGTATGTAAGGGGAATGCGTTGGGATAATGTATTGTGTATAACGAAGGGAAAGTTATACGTTTTTGATTTCATTTGTATCATTTTTGGATATATATATATATATATATATGCAAACATTTCAAAATAAATTCAAACGATTTAAACTCAATTACAAATCTAGGTGTCAAATGACGATATATATATATAGAAAACATAAATTTTGTCGCTTTTTTCTACACACCTTTATCAAAGATGACAAAAAACATTCTTTTTAACTATACAACTAGATATATAGCTAGACATGCCTTTTTCTTGTGTTTGTAAATCAATGTAGCGGTAATTTCTTTCAAGTGTATACATACATTTCTCCACTTAAGAGTTGATTTATTTCTCTCATTTTAGAGGCAACTGACCGAAACAACTTTTCTGTTTAAAAAGATTATTGTATACTTAAGATTTTCAGTTGTAAGTTGTGAAAAGGTATGAATGGGCATATCTTGAGAACATCAAAATATTATAATATGGTCGTCAAAATCGCATTAACTATGAATATACATACTTAGTAGAGTCGTCCAAGGAACAGCTTCTTTTATCATACTTCAGCTAGTTGACTCGCAATAATTTATCATCGGCATCATAAAAACATTTTACACGAGTAAACTGGTTGGAAATGTGTCTTTTTATAAGTGGGCTAATGTTAGTTGTAAATGACTTTTCCTCGACGTAAATTTGTAAGCTAGAAATATTAAACAGAGCGCAGATTATGCACACATTAATATATTCTTAGATTTAGTTTTTGGTAGATTTTTGTCGGTTTTTGTAAAAATGGTACGAAGATCGTTTTCATTGGGTAATATGTCGTAATCAGTGACCCATACGAAGTGTAAGTTTATGCCCACGTGGGTTGAAAGATCGACAGATCAAGTTTTATTTACACGGTAAAGACTGATAGTGTACACTTGTTAAATAATGTCGGGATGTGCAAACTATAAAAACAAGGGACACGGTCTAACTGTTCAAGGACAGGTAAAGTATAAATTTGTTATAATTAATTAATTTAATGGGTTACGTTAAATTTTGAAAACCTTGATTAAAATTTATCGCTCTTATGTTGACATGTGAATCCATAAACCTGCATTTAAAATTGATTTACTATTGGATATTTTAACTCACGTGATCAAAATGGCTTCATTTCAGTGGCGACTGCAGTTAAAGTCAAAGAGGCATCCCATAAACGAAGAAATTGACATAATTCATCCTCGTCCGACCCTGACCGCATTAGACAGTTTTACGATCTGAAAATAAAACACTATTATACCAAATGAGTTCCTACTTCGTCAATTCACTGTCTACATGTTACGGACAGACAGTTGGATTGGAAAGTTGTGCCGAAGGAAATTTTCACAGAAATGGAACATTTCAACATTCCGGAGGAATATACCCCAGTTTCCACGGATCCAGATACCCGTTTTCTGCAAAAGACGAACGATCAGAAGATCACAGTGTGGACTATTATGCTACACAGCGATTGAGTCATATGCCGCATTCTAGCCCGTGTTCGTCACCCCATAGTATCCATGGAGGGACTCCAAATATACAGAATGTTCATCACATGCATTCATCAAATGACCGGTCGTGCAACATAAGAACATCTTCAAATAGTAATAGTTCGTACTACCCAAACGGTCAACTGACAAACGTGGACAGAAATAGATCGCCACCATCGCAACAACCACCCCCGATATCACCCCTTCCTCAACAATCTCAGACACCACACTCACCCAGACCAGCTGACCAGAGCTACGGAGGATCTCCACAAATTTATCCATGGATGAGACGAATGCAGTATGCACAAGGTAAGGGTGTTTCTTATTTAGTCATTTATATTTCAACCCAACAGTTGTTTTGTGACTTCCTGTCAGCTGGGGTAGTGAAAAATAGACATGTTGTTGTACTCATGATTTGAAAACTTCCATCTAAAACAATTACAAAGTGTACAATATGTAATTTTTTGAATTCTGCAGTTTTATTAAGTGTACATTTATTTCAGTTAAATGATATTAAATAATTGTTATACAGATTTGATATTTTATTGAATATAACTTACTATTACTTTATTTTAAAATTGTTTTCCTACCTAACATGCCCATATAAAATTGCTTTCAATTTTGTAATTATTTTTTTAACAGTTCGACAGAAAGATATAACTTGCCCTCATTTATATACAAAGTAAAAAAATATATATAAAACATAATAAATTCAAATAAACTAAATAATTGATGTTTTGATTCTAGGTCTTAGAATAAGTAACACTTCTAAAATAGCAAATACAAATTTTAATATTGGTTTAAAACAAAATTTGGGGATGGATTTTTGTAATGCATCTTTAATAATATAAAAATTCTCGAGATGAATCTGGTATGGCTTTGGCCATTCAAGTCTTACTTGTCCACAATTATATTCTGAAAGTGTTTCGTTTGATATAAAATGCTGTATTGTTGAACTTTTTAACAAACTGGTGAAATAATACATACACAAATTTCATAAAATTGTTTTATTAGAACCCCGATTATCGTACAAAATGTGTTTTGTTCTCATTACGAAGTTTGTTAATGGCCGACTTCATCGGGGATTGTTTACAAAAATACTCGTGTCTGTAACGAATATTACCAACCAAAAATATATCTGTCCAGATTTAGATTTTTACACATCTAAAATACTTATCGTTTGAATAAAACCTTACGTTTTAATCGCATGTGTTCTAAATGAGATGAAATATAGAATAAATATAAAGATTCTGTTTTTCATAAGAAAACTACGATATAGTGTTGATTTTGCTTCTTATTATGTAGACACGTGCACACAAGATAATAAATTTTCTCGTAACAACTAATGACCAATAAAAAAGAATTTATAATAAAATATGTTCAGTATTACTAATGCAATCGAATTGTCATTAGAGGAAATTTACAAGCTAAATTCGAAAATCATGAGGAATATTTTAGCTTCAAAGCATTTTCAAAAGTAAAAATACTCCCAATATCTTTATGAGATCAGAAGTAGTAAATCCGTTCCGCCTTGTCATACTATATGGACATAATTGAATATTTAACTGTATATGACACCAGAGACATATGTCTCTGATGACACCTAAAGCCTTTAAGACCACTGATGGATGAAAATAAGAAATATACAAGGAAATTGACATTGGACTGTCCGACAACGGTGTACAATTTCACAAGTAAATTATCAATGACCAAATGTAGGAATAACAGTGTAAAATTACACAAAAACTTATTTTGTAAATAAAATATATTTGAAAGTGTAAGTGTACCTTTATACCTGCGGTTTTTTTAATAAATAAAAATATCAAACTTTTTTTTTAAATCCCAAACACGTTATATATTGAAGATAAGATTTCTTTTTAAAATTGTATGTCGTATTTTCTGATGGATTGAATAAGTTACAATTGCTAAAACCTTGACATAGCAAATTTTAAAATTTTACCATATCACATTGATTTCCTGTGCATGTATCTGTAAGTCAGTGTCTTTAAAAAGGTCGCTCCATGTCTGTTCAAATTTGATAAAATTCTAAACACTTTACTCCACATGATTTTTCGGTAATTTAATGAATTTAAAAAGGTGGCGATAGTGAGAATTTTCCAGTATGTACTCAACATCTCATTTATAGTGGAGTTTCTTGCTGTGCAAAGCGTAATGCTTTTGTAATCGTCGTACCTAAATATTATAATACGAGCTACTTGTCAAAAGTGATTTATGTCCTGAATAAAGAACTCTCTAGGCAATGAAGTTAAAAAAGTCCATTACAACGCTAGCTTGATCACTTTTAAATATAAACCTCAAAGAGAATTTGATGCTTGAATTATTATTCTCTTGATGTCTTATTTTAGCCTCATATTTTTTTTGTTTTAGAACTAATGTTAGTGAATTAAAAGATTTTTAATTAAGTGAAGTTGTATCTATTCAGATAAAAATAAGATTTTTTAATAACTGCACTATAGTGTTTGATTAATTTTCAAACGAAGAAAACAAATTATAATTTGAATAATTTCTATTTATCAATTTAAAAATACTACTTCTACTAAAACCCCATTTACTCATTTATGTTATTGAAAATATTAAAGTTTCAATATTATTGCAGTGTATTGTAAACACCTTAAATGTAAACAGATTCCAACAAAATGCATAGTTGAATCACGAAAAACAATAACATGAACCAAATAAAGCTGCAGATTAGCAATGTTCCATTATAGTAAATTAAAACTACTCAAGCATGACAATGACAAAAGTTGTATGCAAAGTTTAAAACATATCTTCAAGATTGAATTAAGTAAATTGACAGAAGGTCATTATTTAATAAATCAAAACAAAAAGATACAGTTTACAGATAAGGTCTTTTCCGTTCACGCTACGTAACGTTACTCTAAAAAATATGCCTTTGGAAATATAAATAACAACGTTCATGATTTTAAACTTGCTAATTAGATTAATTGTTTAGACTGTACATGTGCCTGATTTCGTCCTATATATGTCGTATTCATTAGTATTTCATCTCGTTTTCGTTAAACATGCATTGTCATTTTATTCCCTCGCCTTTTCCGTGTGAAATTGTAAAAAGAACAGAAAGTAGGCTAATGGGTATTAATATTGGATTTTCAAATTATTCAAAGATAAAAAGAAATGTTGTTTAATTTGTAGGTTAATGTATTATTGATTATTATTGAACAAGCACTAGTAAGATAAACACTAAATGTTCCATATATAAAAAAAAACAGTTGATAACCAAACGATTGGACCAAATAATAACGAACGTTTGAGTCGTCTGCTCAATTGTGTTCTTTTCGGTATTTGGTCATTCAATGGCCGGTCAAATGTGTAGACGGTAGTAATTATCTTTTCATACATTTAGATTTGCTTTTCATTGATTTTTGTTTGTTTTAAGTAAAGAGAATGAGAAACAAATAACTCGTCTCCTAAAATAATACCAAACAAATCAATGATATAAAGCCATAATTTATATTTCTGTCAGTGAAAGAAAAAGTAGAAATGAAACCATTTACGTCTTAGAAAAACGATAAAAGATGGTGCAATAATCAATATTCATTTAACATTTCGCACATATTCCAGACATTACATTTTTTAAATGTATACGATTTTTATTGTGATTCATTAAAGCAAGCAAGTTGTAAGTCCCAAACAATAATTAATAATATATTGAATAACATAAATAAAATTTTTTAAAAAGTTAAGTATAAAATAAATACGAAATGAATGTACTATCAAGTATGCATTATTTACTTGAATATGTGGACTAAATAATTTATCACAATCGAAATAACAACTCATTGCAGCTAAATAATTTATCACTTTCGAAATAAATTATTGTTTCTTTCTGTTCCAAAATTGAAAATAGGTCGCATCACCTTGATACATGAATATATCAAAATAAATATTTTTCTGGTTGCATTTTTCTTAGATTTAGCAGGTCGTAAATACATTTATTTTCCCAAATTCCCACGATTAGAAACAATTTAGAATTGTTCATGTGTTGTATATCCTTTTATCTTATCCTATATAAGATGGACTGTAAATCATAGCAAAACTAAACAAAGTGGAAAAAAGAAACAGACTTTCTAAGACAGATTGTTGAAAGGATTGATTTATACAAATCAGATATATTGTTACATTTCCGTGAGAAATCAAGGAATTTATTTCAAATATTTAATGCTCAATTTTGCCAAATAATAGTTCAGAAATGCTAACTAAACTACTGTAAAATTGTCAAAGAGGTCGGAGTCTGCGATGCTCCTTTTGTGCTGTGATGTATAGTTTTGTTTGATGTTATGTGATAAATTTTCTGTTTGACGTAAAATCGATGATGAAAACTACATAATAACATTAAACATAACTGCTTATTATTGCATTAACACAAAAATAAAAGATAAGTTACATGTTTGATGTTTTAATAGTAGAATAACGATTTTTATAGATTTTTATCTAACACCAAAAGATTTGTTGAAATTATTTCTAAAATTTATATATATATTGCTTTGAATTACATAAAAAAAAATAAGGATGGGAGGTTACTTTTTTTTATTTTTTGGTTATTTGTTTTGTTTATTTAATTGTTTTGATTAATTACTTGTTTATTTATTGTGTTTAAAACTTACCGATAAATGAAAATTCAATAAAATGTGATAAATTAAATCTAAATTTTGGTCTTTTCAAATGTTCACCAATATTTATTATCCTATTTTTATTCTACGGAATGGCTTTTGTTTTAGGTATTTCTTTTTTAATGGCATACCAATAACAAATATTTAAAAAGCAAATATAAATCAAACGAGCAACATCGTTTAGATATAAAATATAATTTTTTAGTAACCAGTCAGTTTGTTAGCTAAATATTATTCAGGTGATCTAGGTCGCTGTAACTAAATATTATATAATATTGTTTCCATCTAGAATAAATACTAAAATGCATCTCACATTTGTTTCCTAGAAGTATTGTTGATGTAATTCTACAAAACCATTCTTTTGTATTCATATTTAAGTTTTAAATAATTCTGATACAATGAGATTCCTCTACTTTTGATAATTGTTTTAAGTTTCTAGTTTTTATGTATGTACATTTGTTTTGTAATTGGTTGATACATTTTCCCCGGAACGTACGGGTTCGTTGCAATGGTCAATAAAGGTGAAAAGTGAATACACATAAGTATTTTTGACTGACGAGACATAAAAGAAATTTATAAATTCAATATATCAGTATTATAGGAAAATTGTCACGGGAATATCTTCATTGAGTTTCATTTCATTACAACACCCCATCCCCAAATCATAAATTCATATCCAAATTTGGAATTCCTGCAATGACAATCTAAATAGGGATGTGACTGCAGTGCAATAAAGGTTCTTACAATTTATGTGGACGGGGTTGATTGCAACTGTCATAGTCGGTAACGTTTAGAAAAACCACTCGAGCGTTTCTTTGGTCCTTTTAATCGATTGCACTGGATTTCTATATACATATTGATGATTTTTTGTGGTGGTCAAAACGCTTTATTTTTACACAATAATTTAAACCAGAGTTAAACACCCTAAGAGGGAATAATAAACAATTGGTCAGTACAGACAATACCCCTTTTGAATACAAATTTACTGCAATAAATTTTCCCTTTGGTTTGGATTATGATTTTTATTTTCATTGTGTATTTATTATGTTCATTATGTCACAAATCTTTTATGATTTATAAGACAATAAAGTGTTTGATTTGTTTTGTTTTGATTTAAATGCTCGATTTAACTTTATGTGTTGTCAGTGATGCACCAAAGCATCTATTAAAGTATAAAACATTAAAGAACAATTACCCCCCCCCCCCCTCCCGCCCCTAATTTTTTTTTTAAAAACTCGCAAGAATTGCAAAGGAACGCCTTTCTCTTTCCTTTCTAACATTTTCATTTACTTTTTAATGTATGGACACTGTTATTACAAGTGCATACATCTATCCAACTTTTCATATAAGTGGACAAAACAAGCAAAAGACAGTCCCCCTTTTTTTGATAAGATTAGTAGGTCAAGGTTTTATATTTCTGGATAATTAATTATGTTACACAAGTATGCAGATATGACAGACATTGCTGAATGACGTCTTTAATGAGATATACTTACCTACCATTAGCGTTCGCCTACTCTAATTTTTTACCAAGTCTGAAAATGCTGTTGTACTAGGCAACTGTTTTGATGTAAGTTAGAAGTAGTATACACCATCTTTAATTATGATGATTTCGTCATTTGTGCTCTCGTTATTACTCATCATATATCTTTTCAATCTTAGCTTAATCATACTAGTCTTTCTTTACGTTTGTCAGTTCGGGGCCTTTTATAGCTTGCTATTTGTATGCAGTATTGATTTTGCTCATTGTTGAAGGCCATAGTACGATGACCTATAGTTGCCAACTTCTACGTCAATTGGTATCTGTGTGAGAGTTGTCTCATTGTCAATCATACTATGTTAATAATTCTTGTCTCATTACAGAATTTGAAAGCCAATAGCTATGATCTGCTTAAATGTGTAATATACTATTGTTATTATTATGTTATTACAATTAATCCAAGTAACCTGTATGTAACTGTGTGTGCAGCAAATGTCTGAAAATAATTTCATCAGAAACGGTTTGGCCAAAAGAATTGGAAGTTAAATACGAATAAAAAAAAAACGAATATTGAATGTCCAGATTTTTTTTTCCCTCGGTTGCCTGTGTTGTTTGGCGGCTTTTTTGGTTGACGTGAATCCCTGTGTCTCTTCTATTCTTATTAGGAACAAATAATTGAACGTCTGAACAAAGTATTGTGTTAAATTTTGATATCTTCATGTACCTTTATACTTGTCCTTATGGGTTCAGTATCCCGTCCACTTATTTGTATGCCAAAAGCAGCTCCCTTCAGATTGATCGTCAGACAGATATGTAATTTATCCAGACATATCAATATATGAATTTAAGACTTTTCGAAACATGTTATTGACACCACTGCTGATTGATTTATAAGATCATTAACCTGCACCATGTAAAAATAAATGTAGGTATTCAACTAAATACAGACATACTTAAATACAACAATAGAATTGTTTTTGAAAACATCTTGTACCGTGAAAATGAACCTTATTTGGTGCTTGAAACATGAAATTTCTTTTCTTTTCGCCCGTTTTCTTTTTTTCTTGGCTTTTTAATTTCGGTTTTTCTTTGACGTTTTGCTTGTGATTGCCCCCACCCCACGCCGTCTTTATAACAGCCCCAATTCAGCTTTTTTAAACATATTTGGAATTGATAAAAAATAAATAAAACACTGCATTCAAGTTCATCATGCTTGCTCCTTTTACAGACGCCTGTCTGTTAATTATAGCATTGTATAAACGAGTCAACAAAAAGTGAACAATGTATATTTTATGCTAAGGTTCCAACTCCGTCAAGCAAAGTTGAATTTAAATGATTTTTGTAGGTTCCTTTTGATCATATAGCTCTTCACTCTTTAGAATTGACACATCCTATGCTTTCAAATGTTTGGGTCTGGCCGTTCCCGGAGAGGCTGGGTCTTTAAGCACACTTTGGACGCAAGAAATTAATAAAGTGTTATTTTCATTTAAAAGACTAGAAACACACTGAAACAACAAAACTAGAATCAAAATGTACTCAAATGCAAAGTGGACATCAAGAGAAAGACATCACAATAACACGTAGAAATATAAAGTACAACAAGACAGACATCTGGTGAATACCGTCCCAGAATAATACACATGTGTCTTGGTAACTGAAATCAGCACTTATGTTTTGCCAGTATAAAACTGTTGCAAAATTCTTCTCATTTGCTTCTACTTTTACTACAAAAAATTTAAGTAGCTTTTGTGAAGGGAATTTCGTATTTGACACAACTCTTGTTTAGCCAACAACTGTAAAATGTTAAATCGTGTAGCCTTTAGCATTATCTCTACCCTTTTTATTCAGTTTGGTTTTATACTCACTATATTTTTTTTCTCTTCTGAAAACTATAGATACATATCCTCTTTAATAATCGTTCTTAAAGAGGCATTGACGCATTCAACATTTGATTTATCAAAAGTTCGAACATTGTTATATGGATAATATCTTTTATATATTGAGATTACAAATTATTCATTAGAGACATGGCGTGTTCCAATTTTTTACTCCCTTCAAAGCCGTCAGTCGAGTAACTGGTTTCATGAATGAGGCCCTGCTTTAAACACTTGACAGACATTGGAATCGACAACTCTTTGAAACGGTATACTGATACAGTTGGAGTCGAGTTTGATTGGTGTTCAATATTTCCTAAATTCAGTAACCCAAAAATACTGTCAATACTTTAGATCCGCATAAATCACAATCGGTGTTTGGGAATAAGGGGAAAGCAAGAGAAACATATACATAAAATATACCTTCTTCATACAGGTGTCAAAATTGACACAAATTATGATGGAGTTCCTTAAAATTTTCTGGATCTGTGCCTGTTATGTTATCGTTATTTTTTGCTGAGTTTCATTCGAGAAAGACATGATTTAAAAGGTTTTTAAACTTTGAATTCTTATTGAGTTTTAGCCTGAAGTTTTAACAAAAATTTCCCAAAACCAAAAACAAGCTATGTCGTATGCCTATACGTTAATGCCACGTGATAATAAAAGCGGTCTGCTGACTTGTCAAAAAGTTATCTCCCTTATGTGTTGTGTGTAGGATGGTCTTTTCTGTATTTTCCTTTGCAGTGTTTGCTCAAACTTCAATTTGTAAAAGGCAAGAGACAAGTAAATCCAATAATTGTTTAGAGAAACTTATAAATATCATAAGGGAAATGTTAAAAGAAATATAGGTATTACATTTTGTACATTGAAGAAAAAGGGTAATATTAGAAAGTTGCTCTAATACATTCTTTGTGAAACAGCTGCGGTAATCATCAATGATTAAAAACTCTTAACATTAAACAATAAATCCATGAAGAGTTTTTGTAAAACGGAGATTATATAGTCATGGTTTAAATGGGAAACAATTAAATGTAATCATTTGCACATTTGAACAATTACAACACTTTGAGCGTGTTTTACAATAAGACATCATTAATATATTATCGAATGTTTAAGAACATAATTTGTTAGTTCATCAACCTGTTAACATTTATGCAAATAAGGTCCGCCTGTTGATGATTTACATTTGTCTCGTAAAATCTAAATTTAATATAAGTTTGTATCATATTTCATCATAAATGATCAAAACGTCATTAACATTCAACCTTCGTTTGTCAAATAAATGTTAGTATTCTATAATTGAAAGGCATTAAAGTATATGTAACCTTTATGTGTGATGTGTGACATTCTGGGGAAAAAACATACATCCTATTATATAACCTTTAAACACATTTTGCCGTTATATCGTAGCCGTTTTGATGATGCGATGAAAATTAAACACCAATCAATCAATCAATCAATCAATCAAAACACACATATTAATCATGTTTACTTTTATATCATTGGAACATTCTTCCTTTTCTCAGTTCAAAAATTTCTGAGAACTATTTTATTTTTCAAAAGCAATTGTTTTCACAAAGTATTAACTGGAAAATTTGTTGATGATAATAAACATGAACACGAAACTATATTTTATAGTACCCCTTATAACAGTAAATAATGCCAGTTTTGTTAGAACAAAAACAAAGAATATTAACCACTGTTTCCAGTTCATTCCATTTTTGCCATTATAAAATTTCTTCATAGAAATCTTTTGCCTGTCCTAAGACATGGACCTTTTTCTCTTTAAAGTGACAATTTTATGAAAGTTTTATCACAAATATCTTGACGGGCATCAATCTATGTACTAATTTTTTAAGTGATGAAAAAAATCGCCTAATCACTAATCATTCTTACGATTCTTACGCCTTTAGATGTGATTACGTCTACTTAAGAATTACTTCTATTTATACATAGCCAAGTAATCTAAAAAAAAATAATTTAATGACTTCAAGATTTACTTAAATAAAAATGTGAATGCATATTCTCTGATTTGTCTTAATTTATTCCGTCTTCTTACATGACATCAATCTTATGAAGTGGCGGCCATTTATCAGATAGCATACGGCTATATTTCAATTTTATGTATTCCTAATTGAAGAAACTAAAGTGAATCTCAAGTTAAGGCCCATAAAACAGATTGTCGTCGATACAAAGGCTACGTAGAATGTCAGATACGAGGGAACATTTATAACTTCTTTAAGCTTTATGTTGATCGCTAATGGGAGTTGAAATGCCTGATACTTATGATATCTTTAATTTTCATCTCATTAACATAGATTGTGTTTGGCTAATTATCACATATTAAAAAAACTGTATGTTTTAACGTCATGTATATGAGGGAGGAAGTCCATACCATATTTATGGCTTTTTATTTCTTTATTTTTGAACTAAATTCTATAGATCAAAGGTTTTGGGTATAAACATTAAAAGTATTATGCAAAAATATTTGAAACATGAGTTATTAAAAAATTTTAAACCACTAAGGCCAAGGGAGAGATGAATTATTCAAATGTAATGTACTGTGGATTAAAAGATAGCAAAATCTTCTGTAGCATCTAGAAAATATTATTAATGTTCACTTTCTTCTGAAATTTATTTCAAAATCCCTCAGTGTTTTAATTTGTGGTTTATTTTCGTTTCCCTTTTTTCATATTGTCGTCACCAAATATTTTAATAACGGATGCAGGCGTCATTTTCATAAATTTCTTATGCAATGTCTGTTGTTTTCTAAATAAATATAGGGGTGGAAGAAAAAATTCAAATCTACCATAGCATTGTCAGGTTGATTGTGTAGGTCCAAATAAGTTATGAATAATGTTGGAAGTGATATAATCTGTTTCCATAACGATTTAAAGAAAAACTCCGGGTGAAAAATTCCGAATAGATTTGGCGGGAAATCACACGCGACAATCTGTTGTTTATTCAAAATATATCCAACTGCATGATCAGAACTGGTTCAAATGCACGAAAAACTAACAGATAGTTATATAGGTTTCTATAACATTTTCGCCTTTAAGCTCAAAGCCCTCCAAATCAACGTAAATTCAGAAATGCTACAATAAAAAAGGGTACGCTTCACTATGATAGCGAAAGTAAATAAGACATTTCTTTTCTTCAGTCTTGGTCAAAGTTGTATATCCATCTACTTTAAAATTTCTATGATTGATTGTGGTTTCTTTCGTATGTGTTATACACCTTTTTTATAAATTGAACGCCCTTGCATTTTGCACTCTATTTATGAGATGTCTTTGCAAAAGAACAGAAATTAATAATAGCAATTTATCTTCCAGAGTTCACTGTTTGAATTTTGATATGATAAATAGTTAAACTTCAACTGATTAGTAAATCGCTTTGGCTAACACTTAGGTTTTAGAAAAATAAGTTTTCGTTATGCTAGAAGATAAAAAAATACTATGCGATGAATTGAAACAGTAACTTATTTTTTCTGTTCGAGTGAGAGACGCCAGTCAAACAATTTATCTTCTCCGGTTAGACATTTCCAAATTGCAGAAAACATTTTGGTATGTTAACAATCTTCCAAATCATTTACAATTTGTATTGTAAGTGTTTTAAAATACATCCCAGAATACATCCCAAGTCATCGAAATATTTCTTTGTCTATTAATGAAATACTTTGACTTATTGAGGTGACTTTTCCAAATTTTTCCGTTGCTTACAATTTGTTTTCTTTGAACAGTAGTATTACATCGCATATATATGTGGTCAGTGCATGATCCTAAATCCTAAATCCAAAATATGGCACATTTACATAACGAACATAATAAATGGTCCGCAGGTTAAGACAAAACCGCAGAAATGGCCACTGTAAAGTGAACATATATTAAATGACCTTAAGTATCTTGATGTATCCAATATTTTTGTAGCTTATAATTAATGAACTTAATTTTGGATCTTCCAAAGCATGGGATAAAGTGTTTCCTCTCTTATTCCATTATGTTAAAGTGGTCAAAAATTAGTTACTTTTGTCGTAACCCACTGTAACTTTATGTACTAACAATTAGTTAAAACATTTCATGAGTCAGTCATACCTTGCCCAGTACTGCTGGCAATGGTATATAGGGGGGAGGGAATCCAATACAAAGCAAAACACTTCTGAACTACATGGTGACAAATATTACTTGCCTACTTATTGGACATTATGTATCTTTCCTACATTGTGTAATTGGTGTTTTCATGCCAAATTTTTTAGAGAGTTATCTCCCATTTGTATAGTTCTCCCGAACTTATTAGGGCCCCGCCGAATGGCGGACGCCCTATAGTGATCAGTCTGTCCGTCGTCCGTCCGTCCGTCCGTAACAAATTGTGTCCGCTCTATATCTAGAGAACCGTTATGATTTCAAAGTTTATACTTGACCTGTATATTAACCAACACCAGAGGGTGTGTCATAATGTATGTACAACTTCCTACGTCAAAGGTCAAGGTCAAAAACTTTGGTTTTAGTTAACAACCTCATGTCCTATGGTAAAGATCGTGTCCGCTTTATATCTTGAGAACCGTTATGATTTCAAAATTTATACTTGACATGTATATAAACCAACACCAGAGGGTGTGTCATAATTTATGTACAACTTCCTAAGTCAAAGGTCAAGGTCAAATACTTTGGTTTCAGTTGACAACCCCATGTCCAATGATAAAGATACAAATTTTTACCACACATTATTCACAGCGGGGCCCACAGAGATGGCTCCCATCTCAATGATATCTAGTTTAGCTTGTTCGGGGCCCTCTTTTGTCCCTAATACTTTTAAATCTTGATAACCCATACAAACGAACTTTATTTTGAAGAAAGTTTATAGAGAAAAATCCTTCCAAATTTTGTATGTGGTATAACAAAATTTTGAAGTGAATAAAATTTAGCTTTTTTGTTTCAACATGTTAAGTAGAAAGGCTATTAATTAAACTTCAGATTTCAAATACTTATGCCGGAATCCATATTGCATTAAAAGGGTTGTTATAAATCGTTTACTTTAACAACAGGTGTTTTGTGGAAGAAAAACTGTTTACCTGAAGTTCTGACATATATGGTGGCATCTAATTTATCTTTTTAAAATATTAACATTAACACATAATAAATGTTTCACTGCCCTATTACACCTTTAAGTAATTAATATCGGCATATAAACGGAGTAAAACAATACTTCAGAGAATTCACTGACATTGTGAATAAATGTTTTGCTTAAAGTAAAAATGATGTCACCATTAATAATTTAATAGTAGCTAGTATAACATATTGTTGAAACAAAACCAATATAAATCAATTGAAATTTAATTTAGATTATTATTCATTCTGATGCAGATATTACTTGAAATACAATGCGCATTTAACAAAAGGGCAACTATAACAAATATTGTGGTATCGTAGTATCAATAGCTCCAGCAAGTATGAAGATACCTATATAGGGAATCAAAATCAAATGTTTAAGAAAGATAGGCAAAACAAAGCATAAAATAAAACGACGAAGAGACAAACAACGCCAAAACAAAACAATACATTAAAATAGATTGATCATAATTTAGACGTATTTACACTTTTTGGTATTTATTTTAGCTGAATTTTCGCAAAATTGCCCTATATCTAGCTACGCATTACTACCTGATGTCTTGCAATAATTACTTTTTTTAATTTTGGCGTCGAAAGATTTTATTTGCAATGGGAGCTTGTGTGATTTTAAGTAATGGCAAAAAAATGTGCATACAAGTGTAAATACGTCAATTGACCCCATTGAGAACCCGAATGAAGAAAGGTGATTGGTCAACAGTTCCTGCTCCACTATTAAACTCGTTGTGTTGCTCATGTTAAAATGCGATGACAATTCCTAATCTTTGATAATGCTTCATAGCTAAATGGCATACGTCTATTGTTGGTACATGCTAATTCTCCTAAACTGAATTTATATGAAATAATACATTAAAAGGATAATAGGAATTAAACAACAATAAGTTTGAAATGGAAACACTAATTATTCTGGGAGCGAAAGGTAAAAAGACACGACAAAATATCGCAAAATATAACAACAAATAAAAAACATCAGGAACTTAACAAAAAAGACGAGGATCAATCCATGGTGTTCAAGAACGGTAGGCAGTACCTACTCCACTAGTTGATTTCGTCGCGTTGTAAGTCAAAAATAAAAAAATCAGGTGATAAATTGTACTTTGTTCTTAGTCATAAACCAGGACAACATATTTTATTATACTTCACGTTAAAATGCCATATTTTGATTGGCTAATACGAGGGTGTTAATTTACTCTATTACCCTTCATGGAGACGCTTGATCAAGTGTGCGCTTTATTAAATACGGATGGTTGTTATGTGCAAGACGTCATAGTTTATTACTTTGAATTTGAAATTAAATCGACAGTAATAACAGAACATTCAGTATAATAAATTAAATAACACATATCTGAGAGGGTGATAGAGCAGATTGTTACCCCTCGAAAAGACATTGTCAACCTTGGCTTCGCCTCAGTTGACAATGTTTTCTCGGGGTAACAATCTGCTCTATCACCCTCTCAGCTATGTGTTATTTATAAAGTGGTTACAGCATTGGAGAAATAAGCGATCATCTGTGACGCAGATTCCCTTACATAACGGTCAACCAAGTCATAATGACGTCCGTAAACGTTTGAAGTGGTGACTTCAACCTTATCATTCAGAACCCTTGGTTCAGTATAGCTTCATTTTGAACAACAGGTCTCTATCAAGTAAACCCTAATAGAAAAATCTTGAATTTCGTATCAACTATAAGATGAAAAATCGAATTGAAGGTTCTGCTTCCGACGTTGCTTCTTAAAAATGGAAAATTCTCAATGAGAAACATTTGAAGCATCTTTTTATTTTTGTAAAGATTAAGATAAACATTGTCTATTTTTTTTTAAGTCAAGGTATGTAACAATCTGTACTGTAAATGTTACCTCTTTTATTTTAGAACCAATGGCGTGTGGCGATCAAGTTGATCAACAGTCAACAAACTATGCATATTCAATGAAAAGACATCCATATAGCGAAACGTTAGCTTCTTAATGAAATTAAAAAATTTGCATCTTTAGCATGAAACCTACTTAAAGTTAATGTTATCTTAATTTCGCTTTATTACGTAGGTTGGTATCGTACTATGGTCTACATTCAGATCAGCGTAATGCTTCTCTCTTTTGAAATCTTTTAAGGACAAAGCAGATTAAAGCTAGTTTCAGAATTTGTTTTGGATTCAAAAAATCACACTATTGTATTGTTTAAAACCTGGGTTTAGTGGTTTTCAGATCAATTGTAATATGTTTATTCTGTTTGAATGAAATAGGATAAAGGGATAACAATCTGTCTGTCTATCCTGATCGGTTTGGCTCTAACACATAATATAATCCTTTATATTATAAGCATCAAGGACTAAAAAGAGAATCGGAAGTTAAAATAGTCAGTATTAGTTCATTTGAATTTTTGTAAAATGTATGAAGCATTGGAGTTTTATTTTTTTTTAATCTGGAATTACAAATAAGATAAGTTTAAGAAATCCATTAATGTATAGATTAATTTTATTATGTATAGAATGTAAGCAAATTTGCATTTTCGGCTCTTGATAATCTGAGAAACCGTTGTTTCTGATGATACCGAAGAAGCATCTGATTTCCCCTTTAACGTGCATTCAAAATTTTGTAATTTCCAAAGTTTGGAGTATTTCCTCACTTTTGTTTCAAATGCTTTTAAAAAATATTGTCATGACATACGCTGAAAACGAAACGATGCTTACATATTATTCGTGCCTGTAAATAGGGTAAAACCTTGATAATAACAATGATGTTGAATTTTGATTTTACATTGAAAGGGATAACCACATCAGTTTATCTTTAAGATGTATACTAACCATGGTCACTTACATATAAGTATCGAGGCATTTTATTCTAATTACCATTGGTATTTTTATGGTTCACTTAGTGGCTATCGAAATCGACCATCGCAGTCTTTACTGAATCAGACATAATCTTTACAGATGTATCAGAATTCATGTGTATAATTGTCTTAAAAACAAAGAACATATTGAACCAATGAAACCATTTTTTAAATCAAAATCGGATGATTATTTTTTAATGCAATATTCTCATGAACAGGTGAACATATTCACATTTGTGATGAATGGAAAGGTTGCTTGTATAATGCCATTAGGTGGTGGAATAATTTATGACTAATGATACAACATTGAGGAAGTTACAATATCAGAGTCATAGAAGCAAGATACAAAAAGTAAATCAAATATTCAAAATCTCCCAAGACAGACAATGTCATTATCAAAAGAAAAAAGGAGTAAGAGAAAATACTAGTAGTCTATGATATAAAAATTGGTTAAGATACCAAGGGGGCAACAAAAACCATAAGTCGAAGATGGCTAAAAATAAAAATGACGAAACGACAAACAACATTCCACAAACCAATATACAAAAAATTTCTAGATTGAGCAGCTTGGAACTCCGTCATAAACCGGCAAAGGAAAACGAAATTAAAGATTGATCAATAGCAACCCATTAAAACAATAAAATTTAACTGGATTCAAAGCAAAAAGATAGGAAAACAAATTGGTAAAAGTTAGCTCTACTATACAGTTTTCGTCAATTATCGCTCTTCTAACCAGCCATCATCATCAACAACAATACTCCTAGATATGGATATCATGGAATATTTACTATAATGGATCTTCCCAAATTTTATGTAGAAAAATGCATGACTTTACTTTTTGAATAACACTAAGTCCGACTAGTTTCCTCATAACATTTCTTAACTCTCATTTAAAGATAACCTTGCTTATCAAATAATTTAAAAAAAATATTGCATTAATTAATTTATAAAAAATTGAATACTAAATAGAACAAATTATATATATAACAGTCAAGTAATAGGCATGTACAAAATTAGGTTAACAACATAATGACTTCTACAATTAAGGATCAATCAATCAACATACTAATAAATATTCTAGTGTTTTACTAAAAAGTACAACTGACTTATAAAAAATCGTCAGCGAGTCTGTAACTACGCCTCAAAAATTCGCATTCATTAATGGTCACTTCAAAGTCAACTTCCTAATAATGACGGAAGAGGTCTTATTGTGCGAGGTTTGACATTGATTTGATTGGTAATACATCATTTTTGTTTTTCTTTTTTTGACAAATTACGGCAGACAATTCCGGAAAATGAGGATTTTCTGCTTTACATGTCCTTTCATTTCATCAAGCATCTAAGTGATTATGCAAAGTCCACAATGCGATTAAGTAAGGGTTAGAGTATTTGGTAAAAAATAAAACTTTTATCTCAGAACCTTGTCTGACAGTCTCTGATCTTAACAATGCAATGGATGAAATTTGTCACAAGCATAATTCATTTATCAAGATTTTTAGAATTATCTAATGTCAAAAATTTACATTTATATTTCTTAAAATTGTCCGATACCTGTTGAATGTGTTGCAATTAATCAAAATTAATAATTTATCATTAATTAAAATCTCAACAACAGATGGAAGAAGGTATTGATAAAATCGGAATCAGTACAAAACAAAGTTACGCAATAGCTTAACATATGATTTTTAGTGACTAAATGATTGATGCAGATTTTTAATACTAGTCTCATATTGCATAAACCAGCCCTATTTTTTAAAAAACATAAACCATAATCGTTGGGTGTCAATAGGGAGTCTTGTGAAATCGTGTCCTCAAGTACAAGAAGCAATAAGTATAGAGTGAGGAAACCAAAGGGACAATCCGAATCAGTGAATCGACGAATTAACAACACCTTTGCATGTTTAGAACAGAAAAAAATCCAAGACGAATAACAACAAAAAAAGGTTGATAAATTCCCAGTTTTATAACACTTTTTAATAATTACCATTTTCCTACATGTTGTTCAATCCAGTCTATCTTTTTTTTTAATTTTGCACTTCAAAGTAATGTGTCACTCATATTGATTCTGTGGCTGTAGGATAAAGCAATCGTTGAATCGTGATGAACATAAAGTTGATACATACGTTATATCATTTTGTATGATAACTACTTTTTTTTCGTTGACCTTCAGAGGACAAATTTTGAAATGGTACATGCATTAAGGAAACAGTATTGTTTCTGTAACAAAACTGCAGTGCATCATGTCATCATCACATGACTATAAAAGTCACCCTATACTTTTTATTATGTAATAATTTCAAAACATTAACCTTTGAAAAGTGTTAGATGTTAGGACTGCTTGATTCGATCTATACATGACAGCAAGTAATTAACAGATTGCAATTCGGCCTTCGTCATTATTTTAACACTACTTGTGGGATCTAGATACATTTTACATAAGCGAACATTATGGTATCATGCATTAGCTATCACAAAACTGGATATGCGATCGGAATCACATGCGAATTCCGAACCGGTTCCGGATATTAAAATACTTCAACGGTTGGAGAAAATCAGTTCAGAAGGGGAGACAACTTTTATTTAACTTAACCCACAAATTAGTGGCTTTTTGTCAACTGAATTTAAATTACGTAAAGTAATAATTCATTCTGTTAATAACAAGCGTGAATTAAGATAACCTAAAACCCTATAAATCAGATCCGACTTCGTTCTTACTGTCCTTTCATTCTCCTAGATTAATTTTGTGAAAAAAGAAAACAAAAAGATTCAATTAAATGAAGTGTCCAATCGTTATAGATGTGTTTTCTCGTCTTTATTAGTGAACGACAGAAGGACATAAATTTTAACACGATCACGTAATCAGTGGATGATAACAGATGCAGCAGAAAGATATTTAGAATCACGTTTCACGCTTGATATACTCTCATTCTGATTTTTTTATTTCATATTTGACTTATCTAAAGTCCAAGATGAATTCAAACAATCGTAGTCCTAGCATTTCATACTATAATATATTTATTGATGTACGGTGTGTTGGTGTCGTTTGTAAGTTGTCTCATCAACGTATATATTGTAGTAGGTTCATATTGTATGTTGTTTCTCAAAGTTTTAGGAAACTAACTGTCCCTTCGCTGAAACACATTGCTTTGGAGTAACCGAAGCACGGCGCTGTTATTACTGCTACTTCTCTTTAAGTCGCATTATGGTTAAAGCGGAAAGTACAGTCCACTTATTATGCCTGGGCTTTTATAGCCGACTATATGGTATGGGTTTTATTCATTGTTGAAGGCCGCACGGTTACCTATAATTGCTTACAACCACTTCATTTGAACTTTGGTCAATAGCTGTCTCATTGGTTATCATACCACATCTCCTTATTTTTATATGTTATTACAAAACCTCTACTTCTAATGCTTGACAGTGTGATTAGATGGAATATTGAAAATTTCTGTGTTTTTGTTTGTTTGTTTGAACTAACAACATATGTAGAAGGTATTTAATTAGTTTTGCAATTTTCGAGGTATGGCTGTAAATGAGTATATTTTAATTTTTGAAATGAACTATATCCTGGTATTAAAAAAAAATATTATCTTCTGCAAATTTTTTCTCATTCCACTGTTTTAGTATATTCTAAAGGGAAATGGTCTTGCATACTGCACAAAGATAATAAATAAAAAAATATGGATTCAAAGATAATAAAAATACAATCCATAAACAAAGAGCTAGTTTTGAGATATAACCAATATATTTAAAAGTGAACACACTAGAAAAAAAAAGACTAAAACATTATATTCTATTGTATTAATTAAGTTTATCTCTTTTTATATGGTGGTTTTAGTATGTTTTGGTGTTTTTACCTTTTAAATTGAGTGGTTTGCACTTAGGAAAGTTTTTGATTTTTGTGTTGTGTTGTATACTACATATAAAGTGCATACCGATATGATATTGATCAGGATCTACTATTAGAGTTTCCAAAACCCTGAAAGTATGATTCCATTTACTCTTGAATTGTCATATACATACACACATGTAGATCAGGCCCGTAGACAGGGGGTTCGAGGGGTTCGTACGAACCTCCTTTTGAAAAAAAAAACACTACTAAAGTCGACGTTGTGTTTGAACTGTGACTATTAAAGTTGAGATTTTGTTTTGTCGCGAGTCGATGTATCCCCCCAAAACCCCCCTTGAAAATGCCTGGCTACGGGCCTGTAGATTTCTGCTTTTTGGAGACACTCATGTGTATATAGACACGTCTGTAAAACACATATATGATAGGGAAATTGTTTTATATAAATATAACGCGCAATGAGGATATAAAATTCAATATAGCAAATATTTAAAATATAATTTAGACATAAGCATTTGTGAAAAATATAAACTATAATAAACTTTACACAGTGCCTCGAATTACATGTACTAGATACTATTCGTCTCGAGTTTGTTTGATGGATCATATGTTGGACGAAACATCAACATAATGAGCTCCATGGCTTTGGAATGTTGAACTTAAATTTTCTTTTAACCTTTGTACAAAAATGTAAAGTAGAACTTAATGATTTTCTATATTTACACAGTGGTTTAAAACCTGATACATTTCGTCGAACGTGAGGATATGTTAAATTATGTCTTATTTCATTCCTGTTCATCGGTTGCATGTCGAAGTAGGCTAGATACCTTGTAAATCGTATTTTTACATGATATAACAATATACTAAGTACAGACAATTTGTGTTTTTATCAGTAACTGGGATTTGTAATAGGAAATCTGGTAAACAATTGTTAATCATGTGTCTTTCTCCCTTTCTGTGTCATTAGTTCAGACAGTTGTTAATTTCTATGTCATTTGGTCTCTGGTGGAGAGTTGTCTCGATCATTGGCTACCATACCACATCTTCTTATTTTTATATCTAACTAAAAAAGAATTTGTGATGTTTAATTTGCTGTCATAGTTATTTTGAATATTACTTTTTTTTTATATCTGATAAAATTATTAAGGGGCCTGCTTATCGAAAATGTCCTATGATCTGTTCGAAGATATATCTTAGGACATAATGATTTAGGATGATCTTAGTACTGTCTTACGACATGGCATGCACATCGATGCTCGCCTTTCAAAACATTTGCATGACTAACAAATGAATAAATACTTATTTTCAAATAAATAAACACGACATTCACTAACATGAACCTTGTGTAAAATGTATTTTTTAAAGCCAATCAGACAGTCTGATCATAAACACAATGCATGTGTATCCTATTCTTGATATTTTCATTTCAATTTTCACAATACTCTTAAAATTTGCTTGTCATATTCTGGTACGATTTCTAATACAACACTTGTTTTGAATTGTAAATAGATAACTATGCAAATTTTGATAAGCTGTAAATCAATTTAGTGTAAAAGTACATGTTAGAAGGCTTTTGTTTTATAATTCTGTGCACAAATGTGTTGGAATGAAGTAACATATGTACTCATGTTTACCCATTCTGGTTGTGAGAAAAATGGTTCAAGGGCTTATAAGTCCACACTGAGGCTGATATGCTACTTTTGGGGCCCTCGCTACTTTCATATCTATAATTCAAGTCCAGTCACATAGGACATGAACATTCATACAAGTGCCTTTTCATGTAAATTAATATAAGTGCAAAATGCAGAGTTTTCAGTCATGAGTTGATTGATGTCGCATGCAAATTAATCAACACAAAAAGTTATCATAGTAATCAAATTTTCAAAACAGACTCGTTCAAAATGGTAACTTGGGACCCTGACTCACTACTCGCCAGCGAAGCGGAACTAGCAAAGATTGAATTGGGATTCTAGGCCAGGTTTTATTTGCAATACTTTCTTCGGTACTCTTCAAGTCTTAATTCCTCTTGCGTGTAAACTTTATGGCAACTACTGGTTACTTTTCTGCAGCTGGTCAAGCCACAATCATGTGCTACGATTTGAAACACCTTGCTGGTTAAATGTTGTGATTTAGACGTCTTTTAGATTAGTTGACACTTCTCACTGACAATTATTATCCTACGGTGAGAAAATGAGGCCGTAAATTCTACATAAATGGACTGTAATGTTAATTACAAGGACATAAAACAATTCACGCGTGATGAAATATGTGACTCTAGTCTGCTCTTCCCTTTGTCAATAGCGGATCATTGAATATAAGTTATGTTCATTTTAGCGGCATTTTGTGACCCTTTTCATTGGCCGATTACAGTTTTTATTACATCGCGATGACCATGAGGTCATTTCGATGTATTGCTATCGCCTAAATTTCCATTATGCAAATTAGTTTTGGGTTTTCAACCGATCTATAAAAATTATAGATCCGCGGTCATTATCTAGTGCAAAATAACATTACTTATCGCTTGTTTCAAAATTCATTTTTTCAATGGATACTCCTATAAATATTTTTTATTAAAACACAAATTAATAATATGAAAATGTGTTGTCGTTAGTTATATATATAAAAGTAAAAAATCATTGATGATATTTATGCACACGTACCGAAAAATTGTGTTAAAGCTTACGGAAGGATATCTCAAGAACGTTTTGCGACACTCCCGGCAAGGACCGATAACTCTGTTATTGTTTTGCGGGAAAATATGAATGGCTTCTAATATCCAACCTTTTAGAAAAATCGATTTTTTTTACAGAAGAGTGTCCACCATGCACTTGTACTGCACTATAATTAGAATAGTAGAATAAAATGATATACAAATAGATGAAAATTATATATACATGCAACCGTAATATTAATATAATATATAACAACAAACCAGTGTATACTCTGGGACTATTATTATATTAGTATAATGGTCCCAGGTATACTGATTTGTATTACTACAATATAATAGGTATTACAGTGCGGTTGAATTTCCTGTCATTTATTCATCGTCCATGCACGAACTTGTATCAGAAAAAAATATATCTCTGTAAATTAACCTCAGTTTCAGGTATAGAGATGTGATCTATTTCTGTGACATGTGCTTTTGACCATCCACAAGAACCTGCGGTCATCCGATGTTCAGTACTTCAGTACTTTGATTTTTATTTATGATTAATGGAATTTTAGAAGTATATCATTTTACAGATTGAATGTGTTTCGATTGCCTTAAAAACACTAATAATTTTTAAGCATAATTTAGAAAAAAAAAATATATATATTAATTCAGAAACGTATACGCATGAACGTAAAACTTCACTGCATTAATAATGTTTAGTTTCTTTCCTTGAAAAGTACATTTAAAATATATCTGATTTATACAACCTAATATCAAACATTTGAACATTCAGACCAACCATAAAACCCGAGGGACTAGATACATTGAAATAAATATTTTCGAACGCCACGCAGTTAAATATGATTTGTAGATTTGATTAGAATTGTGCCGATGCTGTGACGAATGACAGCAATAGTTCACATTTTAAGTTAAACGAATTCAACAATGCACTTTTTTATTCAATTATGAGTAAAATAAATGTTTGATCTTAAAAGTCTTGTTTCGTTTTTATTAAATATCAATTTATTTTAAGGTCTCTATAATCAGACTGTAGTTATGCCAAGTATGTGTTTATATACGTTTTCGTACCTGCTATAAGTGTGCACAACAACAAAATATCAATCATTTTTTGTGAACAAGGAAATGAACCATTTGACTTAATACACATGTTAATTGGCTTTTAACAGCCTATACCTGTTAATTATTAATGATTATTGAAACACACCTTATATTTTCACCCAAAAATAGAGAAGTTTAGTTTCTGAAATAGAGCGATCAACCTTATTACGTTACGTGTCGCTGTACAGCCTAGAAATAGATATAGTTGTGATTATAATCTTGTAAAAATAAGGTATATTGTTAATTCATATGTAATAATTCATATTTGTTGAATATTGAGGTCAGGTAATTAATCTAAATAACACCTACTGGTACCTTTGATGTTGTGAAATATGACCTTGCCAATAGAATAATAGTTCTAGGCTTTGATATGCTTATCAGTACTGCAGACAAAAACAAGAAATCTATTCTGTTTAACTCTAATTAAATAAAGCTTGATGTCTGTTGTCTGACTGATATACTCTCAAAATACCCTATCACTCTGAAAGTGTAATAAATAAAATTATATGAAATATATTGTATACAACATTAATGAAATAAGAAATGAAAATGATTTGTTGGGTGTTATTTGATAAAAGTCCAGTGGCAAATGTTTCATGAATATTCAGGTCAAAAAGTAGAAATGAAATGAAAATTTTAAAAAATCACCTTATCTTCAATCATTTGTGAATAACCATCATATACAGTGAAAGAAAGTTATGTGCGAATAGTTGATTTAAGTAGACACTAAATTCTTAATTATTTGAAAAATTATACACACAAAATTATACAAATCAAAATTTGAAGAAATAGGTGATAATAATCAACTTATGGTATAAAAAGCATTGAAACAAGATGTTTAAATTTAAACATATTTACATTCAAATGTATTTGAAAATAGATGTTATAACACCAAGCTAAGACACAGTGGTCATAATTTGTTGATTGAAAAGGGTAGACTTCTAAGAAACTAAGAAAAAGCAGTCCTGTAATACAATTGAAGATGATGAGAAAATCTTTTAAGTTGAATTATAAGGTTTAGAGATAATTGTCGACTAAGTAAACATTTCTTCATGCTTGTAGTAAGCAAATCATATCAGTTGATTAAGATGTCAATTAATTTTGAATTTGAATTTAAGTAATATTCAGTAACCAAATTATAAAATTTTAACACCCCCCTCCCATAGGTTTTATTTAAATAATAAAACATAATCATCAGCTTATGTGTAAAAAAAAGGTTGTCACGCTTGATATTTTTTGTTTTTTTTTGTTTTATTAAAACAACAAAACACCAATTGAATATATTCGACATAGTAAAGTACATTTAAACTAAAACAAGTTTAAACTAAAACAAGAAAATGAAATAGCCTACCTACAAAACAAGAGGTTAAAAAGTGACTATACATCATAATATAGAATACATGAATGTTTAAGTTGACAAATAATCATACTAAGTGTAATCTTATTTCCCGAAAACACATAAATTCTAGACAACCAAATGGAATTTTATAACAACTTGTCATTTTACTCATAAGATATCCATAAATGTATATTAGAAAATGGCACGTCTTATGTGAATTCATCAGTTTGGTCCGATGCGTGGAGACATTTCTGTCCAAAGGCAAAACCTACAGAACTCTCTTGTGGTTACGGTTGTCAAAATGACTAGACCTTTTTGTAATTTCTGAGAGTATACTTTGCTGTTTTCTCAGGTTTTCAGATGAATTTATTTATATTTAATATTCATACATTCATGATATGAAGAAATAAAAATGTCTATATCTCGAAAAAATACCCATCATATTAAACTAGTATAAAATATATGCCCATCCTTTCCAATTTCTTTTTAATGCTTAATTGGTATTACTGTAATGTTGGGGTTTTTCCTTGTTCTAAAAATATCTTATTTACATTTTCAGATGGTGCAGACGCTGACTCAAAAAGGTCACGGACATCTTACACGAGACACCAAACATTAGAGTTAGAAAAAGAATTTCACTACAACAAGTACCTCACAAGACGACGAAGAATTGAAATTGCGCATGCGCTAAATCTGACAGAGAGGCAAATAAAAATTTGGTTTCAAAATCGCCGGATGAAATGGAAGAAAGAACACAAACTTTCACATATTGCCAAGAACATGAACTTTTGCAACGCGCTAGAGAAAGCATCTCAACAACGTGACCATGAAATGAAAAGTGCATTGTAGGATATATTATGTAAATTATGTTGCTAGTGGCTCTCCATAGGAGAACATATTTAAGTAAGAAACAGTCCCCGAGTGAATATTGAGAGCTATAAGTGCTATTTGTAATTGTTATTAAATAGACTGAGAATTGACAGGAAATATTGAACACTGTATAGTGGGACTGTTTAAAGCACGTGATATGGACAAACCAAGGCAGAGCATGATTCTACTATCATTTTATCATTTGAAATCCATTGATATTATACGAGAACACCAAGGTTGTACGGGTACTACTAATAAAGACTGCATTTGTAAAATGGTCCAGTCAAATAGACCACTTGAAAAGAAGTATTACTACTTGATAAAACGGCACCTTTTGTATACAGCTAATAGATCATATATGAATGATTTGTCAAAATATTTTTTCTCGCATCTGAAGTTGCCCCCATAGTTGCCCGTTTATTTTATTCTTGGAAAACGACCGAAATACCTAATTCATAGAGAGAAAAAATAAACATAGTTATGTAAAAATAAATATGTACCATTTAGGTACGCAGCTGTATTGGAAACAATGAAAACTTGGTCGTTTACATATTTTCAATGATGACGAGTACGCCATTATCATTTGAAATAGTCTTCATAGTCTCTTTTCCATTCGTCTTCATGCCATTACAATATATCAAATATCTAGGGTAGTAAGCTACAGCCTCGGTTCCAAATCAGGGTAAACAAACATTTTGATGAATAAGAATATGTTGTTATATGTAATAGAATGTTATTTTTGTGTATGGTCGGTGATGTTTCTTAATATGTCATATTAGATCCGGTATATGATATCAGCAATTATTATATTTTAGTTTTACTACAAATCGATTGTCAGTTTTATATGAATTATCTCCCTTCAATTGTTCAATATTTCATTTACAATCGAAAACATGTTTTTTCAAATTCTTGTATATATGTATTTGGCATGTGTCCTTTACTTGGAATATTACTTTTGCTTACACGAGAAATGTAAGCAAATGTCTGTAATTATGTGTTGACTTTATAATTTTGACAGGTAGCCGGAGCAGTGCATGTACATGTAGGTTCTGGGAGCACAAGCCAGAAAACGTTGGATGTCAGTCTTACGTGTATTCTTTATTCCTTAAATACAAAGTATTTCTATGTTGCAATTTGTGTCACAATGATTATGTCTTTTACAAATACACATGTACCTTTTCCGGGGTGTTGAACGAGTTTGTTTTTCAATTTAAAAGATGGAAACGGTTTCTCCGGTCAAAAGTAACGACAGTTTAAACCGTTTCGAATTCAAATTATCATAGAATTAAGGATACTCGAAAACATCAGTTTTGTTTTATTTGTACCGTTTGTCCGTTTCATGGAAATAAAATCAACATTGTGTTGTCACATTTATCGTTAAAAAATGGTGTTATTGTAAAACTTAACAAACAAAATCTATACGGAGGTTCTAAAATTTTGTTGCTGTGCACCAAATTATAGCATTGTAGTTTTGCAAATACTCAGAAACCAGTTGAGAGCCAGTTGAGAGTATATAGTAACACTCACTTTATTATTATAAAATACGATATATTATTTTCCTCGCAGTACGCAAGGAAATGTACCCTAAAGACCAGAATATTATGTAAAAAGACACGTTTTTTGTGTAATTTATGTTTACTTGTTTGTTTGTTTATTTTGTTTTTGACAGTCAATTGTCTACGATGATAGATTAATGTTATATTTTACTTTTTAAACCATTAACTGCCAATGACTACTTCAAATAAAAAAATGAATTGTAATTCTTATATATCATTTGCCATATCATCTTTTCCTCCAATGTGACCTACTGACTTCTCAACGGGTTTGTACTTACATGTGCAACACGACTGGTGCCACATGTGAAGCAAGATCTGCGAACCCTTCCGGAACAACTGAGATCAAACCCGGTTTTTTGTTGGGTCCGTGTTGCTTAGTCTATATTTTTCTATGTAGTGTAATGTATACTGTTGTTTGTCTTTTGGTCGTTTTTCGTTTTTTGCCATGGCGTTGTCAGTTTGTTTTCGACTAATGAGTTTGAATGTCTCTTTGGTATCGTTTGCCAGAAAGAACGATAATCATTACCTCTTCTTAAATTTATTATGTTTATTGCTTCCCAAACTTTTGGTCTTGTTCGTACTTGATGAAGGTAATTCTAGGATACCGGTATCATAGGATAATACATAAAAATGACAAGAGGACCTACAAAAGATTTTGGACAGAAGACCACACAAATCACCAAATTCGACAGAAAAAAAAGGCTAAGAAAGACAGAAAAAAGACTAAGAAAGACAGAAAAAAAGACTAAGAAAGACAGAAAAATATTTAAACAAAACATACTTTTATAAAAAAAAAATGTATTCTACAAAGAAGTCTTTCGGTACATAAGTGACGTTCGGTCTTCTTAAAAAATAAAGCAGGTATAACAGCTGATCGTGGTTATAGTGTATTGTGCTGTCTCTCTGACAGTCTCGGTTTTGTTTCTACAGTTCTGTAGGTTTACTTTTGAGAAAAGATTGTCTGTAGGGATAAGGAAAACAGTTCTCGCTGACAAATTCTGGAACATCAATAATTTGGTGTTTTTAATATTTTCTAGATATTGAGAGTAAATTGTTGATTTTGGTTTAAAATAGTCGCTGATGTGCTGTTTAACAAGAATTTGCGTGATTTATTTAAAAAACATTCATAGAGTTCACATTTCACCAATATTATTCATTCAAAAATTCAAATTCTTTTAATTTTGTAAAATAGTATGTCAAATATTTCATATTAGGATTCAGTAGAATTTGCTCAGTTACAATTTAACGACCAATTAAGCAATTTGATTTCTCAATGGACAATAGTAAGTTTTAAGTATCATCACGCAATTTTAAACTCCACCATTTGACTGTGACAAAATTGTAACACTTTTCTTGCAGGTGAAAGGACCTTGTTAATTCTTTATTGCATGACATTTAGCTTTGATACATATTAATTATATGTTACTTATTGTCCTTGTTGGTCTGGCATTTGACACAGAGGCAATCGTGACATGGCCGAGGTCATGCATCCCGATGCTCTGTGTAATGAAGTAGGAAGTGTTCCGGATGTCACCTATTTCATAACTTCGGTCATAATGTGAAATTATTATATAGCACGCTCGTGTCATAGAAAATTGACATAGGACACAGGAGTACACTTTTGTTTGGCAAAGCAAACACATTTTTATCAACTTTTGTGTTCTGCAGGTGAACCTTTTGTTAAAAAGTACCCATAGTCTACAGAACTATGCTTTGTCAACTATAAAAAAAGTGTTTGTGAGTTATCAGTTCCATGTTTAGACACTGACAATTCATCTTTTGCGGGGAGGGGGAGGGACATTTTTTCAAATAAGTTGTTGTTTTCTAAATGTCTTGTAAAAAATTGTCGCTGCAGAAGGGAAGAGAAAAAAATTGTTCGTTTCAATTGAAAATCAGGGGGAAATAAATTTCAATTTGAGTTTGGAACAAAACATTCTTGTTATTAGATATAAGAAGATGTGGTATGAGTGCCAATGAGACAACTCTCCATCCAAGTAAAAATTTATAAAAGTAAACCATTATAGGTCACAGTATTGAATGTTAATAAGAAATATATACATGTAAATGTATATATATATAAGCAGTTTATACAAAACACAAAAGATGAATGGTCGATTCCTTATATATATATAATAACGGTTACATTAGAGGATGTTGCACACCAATGTTCTCGCTGCGTTGAAGACCCATTGGTGGCCTTCGGCTGTTATCTGTTCTTTGGTCGGGTTGTTGTCTCTTTGACATATTCCCCATTTCCATTCTCAATTTTATATAGCTTGTCAAACGCATATACAGACATTCTACAGAAGTTTAAGCTTATAACAGAATTGTTAAAGTAAGACCAAAGTCATATTATAAATGCCTACGAAGATCCCATATTTATAGCTGTTATTAAGTCATTTCTGGGCAGATTTCTATAGGTCGCAAATCAGAATTTAATCTTTGAAATAGAACTTAGTGTAATATGGAATCCTTTTTAATTGAAAAAAAGTTTCGTCATGACAGGGTAAAGAACACTAGACCGCAGGGGCCTGTGATTTAGTGGTTGTCGTTTGTTGCTGTATATCATATTTTCATTTCGTTTGTTGTTTGTTTTTTTTTTTGTGTACATAAGTCATGCCGTTGGTTTTCTCGATTGATTTGTTTTGCGTTTTTTTTTTCTCAGGGCCTTTTATAGTTTACTATGCGGTCTTGATTTTGCCGTTCGGTGACCTAGTATTGTTAACATCTACGTCATTTGGTCTGTAGTGGACAGTTGTCTCATTGGCAATCATACCACGTCTTCTTATTTTATTCTTATTCTTACATGTATTTTATACGAGCAATAATAAAGCTATCCACCGTCTTTGGCAGAGTCTCCTTTTTCAGTGAAGAGACGGTAACCTCTGGTATATATTTATTCTAATGTCAAATGAAGCATAGGTACATTCAATTGTAATACAGAAAGAAAAAAAATAAGAAATCAAGATCTCAAACGTATCAAATTAAGATCGGGAGATAATGGGGAGTATTGGCCTGTAAAACTAGTTAAACCGGCCAACATTTTTAGTATTAGTGCATGTATGTTCTACGTTGAGTTATTCCAAAGTCTGCAATTTGTTTTTATGAAAAAATAGTTGTTTTCTTTGTGTTTAAATTGAGCTGTCATCAAGGAAAAACAAAACTTCTACTTTCAAAAATTCAACCAGTGCAACGGAGTTTCGGCATTTCCTCATATTATGTCTGTCATAATCGTCTTAGGTTAAACAGAGTCACCGCTGAATGTGATATCACCACAGACCAAATGTATTTGATCAAACCCCGAAACAATGGTGACGTCGCTACGCTAATCTAAGCCAGCGTCGTGTAGCAGAGACGATATTAACACTGGTTTGAGTTTGATAGTTAATACCTTCATTATAAAAGTCACGGCGAATAGACAAATCAAAGTGGTCATGAACAATTTGTGATCTTTGGTAAGAAATCTTAGGTGGTAGACAAATTGAACCGCCGCCGCTTAACATGACCAATTAGAAAATTTATTAAATGCAGATTTCTCTAGAAAGTGGCCAAATGATCAGTTTGGTGCATATAAGAGTAAAATAAGAAAATCTTGAAACAACCGAAAGACAAGTTCATATATGAATGAATTCACTTGTCATAATTTCGCTTAAATTGACACCATTTATTTATTTGTCTCTAAGTGTCATTTTTAAAACGATTGCACAAAAAATCTGAATAAATCAGTGTAAGAAGAAACACACGATAACGATGTTCTTACTCAACACTATAGGTTGCTTCAGGACAAATGGATTTGCTCTATCACAGAAGTTTCTTGTACTTATTACAGAGGACCTGTGTGTGATTTTTCTGAATTCAGAACTGAATAAAATGTATATTATTGACTGAAGGGAGATGCCTTTATACGCAATATTAAAAGCGGAAATTATTCCACTTGTTTTTACTTGCAGCAATACCCATTAGATGTGTCCCTGAAGAAACATTTTTGAAATTCTCATTTGTTGCATCAAGTTCCCTTTCGTTTTCCTTCGTTTTTCACTAATCCTATCATTAACCGGTATCCGAGATGTCAATGTATGTACTCTATGCAATAGTCATTTAAAACAAGTAAAGAACCCGACATATGTGTAATATAGCTTCTGATGACATCCGTATTATTGCCATGGTCTCTATGGTTTTGGAAATTTATAGTTGGATAAGCGAAAATCTATGTAAACCCTCAAAATATGCCATATCATGCAAATTGATAAATGTGCCGACTGCAGTGTTCGGAAACATCTTTGGTAATCATTTCCCAAAAGGTTCAAGTTGACCGTCCCTTTCGTCAGGTTTGCAACTTTCCGATCTACAAATACTCTTCATGTAATCTGGAACATGTTAAACAAATACATACACAAAGCACACTCCAACTGAGTATATATTGGATCATAACAGTAGCAAACACTATAACATTTGTAATTTCAAAAACTAGTTTCATAGTACGAACATTAAGTATCCTATGTCGTGGGCTTCAATCCTTCTATTATCTTGGGGACTAATGAATTGAAGACACGTTGCTTATACAAACATATTTATATCTAACCCCCTTGTTTCATTAATTTTGTATTTACATTGTGTCATAGATCAAATTTATTCGTTCAGTGTATGTTCACTAGTTTTTGTTAATATGTCTTTTGATTGAGTTAAGCCATTTCAATTGATATTTTATAGTGTGTCTTTTTATGTTGTGATGTTACACTATTGTTTCAGGTAGGGTGAAGGTTGGCGCCTATTAAAACGTTTAAACCCGCTGCATTTGTTTGCACCTGTCCTAAGTCACGAACCTGATGTTCAGTGGTTGTCGTTTGTTGATAAGTGTTTCTCGTTTTTCGTTTTTTATATAGATTAGACCGTTGGTTTTCCTGTTTGAAAGGTTTTACACTAGTCATTTTTGGGGCCCTTTATAGCTTGCTGTTCGGTGCGAGCCAAGGCTCCGTGTTGAAGGCCGTACTTTGACCTATAATGGTTTACTTTTACAAATTGTGACTTGGATGGAGAGTTATCTCATTGGCACTCATACCACATCTTCTTATATTTATATAACATACAAACAGCTAAGTAATGTCCTACAGTTCACGCAACCAAAATTACTCAAATAGAGGTACTAGTATACAACAATTAGACCAAACTTTCAATGTAAATTTTAACTGTAGTCGATGAAGTGTGGAATATATTTTCCATAGTAACCAACTATTGGTTGGTATTTGATATATCCCGATGTCTAGCCAACTCCTACCTCCAATTTGTAAAGTCTGTTTATCCATTGTCAAGGTATTATGATGGATTGGTTGATTGTAGTTTACCCATCGTCCAGTTGCAAATATTTCATAATTATTCAAGTGACAGAGAGATGGAAATATATATAAAAAAATAAGAGTATATGACCATAACATCTGTCGAATGCAATATAACATCAATATTATCATTACAACTAGGCTGATTGTCATTTGCTTATCGTCCATTGGCAAATATTTCATAAATATTAAAGCGTGAGAGAGACAGAGAGATATGAATATGTGTAATGGGGTATTTGACTCTGTATAATGCAACATAACACCAATAATATCATTGCAACTAGGTTGATCGTCGTTTCCACAACATCCAGTGGCAAATATTCCATGATCATTCAAGCGCGAGAGAGACAAAGAGATATAGATACATAAAAAAAGTATAGGACTCTGTCTAATGCAACATAAAAATATCATCAAGAGAGACAGCGAGAGATATACATATTTAAAAAGGTGTATAGGACTCTGTCTATACTGCAACATAACAACAAAATTATCATTATACAACTACTTTAACGATTGTCGTTTGTTTATCGTCCGGTGGCAAATATTTCATAAACATTCAAGCTAGAGAGACAGAGAGAGATATAAATATAGGACTCTATCTAATGCAAGATAACAACAATATTATCATTACAACTACTTTAACGGCTATGAACTAAGATGCATCGTATATATCATCGAAATGCACTTAATAGGGTCAAAATTATTGTCTGTTGCGTATCATGTATATCTTAATCTTGAAATAACAATCCAAGTAGAAATGAAGTAATACTACTAATTTATGACCCCTTTCAACGCATAGCTAACGCAATCTTTGACAAGCTTCAAATTGTGCTAATTTAGTGTCATATTTTTGATAAAAAGGCAAATTGTTTACTTTTATAAAAGGGAATAAATCTTTAGTGTAAGAGTATTCCTGACGCTTTCAATTCAACATGTAAATAATTCATAGGGGAAAATGAAACCATCTTGTGATAACAGTGTCGTCATTTAGTGATAACGAGGCTGGAACCGACAGAGTACTTAGTACGGAGAGTTTTTTGGGTATAAATAATGATGTCATTTTCCCCTGCCAAACACTGATTATAAATATCATCTTTCCCTTCTGATTTGAATTTAAAAATTAAATCCGAAGATCAAGAGATAGGTCATTTTTTTTTGGTTTTTATAGATAAGCCTTTCACTTCTTATATGATTGATTAATTGTTGCTTGATTTACGTCCAGTGGCAAATATTTCGTGCTTATTCAAAACAACAAATTAATGTTTGATATGCAAAGTAGGACAACCGGAATCATTTGCGGAATACTTGGTTTGACTAGAGGAAATGAAGGTATATTGAACAAGGACAGAACTCGCAACAAACCACCTACGGACCCCTCAAAGGGTTGTCGCAAGCGTGACACTCTCTTTACACGAGGCATCATATATATCTCGTCTCCATTATGAACGCCCATCGCTGCTTATATATCAATACACTCCGCAGAGCCCCAGTCATCATTTGTATTATATGGAAATAAAGATTTAAAAGGGGTTGATCAAAATAATAATTTGAGTTAAGACACACAACGAAATGAGAAACAACAGTTTACCCAAAAAAAGAAGAAAATAAGCCAAACAACTTAAGATTGAGCCACACAATCCCACAAAAAAAACGTTACTATAAGTTACTACGAAAGGCTAAGCTCCATTTGAAATTTTATATTCGAAGCTTTGTCTTCTTTAATAATATGAATGTTCTTTTTCTGGCCATTTTTTTCTGTGTTTCATTGTTAAACTTTCCCTATGCTCACCGCGTAGATGGATAGGATTGGGCCGAGACTGTCGCTCCCAAATTTGGACGATGGTCCATAATACATAGCTAATTGGAACTGAAATTACTTTCATGCAATTGTGAGGTTGGATGCTGAAAATCTGATTTAAACCACCACTTTCATTTTAATATGTCTGTACCAAGTCAGGACTGGATGTTATATTTTCATATAATATGAGGATTAAGACAGGAATTTTGTCATCTGATGTTGCTGTGTCTTCTTTCCATATTTGACCCTAGATTTAAAACATGTCAGATTCTAGCTCGTCTCTGATCAATTTGTTCCAAACTGTTTACATGGTTTATGGCTTCACATTTTGTTTAGTTGCTTGGTGAGGGCAATGAATTTTGATAACTTCTTATATTCGGTCAATGAAACATTGATTATCACTAACCCCACATCTCCATTTATGACTATATTAAGCCTTATGGCTAAACTTTCAAACCAAGACAATTTTTTTTTAATTTCCCTCATTGTTTGTTAAACTAGCTTCACGGATTTATAACTATGCATTATCTGTAAAAATTAACACTAAGCCGTTCAATGAACTTTTTACAGATCTATAAATAAGTTTTTAAATGAACATACAAAATAATAATTAAAAATACAAAAATAAACCGTCTTTACGCTCAATTAATATTATCCCCACTTAAAGCTGATTGTATTCCATTTTCTATTCTTTCATAGTAATAATGGAGCGAAAAATATTGCATGATAGTTAAATCTTATCGACTATCGTGTGTCGCACCTCGTAAATTTAAAAAATACTTTTTGGTTCAAATCATGAAAAGGACAAAACCATTCTGTTATTTAACACTGTCAATCAAAATTGCAGGTGCAAATGACTACTCGGTTAGAAAATTTGACTTTTTATATACATATCTACCCCTGGTGTCATTACGGGCAGATTGATCACCGATAAGGAAGAATCTCGTGAGAGGATATGACGGGTCTTAATATGAATTCGTACAAATAAAAAGAAACACGCCGTTTATAACATTTGTGACCTGTTGTATTGAACAATCAATCAACAGACAATAGATTATCTGCCCTTTGAAGATGTGCGCGTCAAATCTCGTTTATTTTAATCTCACGAGATCTCTATCTGTAATATTTTGTAATTAGCAAAGATTCTTTATTTGGCAGTACAATGAAATAACAGTTGAAACTAAAGTTTAAAAATAATAAGGGATTTCTCTCCCATTCCCTTTTCAGACGTTTTTTTTTTTAAATAGACAATACTTTCCTGTCATATTCAAGTATATTTCATTTGGTCCTTTAGGTAAATGTATTCATACGATTTATAAAGAAATTTAAATTTCTTTAAACGATTTAGCTTATTGATTGATTGAAAGAATGAATGACAGAACGAATAACTAAACATGAATTAACTAATTTCAGACAGGATTATTACTGACATCATATGAGGGTCTGGATTGGGAGGGTGAGGGGGTCCTTCATTTCTGTTTTCTTTAATTTTTTAGGCCATTGTCCTATATTCTTTATAATTTTTGCTCATTATTCTCTATTCTTTATATTTTAGCACCTCATTATTTTCTATTCTTTATTTTTTGGTCCATTTTGCGCTATTCTTTATATTTTTTGCCCATTATTCTGTATTCTGTAAATCCCCATCCTCACCCTCTCATATGCTTTAAAGAATATATTATTTATTTATAACACATATTTCTCTTTCATCATACATAATCTAGTATCCGTTTGCACTAATGATAAATATTCAACCTTTTAGAAAAGAGCAAAAACTGAATTGGACCTGAGAAAGAACTTATATTTAAGTGCAGATCCAGGATTCTCTAATTCTTCGTCAATTTATCCCTTTCTGCACCATTGTATAAAAAAAATTTAATCAACGTGTGGTTCGTTTCATCTAAGTTCTTCATTGGTTAAAATCCGATTATGACGTCGAATTTACCTGCTTTCCTCTGAATTTCCTTTTGTGACGGCATGAAAAAAGGCGACCATGCCTGATGACGTCACATAGAAAGAACACATCTTTTTACAGATCATTCGAAAAGACGGAATAAGTTTGCCTGCATATTGTTTTAAAATCATTAGAGAAACAGATTCTACCACCAAATCTCGTGTAATACGATATTTATCCACTCTCGACAGTTAAATTTTAAATATTTAAAACGCTCGGCGAGCCTCGCGTTTTAAATTTGAAAATTTAACTGTCTCGAGTGGATAAATATCGTATCACACTCGATGCAGTGGTAGAATCTATATTTTTATTTAAGGAATGACTGTAACATTTTTTTCTGTGTATGAAGAAAAAACATCAAGAATGTGATGCACACTGAATAAGGGGTTATCTAAAAGTGTGCACCACATTTTTGAGGTTATTTCGAATAGACAGCCATTCATTATAATTTAATTCTAAATTCCATTTTTAAGGAGTAAATCATGAAAAAAACGTTGATTACGTCACGATTACATGACAAAATTATGTCTATGAGCTGATAGACAAAAAACTTTCAGCCAATCAGAAGACGTGTTACATCCAAAATTAAATTATTTGAGAGTGTGAAACACAATCAAATATTTTCACGTAAAACAAAAAGTTTTGTCATTTAGAACCTTTGTTCAACTTTGTACAAATAATAAAAATTGAAAGTTCTTTGCCATATTAAGGCACCCCTTACAATAGATTTCTCTACAATGCATGTGCATTCTGCGCATGTTTGACGTGCGAATCCGCTTAAGGACTTGTTAACTATAACTTCTGTTAAGAGACTTCATTTCCGACTTTTTATCTGTTAAAAATTTTAAGTGCAAAACAGTCAAGTATATTCATATACAATTTTGTATAATTTTTTTCTAATCCAAGTACCAGTACACTGACCACCCAGACATTTCCTTTCAAGTTGAAGAACATGTAACACTGCTTTTAATGGGATGTTTCGAAAGCCGACACATTTTACCTACAAATATACTAAACAAATTACAAATACCGATTCCATGTCACACAAACTCCAGGTATATGTTGACTTCAGGAAAACATTACAAATATACAATAAGTAATGGGCGACTACATCTTGTTACGTCTGTCAATAGTACATGGTAGAAGACGTAGGAACAGTTTAATCTGACCCCATCGTGTCACGTGTCAGACTTAACAATTCTTTATTTTCCATTGACGTGTGGCTTACGTGTTTTAACAATACTGTACTGCACCTTTTAGTACATGATTCCCCCTTTAATCTTTTTTACTATCTTTGTTCTGTAATATTTCTGGTATTGAACTGTGTTTTGTTTTTTGCTTGACCCACATGGATTAAATACTGCTATGCTAATAAAGTTATTGTTATATTTTATTTGTTCTGATTCGTGCTGTTAAACTAGTTTAAGTCCACATCGTGAAACCGCCTAGTGTCATGTCTTCCAAAATCCGATGGATACATTCACGCACCGCTGTATACTTAACTTGAAGATCGTGTCAGAAATCGGTATGTAATTCATTTTATTTTCTTCTTATAATTGTTTTTTTAAGTGACCGAAGTTTTGTTTTACATTTAATTTAAAATAATATGACATGATCTTTATTTCAAAAAAGTGATTCTATGACCTTTTTAAATAATGATTAAAGCAAACATAATCCCTTTTTTCAGCAACCAGTTAAGATATAAGCTAACAAGTTTTCGATAAATGAACGTTTTTATTTACACGAACAAACTCCTTGAAACTAGTGGTCTATTATCGTTTATTTAAAATGCATACGGAGACTTAGACTACATCATGTAGCGTCGAATTCACGGACGATCCATATTGTATCATTGCCATCATTGGCGACTGTAAAAGGGATCTGTTCAAAAACCTGAAATGAACAGTATGGTCACGGTGAAATCTACTTTATCTTTACTTATAACTTATATGTGTTGTATTATTTCGACAATATTCAGCCTATTTCATTAAAAAAATTAAAAAATAAAAATTAATTGCAAAATTTCTAGTTTTTTGTGCTCTATTACATCAGCGGTGCATGTTCGTATCAAAATGATAAGTGTCGGTTGTACGATGTGAAGTCATTAGTCGTTTTCTGAATGTCAGAATTTTCGTTTTATTTTTTTCTAGAATCTATCCCAGAAATGGTGTTGCAACCCTTCGATGTGTTTCTGTTATTTGATAAGGGACTTTCCGTTTTGAATTTTCCCTGGAGTTCGGTATTTTCGTTTTTTACTATTTATACAGAAATAATTGCACTATACTTCGTATACACATGCATAATGGTTATCTATGGAACGCCAACTTGCACAAACCTTGTATTACGTATTGACAGATTTTGAAACCGTTTTTTTTTGCCTGGTACAATTTCGGCTGTAAAATACTTCTCAACAAAATGAAGTTAAAACAAGCGAAAGCAGAAAATTAGAAATGTGTTTGTTTCAGGACGAATACTATGAAAATGATGAATACAATAATAGCTAATACAAACAATTATAATGTCTATTACAAAATATATTCTTTCGATACAGATGAATTTCGACATATACAGAAACGTGAACTGTATACATGTATCGTGAAAATGATCTAAGGCAATATTGAAAGATTGTAAAAACAGTTCACCGTACTAACTTAGTAAATGTCAAAATTAAAATAATAATATATCATAAATTTTACAAATTAAACCGCTAACACACGAACCTTTATAAGAAGATTGTTGTTATTTCTTGTAATTTTTAAGGATATGTAGCTTTTTTTTATTGCAATTAAGAAATGTATTTACCACAATCTTTTTAATCTACGTTACTTGTCAATAGCTGTTTGCTTTGCATACAATAATGTGTTTTCCCTAAATTACTACTAATAATTTTGATTAACCTGATTGTGTATGATTAAACAATCACTTTAAAGGGTCGTTCTAGAAAAGGAAAATAGTTTTAATGATTTACACTATCTTACTTACATAATATATAAGTACTCATTGTATAAATATAAAAATGATATAATAGATATAGGAAGATGTGGTATGAGTGCCAATGAGACAACTCTCCATCCAAGTTACAATTTATAAAAGTAAACCATTATAGGTCAAGGTACGGCCTTCAACACGGAGCATTGGCTCACACCGAACAGCAAGCTATAAAGGGCCCCAAAATGACTAGTGTAAAACAATTCAAACGGAAAAACCAACGGTCTAATCTATATAAAAACGAGAAACGAGAAACACGTATGAACTACATAAACAGACGACAACTACTGTAATCAGATTCCTGACTTAGGACAGGTGCAAACATTTGCAGCGGGATTAAACGTTTTAATGGTACCAAACCTTCTCCCTTTTCTGAAACAATAGTATAACATCACAACATAGAAAAACACACTATAAAATATCAATTATAATTTGGTTAAAAAATGTAAAATCCAATTCTTGGTTCTTTAGAGGAAAATCAAACATACTAATAACAGATATTTTGTTGATTCATTGATTGTTGTTTGCTTAATATCCAAGCGACAAATCAGAGATTCAAAAAATAAAAATAACAAAGAATCGAATGATTGATTGTCGTTTGATTAATGTTCAGTGGCAAATGTTTCATTTATATTCTGGACCAATCACAACAACAAAACAAAAAAGAAACGAATAACATAGAATAAAAAAAGAAGGGCGTTGCAAAGAATATGTTTGTGTAATTTTTGTTTAAAAATCAAATTTGAATAATCAAACATAAAAATCAAATTTGAATAATCAAACAGGAAACTACAACATGTTATATGGATCTTGTATGCTGCAATTTTCCAGAAATATTATTCACAGTTAGATTATTTTGTTTTAAAGTTTGTGTTTAACATTTCAGTTAATTTGGGTTTTTTTTTTACATTTGTTGTTCAAATCTATATCAGAATTTAAATGGTCCTAAATGTGCGAATGGTTTGCCACTATTTAGGCTGATCTGTTTGTAGGCAATTTTAAAAATAGATAAAATATGCGCGCAATAAGCCACAATTATAAAAATAAGAAGATGTGGTATGATTGCCAAAGAGAAAATTCTCCACCAGAGACCAAATGACATAGAAGTTAACAATAGTAAGTCACCGTACGGGCTTCAACAATTATTAAAGTCATACAGCATAGTAAGGCCCCGAAATGACAAATGTAAAACAATTCAAACGAGAAAACTAACGGCCTGATTTATGTACAAAACAATAAACGAAAATCAAATATCATATACAGGAACAAACGATAACCACTGAGTTACAGGCTCCTGACTTCCACAAGGAATGTTTTTTCCTCACTATCATCAAAACAAAATATGAACACTTCAGTTGTAGTGCTTAGGCCCATTTTGGCCTACAATATACAAGTATAACCAAACTAGGTTATTTTACCTACAACATAATCGTTATAAGTATGAGGACAGTTTAGGATGTAATTTCTTTTTAATATCATCAATATTTAAATAGATTTTATAGTCTGAAGATAATAATATTTCAATTTTTTTTAACAAAAAAGACAAAATTTGCATATCTTCACCGATAATTGTTATTGGGAAATATTGAGCGCAAACAAGTACCATATAATATTGACACAAAAGTTGTTGTTCATATAGACACACATTATGGTAAATATTTAAGTTGATACATCTCTGTTTACTTGCATGAGCTCTACATTTGCGGGTCCAAAAAATATGCAAAAAATGACCAAAATCTTTGTGATTTCACGAAGACACGAATAAGGGCATTGTTTTGTGACGTCAAGGGTAAAAAACTCTTGGTAATTAATTTTGCTATACATCAACTTTGAAACAGACATAAATTGAAATCTTTAATTAAAAGATCAAATTTCAGTAAAAAGATAGGCCAAATATGGCCCTTATATCGCACCCTGCCGTTTCAGAGATAATATTTTTATAATAAATGATTTCAAAATGTTTTTCTTATTTGTCTTTTGTACACATTTTGTATAAATTTTACTTACTATATGTCTGTACATTTTATTTTTTACAATGCTTATTATCTAGTAGACGACAATTAAATGTTATACATGCATAGTGTTATACTGTTAAAAAATAACCACAATTATTTGCTTGGAATGTCATTGAAAATTAAGCATTTTGAGTCATTCAATGAAGAGGTTTGTCAAATCAAATGGAACCGTCAAAACAATATACACAAACCACAGTAGCCCTTTTTGCACTAGCTATTTAGCAGTAGCCCTTTTTGCACTAGCTATTTAGTAGTGTAATCATTTTATAGACTATAAACCAAAGTGTTTTCAGGCTAGTAACCAAGTAATCGTTGTTTTCATGCACACATTATTTACCACTAATCTCGCTCAGTAGTCCAAATCTCATACAACTTCTTATGTTCGATTTATCTAATATAGCGATTCTTTTGAGTCATTTCCGGTAATGATCTAAAATGAAATGACTGAAAATTGTTCGGCCCCAATTTGTACATGCTGTCTTAAAGTTCATAGTGTTACAAGTACTGGTTCCTAGTTTTTGTCGTATCTAATTTACATTAAACATATGATTTGTTCACGGTTGCCTGTGATTATTGTTTATGAGCTGCAAATATGCACAGCTTGCAAATATGAAATTTAACCCCAAACCACTAAACAATTTTAACACATCAACACGCTTCAGTTGATAGACATATCGTTGTGCATATCGTTTTAAATTTAAGATATTATCATGAGAAGTCTACAGGAAACGCAATTTTTATCCAAGATCCTCCATGTGACCTCGGTTTCAATATAGTAACTTGTAACTACTGGTACGGGTTTGGAACACGCACAGATGTAATATCTTTAAAAGTGTCAACGCTTTTTTGGAAACAATGGCTTTTTACAGTCAATGGTATACTGGTAACCTAATATTGCAGTATAGACTGACACGTAACACAAATTACAGCATATGACAATTGGTTTTTAAAAATGCGACCATTCAATCGTAAGCAAGAGTTTTAACGCTAGCTTGCACAATGTCACATAGTGCACATTGATACACGTATGATACGGTTATGTAAAAAGTAAATAATTATCCAATTCCATGTCAACAATAATAGCACTTGAAATGAAATGTACACCCAATTATCACTGACATGTCGACGATTGTAATATAATGAAAGGAACTGGTTTCATCACAGGTGAATTCCAGTCCAGTTATTCCTGGAACAAAACCATGCAGTACACATTAGTACAAGGAGACGTGGAATATCAATGAAACAGTTTGCTTCTATCGATTTGAAAAAAAACCTTGATTATGCATATTGCAGTGGAAAAAGGATATCAATTATGAGCATTTTATGATAAACAAAACATGCAAACACACAGAAGATTCCTTGAAATTTCGAACTGAAGATACATACAATATTTGCCACTGGACATTCAGCAATTATTTATCAATCAAACCTCGGTTGGTACTTTATTGATATATAAAAAGCATGACTTTACTGCCAGTATCAATTATGCATGCCTTCCTTTCAAAAAATAATTAAATAAATTAGATAAATAAATGATTTTGGAACTCTAAATGTACGCCTTAAATTGATAACGCAAGTTTAGAAAGATCATAAATACCTCAAAATGCCCTGAATGAATGAAAATCAGCAATAATTTGTCTAGATTGTATTAATTGATATATCCTATTTCATTTTTTTTTTTGTAAAAAATCATTCCAAACATTAAATTTTCCCAACATTTCACACTAAACCTCCGTTTAGTTGTCATACAAATAACAAACTAATGAATTAGCCCTTTTTTTTTTTAAATTCCCCTCCTGAACATGTTATATCTGTTAAAAATTCCATGTAATTATATTGTTGCTTGGCTGTCAAGACGTTAGAAAAGGTAGCAGCATTTAATTAAAGGCACAAGTGACCAATCGTTTCCATGAAGGATAAACAAGGCATATACGTTTTGGCAAATACCATGCACGGCAGAGAAGATACAAAGGACATATCCTTGTGCATATCCACCGGCGGCGGTGAAATTGAACGATACATGCGTATATATATTTTTGATAAAACAAAACATATGAAAATTACACTGGCTATCAAGCAAACAAAATCCAGCGTCTAAAGTGTAATTTTTATGTATACGCGGGTAAAGGATTCCGCTCGAACCGGTGCTAGGCGTCGTTTTAAACTTGTAGTGAGGTGAGAGGTTTTGCTCCGTGTTGGTGGACTCATTGTGACTTTGAGATGAAGAACAGCAATAAGCGCTGTTCCTTTGCTTTTTGTGTGTTTTTTGCTGTGCATGTACTGATTTTGTGTCATGGATGGATACCCAATATCCTTTCTTTTCTATCAAAAATAATAATTACCTGCAAACAAACGACAATCTGCACGTTTACTATGATTCGGACTTGGTCATTTATAGTACATGGCTCCTGCTCCATACTTTTGTACATTACAATTATATGTCAAGAAAGGGCTTGAAAGATGATTTAATAACATCTTATCATAGTCTTAACTATTGTGAATTTATAACATGAGTAGATAAAAACAAATTTGTAAAATAAACATGATAAATCGCAAATTCAAAGGTCAAAGGTCAAGATATCCTAAATCTCAAAAACAGAAAGGCGCTGAAAGCAAACCTTCTTTTAGACAAACACGGGGAAAATAATACTAAGGCAAACACGTGAGAGAGATATAATATTAGAGATCCGGAGGTGTATGCATTTTTTGTTGCGCATGTAACATCTGTCATATTTGACTTGATCAGTATTGTACCTACTTCGTATGTTACAATCAACTGCAATAGATAAACCACACTTGAAAAAGCCTTTGTAGTCATGGCAAATTCCAAAAAAGCTATAGCAGTCGGTAATAATCGATCTTCAATTCATATTTTTCTATTTTGATACATTTAAAAGAATTACAATTCTGCTTTTCTCGTTAGAACCCGTCGCAATCCGTTTTGTTTTTTGACGATCAACTTGTTCACGAATGCACGAGGAAAGTTCACTGATACGATTGCAATCGATATAATTATTCACTTGTTGATTGGTTCGATTACATTCAATACGATTGTTCACATTAGTTTTTGAAGCAATCGTATTTTGGGTGAGACTTTTAAACCTCATTTTCGTCGACCTAAAAATATTGATTGCAGCCATCCTTTTTGTAATACATGTACTTAATAAGCAAAAATCGTATGGAGTCGGTCGGGTTCTACTTTTATATTCACACTTGTATCATTCGAAATCGATTCATCTAAAATCTGTTGTGTTTCACACTTCAAAGATTGCAGTAGATCATGCTAGAAGCTGATTTTCTTTGCTCTTATTTGAATCGATCATAATCGACAGCTATCGATTCCTACTTATTTTCTTGATGGCGAGCAATCACAACCTTTTATTTTCATTACGCTTTGCATTCTTTTTAATCGCGTGTATGTTAATGTTGTTGTCTTCAGTTGTTCGAAAGAATCATAAATTTATATAAATTTGTATAATTTAGTTTAACAAGAGAAACTCTTTACTAAAATTTGCGACAAATAAATAAAATAATGTTCCCTTTTGATACTTGTTTGTTTCTGGATGATGATGTACATTTGGTCCCTTCTTTGTAGATTTCCCTATTCGTTTGATATGTCCGTGTCTATAAAGTGACGTTTTAGATTTCAATAATATATGTATCGGTAAATTTTTAAGTCAGGGATTTCGATACCTCTTCATACACCCTTAGCTAAATTTCTTTCATATATATAGACACACAGATTTGGTTTGGAACTTTGGCTGTACCTACACGTAGAAATCGTATTACAAACAGTATGTTTTTACAGTGATGTTACTTATAGAGCTCGTAAATTAAGATACGTTATAGATTATTAATCCTTTGAATAAACTTATTCTTAAAGGTTATCAATTTATCATTGTGGTAAATTCTTTGAATATAGTCTTTATTGGTATTTTGTTTTCTATAATCTAATACACAATTAAACATGTATTGCTATCCAGTTATTGGATTGTATTTTGTTATTTAATGTTACTTATTCAATGTTATATCTAGTCTCACTATTTTTTAATATATACCACCTTTGATAAGTGTTTAGTATGACGATAAATTTTCACTTTTGTTCTCGTACTAGGAACAACAAAATTATTTATTTTGTAAAATTTATTTCCGTACTCCATGTATACCTTACAACAAAATTATTTTTATTTATCTGTGTACATTATTTTATTTGGCGGCATTTTGTCCAAGGTTATGGTTGTCTTTGTGATATTGTTTTAAATTTAACCCCCTTGTTTTATTAATTTTTGTATTTATATTGTGTCATAGATCAAATTTATTCGTTCAGTGTATGTTCACTTGTTTTTGTTAATATGTCTTTTGATTGAGTTAAGCCATTTCAATTGATATTTTATAGTGTGTCTTTCTATGTTGTGATGTTACACTATTGTTTCAGGTAGGATTAAGGCTGGCGCCTATCAAAACGTTTAAACCCGCTGCATTTGTTTGCACCTGTTCTAAGTCAGGAACCTGATGTTCAGTGGTTGTCGTTTGTTAATGTGGTTCATAAGTGTTTCTCGTTTCTCGTTTCTCGTTTTTATATAGATTAGACCGATTGGTTTTCCTGTTTGAATGGTTTTACACTAGTCATTTTTGGGGCCCTCTATAGCTTGCTGTTTGGTGTGAGCCAAGGCTCCGTGTTGAAGGCCGTACTTTGACCTATAATGGTTTACTTTTACTAATTGTGACTTGGATGGAGAGTTGTCTCATTGGCACTCATACCACATCTTCTTATATCTATTTAAACGTATGTGGTCATCCATCCTGTTAATACTTATATTTGGCAGCATTGGACAATGTCGTGCTTTTCTCAGACTGCGTATGACATTTTTACATTATAACAGTTGGAGGTGTTTTAATTTGTATTCTGAGAAAATTATAAACATTTATTAATGGAAGATGGCTTTAGACAAGCTAGTCTGCTACTTTGAGTACTTTTAGGCAGGTACTGTGTGTCTTTTGTCATTACGTTTGTTGTGTTTGTATTATGTACAAATTCGATAAGTTGAACCTTTTTCCAACTGATTTTTATAGTTTTTTTTCTTCTAATTTTGTGTTGTTGTACCACTTTTCCAGGTTATGGGAGGGTTGAGCTATGTTCTAAACCTTGGGTTGTAGTCTTGTATAGATGTCGCTGTTTGCATGTAGTCTGTTTTATATTTTGTTTTTCGTTTATTGTTGTTAGCTTAAACAAAGCCATACGTATTCTCTTTATTGTTTCACGTTTTGTTATCCGGTGCCTTTACGTTATGGGTTTACCTTCATTGTTGAAGATTGTACAATGACGTGTAGTTGTTTTCATCCTTGTCCTTTGCATGGTCTTTATGGGACAAACGCCTCATTCGTAATCATATCTCATTTTCTTATTCATATATTAATAGGAATATGAAAGTACGGAGAATATTATATTGCATATTGTAACACACTAAAGAGATAATAATACATAGGAATAATGTACGAATTCAAATAAAAGTTTAAGTTTGGGTTTTGTTCAATTTAAAAACTTATAAATATAAAGTTATATCTGCACAACTTTCTAACGCCTTGTGTATGCTTGCTGGCTTGCTGGCTTACTTGTCTACTTGCGTTAAGAAAAACCATTGCACTCACACTAACTGCATGCAGAACATTCGCATGCTCAAGACTTTATCTTTAATCTTATGCAAATTATGTACATCAGAAAATAAAGATTATATGCACACTTGTGTTTTTTTTTATAACATTGACATTTTAAAAGCCTAATCATCACTTTATCTTGTAAACACTTAAACATTCGTTCATGTTCCATTCTGCTTTTTTACGTTTGGGACAATGCAAAAGGAACAAATGTATTTCTTATCGGTAATTCTTTCTGTCAATCATTAAACAATGAGTTCTACTCTGTAATATCATTTTCTTATTTCACTTTTTAATTTAGGCTTATTAAGAATATTTAAAAACCCATTAATTCGATAGTAATCTTTTTGGTTACTTTGGTCTTTCGCATTGCCATTATAAGTGTTAAGAGCTAAATGTTCCTCGGGTTATCATTCCGAACGATTTAATTTCGGATTATGAAAACGTCTTTTATGTTATACAATTCCCTTCAAAAGCAGATCTGACATTTTACTCTAATATAATAATCAGGAATTCTTTTAAACATTTCTATAAAGAAAACAAACGTCCTCCATGTACTGTTGAATGTTTATAAACACTTGATTGACATTTGTGCAATTGGTTGTCGATTTTGTTCTAACCGGAAGTGTATAATTGGTAGATTATTAAAAGATGATTACAGCGATATCGATATTTAAAGAAAATAAAAAACGAAAAGAAGAATTAAATTGTTAAATTCTGAGTGTTCCATTATATCTTTTTATATAAAATCATAATTGCTATGTATTTGCTAGAGAAGTTTTATATTTGAGTATAAATATGATGGCCATGAGTTCTACTATCTTGGCAAAAGTACATTCAAGATATTTCTTCTTTTGGGAGCAACAACTTGTACTTAATAATTTTATTTACCCCTAAAGAATGGAAACACAACGTTGGTTATTCATTTCGCGAGAGTACCATAAGACCAGTAGTCAGTACTTCGGTTCTGACACGAAAATACGAATATTGTTTTATTGAAATATGCCGTTATAAAATTTTCGAAATCATTTCAGATTAAAGAAATGTATCTCACTTGTGTATAGCTCTGATTATTTGAGCGAGTTTGGTATACATTTTGCTTTTATCATATTCTTCAATGTTTGTATTAGGTTTTGCATTTTCAAATATTTTGGTGTCGAGCATCACCGAAGAGACATTCATTGCTATTCCTACTGCTTATATATTTTTTTCAAGGAACTGTAAGACATTATTCAAGAAATGAAATACATACAAAATATCAAAGGAGAAGGCTTAGCCTTTCAACATCCTTGAATGCCAGCCTTCATGAAATGATTTAGTCCTTGCAAACTCCCACATATAAATACAGCGTTCCAAAAAGGGTTGGTGCACAAATGGTCACAAATAATTCTAAGTTATAACACGTATTGTGTATATGTATTAATATAAAGAGAAAACGATGAACTTGATAGATACAAAACCAACAGTAGGTTTTAAATACTGAATTAGTGTCACCGTGTGTGCACTTTGCGATGACAGCTTTAATTTGATAGATGTAGGACTTCTCATGGTAAAATCTCTAACAAATCCGTTGTGTTCGATATTAAAGACGTTTGATAATAATAAAAAGAAGATGTGACGTAAATCTCACATTTTCTTTTATTCATAGATATAACGAGAATAAAATTTGTTAACTTGATAATCAACAATATTGGAATAACCTTAAAGGTCTAAAGGTCCTAATTTGAATTCAAAGCTAAAGCAAAAATGTTATCTTCATTCGCACATAATGAAAACCAACTTACTATAGTACTTTAGCGAATATTCTTTCGTCTTAAGTTTTGGAAGCCGACTTCAGGACCCTTTTTAGTAACGATTTTCGTCCATGTGACCTTGGTTCTATTGAGGTCACGTTTTGGTCATTAAACTCCTCTGGTGTTCATGTATTTATACATCATTGGTTCATAGTTCGGTTTGAGCGTTCCTGATGATGGTAAACCTAGAAATCCGCTCCGGACGCAGCAGATCTAAAAATGTTATTTTTATTTTTGGTGTATTCATATACCAGTATATCTTGACATATTGCGACGAATTGCATTCACGTTATTTTTCAACATGGACAACTTGCGTAATTAAATCGAAATTTAAATGATTTAATTTGTAAGTCTAAAACAAATCACAATGCCATGGCAAAAAAAAGAAAAAGACCAAAAGACAAACAACAAAACACAACATAGAATACTCAAAAATCAAGCAAACTGAACCCCACCTAAAACCGGGGGTTATCGCAGGTTCTCCGGAAGGGTGAGCAGATCCTGCTTCATATGTGGCACCCATTGTGTTGCTCATGCAGGTACAACATGTCCCAAAACACTTCCAAATGTTTCTGTTTCAAACGCAACAATCATGTTATCAATAGGGAAAACATCTATTTGATGTCAGTTCAGAATTTTGGGAAGAAACAGTTTGTTTTTAACAAAAGTATGATTAATTTCTTGATAAACAAATTATTTATAGGTATCTATGTATAGTTCCTAGTTTTTTTAAACAAAATTTCTCCGCTGCTTTCAATCGGTCTTTTGAAGTTGGATTGAGGAATACATGCGTTTAGGGTGCATGAATCACATTGTTTAAATAGTATTGCATGATACAATAGAGATATGATACTTCAATTTGTTTGTATAATGTAACATTTCTTTGATTTTTTTAGAATTTACAATGCTTAATGTTGAAGATAAAAACCATTCAAAGAAAATAAAAAATAGAATGAATGCAAATGTTACAATATCATGACTAGAATACAAATTAGATAAGTAGTCAGGAACTACTAGTCCAAGCAATAAGTACATGCGTACCTGCTTATTAGAAAAATCATGTATGTATTAAATTATCTACAGGCAATAAATGTCATCCATGTTCAGTCAAATTCTTAATGTTAAGCCATCTGTCCATGTCACGTGATAATGTATTAACCAATAGGATTATTTATAATACATGTAAGGTATAATAATACATGTTATTCATGTTTCAAATTCTCAATGTTAAACAATTTTTCCACCAAATACGGGAAGGTTTGGAAAATCTCCTCTTTTAAGGATTTTATTAAAATAAAAAAACAATTGGGGCGTTTTCTATTTGAAAGTCCGAAAAGTAAAAATACAAAGCATATCCTATCCTTAAAGACAAAAACAGAAGAGACACAATCAATCAGAAAGAAATGTTTATACAATGCAATACACAACACTGAGGACTGACGTTTAAACAGTACAGTAAACTACAATTAAAAAGGCAGTTAAACTAGAAATTAAGGACGGTGACAAAATACTATTCCACGTGTGGTACCCGTTGTACTGCTCGAAAGTCAACGCCAATCATTTGTAACATCTAGTAAGAAGTCAAATCCAGAGTGAAAATGGCATATTACAGTGGTTTATCAAAAGGTAATGAAAGAATGATTGATTGTTTTTTTTTTATTTCACGCCAATTTCAGTACTATTGGCTTTTCCGTGGAGCCAGTTTTTATTGGTGGCGGAAACCGGAGTGACCGGAGAGAACCACCGCCCTTCGGTAGGAAAACTGGCAATCCTAGTCAATAAAGATTGGAGTCGAACGCAAATGTCACGTGCGGGGTTCGAATTCACAACCTCAGGATTAACAGGTAGATGATACAGTGATACAGTAGATGAACTACTTAGACAACTCGGCTACTTGAGGTGTCTGCGCATTTATATATACATCCCGCACAGCATAATGGGTCTAAATGACCATATTTCTTATTCTTAACCCCAGTATACCTTTGCGATTTCTTAGGGTTAGACAAGAGACATATACCAATCAACTATGGTATGAAACCGTATCAATGGCTGCAACTTTCCGGGTTTTATCATGGATGCCACTAATGAAGCAGGAACTTGATCAGTCTTAAGTTTACTGTGTAATGATTTGTGGTCTGCTTTTTATCTGTTCATCATTTTTCTTTTTTGCTGTAAACGATCTCTCTCTTTATTCTTCAACTATTTTTTTGTTGTCCCCCCCCCCCCCCCTTTTGTATCTTTTAAATATATTTGTTATATATTTTGGATAACAAATTTAAAAACATTGGTCCGCAGATGGGATTGTTCGTGTAGAGAGAGAATTCATGATATGCAAATTAAAAGCTGGATAAATATTTATATTTGATTGTATAAATATATATGCAGTGTATAACTACATTTGGGATGTATAGATAATTATCGGCGCGGGGGGCGGGGGGAGGGGGTTTGGTATCGGAAATAATTTTGGATAAAGAAAGTTAATGTCCTTCATGTAGATGGCATTAACAGAAACGCGTGATGTATTCATCAGAGATATTATTGTAATTGTAAATTTTTTGCATGTATAATTACATTTTTCAAACCTTCAGCTTTGAATTTTGTTTGTTTCTTTGTAGTCAAGATAAAGGATCAAAATTCAAAAATTAACTCATATCTAGTACTTTAACATACACCGGGAGTTACAATACCAATAGGGCTTAGTGAAATCAAAGCTGAATGAGGACAAGTAAAAAAAACCTAGTCTTGTACAAGAAACAAATAAAAAAAAATGTTTGTTTTCTTTTGTAACATACAAAGCGCAGTGACAAAGAGCGCCCTGCTTGATGATAAACTCGGAGACTAACAAGGTACTAGCTATGGAATTGATTCAGTGTTCGTAAATCATAGATTAAAACACCATACTGGATTTGTTTTCACTGTTTTCGGAGCGTTTGCTTTCTGGAGAAACCTCACGAAGAACGCTCATTCTCAAGCTTTTGAAAAGCAAGGATGCATAAAAATGAAATAAAAAAACACTATATAACCCAGGTCTGAAAAAAGTGTCAATATCGTCCATGAAAATTTAACGTTAGTATTGTAAAACGTTAAAAAGTCTTTTGGAAAAAATTACTTTTGGAGTGTCAAAAATTCGTTGGAAGTACTTAATAATTGAATGCTCATATTGATGATTTCGAATCTGTTCAAAGTTTTGATTTTTCTTCCCTATATACCACTTTGCTTCATAATCTTATTAAGAAAAAAAAATCACATACCTAATCAAATGAGCATTTAAAAAGTCAGAATGCGAATATATTTATTCAAACTCTTTCATGTGAATTTTTAGTAACAACAAACAAAAGAACTATGTCAATTGGACCTGCTTTATTACAATAACTGCACTTGAATTTTTACTAGATAACATTTTTGTTCGCCATGGAGATTCCGAATATCATCAATTTATCGGAATTCCAATGAGGACTAACTATGCACCACTTATTGTAGACCTGTTTCTGTTTTGTTAAGAGTTACAATTTATGACTAAAATCAGCAAAGACCCATCGAAACAACATCTGATACAAAAATGTAATAACACTTTTAGATATTTGGATGATACATTGTCTCTCAATTATAATGACGACTTCAGTATGTACACTAAAGAGATTTATCCTGCTGAACTGACTTTAAATAAAGCTAATACTAACAATGAACACTGCCCTTTCCTGGATCTTGATATCTATATCTTTAACGGGAAGCTTAATACCAAAATTTACGATTGAAGAGATGATTTTTCATTTCCTATAATTATTGTTAATTATCCATTTTTAGATGGTAACGTTCCCTTGTCACCAAATTATGGTGTTTATATATCACAACTTGTTCAATTCGCTCGTGTATGTAACACCGTATTTGATTTAAACGAAAGAAGTCTCTGTATTACTGAAAAGTTATTACACCAGGGTTTTCGATATCACAAACTTGTCAAAACATTAACTTAATTTTATCATCGGTACAAAGACATCATTCGTAAATACATATCAACGTGCAGACATCTGATACGTTCAGGTATTTCACATCCCATCTTTTATGGTAATATTCTATACAAAGATCAACATTGTCGTCATTCACCTCAAAAGCTAACCAAGCCTTTGAACAGACTTATTCAGAGGGGATATAGTTACGATACTGTTGTCAGGTCATTAAAGATGGCATTTTTGGAATTAATATTGATTCACTCATAGGTCTTTGCATCAGAAATACACATGTATTCTAGAACCAGTTGTTGTCATGATACGGGTTATGTTCTTCTCGTATATTTTATGATGGTATGATACTAAACCCCTAACGGGAGGGATTGTACTTGATTTTCATGAAGACATAATCTTTTAATCAGTTTAATTGGGGTCTGGAGCTGGCATGTCAGTAACTGCTAGTAGTCCTTTGTTAATTTATGCTGATCATTGTCATTTTGCTTAATTTCTGCTGGACCTCTTTGAAACCGAGTTTTGCTGAGTGTTTGTTTATTCTACGTTGGCTAGATTATAGGGGGAGGGTTTAGATCTCACAAAACATGTTTAACCCCGTCGCATTTTTTGTGCCTGTCCGAAGTCAGGAACCTCTGGCCTTAGTCTTGTATGTTTTTTTTTAATTTTAGTTCATTTATATGTTTCGGAGTTTAGTATGACGTCCATTTTCTCTGAACCAATATACATTTTTGTTTAGGGGTCAGCTAAAGCCCGCCTCCAGGTGCGGGATTTTCTCGCTGTGTTGAAGACCCATTGGTGGCCTTGAGCTGTGTTCTGCTCTTTGGTCGAGTTGTTGTCTCTTTGACACACTCTCTGTTTCCATTCTCAATTTTATTTCTGGGAATTTATTAAAATATGTATGATCAACCATGGTCACTGCCAAGCCATCGACCATGACAACTAACTTCGATTAGTTAAATTTATAACATATACATTTTGAAGATTTCCATATCGTTACTTAGCGACTTATGCACTTAACATGTTAAATAGCTGCACCCAATCCTTGTCATTGAGAATAACAGTCAACATAAAGTTACGATTATTAAGTTCACATTGATTGAAAAACTATAAAAAGACAAAATGAGAGCGACAAAGCATAAGATATGATGCAGATATTTAACTTACATGTACTGGGTTAATCTAGGAATGTTGTACATGTATATATTTTAAGTTTGTTACTTTCATTTCTCTTCGTTCTACGAGACTTTTGGCTACAAGTGTTTATACTGAAAAATACTATAGTTAAGCGCTTCGATCACAATTAAACCTGCATGTGCATTTACGTTTGTTATTTACACTTACTTCGTAATGAACGAAGACAGTTCTTAAAATAAATGGCATTGAAAACAAGACATGTGTCACAACTAATAACATAGAAACTAAGTGTTTGAGATACAATGGATAAGCGTCGATTCTTCAAAAAAGATACCATGAGCCCGGAGGATTGACAGCAATACTAAGGCTTTATGCAATTGCATTCATGAACCAAGTATGTGTTTTCCTGAGTTTGTGAACCAAGTAGGTGTTATCCTGAATTTGTGAACCAAGTATGTGTTATCCTGAATTTGTGAACCAAGTATGTGTTTTCTGAATTTGTGAACGAAGTATGTGTTATCCTGAATTTGTGAACCAAGTATGTGTTATCTAGAATTTGTGAAACAAGTGTGTGTTATCCTGAATTTGTGAACCAAGTATGTGCTATCCTGAATTTGTGAAACAAGTGTGTGTTATCCTGAATTTGGGAACCAAATATGTGTCTTCTGAATTTGTGAACCAAGTATGTGTTTTCTGAATTTGTGAACCAAGTATGTGTTTTCCTGAATTTGTGAACCAAGTATGTGTTTTCTGAATTTGTGAACCAAGTATGTGTTTTCCTGAATTTGTGAACCAAGTATGTGTTATCCTGAATTTGTGAACCAAGTATGTGTTTTCTGAATTTGTGAACCAGTATGTGTTATCCTGAATTTAAGAACCAAGTATGTGTTATCCTGAATTTGTGAACCAGGTATGTGCTATCCTGAATTTGTGAAACAAGTGTGTGTTATCCTGAATTTGTGAACCAAATATGTGTCTTCTGAATTTGTGAACCAAGTATGTGATTTCTGAATTTGTGAACCAAGTGTGTGTTATCCTGAATTTGTGACCAAGTATGTGTTTTCTGAATTTGTGAACCAAGTGTATGTTTTCCTGAATTTGTGAAACAAGTATGTGTTTTCCTGAATAGTGAATAGGATAAAAACCAAATGCTGTACTCAAGTAGTACGCCCGACGCGCGTTTGGTCTACATAAGACTTATCAGTGGCGCTCCCATCAAAATGTTCCTTTAATAAATGATAAATAAATATTCAACAAGTATTGAAACTTTATATTTTTATTTTAATGTTTTTCCATAGTGCTCTGTTTTTACATTATTTTGACTTATATGCATGCTTGGACAGAATATACTAAATTACACTCCTAAACGAACTAGACCATGACTAAAGATTTGTACTAAAAAAAAGATGTGTACTAAAAAAGATGTGTGCGAAGTGTTGACGGAGTTGGTACACTTAACGAATACCGAACAGCTGTGTACAGATGAATGCAGAAACTATAAATAAATATAAGAAGATGTGGTATGAGTGCCAATGAGACAACTCTCCATCCAAGTCACAATTTATAAAAGTAAACCGTTATAGGTCAAAGTACGGTCTCCAATACGGAGCCTTGGCTCACACCGCACAGCAAGCTATAAAGGGCCCCAAAAAATTACTAGTGTAAAACCATTCAAACGGGAAAACCAACGGTCTAATCTATATAAAAAACGAGAAACACTTATGAACCACATCAACAAACGACAACTACTGAACATCAAATTCCTGACTTAGGACAGGTGCAAAAAATTGCAGCGGGTTGAAACGTTTTAATGGTACCAAACCTTTACCCTTATCTGAAACAATAGTGTAACATCACAACATAGAAAGATACACTATAAAATATCAACTGAAATGGCTTAACTCAATCAAAAGACAGATTAACACCAGAGAACATACACTGAACGAATAAATCCGCCATTTACAATAATATTATACACAGGTAAATGAAAATAATTTTGTTGTTAGGTATACAGTTTAAAAGGAGAAAGGAAATATTTTTACGAAATAAATAATTTTGATGTTCATAGTTCGAAGAAGTGAAAATTTATAGTAAAACCAAACACTTATCAAAGCTGGTATATAGACCAGATATAACCCTGAATAAGTAAACATTAATTAACAAAAAAGCATTACAAATAGTATCAACAGGTCAAATTAATAAGAAAGTACGATTTGAGAGTACTCGCAATTACTGACAGCTAGTTAAAAGCCAAAAACAATCAAAAATTAAAAAAAAATCTGCATCAGAGACTAAAATCAACTAAAACACATCCCAGGGATTTAGTATTTTAACGTCATGGACAGTCAAAAAAGACATGACTTGTGCAATGCCAAAAATAACTGTATCGACAGGCAGTAGGATAGTTAACCTCTTAATAGATAAAAATGAACGTGGGTGTGTCTTTATACCTCCCGTTTGAAGAGAATACAAATTTAGTTATGTTTTAATTTGCTGATGACAAAATCGATATTAGTGCCAATGTAAACTAATATTCAAAGATCTAATTACAACATTGGTAACATAACCTTTACTGATTAGTTTGTTTAAAGGTTCGATGAGTTTACACGGATCACATAGCGATTTCCGCGCTTTTAGTACAATATTACCGTAAAATGTAGGATGTGAAATACCGTTTTTAATAAGTTTTCTACAGGTACAGCCAAATTTACTAATCAAATCTTTGTATCTATGAAAGAATTTAGTAAAAGTTTTAAGTAATTTATGGTAACGAAATCCCTGACTTAATAATTTACCAGTAATGCATTGATTACGTTCGTTAAAATCTATGACATCACAACACACACGGGCATAACGAACGAGTTGGGATATATAAACTCCGTATGATGAAGCCAAAGGAACATCGCCGTCTAAAAAAGGAAAATTAACAATAGGGAATGAAAAATCGTCTCTTTTGTCGTAAATTTTAGTATGGAGTTTCCTTTTAGAAATTGAAATGTCTAAATCTAGAAAAGGACAACTACTGCTGCTTATGTTAGATTTAGTTAAAGTAAGTTCTTTTGGGTAAATTTCGGTAGTATATTTAGAGAGCTCTGGATTATTTAACGAAAAAATAGCATCCATATAACGGTAGGTATTGTTGAATGTATCAACCAAATGTAATAATGAAGTGTCTTTACTGAGTTTAGTCATAAACTGAGATTCATATAGCAACACAGGAATAAATCTGCTATTAAAGGGGCGCAGTTAGTGCCCATAGGAATACTTACTACTTTTCGATACACTTTATCGCCGAAACGTACATATATGTTGTCCAGGAGAAAATTTAAAGCTTCAATCATATCTTCACATTTCCAGTAAGTGTATCTAGCATACTTTCCTTTTTCGTTACAGAAAAAGGCTTTAAACGAAGTACAGCAAATAAATTTGCAACGAGATTTCTCAAAAGACCATTCAATTAGATATGAAAACTTTTTCTTGATAAGATTGTGTGGAAGTGTAGTGTAGAGAGTATAGAAAAATAATGACTGTCAACAGAATTAAAAGGACCATCAAAAGCACGTATTTTGTCCAAAACCTCTAAAGAATTTTTAACACTCCAAAACCTCTAAAGAATTTTTAACACTCCAAAAATAATTAATACCATTATTTTCATAAGCTTTATTACAAAAGTTAATAACAAGTTCTTTAATAGAAGTAAGGTAGGTAGTTAGAAGCACTGATGATAAGTAGTAGAACACTTACTAGATGCGGAGATGAAACGGAATTTAAATGGTTTTTTTGTGCAATTTAGGTAACCAGTACATAGTAGGGACTTTCAAATGTTCGGAAGAGGCTTTTAGCTCGGTAGTGACAGTGATATGCTTGTTTTTAATTCGACTCTCTGTGGAGCGTACGGACCTGAATGTAGAAGAATTGATAATTTTGTTTTGGAGAACTTCCGTGTAGTATATGCGTCACACCAACACTACATTATTGGCTGCTTTGTCTGCCGGTACGAACACAAACCGCTTTGCGAGTACTTGGAGTTTATTTTTTATTCTAGAAATTGGAATAGCATGGACCCTATCATTAATTTCAGAATTGTTTTCAAAATGAGATATACGAATATTAACAGTATTCATAATTTTATTCAAATAACTGTCTAGAGATTTTTTATCAGATTGTTCACGTTTACACCAACTTTTACAGTAGGCAGACAGAGCGTCTTTAATGACCTGACAACACTGTTTCCAATCTATTATAGATGGAGGACGATATTTCGGTCCTTTCTAAACGTACATGAATGCATAAACTAACTAACAAAACCCCTAACGGGAGGGATTGTGCTTGATTTTCCTATGATGAAGACATAATCTTTAAATCACTTTAATTGAGGTCTGGAGCTGTCATGTAAGTAACTGCTAGTAGTCCTTTGTTAATTTATGTATCATCGTCATTTTGCTTAGTTTCTTTTGTTATCTATTCTGACATCGGATTCGGACTTCTTTAAAACTGAGTTTTACTGTACGTATTGTTGTGTGTTTGTTTATTCTACATTGGCTAGAGGTATAGAGGGAGGGTTGAGATCTCACAAAACATGTTTAACCCCGCCGCATGTTTGCGCCTGTCCCAAGTCAGGAGCCTCTGGCCTTTGTTAGTCTTGTATGTTTTATTTTAATTTTAGTTCATTTATATGTTTTGGAGTTTAGTGTGACGTCCATTTTCATTGAACTAGTACACATTTTTGTTTAGGGGCCAGCTGAAGCCCGCCTCCAGGTGCGGGATTTTCTCACTGTGTCGAAGACCCATTGGTGGCCGGCTGTTTTCTGCTCTTTGGTCGAATTGTTGTCTCTTTGACACATTCCCCATTTCCATTCTCAATTTTTTTATTTTATTCTCAAGTATCTAACCCCAATCCCATATGTAACAAAGCAACAAGAACAACTCAGAAAAACAAGCAAAAAGCAAATGAACAGCAATGTAAACGTATATATGAAAATAACTCTTAATTAAATTTCGTGCGTACGGAGCGATTTTCTGTATTTAACTTCACCAGGAACGCTAAGGTCAGACATTTAAACGCCAAGAATGTATAAATACCCGAATACGCGAGGAGGATGAGACCAAAAGGGACATACAAAGGAATGAAGCATAATTATAGTCTATAGCTGTTACCGAGTTTGATGCGTATTTTAGATAAACCGACCAAATGAACAAGCTTAGATTCGTCCAGAAAAGGGGTGAATAAACGTATCCAGCTATCTCGAGGGATATTTTTAACGTTATTCAAACGGGGCCTCCGTACATTCAATGGACAATTAAGCATCGATGATTACGAAACATTCTGATATGAATGTTTTTATTGAAACTTCAAAGCACTGTACATTTTACAATTATCTATATTTATAATTTGTTTCCTATTAACCTCAAAATTCATCCAAGTTCATTGAATGCACATGCAGGTGATGCAAGTATTTAAAATATTTTGCTGATTGATATTTTTTTCTGTTTTCAGACGAACAGAAATACTATAGTAGAATAATTTATGATAATGTAACCAATAAAGTGCACTCGAGTTTTCTTTTTCGTTTAAATAGTTTGTCGTAAAAATTTAAAACAAACGGTTGGAAAATTACGCATTGTGGAAGTGAACATGAAAGTTTACGTATAAACTATAATAGTCAACGATCGTGTATGTCAGCAAGCATTAGAAATTTTCCCTTTTTTACGCGTTAACTCGTGTGTTAAGATCCTTTTTCTAACTTTAAAAGTATGCAATTGATGGGCGATCTTTTCGTGATAACACAACGTTTCTTTTATTTCAAGTAATGGTCTGTAATCTTACATTTGTTAAAACTGAGTTAAATTGGTTTTTTTTTTTTTCTCGAACACAATGTTGTTACTTTTACAAAGTGTATACGACGGAATGTCCATCAAAAGCACTTAAAGCAACGTTTACGGATGCGGTAACTTTACGGATGCTCCGTGAAGAAGATCCCTGATTGAGACAATTTGACTGAAAGTGCGTGCGAGCGGCAATGTCCATCAAACACACTAAAAGCCAAATAGAATATGAAAAAAAAACAGGAAAAAATAGCATAAATTATAAATAGTGTGTTGATCATTTTGCAGAAGCTACCGTTTGTTGTCTGTCCAAAAACCAGATTATATAATTTGATAATGTGTAAATCAAATAATTAAAGAATTAAAGAGTTATCAATGACAGGTAAACTCGTACCGTATAGTGTTCATTCAGTGTCAGTAACTCGTACGATAAAGTGTTCATCAGTTTATGTTTCACAACACAGAAACAATACACGTTAGTTTTATCACATAGGTACAATAGACTTAATGTCACAATTCAAATAAATAATACCTTGATTCTGATTTATGATGAAAGACGATCAAAAGTTAGTAATTTTATTTCAGTCGGATATATTGGATTTCGTTGTAAATTACGTTAGTATTTTCGTGAAGTCAGTTTTTTCCTTTAAAGTATACAATTATGTGGTTAAAATACTCATCTCATTGACTGTGTGTCTCCACTAATTTGCTATAAACCTTTACTTCTAATATAAAATGAAATTAACACTGGGATATTTTTGTTTGCTAAGTATAGTGTATAGGTACCTCAGTTACTTTTAGGAATTTCGTCTACTATGTTACTATAGCATTCATGCAAACAGTTGAATATTGTCTCTGTATCATGCCAAACATTTGCAGGCAAGTATTCAAACAGTTAAATTAATTTCCTCCTTCAAAATGAAGAGCAATTCTTTAACGTTAAGTGTTTTGGACGCTTTTCTTTAAAGAACTTAATCCGCGGATCTTTTGTTTGAGTTAATTTCGTTTCATTATTTAAATCGAATTTCAGTACACGTATCTTAAAATATTTTAACTTGTATTTCTGACGCTATCAGTGGCAAATAACATTTAGTAAGAGCGAAGACTGAATGGCCCGCAGTCAGATTAATGTCTGGGTAACATTTACTTCAATTAATATACGTCTACACAGTTGACAATACGTTCTGCGTCTTGAAGCAATCCGACTTGAGTTAGATGCCAAAGAAGCATTGTAAACAGGGGGATAATTTTGGCTGCAGTCCTACAAGTATAGCGAAAAAGCATACAAATAATTCCTTACTGGTACTTCATTTTAGTGAAAAAGGAACCAGTCGGTTGTCTCTATTTTCACTTATTATTGTAGATTGCTTACGTTGCAGTCTGGTATTTGCTGAAAAAAGTCAGAAGAGTATCGAAGCCACATTGTACTTATAAAAATATAAGAAATTAATAATCTTTGAAAGAGCTAAAGATAACGCAAAAATGACGATAGATTTACTCAAAATCAAAGATTAGACAACTTTTACAAATCCGTAAATAACGCAATTCAATATAAATTCGCAACAACAACTGTGTGTTTAGTTCAAACTGGTCTAGAGTATTTAAAGTAAAAAATATCAGAATAAATAGTGAACATCGTGAATGATTGGTGAGGGTCTCCCGTTAATTTGGACATAAGTCTTTTTAAAAAAAAATGTACTTAGTTTGTTCTGATTGGTCAACATATTAATGTAGTCACATAAGACTATATACGTGGTTTATAATCTTTTATTGAAGTTTTCTTTTTTAATAGATGTCATGACTGTTTATAGTTACAATAGCCATGTTGGTCCATCGGCAGTCATATCTAACATACGTTAGTATAATAACCATATCTTTGATCAAGATTTTTAAAGTTGTTTCAGAGGAGAAGATTTTCACAAATTCTTATATAGATATAAGAAGATGTGGTATATGAGTGCCAATGAGACAACCTTCCATCCAAGTCAAAATTTATAAAAGTAAACAATTATAGGTCGAAGTACGGTCTTCAGCACGGTTTTATTCAATTATGCATTTTTTTTAGGTATATTAAATTGAGGTCGTATTGTACAAGAATCAGGGTCATTGGCTTACTTTCTGATTAAGAGCACCATTTAAAGAATGCATTTTTTTTAAAAATCAAAGAACTATTTCAGAGATTTTTTTTTAATTTTTAGCCAAGACATCAGTTTTGACAACGGTAATGGTAGATTTTCTGAAAAGTTACTACATGGTTCAATTCATTCACGTTGAATAACTTCAGAATAAATGAGAATAAAATGCATCATGCCCATAGTTTCGATTGATTTGTTCATTTGTTTTAATGCTTCGGTCAAGGATTGCACTAAACAAATTAAAACACACCACTTTAGTTTAGGTTCACAAGAATAAGTTCCTATTTGTTTACATAATGGGATCCATACAACATCAAGTTAGAATATGTAAAGCTATAAACACTTGCAATGTAAATGTGCAACGTTCTATACACACATGCATAGCGCTTGATTCTATTTCTTACTTAAATGGAAATATAACGATGACCATTTGATTAAGTCAATGCATAAGCTCATGACAGCAGCCTTTTAACAGAAAAGCGTTGAAAATGTTCTCTTTGTTGAGATAGTATAAATAAGCTTATTTTGTGTTGGGTAGGTGTCAAAATGTCACAACAAAATAAGAAAAGCAAGAAAATATTTACGATGAGACCTATTTAAGATTTTTCTAGTGTATGAACTATGAAATTTCTGGAAACGACCATAATGCCCCTTTGCATTACTAGTATTTCATGCGCCCAGTCTTTAACGACAGACAAATGGTCATTTATAAAATATGTTCAGCTTCTAATCGCCAAGATTCTAGAAATTTATGGATACTGGAATCAGCTGTCCATTTATTTCACTGCTGTTGTTTTTTTTTTCGAGGCCAGTATCTGTTCATATTGTTCAACTTTGGTATCTTGCATCAAGGGTTCCGAATGGTGAAGTTCAAGTCATTCCTTCGTAAGTTTTGCAAACGCCAACAGAATGAGACTTATTACCGGATATTTTTTGCATGAACAACGGTGCCACATGTGGATCAGGAACGGCTTTCTCGTCCGGAACACATGAGGTTACCCTCCTCCACCCGTTTATTGGTGGGGTTCTTGTTGCTCAATCTTTTCTGTGTACCGTTTTGTTGTTTGTCGTTCCGTCGTTTTTCTTTTTAAGGCCGTGGTGTTGTCTGTTTTTTATTGGATTTGTGGTTTTTGATTGCCCCCTTGCTATCTTCTCTCCCTTTTTTTTAAAGTCTTGTAATTTTATTTGCTATCTCTATCAGCTTTCAGCTGCAATAATATAAATCCAGTAATTATAAATGAACATGTCATGACGAAAATTGAAATAAAAAAGAAATAAATTTCTTCTTTGTTCATACGTCGTGTTATTATCGGTAGATTAAAGATCACACTTTCATATTAACATGAGGAGACCATAGATCAAAATATCCTATATCCAAGATGTCCGTCGTGTAAGTAATTCAGTCATGATAAATGGCGATATTTAAAACGTGTAAAGATTTGTACAACGACCAAATAAAAAGATAATTGTAGACTCTTATTGATAAAACAAATAAATCAAACGGTCGCTAAATTTAACTCATGCCAGAAATTTTGAAACATGAGCACACGGATTCGATTTGTGGGGAATGCGTAGCAGATGCCAAGAGATTATATTATAAAAAGTAAAATATAAGTTGAGTTTTTGAAGTCGCTAGAATTAAAAGAAAGCACGTGTCTATCCATTCAAATTTAAATATTATCGGGTGAAAACGTATTTCAGCTTCTGATCCTGTCAATAGGTAAGGGGCGACCATTTGATTTTTTTTAGGGGGTGGGGTTGAAAATAAATATTTAGCCTGGTAAAAGCTGAAAATATATATGCTTGCAAACGACAGGATGAAAATGAATATTATGCAACACAAAATGCAGGAAAAAATTGTGTACAAAAGTAAAAATACATTTTCGCGCAGGAACAGTCAATCCGTAAAAAATCCTCCTGGCCCCGAGAATATCGAATAGTGGTCGTCCCCTAAAGTTTTGCACAGGAATCCATAATGACTTAAAAACAAAATCACATAATTCTAATGTTTATTTAGCTCTAAAAATCCTCTTGACGTCACTAAAATAAATCAAGTTTATTACCCCAACACCTGCAAATCTGGTGAAAACTGCAATCTCCCTTTTATTCAAAAAATTGTTATTCCTACAGCTGAACGTCCGGTGTTTTGGATATTTTAAAATGCATTCTTAAACTTGGCAGTGTGCTTTGAGTAGCATCTCCATTTATAAAATATGATAATGAATTTTTCATTAAACCGTTTACACAAACAAATGGATGCTTTAAAACAAAGAAAATGCATCGATGTCATATTATATAAATTTGGATTAATAAATCAATATATTGTGCAAAAATACAACAGCACTAAATTATTCAGAGGAAGAAAATGATTTTTCAGGAGGTTTACATGTATGTATATTTATTACTTTGAATTTTGGAAATATTTTGTGGTTTATGATTTTTTACAATTCAAATACGAACGGGAATTAATGTGTCGCCGAAGCAGTGTTCGTTGTTTTTTACCTGCTGATACTTGGCGCAGACTCAGAGGTAAGCTATATACAGAAGTCTCCATCTGGATTGTATAAAATTACTGGGTCACTTCCCACATAATTGAGTCGGTCAGTTCACCTAAGATTTATTTGAAAGATACATTGATTTATTTATCCATGTCTCGCCAACTTATACCTTACATTAGTCTCTGAATTTCACAAAGAATTGCACACATTGAATAATTATTATTTAGATAAGTTAAGCGTGATTGAAAACATATACATTTATTTGTTTTAATGTAAGTAAATATTAACTCAACAAATTTTTTTTTCTCAAAAATGTTGTTATTTACATTTTGAAATATATATTAAAACTTAATTAACAATAATTATTGATAAACAGTTAATAATTAGTTTTTCCCTATTATGCCTTTGATACAATACCGAACAAAAACAAAAGAACATTTTATATTCCATAAGCTTTTTTGTTACACAAGGTGAAAATATTAAATTACATTTTAACGGAAAAAAGAAAATAATCACTATTTTTATTGATAATTTGCATTGATGATAAAGTATATTTGTCTTCATAAATAACATTTAGCGACAACGAATGATTTAATGACTTAAAATAATTTACGACTCGATACTTTGTTCACGGTGACTTTTATTGCAGTTTAGTTGCATACTAAATTTTGACCTCGTAAATAAATTTCACGCGGTTTATGGGCCTGTGTTTAGTATAAATTTGTCTAATTTTACATCGATAAACAGTAATGTCCCATTTGCCTTTATTTATAACTTTTGTCTGACAACCTCCAATGAAAACAATTTCCGTTAAACAAATATGTAATAAAATCAGGAAAATATCATCGGAACATTTTTAAAATTTCATAAGTACTTACTTTCATTTTTTACAGAACAATAGAAATATATTTTTTAAACGGTCATGTGACGATACATGTATATTTCACTTGTCCTATTTTAGAAACCTACAATTATATAATTGATACAGAACAATTCGGAGTTATTGTTTACCTTAACACAAATCAAAGGCTGTTTCAAATTTATTTGTGTATTTCGTTGCAAAAGAAATATTTACGCCTTTTACAATCATAGAATACAATTTCAATTTGTTCTATCTTTCCCATATAGTTAAGATATATTCAAAAGATCTTTTTTAAAGAAGTAATGCTATATTTGCAAAATTGATTAATATAAATTCATAAGGAAAAATATTTAAAACATTTCAACTTTTGAACAGATATATAATGTCCTTTGTTAGGTAAAACAGTAAATTGAAATGAAAATAAAATATTTTGTGAATTTTTCTTTGCATAATTTATATGTACGCAGATGAATTTATACATTGAAATTGAAAACGAATTATGGACAAATAGCCTGATTATCACACAAAAATATAAGACAACTAAAAAAAACTACATTCGTATTTGTTTTCGAATTCATCATTTTTTCTTGCAAATGAATTAACTGTACGAAACTGCGTATGCAATTTGTGCGTTCAGTCAATATATCTGATAAATGTAAAATACTCTAGTGCTTTAAGTCAAGAAAATAAGAAATTAAAAGATTTCCATCAATTTAGTTTAAATAAGTAAAAGAATAGATTTAGTTAAACTAAAAGACAATGCCATCTTATCAACAAAGAAAATGATTAAAGAAACAAAAAAAAAAACAAACTTACTATTGTATTGACAAGTATTTATATTTTCCGATAAAAAAGCAAAGATTTAAACAAAAAATCCTCATCTTTGCAAATAGATGAAGAATCTACGAGTAACTGAGCGACCTGAAATTTTCTTCTATAGCTTAATGTATTCTGTCGTTCTAATAATAAATTGGTGAATTAGAGATTTACATTACCAGCCTTTATCGACAAATTAAAATGCAGATTATGACATGTTGTGTACCAACTCTGTACATGTTGTGTGTAAATGTATAAAGTTTACATACAAACAAGAATTCATCAACATAATTTGAGTTTAAGAAGAAATAAAAAAACACATAAATCTTTCTAATTATTCTGGCTGAAGTCAGCTGATACATAAGGATTTTTTAAAAAGATATACTGATTTTTTTACAATTCTGCAATGAAATTATTGTTTATTTTTGGGATACAGCTTAAATATCATGTAAGACTGTATGTATTGGTTTGAAAAATATATTCATGACTCTGAAAATATAAAAAAAGGATAATCATTTTCTACTCGTTGAGTCATATGTACATATGTTCTTTTTACTCTTATCAAATAATATATATCGCGCACATTCTTATTTTTAAACCCGTAAGTTTAAACTAGTTATTTGAATAGTTTGTAACTAATTCCCCCTGTTAACTTGTCAAATTGTGCCGAAAAAAATCAGTAAAAATTCTTTTATTTTTTCTTCCAGTTTGTGAAAGTAGGTGATACATGTAGTCGCTAACTATGTTTGTCTGATATTGCCTGCTGACATGCAACAATTAAAGATTGCCCTTAGAAACAACGATTTCCAACTTCGAATAAGTTTAACGTGTTAAACTTTAGTACAGTGACTTATTTTCGCAGATCTATTGGGCACCATCAAGCCACAAAAATTTCGTACTCAACAAAAAAAAACAATTTTCAGTTTCTCCGAAAGGAACAATTTATGATCTATGGAACTATTAATTTTTGTAAGAGAAACAATTTTAGGTGTCCTTTAAATCAAATTAATTCACTTTTTTACACGTATATCCTCAATCTGCAAAACTTAAACAAAATCAGAATTATTTCTCCTTATCTGGTATTTTCAGTATTGAAATAATTTTATACCAACCACAAAGTCGAGTAGGTAGGCAATATATTTCAAGATTATCATGATGTCAACAAATCCTGACAATTCTCTACTCAACAATATCACTGTCTATACCTTAAATAGAAAATTCATCGGCGTGAATAAACGGGATTATCTGTACTTTGTGTTGTTACAACATTAAAGTAAACAAATAACTGAAAGCGTTATATTTCAACAATAGCCCTTATGATTAGCATCTTTGATAAATGTGATGTTGTTACAAATTAAGTCCCTTTAACAATGGCTGCCAAGACCCGGATGTTTGGAGTAAATAAGGTATAGTGGAAAAGCGTGTGACCATGTTGGTCTACAACGAAGGCAGACGATCACTTGTGTTTGGGTGGTACATTTATTTCGCCAAATACATTAAAATGACATATTAAAAGACTTTCTCGTTCACAGATGGCCATTTTGTCGAGCCTACCGACTATAAAATTGAAGAGCACCTTACATACTTTCAAGGTAACCGACAAACAGTCTCATTTCAGGACATGTGCCAATGTTTTCATGTGTCAATTTGAACTTTCGTAAACTATCTATATTCATAAATAATTTTGGAAGTTAAACATAACCAAGAATATTTAAATGATTTTCCTGGTAATTTAATCTGAAAATAACAGTTGAACTTTGAAAAGTGCATTCATGAATGGCACCTCTTCTTCACGAATCTCAATAAAAGAAGTCTATGATAACCCATAACTAAAGTATTAGTAAGTCTTAAATCTAATGTACTGTTAGCTTGAAAACTTTCATTTATTTGGCATAGGATATAATTTCAAAAGTACTTTTCATTCATTTAGTTTGTAATAACCAGAAACGTCATTTAGAGATCAACGTAAGGTTCAACAATAGCCCCGTGTTTATTCCATGTATTTGTCAAGCTGTAAATCTCCCTGGGTCTAGTAAAGTTTACACATATACTACCATGCAATGATCTCCGGTCAACCTCAATTTATTTATACGAAAAAAAAACACAAAAAAAACACGAATATAAAGATATTAACAACCACGAACGGGATTCCCGATTTGGACCTGGGACATTGGGCATGTGCATTATCATTTGGTCAGGTTTAACTGGTTAGTTTTGATTAACTCAACCCTTTTATACTTTATGCAAAACTCACAAAACGACGAGAAACTGACAATGCCATTGAAAAAAAAAGAAAACTTGAACGACGAAAGACAAACAAGATCACAAATCACTACATAGATAACTAAAGACTGAGCAACACGAACCCCACATAAGCCGGAACTCATGCACCCATATTTAAAAATATATTTCATGCCTGAAGATATTGATTTAAAAATTGTTATATAGTTTTATCATGACAAGTTACAGATCAGATTCGAATTTTGTCCCGGTCTGATGATTTTGTGCAGAGTTATGGTCCTTGGAAATTCACTTAAATAATCAGTTTTCAACACTTTTTTTCGTCATGCTTGAAGATATTGACTTGATATTTGTTTTATAGTTTACACCATGACAAGTTATAGATCAAGTTAGAATTTTGTTCCAATACAATGAATTTTTAACCGGTAGGGGACTATGTATTGCCATCATGCGGCAATACTAACAGAATGCTTGTTTCTAAGAGAATTCTACAAAAAAACTACATTTAGCTTCTGATAAGCTAGTATTTTATCCATTTTAAAATAAATGTAAAATTTTGTAAGCTCACGTCAGTCTGAGTATGTATAGTGTAAATGCAAGTTCCTGTTTTTTTAAATTTTGTCCTATTCTAACTCTGTTACTATTTTTATTTAGATTTTAACAAAAACATAAAAAACCAAAAAAAAAATTAACAAAAATTTGTAATAACGCATTCTTAAAAATAAACATTTTTTTAAATGCGGTGACCCTGCAAAAAGGGTGGACATCCATGAAGAAGAAGAAGATTTCAGTGTGGTTTATTGTATTCTGTCTTATTAGAGGTGATATTAACTGTTGGATCTAAGCTCAACCAAAACATATACACGAACAGAATATTATATAGCTAAAACTGAGCGTTTTCTGTTAAGATTTTCGTCGCACATTTAACTGTTCTAATGTTTTTGACTGATGAGAATAACTAGAGGTCTATATCATCACAAAACCAGTTTATTCCATCCAAATTTATATAGGCCGTTCAGAGCGTGGAATCTCGTCAATGATAGTGACTTTTAAAAATTTTTTGGGGTCTTTTTTCTTTAAATTGACGTTAATAATTATATGTTTAGATATTTGTTCATTCGTCCTTCCGATTCAGCCATTCACCACTTGTCCAGATATTTGGCGATTTCGAGCTTGTCATATTGAATGAACATTGAAGACTGTATATACGATAAGGAAATGTGGTATGATTGCCAATGAGACAACTATCTCAATTTTATCTAATAGTCACAGTATGGCCTTCAATAATGAGAAAACTCTTATCCGTACACGGTCAGCTATGTTAAACAATTCAAACGAAATACGAATGTATAAGACAGCAACCGACGACAACCACTGAATTACAGGCTCCTGGCCTGGGACAGTCAATTATAGAATGTGGCAGGGTTAAACATGCGGTATGATTGCCTATGAGACAACTATCCTACAGAGTCCAAAATGAAGCGAATTTTAACTAATGGTCACCATATGGCCTTCAATAATGAGCAAACTATCATCTGTATACAGTCAGCTATGTTAAAATATTCAAACGAAATACGAATGTAAAAGGCAGCAACCAACGACAACCACTAAATTACAGGCTCCTGGCTTGGGACAGGCAATTATAGAATGTGGCAGGGTTAACATGTTTGTAAGCGCTCCACCCACCCTAACCTGGGACAGTATTGTTACACCGCAACATAAGAACACACTGTTAATATAAGTGAACTCATGAGATCGGCATGAAACATAGAAAAATGTCATATGGAGACAAAAGATACAAAGCGCCGATAAAAGTATACTCTCAGTTACTGAAAGCTAGTTTAGAGCCGAAAGCAATAAATAAATGAAATATGTTATCCCATGCTGACTAAAGTATATATATTTTTGTAAGTTTGTGTTGTTTGGCTGGCTGTTGCATGGATATTTCTAAAATTGTCTAATTTATGGTTTTCCCTTTTTGGACTAAAATCAAACTTGTATCAGGTTATGTATACTTCTTATAATGTAATATCCCTTCAAGTTCTCGTAAACATGAAACTATTCCAATAAAATATCCCATTCTAACGTTTTACGACATAACCCGCAATCTAGTTTAATATCTAAGTTAAACAATGTTTGGAGTTTTAGAAGACCAATATTAATGGCTTAAAAAACTATTATAATGGTTTCAAGTCACAGCAGCGAGATGGCGATCTCTATTAACCTTTCCATATAAGGAAGTTGATGTGATCGACTATGTTTTTCTCAACACTGCTGCGCATTACAAGTTCTAATGAAGAACATGCAATCTTAGGTCATGTATTGTATCTTTGAAGGTCTATAGCGTGCTGTGAAATGTGTACCTTAATGTGACTGTATCATATTCACGGTTGTTCATGAATATAGCATCATCCATTTATCATAATGTGCAGAAATCAATCGCACATTGTCGAAACTTTCTTTTTGCTTCGTCTATAATTGATGGAAAAAAGTTGAATAGCTTTAAAATTGAACATTTGCATGGCTGTAAATGCAAAACATTTTGCTGCATGCAAAACATTTTTGGTATGCATTTTTTTATTTAGAATATGCCTTAGTTATACTGGTAAGGGACATGTCCCACTATGGTTTTAAACGTAACTGTCAACTGTGGCAGTCAGCAAGGATTCGAAGCTAATGTGGGGTCATTAACAAAGACGATGAGACTGCAAAGCTTTATTTAAGACAATGGAAATTATTGGTTACCTTTAAGAGTTTTATGAAATATCCAGTGATTTAAGGTTCAAAATACAAATGACCAGATTATGTTATCTTAAAGTCAAATAGGCTAACTGAAAAAAGACCAACACAAAGAAACGAAAAATGTGTTTGCAACCTGGGCATTGTTCTTGAGGGGAAAAAAAGATTGAAACTAGAACTAATCTTTCTGCACTATAATCTATTAAAATGCTTAGCCGTACCGATTGACGCCTGTATGATGCAAGCAATGTTTGTTTTCCATAATATATCATTCAAAGATCCAGAATTACTTCTTGAAATGTGGCAATTAAACACTCATCATACAGTGTTGATTTTCATCTTTTCAACCTTTTTTATCCTCGGTCACGGTTATTTTACGCGTCATTTACCTCATGATGTTTTGCAAGTATGATGACTGGGAGTTAGTAACAATAAAATTTCAAGAAATTCTGAAATATCTATCATTTTTCTCATCTTAGACAGTTCGTTGTATTTAAATTATAAATTGCATTTTTGCGTGAATTCGTGAAAACGTTTTGAAGCATAAGTTAAGACACGTTTCACATAAGACAGCGATGATCCGTTTCGCTCCTCTTATGAAACAATCTGTTTTATGAAACTATTTGCACATATCGTGCTACTTTGTAAACATAAAACTGTTGCCTCTAACAAGATATTTGTTTGTTACTTCTTTTCATTTTAAACTTGATCATTTTCCCAGCTGCACAAATAATTCAGTTTTTACCCAGCATGCATTTTGAAATATGGCGGTCTTATTTCTCTCTAGGGTCAAGAGGTTAGGACGGATTGTTCAGATTATGAATGAAAAGAAACGAGGAGTAGAAACTTCGGAACATAAAACTTAAACTTGACAGATCTTTGGCCATAAATCTGTCACGGACGAGAATCTGACACAGACGAGAGTAACATCGGGAACGGATCCGTCCCGTTTAGGCATAGTTAGAAGGCTTAACTGACACTTTGGCAATATTTAAATCTTAACATTTTGTGCTTTGACAAATTCGTTGACTGACGAATAAAATAATTCTAACCCTTTCGCCAATAAATAACCCTGCTATCTAATGTGAATGTAGAGAACTATTGCAACCGATATGTTTACGTCAAAGAAAATGCTTGACTTGTAATTTATTGGCTGGATAGCTTTTCTTACGGATATTCTCTGAGAAAATTAGCGATGCTTATCGTTAAAAATGTTTGGTATGATTTTCCGTTTAACCATTCTGATGAAAACCATACGCAAAACTTTACAGGCCGAAGAACATACTGATCTTGCATTTGTTTTGTATCATCCTGCAATTATAAAAATAAACTTGACACATGTTTTGTTTTCTTCTTTTTTCTTCTTTTTTTCTCTTTTTAATATATTACTTTATAATCTCTGTTAAGTTAAATAACTTGAATATTGAATTCTGTGTCAGGTATGCATAAAGGGATTGATAATTGGTTATTCGAGAATTCGTGATTTTTATTGGTCCAAGGGAAATAATTCCATCTACTTCACTGTCACATAAATGTAATTGTATGGAATGCGAAGAAAACAAAATTAAATCTTGCTACCAAAGTCTGGAACATAATGTATTGACGTTAGTACACTTTTCCCAGCCAAAGTTCATTTTGTCGATATTTTTAATGTTGCCTTTAAAGAGCCTTAGAGATAATCAATAAAAGAAAATAATAATACATGTAGAAATAAACAACAAAAAACAAAAACAAAAAAACAAATAAATTGAAAGAAAAATTGGATGATACAAGTTACTATCCAAAACCGGTGATGAAGTACACGCAATGCAGAAATGTTCACTTAATTAGTAGCATTGATATTTTGAAGAATAAAACAATTCAGATGAAGAGGGAATGTGCAAATCCATTCCAGTCTAATTATTAAATATTGGTTTCGAAAGACAGCTAAAATAATTAAAACCTAAAAACAATGCAAACTGTAAAAGAATTACTAGTTTGCTTTTTGTTTCTTTTTATCTTCTGATGAAAGGCTTTGCTAAAAGTTCATATCAATGGTAAAGAAACTAACCATACGGTTAACCACTTAAAGTATTTGGATGTCTATAAGATTTTTTGTAACCAAAGCTATTTCTCTTTTCTTATGCCAAGTAATGATATGTTTATTGAGACATTTTGAAGTTCATCTGGTACTGTTGCACTCTTCGAATTTTCTATTGCAAAAGTAGATATGTTTAAGAGATAAAATATATTTATGACCAGATGGTAATTTCATTATCCAATAAGAAACTGCAGGGTTTATTTATTTGTGTTGAATGTTTTATATGTATGTTTGATCATCTAAGTATCATTCAAGGCGTTGTGTAACAAAAAGTAATCATAAGCTTTCGTCAAGAATAGCATTCTGTATGATGATTGCGATTTTTTTAACCTAAAATGATCCAGACATTATAGACATTTAAGTATAATCATTGCCTCGAAATGCATGAAATAGTATGTTCACTTAAGTTTTGTTCTTGCCATTTGCGACAACAAAGAACGTCAACACTTTTTTCAATATGGCCCGGGAACACAGTATATATTTCGTAGTGCATTCTTTTATACAATAAATGAAAATTAAAAAGTTACACCTGCGCATTCTCAATAATATTTTTACAGTGTGGTGTACTACTTCTGGGACAAATTATATCAAAATTATAGAAAACTTCATCAGCTCTACCTCAAAATATGGACAATTTTATGTTAATTGTTAATTAGGGTCTTGAATTCTTTTGATAGCTTCAGACATACTAATGGTTAACCTTTTTCTGCTGGACCAAATCACTACTTCACTTTAAAATTCATGGCCCATTTTTTTTTACAGTGTAGTTTCTTCTCCTACTTGCTATTTGAGGCATAAAGCATGAAGAAATAAATTTGGAAGGGGTATGAAAATAATTGCAAGTAATACACTGTCCATACTAGGGACTATGCCTAATATGAGCCTAAGCTATAACGAGATAACTGTGTTATCCATTCTTATAGAAGATTGCTGCTCACAAGGAAGCTATTAAACCAAGAGTTCCAAATGGTGAAGTTGAAATCATCCCTTCGTAAATTTTACGGACGCCATCACGAGTTGGTTGACCGTTATGGAATAACCGTTTCACAGATGATATCGGATATGTTCCTTATGTCGTAACTACAATACCCTTCCCTTTTCACGAATGTGACCTACCGAATTAGACTATTTACCGGATTTGTAATAACATAAGCAACACGACGGGTGCCACGTGTGGAGCAGGATCTGCTTACCCTTCCGGAGCACCATAGATCACCCCCAGTTTTTTGTCGGGTTCGCGTTGCTTAGTCTTTAGTTTTCTATGTTGTGTCATCTGTACTATTATTTGTCTGTTTGTCTTTTTATTTTTGGCCAGTTTGTATTCGATCTATGAGTTTGACTGTCCCTCTGGTATCTTTCGTCCCTCTTTTTTAATATCAGATGAATTGTATAAGTAAGTGATAAAAAGTAAAACCAGGCCTTCAATGAAAACAAAGAAAAGTGAAATAAATTCAAATTCAAATTCAAATTCAAATTCAAATCCAAACTCAAATCCAAACTCAAACTCAAACTCAAACTCAAACTCAAACTCAAACTCAAATTCAAAGTGTTCTTTAGAGAATCACAAATTTATATATGTGTACTGATGATTTTTTAACTCAATGCCTATAATAACAGTTTTTTTTTAAAATAATTAATGACAATTTTTATGAAAAAGTCATATTGTCCGACCCCCTTTTCAATGACAAAATTTATAAAACATTCACTGTCGTTTAGATTAAGTCAATACATGCTACCATGTGCTCTATAAATACGTACTGAGGGGGCCGCCCCTATTTTAGGCTCAAGAACTCAACGTTGAATACCTGACAGCAACCTCAATATGACAGCCTCAATCTTTTGAAATGTATAAGATATATAAACTGTATTATGTCTGCTTTTGTCTCAAGACAACAAATAACAATAGCAGTATAAAATAAGAAGATGTGGCATGATTGCCAATGATACAACTCTCTACCAGAGACCAAATGACATACATAGAAGTTAACAACTACAGGTCATCTAAAGACTTTCAACAACGAGCTAAGCCCTTATATACCGCATAGTTGATATACAATCAAGTTACTTCTTAATCGAGCATTATAAAACACTGATTTGTATAGGATATATAAAGCAATGAACGCATCTTGAAAGTAAATTTCTAATAATGCACATTTTTCAGAGCCCTTCAACACCAATCTACATTTCACGAAAACACGATTTACAAGACTATATCATCAAAAAGCCAAATTGTGTGATGATACTTATGCTTATCGTTAGGAGCGACTAAACATTTTCGAAAATGGAGTGAGAGGGGAAGGAAACCATGAAAAAAAGAAATGGAGGTAAGCTATTAACAACTATCAGACTGATAACCTAAAACATTATACTCTAACCCTCTTGTCGATTTGTTCAAGAGAGAAGCAATGAAACATGATAATTCTTGCGAAATCTTGTTTGATTTTGATATCAATTGATTGTATGTAAAATTATAAAACAAACGAGAACAAACCCATCTAAACATACAGTCATAAAATTACACAAATAAACATATTCTTAAGTGTTGTTTACAATTCAATTATTCCGATCCACCTTAAATTTGTTTATTGTTTTACGATCCTCTCATAATAATATTAAACGATATTCCATATCTGAAATATTTGTTTACAATCGTTAAAAGTTTTGACTATTACATATCGATAATACTTTAAACTTGCATGCATATTATGATTTGTGTGATCTCGCATTTTCATTATTATTATTATCATTATTATTTTTAATATGATTGTTGTAATTATTATTTTATCTTAATAGTCTAGGATAGTTAGTACAAACAAAACAGTTAGAGTTATCCCGCTTCATACATCAAAAAACTAGAGGGAACTATTTTTTGTCAACTTGGATACGTTTGTCATTACTTTTGTAATTTATTGGTCAAATAATCTATTATAAAGCTGATATATTTCAGCCTTATCACAAGAAATTGAAAACATCAAAGACGATATTACGTTTTTAAATCTCAACATTTCAGAAATGCGTCGGTGTTCAGTTATAAATGCACAAAATAAGGAAGATTTTTTAATATAACCCGCGCTAAATTCATTATTTGTTTTTGCTTATTTGAGGTAATGACACTGATATTTATATCTAATAAAACTTGGAGTAAGATTATTTCACTCTATTATCGTCTTCCTGAAGAGCTGTAGATTTTATTATGTTTTATCTTTATTTCCTCTCGTTAAACGGCCATAAAACCAGCGATAACACTGTTTGAAGTCGGTATTTAGGGGCACATTTAACGCTGGTTCCTATCAAATCTTGACCAGTTGAGTCTGTAATGTTCTCTCAGCAGGTCATCCCGGAAAACAGTTCTTCATACCTGCAGTGAATAGGTGAGTAAAAATTGTGTATTTATGAAATCCAGCTGTTCAAATGAGTTATGTGCATATGCCATCATTTATATCAATTATTTAAGGCTACAAATTTACTTTTTGAAACAGTATCTAAGAGTCTCACTTAAGATTTTTATTTAATGTATATTTCATGAGAAAAAAAGGCGGAAGAATGAAATGCAAGTAATTGTCAAGGCAATTAACATTAACGGTATGAATGATGTTGGAATTTTGATGATTTCTAAATGGTCGGAAATTAATGGGTTTTTAAGGTGTTTATATTTGTAACCTGAACATTGTAAACTATCAAACGTGTTTTTGTCCAACAATTCACTGTTGTTGTTTATACTTCTGGTCGAAATTGAGACATCAAATCCGACGATATATGTTTGGAGGGTGCCATGTAAAAGAACTTTTGCAACAACACTTTGAAAATCCGTATTTTACCTGTTGAACGGCATAAATTATATCCTATTGAAATATAACCCCGTTTTGCTAGTGCAAATTTCAATTTCAATTCGTCTTGGTCAACTCAATTTGCCGAATCTACCTTGAATTTGTTGTCAAACACTTAAAGCCCTGTTAACACTGTGTCATATACAACTTTGTCAAAGAACTCTATTGACACTATACATTTTTTTGTCAAAGGAATCTAGAATGACTTTTGAGAAAACAGAGAAATGAAAACAGCACTTTATAATTTCGTGCTTCTGAAGCACTTTTTGGATTCATCTTCATCAAGGACGTCCAATCCTAAACATTTTAAAAGTCAGTGATGTGTATATACATATACATATATAAATTTAATGAGGGAGATAAGATAGCTCCTGACCACTCACTGAGAATGACCGCACATTTAATTAGCATCGAGTTCTTACATTAGTATCTGTTATGCATAACTGCTAAAAGAAGGAGAACGGGAAAGAAGATAGGTAAATAGATTGATCGATTGATTGATTGTTGGTTGCATATCGTCCAGTGGCAAGTATGTCATGCATGCTCAGGACGAGAACAAATTAACAATAAATACAATGGTAGGTCTTGTAATAGAGACCGTTCGGGGTGAATTCGGGGATTTTTTTTTTACTGGACCTGAAAAATGAGGGTATATTCGATAGGGACAGACATTTTGCTTTGCAACAGGCCACCTACGGAATCCTCAAATAGTTGTTGCAAGGGGTTTTAACGTGCAGAGAGCGTGGCACTCTCTCTACACGATGCAAAAGAATAAAATACTATTCCATCAACTTTTCTTCGGCCATTGTCACTGTCAAAAATTGATCAAGAACTTCATCAAAATTGATTCAGAACTTTATGAAACAGAAAATTGCGTCAGTGACAAGTGGGCTTAATAGTCCTTTTGACAAAATATCAATTGAGAATAAAATCGTTTACAAAGTATGCAGGGTTACTGGTTGCACAAGGTTTCCAGGTATAACTTGTCCAATCTTCTCAGAAACGAAAATGCAACAATTTGTGTCTATTAGTAAAGGAATTGTAATCAAACTCGTAAATCTTTCACTGACGTTTATGTTTCTTTGTAATTTTTCATGTTTATTTTTTCTCATCTGTTTCGAGTATTCTAGTTATCTGTTTCGAGTATTCTATTTAAGAAAAATATACAAAGTTGTACGATTGAAAGGTAGATATAAAATATTTCCAAAATATTGCAGGTTATTTCTGTAAACACTTTAAGCAGTCTTTCGGTGATTAGATTAAGAATACATAATATTTTGAAACTACTGAAATAGCTAATTATTCGCAATGCATCTTAAACAACTTACCACTTCAAAAAAACAGATTTTCTAGATAGATTGTTAAATCATTTTCTAGATTCTTTGAATGATAAGTTTGGCAAATGTCCATTAATATTTCATAAGAAACAAACATATAATATTACATATGATAGTTGGTTACATGCTGCGAGTTGCTGAGATTGAAATCAACACTGACAGCAATGAAATTAACACTAACAGATGCATTTTAGATATAGGTCATTAATGTTTTTACGTGCCACGGAGTACGAACACATTACACAAATAAAAAAATATCCAGATGCATTAATCTCTATAATATCTTAATTTATTTTTGTAGACCTCTTTAACTTTGATTTAAAGTTTATGCGTAAACGCTTCAAACAAAGACATTCATTTCAATGTTTACAATCTGACCCTTTAGGTTTTACCAAGTACGTTTTTAATATAAATTCAGGTCGTTAATATCGATATTTGCAAATTTGCATGCTGGCATATTCTATATTTGAAGGTTTGTTTGATTTTTTAGTTTTTTTTTTTTTTAAAGAATATCAATTTAAAACGTTTTAAAGCAAGTCTTGATACTAGTAGTCCTACCGCAATGATAGTCTCGTTTGAAGAAAGGAAATGACACAGCGAAGAACTAAGACAAATGCCTTATAGCTTTGAAAAATATTACAAAGCAATATTACATAAATTATTAAGAATTATGGACCAGTAGATGTGATATATAATTGGAATTTTTTTTAGTATAAAAGTGAATTTTGCTATGTGGTAAATGCCCGAGGATATCCGACACGTTTTGTACATTTTATTGTAATATTTTACAAATTCATACACGTTGAAAATATAAAACCAGCAATGACAGTTAATCACGACAGCGTTTAAAGAAATGTGTTATGTCACAATATTTGAAAGTATGACAAATATTCAGAACCATATATAAATTATCCTAGAGCAAAATTTTGTAAACTTTGTGATTTACCGTACGTATTATTTAAATTGTCTTTTTTTCTTCAAAAAAGCCAAGTGAGGTTATCGGCCTTGAAAAGGAAAAGTGGTGTTCACTTCTCAGAAACAGCACTAATAAAAGATGGGAACTGATCTAAATGCCCTTATCTAGCCTTAAACTATTGTATTGAAGAAAAGTAGGGGAAACTACATTGATTTAATGTTACAGAAATCATAATGAATTAAACATTTTTCTATATGACTCAACGATCCGTATATAGTATCTTTTTCGACTTTTGTCTTTTATTGAAATACGAATGTTGATTTGGAGGGTTTCTTCTGTTGTTGTTTTGCTGTCACTATCCGGATGTTGACTTAGGGATTTTATTCTTTTGTTGTGTTCCTGTCTTTCCTGATGTTGACTTGAGGTTTTTATTCTAAACGAATGTCACTCTTTAGGACGACCAGTTGTTGGTAAGGCCAATTGTTTTGCCCAATACATTTTTGGGGTATTCCTTGTATCTTTTTGATATATTAAATATGTCTGACCGGATGTTCCAGACATAGTGTTACACTACTGGTGGCAGTACTCGACCCTTCCATTTTTTTTTATCTTTATCAGTGGAATAATAAAGGCACCAAACAGATCACACAAAAATCTAAATCATTTTAGAAAGACCACTTTACGCACGGCTTGCAGAATGTAGACAGCGTACTGAAGAAATTTAAACGTTGTAAAATTTGAAGTGTAAAGACTTTACTTTCCGTGAAGTAATTGTACAGTGTTATTATTTATTTGGCCTATATAAGCCATGCTCATATCCAAAGTCTCAAGTAGTGACACCCATTCTTAAGAAAAATGATATAAAACGGAATATAAGACAGGACAAAGTTTGGGATTAAATTTAATATAAGTCTTGTTTGAACAAGCAATATGAAGTTCAAGAGTGTTAGTCTCCTCGAAGTCGACCCCTATATAAAATTATCGGTGTTTTACAACCTTGTTACTCTATGTTGCAGTTTTATTGTGTTGACATTGCCTTGTTTTATGACGGTATATTTCTATGTAAACTCACTAATCTACAATAATGTGTACATTTATCATAAAACGTTTGCTAGACGCTTGACACTTTTTACGACCTTTCAGTCACACGCTTGAAATCATACATTCCATGTGTCAGGACCAAATTTAAAAATATCTTCAAGCTACTTAAGATTCAAGGAGGTCATAAATGACGAGAATACAAATCTAACATTTTATTTACATGTTTTCGCTATTATTAGTTTCGTATTATATATTTACAGCAACATGGTCGACCTAAAAGATGGCGGAATCAAGTGTTCTGGTCCTGGATATGACAGAAGAGTTTTGGAGATGCCTTGCTGCGCATGTGTAACTTTCTCCACTATATCTACCCTGTAGATCCGAATTTGTATTTATCACATGACAAATCCGTATCTGCGGAGTTATATTTAGTGGCTGACTTAAACAACATTACGGAGTATGTAACTGGTTCTTAACTTCAACAGAGTGTTCTTCCTAGTAAATATGAATTATATAGACTGTTAGATCTTGTTTTCAGTATATTTATTTATTAAATAAAATGTATACATGCAACTAAGTTGAGTCTACAGCTCTAAGTTAAATATGCCAGATAGTACAAAATCATATCAACGCCACAAATAATCTGAAGACCATAGTCTTAGAGAACATGATTTATTTATAAGTAGTAATTGGCTTTGAACTATGTTTCAGTATCTGCAAGTGGTTTGTGTACCTCCTAATACCGATCTTTTGAGTTAAGCTAATTCCAACTGATGTTAATAGTTTGTTCATTCGTTGTGCTGTTACACCACTCTCCCAGGTTACGTGGAGGGTTGAGCGCTCACAATCATGGTTTTACACCGCCACATTCTTTATGTGTCTTTCCCAAGTCACGATCCTGTTGTACAGTGGTTTTCGTTGGTTCATGCCTGTCATATTTGTTTTTCGATAATTGTTAAGTTATGAATTAGGCCGTTAGTTTTCTCGTTTAAATTGTTTAACATTTTCAATGTCGGGGCCTTTAATAGCTGACTGTACGGTATGGGTTTTTCTCATTGCTGAAGGCCGTACGGTGGCCTATAATTGCTTCCTACCACTTCATTTTCACTCTGGTGGATAATTGTCTCATTGGAAATCAGTAAACATCTACTCATTTTTATAATAAGCAACTTTTTTCAGATGTCAGCCTTTTCGGTAAAAGTCAAAAGAAGTAATGTACAAAATCAAAAGTTACTATGATTAACAAACTTTTCAACTTCCACAACCAAATTAACAGGGTATTGATAGAGGTTACTAGCTGTCGAATTTGTGTCGTTTAAAAAGTATAAGTATAAATATTACTATGAGGATATTGTTGACCTTTGGAGAAACTGTGCTGGCTGAGTTCCATCGAACGGGTACAAGTCAAATCGGCACCCGGTCAAATCGGCACCTAAAGAAAAAGTCAAATCGGCACCTGGTTAAATCGGCATCCGGTCAAATCGGCACCTATTTATAGTCAAATCGGCATTTAGGTGGTCAAATCGGCATCCGATTAATATAAATAATTATTAATATGACTTGTATAAATGATCTTTCAATTTCTAATTATGTTTAACAAAATTAAGGTGGGATTTATTTTATTCATTTAATTGTTGAAAATCATCACATGTTAATTATTTAGCAGTTAGAATACATAAGTTAATTTGTTTGAAGTTTTCTCAACATTCAATGACTGATGTTTTGATTAGTTTTCTTTTCAATTAATTAAATAATGACTTTTATCAATTAAATAATTAACATGTTTGTTGTTTTAAATGAAGTAAACCAAACATGACAAGGTTATCAAATATGATATTCTATTTTAGATTATTAGATGGTAGACAGATTTTGCAATGTTTGAGACTAATTTATTACTATGTACCCTTTCATTCCACAATGATTCATACAATTAATCAAAAAGATGTTCCGGTGGTGCAGAACAGTGGCCCTGTCTTGCTTAATAATTGGTCCAAAAGGATATCACGAAAGTCAGTCAACATTTTGCAGGCTACATATATATGATATTAGTATATAATTTATCTTGAAGATTCTTATATATGCTAACTGGTCAATACATTGCACTTCAAGTTTGATTAAAGTGTTCTTCTCTGCATTGTCTTTAAGTGTTGTCTGGTTCCTGTTCTTACATATTTAATGGTAAATGCTCTTCGTGATTTAGAGTACATAAGCCCAATACCAGCTCTCTGCATACCTCTCTGCTCTGTTTCATACAAAGAAATCACCATCTACTTCATTTCCACTGTTTTTCTCCAGGTTTCTTTTAGTCTTTTCAGTTGGAGTCCGTCTCAGTGTCACTTTTGTAATGTTCATTTGTCTTTTCATGACCAATCCATTTCCATCTCTACATTTTCGTTTATTCTCGAACGTCCCTTTGTGATGTCAGTATGGTTCCTTTAACATTGTTTTATTTTTCCCGACATCAACTTATTGGAATTTTGGGTCCTCAATGCTCGTCAGCGTCGTACTTTATTTTGCCATTTTAACTTTTTTAATTCGAGCGTCACTTGTAAGTCTTTTGTAGACGAAATGCACGTCTGGTGTACACAATTTTTAGCCTGGTATCTATGATGATTGTATTTGATTCATATTCACGATGAGTTATTTACTTTTTATATTTGCACATGTTTTTTTCCTTATATATTTGTTATTTGAACACATGCTTTTTATATTTTGTGTTGAATTTATATAGGGGGCATCGGTGGACGAGTGGTGCAAGTGATTCATCCACAGTGGTCGCCTCTGTAAGGTACGTTCGTTTTCGATCTTCATTGACAATTTTGTCAGTTTTCTTGTTGAAGGTCGATTGTTCACTCCGGGTTCCCCAGCTTTCTCAAGGAATAAACACTGGCTTCCATGATATTGTCAAGTAAGATGAGAGTGATGATGAACACCAACAATCAATCAATATAATTAATATCAATGATATTTATATTTGTTGTTTGCTTTTTATAGATGGTTTTGACGCACTGCACTTTGTTTCGCGAAAGTATCCAGGAACGTTTCCTTATGCGGTATAACGTTTTACAATTTTAGAAATCATATGTCAAAAGTAGGTTTAAAAATTAAATGAATAAAAGGAGAAGTGGGTCATACTTCAATGAGACAGCAACCAAACGGCCAAGAAAATCAGCATACGACACGCTATGTTGTATGTTCGTTAAGCTATACAGTTTTTGTAGTTTGATTGCCAATGACACAAATATCCGTCAAAGACAAAAAAAAAGGACAAAGATGTAAACAAATGTATTTACAAAACCAGGACCCACAGTAAAACGTTTTAATTGTTTATCAATTTGTACTTGTATAACATAAAAATAAGGAGATGTGGTCTGGTTGCAAATGGGACAACAATACAGCAGAGACCAAACGACGAGAAGGTAAACAACTATTTATGCACCAGATATGCACGTCCCGACAATTAATGTCTCGTCAGTGATGCTCGAGGCCAAAATATTTAAAAGTCCAAATCCCATTACACACGTTGAAGAGATGCCAAAATTTCATAACGGCTAATTTCAATCAAACAATATCCGTTTTTTCATATCATCTACGTTGTTAACTTATAAAAGATAATTGCCTCATGCAGTATATGTGTTAAGACGTCTTTCGAGTCATGAAGTGGTGCACTTTTAAGGCGTAGCTTAAGATGCAGGCTAAAACAGGCTTATGGTATTTACATGGTAGGGGTTAGAGTGCTACGAGCCTGAACTTGATAGCCTTGAATAGTCTTTTAAGTTTAGTAGCTTGGTGTTGTGTTCCATTCCTTGATTGTTCTAATGTTTGTATTATTTCCTGTATAGAACCAAGTCTGATGAAACGTCTTGCATGTCGTGTTCCTTGCATGCCATTGTATGGTATCGATATTGCTATGTATGTTTTTGTGATCTTGATATTGTACGCCGCTGTTTAAGTGGTGGTAATTTCAAGTTTTCTAAAACTGTTATTACATTATGACAGCTCTTCATCAGAGACCAAATGACGCAGATGAGTAAAACCCATACCGCAGAGCAAGCTTTAAAAGGCCACGACGTGACAAATGTAAAACAATTCAAACAAGAAAACTATAAGGCCTGATTTATATGAATAAAAAGCAATAGATCAAAAACAAATATGATATGCAGCAACAAACGATATTCAAAGGTCCTCTTCGGTGTCGTTTTGTTCAATTTGGAGGTATACTTTTTTTTCAACAAATTGTCGGCATTTCTATGGAAACGAACTGTGCTCCTCTCCTTGCCGACCTCTTCTTATTTTCATATTAGTCGGATTTCCTTCAGACATTTATCAAAAACAAGAAGATCAAATAAGCCAGATCATTTAACTTAACATTCAGATATATTGATGATGTTCTTTCCATTAACAATCCAAACATTTCTCATTGGATTCTATTGGTATTTCCCCCAGAACTAAAAATTAAAGAAACAACAGACACGGCTTCCATCGCCTCATTTTTAGATTTATACCTCGAATTTGACGAAAGCGGACATATCAGTACCAGAATTTATGACAAACGAGACGATTTTAATTTTGAAATTATAAGTTTCCCCCACCTAAGCAGCAATATACCAATTTCACCTGCATATGGGATATACATTTCCCAACTTATTCGATATTCAAGAGCTTGTTGCTGCTACTCAGACTTTATAAACGTCACCAGTGTCTGAACAGAAAGTTGATGAACCAGGGTTATGTCAAAGAACGTCTCGTCCTTTTTCAAGAAAAAAGTTCATCTGAAGATACCAAGACCTTGTTGATAAATATTCCGTATCAACTTCACAAATAATACATGCTGGTCTTGCAGTATAGATGCTAGGTACTGACGTTGTTTGTCATCTTAATTACGTGTTATCGTGTTCTTTTTATTGGCGTCGTATATTTTTAACCTTTACCTCTTAGTCCATTTTTGGTAATATCCTTTTGGCGTGGCTCGGTATATATACATCCCGCCATGGTGTTATTGTGCTATAGTCATTTTTTGTATTCTTGTCTTTCATTTTTGCTTATGTGCTTTGTCTATAGAGTGTCTGTATGCCATTTTGTTTTTCTTTGTTGGCATAGTTGTTTGTTTTATAGTGATTATGATTATAACGCAAGGTTGACTTCTGTACCCTAATTTTTGACATTTTGTACCTATTATGTCTGTTTGTTTCGCTCACACATTGTTTTCAATATAAATTTGTAATGAAATTCTATGCGACTGTCATACAAGTGAGATGTTTAGCTAGCTATAAAACCAGGTTTAATCCACAATGTTCTACATAAAGAAATGTCTGTACCAAGTCAGGAATATGACAGTTGTTTTCCATCTGTTTGATGTGTTTTGGGCTATTGATTTTGCCATTTGATAAAGGACTTTCCGTTTTGAATTTTCCTTCGGTATTTTTGTTATTTTACTTTTTGAAGCCATGTGATTTCATTAAACATCAAGTTAATCGGTTTGGAATAAAATACTTTACGAATTAACGTAAGTTTTAAACTGCAGGATAGAGCATACATTGTAGGAAAATATAAAATGTATCTGTACGAGATTTAGAAACAGAAAGAAAAGCGAGTTCTTCTTCTGTTTCGTAAGGAGTACACATACATTTTATATTTTCCTACAATGAACAAATATTTATATCAATGTAATTTTCCAGCTTACAAATTATGTCATTCTCTTAAAATTACGATTGCAATGCACTTCTGAAAATTTTTGGTTATGCCCTTTTGGTTTTGATAAATTCAACATTTGTGATTTTGGCTCCTCTAATTATTGGATTTTAGCGTACCTGACGAAGATTTTTACAGCATACAGATATTGTAGACTCTGAAATCAGGATCCATCGTTCGTTTCTTTTGAAGGATGTTGATAGATTTATTGAATTTTATTGATTACTACACGTTCAGTTGCAATTGCCATACCAACTCAAGAAGAAAACAAGTTGAACAATAATTCCAAAAGTTAGGATCTGTAAAGCAGGTCGACCGGTATTAACGGTAAGAAATGATTTGGAACTAGAAATAAGGAACGTAGTGCAGAAGCAGAAATTTTATCATGCCCTCAAATAGATATTTTTCAAAGGATCTTCTACGCCACACACTTCCAACATCAAACATTAGATTAAGTGTTCCGTTTACAACCGAATCTGACTGGTATACGTATAAATTTCACACAGCCAAACGGACTATCCCGTCAGCATGAATCTAAATGCCCGACGGACTAGTTTTGAAAATAGTTTTTGAAAATGATTGGTTTCTTCTATATGTGTCACAAAAACGACTATTGAATATTGTTTTATATCAGTCCCTATAAATATCAGTACCAGTCTACAAGTAAAATTCCTGATTTTCCAACTAGTACTGAAAGTCGAATAAGATAAGATAAGATAAGATATTTTTATTCAAAGGGCACATGAAGAGCAAAGTAATTTATTACAATGATTTCGATAATTGACACAATAATCAAATGTTGATAATCATATATAAATATGAAAATAATCATCTCAATTCTAAGATGTTAAACCACAGCCGGACCAGAGCCATACACATATTAGTAAAAAAGCATAAATACTATATTTAATATTAATTATAATTGATATGCCATGATTTACTGTAGTTTTTGGGATGTTAATGTTTTTGAACACGTGACGCTCTCTTTACAATTCTGTTTACTTAATTTTCTGTTGCTTCTCTTCTGTATACTTTCCTTTTATTATCAAATAGAATATTTTATTCAACAATCCAAACATGCCGGAGTTTCCAAGTCAGCAATAACCGTTAATGAAACTCAGAGGCAAAAGGTGCCAAAGGGACATTCGAACTTATAAGTCGAAAATATGGTAAAAAAAAAAAGACATACAACTCTATACAAAACACAACATATAAAAAAAAAGACTGAGTAACATGAACCCCACCAAAATCGGTGTGATCTCAGGTGCTTCGGAAGCAAGCAGATCCTGCTCCACTGATGTTGCGCCCGTCGTGTTACTCGTGTAAGTACACATGTGAAAGTCTAATTCGGTAGGTCACATTCGGGGGAAAATAGGACGGGATTGTGGTTACGACGATTGGAACATATCTGTCGTCATCTGTGAAACATCTCGAAGGTGGAGTATTTCCTGAAGTAGTTGTTCATGTATAAATTGTTTGTAGCTAGTGATTTCCTGAAGTAGTTGTTCATGTATAAATTGTTTGTAGCTAGTGATTTCCTGAAGTAGTTGTTCATGTATAAATTGTTTGTAGCTAGTGATAACAATGAAGAAAAATGCCAACTTACGAGAAAATGACTGATTCCTTAACCTTCTTGCTAAAATATTATTTTTTTTTATATATATGACAAGGTTTATCAGCAGGTTAAATAAATTAATTTCAAGCTTAATAATACAGAATTCTTGTTACACTTTTCACCTAGTTAGATAACTGAATTATTAATTACACTGTATATATATCATAATTCTCTGAGAGCTTTGCATTCGTCCTTGTAATGTCTTAATGGTGTTTTTAACTTGTTATGCCTTCGGATTATTCCTATACTATGCATTAAAACTTTTATGACAAGCAACCACTAAATTACTCAAATATGTTTCAAAATATATTTAAATTCTTATCATTATATATACGCTTGTCATATGGTAAAAAAATAATGTCTGCATGGACCTATCTTAATGGGTCCTTAATTTGATGTGTTATATATGTTCTGGACCATACGCGTATGGTCATGACCATATACGTTTTGTCCTAGGTCCGACCATACAACCATACGCGTATGGTCGGACCATATTTGTACGGTCGGATCATTTAAGTGTATGCTCGGTTGGTTTTTAACGGGCCTGACCATGAGTATTTAGACCATATAGGTATTTTTCAAATAAATTCTGCAAACTTCCTTCTCCGAAACACACAGATCGTGTATAAAGGTACAATGCCCCAAGTACCTGTAAAGTTCTCGACTTGTTTAACGATTCATTAAAATATTTCTTGAAGTTTTTTTCAAAAGTCGACGGTCGACATATTGTGTGTCTTAAATAGAAATAGACAATGACCATGTGCAAATGTTTTAACTATCATTTGAGCGTGTAAATAAAAATGCCCTTAATTTCACTAATCACGTAACACTGATTACCATATGCTTGATTAGTCAACGTTCATCGTATTAATCACCGAGACCATACGCGTATGTTCCAAATACTCATATTGTCCGGAACATACTCATATAGTCCGGAACATATATACGTTATCGACCGAAACAGGCACTATTTATGAAAAATAACCATTCCGAATCAAAGCAGCAAACGTTATGAAACTTATGAAATAAATCACAGCCTGGCCGAATCTCTATATTTTTAGGGATAAAAAAGAACAAAGCTAACATATTAAGACAGAACAGACAATTCTGAAAACAAGTTTCAGTTAATAGCAAAAACTAAACGACCTGTAAACAAATTGATTGGCAATATGAACTCAGATCAAACTCAAAGTTGATAGTAGGAATCCCGGAAAGTTTTCAGTTTTCCATATAGGGCTATGCCTGAAGAAACCATTATATCTTGTTCTTCTTTTTTTTTCAAATAAAATGAAATAGTTGTCTCCAATGAATTTAAAAGCATGATAATTTTTTCGCTGTTCAAAAAATTGCTTAAGACGGAACCTTTCGGAAGCCTACAAAATTACTGAACCATAAAGAAAACGGCCCCTACTGTTAAGGTTAATTCTGCCCGGGGCTTTAAAACTTATTCTTGAAATAATTTCATCAATTTTTAAGTGAAAATAGACTCTAAAAATTTACATCCTAGTTCTATTGTTATACTTCATAGTTTCTATTTCTGAAACAAGTGTAAATTGAATAGATCTATTGTTACGAATAACAATGGATTTTGACCACAGGGTGTGACGAGCGGGGTTTCTGGAAACCCCTGCTTCTACATCCCGCAAACAAAGTCCATTGTTATTCGTAGCAATAGAAATTGATTATTTTTTAAATAGCATGAACATAAGAAATTACTAATAGTGTTCACTACAAATTGTTTCATGATATTAAAAAAAAACACATTTTAGGAAATTCCAATAAGCATCTACATGGAATACAAAAATAATCCTTTAAATACTCTTTTGCTCGATGGTATTTTTTTTTTTTATCCCAGTCATATGTCTCTATTCTAAAGCATTGATCTTTAAAAAAAAATTGAGATTCTAACTCCCGGACCCCCCCCCCCCCCCTGGTTACCCAGTGGCTGATCAGGGGTTGGGGGTTCCGCGGGTTGGACCCGACTTTTATTTAAAAGATCAATGCATTTGAATGGTTGGAACCCCCACCCCCTTTTTCTCTTGAGTTGGGAACCCCCGGCTGGATCAGCCCCTGATTGCCCTTAAAGGGAGTTCCTCTATATTAAATATTGTATGTTGAGCGTGTCTGGTAGTCGGGTTTCTAATGCAGACACACCTATCCCTTAGTATGTTCGAATATGAATGTTTGTTTATTCTCGAGAATAAGGGGGGGGGGGGGGCTTTTGTTTTTGATAAAATCGTAAAATATAAAATACAGTTATGATTACCTTTATTAAACTGATACAGGTAAGTACTTTGGGTTGTACCATTGCCTTTATCTGTAATCTCTTCTACCAAATACAACGCTTGACTCAAAATGTCGTCCGTCTTATACCCGTCCATATTGACAACTGTATACCAGGAGCATGATGTATTTTTTTGTTTGTAATAATAAACACACGAAACAGTCAACCTTGACCTGCTGATCCATATTAGCACATGGCTTTAACGGGAATATGCAAAACAACTTTGACATTTGTAAAATATACTCACTTGTCAAAGTTTGAACGAAGATACCCAAAGATAGGTTACTAGTGGGGTTTCATGTAAAAAAAAATGTTTTTGTTATAAATCATGGTTTGATATTGTCAATAAATATGCTATCGTGTTTTTTTCATTTAATAATCAATGTTAACAAATATAGTTTAGAATGGGGTGTAAGTTAGTTATACACCTCGGGATACGGCGTGTCTGGATAAGAAACCCCTCCGGCCTCCGGCCGACGGGGTTTCTTATCCAGACACACCTATCCCTCGGTGTATAACTATTACGTAAGATTTCAATCATGTCTACACAAACAAATTATCTATTGTACGTAATAGTTATACACCGAGGGATAGGTGTGTCTGGATAAGAAACCCCGTCGGCCGGAGGCCGGAGGGGTTTCTTATCCAGACACGCCGTATCCCGAGGTGTATAACTAACTTACACCCCATTCTAAACTATATTTGTTAACATTGATTATTAAATGAAAAAACACGATAGCATATTTATTGACAATATCAAACCATGATTTATAACAAAAACATTTTTTTTTACATGAAACCCCACTAGTAACCTATCTTTGGGTATCTTCGTTCAAACTTTGACAAGTGAGTATATTTTACAAATGTCAAAGTTGTTTTGCATATTCCCGTTAAAGCCATGTGCTAATATGGATCAGCAGGTCAAGGTTGACTGTTTCGTGTGTTTATTATTACAAACAAAAAAATACATCATGCTCCTGGTATACAGTTGTCAATATGGACGGGTATAAGACGGACGACATTTTGAGTCAAGCGTTGTATTTGGTAGAAGAGATTACAGATAAAGGCAATAGTACAACCCAAAGTACTTACCTGTATCAGTTTAATAAAGGTAATCATAACTGTATTTTATATTTTACGATTTTATCAAAAACAAAAGCCCCCCCCCCCCCTTATTCTCGAGAATAAACAAACATTCATATTCGAACATACTAAGGGATAGGTGTGTCTGCATTAGAAACCCGACTAGCAGACACGCTCAACATACAATATTTAATATAGAGGAACTCCCTTTAAGGGCAATCAGGGGCTGATCCAGCCGGGGGTTCCCAACTCAAGAGAAAAAGGGGGTGGGGGTTCCAACCATTCAAATGCATTGATCTTTTAAATAAAAGTCGGGTCCAACCCGCGGAACCCCCAACCCCTGATCAGCCACTGGGTAACCAGGGGGGGGGGGGGTCCGGGAGTTAGAATCTCAATTTTTTTTTAAAGATCAATGCTTTAGAATAGAGACATATGACTGGGATAAAAAAAAATTACCATCGAGCAAAAGAGTATTTAAAGGATTATTTTTGTATTCCATGTAGATGCTTATTGGAATTTCCTAAAATGTGTTTTTTTTTAATATCATGAAACAATTTGTAGTGAACACTATTAGTAATTTCTTATGTTCATGCTATTTAAAAAATAATCAATTTCTATTGCTACGAATAACAATGGACTTTGTTTGCGGGATGTAGAAGCAGGGGTTTCCAGAAACCCCGCTCGTCACACCCTGTGGTCAAAATCCATTGTTATTCGTAACAATAGATCTATTCAATTTACACTTGTTTCAGAAATAGAAACTATGAAGTATAACAATAGAACTGGGGTGTAAGTAATAGTTATACACCGAGGGATAGGTGTGTCTGGATAAGAAACCCCGTCGGCCGGAGGCCGGAGGGGTTTCTTATCCAGACACGCCGTATCTCGAGGTGTATAACTAACTTACACCCCATTCTAAACTATATTTGTTAACATTGATTATTAAATGAAAAAAACACGATAGCATATTTATTGACAATATCAAACCATGATTTATAACAAAAACATTTTTTTTTTACATGAAACCCCCACTAGTAACCTTTCTTTTGGGTATCTTCGTTCAAACTTTGACAAGTGAGTATATTTTACAAATGTCAAAGTTGTTTTGCATATTCCCGTTAAATCCATGTGCTAATATGGATCAGCAGGTCAAGGTTGACTGTTTCGTGTATTCTTATTACAAACAAAAAAATACATCATGCTCCTGGTATACAGTTGTCAATATGGACGGGTATAAGACGGACGACATTTTGAGTCAAGCGTTGGATTTGGTAGAAGAGACTACAGATAAAGGCAATGGTATAACCCAAAGTACTTACCTGTATCAGTTTAATAAAGGTAATCATAACTGTATTTTATATTTTACGATTTTATCAAAAACAAAAGCCCCCCCCCCCTCTTCTCGAGAATAAACAAACATTCATATTCGAACATACTAAGGGATAGGTGTGTCTGCATTAGAAACCCGACTAGCAGACACGCTCAACATACAATATTTAATATAGAGGAACTCCCTTTAAGGGCAATCAGGGGCTGATCCAGCCGGGGGTTCCCAACTCAAGTGAAAAAGGTGGTGGGGGTTCCAACCATTCAAATGCATTGATCTTTTAAATAAAAGTCGGGTCCAACCCGCGGAACCCCCAACCCCGGATCGGCCACTGGGTAACCAGGGGGGGGGGGGGGGGGGGGGGGGGGGGTCCGGGAGTTAGAATCCCAATTTTGTTTTAAAGATCAATGCTTTAGAATAGAGACATATGACTGGGATAAAAAAAAATTACCTTCGAGCAAAAGAGTATTTAAAGGATTATTTTTGTATTCCATATAGATGCTTATTGGAATTTCCTAAAATGTGTTTTTTTTTTAATATCATGAAACAATTTGTAGTGAACACTATTAGTAATTTCTTATGTTCATGCTATTTAAAAAATAATCAATTTCTATTGTTACGAATAACAATGGACTTTGTTTGCGGGATGTAGAAGCAGGGGTTTCCAGAAACCCCGCTCGTCACACCCTGTGGTGAAAATTCATTGTTATTCGTAACAATAGATCTATTCAATTTACACTTGTTTCAGAAATAGAAACTATGAAGTATAACAATAGAACTGGGGTGTAAGCATAGTACAGTCCATATATAACAGAACGAACGCTAATTACAGGGCGATTAATTTAACTCGTGAGTTCAAAATTATAACCCTGAATTGGTTGGATTGAAAACATTTTATTGTATAAAGTAAAATAATAAAAATACCGAACTCCAAGGAAAATTCAAAACGGAAAGTCCTATATCAAATGGCAAAATCAAAAGCTCAAACACATCAAACGAATGGAAAACATATTCCTGACTTGGTACAGGCATTTCCTTTAAGTAGAAAATGGTGAATTAAACCTGGTTTTATAGCTAACTAAACCTTTCACTTGTATGACAGGCGCATTGAATTCCATTATATTGACGACAATGTGTGAACAAAACAAACAGACACTCGCTGCATTGAAGACTTGTTGGTAACCTTCTGCTGTTGTCTGTTCTGTGGTCGGGTTGTTGTCTCTTTGACACATTCCCCATTTCCATTCTCAATTTTATTTTATTTTATAATAGGAAAAAATGTCAAAAATTGGAGTACAGCAGTCAATATTGTGTTATGATCCTAATCAGTATAAAAACAAATAACTATTTCAACAAAGAAAAACACAAATGGCATATAGACACTCTATAGACAAAGTACATGAGCAAAAATGAAAGACAAGAATACAAAAATTACTTTAACACAATGGCGGGATGAATAAATACCGAGCCACGCAAAAAGCATATTACCAAAAATGGACTAAACAGTAAAGGTTAAAAATATACAAAGACAAATAAAAAGAACACTATAACACATAATTATGACGATAAACAACGTCAGTACCTAGAATCTATACTTCAAGACCATCACGTATTGTTTGTGTGTTGATACGGAATATTTATCAACAAGGTCTTGGTATCTTCCGATGAACTTTTTTTTTAGAAAAAGGACGAGACATTCTTTAACATAACCCTGATTCATCAGCTATTTGCCCAGACACTGGTGACGTTTTATAAAGTCTGAGTAGCAGCTGCAAGATCTTAAATACTAAATGAGTTGGGAAATGTATATCCCATATGCAGTTGAAGTTGGTATATCGGTGCTAAGATGAGGGAAATTTATAATTTCAAAATTAAAATCGTCTGGTTTGTCATACATTCTGGTACTGAGATGACTGCTTATGTCAAATGTGAGGTATAAGTCTAAAAATGAGGCGGACGAAGCCGTGTCTGTTGTTTCTTTAATTTCTAGTTCTAGAGAATATATAAATAGAACTTAATTTTATATTGAAAAGCATTGTGGATTATTTCTTTTATACGATTTTTCAATTTCACATGGGGAATGGTGGTGTACAGGGTTGAAAAATCAAAAGTTTTGATAGAATTAATTTCAGAGAAAGATCAATATATAAAATTATCCAGAAGTTCTTTTAGAGTTTTTTTTTAGAATCCACATATCGTTAATACCACTACGCGAGTAAACAGTTTCACAGTATTTCTGAAGACCCTCTTTCACTGCAGACAGAATTTTTGTCAATCTAATGGACAATTCCTTTGTAGAACATGCAGATGAGCCAGCAATGTACCGTTGTTTGTACGGACTTTTGTGAAGCTTATAGGTATCCAATACAAACTTTGATGTTCAAGCCACGAAGGACTTATGATTCGCCAAAATCTCATCCTTTTCAAATGATATGTTTTTGTATGTGGGATTACCTGAGTGCTCATTTATTCCTAATTCTTTTACAAGACACTCGTAGTAGTACGATTTACATACAAAACAATATTATTTGAAGCTTTGTCCACAGGAACAACAACATATTTATCGTGAAGAGATGATAGACATTTCATAGCTTCTGTGTCTCTGAAAACGGACTTTGGTCGATCATTCAGTTTTTCAACTTATGAATTCGACGTTTTTTCAGAGACCTAATTGTTTTGATCCATTCTGACAAAGTGTCCACTTGGGGTTTTGTGAACTTAGGACCATGAGATATTACCTTTCGGAGATGTTCATGTTGAATTATGATTAGATCCCCAGTAATAACATGGCCAGAGGGGCTGTAAATATAAGGCGAGTGGGAACAGTCACATGTCAAAGGGTTTTTTAGGTATTCTTCTAAATCAAGTTCCTGTAATGCTTACTTATAGTTAAATACTTTAGGTGCAATGGTTTTGGTGTAACTGTAGGATACAATAGGAACACACTGATTTTGAAAATAAAGTGGAATTTTAGAAGTTACCTCTTTGTGATGAAGAACGTTGCTGATGTTGATAGCTTCAAACTGAACTGGAAGGAATTTTCTCTTTTCATCATGTAATGTTTCCGATCTTACTTGTTTAAAGAGACGGAAAAGAGCTACATCACAAATTATAATGACCAGTCTGTATATAGGAGAAAATATATTTATGCATCCCTTGTCAAGTGCATATTTCACCTCAATTAATACTTAGAGGATTTTCTATATTTTAAGAGTTAAATGATAAATGGTAATCACGCTGTAATTGGATCAGTTCAAACTTTCTCAGAACTGCACCATCCGTTGTAGATTATAACTATCAGAAGCTGTTCTATAGTAGATCTGTCAGTAGTTGTTCTATAGAAGAACTGTCAGAAGATGTTCTATTGTAGAACTATCAGAAGCGGTTCTATAGTAGAACTATCAGATCCTATACCATAGCAGTAGAACTGTCAGAATCAATTTAGGGGAGAAATATCAGAAGCTGTTCTATAGTAGAACTATCAGATCCTGTACCATAGCAGTAGAACTGTCAGAATCAATTTAGGGTAGAAATATCAGAAGCTGTGCTATAGTAGAGCTGTCAGAATCAGTTAAGGATAGAACTGTCAGAATCTATTCTAGAGTAAAACTGTAAGAATTAATTTCAGAGTGAAACTATCAGAAGCTGTTCTATAGATTAACTGTCAGAATCTGCTCTAGGGGAGAACTGTCAAAAACAATTTGAGGGTACAACTGCCCGAATCAGTTTAAAGGTAGAACTGTCATAATCTGTTCTATGGTTCAACTGTCAGACTCTTCAACAGCTTCCGATAGTTCTACTCTTAAATTTAAAGGGTAGAATTATCATAATCTGTTCTATCGTAGAATTGTCAAAATCAGTTCTAGACTTAAATTGTTAGAATCTGTTCTAGGGTAGAACTGTTAGATGTAAATAAGAAGATGTGGTATGCGTGCCAATGAGACAACTCTCCATCATAGTCACAATGTATAAAAAGTAAACAGTTATAGGTCAAAGTACGGTCTTCAACACGGAGCCTTGGCTCACACTGAACAGCAAGCTATAAAGGGTACCAAAATGACTAGTATAAATGAATTCAAACAGGAAAACCAACGGTTTAATCTATATAAAAAACGAGAATCACTTATTAACCACATCAACAAACGACAACCACTGAACAACAGGCTCCTGACTTAGGACAGGTGCATTCAAATGCAGCGAGTTTAAACATTTTAAGAAGCGCCAACCTTCACCCTAAACTGAAACAGTAGTGTAATATAACAACATAAAAAGACAACCTATAAAATATCAATTGAAATAATTTCACGGTAGAACTGTCAAAATAACTGTCTGAACATGTTCTAGGGTAAAACTGTCAGAAACTATTCGATAGATTAATGTTCGAGGGAAGAACTATCAGAATCTTCTAGGGTAGAGCTGTCCAACCCTGTTCTATGATAAAACTGTCAGGATTTGTCCAAGGGTAGACCTATCACTGACAGTCATTTATAAAGCGGATTCGAATAGGGTCAATATCGTAAAAGGCATGAGCAGTATATTATGGAAATTATGTGTACAAACGTTCGTGACATACTTGTTGACGATCCAACTGCGTGAAGGCGACTGTATAGTGATGCTATCAGATAAAAATCAGTATAACCAAATGAACCAGTAGCTGGGTCTGGACCTGCGTCGCTGCATGCAACGGATTGAAATTGCATATAAACTGAAGAAAAACTGATCGTTCCCTTTCTTTGAAATCAAGAAAATCAAGACGAAAATTTTCCTTGTACAATGAGTGTTTCAAACTATTGGCAAACAGGAAAAGGTTGCATGGCAGATGTAAAAATTGATTACATACTTCAAACCAGCTACAGACAAAATATAAAATCAGCCCCTTTCATAGAAGGCAAGAAAACTCTGACGCAGATTTTCCTTGTATAATGAGTGTTAAAAATTATTGGCGAACAGGAAGTAGCTGCAGCATATGTAAAATTTACTTAGTTATACGCTGCAACTCATCATTCTCAAGTTGTAGATCAAATATATAATCGTCCTCTTCCATAGAAGCAAAGAAACATTGACAACTTTTTCTACCCTAGGTCTTTCGGACGGATGGACGGACGGACAGATGGAGTCGAGCAGTTATTATTTCTGCTTTTGCCGTTGGCGACACAGGTAAACATTATATATACTAACTACTAATTATTTGATTTAGTATTAAGGGCATGTGCTCTAACCAACGATATCGTCGATCAAGAAATCACAATTGTTTTTTTCAACTTTCCTGCATATCTGAGTATCATTTTTTCAAGATGATTGTATATATTTTATGAGATACTTATGAAAATTTAAATGCTAAAAAATAATGGATCCTTTCCTATTCAATTCCACCGAATGAACCGAATGTAGCTTACCCATTCATTCTGTGTGAAGAGTATATTTGACACGATATAAATAATAAAACCTAAGCCAAATCAAAATATTATGACAGTTAATGGACACTCTCTAATTTACACCGTGTTTTTCCTAAACCGCTGAACAAATTCCAGTCATCTACAAATAAAATTCTACACAATGACACGCGTTTTGCGGTAGTAAAAACCCGGATTTTAGCTGTCAATGTCACTTTAAAGTGACGTTTGGATGTTACACACGACTTAATTTCGGACTCTTCTTACCCGAGGCTATTTGACACACTGTAAATGGTGATATATGAGTTGTATTTGATTTCAATGCTTACAAGTCATGGCGCTTAATCTATACAATTGTAAAATGGTAATATTAGAAATTGAGGATCAATTAAAGTTTACCTTTCAAAATTAATCATTTATCTGCTTTTCAGGGTGTACGGTGTTACCGTGAATCAGTATTGACAGACAAATTATGAAAGTGAAATGGAAGACAAAATAAGCACTATTTTTCTATCAAAGTAATTCGCTGTCATAATCATGAACGAGGAAAGTCATAACAAATATCATAAAAATGTTAGACACTAAACTATACTGTATAGAATTACGTAGAACATATAACCAACAAATAGTTCATAGTCATTTTATTTTCTGAGTCCTAGTGTTATTTTTCAGACTGCATAACATTGTTTTAATTAAACTTATATACTTTTCCTAATTCAAGAGAAATGTAATATGCTCAACTTCAATTTAAATGGTCACTATAGAAATTAGAGTTACAGCCCTTAGATCGTAACTTCGATTTCCAACACTTAAATCAGTAAAATTTCATTACCGCTTTTGATCAGTTTTAAATTTGAACATGTAAAATATCTGAATTATTGATAACAAATAAATCTGTCAACACAAATTTACCTGATCAGGATGTTATTTGTTCTGTTGAGAAAGACTTCGCGAAAATACTTGTATGTGGAAAATAAATAGAATTTAGATTTTTTTATTTTTTTAATTTTAACAGATAATACTACATGTATGTATTACATATATAGAGATTTGGATCCTACCGACACTTTGACCTCTTCGGAAATTTTGAACTCAAGAATCAGCGGATGAGAAGCTAATATTTTAAGGGATGGTATTCACTTTTACGATGCCCAGAACTTAGAATAATATATTAAGTATTTGATGTCGCCATTCGGGATTTCACAATCCCATTCGTTCAATCGATCTGTTCTGCTCCCAATGATTTTTCTTTAAAGGAGAATTTTAAATGTTTACAATTTTTTAATGTTCACCTTGTATAGGAGTTTATATATCGTCTTATTAGATGTCGTTATCTTTAGTGGTGCCATGGTTTTATTGCTCAAATTCCGTTTCTTCAAATGGATAAAACTTCAATTTAGTAAATGTTTTTCATGTTCGTCTTATACTTAGATTTCATTATTTGTAGATATCATTTTAGACAGTTGCATGCACAATCTCTCTCTTCGTTCACTTGTTTTGTTATCTCCATTTAGACCGTATTTTTTTATTTTTGTTCTTTCGCGTAACAATCTTATCTCATTTGACTTGTATTGAATAATTGCAATTTAACATTTTGTGAAATACTATCATTAAGGTTAGCATGACAGTTAGTACATAGATAACAGGATGTGTAAACAAGCTTCTGACCTTGATATTTCATTACACCGCATCTCTAAGGTATGTTTAATCCATATTACATTTTATGCTCATTATTAAGTCGCGATTCTCAACTCTTTAAATAATAAATATTATTGCCATAATGTCATAGGTTTAACTTAAACTTTCCCCAGTTGCTTCGGTGTCATCTCTAAAAAAATTAATTGTCATCTCTCGGAAAAAAATAAACAAACAAAGCATAGAACAAGGCATATGGTGAAAACTGTCCAAGGCCACCAATGGGTCTTCAACGCTTCTCGTTGCGTTGAAGACCCATTGGTGGCCTTGAGCTGTTTTCTACTCTTTGGTCGGGTTGTAGTCTCTTTGACATATTCCCCGTTTCCATTCTACAATATTTTGTGTACAATAGATGATGGTATACAGGACAACATGTAAACATAAAAGTCACCATTTGAAAAATTACCCGCAATATTTTATATGAGGTAGAAGGCTGTTGACGTCTTTGGTAATATATGTAACACTAGAAGAAATAGAAAAAGTGCGATAAAGGTTTCTTCCCTTTAATCCCCTGTTCTCTTTTTATGGCTGTATTTAAGATGATATAATACTGAGCAAAGCACGTGTTCTTCATAAAAGATATGTCACAATATTGTAATGATCACACCCTTTTACCAGCTATTGCTTAGATAGATATAATAGGACATGCGTTCTAACTTGCCATTCAAAATAATTGTTTTCGATCTCGTGCACAGCAAATTGTTGTCTGCTGTTTCGATAGCCATTGTAGAACAATGGATTGTGCTACCGTGTACAGCAGATTTTCATTTGTTACTAATTGCATCTTAGTAGTAATAGCGGGTTATGGGTTGCGATTATGAATTTTACATTAATTTTATGCATTTCATGAAAAAACTAAGAATAATTTGCTTATTAGACTTTTCGGTTGACAAATATTAAGCTTGTGTGCTACAGTAACTATATAATTTCTCTTAGAGTTAATTTACAACTTTTCTTTTGGATTAACTTGATGTTCTTGTATGCACTTATGCCTCTTATTCCAAAATATTATCAAAAACGAAGCATTTCTAACAAAAAAATTATTTCACCCTAAATATCTGGCAATAAATTTGCATAATATATTTAAGAAATATCAATTTAGATATTGTCCATACCTATAAAGCGTAGATGAGCGGCTCATAAATGGTCTTAATGTCTCTCGTACCTAAATATATGCCAAAATTAAGCCTTTTTTAAATAGACTTAATTTGTTTCCTTTTTTCATTATCAAGAATATTCCAAATATATAAAAGACTTTTTATCTTAAAACAAGATTCATATGATTTTGCAAAATTTCTAATTTTTCTTGCACAGGTCATATCTGGCGGAGAATAACAAACATATTGGACAGTACAACAGACAACACCAACATCCGACACCTCCAATAAAAAAACAAGAACAACTATAGACTGGTACAGGCACCTAAAGTGGTAGAATAAAATCCGTCTTATGTATGAACAAACCTACCTCTTTGTTTTCTGTTTTTATACAATATATGTCAAACAAATTAACATCAAAACAACAGTTCGGCTACAAACAGGTTGATCACGAACTCTAACAAGGAAATGAAAAATCGACACATAAAAAGTAAAATAACAAAAATACCGAACTCCAATGAAAATTCAAATCGGGAAGTCCCTTATAAAATGGCAAAATCAAAAGCTCAAACACATCAAACGAATGGAAAACAACTGTCATATTCCTGACTTGGTACAGGCATTTCCTTATGTAGAAAATGGTGGATTAAACCTGGTTTTATAGCTAGCTAAATTAGAAAGCAACTTGTAAGTATAATATTATTATCTCTACTGTATGAAGGTGCGCAAAGTAACCATAGCTTTTTGTTTGATAGTTTATGGTGGGGTTCGTGTTGCTCAATCTTTAGTTTCTATGTTGTGAATTTGGGTACTGTTGTTTGTGTTTTGGTCAATTTTTGTTTTCGACTTTGAATGTCCCTTTGGTATGTTTCGCCGCTTTTTATGCTCCTTTACAGTTTCACCAAATCTATTTACTAATACTTGTGCAAGTAAGATATGAATCGATAAAAGGGTGTTAAAAGATCCCATAGACATGCTTTCACTATCTTTAGGACAATTAAATGTCAATGTGACTTGATTTAGAAACAAGCAATGTACTCAACCAACTCGCTGAGTCGGAGTTTTAACGTATTATCTCTTAATTTAAGGAATCTGTATAAAGAAATTTTACCTTTACAGAACACTGCTAGCCAACAATCATTGCGCTCACTCTTAAATGACACTTCCTTAGATTGAAATAGCCGTTAACCTTATCATCAGCCTCCCGAAAATTTTCAAAACAAATACAATAGAATGCAAGTTCGGTTGACCTAAGTATTCGTCGAAAGAAGACTCAAATTAATTTGACCAGATTGTTAGAATTGTTTGTTATCTTGGTTTATTTATTTCGTCTTTTAAAACCTAAATCAACAGTACTAGTTTTAGTAACCGTTCATAAGCTTGACATGTTAAATGCCAATTTTGGAGGTTTGTTTTTGACGTCATTTCCTGTCATCCAGCTGATGTCAAATAGTTACTGTGACGTCATGAACGATGGATGCTTGCAATAAAGTCTTTCGAATCATCCATATATCCATTAAACTCTAGCTAAGGTTTATTTTACGATTGTCTCGGATCAAATATATAATAATTTTAATCTACGCAGTACGGGAAAACAGCTAGAAAACATCTACTAAGGACCTATTTCCCAGCATCCCTCAGTACAAATTATAATTGATTTTACAGGTGTTCAACATGCAGATATTTTCTTTATTTCCTGTTGTTAATTATAATACATTAATACTATACACCTTTGTCTATATTTAAGGGCAAAACTCGTAAACAATAGCAAATTGCTTTATAATTAAATAAGAGAGACACATATTTCATGTTTATTCAAAAATTTTGTAAATCTTGCATATATATACTAAGAAGGTTATCAGACCACACATATATATACTGTTAAGGCAAGGCGAGCGATGTGGAGTGAAACGTCAGTGATGGGTTTATTGCTTTCTTAAGCGTCAAAATTGTCAAGCAGGGATATGTAAAAACAATATATGACACCTATACGACCTGAAAAATTATTTACTGAACCATTAATAATAATTACTACCATATATATCATATTTGTGAATATTAAGGCACAACAGATGCACGATCCAGAAAAGTAAACCCCAACATATTGCTTATTGTGTAAGAAAGGTAAAGATTCTGATCTTCTGGCTATTGGTAACGAAAAGAAAGAGATTGTCTCATGTGACTTACAGAATGATGGTACATAAGTCACAAAGTCAGCTCTCATCTTATGTTGACAGAAAAGACGTATAATATTAATATAATACAGAGTGGTATATAGCTTTATGTTGGGTTACTGCCATATCTAATCGAAAAATGTAAAAAACGCTCATCAAAGATACCAGGCTTATGATTTTGTACGCCACAAGTGTGTTCAGATTACAAAAGACTCTTCAGTGGCACGCGAATAAAAAAGTAACAGCATCGTTTTATACTGATCTCCGTGCACATGACACTTATTTCTGGAATAAGTGTCTTTTGTTCGCTCAAGATCAAACGTTTGGAAAGTCGAACGTATAAAGTTTTTGGAGAGCATTTACACTTAAAAGACATAAACAGTACAGTCAACTTTTGTCTGAAAAAGTTCTACCTTGCGGTTTATTACAACAACATGTAGACTAGATCATACCAGTACCGAAGTGTTGTCTACAATGTGCACGATAACCTTGGAGATGTATTGTCCTCCGACAGAGGTTAAGACCCAGTGGTTGTAAAACATTGTGATATTGATTTTCTTGTGAGTGGCAATTGTTTCTCGAATAATCTGAAGACTTTTTAGGTAGTGTTTTGTATCCTATTATTTGTCTTTTCGTCCTTTATAGTTTACTTTTTCAATGATTGTTTTCCAGATTCCCTTCGACTGGCGAATTTTGATTGTCCCTTTTTGTAGCTTCAGTCTTGTTTGAAGGACTGCATACGTAGTTGCGGAGCCCCTTAAGTGCCATGTAAATATATATTTTTTTTGTTTGCCGGAGATTTCATCTGGTGCATATTAACCACTTTCAAACTGGTGCGCACGCCATTCGAAACTCGTGCGCACAATTTTTAAACTTGTGTGCACAACTTTCACAAATGGTGCGTAGGACTTTCAAAATGGTGCGCACGACTTTAAAACTCGTGCGCTCGACAAAGTCTGACTGACTCTTTACGAACGTGTGCACCATTTTGAAAGTCGTTCGCACCAGTTTTTGAAAGTCGTGCACACTAGTTATAAAGTCGTGCGCACGATTTTTCAAACAGGTGCGAACCAGATTAGATCTTCTGCAATCGAAAATATTTATATTTACATGACACTTAAGGGGCTACGTACTTAGTTATGCACTATGGTAGGGAGAAAGAAATGTATCTCCTGTGAAGAATTTGGTCTCCATGCAAGGAAAGACCAATAATAGATATAATAATTTACACCCTACATACATGTGGAGTAGTGGGCATGTCTGTATAATATCGTGAAATGGCTTGAACACATTACTAGACAAATATAATTGAATGTCCAGCAGAAGGTACAGCATACAAAGGTCATATGAGATTATATTTTAACACTTTAGATTCGGGTAGGATGATTTTTTTCACCACATGTTCTTTGTTCAGCTGTTGTTGGTTAAAAAAAAATTCTATCATTTTGTCGGATATTTCTTGCTTTTTGCAAGTTCCTGTATTTTATTTTCAAAATCCTCATCCTCCCAAAGTATCAAATATATTTTCCTCATAGTGTCTGTAGGACTGACTTAAATACCGATGATAATCTTGATCTCAGATTCTAGACTGAGGTCACAATACAAGAATGTTTTGACAGGTACAGGTGTCACTGTTTTCTTTGTTTTCAACTTAAGTTGGACATATCTAGGTTTCTTATAACACTATTTTTGTCTCCATTTCAAGTGAACGGGAAGTACGAATCATTCATCTTAATTTTCATTTTATTTCAAAATATGTCCTAACCGGTCATCTGGCTATCATGGACTTGTCAAATTCGGACAATTTATGTCGGACCACTTCATGCCAGTATTAGGTACTAAAATCTTTGATTTATGTATTGAAGTGAAACTCGACCACCGACATTTTCAATTACCTCTTTCTACCTGTTGCTTTACTTGAAATATCATCATTTAAACGCATTTTTGTTTAAAAAGTGTCCAATTATTTGATTTCCCGATAACAAAGCTTCTGTTTGTTAACGGATAAAATGCATTAAAAAATTTGTTATGAATTTGTCTTTAATTTTACCTCTCGTCATGTTTTACTCAGTATTGTAACCCATATTCCCAATTTGTTCCGTCTTCGTTTAATTCTGAAGAACTGGATACATTTCGTTCAAGACATCTTGGCCGTATAGAACTGTGATCATTTAAATGTAAAACATTACTTACAAGTAAATAATAGGACTTCGGTATCGGCAACTTCTTTTTTTTAAGAATCTTGCGGATGAGAAAAAAATCCAAGACCACATCGTATTTACCCGACTGTTTTAAACTCATGAAAGGAAGAATATAATTCTGCAGTTTATTCCTGGCCAAATGTGTTTCCCATATAATAAAACAGGTACATGTCATGTAAAATGATTGATTGATTGATTGTTGGTTGCTTAACGTCCATGTAAAATGAAACTAAATCCAAAACCAAAAGTACAAGAAACCGTTAAACAAATGTGACACGAACAATTATAAATGAGTGGTCATAATAATGTTTGTGGTTGCATTTCTAACAAATGTATCAGCATGTGTTTTATGTTTATTCCATATGTGAAATATATACTTCATCGAATAGTGTTTACAATTTTAGGTATCTCCGAATAACCCTATAAGTCTTGCTCCGAAAAACCTTCTGACGTCATGCAACAATTACTTTTAAATTGTGACGTAAATTTTTTTAAATTGTTACGTAACATTTTGCGGGAACTTGTGTGTGATTTTAGGTAATGGCTGACAAATTGGCATACAAGTGTAAATACGTAAATTAATATTTGCTATGAAGATAGTTAGTCTCACAACGAAAGTGACAAGTCTAACAACGCATGTCATGGATCTTACGTTTCTAAGCATACCATTTACACATTGATTCGCAAAACCAAAAAGGGCACCCGTCAATAAAAGTTATTATACCGAACGGAAGAAATCCAAGTTGTCATATTTCTATCCCCTATATACCTTTTAGGTCCATATGCTGTAATTTTACAACAGTTCAGTGAAACCTGTCTAAACCGAATCTTGCACAAACAAAAAACCTGTCTAAACCGAATCTTGCACAACAAAAAAACCTGTCTAAACCGAAGATGTTTTAAGTCGTCATATCAAATTTTATGCGTTGTGAACCTGATTAAACCGAACATCTGCCAAACCCGAACAAAATCTTAAGTCCCGAAGAGGTTTGGTTTGGACAGGTTTCACTATACAATCGTTACAATCGTTACATACGATACACGAGTAGACTTACAGGATGTACCAACGACATATAGTACCTGCTTAAAGGTCTAATCAAGATACATTTAATTCTTTATTTGTTTTTTCCTCATCCTTATTGTGTGCGTATTTTTTATATGCGTAGTAAAGTTTGTGGTCGGAAACTTGTAATTTTACACCTTTTGGTCATTAATAAATATCTTTTTAAGTCATGTTCTTACTATACGAGCCAAATTCCTTATACTTATTTGATGAAAAATGGGATAAATGCAGTAAACAAACACCATCTGTTACACGTTTTTAATTTCACACAAGCATGAGATACTTCAATTTTTTAAAAACAAACTGAATACATCATTGATAATGAATTGCTCTTCATCGTGCATTCTTCATAATTTTCACACAATAAAAATAAAAAAAGCAAGAAAATTATTTAATAAATAGATACGAATATGTAAAATTAATTAGAATTGTAATTTGATATTTTTATTTAAAATTTCGGTCAAAACCGTTGTTTCAACAGATATCGAGGTCGCGAAGGCCAGACTTAGGAAAGCTGTTTTCTGATGGCAGCGTTGGCGGTGTCAACAATGTATTACTTTGTTATTAGGTCAGTTAAATGGTAACCACTAGCATTAGGTAAAATGATATGTGGTATGTAGATGTATTGGCGTTAGTGCAGCTTCTTTCTATGGAGATCATATGACCCCGGCTCCTAAGTCATGGTTTATTGACTTTGAAACTTAATATGCAAAGTTTACATGTTAAGTATTGTAATTAAGTCAATTTAAGTTGATCCACTTATTGAAAATAATTGATAGTTGGTATGCAGTTAATTGAATATGCATTTGCACGTCTCATTACCATGGGGATTATATGGCCCTGCCCCTCATTAATGGTTCATTGACTTTGAAACTCTTGCATAATTTACACTTCTTCTTCTTCTGGTATACAGTTACAGCTTCATTTATATTGAAGATTACGAACTGTTGCATGCGCGGAGTATATGATTAAAATTATATAGAACAAAAATTTATCTTTAAATTTGTAGAATACTTGGTGATATTTACATGAAACAAAGACAACAAGTGATTAAAAATATGTACATTGGTATTTATAGAATTAATTTATGTTGTGGAGAACAGTTGGTGTCAACTGATCTCTATAGGTTTCAATTGTTTGACATGCTACTACAACTTGTGGTAACATGTTCCATTGGATGATTGTTTGCGGAAAAAATGACCATTTGTAACTGTCTTTAGAGGTGGATATTTGCCGAAATGTTTGGGTATGTAATTTTCTTGTTCTAGTATCTGATGGTATAAGGACTAGTGATGGAATTGCGATGAGTCCATGTATTACTTTATAGAACATGATTAGGCTGGTTTTGAGGCGACGCTCAGTTAGTGAGGGCCATTGTAGTTCGTTTAACATGGATGTAACACTACTGGTGTTGTGGTAGTTGTTACATACATAACGGGCCGCACGCCTCTGTACCATTTCTAGCTTATTTTTATATTCTGCTGTGTGCGGATCCCATAAACTACAAGCATATTCAAGTTTTGGTCTCACTATGGATTGGTATGCACGAGATTTGATATTGGTGTTTGATACTTTTAAGTTTCTCCTCAGAAAGCCAAGAGATTTATTTGCATTTGATATGATGTTGTCGTAGTGATTGTTCCATTTTAAGTTAGACTGTAAGGTTACGCCGAGATATTTTGCTGATGTTACTGGTTCTAAAATATGGTTATGCAGAATGTAATCGTGTTTGAATGGTTTCTTTTTCTGTGTGATGGTTAAAATTGTGCATTTTCCTGGATGGAAGGCCATGAGCCAATCAGCCTCCCATTTAGCTGCTGCATTAAGATCTGTTTGTAGTTTTATGCAGTCTTGTTGACATGTAATTTCTCTGTATATAATGCTATCATCAGCGAAGAGTCGTAATTTGCTGTGTTCAAGATATTCTGGAAAATCATTAATGTAAATTAAAAAGAGTATAGGCCCAAAGACAGTTCCTTGGGGTACGCCTGATGTAACTGGTGCTGTATTTGATGTTATTCCATCTATAACCACTGTTTGTGTACGATCTGATAAGAAAGCCTGAATCCATTTTAGAGTGTTATCTTGAATGCCATAGAATTTAAGTTTGTAGAGTAGACGTTTGTGGGGTACTTTATCGAAGGCTTTGGCAAAATCCATAATAATGAGGTCTGTTTGTATATTTTTGCTGTTGTTGTTATGAAGTTCTTGTATAAATTGAATGAGTTGTGATTCACATGATCTCGATTTTCGGAAACCATGTTGGAGATCGTAGAGTATGTTATTTGCCTCCAAATAGTTCATGATGTTACTTGTCACAATATGCTCCATCAATTTACAACAAATACAAGTGAGTGAAATTGGTCTATAGTTTTCAGCCTTGTATCGTTCTCCCTTTTTAAATACTGGCGCAACAATTGCATGTTTCCAGTCTTTTGGTGTTTTTCCTGATTTCAGAGATTTGGTAAATATGGTGTTAAGGATAGGTGCAATTTGTACTTTTAGTTCTTTTAAAACCTGTCCACTGATATTATCTGGACCACTTGCTTTATGTGGATTTAGTTTATGTAACAATTTTTCGACACCTGGTGTTGTGATTTTTATTTCTGGCATTTTTGTGTATGGGCTTGGACCCTTATCAGGAATATTAGTTGGTGGTTCGTTAGTAAATACTGACTGAAATTGTTGATTAAGAATGTCTGCTTTTTCAGTAGTGTCTGTTACAAGTATGCCTTCTTTTTTCAGAGGCGCAATTCCTGTATTATCATTTCTAGTGCTTTTGATGAACTGAAATAGCTTTTTTTTTAACACAGTTAAAGTATTAACGTAAGTTTTAGGGAACCATTTACGATAAGTCAATACAATGTATATTTGGTTTGCAAATGTATTAGCGTTGGCATTTCTCATTTCTACGGAGACTATCTGGCCCTGACCCTTTAGTCATGACGGTTCATTAACTGTAAATGTTTTGCCAATCATTCATGTTAAAGTATTGCCAATTTATTTTCACCATTTGCATTAAACAATGAAAATTATACACAGGTGAGACATATCTCTGTTTCAACAGTTCATTGTATTTTAAACAACTTGTTAATTGTTAATAAAAAATATAACAACACAGAACCTTTAAACCTAAGATTGAGAACCACATCAGTGGTTCATGGCAGCGTACTTGTCTCGAGTACGGCAGGTCTTGGGTTCAATCTAAGATCGGCTCATACAAAACACATTAAAATTTGTATAAGTTCTTCTCCGATAACCACGTGGTATTTATGAGTACCAGCAAAGGTTGATCGGCTTAGAGGAAGAATAATGTGTCATAGTGGGGTGACATGCTATTCTTCTGATATGCAAAGTAATATTTGCCGCTGGATGTTAAACAACAATCCTTCCATCGAAGAATGGGTCTTCGTTAAAGATAAACAAAAATCCTGCAGTAAAGGAATGTATCTTACTTTAAAAAAAACCCCGTCTGATTGTATTTTTCAACAACAAGGTTTGTATTATTTTATATTCTTGTACAGTGGTCCCTGGTCATCTTTAAGGCGCTCGAAGGAAAAAGATTATTGAAATATCAGTACTTCATTCCTCCTTCCTGTTCCCAGTAAACAAAATGTAAACAATCAATAGTAACAAAAAATCACAACAAAACATGAAAAATAAAACAAATCAAATAGCATGGAGATAACAACAACCAATGGACTACAAACGTCTGGCTTTGAAACGTGCACATTACGTTTGTCGTGGTGCTATAGGTATTTGTGAGCGCTCGGCAACCCTCAAAACTTAGGACAGTTGATCAACACCATAATGGTAATCATTGTCGAAGGCTGTAGTGGTGTTACAGCACAACATAAAAACAAACTATACTATTATAATATTCATAATGTCTGTTTTAGTTCCAGACTTTAAGGATTTTAAATTGATTGATTGTTTTTGTCTTCCAGTTTTTTTGGTGTATATTGAATATGCTTGAAAAATTTGGATACTTATATCCCCTGGTCATAAACTTGAAATTCGCTATCATGATCATACAAGTAAACAATTGTCCGTCCGTAAGTTATAAATAAAATAATTACTGTAATTAATCGATATATGGAATTCATGTTTATACTGCGAAAAATACTTAACGATTTAGTACAAGATCTACAACTTTGTATAACTTGAAATATATAGAAAGCCGTCCATAGAGGTTCACCTTGCAGAATCTCTTCCTGAACAGTCCGTCAGTATATTTTTTATCAAGAAAAAAGGACTATATACTCTTTGTTTATTTAAATGCCGCATGTAAGTGCTAAATCACGGTAAATCGAAATAAAAAAATGTTATCCCATTTCTCCTTTCCGACAGGAAAAACCCATGCTAAAGATGAGCGTCCGTTTGTAGCTGTGGGGATGTATAAGGTCGCAATATATGAAGTTAGGAAAAATTATTAAAATATACCCTCATAAATTTTACCATCCCCTTTTCCTTGCTTTCTTACAAATTAAGCTTATTGTTTATGTCATATATGAGGGGTGGACAACTTTTGAGGGAGGTGGGAGGTGGGGGCGGGAGGTGGGAGAGAAAAAAAGATTCTAAAAGTGGGAGATGGGAGATAGGGGGAGGTAGGAGAAGGGTAACCCCCCCCCCCCCTGTTCACCCCCTCATATATGTGAATAGAAGTTCTTTAAACTCACTTATTTCCAAGAAATTAAGTTCTCCTCACTGTCGATGTAGTGACTAGGAAACTAACTCCCAATTGTTTTATTATTTTGCCCATCATATTCGGACATAAGACAAGAAATTATGATATCATTTGGAAGCCTGCAATTAATAGTACCAATGGACACTGAATTACTAATAAACGGCTCAAATATGATATGAAGAAAACATTAGTTTATTTCTTATGATACAAAGGTTCATTATAAAATTTAAAAGGTTTACAAACTAATAATTCACACAATATACCTGTAAGCATTTCATCTTATTAGTTGCATTTTTCTTTTCTTTTTCATAGATATAAGAAGATGTGGTATGAATGCCAATGAGACAACTCTCCATCCAAGTAACAATTCAGTTCATTATGTAACTCAACTGACATTATCAATAGTTTCATTATGTAACAGAGCCTGTAGTCTTGATTTATTTGTGTTTATTGTATCCAATTTAACAAGGAGTCATATCAAAATAAGCACTTGTTGCTTGTTTCTGAATCCTATTTGTGAATGTGAATATATATTGTAATTTGTATAATTCATTATAAAATATTGTTTACACTTATGTGCATATGTATGTAATCAGCATCTTCCATAGATTTGATTTCCAGTAGTTTAAATAGTTGAATATAATTTCTTGTTGGTGTATCCCTGGCAACAATCTACATTTATTTGCTATTAAATATTGCAAAAGAGGGTGCGAAGATTTCACATATTTCCCCAAAATTTTGTCAAAAGTAGAATTTCAATTCCCTGGTTTGATACCTTTTCTGAAACTATTTACATGTATCTATAAAGACATCAAATAAAAATCATGTCTATCGTCTCAATTTGTTGGGTAAAATAACGCCGGTCAAAAAGTTCCTGTAAAAAAAAAAATTTGTAAACATTGCAATAATGTGTGAACCTATGGCCGGTCTGGATATTAAAATACGGACTGTCAAACAGAAAATAGCCCTTGGAACATGTAACAAACAATCTTGATGTTCATAAAGACCCACTTTGAAAGCTTAATTAGTCATTAGCTGTCTAAAAATGAATTTTGTTGCACAATATCTTTCATATTTAAAAAATCCAACGGGGCCAAAATGTGAAACCACACTCCTAACTGTGTATTGCTACCTAAATACGCAGCAACGTCGGGTGGGAATGAGGACGGTATAGGAAGAGTTCAATGCTCAAAGTACTTTAAGGAACCCTAACAACAACTCTATGAACGGTTCGTTTTTGCCTGTTGCAAGTAATAGTTTCTTGTCTACCCCTACAACCAACAAGCTTTCTTTTTTCCAGTGACAGCCTAAATTTCCCGCCATTCATCTCGGTTTAGTTTAAACATATTTTATTTGGTCTTTCTACGTTGCAGAACCAGCAGTTTTTTAGAAGATATAGGGTATACTTCGATGAGCCAGAAGCCCAACGACACAAATATTCAAGGCAGCGATCTACAGCGTGACACATAGTCTTCAACGTAATTGACATAATGTATAAACAGGTGTTAATACAGTATATGTCAAGCTATAAATCGTCCACGAGTTTATAAAGTAGCTCGAAACCGTCCTTAGCTTTATATAGTTTGTAAAAGTTGTAAATCAATCATACAGAAACCATCTGCCAACAACACATAATTCTCGTAATTATAAAAATAAAAACGTTTATATATTATATTAGGGACTGGCAGGGTTAAACAAGTGTTACTAATTTGTTCTCATTCTGAATATATTTGAAAACGGTCCATAATCAAACCTTAAAACATAACTAAATATCTATTATTATAGAAATAGAAATAGAAATAGAAATTCCTTATTTGACCAATTATGGATGGTTGCGGGTTTTAAATTTCATACAGTAATTACGCTTACGGTTCTACATCGTGTCGATATAAATTTATATTTTGGCATTGTACAAGGTCATGTTTTCCTGAACATTTAATGACTTTTTTATAAACTAAATCGTTTAGATGTGTACTGATTGATATTTTGTCTTAGATACGTGATTTTTTTATAAGTTTTCTATTTGGCTTGCAGCTAGCATTCAGTAACTGCGAGTATTCTCAGATCGGTACTATGTGTTTTCAATGTTTTGTTCGTTATTTGTGTGCCTTGTATCGATCTTCATGAGTCGAGCACTTTTCAACTGATTTTTATAGTTTGCTATAGGTGAATTAAGGTCCAGCAAAAATGCTTAACCCGGCAACAACATTATATTTGTGCCTGTCCCATGTCAGCAGCCTGTACTCTAGTGGTTGTTGTTTGTTACTGTATATGATACTAGTATTTGTTTTTGTTTGTTGTTTTGTATAAACGTCAATCCGTTGGTTTTCTTATTTGAATTGTTTACGTTTTGTTATGTCGGGGCCTTAATAGCTTCCTATGCGGTATGGGTTTCTCTCATTGTCCCATACGATGACCCATAGTTGCTAATATCTGCGTCAGTTCAATAAAGCGTCTTACGTAATAAGTTATGTACGTCTGGAGAATAATGTTCAGATAGAAATTTATTTCTTTTCAAAATGTTTTAGTGTCATTTAGCTCTAATGCATAAATTAATCAAACCAAGATTTTGTGAATTAAATAGTTTTTACCACACCACAATTGTCATTTTGTATATTAGTAATAAAACTGTTCAACACAATCTAATGAAAGTAGACATGTTATTTCTGTCTTTTGATCGTAGCACATCTAGTGTCTTTATAAAGCATTATGATTATGTAATAAATAACTGTATAATCTTAGTTGAAACATTAATCTATTACCAGCAATAGAAGCAAGTTTTATAAATAATCAACTTAGTTTCAGTATGATGGCTTTAAAAGAAAGAAAACGTCAAGTCGGAAATCAAAAACCATAAATCGAAAAAATACCACCAACAGTATGGCAAAAAAGAATAGAAAAATTAAAAAAACAACGACATTCCAGATAGTTAAGAAACAGTCGATTATTTCTTCACTTCATGGGTACGTTTTTTGTTCAAATGTAATTTTGGAATGCGACACTTGAATTAAGCATTACGATTGGTGCCACTATTAGAAAAAGGAACTGATTACCTTTCCGGAACACCTCAGTTTGCCCCTTTTGTATCTTCGGTCTCTTTTTTCTAACGACAGTACACAAAACACTAAACATCAGTGAAAAGATTGGTTAACTAACTTAATGCATTAGTGGTAGCAATCGTTGTGTTCATTCTATCGTTTTCTATAAAGTGTTTTATGGACAATTGTTTCTCTTTTTGTTTCTTTGTAGACCATGGTGCAATGTCTCCTTCATCTGTTCACTTTTTATAACCCTTTTGTATCATCATACGTTTTACAACTTAAATTCAATTTGATCGCGTCAATCAATTAATGTGAAATAAATATGCTATATTTGCTATTATGTCCATTTTTATTACAGGACCTACCTATTGTATTTATTGTTAATTTATTCTCGTCCTGAACATGCATTAAATATTTGCCACTGGAGGTTAAGCAACCAACAATCAATCAATCATTTTTTACCAAACTTTAAAATAAAAAAAACTTTTATCTTCGAGGAAATATTTTTGTTAATATATAAATTATTGAGTTTATTTTTCTCTCTCGATTTTTCTAATATTTTAAATATGCATATATATAATATGCTAACGCAAACATTTGAGTCATACTTTCCTTTGTATTTACATCTGTCATAGGTTTTTGTTTAGTGTACTCAATACACACGAGAAAATGTGTAGAACAAATCCCCTGGCAATAAACTTGTTTTTTCGCGCCTGTTGGTCATCTAAGTTTACAAATGTCCGCAAGTCATTGATTACTGTATGAAATAATTACTACGATTAATTGATATATATTAAAGACTGAGACATCAAACGATTCTATAGCTTTTCAGTGCAAGTTCTACAACTTTGTAACTCAAATTTTGAAGAGAAACTACCGACAAAGAATAAGTTGACACAACGAATGAATCCTGTGTCTCCTCGATTTAAAGTGGTCCTTCAGTAGTGTGTATATGAATATTGGAGTATAGAATTTACTTAATATATAAAATATATTACTAGTAATATGTAATTGATACAATTCAACGAAAAAAAAACAACAATATAAAATTGAGAAAACCCAATAAAGGCATTTAGAGGTGAACATACGTCATAAGTAATAAAACTTTATAGTAACTATCAAGATCAAGAACAGCAATAAAAACACTTTTACTTTAATAGAAGTATTTGATATTTTAGTAGTTTGTGATAGTTTTGACTCCCAAATACACCCCCCGCCCAGATCGTATTCCTTCTATATAAGTGTTGAAACCATTCGCACAAATATTGACCTGAGTGATCATCAGGATACTGCATCGATATCTTCGAACTTTTTGTTTGCAGAAAGGGCATACAATTATGACTTTTGATTTCGCTTGACCAAAACAATTCTATAAATTGAGATACAAGACTTATAATGTAGTACAGTAACGCCAGACGCGTTACTTCTCAGTGATACTCGAATCAAAACAGTTTAAATGTCAAAGAAATAAAGATACTGATGAGAATTGGAAAACAAAAATTTCAAAAAGTTGTCCCAAAGTTGATATATGCCTGGGTTTCCCAGTGTATTTTGTACTGACAATGTTTATATCAAAATCTAATTAAACGATGTCTATACTGTTTAGTAATATAGCGCAACATTTTGTAGTAGAAGGCAAACATGCTGTCCATGAATTTTCGAAGTACGAAAGTTCCTATTCTACAAATGGAATAAAATTACACTGCAAGAGAGCTGTTTACATAAAGTTAAGGTCTCAAATCTCATATGAAGGCCACAATTAAATGCATGGTGCCTGTGTGTGCTCTATTTTCTTAACCGAATCATATACAAATATATATCAAACAAATAAAACTAAGATACATTATCTGTAATTGCTAAGGGAGATAACGTGAACCGTCTGCTACTTATATCTAAATATGTATTTGTTTGTGGTCTTGTTTCATGAACCCTTGGATACCTTGTCGGAAAAGACAGTGCTTCATTTCGTATTAAAATATTCGATTACACATCTGACATCTTCAGAGAGTCTTAAATAATAATCAGAAAATACCGCTGAGATTTCTTAAATTCATTTGCAGAGATGCCTTCTCAAGAAACCAGCTTTGCAAGGCGAGAAAAGAAATTCATCAAATGACAAAGTCACTACGTAAAAGTAGTAATTTTCTACAAATGATAAATTTATTTTCTGCATACGGAAAACAAGATTTCGACTGCCGAGTCTTATTAAAATTAATGGACAATGTCAGAGGAATCACGAGAAGACTTGGAAAGGTTTCTGATCAATCTTTAAGCAAAAACCTACAATATCTCACTAATATGCATTTATAAATGAGAAATGTCGAATGGAAAAGAAAAATGACTTTTTTTAACAAAGAATCCAAGTTTCTTAAACGTGTGACCCAGAAGCTCACATGCAAATTCCTCAGAGATGTCTTAAAGGAGCTTATTACGAAAATCAATTTCAGTTTTTGAAATCAATTTTGTTTTCTTTTTATCTGGCTTGTAAATCCGGTGTAATCTCCGTGTTTTAGTTGATGGACCGACATCGATTCTGACATTTATAACCGCTATAATTTGTTCACATTTCAATTTTAAGTTGATTATAACTTTGGATTTTATAACTTAATTGTTTATTTCTGTATTCTAATTTTAATTCTGACTACATTTCTACTGTAAATATGTCTTAAAACTGGATGTAAAATCACAAATGTCAACAAAACATGGCGTGAGAAGATACTGATATATTGTTTCTTTTGTACAAGCACTAATCCGTTTTATTTTGTAAAATCTTTATGTACAATGCATTTTATTGTTTAATCATCAATTCGTTGGAAAAGGAAGTTGTTAAAAGTTACACCACAAGAAAAATGCATATATTCATATAAAAAAACATATTGAAGAGCATTTAAAGTGGGAGGTAAACAGACGTGGTTATATTAATAAAATACATGCAAGAGGCATATCAGTAGTTAGGCCTTCTTTATGAATTTGGCTGTTTTCTGCGATAAAATTCGGCTTTTATAAAATAAGGAGCTGTGGTCATGATTGCCAACGAGACAAATTTCCACCAGAGACCAAATGACGTTAAAGTTAGAAACTAAAGGTCATTATACGGCCTTCGACGATAAGCAAACCCATACCATATGGTAAACTATAATAGGCCCCGACATGACAAATGTAAAACAATTTGATGTAGAAAACTACCAGTCTAATTTGTGTAAAAAAAGCAATAAACAAAACAAAAACAAATATGATATACAGTCAGCCAGATTTATATATATTATATACAATTGTGCAGTCCTAGGCCTAAATTTATAAGTTTCGTCCCATGGTCCCAGTTCTTCAGAAAAAATGTTGTTACATGTAAATAAAATATTTTCATAGTTGTTTTATGTATAATCTGGAGGAAAACAAAACTGCTATTAACATTTTTTTTTCAAGACTGGGTTAACTAAATGTGGTGAGTATCAAATGTTAGAAACACTGATTCTTATCCCTTGGAAATAATAACAAAATATATTGTTGCTCTCACAAAAGATGAAAGACAACGAGCTTTTGTCAGTTGTTTCTAATGATTTTGTAATTTTTCTACGATTTTACGACTTTATCATTTAAGACAATATCAATACCTTTCATAAAATTACCGGTCTTAACTTCTGCATACAAACTAAAGACCGCTAACTTTCAAAACCTCAGTACAATATCAAATTTCCATGGGTATCGGTAATGGCTCTTCAACTTATGCAAGTCCTTAAATAGAAGACATTTTTCTGCTATTAAACCACAATTTCACAGGTGATAAAATGTTTAATTGAATGGGTTGTAACTTCTTTAAACACACATACTTTATTCAGAATAGGACCATTAATATCCATCGCTTTCCTGTATAGAACTGAAGCTTAGAAGTCTCAATGGGCATCTAATTGCTCATGAAGCGGTGTTTTAAATCTTTGAAGAAAGATAGGATGAAAAATAGCCACGATTAATAACACAAGTGTCTAAAGAGCCCTCCCTGGCAATGAGAGATTCGGTCAAAGGTCCGGAATAACTCTACGGTAAATATTCATCGAATTCTGTTTGTCGGTAGCAGGAGGGACTGTAAATCATCCAATTATCTTTTCTTCAAAATATTTGACAATTCATTTTTCATCCTTGCATCTGGATTGTATGCACATGTGCACAATTTGCATAGCATCACAGTCCGTAGATTCAATCAGTACAATTATTTTTTTTCTCTTGGTTAGCCAATTTTCTTTAAGACTATCAATATTAATTTGTTAATCATGTTTGTTGATAATCTTGTTTATTGATAATAATGTGTATTGGTATTCATAGAATAAATTTGAAAAACAACATATATATATATATATATATATATATGTTGAAATATCTGTATTTCATTTTTCAGTTATACTAGGGAATTTTTAATCATGATTGTCGTACACTTTAACCTGACTTGATAATGAAATATAGTATATGTTTTTTAAATTTTGACAGCTTCTTTTGGATTTCCTAGATATAAGAAGATGTGGTATCAGTGCCAATGAGACAACTCTCCATCCAAGTCAAAATTTCTGTATATTGATAATAATCATTTTTATTGTCGTAAAGCATATAAAATACAGCTTCTGACAAACAAAAATACAAATAACAGCATATATACCTCAAATTTTATGACATTCAGTTAATATCAAGGGTCCCTTGTCCTCAGTTCCATTGACCGTTTTAAAAAGGAACCTATACTTTGTAACTTTTAAAATTGATTAGTTGAGTTTATACTGTAGCCTTTTTTGTGAGTGAAACTCATAAAGTCAGTATTATGAGAAACAATTTCAGAGAAGTAGATATAAAACGATGTGGTTTGAGTGCCAATGAAACAACTCTCCATCTAAGTCAAAATTTATAAAAGTAACTGTTTCTTACATTCATTGCGGAATTTACTTTTCAGATCGTGAGCATCATCAGCATCTTCAATCCCGTTGTCGTATATAATTTCGCTGATTGAATGGCATTGTTTAAAAATAAGGAATAACTTAAATGCGAAACTACAAGCATATAAAAAAATCAATATTTATATATTATTGCTAATTATGAGGAATATATTCCAACTATCATCAACAGTATTTGTCGCCTCAGTTAAGTAAAGCATATTTTTTCAATATTTTCTTACGAAAATTAATAATTCCTCTTGTCAAAAGAGAAACTGGTCAATTATTTAACGCAAATAGAAAATGTCCTTTACTGGAATTATGTATATTCATTCATTCATTAAATTCTTATAATGTTTCGTATAAGAAAAAGTTGTCTATATTAAAAGTGAAATAAAACTATATATGAAGAAAACTTAAAAATCAAAATACATATAAAAATAAGAAGATGTGGTATGACTGTCAATGAGAAAACTATCCACCCTAGTTCAAATAAAAGTGGATGTAAGCAATTACAGGCAACCGTACGGCCTTCAACAATGAAAAAAACCATACCGTATAGTCGGCTATCCATTTGATCTGATAAAACCTGCCTAAAATGTTTGGTTAGTTTGAGTAAAAATGAGTAAATTAAATTAGTTAGCCAGTGGTACAAATGAGTGCATGGGAATGAATCACGCATCATTCTCTACAATTAAGAATAAAGAATTAACGGCGCTGAAATTTTGAACAAAATAAATTTCCATTTTGTACCATTTGTTTTTTTTTTTGTAATGGTTAGATTCTTGAATTTTTACATGGTGGTTACATTTTTCGTCGTGTCTTAGGTTCGAAGGGCAATTAGTTTTAAAATGAAATTAATAGCGCAATCTCCAGCCATACATTTTTTTGTATATGACCTGAGATTAATTTACTTTAACACATAAATAGAAAATATTATAGTATATATGTGTAATGTAGCAAACTCAGATATTACATTTGATTCTTCCAGATACAGATCGGAGTAATTTCACAATTTAACGCTGTCGTTAGTTAAAAACGATTGAAACAATAAAGATTTCGAGTTTTAAATTGATATAAATTCCTTCTTTTTATTCTTGCAAAATGAAGTGTCATCATAATATAATATACCGATCGCAAAATTTTAGAAGTTAACATTAAAATAATCATGTCTTTGTATATTTCATTTGTAGAGAAACTTAGTTTTTTAGAATTTCGTCAATAGGCCTTTCTAATTTCTTTTATACTATTCATATATAATTTTAAGGATTTTCTTGGGAGGAATGTGCACATTTTGAGCAAACGAAAAACTAAATTTACTGTTACAAATGAAATTTATGATAAATTTTATTTAAAGGTACAAAATTATGTATTTTTCAGTCAAAACAGATAGTGTTTAATTGAATGTGGTCGCGGGAGGTGGAGGATGAGTACAATAGTTTTACAATCAATTTGCGCACACGAACGTATGCCAGACTTTTTTATTATATTTTAAACGATTTATTTCAAATTATTTAGCATTGTAGTAATGAAACTGGTGTTGTGGATATAGGTTGAAAACTTTGTGCAGTTTTTCGAACCTAGGTTCATAATACTCTTAAGAGTGGTTATGAACTGTGGTGTATTACGAAAACTCTTTTACTTATTTTAAATTATTTCTCAAACGAGTCATGCACTTGTGTTGCGAATATAGGTTGAAAACTCTGTACAGTTTTCGAACCTAAGTTCCTAAAACACTGGTGCGTTTATGAACACGGGATTTTTTATAAGATAAAAATGCTTTCCAGTCTTAATTATATATTATTGGGTGAATTTAAGCACTTATTCGAGTAAAGAGTTGAAACCCCTATAACACCATATGCGTATATATGAATCAAGATGTATATACCTACCTTGAACTGTGCTGACCCGTCCGTCCGTCCCTCTTGTCCTGAGACCAAAGTTCAACGTACAAATGAGAAACGAAGATTTTTAGTTTATTTACATTTCTAAATTGCCTTCTTTTCTCTGTGGACACGGAAACAAAGGTCAAGATTAATATCTGTTTTATTCCTATTGATTGTACCCAAGTACTATAGTCCAGTGCATGAATAAGGCATCTGATTCTGGCTTCATTTTTTTTAATAAGGCTGTTTGTTCGGAATAATGATGTTAAGCTTTTAATATAAAAATAAGGAGATATTATATGATTGCCAGTGAGACAACTATCCACCAGCTTGTCTGGATATAAAGTAGATACATGTATAGCATATATTAGAACTCTGGCCCTACGTACAATGAATGGTGCGTTTCTGTAAATGTTCTTCCACAATCCTCATAATAATTTTACAAAGGTTTGCAACAGTTCTCATTTTAGGAAACTTTTTCTCCTATCCTTAGTAAACTGTTTTGGAGAAAGAAAGTCTGCTTAAAAAGAAATTGGCCTTAACTCTGTGAGAGGGTGCACAAATTAATATTATTTGCGATACTAGAAAAATAACCTTTCCATATAATATTTATTGTTCCGATGATAAATAAAATAATAATACATTATATAAATAATAAAATTTGATTCCGAATTAAAAAAAATCCTACCATAGTTTTTCGTAGTATGCATTCATATGTATAAAAATTAAAATTCCTTGTTGTGTATATTTTTGGTAAAAAACTAAATTTTGAATGATTATAAAATATGAAAACCGTTACTTATCTATCTCCATATTATAAGAATATATAAAAGAAGATATCATAACCTAGTTATAAATAGCTTAGTTTTAACTCCTTAAATATGAAAAATTGAAAAGATTTAAGATAACGTGTTAAACTTCAATTTATCTTATTTCGTAGCTGTTTATAGGTAATAATTATATTATCTTATCTATGTTAACATCAGTGTGAAGAAATCTTTAAAATCACTTAAAATTGATTTATATTGAAATTGACAACATGGAAACTATTTCTTTTTTCAATTTTCTTTTTGAGAATTTTGCGATTTGTAATTGCGTTTATATATATACTGACATTATAATATTTTATTTTATTGAACGGTACTTTTTTTAAGGAATTTTCATATGAAAACCTTTTTGTTAAATTGAAAATAAATCATCAATATACAAAGTTATCTATTTCAAAAATTGATATTTTTCTTTTGTAATTCGAGTTACCATGAAAACTGTCAAATTGAAATTAATTTGTTAGGTTCAGTGGTTTGAAAACTATATAGTTTCAATTTGATATAAAACGGGAATTAATCAATTATTCAGAGGAAAAAAGGCAGGATTTATACAAATTACGTGGTAATTTAATTGATTAATTTGTATTTGTATAATTTAGACAATAACATTTATCTTATCAAATAAATTATTAACTAAAAAAATAAATCTACTTAGACGGGAAAATTGCTAAAACTTTATTATTCAATTTTCCCGTCTAAGCAAAATGCAAAATTATGAAAAATTTAAATTATTATTTTTTTTTTAATAATCGTAATAAGAAACGATTGTTCTTATTAATTAGAAATTTCCCCTTGTTTTCAAGCATACGCCAAGTTCTGCAAGTCTTCAATAGCAGTCAGTCTTTAATTCTCTTTGATCTATCGCCGTTTCGTCGTTTTTCTTGTTTTTCTAAAAGAATTAGCATATTTAAGAATACAAAGAAAATATTGAAAACTCGTTACACGCTTCTTTACCTTGTAACAAAAGGTATAACGATAAAAGTGTATCATTATAGATAAAACATAATTCAATAGTTATATTTTGCCCGGAAGCTTTTTTTAACAGACAGTAACTTTCTCCCGTCAAATTTTGATTCATATCAGTACAGGCGGGAATATTGACTTCATTGGCTATCCAAAACCACGTGACTTTAGACTATAGAAAATGGGAGGGCGAAGATGACTTTAATATGTGTTCGTAACGAGTTGGAATTATTTACAACCAATATTGTCAAAATTAATGATCATGAGTTCGTTTTTGATGAACCCTAATTCATATACGGAGCCGAAATTTCCTCCGACGGACGAATATTCTCAGTCAAATTATATACCAAATAATGCTACTGATTACTACAGACAAAATTACCAAAATTCCTATGGATACGGTGATCATAGACGTTACAGTGAGGACAAATATACACCACACAATTATATTCCGTGTCCGACACCTCCAGAGACAGTTTCAGCCGCTCGGGCTTCTCCACCTTCTCAAGGATATGGACGGGGGACTACAACAGCTCTAAGTAACGGTTTTACACCGGCTGCACAGCCTGCTCAAGTCTCTTCATCTCCTAGTCCTCCGTCTGTAACGTCATCTGATGAGGATTCATCTCCTAAAAGTGCGTGTGCTCAGACAAATTCGGACGGACAGCCAGTAATTTATCCATGGATGAGGAAAAGTCAAGGAAATAACCCAGGTATGTACATTTCATTAGAAACAGACATGATATTGTAATATGATAGTCTTTAAATCCTTGGTTTTGTAGAGGGGTAACACGAAACTGTTACTGTGCACATTTAAATGAAAAGATTTTGTTGAATTCATTTTATGAAATGTCTATATATTATTTATTTTATTTTCTTTTAATACACATATTTCACATATATCAGATAGAGGGAGTTGCTTTCATATATAATGTGTAAAAACAAGCGTACGTTAAAAAACACAAACAAAGCTGTGATGTATTGTACACATGAACAGAATGAAAGTGTTGCTATGTTATTTTTTTTATGTACGTCAACATCGGTTAAAACATGAGTGTGGTTAAGTAATTTAAACAGACAAGAATTAGACTTTCTAAGTTGTTTTCTGTTATTTGTGAAAATGTTAAAAATATTAAAGTACACGAACTCCAAATAATATTAATTAGTTATAGTGTGCAAAAACATATTCTTTGGAGATACGTCTCGCCTCAAAGAGATTATAACATTTTTAAATGTGTATGTATGCAATACCACAAAGACCTTTTTGACCCATCAGGGCACGTGTAGAAGTAATAATTCATATATTATCCGGGTAAAAGGGCTACAAATTACCCTTTAATATTAATGACCGTATCCCTTCTCACCTTTCACAAATGATGACCAATAATTATATTATTCTTAATAGGGTCATAAATCAGCTATATTGTCGTTTATTCGTTGTTGATAACATTAGTAGTGCTATCTTTAGCGCTTCTGAATTGTTAATATCAATTAAGTATATTTGTACACCCCGAAGAAATTACAGTACACTTTAATATACTTGTGTATTAAGTTGTATGAATAATTTAATATTATTCAAGCATATCTTAAAAATTGTAGATCGTTATCATAATTCTATTTTTTAAACTGTCAGACATTAACAAATAAATATTTTTTTTTTTTTTGTCACAGTTGGTCCAATTTTGTGAAAATATTTAAAATGTTTTACATATCAGTTATCCTCAATAAAAACGGTTTCATTACTAGGTATTTTTATTCGGTCATATTATAAAGTCTTCACACAGTTTCTCATTTACTACAAATATTTTTATTGAAAATAAATCCTTGTACTTTTACTATTTCATATTGTCATTAGGAGAGATAAAATTTAAATTTAATATTCTCTTGTCGCTGTGACCGTTCGAAAACATTCATATTTAAATTTTTTATTACAATTTTTTATTGAAATTTACAATCGCATATGTAAATAAACAACAGAGTTTTTGAATTCTTTGTCATGTGATACACATCATAAGATATGTAAATTAGGTAGATTTCTGTGATTGATGACTTTTCTTTAAGAAAACCCATTGAGTAAAGAACCCAAGATACGATTAAATTTATAGTATTTATCACTGAACTGCTTTCAACCTGCCCAGTTGGTACGGCATACCTTTATTTTGCATACATATATCTGTACTTTTAGAAGAAAAAAATAAAAACACGTGGCCGTATCTATTTTAGAAAATTCTGGGAAACGTACAAGATGAAATATGCACATGCATGGTTTAAGACTTAAAACATAACGATAAAGGTTACATACATTTTCTATTAATTATTTTTTGTACGAACAAAAATACCTAGCTTAATTAAATTAAAATACCAATAGATTTGTAAATATTTGTGTTCTTGCTATTTCAAATGTTTTAACTAGAAAATGAAATTAAAACAAAACAAAATGTTTACCCCTTAACCCAGTCAATCTTGTATATGGCATTTGAAGCATATTTAGAAAATGTCTTCTTCAATTAAACAGAAATATGTATGCTATATAGGGCCCAATTGTAGTGGCTATCGGATAACTATTTTTTTTCTTCCGCCAACAAATCCGATCTGTGTCAAACAGGAAAAATAAATGTATATGAAAAGTGATAAACTATGTCAAATTGTGGCATTTTTTTATTTGTGACAATAAGGTAGATGTCACTTAATCCTATTTCTTTTGTCAAAGGATTGTCTTCTTTCAATACAAAATTTTGTTTATGACCGTAATTTTCCATACATCCTTTATATTTAAAACTTTTCTTAAGACCTGTAGGAAAGTGTTTAAATCAATGGCGTCAATTTAATGTCGCTTTCTAAACATCCACGCTGGATTTGTTTCGTTTTTTAACATTAATTTAAAGGGTGGACGATAACTGTATTAAATAAATCAAATTTTATCTATGAGTTCGTTAGACCGAATATGCATATTGATAATACAAATTATAAGTTGAAACATGCAATGAAAATTTGATCAATTATTTTTCAAATATTACTGCTTTTCCTGTAAATTTGAAACCAAGCTATATTAATCAGTATCAAGAAAATTTGATAAAATATGCATTTTCCTTTCTTCTGAATATGTCATATGCTTCGATATGGTTGTATCTATATAATTATAATAATTATACATAAAATTTTCCGAATATTGGCTCACTTCATCAAATGAACTTTTTGTCGTCATTAATTTGATTAAAGCATGAGAGATGAAATGTGCTTTCACATATTCCCAAAAAGGTCAGGAATCATTTCTCATGCGCCAATATAATTATACCAAATGTCAGGAGACGATGACTCTATTCATATTGAAATTTTCTCAGCCAAGGTTAGCTTTTCAAAGTTTATATTAAAAGGGAATATTTGAAACATTTTCACTGAAATATAGACAAAAGTGGTTTTAATATGTGAAGAAAATTGGAGGAAATAAACACAAAATAACACACCATTGAAACTATAGTCCCCATTCTTTTCGTACTTGTTATAATGCAAGATAAATCTGGGACTAAGTTAGTATAATAGTCCCCGGATAAACCATAAGAATTTGATAGTTTTTAAGTAAAAAGTAAAAACAGTTTTAAATACATCTTGAAAATTATCAATGTAATGCAAAGCCTGTTTAAATTTCATTATTAAAATCATTGAAAAAGTAAGAGATGGGAGAACAAAAAGGAAACTTGGACCTTGCTAAATATGTATATAAATTAGCAAAGTAGCAAACAGTCACAATTTGTATTTTTGTACAATTTTATTATAGTAAGTCGGCTGTGGATTCAGTAGCCAACACGTTTGGTATTTGTTTCTTTTAACAATGTTTTAAATGAATAGTCTTATCTTAAAACAATCTTGACACTTGTTTGAAAGAAGTTTCCAAGTAATAACACCTAAACCACTATCTGCAATAAACACAAAAGAAAACCAAATATGTTCGCTTTGAAATATGAAAAACACAATTTTACTTGCGACCTAGAAATTTTGGAAATTGATTTATATATGCAGTGACCAATTCATTTCTTTTGCTTTGAAATGTGACAACGCACAGTAACTTGTGATAACCGGATGTTAGTTGTTCCGTTGCGTGTTGTACACTTAAATTGGTTAACCGCATTTTGAAGAGGATTCTATTATGATGTAACTTTGCGGATCCTATTGACAAAGTAATGAGAAAACAATGTCACAGAAAATTGAAAACACAAGCCTGTGTAATCCTCTTTTGTGTGCTTTAGATGATGCAGATCAGCAAAATTTAATTGCAAAAATTGATAACAGTGGACTGTTACATGGCGCCATTTTTTTTACCGAAACACACAAATAACTTTTCAGATTCTTTGTATCAATGTATGAACGATCGAACAATTTCAGATGTATGCATTTTTTTCTTAAATTTTAAGATTCGTGTTTATGTATGCATCTTAATGTGAAGATCGCATATATGGATTTTTTTCTATGTTACATTTCATTATACTATTGCAATCCAAAACTATTTTTTAACATCTGATTGATGTACACGACTACCTTAATAAGTCGCCGATGCTTACATCCATGATCAGAATGTGCCATGATTCTTTTCAATTAATTTACAACGTCTATTGTACCGCAAAACGTTACAGAACACAGAAACAATCAACACCCTTTAATAAGACATCAAACATGCCTAGAAGGTGGTGACATATATATATTGTTTGTTTATGGAAAAAGACCTACTTTTGTGTATCCATATTGACATAACACTTACATGTACCCTACAGACACAACAACAACAACGAACATCTATCATTATTCGTGTTACTGACCACCACTGATCATACTATATAAAGACTCGCTGACCCTTGACCAGCAAGGGTTCTTTTGGTTAAAGTTTTTGTGTTTTTAATTTTAAAGCACATACATTTCGGATCGTCCCTTTTTTAGGAATAAAAACAAAACATTTCTTCAAAATTATGAATTAAAGTTGATGTGGGGTTAACGCCAATTAGACAACAACCAAACGCCGAAAAGACAAAACAAAGAACATCTAGTCTAAAGGTTACATTTCAAAATGTTTAAATTCTTCATTTATCAGAATGTTGTTTTGGTGTAATGGAAGATGTGTGGAGATTTTTTCTTCGAGTTTTTGCTTTTGTAAAAATTGGGTTTAGTACTGAGACAGAAAGAAATATTTATTGCTGTACCCTTTCCTTTCACTTGAAAATGATGATGTTCTACATAGGAATGCTGAGTGGTTGTCTCTATGCGCTAAATTAAATTGACAACTCGACTGCATTTGAAAAAGTCTTCAAAATCTTGATGTTTTGCTGTTGATGTCTCTTTTCAACATAATTACCACTGAGATTGACTATTTGACGCTTATTAAACTTAGCGAAGTCCCTTCCAACTTAAATTTACAAGCAATTCCAGATCATGTTTTTTGGATACTTAAGTGCACCTGCCTTTTATTATGGTCACACATTATAAAACAAGCGTGTTTTACTTTAACTAATTTTCTTGCAAGTTGTTGTTCTACTTACATGTGTATATAATATACAAGATTGTTACAAAAAACGAAACTCAAATCGGTCTGATTGCAGTTTTGATTTCCAACATCTAATGATAAAATAAGGCGACAGTAGTTTGTCGATGTTCAAAAATCTCGTAAATCGATAGAAAAAATATAATATATAAAGAATTGATCACTTCAAAGAAAATTTGTAAACATATCATTGGAAAAAATTTCTAAGTATATGCTGTAAAATACTTCTGTTAACGAAGGGCACGTATGTCTCAATTGAAAACTATGCAGAGCACTGTAAATAAATTATATTTGGCGTATAAAAATAGTTGCGTCAAATTTACATTATTTCATTAGTATAATTTTTTACATATACTAAATTGAACTGTTATTTTATAAATCTATTTAAAAAGCGATTCTATATTCACATATGTTTACCTCTCTCAGCATATTTCTGACATCTTTCGCTCGGAAATTACACGAAGTACATCAATTTCATTTCAAGAATGTTAGAAAATAAATGTGAACAAATAATAAAAAACTCTAAATAAAACTGCCTTTTATTTGTCTTATCACCAACCGATGATGTACAAAAATATCAGAGTTTCCATCATAAATAATGACTTTTTAATGAGTTTCTCATTTTTCAAAACACTTTATTTTGTATGCCTGTCTCCTAAACAGCTGCAGCTTGACATTAAAACCTTTAAAATGTTTTAATTTACCAGGCATAACATTTTTTGGTTTGTAATTATTAAAAGTCTTTTTTATTTTCTATTTTTTAATTTTTTATATTAAATGCGATGAAATAAAGACTGTCACTTTATTCTGGTCTAGACATCTATTTGTATCATTTGGTCTTTTTCCTTTTCTCTTTGTTTCATTTCGTTAAAAGGTCAGCTGCAATCACACAAACCAAATACTAATGAGTTCGAGGCACAGTTTACTTTTAATTTATTTGTTCCCCTTTATGCCCTTAAAATCGTTAGAGATGTCATTATTTACATAAAAACGACTTATCTGGCCACTGTCGAAATTATGAGTTTCAGTAAAGTTAAACTTTACATAAGATAGAACTTACAAATAATCTTGAAATTGTTATCTATACTATTTCTTTATAAAAAAATCAAGATTATTTTCATTTCAATAACAACTTTCTTTGTAGTCTCATTGGCTAATATCGATTTTCAATTTACCGTGATACGGCTGATTTTGTCACATTAAGTTATCCTTCCGAGAATGTAATTCCCATTTAAAGCATTTATGGATCATGACGCTAATAGCAATTCGAGATAAATAAAGTGAACATAACAAATGAGATGGATTTGATACTTTTCGCGGCACAAAGAATACAGTTTGTTTTAATGTTTCCACTTCTGCTACCGGAAATTTCGCACGATTTTATTTGCAAAATTGTTTTGAAAAAGTTTTTGTAAACTTGGAAATTGAGAATGTCTAGTGAGCTTTTGGTGTATATATTTGTTTTAAACTAATTAGAAAGTCGCTATACCATATTTCAATCTCCAAACCCACCGAGACGAGACAAGCTATGCATTTAAAAGATTCTACTTAAGATTTGGTGTAGAACCAAATTTTTAATAGGACCCCAAATAGATCAGTTATGCATTAGTTCCTCAATTTAGAACACAATAACTTCATTTTCATATACATTTTTTCAGATATTTAAAGTATGAACAATTCTAGGTCTTTAAAAAATGATTCTTTTCCACAGCTAAAACACTTTTGAAAAATAAAATTAAGAAATGTTTCTGTATAGTTTAATAAATGACACAACGAAATTCTTTGCAAATATAAAATTACACACCTACTTTAGATACATTCGTTCCTTCAAAATATAATGTTAGTGAAATTATGTTAAAAGATCCTAAATACCGTCCCCACTTTTTCTAAAAATAAAAAAAATGTAAAGCCTCGGTCAGTGTTTTACATTTGCCACCAAAGACGTCGCGTGAAAGACGCCCAATACAGAAAATATTTGTCGAAAATAAATCCCGTTTGGACACATATCCAACTCGTTTTAGCACCTCTTTTCAAGCTATGAATATATAATGGAATTAATTCTCATCCTTGAGGACTTGACAGTATGGCATATATAGAAACGGAAAATGAATGGTTTATTTGCGTGCAGATTACATCGATGGAGTTTCTGCAGAATATCAAACTTTTTGAGTTTTGTTTTGATCAACATGAATAACAGTTAATATTGACAAATGGCGGTTGTCGTGAAGATAATAAATTGAAAACATCAAGGGAGAAAGTACATCGGAAACAATGATGATTGTAGCAGACGTTAGCACTTGTCCGCCATCTTGATGTCTATTTAATATCACTAATGTTTAAACAATATTTTATTTATTTTTGTAAGTAACTCGATCAAACGTATACCCTGTTAGTTTTCTTTGAATATATTTTTTGCACATAAACATTCGCTTTTTCTTATCACCATTTATCAGAAAATCTGCAAGCGGTGTGCACTCGATTCCCATGTATAAATCTCATATCCTACAGTTGATGGATTTGATAATTGTTTTCGTCATGCTGCACTTCATGGACTTTCAAACGTCTTCCAGTTTAAAACGCTTCAGTGTTTTCTATTTTTCACACGTCAATACTAAATTTAAAGAACTTACGTTCGTTGTCAAAGATGACCCTAGACCGTTCTGTATGTTCCGTTTAGAGCCCTGTTTGCTTTTGAATTCGCCGGTAATATATATTTGGCTGCCCGAAACTTCAGTCTGCGAGTTATTTTAGTGAAGATTAATACTCCCTCTTGCAATGTTGACTGTAGATGAATTGGGCTATAATTTAATATCCCTTTTGGTCATCTAGCTCTTTACGTGTTTCGGTACTTATAACAAAAAAACAAAATCAGTACATGCACAACAAAAAAAAATCACATAATAAGCAAAGGAACAGAGCTTTTATTGCTGTTCTTCATCTCAAAGTCACAGACAGGCCTTCAACACGGAGCAACTGCAAGTTTAAGACGGCCTCTAGCACCGGACTGAGCGGAATTCTTTGAAAAAATAAATTTGAATATACTTTGTAAGATGTAACACCACCTAATCGGACCCGGCCAAAAAAAGAACATACTGAAAAGCAGTACATATTACATATTTGGCTTTGAGTTGACCTGATGAAGGTATATATAAATCCAGAAATGCGCTTCGGAGGCATAAAATTAATAAAATGTTATTTTCATAATTATTCAAGATTGATTTAGACAGACGATGAAATGGCGATTACGATTAAATAATCTGAAATGTTTCTGCCAACCATATATAGTAAATTCTCTATACATTGCTACAAAGTAATTTGATGTTAGCCTTTTCATAGAAAAAAAAGGCCAATAAAAATTTAAAAAAAAACTGACAATGCATGCAAGACCGTGTAAAATATATGTACAATGTAGATGTGACAGTTTTGACAATTTAGAGCCACACTTCATGGAATTTATACTCGTTTTAACTGAAAAAAAAACTTATAACGTTTTTTATTGGCTATAAATTAAACAATATTTGTTTTCTTTTACAGGGGACAATATAATTTCGGATTCTAAACGGAACAGAACTGCATATACCCGACATCAGGTGCTTGAATTGGAAAAGGAATTTCATTTTAACAGATACCTCACGAGGCGAAGACGAATAGAAATTGCACATACTTTGTGTTTATCAGAGAGACAAATAAAAATTTGGTTCCAGAACAGAAGAATGAAATGGAAAAAGGAACATAAATTGCCAAATACGAAAACGAGGCTTATGGACACTGTTACATCACCAATGGACACACACCATCAGTATCTTCATGCTATGGGACTACATCCCGCCGATTTAACGCAAATCTAGTCATTAGTTGAAAATTGTGATTTTTATTTCCATGACAGTTTTGAAATGTGACTACAAATTTCATCTACAAATGAGATTTTTATACCAAAGATGATTTGATTTATAAAATCCGACTATTTCAAATTGCGCAGTCTACAAAAAGTGACGTTGCAACACGCGTTTGTGGGCATGTGTTTATTTTATTTATAAATCCGACATTTATGTCCCCCTGTGAGCATTCTTTATTTGTATATAATGTTGAGATTGTTATGATAATTGTTGTTTCAGTGATGAATGTTTTTGTCTTCAGATCGTAAAAGTAAAGTGTAAAAAATACTACGTTTCAACTTCATTTTTCATTATTCAAGAATATTCATTTCACACAATTTCTACTCGTTGACCAGTTTATATAATGTATGATTTTTCCCCGATTCCTTGGTCTTCTTTTACTGGTAAGTCCAGAAAATATTTCGGCTGCAAAAAATTCGGTTTGATTCACACTGGTGCCCTGTTAGTTTCATGGTGACATCATGGAGTGGTCAAGTAGCCATTGTACATGCTTCTTCACGGGTATAAAATTTAATTCTGTTATTGTTGCAAAAATTAAGATTTAAACTTTTCGGTCGAAGTTAATCTTAGACGATTTTTGGCAATTCCATCTGGACCCTTTTTGATATAATGTTATCTGTATATTCACATCTATTGCTTTCCTAGTTTTTAACTCATATTGTACTTGGTAGTGGCTAGTTTAAAAAGGTGTTTTATCTTTAGGTTTAATTGACATTCGAGAATCAAAGATGTTAACAGTATTACAAAAAAATGTCAACTTTAGAGAATACAAAGAGAACTTGTGCATTATTATAAAAAAAAAAAAATGAAAACATCACTTTATAAATTTCACGTGTCCGTAGCGCTATTCTTGATTTACCTTCACCAGGAACGCTGAAAGTCGAATATTTGAAAGCCAATGATGTATATAAACCTAAACAATTGAAGACTTGATAGTTTTAAAAGCAACAAAGAATGTCAAAAAAGCAATCATTTAAAAAATACCAATAAAAGCAGTAAGAAGAAAACAAGATTTCAAACAAAAAAAGGAGGAACAATTAAAGCAAGAACCCATTGATTTTGGTTATTTTTGATATATGGAAAATTATTTCACAGTGAGTAAATTCTTTACTGATAACGTTAAGTTAGAAAACTCATTTTTTTATGAATTTTTAGGTGAAATTAAGCGGAAAAAAGGAGCTGAATGAACTTTAATACACCCACTTTATTTGAACTTTGGTGGATTGTTGTCTCATTGGCAATCATACCTCATCTCCTTATTTTTTTATTTTCATATTTACTGAAATTTTTATTGTCACTATTTTATCTTAGTCTTCTCATTTTCCCTTTTTTGGGGGAAAACTTTACTGACATAATTGAAAACCACATTTTTTGCTGAGCATAAAACATAAAATATATTTATTGTCCAAATGTTTGTTCCCAAATTATTTGTTTTTAAGAACTATTATGATACACAATTATGCACGACCAAGTTAAAGAACATGATATAAAGTATCGAAAGTCCGTGGTTTGTAGCTTGCTCGACCAAGATAAATATAGAAAGAAAATGGACCATTAACAGGGGCAACATTTTGTTCCAGATAAAATAAGATACTCTTGGTATGCAATGCATGTAATACAAGCATACCGTACCATAAATACACTTCAGTTTAGTGGCTTCCACCATTGACACTGCAGATATTCAAAATGTAGTATTTTGTATTCTTCGATTCTTGTACATCCTTTGCTTTCAAATATTCGGCTTTGAAAGTTCCTTATGAAGGTAAATCCAGAAAAGCGCTTCGGACGCATCAAATTGATAATGTGTTGTTTTCATTTTTTTGTGTATTTGAGATCTGTTGCTGTCCACAGCTAGAGAAATGTTCACCTTTACGTGCAAATGTTGTCCCGTCATTAACTGTTTTCTTCAAATGTGTAGACATCTAGCTAGTAACTGGAATGTGCATCTTTTTATTGCGTGTTTTAATTGTGCGACATTTGGTCTAGGTAAGCAAAGGATGAGGTTTCAGGCAAGCGTAAATTTGGTCAAACCCAACACACTATATGCCTCTACAAAGTCGAGCTTTCTAGACCATTTGTTGTTCGTTGTTGTGTGTCTTGTGTGTACGTCCATCTTGGGGTGTTGTCGGATTTTGGTGGTTGGTTTGGTTTGTTGTATCCAATATTTTTGGTGATTCCTGCTATCAGCTTTATGTATTATTTCTCAAAATGCTTATACAATATAATTTTGGAAACAAACAATGAATGATATATATGAATACAACGCATCAAATATTTGTATATCCATAGATGCACGAAAGTTCAAATGACATGTTCATTTCCGACCTTAGTAATAATGCCAGTTTGGCAATTTTTTTCATTCAACATCATTTTATTTTCATATGACATATTTTCTGAAAACAATACTTTGTTAGAATCCCATATCATCAAATTCCTACGAATGATATTGTCCACGTTCTAAGAGGCTCAATTGTCACTAGCACAGACCATCTGTGACATGAATATGACGTAAGCAAATGATCTGCAACATAATTCACCACACAGAGTACAAACACCCTCGGCTATACATCTATACAAATGTTTTCACGATGTTACATGGCAGATTTTACGGTAGTATTCCTAGAAATTTAGTTATTTTCAAAATTGTTTTGTTATTCGTTAATAAATATTGGTTTACAGACAAGGGATGAGCTACATATTTATATCCTTTCTAGCAAAGCGTGGTAACATATCGATCACTGTGTCCGTACGTTCGTTGGTTTGTTCTTCCGTTCATTCGCTAGTAACTTTGGATCCATAGCTCCTTCTTAACCAAAGAATAGATTTTCTTTTAAACATAATAGTATCTCCAATGCCTTCATGTAATAGCATTGTGGTCTACTGTTTCATTTGATGAACTCATTTTTTTTTTGGGGGGGGGGGACACGGTAGAGAAATCAAATATGTCAAGAACCTCGTCAGTAGTCGTCGAATGTCATATCTTAATTTGTTTCTGTTATTTGGAGAATTGGATGTTAATTGCAGATTATTGAATGTTCTTCGTTTTTTATTCACAAATTTATAATTTGTTATTTCGGGACGATTTAAAGTTTGAGATTGTATAGACACCTGTATATTTTTAATGACTGTATGTTCCCCTCTTAGAGTCCTTAGGTGATATTTTGTCATTGGATTGCTGTCTCAATCACGTATACTCATCTTTTCCTTTTATTCAAATGATAAATGGGGGTAACCATGTTGTATCCACAACTCCTCCTAAACAACTGAAGGTAACATCCAAAGAATCTTTATAACACAACGCAATTTCACAGTTCCTATTTTATCTTCATTTTATTATTTTTCCCTCAATTTTTTTTTTGTAACACTACAAACTTTTAAGAAGCCTAGGTCGGTTGATATGAATTTGTGATTCAGATATAATCTAGCTACTGTAGATCATTCTTGACCAATATTTGCAGTGTTTACAATCAATACTATATACTAGTACGTACATGTACTTTACACTGAAATAGTTTCGGTAATTCAAAAAGTGACAAAAAGTAGTTGACAATTAAATAAATTATAACGAAGTTGACAAGGATGACGAGTTATGTACAGACATTCATATACTTGTAGTCGAACCCAAAACAATATACAAAATTTTGAAAATGAAAGCGTCATTTCCATGTATATGGACGTACAGCTATGTAACACAATGCACAACAACCGATAGTATTTTCATTCAGATTGTGGTTATAGTTACGTCATAATCATGTCGCAGACGGCGTGTTTTTTGGTAATAACATTTTAATTGGGTCATATATGCAGCATGCTTGAGGAAATGTTTCAATATTGACACAAAAAAAAATGTTTTCATTAACCCATATTGTTATAGCTAGTGTTTTAAAGTCTTTCATTGTTTTGTGTACTTATGTTAGCTTTGAATATAAAAACAAGGAGATTCGGTATGAATTATAATGAGACAACTATCCACTTGAGTCCAAATGACATGGATGTAAGCAAGTATGTATACATGCAAGTTAGCGTATGGCCTTCAACAATGAACAAACCCCATACTAAGAAAGAAAAAAAAGGAAAGGCCACGACATGACAAAATGTAAAAGAATTCAAAAGAAAAAAAAACATTTCTGACAAAACGAATATGACAGACAGCAACCAACGCCAACAACTGAATTACAAGATTCTTACTTGAGGGGGCTAACAATTGATTTTTATGGGGGGGGGGGGGCTAGGATGAAATATTTTTTTAGTTGTAATCTCTCTCCTGCCTTTTTATTTTTCACTCTATTTGGTCCTGCCTTTTTTTTATTAGTTTATGCTGCCTTTTTTTTTTTGCCAAGTTGCTCATCCTGCCTTTTTTTACTCAAAACTCCTGTCCTGCCTAATTTTTCAAATTTCATCCTCGTTTCTATAACCAATCTTGAGAGGGTCTACATTGCTGTATTCTTTATTTCATACCATTTTTCTCTATTCTTTAATTTTTTTGTCCAGTATTCTCTTTTCTTTATGCCATAGCATCCCATTGTTCATAGTCTTTAATTTTCTGGCCCATTTTTTTTCTATTCCTTATTTTTGTTGGCCCACTATTCTGTTTTTCCCATTATTTTCTCTTTCATCAAAACCCTCGTCTTTAGTATTTTTTGTTATTATTATAAGCGAATTTATAGTTTGCTTACTGTTTAAAAATATTGAACTCAAGTTTCTTCCAAGTGAACAGTCTTTCTTAATATTGGCTGGTTCAGAGTTGGTTTTGTCTTTTGGCCAATGGGGTTGTCAGTTAACACTTATATTTGATTAGTTTTTTCAAGACAAGAATTATACGTATAAGTGGTTGATTTTGTTTGGTGTCTTAACGCCTAATGGCAAGTATACCATGCATATTCAGGACAAAAGCTATATTAATGGGAATACATTTATGTATTGTTCTCATCCTGAACAACTCTAGATTTATAGGTTTTTGTTGGGTTTCATGTTGCTCAGTCTTTAGTTGTCTGTGTCGTGTTTTTAAACTGTTGTCTATCTTTTGGTCTTTTTGGGGTTTTTTTGCCATGGCGTTGCCAGTTTACTTTTGACTTATGAGTTTGAATGACCCTTTGATATCTTTCGCCTCTCTTTTTTTTCAATTAAGTTTCTACACGAATTATATACCCTTTGTAGATATCTGCTATCATAGTTTAACACCATTTAAAAGTTGTATTAAAAAAAATAAATAAATGACATAGAGATCGATCAATGACCCACAATTTTTTTTTGAAATTTATAAAAAATCCATTTACACAATAATTCAATTGTCGTGGTCATAATAATTCAATATAAAAGTCTATAAACAGATACATTTATATGAAAATTTCATGTCTGATGCTATTTTGAATGCGGGATATTCATATTTTTTGCTTTCTTCGGGCGTATTTTAGCAGAAACCTTTCCGTGTCTTGTACAAAAAAGCGATGAACCTAAACAACCACGCAAGCATGATTGCCATAGTTGTAGACAGTTATGGTGAAAGTCAATTAACTATTGAATGACAATTATATAAATGACCATTGGCTGCCTGACGCCTACCACCACAGAGTTAATCAATACAGTTAACATCCGATTCAAGCTGCTGCGTTTTGTTTCCGAGCAATAATGATAAATAGGGTTCAATAAGTCTCAATAAGGGCATACCGGTACAGGGTAGTAGGACACTTTGTCGAAACTTGTATTATTTCTATTTATTCATTCATTGTTATATTATTCCTACAATGATTCTAAACATCACCAGACGGAAAAATGCATGGTTGAACTACTTTACTTCTTGAGACACTTACGATGAAGATTTTACAAACTAGTACCTAGTATTTTTTCTGTCCTCATGCTAGCTGGGCGCTCTTATTCTCTTATCTAAAATTCTGGATGAAGACCTTTTGGATTGTTATATTGGGCAACTCTTTTCTGTCTTAAGGCTTTTGCTTTTTTTATGTTTTGTTTTTGGTGTTTTTACCTTTTAATATGAAAACAAGAAGGTGTGGTATGATTTTCAATGTGACAACTTTCCATTAAAGACCAAAAGACCTGGATGTCACTACAGCAACTATAGGTCACCACATGGTCATCAACAATGAGCAAGACCCGTACCAAATTTGGTGGTTGTATCTTTAGCTAATTATTTTCAATTTTCATTCTTATAAAATTGAGAATGGAAATGGGGAATATGTCAAAGAGACAAGAATCCGACCAAAGAGCAGACAACAGCCGAAGGCCACCAATGGGTCTTCAACGCAGCGAGAAAATCCTGCACTTCTTCACGACATTTATTTATATATTCAATTGGTTTGATCATACGACGTTGTACTTTTGTCAATATTTTATTATTACTTTTCTCTAAACATTGGTTTCTCTATATGGCTAAAATAAGATTGGGAGGATGATGACTGTCTATGGTAAACCCAAGATTGACATTCCCTCAGGAAACGTTATTCAAATGAGGGATGTCCTAAAAAAGGTTTCTCTCTGTTGTTCGCCAAGTAACTGAATTAAGTGTTACTATTCACCTTTAAATTCTTATTCGTTCTATCCATCCACATCTCATGCCATTTTTATCAGCTGTGACTCCTAATGTATATATGGAAACTATATACTATAAGGTGTTTTTATTTGATCCTATCATAGTGTCAGCTCACAGCCGTAGATCAATGCCAAAGTTCAGATTTGAATTTCATCCGTTTTTCAATAAAATGATTTAAACCATGTAAACAGTTTTTTTTTAACATTGATCGAAAATACAGCTGACACGCGTTTGCCGCTAGCGAAATTTAGACGGCGATTTAAAGCCTTGTCATGAATATGATCATTTTATTGATATGAAATAATCAGGTTACAAATTTATCTTAATATGGTTATGTTCAATCAATGCAAAGGTAAACTGCATGTAATCATAAAACGCTGGTGTAATTATCAAATATGATATGCAATTAATACCTGTTTGAAGTTTAGTCATCTTCTAATGCTATTAATGTTTGATATTGTTAATCATATGATTGTATTACGAAATTATCAAAATTATTAATGATAACATGCATTAGATTATTAATAATTAAAAGTTCAAGTCAAGGAAAACAGAAGCTAGATACGAAATATGCAGTCCTTTAACGATATGACTCACTGTCAGCATATCATAAAAAAAGATTGCAAACAAAACACAAATAAATCTAAAACAAAAAAAAATGTTCGTTGAATGCCTACATGTATAAAGTTATACGATTTGAAATCTGGCACTACAAAATGTTTAACCAGATGCTATTTACTTTTTATTTTATTTTTAAATCTTGAAAAAATAAAAGAAACTGATTTATGTACCACACCATTGCTTCTAATAGAAAAAATACAGTCGAAAATGAATTAAGCAGACAGGAGACTTCACATCCACATACACATGAAAAGACTTAATCAAGATATATATGTAAATTGTACATGTAATAATTTTAAAACTCCAACAGACGAAGAAAATACATAATTGGATGACAAATTTATGTGAGTTTGAATGTCCCTTTGGTATCTTCGCCGCTCTTTTAATGCTATCTTTTCTATTTGTTCGCTTTATTTTTAATGAAGGCTTTCAAGTAAAATTGTGCATGGAAAGTATTTATTATATTAAACGAAAAAAGGTTCTCAAAGATGTCTACATATTACCGTTTTCTAGAAATTTACATGATAAAGATTTTCGAAGGATTGAGTGAAAACGCAAATATTGACAGAATTAATTTAAAAAAAAAAATATAGAATCATGCTTTGGCTTTCTTCTATAGCATACTTTCAGAGCAATCTTACAGTATTATATATATAGACAGTGTGTGTGTATACTAAGAGTTTTCTCATGGCTATGGGAAAAAAACCAAGTGCAAAACGTTCGACACTCCATAAAAAAAAGAAACATACATTTGAAACGCTCTTCATGTCATATTTTACTTGACAATTTCAAAATTTTAAATTTAAGTATAATGTGTCACGTCTGGCGATTAAGAGATCCATTAGACATAGCTTATAAATATAAATTGCAAGCCTTCATTTTCAACTCTTATGAGTCACGTATGGATGAATTTTTAACTATTCAGCAACATATTTATTCTCGATACAATACAAAGTAAAAGTGCAAATTTGTTACATTTTTTTTATCTACATTGAATGTATTTTTATATTATTTCAATTCTTTACAAACTGACAGAGTCATATTTTCCTATCCCACAATGCTTTATTGATTTCATCCTTATATGTTTCCTTAGTTACCATAGTCATACACATTGGGTCGACGCTTGCTGTATATAGCTATTTTGGCTTGAGCTGGGGTTTTTTTTCTACAGAAACCAACAAAACTGTACCATGTATTATTTCATTAATTTACGAAAAAAAAACTTAATTGAAATGCACAAGAGATTTTTCATGAACATTGTGTAATTTGGTGTGCGTGTATGTTTGTTTGGCAGTGCTTAATTGTGTACTGTTATGGATTGTTAGATAGCATTGATTATATCTATATTTATCTAACGTAAAACATAATATAGTTGTATGCATATAAAGGTTTTCCAGTTAAATGTTTAAAAATGCGGTTTGTATACAAGTATATAAAGTTGAACGTCAAATAAACGCAGGGCATCTAGAAACCTGCCACTGCAACATAATCTGCATAGCAAAGATTGCTAATATATCTTTTCACATTATTAAACAGCTCAATGACCTCTATTATATTTCTCACTTGATTAATCAAACATTTCGGTCTTAGAGTTCAAGTGGCAACACATTATAGTATATCAAATACCTACATGTTATTAATCATTGAAATAATTAATTAAAGAAGATTTTAAAACAATTTCATTTCAGGTGTTCTATATACTATGTCCCATGACAGTAACCATTTTGATGCCAGGCTGTGTCATCCAACGCATCATTTTGAAAAGATACCACGTAGAAAATATCCACAAATACTTAATACAATAATGTCTAACCGGTTATATTTTTTATCCACATTTACAACATTTTCAGAAGTAATGGCGGCCATCTCGTTTTGTCGACAGGATTCATTTGACATCACTCTGAAAGAGACCAGGATAGCATTATTTCAAACTATTTGTTATACTTTGTAACGACAGATAGAAAAAACACTAATATTATTTCCCATTTGTCAATCATACCCCATCTCCTTATTTTTACATAGACACTATAGTCTAACGGATATCAGAATAATTGATCACTTTATGGTAAACGCATGAAACTTTGCACAGTGTTATTTGTGATCCTAATGAAAATTTTTTGATATGGAGCCACAAATAAAAAATCTAATATGGCCGCCAAATTAAAGATGGTCGACATAAGGTTCTAGGAATACAATAGCATACCCTTAATGAGGTCTACCAATATGCTAGAATTGACGACTACAGTCAAAATTTCTTATGATGTTTTCTGTTTATAGTAGCTGTGTTTGCTTAATGAAGTGGCCGGATACAAGTTTGATACTAGCCCTCCCCCTTAAAACAATGATTCACACAAAAGTAGATTCAAATAAGTCCAGCTCCTTTCATTGATGAGGGTCATTGAATAATATATAGCTGTCGTACGATAGAGGCCAAGTGAAGAAAAAGCTCGATTAGCATAAACATTTATTAAAAATTTTGTCCTGCTTTTTTATTCTTCACTCTATTCGGTCCTGCCTTTTTTATTAGTTTATCCTGACTTTTTTTACATAAATTGTCATCCTGCCTTTTTTTGTTTGCAAAGTGTCTCATCCTGCCTTTTGTTTTTTACTCAAAACTCCTGTCCTGCCTTTTTTAAAATTTCATCCTAGCCTCCCATAAAAATCAAATGGTAGTTCTCTTATAGATAACGAATCATAAAGAGGAGATGTAAGGTATAAGTCAATGAGACTGTCAGCAACCCTACGTTACTAACCAGATATGCAACAACATTTATGGTTAATTATAAAATTATTTACTGCACACGCAGATAACATTTTTCATATAGTGAACTTTTACATAACTCTGAAGAAAAGACAAGAAAGACAGCATAACTAAAATAACAATTTACAAAAGATCGTGTATATAGAGTTGACATAGGGGTCTTTACAAGCTAATTTATAGCGTGCATGGTATCCTGCCCTAAGACTAAGAATTTCATTTTTGCAACCTAAAGATAGGAGGATTTTTTAAAGTTTTTTTTTACACTGCAGCCATTTTGAATTGGCTTCCAATCTTTGCTGAAATTCACAGAATCATACATTGTAGCTTCGTGTGTGCATTTTGTGGTGCTAGACAACATTATGGAGTTCTAGAACACTATAAATGCATAAAAATAGACCAATGCTATAATTTCGATATTTTTGCAAATTTAATTAAGCATTATTATGAAAGAAATTCTTAACCAAAACCAAACCTCAATCAAAAGTAGATTTATATATTGTTTTTCATAAACAAATTAATTCATTCGGTTTGAAGTCATGATGCTTCAAATTAAAAAAAAACAGTTGAATATATTTCATATACTTGAATGGCTAATTTTTACTATAAAACACGCATACATGTACATCCTTTGGAAAGAAATCCTTCATCCTTTAGAATCTTTAGAAATGTTCTTCAACTGAATTATTGTCTTCTCGTACTTTAATCATTCAGTGACCTTAACCACGAAATCGACAACTGCAAGGCGAGGGAAAACCTGTAATGAAAGAAAATGTTAACAAACGTGGATAGATTGTGTTTATTGATTCGAAAAGGGAAATTCGAAAAGAGAAAAAAATGATAATGCACCAAATCATTTAACAACAGCTGTTACAAAGTTTAATAATAAACAAATGGAAAATATAAAAAAAAAACATCGCACTATCATCTCACTTATCTTTCACGTGCTCCATGATTCTATGTTGATTGTTTATTATGGTCACGATCGGTAAACTTCGACAACAAAGCCCAAAAGTTAATTCGCAGCCAAAGTTTCCGATCAACAATGACTGAATGAAATATTTTATTGTCGATTATATGTTGTGCATTCGTAATTAATTTACCCCAAAAAGTGCATATAGTGTAGTATATATTCATGTATTGGTTCAATATAAATTCCTTAACATTATAATTAAAGGAACTCGTTTCTTATGACTTTACGCTTAAAGGATGTGCTTTCAATGCATACTTCTTTTGATTTTCTTTTAATTTGCGATATGCATGCCATCGAAAGGTGCCTTCAACAGCAATGTATAGAGCTTTAATGATATATTTATGCGTAACCATTTCTAATATTCTCCAGTATAAAATAATACTCTGGTTTTAATTCGGGTATATTTTACACTCAGATGTTATGAAAATTCTGCTCTCATTTCAGGCTAACCACGATTTATGATAAATAATGTCCTCCTACTTTTGTGTTCCATTAAACTATTCCCTATTAATTCTTTAGCCATTGACAATAATCGTTAAATAAGATGACCTTCAAATGTTTTATGCATGCCAATAAAGTCAAGTTCCACTCTGAACCATCGACCAACTATGCGAGTTATAAGTTCATCCTCTATCGAGTTACACTTTCACCCTCTTTCGAGTTATATACGTTCACGTTCTGTCGAGCTATGTTTGCCGCTTGGTTGAAAATAAAACCGAAGAAGCTAGAAGCGTCTGGTGTAAATTTGACCGTTTACTTATAGCTTCAACCAGAAGGTGTTTGGTCGAACTCTTAAGCTGATGAACATATATTTCCATAGTTTACAGTGAAGGATATCATTCGATCTCTTATAATGTCAATTTCCAGCAGATTTCGAAAACTTTCTAAGTTTGACTCCTTGAATGATACAAATACAAGGGAAATTGTCTTTACCTTTTCTTAAAACACGTTAGCTACATATTTATTCATGCATGACACACTATCGTATGTTGCCTTTGCGTACTAAAGAATGTTTTGGATTGACAATTTGTTATCATTCTGTTGAAAAAGTCAATAAAAAAAACCACGAGAAAATGTGGTATTCTATTTTTTTGTTATCTAAGTCGTCACAAGGTGAAATTTTGTGGGTTTATTTTAAAATTGGTGGACAGTGCGCACCTGTTGTGATCATGTTGTGCGAGAAACATACAAACAAGAAAATAATGATCTAAACTGGTAAAGATGACATCAAACCATAAATAAAAACTGTAAACATCAACCCCTTCTTATCATATGCCATGTAGCAAACTTTTCCCTCCAGAAATATCTATATCATGAGGTACGAAAGACCTTAGTATCGAGCCAAAATTTTAATCACATACTTTTTCGTCTTAGCTTTGCGGCAGACTCGTTTATTATGATGCACTTCCTCTTATCCATTATATACCCGATCATGAAATTATCAAATTGACTTAAATCGGGTTTTCTGCGTTTTCAAATATTGGATTTAATGATATATCCTTCCGGGAACCTCATCTTGTCCGAGAATTTTTCCTGAGGCTACTAGGAATACATTACTCCGTACTAACGGACAGATTAGTGTAGAAATAACGTGTCAGTAACATTGCAAACATCTAAAAAGTGACAAGACACGACCCCTGACCTTGTTTTGCATAAATGATGATATTAATTGTCGTTAAATATGGATCATTTCAAAAGTACATCTTCTCAGTATGACATTTTATGAAATTTACAGTTTTATAGTGTCATATAATTGCTTAATTTCTACACGACCAATTTAATGGGAAATTGTTATATATATTTATCATTCGACAGTTAAGGTAATCAGGAAAGAACACCGAGCTATTCTCAGCTTAGGGTCCTGTGGAATATTTTTGGTAAAAGAGAGGCGAAAGATACCAAAGGGATATTCAAACTCATAAATCAAAAATAAACTGACAACGCCATGGCAAAAAAAAAACGAAAAACTACGAAAAGGCAAACAACCGTGCACAAAACCCATGTTCTTGTTTATGATAATAACTTTGATAATTTCGGGGCCTTCTATATAGCTTGCTAAGCGGTATGGGTTTTTCTCATTGTTGAAGGCCGTACGGTGACCTATAGTTCTATGTCATTTGATCTCTGGTGGAGAGCTGTCTCATTGGCAACCATACAACATCTTATTTTTACACTTGTTCATGATAACGAATTATGACGTTTCAAATTATATTCTATAATGTTGGTGTTGACATTCTATTGTACAGTGTATTTGGTTGTATAGTTGCTAACGTCTACGTTGTTTGGTTTCTTGTGGACAGTTGTCTCATTGATAATCATACCACAGTTCTTGTTATTTTTATAATATGGTTTTATTGTTTGCGAGAAGCATGAAATCTCTAAAAGGAGACCAGAGAAGATAATTACTTCCCCAAAAATAGGGTTTCAACACCGACAAAATCAAAATAGGTAGACACTATACTATTATATGAATTTATCCTCAATGCCTCCTAAATCACGAAGATAATTTCATGGAAAGTTTCACATACTCTTCGAACATACTGGTATGTTAAAATTGTGCTATTTTAGGAGTCGCTAAAGGTAAAAACTATTGCTAAACGACTGAAATATGACTTTAACTCGGTAATATTTAATATGCAAAACACCTACCAAAGCAACTGAAAACCACCAATTTTTAAGATACATTGTTGCAAAAAATATCCTTTTGTTTTAAACTTCACCGTGTGGTTGTCAAAAGCGCTCTGAAATGTGGTGTATTTCAACTTGTATATATTAGAAAAAAACTGTATGTCAAGAAAGACTCTTGGTTTATTCTGAGTTGTTAAACAATAGTTTAATCTGTCTGAAAAGTGTATATGAAAAAGAAACCAAATTTCATGTCATAAACATGCATAACACTTCAACAGTTTAAAGAATTCATGCACACTTTTATCTCTTCTTTTCATTTTTTTAGTAATATAGTAATTAACTGTATTCCTCTAAAACTTATTAAAACAAGTAGAAGATACCATGGAGACATTTAAAAATCATAAGTCGAAAAAAAACCAGCCGACACCATGACAGGAAAAAAAATGAATGAAAGAACAATCAAGAGTCCACAAAACATTACACATTTGAAGATTAGTAACAAGAATACAATAAAATAATACTTTCAAAATTGTAAAAACAAGTGACATTTACGACAAGTGTCGTTTGTTTTTTTACATTTTACATTTCAACATTAAACCACGGGCAGGTGCGTGAACCTGTGAGTTTCTTCTATATCTTTTTGGAAAGAAATTTTTACCTTCTAACTGTTTTACGGTTCATATACCGGTTTGTAGTTATTTGTCTTTGTATATTTTTATATTTACTTATGACTAGCGATCTATACAGGGGGTTGTCCTGATGCGGCCATTTCGCATTTTCTCCTGCGCGTTTTCCCCATTATGAAATACCAAAGGCGAGAACTCGGAATGACGTATCAGATCATCATACAAAACCTACTAAAAATTAGAGGACAAATAACAGTCATGGTTTTTTCTTCGATATGCATTACCATTTCAAATAAATAAATATAATTGTCCTAATTTCAATTTTTTTGTGACGAAAATGGGTTTCGTTCTACTTTCACCTTTTCTGTTGTATCTGTGATATATTTCCTATTTTGTAAATCGGAAATATAACATCTGTTTTTCAATTCTCTGTCTATAATAATTTTTAAAATCAGAATAATGAATTGACTATATATAATGTATTATGAATAATGTGTCTATAGTGCACGAAGCCACATTATATGTGTTACATGATGTAGAAACCGTAACTGTTTATCCTGGGAAACGTTTCGCAGACAGAGACGGACATTTTGAAATATTGACTTGTGGATCACTACTTTTTCGGATATTTGCAGTTCCCCAATACAATAGAAGATTACTTTAATTTGCAGTAAATTCAACTAGTTAATTTTTTATTTCACTGTCAATACAGTTGGTTATTATAGCTTATCTCGTATTCAGTTATCTATAAATCTATAAATCCCTGGCTTTCAAATGTTCGTCTTTGAGCGTTCCTGATGTTGGTAAACATCATTAGCACTTAGGGCGCAACTAATTTATAAAGTGTTATTTTTATTTAATGATTTTTTGTTCGAATTATATACAACTACGGTTATTTCTAGCAAGCAAGCGAGAGAGAGAGAGAGAGAGAGAGAGAGAGAGAGAGAGAGAGAGAGAGAGAGAGAATAACTAGGAGCCAATAAAATACATTTAGTAGAAGATAAACAGACAACACCATGGCCAAAAAGATAACAGTCTACAACATAATACACAGAAACCTCATATTTGAGCAACATAAATCCCGCCAAAACCGTTACAATCATCAATGTCTTTGTTACCGGTATTTTGAAACATGACTGAGTTACACAGCACATTTACCATCATTTATCTACATCATATAGTCTTAATACATACAACACCTCAAGTATCAACATGATAAATGGTTAATAGTATCTAAAGTCAGAAACAAATCTGACCTACAGGCAATATGAAAAAATATTTGCCCTTTCAGCCACAAATGTCATGTGATTACTTTTTATGTTTTAATTATACATTTTACCATGGACAAGATTTGTCTTCGCCCACAGTTTCCTGGGCTGACTCAGCTACTTGCATAAATATCATAGCTCTCACAAGGATGTTATATTCTGAACCTCTTTGCATAAACGTACGTTATAGTCTTCATAGTTCTCGTCAGTGGTGGTATTTAGTTATATCATAATAGTTTTTTTTTTAAAGAATTTGTTCTTGGTGATATATAGTCTCAGTTATATCTTTTTCAAAACTGGTTTGGGGTTAGAGCTAAGGTTATACTACATTCGAGGCTATTGATAGCTTGACTGGTTGTATTGACACTATACGTCTTGTTTATGTTTGCAGATTGTCTATTGACCAAGACTTTCCCACAATGCAATACTATGCCTGAATTTGTCTATTGTGCGCTGATCTATCAAAAGATAACGCGATGTAATACCATTTCTAGCGGCGCATATTTCACTAAATACCAAAAAAGACAAAATCGGAAATGTCTAAGCCTACATAATAATAATATTTTTCGCGGGTTTATCTAGATCTTACATCGTTAACTGAATTTTCAGCATTCTGATGTTCTTCGTGACAGAGTTACTTCGTCGCTCCAGTTTTGTTCTAGTGTATGCATATTTAATTTGAATTTAAAGCTATAAAAGGCCCCGGGGTATTTATTTCAGAGTATTAGTAGGTGGAGTCTATAGCATTCAGACTCTTGCCTAAAAGAAATCCCGACAAATTCCAAATTGTAGTACATCAAGCACCCTAGCCTTAACAAGATACCCTCCATTACCAGTAATTGACAGATAATACCTTAAATAACAAACTCTATATAGATCTTTCTATGATTTGATATATGACTGAAATATCACCGGTGTTGCAATGAAGAACCAAAACGAACACCACCAAACAATTGGAGGTTAACTCGGTTGTTCTGAAAGAATAAGCAGTTCCATTAGTGACTTCCGCCAAGGTGGTTATTTCATTATGATCGATAACAAAGCATCATTCAATAGCATGTTGTAGATGTATTTTAGCAAACTCAGTAAGAAAGACATTGCCTTTAGAAACCATCGTATACTTAATTCCGTAAGATGAATACATAATTTCGTAAGATGAATACATAATTCCGTAAGATGAATACATAATTCCGTAAGATGAATACATAATTCCGTAAGATGAATACATGACCAAATGCAAAATACTGCATTGAAAACACAAACAGTTTGTCGGGAAATCAGATATAGACAAGACCTTAACCAATAGAAATACACAGATACTGAAAAATAAAAATATCACGAAATAATACAAAACAGCAATAGAAACACGAAGCCCACTCACAAACAAGGGACAACTCATATACTCCGCATAAATGAGCAGCTCCTATTTCACAGATTGCTTATTACAAGTAGCAATTTGTTGATTCTTTGACAAGTTGACACAAAAGAAGGGTTTCAATTAGTTTTGCATTTCATTAACTTTGCTGTTTTTCTTCGTTAAAGCTATTTTCTTTCTGAAACATGCATGTGATAAAATACCTTTATGGCAAATTGGCTATATATCAACTTTTCAAAGAGAATATTTTTAGTCAAACCACAGTTTTCCTGTTAGTTTGCCAACTCAAAGTTTCCTTGTTTAGTGTTACTTTATCTTTAGGGCAAATGCAAACTTTCATTAGACATTTAAATACATGTTTAATTATATATATAAAATTTATCATCGTAAAATTATGGAAAATATGCGCGGACGCGCGCGCAAAAAAAAAAATAATCCAGATCGATTGATGAATTTGTATAAAGTGTTTTGTTGAATAAGTTTTTTAATAGAGTGATTTTGCCTTTCTGTCTGAAAATTATAAATACAACGAATGAATGAAATATTGTTATAAAATTAATAATAATAAGTAGGTACAGAAATTAGTTTGTTGTCGTGCTGTCGTGGTGTGACCTTAGGTGACCCTTTTTATTCAGAAGCCACCTGCGCTCTCGGTAAAATAAATGACGTGGTCAAGACATTTTGACAAACATGTAAATTCTACACAATAGAAATTTCTTCTGTTGCATTGTATGACATCTATAGTGACATTTAATTATTTATTGTCTTAAATACGTAAAGAGAGGTTATTTATTTTAACCTCTTTACTTCTGCATTAAATTTGCATTAGTTTCGCATCTTAATATAAAGCAATAGGGAAATTTGTCCGCTGGCTACGTAGTGACGTGTATCCTTTCTGATTGCTGAAAATGGAATCATAAAATATAGCATTTCCGCATTTGAAGCGGATTTTTCCTTTATTTAGTATGTGTTTCACGGATTTACTTCGCACTAGGGGCGAAAATTACAAACATTTTTGGTGTTGTGTTCTATATTTAATGTTTCTTAACATCCTGAAACTTGTATGTTTACACTGATTTACGGGTTTAAATCTGTTCGTTGCGTAATTTTATTTACAACGTAAAAACATTCATACACAAACTTTTATTATGAAAAAAAAAACATGATGCATAGGTGTGACGAAATATGTTTTGACTCGTTACATTAAAATAATGCGGTTAGCCACATTTTCAGAAATTCGTATTTCATCGTTCCATAACACAACATTGCGTGTCAGTGACCACAAAATATAAACAGAATCGGTATGAGAACGTGGCGTGAAGATCTTTGCCCGAACAAGCCAAATACCCAAGAGATTGTTTGACAGAAGAGTAATGGACCTATTCATTAATAACCATTCAATAACATGATAAATAACACATCATTTAGCATAATCTTCATTCAAAACATTGTTCGTTGTCAGATGCAACCTTGTCTTTTCTTCTTTCTACCCAGGGGCTTAAGTAGTGTGAACATTCTTGCATTGTTTGATTACCAATAATCCTAAATAGCCACTTCAGTTTTGAATTTTACCAGTAACCTTTGGAGTTACCGCCCTTTGTAATAAATACTCCCTGCTATTAATTTCAATGACAACTATTATGCGATATCTTGATGAAAATAGATGGTTGTTTTCCGTTTGTTCTTCAGTTCTGCATCTTGCGTAAAATTAGAGAAGTCATTAGGTATCGTTCATAAACGGTATTTGATTCGTAAGATCATTAGTTAAACACGCTTTAGTGTGTCGATATATGTTGCTGAATGCTAAAATTTCAATTTTAAAGTGCATGTTTAAACCACAAAACGATAATAATTTGTCAAAATGTCAAATGTATGACTTCTTAAGAATTTTACTGGTAAAGTTTAAGTGTCAAAATCATTTAATTTTGGTTAAATTTAAATGGAATAGCCAAAGTTAGTTTGATTTTTGTTCGTTCAAACATTTTGCTATTGCTTGGAGATTTTTGTTATTTGAGTATATTTCATGATTTCAGGCTATAGCAGCTATATATAGCAATCACATTAACATTGTAATAAAATACAGAGTAAAGAGAAAGTAAACACATAATCAATATTTCAATCATAACAAGTTTTATGAAAAAAAAGTTTTGCAGTTTTATCAGTGTGAAAAATATCATATTTTTACCAGACAACATGTCATATTTTAATCTTGAAAGTGTCAAAGTGTTAACAAAGTATATATATTTGAACCATACACCAAGTTTATATGTAATTAAGTACATCTGATTAGCCTGATATGGAGCATATCGACACATGCTTATTTTCATCTTAATCAGCAGTAAGAATGCTTAAATCTAGATAAAATAAGGTCACGTAAATTACAAGATTCAGATGTGAGTAATTACGTACTAATTCCATCCAATTATACGAATGTCCAGCATTGGTTTCCGTTGAGTCATTAAGAGTTTAGATCTGCTGTAATGTCTGGCTTTATCTATGTGGTAAAAATAGATATTTATATTCGGATAGGATATTTATAAAATGAAATGACCGCTATCTCTAAATCTGAAAAACTATGCCAGACATCTCGTGGTTCTTTCCATCCATCAGTTGCTTAGTGTCTTTATTTTTAATTGATAAACAGAAAAAGGTTATAAATCTCTACAACTAAAACTACACCAATCGGGAGAAGAACGTTTCCAGTCAAAATTTCTAAAAAAAAAAAAACACCCGCTGCAATATAATTAGGGAAAAAATAACTTCCACTGAATGTATTCCTTCAAATGTTTGACCCCTTTAACTAAAGGTAACTAAGGAAACAGGTGGTCAAAGAGTACAGTTAGTTACATAGCGACACAGCACCCACTAAAGAAGTTTTGCGATGGGGATACTGGATAGTTGCAAATACTAAGTTAAGCCACCATCCAATGCTATGGCATAAAAATGAAATCTGAAATCATTCAAATATACTAATAAAATTAAAATGGAAACGGGGAATGTGTCAAAGAGACAACAACCCGATCAAAGAGGAGAACACAGCCCAAGGCCAATAATGCAAACTTATGAGACTGAATGAGCTCTGCAATCCCTGTTTGGACATTTTAGAATATGACTTTGTCACATGACATGGACAGTCTATCAAGAAATAAGTTCCTATCACTATAACCGTAAGACTTAGTTTTTATGGCATAGGTAAAGTTTGAATTTCAGTGTAAAAGCTAAAAATGCGAATGTCAATTAATCTCTAGCTTATCATAATGTGGTATTCTGGAAGAAAATAATTAAATTTAGCAAATCATACTTTTAGAAACAAATTATTAACTATAAAGACTGGAAACAGGCGACCTGTCTTAAAATTATGAAGCTCCTCAACCGATTGATAATGACTATTCTCTACAGCTAAATAATATCGCCAAGTAATCTCAAATAAGTAAGATTGTATGAGCTTGAGAAACATTTAAGAACTCATTTCATGACATATATATTGTGCCATAAAACGACGAAAGATTTGGTGTAACGATTCAACTTATTGACTTGGCAGGAGATGTAGAAATACATGCATATACCTAACAGTAAGACGTGTAGAGATAAACAAAAGCTTGAAGATGCCAAATGACAATCAGAAACCATTGATAAAAAAACGAATCGAAGATCACTATGACAGCGACAAAAAAGTGAAATTTAAACATCACGTACTACAGCCACGTACTCGACTAACTGCCGAAGTAAGTGCTAATAATCACGTCTTTAACATATCAGACAATACTAGTTTGTGTTGCATTGGTCGGATAAGTCGGAATAGAACCATGGAGGACGGTATTGTTGCTACAAAGGTGACTAAGGTAATCTGATAACACGAAATTTCTATCTCATAATCAGATACAAATATAATTCGAATTTGAATAATGCCGATACACATTGACTTTTTAAGAAAACTGATATTCAATAGGCGTAGAAGAGTTGTGGTCAGCTAAACTAATACATATAATTTCCCGTTTCATCATTCCTATTTTGAATAGTCACGCTATTTTTGACTGAAATCAGATCGATAAAGCTCCGAAACAAAACTCTATTAAAACTGTCATAAATAACGCTAGCTCCTATTGTATATAATAACTTTCATAAGATCTCATGTACATCAACCCAATATCCTTTTTTTACAATTTAAAGCACCTGAAATTAAACTGTTGTTCTGCTTAGTTACCAACCATTCATTTTTTTTGGGGGGAAAAGGGGGGCGGGGGGGGCATTGGTGTTTTTCTTCCCCGGGAAAAACAAATATTTTTCACTTTCTTCAAAAATCTATTTTTTTCTTCAAAAACATAAAGAAACAACAATTTTGTTTAAAACTCGTTATCGTTTTTATATGTTTTTTCCTAATTTTCAATGTAAACAAACTATTTTTTTTACTTTCATTCTGAAAGTAAATATTTAGAAAAAAGGTTAAAGGTCGACGTCTTAGGCATTCCTTTTAGTCATTTCCGTCTTGTACATTTGTTGTAAGTGTTACAAACTGCTGAATAAAGAAAACGCACATATATTACTATTTGCTTCAATGAATTCGAGAATTTTTTTAATCTCAAAGCTACTTGAACTGAAAAAATATGTGTCTACATCCATAGCATTGACTTCCTCCGTGGCTGCTAAAGTTTTCAAAATCAAAGATTTAACTGCGATGATGGATTAGATTTATCGCCAGGAAATTATATCAGTTACACAATCTCTTCAAATTTTATCTTTCCAAAATTTTAGAATTACATATTGTCAGTCAAACTAAATACGAAAACAGTTTGTCTGTACCCTTCGATCATGGTCATATCAACGTTTTAGACAGCGTCTGTTATGAAGCTTGGTAAAACGTCAAGTCTAAATCAACGTAGTGTCAAAAATGACGTCTTATTTCTTTATCACGTGACGATAATTTGTGCTTTCTGTCTTTATGAAAGATATAGGCTTGAAAATTATGATGAAGATTAATTTACAAGTACGAGTGGAAAAAGTTTTTGCAAAGTCAAGATGCTGTTTAATCTCACTTTTTTTTTATATTTCTCATTAAACTTTTTGGTAATTACGATGCAAGGTATTTCAGATTTATTCTTACAGAAGTACCAAAAACCATTAAATCTCTATAAAGGGCCATCTACAATTTTAAATATACATGCGCAACAGCAATTAAAGTGCGTGTTCTTTGCAGTTGAATAGAAGTACTCTTGATGGACTGCATTAGCCGATATGAATCACATCAGCTTCTAATGGTAGGCTTATTGTTTTGTACTGCATTTGCCACTATCTTAATCGCAACTCAATGGCGTTATTAGTCGCTTATTTGTGCCCCAGGACGCCTCATTTTGTTTTCACTACCAATGTCACTGCATTTTATGTTAACCGAAGACGGCGAGGAGTAGACAGTTTCCAGATACGATAGGAAAGAGTCTTCTTTTAAACTACCTCTTACATAACATTTTTGGTAACCTTCTGAAAAGTTAAAGTAGGTACTCTATTTGACGGTTTGATGTTGGAATTTGTCAAGTTGTTTGAGAATGACATATTATAACAAAGATCAGACACACTATCATTAGATGTGTATGTACACATTTCAACAACATTATAGCGCTGAACATTTCTTTTCAAAATCTTAAGAGATTACCACGATGCGTTTCAGCATCAGATATTATTAAAATTCCTCGTACATCAAATTTGAGTGTTAAAATAGAAATTAAATCAAATAAATTTCATCGGTTTTCAAACAGTTTTTAGCCTGATATGTAATTTTGACAACTAAACTGCATTCCTATCTGAAAAATATTTAGGAAGTTTTTAAGTACTTTGATATTTGGATTCAAGCAGTAATGTTTTTATTGCGATGTATTTCAACGATGTGTAAATTTTATCTCTGTTCAAACAAAGCACGTGCCCAGATGCTAACTGTCAATATAACTGCAAAAGTACGGCTTGTTAACAAACTGTTACGCGGTCGTAAATTTTTTATGTCAGAATAAAAAGTCACTTAGTTAAATAATTATCATAAATGTTTCTTTAATTCGATTGATGAGATACGCTCGTTTCTATCGCTATTCAATTCAATTAAAGAAACATTAAGGATATAATATGATAAATTATTGCTCTGCTTAACGTCAAAGTTTTACGGAATTACAATACTTATTTTGTTTAGATTTTAATGCTGATTTTAGTGACACCTACATGCATGGCATTATGACGGGAGGATTATCAATATCACGTGAAGAATGGAATTCTAATATTTAAAATAAAAATGTTATCAATATTTCTACATTGGGAAAATGTTGCAAAGTACCATCGTTATGTACTTATAGGTGTAAAAAATCCGAAAAGGCTGTATATATAAATGATGCATATGATTATCACTTTGCCGCTTAAAGTTAAGTACCAACAATAGGTTATTCAATAATAATAAAATAAACGAAAAAAAAACCGAAGAATGATTAAATCCGGTAACGTTATATGGTTGTCTTATGAAATGCATATTTGAATTAAGTATCTTAAAACATCACCCTTTTTAATAGTAGAAATACGCGAAAAGGTACGCCCTTTCTTCGATTTGAATTAGTTATAAAATAATACCTACCATACCTTATATGACAAATTCACAATAGCATTTTGTCTGTAAAAGATAATGCAAGAGTCTGCAATTCTAGGAATTCTAGGAATATCATGAAATAACCTATAAGAAAAAAAAGTACGTTTTTTGTTTCTGTACTCTCTTCAACGTAGGAAGAAAAACAACGCACACCTTTTAGCAGACTATGATGACCCTATGTAAAACTTAAGCGGCACTCTTCTCTTTTTATGATACTACATTTTTTGTAGTATTTGAATTATAAAAATCTATGAAGTCCTTCGGTAGAAAAGTTCTGTAATGTTCGGTTCTTTTTCTTTTTTCATTTATTCTTAATGGTTAAATATTTAAATAAAGCTGTAATAGTCGGAAAATGGACGGTATTTCAGTAATTTACCCTAACTTACAGATAATATTTATAATACAAGCGGGTTATTTGCATCGCATCATTAAAAATGTTGCCGTTTGTTTTCACAAGGTACTGTTTCGATCTCATAAAAATTGGTGTGAAAAAAGTTATACAAAATAGAGACTGAAATGAAAATATTTTCGATTTTCTTTGTAATCCTGGAATATCAATTTAAGAATTTCCTGGTATTTTGTCCCGACAGCTGTAGAAAACAAATGATTTATGACAGTTCTCAGAGGTTTTTATCAGCAGGGGAAATAATCTATTTTACATTATAAAAAGGTGCCTAGGTGTATTGTTTACGTTTACATTGAACTTGTATAACCTTACATTATGTTCAGAGAAGAAAAGACAACAAACTGGTAGTTTTAAAGTTATAATAAACATACCCAATGTCGTATAACGTATATCAATTTGAAATTGATCAAAATACAAGTACTGCTGTTTATGCTTTACGGAAATGCATGAGGCTAGTAGGTAGAATATAGGTGCTTCCTTGGTATCTGGCTTGCTGTATCAAAATGCTTTTCCAATGTTAACTTAAACCAATACCCTTTAACATTTGAAATGGTGTGACAGTGCAAATACTACTGTAAAAAGTAATGTTCGTCAGTAACAAATTGAAATTCATTTCTAGATACTTATTGGATTAAAACTCAAGTCTCAGAATATTATGAGAAAATGTTTTATATGCGGATTTTTCTGTTTATTTTGACATGCATGAATTTTTACCGAAGTCGGGTTCATTAAAAAGTATGCTCTTACATTCTTCCATTAGAATATGTAAGTAAAGTATGCAAACAACGTTGGATTTGACAACTTTTGACATGTTTCGTTTTCAAGTGAAGCCTTTTAATTTGACCTGCATGTACATGGGTCTTTCATTTACTTCTAGTATATTGTGATAGAAAGTCGTCGATTGATAATAATATAATTTCGGAATAGCTTGAAGGTCATATTTTTTTAAAAGATCAAACAACTTAACACGATAAACTATATTAACAAGTTTTCTTTTGTCTTAAAACCTTGTATTTTCAATTTTTTATAAGTTAGCAAGTCTGTCTTCATTCTAGGACTAAAACTTTCGGTCACACTACCCTTGACCTTATTCAAAGGTATGTCATTTAACATTTCTAGTTATATGAATGCGTTTACAATCGTGGTGTAAAATATGCATGACCGATGGAAACATTGATGCAAAGAGATTGACCAGACGTTTATGAGACAGCAACCATGCAATCCAAATTGAAAATATATTTTCACTAAAGAGACAATATGAATTTTACCATTATAAAATTCCCTTTTACATGGCTATGTTCCTTTTGCTTATATGTAATATATATATATCTTATCTTAAATTGAGGTAAATTATATGGCCTTCCAAATACCGTTTCGATTCCTAACATCACTGAAGAGACATTAATTGTCGAAATCCGGATATGGTGTACAAAAACCTTTGCACCTTTTGTTTGCGGTATACCATCTTTTCCGCAAGTTTATTGTTTTCTGTTTAGTATTAAATTTATATTTAAGATCCATTTATTACATCGGTGATCCGTTTATTTGGCAATCGCCAATGGCAGTCAGCAGGGTTTAAGAACATTTGTTGTTCGACCTGTTAGTCAACTGCGTTTTGTTAAAATATACTTTTTCACTTTTTTGGTCTTTTGGAAAATGTTGTTTGTGCTGTATTTAGACCCCTCTAACAAGAAATTTGTTTTGCATGCACACTTATAAAAATTGCGGTTTTTATCCAACGCAATCATAGGTTTGAACGTTGTTTTCAATTTAGACTTGTTTATATTTTTTCGTTTGGGCTTGTATTATATTTGCCTTCGGGTTTATATGATCCGTTCATCCTATTTTGACTCCTCAAAATTCAAGAGTCTATCCTAAATTGAGGTAAATTGTATGGCTTTCCAAATACCGTTTCGATTCCTAACATCACTGAAGAGACATTAATTGTCGAAATCCGGATATGGTGTACAAAAACCTTTGCACCTTTTGTTTGCGGTATACCATCTTTTCCGCAAGTTTATTGTTTTCTGTTTAGTATTAAATTTATATTTAAGATCCATTTATTACATCGGTGATCCGTTTATTTGGCAATCGCCAATGGCAGTCAGCAGGGTTTAAGAACATTTGTTGTTCGACCTGTTAGTCAAATGCGTTTTGTTAAAATATACTTTTTCACTTTTTTGGTCTTTTGGAAAATTTTGTTTGTGCTGTATTTAGACCCCTCTAACATGAAATTTGTTTTGCATGCACACGTATAAAAATTGCGGTTTTTATGCGTTGGATATATATATATATATATATATATATATACATATAATTCGTCTAAATAACAGCCCAACAATGTTAGATCTGTAAATTTGCGGAAGCAAATTTTTTGTTCTTCCCTGGCCGAGATTCGAACTCGTGCTACTGAGATATCGTGGCACCAAATCGCCTTGCACTATGCCCCACGCGCTAGACCACTCAGCCACCTAGGCTCGACAAAAAATCAAGCTTTCGGTGGCCGGGTGTTACCTTTCCTCGCCAGTTTTTATCTAGCGTCGTAACACAGTACATGATATATAAGGCATGAAGAGGGAATATTACAGATCAGCTGAATTATCTATCGTAGAGGATCTTACTAATTAATGTAGGATGCAGTCACAGAAATAATTATATTATAAGTACGTCTGAACCAGTGACAACTCTACGACAGATTTTATCCATCGGATCGGCGATTTGGTGCAACGATATCTCACTAGCATGAGTTCGAATCCCGGCCAGGGAAGAACAAAAAATATGCTTCCGCAAATTTACAGATCTAACATTGTTTGGCTGTTATTTAGACGAATTATGTATACAGAATGTGTTTTCAGTCTTGTATCACCATCACTGGTGATCCGATGGATAAAACCTGTCGTAGAGTTGTCACTGGTTCAGACGTACTTATAATATAATTATTTCTGTGACTGCATTCTACATTAATTTGTAAGATCCTTTACAATAGATATTTCAGCTGATCTGTAATATTCCATCTTCATGCCTTATATATCATGTACTGTGTTACGACGCTAGATAAAAACTGACGAGGAAAGGTATATATATATATAAGGCTTATACAGCCATATAATGAGTATAAATTCATAAAATGGCAAAATAATGCAAACTCTTGACTATTTGACCCTCACATACTTATATATAGTAAGCTGTTGACCAACAAACTGCTTCACGCAGGAATTGTTCTTTGTGTTTTATTACAAAATGTATTCACTAGCAAATCCATATAACCGGCGACCGTTTTATACAAATTCTCGACGGAAATGTAACCAACATATTCTTGATATTATAGCCTTGTAATGACGTCACAGTTAAAATGTGGCACCTAGGCTTTATCAATGGTTGTTGTTGGTTTTTGTCTGTCATGTTTGTTTTTCGTTAATTGTTTTGTCATTAATCAGACCGTTGGTTTTTTGCGTTTGAAATGTTTCACATTTTGTCTGGTCGGGGCCTTTATATATGACTATACGGTGTAGGTTTTGCTCATTGTTGAAGACCGTACGATGACGCATAGTCACTTATATCTGCTTCGTTTGGACTCTGTTGGATAGTTGTCTCATTTGGCAACCATACCATATCTCCTTGTTTTATATTAGCTTAAATCCACATTTCTGAAAGACTTTGTTCTGAAGATTTGTGAATACTCCAGCCTCCAAATCTGTCATCATCGAATTGGTCATCTCTTTTTATATCAAGAGATCCTGGATTACCAAAAGTCGAATTAAACTCTTTGTGTAATCACTATCAGAAAGAAAGGGGCATGACTATAGGCTCTTAACTAGAGGATATAAAGATCCTGTTTCGCTCACCTATGTTTATGTAAAGCTTCAACAATTGACACTCTCAAACAATGATGACAAGAATACAATTTATGACTAAAAATCTCGTGTTTGTTGAACTAATATTGCTGATCTTTTTTTACTGTTTCTCTCTGTCTTCTATAGTGTTTGCCCAAAATACAGAAAAGGGTAAATATCGCCATTTAAAGGCACAAACTCCTATAAAGAATTGACTAACTATTTCAGCAATATTGACTTAACTGGAAATATTGCCTCTTGGATCGTAACGTTTTTGTTATTTTAAGTTTCTCTCTATCTATCAATGTTTCAAAATAATAGGCGACAACCCAAAAATTTGGTTAAAAGAGTCAACTGACGATTTCGGCAATAATTGACTTAACTGCGACTCTCAGATCTGTACTTCGTTAAAACGTTGGTTCATGTCTGTCATATTTGTGTTTCGTAAATTGTTTTGTTATAAACTAGGCTGTTCGTTTTCTCAATTAAATTGTTTCATATTTGTCATGTCATTGCTTTTATAGCCGACTATACGGTTTTGGTTTTTGTAATTGTTGAAAGCCGTTCGGTTGCCTATAACTGCCTACATCCACTTCATTTGAACTTTGGTGGATAGTTTTCTCATTGGCAATCATATACCACATCTCTTTATTTTTATATTATTTGTAGCACTTTTTTTGCCATTTAAAGATTTTATCTATCTATTATAGTTTTCAAGATAATAAACAAAAAAGCAAATGATTGGTAAAACTCATCATTTAAGGACAAAAACTCAAATTAAGAGTTGACTGAGGATTTCGGTCATGTTGATTGATTTGTATATCTTGTCTTGCTGACCTTTTTTGCTATTAAATATCTTTCTATCTATAATAGTTTTTAAGAAAATCGGCAAAACTGAAAAAGAAAACATTGTAAAATTCTTCATTTATATGGGCAATCACTCCTAGAAGACTGGCAATGCAATTGTGGTGCAAATTGACAGTAATTAGGTACATCTCATCATTCGATCTGAACAATTTTGCTCTCATCTATTGCCGTTTTCAAGATAATAGACAAAACTTGCATTTCACTCCATTGTTCTATTTAAGCCATGTTGACCATGTTGGTTGGTAAGCGGGTGATCGGAAACATTTTTAAACTAGATACCCCAATGATGATTTTTTTTGTTCAATTTACCCACTAGTTTTAGAGAAGATTTTTGTAAAAGTTAACGGACGACGATAGACGACGGACGCCAAGTTATAGCAAAAACTCGCACTAGCCTTGTAGGCCAGGTGAGCCAATAAGATATAATAAGAATACGATTTGGTATCTGAAATTGCTAGATCAGTTGTTCTGCAAAATTTAAAATTATATATATTGAATTCATTTTTATCTCACTAAAATTACAAAATTGTTTTTTTTTATTATTCAATTTTAATGGCAAAAAAGGTCAGCTATAAATAGAGACAGGTCGAAATATCCAGCAATATTGCAATTTTAAAAAAATCACCGAAAGGAATGAAAAGAGATTGGGCATTTTTTAAATATACATTCTAAATTTTTATTGAAGGACGGCATGAATTCTTTAAAGTAAGTGTATGTACTTTGCTTTCTATCAGTAACTGTGAGTGTTATTTAAAACGGTATATACATTTTAGTACTTTTCTATTTGTGTTTTTGCTACCTATCATACCGTTTTTTTAGCTAGTTGCTTAAACTGTACTGGCTTTTATTGTATGTTCTTTTATATTAAACAATTAAGATGATGTGGTATAATTGCCAATGAGAAACTATCCACCAATGACCAAATGATGTAGGTGCAAGCACCTATAAATCCCACCGTAGGTCCTCAACAATGAGAAAATCCAATACATTGTAGCATATAGTAAGCTTTAAAATGCACTTAATAGACAAAATTTAAAACATGTATGTACGTTTTGCTAATCTACTGATCGAGATAAAAAAAAAAAAAGAAGGTATAGATCTCCCCCCCCCCCCCCACCTCACACACACACACACACATATATGTGCCTCTCCCATATTCAGGAAACTCGTCAGTAGTTGTCTTTTGTCATGAATAAAAAAATGAATAAAAAAAAATTGTTGTTTTGAGAATTGGGTTTTAATTGCAGATCTTTCAGTTTCTGTCTTATTTATTCACATTTTTATAGTTCTGTTGTGTCCTCTGTGTTTTCTGGATCTACTTTACCAGGAACGATCACACAGAATACATTGAGTGCCAAAGATGTTTAACCACCCAACACGTGTAGAGATATATGATAAAAAAAGGACCTAAAAGAATAACTTTATATGTCTAACTCAAAGAACTAACAAATGAGATTAGCGTCACCAAAGCATGAATAGAATGAGACATAGTGTATACCTCAATGACAACCAACATAGGTCATTGAGGCAAAGTTCCTTGGCATTTGGCAAGCTCTACTCCCCAATGTAGACAGGTTGTAAATGAGAGCAACAAAAATTGTGCAAGATTGTCATTTTAGACCAGGTTTAAAAAAAAAAAGGAATAAATTGAGAGTCCGAGTCATTGCTTGGAACAGGTACATTTAAAACATTACGCTAGTTTTTGAGAATAATCAACGTTTTCCCCCATTAACTCAATTATTAGTTGAGTGACAAAAATATAACAGAGACAAGCATTGAAACTGAATTAACATTTATGTAATATTTTTTTTTATGAAGCAAATTAACAGTTTCAATCTTATAAAAAGAGAAAAATTACTCACTGATTCAGCGTCCACAAATCAGCTACTATAACAAACATATTTTTAAATTTTATTAAATCAAGTTAAAGTAAAGATCGCTAGAATGAAAAATGTGCACTTCAGCTGTTTTGAACTATGCAATATTTCATTATTATGAATAAAACCCGTGTTTGGTAATCCGAGTAACAATCTTTGATTTCTGACAAACGAGATCCGATCAATCACCGTGATCTGTACGAGACTTTCAAACTAAGACACAATGGGAATAATCGATTTTGTAAATTAAATAATGGTGAAACTTTGTTTAAACTTGCTGTGTGAAGTCATTTGCATGCCTAAAATATTTTTTCCATGTCTTCCAAGCTGTGTAAATGATAACTGTTTAGACAGTTCAGTCCTTAGCCTACAGTTACAACTATAAGCCTATAAATGCATGTACTTTTAAATAGTTTGAATTGATTATGTTTGAAATGTATATCCAAATAATTGTTTGGTATGTATTTAGTTGCATGAGATTAGAAAACATGCTTTTATATAAATACTGCTGTTACCTTTTGTTCGTTTGTTATTTATGTTTGATTTGTTTTTACTTTGTCTAAAGATCACAGTTATGAGCTTGAAGAATGAAAAGTCTTTTTCTTTTTACTTTTCCTTCTTTTTAGTGATAATTGTCTGTTTGTTTTCGAATAAATCTTCTAATGCGTTCAAAAATATGCACAATTTAGCGTGCTTACCATGATGTTTTCTTTTTTTCTTTTTGAGAATTGTTTTTTAAGCCTTGCTCTGTAAAAAACTTCATTGGATGATATGCCATCTATAGAAGGCTTATAATTCAGTAAACGTGGGAAATGTATTTCGTCTTCATACTATTCATTAGTGGCGATTCGGAATCCAAACATTTGAAACCTAAAATAACAAAAAGTTGTCCAAATCCACCTTAAGCCATCTATGCCTGGGGTAGAAAACCCAGTGTTTCGAATGCTTTTAACATTTTAAGAGTACATTGTCAGTAAATTTACATAAAATGTCACATCAATGATATTACATGGAAGCTCACGAGTGCTGACTACTGGGCTTGGGGTGCAATCGGGGACGAAACGTCCAGCAGTCATGCAATCGACATAGTGGTTTCTAAAAGTCATCAAAAGTACCGAAAAAAAATTACTAATACACTGCTTTTTTATATCGACTCTCAATGAATACAGCAATCATTGATATTACCTCTTGAAGACACCCGTATCATGCCCTTTTTTCTGTAACAAGAAAGACAAAGAGGTCGTTATCATTTGATATTAAGTTCGAGTTTGGATAGATTTATTTGTGTTTTGTCATAAGACTTAACACAGTGTTTTATATACATTTTGTATTATCAGAACATTACACGAAAAAATAAATCTATTTTTTAACGCTATTTTCTTCTTTTTCTCTGCCGCGTACGTATTACACACCAAGAGCTTTACAGCCAAAATTTTAATTAAAAGTTCGATGCATTCATATTCTGAAAACATGTCGCTAGTGACCACAAAACGGTTGGGTATAAAATTCTACATGAACGATGATCAGGCGCCTGTAGCCACATTGTAGCCTCTTTGATATTTGCCGCGTTACGTCAAAAGTGTTAAATTTAAAAGTCGTTAGAATAGCTAAAAGATCCGGTAATGACTTTTCATTGCCAAACAAAGAGTGACTTTCAACGGAAATAAAAGCGTACTTGTAGCTTTCCATTCATCTTATGATGGATGGTTGGTCGTAAGATATTGTATTGTGATCTGTCCAATAACGGAAAAGGTGTTTTCTGTCACAGAACATATTACAAACCAGCAATTAAAGTCGTCTATGATGAATTTTGTTTAACATGACAGAACTCTTATCGAAAGCTGTTGCGTGTCATATTAATAAATTCGATATCTTTTTCAATAAAATTGTTATCAGCTTATTTTTGTCGTAAGATGCATGTCTTTCCGTAGTTTTATGAACGTATACGGTCATTAAATGTTTGTGAATCTTCAAACAACCATAAGAAAAATGTCTCACTCTTCGTTTATCCGAATAATCTGTTTATTCATTTAAAATTTAAGATGGATATAGTATAATTTACGAAAGCATTCAAATATCATTTGAAGATATTAAATATAGTAAGGTAAAAGACCGAATTGTTTTAACGTTATAACCTCGTCGAACTTTCGGCTCAGTAGTCAGTATACTTTGGTACGGACATGATTTATAACAAACCTTTCTAAAATTGTCCATTTATAAACATAGAAATTATTAAGAAACTAATGTTTCATCTCCCTTAAGCAAAGTTGACCTTAGATGGATTTGGCAATTATGTTAGGTCCTTTATGGCCATATAGCTCTTCAAATGTTTCAGTTCTTATACATCCTTGGCTTTCAAATATTCGGCTTTAAGCGTTCCTGATGAAGGTTAATCCAGAAAAGCGCTTCGAACGCATGAAATTTATAAAGTGTTGTTTTCATTTTTTCATGTTTATTAATATAAATACCAAGGTCCTTCGCTTATTTTGAATTTATGTGTAAAAGGAGATGATAAGTCGCAAGGTGAAAGGTAGTCAGTGAGACAGCAACCAAAACACCAGGTAACCACATTGAATTATAATGTTAGCAATAAGATTTCCACCAAGGGACAATCTCCATGGAGGGAGATGATACCAATGGGACAACCAAAACATCAGGTAACCACACTGAATTATAATGTTAGCAATAAGATTTCCAGCAAGGGACAACCTCCATGGAGGGAGATGATACCAATGGGACAACCAAAAACACCAGGTAACCACACTGAATTATAATGTTAGCAATAAGATTTCCAGCAAGGGACAATCTCCATGGAGGGAGATGATACCAATGGGACAATCACAAACACCAGGTAACCACATTGAATTATAATGTTAGCAATAAGATTTCCAGCAAGGGACAACCTCCATGGAGGGAGATGATACCAATGGGACAACCAAAAACACCAGGTAACCACACTGAATTATAATGTTAGCAATAAGATTTCCACCAAGGGACAATCTCCCTGGAGGCAGATGATACCAATGGGACAACCAAAAACACCAGGTAACCACACTGAATTATAATGTTAGCAATAAGATTTCCACCAAGGGACAATCTCCCTGGAGGCAGATGATACCAATGGGACAATCACAAACCCATTAGTCGAAGAAAAACAGACAATATCAAGGTCATAAAGTGAAAAAGACAAAAAGAGAAACAAGAGTTCACCAAAAACCACACAGAAATCTGAGGATTGAGCAATACAACCCAAACTTAAACCCGAGGATGAACACAGTTGCTCCTGCAGGGTAAGCCAATCCTAATCCTGCTTCTGACAAGTAAAGATGATTCGTATTCGGTTATATCACAATCGAAGAAAATCGGATAGGATTGATATAAGGAAAAGTTGCATATATCCGTGGTCATCAGTGACAATGATATTAGATAACGGTCAACTAAATCACGATGGTGTTCTACAATAGCTGAAAGACTGGATATGCAAAGAAACATGTGTACAAAAAGTATTAACAAAAACACCAAACTTCAATGTTAATTCAAAAAGGGGGAATCCATAAAACCTAACAAAATAAAACGCTCGACTTTATAAACCAATTGATCGAACGGAAAACAACTGTCGTATTCCTGACTTGGTACAGGCATTTTCTGAAGAAAGTGGTGGATTTAACCTGGTTTTATAGCTAGCTAAACCTCTCATGTGTATGAAAGTTGTTTAGTTCATAATGTTACTTTCCGTCTCTCTCATTTTGTTATTTTATAAAAAAAATGGAGAATGTGTCTATGGGCCACAGATGCCCCGCTTGTAAATATGCATGATTCAACTTCCACATACAGATGCAGGATTCACGTAGTTAAGACCGTTTTGTGTTTAAATGCATAAGTTTCATAACATTTGGTTGAGGCAAACTTCAGTTAGAGAACGGAAACGACAGATTTAGCAATTTTTCCTTTTTTTTAAAGGAGCTTAACTCAAGAACGGTAAAAGTGACGCCACCCAATTTCGAACTTGATCTGTGTTTTGTGGTAATAAGCATTGTGTATAAGTTTTATAACATTTGGTTGATACAAACTAAAGTTAGAGAACGGAAACCAATTTTCGGGACGGACGTACGGGACGGACGGACAAGGGTGATACTTAATGCACCCTCCGCTACGGCGAGCCAATTTATTTCTATCAGGATATTCTCACATTATATACTTTTATATTTGACTCCGTGTAAGAATGCTTTTCCGGCAAACAGCTGCTGTGGCAAAAACCAACTATACGACTGTTCAAATCTTCTACCTACTAAATACAAATATATGTCACAGATTTCGACACCTTTCAGTAATATATCTGGTTTAATATAAAACAAAATATAATGTATATGCCATTTGGTTCTCGGTATTTCTGTAAAGTGAATAAAACTAAAATTTGATGTTTTGTAATTTGATAATCAAATAAATACGACTGAAATGAATTGTTGTTCAATTTTGCGTGACACGAATAATTGTCGCCAACATTTATTGAAATAAAAATAAAACCTCAAAAGGTGTAAAGTTCTTTTTTCTAATTCAAGATTACACAAAAATACGGAGACGTCTTTGACAAAAGCTGACTGGGAGAAATCTACATCTATCATATGTTCACGACAATTACGGAAAATGTTAGTTTCATATCAAATTTCTGTTATCGTTTACGCCACGTAAAACGCTTGTGGTTTAAAAAGCTTCTAAAGACTAAAATATATCATTTATGTCAAAAAGTCAAGAACAATTTACACGGTTTAAGTAACTGTATCCATCAGAAATGGTGAAAACTACGAGCAATCACGTGAAAAAACGATATCCCGTGAGACTTTGTAACAAACACGAGTCGGGATCATTAATGACTAAATATTTCTCAAAACCTCAAATGTGTAAGATTTGAAGCCTAATTAAACACTATAAGACAATGCAAACTAAATTAGCAGGCATGCAAGAAAGTATAAATTTTGAATTAAAAAGCCATCATCTTTTTACGTGGACAAGTACATATTTACGTCGTGGAATTTTCCATTTTTGTCATGGTCTTGTCGGCTCTTCGACTTATGAATTTTGGTTGTCACTCTAGTATCGTCCGCCTCTTTTTTCACCAGGTAGTTTCGAGACAAAAAAGATTGGGAAGTGAAATATATAATAGATTTTGGAGAGAGGGACTTATTCATATAGGCAACGCACATTATTCGTTAGAGAAATATCACCAGAGGAAAAATAAAGAAAATACATAACGTTACTCTACCATCGTGGTCGACAAAGGAAGTTATTTCATCACTTTTCTTGGTGAATTACAAACATACCAACTTAGACAGTCGGAATAAAAACAGCCACTGCAGTTATCATTTGGATAATACTCTTTTCACTAAATCGCACAAAAATTCTGCAAATGATTATATTTTGTAATTTACAAATCTTTTCGTCATTTTGCTATGTATAATTTCATACCAATTTGTTCTAAACTCGTCCGATTTTGAGCTGGACATATGTATAGACAACTGTCTTTTATTGAAGACCTTATCCTGACTTCTCTTTTTTTGTGACACTGACATTTTGGGTAGTCTGATTGGCATATCCCGCTTATTAAATGAAAATGGTAACAGGATTTACCACAAATATTGGACAGTACAACAGACCAAAACAACCCCAAGGAATATGGTCATCCATTCGATTTTACCTCAAGTAGAACATTCGTTTGGTTAAGCGGGATATATAAATACGAAGCCACGTCTCTGTCCACATTAAAGAAACCTTGCTACAACTCTTTGGTCAATGTCCAAGTTCTATCCCCTTTTCAACATATCCTAATTTTCCAGTGGCTTCGAAATAGTGGCGGTCGACCAGCTATGCAAAACCTACCTTTTGCATTAATTAATTTGTTCTGAATATGCATGAAATATTTGCCACTAGACATTTAGCAAATAATTATCAATCAACCAAAACCACCATAACCCGACTGCTGTGAAATTATAGGCGTGAAAACATAAAAAAATAACAACGAGCAGTATATGGCTCAGACAGCCTAACTCTCCTGTTCATATATGAATCTGATACTCTTTCGCTTAAGTGTACTTTATTTATAGCTCATTTGGACAGGAGAACTAGACCATCTTTAAACATATTAATATCTTTAGAGAGTGCATCATCAATATACCTGAATCCAAAATGAAAGGACTGGCCTATATAAATAAGAAGATGTGGTATGAGTGCCAATGAGACAACTCTCCGTCCAAGTCACTTTGTATAAAAAGTTAACAATTATAGGTCAAAGTACAGCCTTCAAAACGGAGCCTTGGCTCACACCGAACAGCAAGCTATACAGGGCCCCAAAATGACTAGTGTAAAACAATTCAAACAGGAAAACCAACGGTCTAATCTATCTAAAAAACGGGAAACGTGAAACACCTATGAACCACACCAACAAACGACAACCACTGAACAACAGGCTCCTGACTTAGGACAAGGTGCATAGAAATGGAGCGGGTTTAAACGTTTTAACAGGCGCCAACCTTCACCCTAGCCTGAGACAGTAGTGTAGTATACTTTCATTTTTTATGTTGTTGAAGAATTCTGCTGCTTTACATTGCAGTGAAACATTACTTTTGGAAAATCTGTCCACCAATTAAATTAACAAAAAAAATCTAATTTTCAATTAAAATACTGTGCTCTTATAATATCCTGTTTTGATACCCTTTCATATAATCGACTTGGTTCCTGACAAAATCAGTCTTCTATCGGGTTATAACATTGATGTATTCAAGTATAACACGATAACAGTTGGATTGAAGTATTAGGTAAAACAAATGAAAAAATGGAATGTTTGATTACTATTACAAAATTGAAGATCATTAGATTTTGAAACATTCCAATGAATCTTTTGAATTTTAAGATACAACAAGAATGCAGAGTACTACGTTTCAAGTCGAACGAGTATTATTATGTATTTATAACATACAAGAAAAGTTGGTGCAGTGTTTAGGTGTTAGGTGCAATTTTTTTATATATTTGTTTTCTAGAAGAAAGTCTCGTTAATATTTCGTGTGAGAAGATTAAAGAGTTTGATTAATCAAAATATATATTCATAATTATTGTACAAAAAAATCGATACTTTTTTTTTATTTCAAAGATTTTTAAAGTTATCACGATCTATCCACTTGATTGTCAATTCTAGAGCAATGGCGACTGTAAATATTGCCGAAATCAATTTTGTTTTCCGTTTTCAAACACGTTAGATCAAAATAAAAGTTGTCATATTTTCACTTTCATACCACCATATTTTATGGGGGGGGGGGGGGGGGGGGGGGGGGGAGGACGGGGGGCTTTGATTCTGTTTGAATAAGAATCAACAAATAATGATTTTGAAAGTATATGTATTTCGTATTTCGTTAGGCTTCCATAATCTGTTGGTTGCAAAGTCATAAATTACTGCTCTATCTTTTTTTCCTTTTCTTTAAATGTCACATGGATAAATGCCACTTCACAAGAAAGGCAAGCACCCGATTTGTCAATCCTTTGTTAGAAATCAGTCCATCAAATTCAACAAGAAATTGTATTCATTAAAATGCCAGCCTTCTGACAACATCTTCCTCTTAGTACTTTTAGGTTGAATCAATGTCGCTTTTATAACTAGTTTATAACTCAGAATGTACCGTAGTACTGTATTGTTGAAACAATATAAGGATACAGTGACTATTTTTTTCATAGATATAAGAAGATGTGGTATGAGTGCCAACGAGACAACTCTCCATCCAAGTCAAAATTTATAAAAGTAAACCATTATAGGTCACAGTACGGTCTTCAACACGGAGCCTTGGCTCACACCGAACAGTAAGCATGCATATATAAAAAAAATATTCAAATATGAGTACTAAAAGGGACATTAGCTGTGAAATTCCTGTTCACCAATTTGACTCAAATTCTCATATTTGATTTATAACATACTAAAACGTATATCCAAATTACAAAAAGTCTAAAATAAACAATTAACAATGCATGGACTCGATAATATGTATCAACATTTCGTGTGTTTTTTTGTTGTTTTTTTTTTTTTTGGGGGGGGGGGGGGGGTCCTAGACGTCTTCTAATTAACCATCGAGATGAACTCCGAATACTGCCGAAGGTCATATAACCAGATATAAACAAATAAAATAAAAAATAGATAGCGAACACGTGCAATTTGATTTTTCTAGGTCTGTTTGATTTCATATTGTAGGTTGTAAAGTATGTTTATCGTCGTTTTTACCTCGCCGCGATATAGCCTTGTTGTGCTAATGCGGCGTAAAGCAACCAACAATCAATCAATCAATCGTTTTTACCTGTATAAGAATGATTTTTTTGCGGATCGAATCAGTCAACCAAATGGTTCATCCTTGTTTCACTTTCAATGTTGACATTCTTTTCCTTTTAATAGATGAATACATACGTAACCGATGTTCAGCTAAGGTATTAAATTGAAGGTCACATGAATACGGATTCACTTGCAAGAGAATAATTCATCAGCGATGTTTCTTAGCTTATTTTGACAAAATTTAATCAAATTGGCTGCTAAAAGCGAATTATTATTTCACTATTCCACCTTCATTTATGATTGAACACAAAACACGTATTTTTTTATATCTATTAGCTAATGCCCCTTTAACAGGAACGTAACTAGTCATAGCAATCAAATTATAACACTATCTTAAGAAGATTGTGCATACACAAGTTAACTATGATAAAATAATGTTCTATCATAAGTCGCCATCTAAAAATTCTTTTTGATATTGCAAAAGGATTTAACCTGGAAATCAGTCGACCTGGATATCAACCTGTTTGAACTATAATGCTTTGTTTATATATTATATAAATAAATGACTATATTCTTGTAGGCAATAGATGGCAAATACTGGTTTCATACTACGAAATTAACTCATCATAGGTACCAGGCTTAAAAATAAATCATGTGATGATCATTAATAATTTGTATTTGTTCTGTCACACGCTTTATCTTATATGCTTTACGACAATAAAGATTAAAATTGTAAAAAAAATACTTTTTCAATTGTAGTTTAATTAAGATTTTTATTATTAATCTGTTTTTACCATGATTCGTAATCAAAACTAATTTAAATCAGCAGAAAGGAACAATAGACCAATAAAAGTCATTCCGTTTGGAATCTCTGCGTCCTCTGCAGAACGACCACATAAATCAACACAAGAAATGTCCCGGAACCATGAAGTCTTTCTGAGATTAGTAAATTATAGCATAACCCGCAAGGTAAGTATAATTCTAATATTGTCAATCTCTATGTTTCATTTGTTACTGTTGAGAAGGAGCAAGCTCAATTTTACTACGGTCCAGGAATACCTAAATATTCCAAGTAAAACCAACAAAAACCATAATGCAATTATGTAGACTTTAAGACATTTGTAGACCGACTGTTATGAACTCTTGATTCGCTATTCAAGTTTCAATAGCATATTGTGTTTGAACATGGTTCAAGGGGGGGGGGGGCGGGGGGGGGGGGGCAAATGTCAAACATATATGCTAGACAATTGTAAGAAAATGTTTCGGAAACCAAAAATAAGGAGATGAGTTATGATTGCTTAAACTGTCATCGGAAAATTTAAAAGATCAACTTTGTAAAACGTGTCTTGGCAATTGAATTAGTAGCATGTCACGGAAACCATCTATTCAGAATATCAAATTTGACAAATAAACACCTGTCCTAAGTCAGGAATCTGATGTTCAGTAGTTGATGTGGTTCATAAGTGTTTCTCGTTTCTCGTTTTTTATATATATTAGACCGTTGGTTTTCCCGTTTGAATGGTTTTACACTAGTAATTTTTGGGGCCCTTTATAGCTTGCTGTTCGGTGTGAGCCTCCGTGTTGAAGACCGTACTTTGACCTATAATGGTTTACTTTTATAAATTTTGACTTGGATGGAGAGTTGTCTCATTGGCACTCATACCACATATTCCTATATCTATTGAAAAACATAAACAATGCATGAAACAACATAGTCCTAAAAACTCTTTAGTTTAAAGGTCCTTTTGGTCATAAAGCTCTTCAACTGTTTCGGTTCTTATACAGCCTTGGCTTTCAAATACTCGGCTTTGGACGTTCCTGGTGAAGGTAAATCCAGAAAAGCACTTCGGACGCATGACATTTATAAAGTGTTGTTTTCATTTTTTGCCATTAATGCTGTATCTTCTGTGATGCTGGGACAGTTATCTTCGAACTCATAGTAATTGTATATTAGAAAAGAAAGGATACGGGGTATCCATCCATGAGACAAAATCAGTACATGCTCAGCAAAAAAACACAAAAAGCAAAGGAACACCGCTTTTATTGCTGTTCTTCGTCTACTACTACTTATATGATATAAGGTGGTAGCAAATTGTATATTTATTTTTCTTTTATTCTTTGGAACAAAATGAAACTTCATTATAAAATAGAAAAGTTCATTAAACTTTAAATTTTTATTAACATTGCATTATTTATTTATTAATGTTCTGAAAAAGTTTTAAAATAGAGTACAAACACATTTTGCATAAAAAAAACACATGGCCTTAAAAAAATTAATAATCTTGAAATTAATTTTATGATATAATAACAGACTGGTCTCATTTTTCATGGTAGGACCACCAAGCATCACATACATATTTTTTCGATTTCAATGTGTTGTTCTCACAATTGTTAGAAATAACAATTCACTTTCCAACGCTGTAAGCCTTACGGCAAACCTTGATTTGTTTTTGCAGTATTATTCATAGAAACATATTAATGGTTCGCGTCGCTGATGAAAAATGATGCAATTAAATAAAAAGCAAAAATGAATGCGTTTAGTCCACAACCAGACACTGCTGTCAGTTCCCGATTATTTATAACCACTGGTCAATATCATTGCATTCAAATTGTTCGGTAGTGGCCATTTTTTCGAAGTTGAAATATCGAAACGAACAACCATTAAAAGGACTGTTCAAGATCATGCACATGTCATAAATACTAATGTTTAACTTGGAAACCTTTGATGGTGTAAATTTTGGTATGCCAGACTTTTTGTTTTGAATTTAAACACCTGGTTCAATCGGCAAGAATATTAAGAAACGGGGTTTCCGCAATTCTAAATTGAGGACATTCGCAATTAAAACCGAAATTCTATCAAAAGTAATTTGCATTTTGTTCTTTCAGACACCAATTAAATCGTTTAAGTCACTTAGACTGTCATTCAAAGAAATGTTTTACAAAATAGTGCTAAATTTGTAATAATGCAGCAAGTTGTATATCAATGCCTAGAGTAGACATTTTGATTTAAATGCCAGATGTAAATATGTTGGATAATGTTGTGAGTGAAGTAGCTAGACTGATTAATAATCAAAACTTAAAAGGGTTTCGACAGTTTTTTTTACGTTTTATTGCTTCGAACGTTTTGCGGACCCCATCATGGGTAGGTTGACCGTTATGGAACATCTGTTTAAAAGATGACGACGGATATGTTACAATTGTCGTAAGCAACAATCCTGTCCTCTTTTCCCCGAACGTGACATACCGAATTATCACCTGATATGTATTAACATGATCAACATGACGGGTGCCACATGTGTAGCAGGATCTGCTTACCCTTTCAGAGCACTTGAGATCATCCCCGGTTGTTGGTGGGGTTTGATCAGTATTTAGTTTTCTTTGTTGTGTTTTATATACTGTTTTCTGTTGTTTGGTCGTTTTCGTTTTTGGCATGGCATTGTCAGTTTGTTTTTTGGCATGGCGTTGTCAGTTTGTTTTCGGCTTATGAGTTCGAATGTCCCTTTAGTATTTTTCGCCGCTTTTTCGAAAAACATATATAACTACATTTTTTTATAAAGAATAACAAAATACTGCATGGAACTGACACACAACGTTGTAAATATTCTCTCTGTAATATGACACGCGTTTAATATGAAAGCAGTATATCATCGTCAGCCAAAATGAGACAACCATGGTAGTAAAAACAATTAGAACTACATCGAATTTACGCCTAAAGGCGTGCGTGCGAACAAATGTGTGAAAGGTAAGCATAAGTCTAAAAAGCATCTTAATGCCGTTTTTCCATTTGTTTTTCTTATGAACAAATGAAATTAAATGAAATTACGCGTCATAGTAGCCATTTACTGCATATATACAAAGCACTTTTTTGCCACAAGATTTGTTATCATCAGCTCAGTATTCAGTGTATTTCCGTTTATAGATTTCGAAATGGAAAAAAAAACTAAGGTTTAAACTCCATTAGGCATTAGGTCCGTTTTGGTCATATAGCTCTTCGTCTCTTTCTGTTCTTATGTATCATTGGCTTTCAAATATTCGGCTTTGAGCGTTCGTGCTGAAGGTAAATCCAAAAAAGCGCTTCGGATGCATGAAATTTGTATAGTGTTTTTTTATAATTTTTTTTAGGTATACTGGAAGTATATGAGTTGAAAGGACACAAAAATACATTGATATTGCATATACGGTAAGACAAAATATTCAAAACAGTACAATTAATACCATTTATGTTCAATACATTCGAGTGGAAGACAACAATATGCAAAATAATTAAGATATAAGATTTGTAAACGTTATATCCGATTTAAAATATCTAAATTATTTTTCTGTGGGTGCATGAATGTCTGTATTTAAAATCAACAGAAACACTACGATCTTTTTAGGAAGGAAGGCCAGAGTTGGAGCAATATAACAATAAGGGGAACAAATCTGCAAGCTATCTTTATTTTACTTTTGAAAATATCGATAAGGAATTGGAAGACTGATTAAGTAAACGACGGTTTTTATGTTTTTTTTTGTGGATTTAACTTTGTTTTCTTTCTTTCTTTCTTTGTTTTTTTGCTTTTTTTTTTGCTTTTTTTTTTGGGGGGGGGGGGGGGCGTATTTAAGGAATACTATACCATAGGTTCATCCTCTACTACAATTTAAAAAAAAGAGGAGTAGTACCATGACTTTGGTGAAATCAATTGTTCTGTAAGATAAACGAATCAAAGGAGATTATAGGGTTTATAATGAAAAGGCAACCTAATGTCATGACAAAAAAAATCATAGAAATGATGAGGGGCAATATACGGTCGCCCATATGAGACAAAGTCCTACATTCTCTCAAATTTTTATATACACATACAAAAATATATACATATTTTATGTAAATAGTCCAAAGTTAAAGTTCTTCTTAATCATGGGATGTGAAAATCTTTTTCGTTAACATGTCGGCTATGAGTTATTCTTTGAGGCTTGAAAACGATGCAATAAATATTTAACCACTGTACCTTGTACTCCGAGCTAGACAAACCACACGATGATATATAGTCATAATATATTGTTATAAAACAATTTTTTTGAGTATATAGTTTACCAACTGTTATAGATATACTGATGTAGTAGTTTGGTGTAGTAGTTTAAGACAAGTCTTTGTAGACAGATTCAATAGAAACTACAAGGCTTAATGGCAGCTATGTTCTTTTAACTAAGGTCATTATATTTGTCTGTGTAGTGTCTAGGTGAATTGAGTCATTTTACGTGTGTTACTCAGTCTTCAGTTTTCTATGTTGTGTTTTGTATACTGTTGTTTGACTTTTGTATGTTTTCCGTGTTTTTGCCATGACATTGTCAATTTGTTTTCGCCTTACGAGTTTGAATTTCCCTTTGGTATCTTTCGTCTCTCTTTTACATTTCTCCATCTAAGTTCCCTTTGATAGCATTTTTTCCATATAACTCAAACATGTTACTTGTATGGATATTATGACCGGACAATTTGGACTGTGCAATGAAATTAGTTTTTAAACAACATTTTATGAATTCAATTGTTTTAATGTATATTCTTGTTTTGCATTTATTTTATTATTCTGAACTTTGTCGTAAATTTAGGCATAAGTGTTTTACACGGATTATGTGTCATAATCTTGGACAAAGGACTTAAATTCATTTACTCTATTCATTCAATTATTTATTCTCTGTAACAGTTTAGACAATAATTTACTTATACGTGTCGGACATTAATTACTCTTCTAATCTATTGTTATTTCTATTTGGCATATGTTAATCTTCTTAATCCTTTAATTGCTTGTGCTTATATATATTGTTATTGTTTGTATGTTACTTTACATTTGGTTTGGAGTTTGTTGTTCGGTCTTGCCGGACTGCTTGAATAAAAGTTTAAGGAGCGAAATATTCCTTCTTGATTTCCATTTAGCCGGAACGCCATTTTACCCGGCTATATCTGGTGTTAGGACATCCGGGCAACGCATCTATCGGATACCTTGTTCTACCTGTGAAGCTGACCCCCCAGCAAACAGAAAAATGGATACGCGGAGAGCCAGAAATTTTGGCCGAGACTGGAGATACCAGATGACTGATCATGGAACTACCTTTCAGACAAGAAATTTTCAACATATGGACAACTACCTATGTAAGTTTTGTGGAAAGACTGTGAACAATCAATTTCATTTTAGACAATGTATAGCAAAAACGTCATTTTGCTATAAGTGCAGAAGTTTTGGACATTTCGCTAGAATGTGTAATTTTCACAGACAACCGGACGTGAAAGTTGTTAAGGTTAAATCGAAATCCAAGTTACGTCGTGACGCAGAAAGAATGAGAAAATTCAAAGAACAGAAAGCTATGTCAATGTTTCCTTGTGCGGAACTTAATACCATAGAACTGATGGACTTCTTTCCAACCTTAGAATATAACAAGGAATTCATAGATAACGTAAGACTCAGACACGATCGAGTGAATTCCGAGAGAGTTAAATACAAAATTAAAAGTGTACACTATGAAAAGAAATTTAAAGAATTAAATCAAAAGCATACCAGTGTTGTTAGCAATCTAGAAAAACTTCAAAAACAAAACGCAGATGATAAAAAAGATATGGAAAAATTACGGAAACGCATTACTGATCTTGAAGAAGCTAATTTTCGGATTTACGATCAAAGATGCGAAGCAATCGACCAGCAATACCAATTACAACGCGACAAAGAACATATGCGGGATCGAATCACAAAACTAGAAGACGAATTGGACAATTTTCGAAATAATACAAGAGAAGATAATCATCCAAACCAAAACTATCGTTACAGAGGACGCCACAACCACAGAAGAAACTTTCGGAACCATAATTTCAGATGAACAGTAAGACCCGGGTCGTGTCTTTAAGGGCCGCGGGAATATATGACCGGACAATTTGGACTGTGCAATGAAATTAGTTTTTAAACAACATTTTATGAATTCAATTGTTTTAATGTATATTCTTGTTTTGCATTTATTTTATTATTCTGAACTTTGTCGTAAATTTAGGCATAAGTGTTTTACACGGATTATGTGTCATAATCTTGGACAAAGGACTTAAATTCATTTACTCTATTCATTCAATTATTTATTCTCTGTAACAGTTTAGACAATAATTTACTTATACGTGTCGGACATTAATTACTCTTCTAATCTATTGTTATTTCTATTTGGCATATGTTAATCTTCTTAATCCTTTAATTGCTTGTGCTTATATATATTGTTATTGTTTGTATGTTACTTTACATTTGGTTTGGAGTTTGTTGTTCGGTCTTGCCGGACTGCTTGAATAAAAGTTTAAGGAGCGAAATATTCCTTCTTGATTTCCATTTAGCCGGAACGCCATTTTACCCGGCTATATCGGATATCATCAGATTTCTAGAGAAAGCAGCATATATATATGGTTAGTTAATGCATAAACATATTAAGACATTCATAGAAATACGCAATGCACAATAGCTATCATGCATAAATTTAGACTCGTACTCCTATTTTAATCCGAATCAGTTCTGATATCAAAAACCTTTATGGATCCGTTGATTACAATGATTCCGTAAGTGCACTCTCTACACGAGGCATCGGGTTTGACGTCCCAATTGCGACCGAATGTTTTTCAAAATTCTTTTTGCAACGACATACAAATCTTAAGTTATAACTACATGGACGTAGCTTTATAAAATACAGTTTAATTTAATCATGTTTGCATAAATCAGTCAGGGGGCATTCTGCTGAGTTAAATTGTGTATCTTTTTTGTTTATCTCTATTGTCCTAAGGGGAAAACGCATAAGTTTGTTGAACTTCAACTTCGTTTGCAATCAAATTGACGTTTTGTTTATTGAGAATTTACTACTTGTAGGCAATTTTAATCAATTACTTTTTTTCTCTTTATAGAAATCAATTTCAATACAAAACCACCTGACTTACTTATTAGATTTCACACCTGACATTCGGAACGGATTGTTTGAGGGTTAAATTTTATAAATGTTGTCAAATTATCGTATTATCCGATGTTTATCTCAGGATGCGAACAAAACAAAATATTCTCACAATTATTGAACCATTCCATACCTGGTCAAAAATCTGATAGTATCGCCAATATCCGCAAGGTTTATGTATCATTCGAGTATACTCGTGGCACACGCCGTATCACATTGACGCCCTTCTTTGTTCTTGCCGAAGGTAAATACTGATGTTATCCGAAGGTGTTCAGGTGGAAAATACTATTTTAGCATTATTTGATTCAATCTGATATTTGAAGGTATTCTTCAAAAGTAGAACGATGTGTTGCATAATTGCTCCATTTTAGTATTTCTAGAGCATTTAATGAAATATCTGAATGATGATCCATTTATATTATTTTTCTTCTGAACATTTATTTGTAAATGACAACGGGTCAGGCCTATTTTCAAACACGCAAATCTTTTTTTCAATTAATCTCGCTTGCTATTCTGACTCTTCGGCGGGGTAGGAAACTGTTAAAATTTAAAACCAATATTCTACAACGGGACCGTAAAATCATAAATGTACTGAAAGAAATAGTATATATCTGCTATTAGCTTTCCATGTATTATAGTATTTGGTAGACTGTTGTTTACCGTTCTGCTATCAGTTTTTCATGTATAGTGTTTTGTAGACTGTTGTTGATCGTTCTACTATCAGTTTTTCATGTATAGTGTTTTGTAGACTGTTGTTGATCGTTCTACTATCAGTTTTTCATGTATAGTGTTTTGTAGACTGTGGTTGATCGTTCTACTATCAGTTGTTCATGTATAGTGTTTTGTAGACTGTTGTTGGTCGTTCTACTATCAGTTTTTCATGTATAGTGTTTTGTAGACTGTTGTTGATCGTTCTACTATCAGTTTTTCATGTATAGTGTTTTGTAGACTGTGGTTGATCGTTCTACTATCAGTTTTTCATGTATAGTGTTTTGTAGACTGTTGTTGATCGTTCTACTATCAGTTTTTCATGTATAGTGTTTTGTAGACTGTTGTTTACCGTTCTACTATCAGTTTTTCATGTATAGTATTTTGTAGACTGTTGTTGGTCGTTCTGCTATCAGTTTTACATGTATAGTGTTTTGTAGACTGTTGTTTACCGTTCTGCTATCAGTTTTTCATGTATAGTGTTTTGTAGACTGTTGTTGGTCGTTCTACTATCAGTTTTTCATGTATAGTGTTTTGTAGACTGTTGTTGGTCGTTCTACTACCAGTTTTTCATGTATAGTGTTTTGTAGACTGTTGTTGGTCGTTCTGCTATCAGTTTTTCATGTATAGTGTTTTGTAGACTGTTGTTGGTCGTTCTACTATCAGTTTTTCATATATAGTATTTAGTAGACTTTTGTTTATCGTTTCTTCATTTTGTGGCCATGTACGGTCGGTTTTTCTTCGACCTATTATATTTGAATATCCCGTTGGTATCTTTTAACTCATGAAGATGTAATAAGATTTTACACAGACAACCGATAAAAAGATTGAGCAACACGACCCCGTTAAATAAAAAGGGGAATTCAGGTGTTTCGTAAGGTATATATAACACTAAATGGGACTTTTTGCATGGCATCTATAAGGTCCTCATGAGGGAATATAAACGTGTAGGCTGTAGGAAAAAAATGCAACACTATACCGATTTTGCGAATTCTTATTTTTATGGTATCATATGTTTATTATTTGTATGATAGATATAAGAAGATGTGGTATGAGTGTCAATGAGACAACTCTCCATTCAAGTCACAATTTATAAAAGTAAACCATTATAGGTCAAAGTACGGTCTTCAACACAGAGCCTTGGCTCACACCGCACAGCAAGCTATAAAGGGCCCCAAAAATTACTAGTGTAAATCCAATCAAATGGGACGTGAAACCAACGGTCTAATCTATATAAAAAACGAGAAACGAGAAACACTTATGAACCACATCAACAAACGAAAACCACTGAACACCAGTTTTAATGGTACCAAACCATGTCCTCTTGTACACTATTGTGCCTGATGTTTATAAAGTACTGTGTAATTAAATAGTGCGTGGACTGGATATGAGCCGGAAAGGGGCAGATTTTAAAACGTTAGAATATATGATAGTATAACGGAAAAGAAGAATTGTAACACGAATGAGTAGTTATACATTATCCATTTATCTGCACGAATTTCAAGATATCCTTTAAACGGTTTCACATGACCTCTACTGCTCAAAATATTAGATGCACTTTGCAAACGTCTTGCCTTCAGCGTATTATACTACACAGCAATATCATTACACTTGTATTGTGGTTTTATTAGTTAGGCGTTATGATTAACTGATTATATCTATATTAAACAATTTTATACACATATATCAACACATAAAAATGTTCAATATTAAGTAAGTTGTAAATGTATTACAAATTACCATGTAAATTGTGTTTTATCGCCTAACGATATTCGGATGCGTTAGTTTCATGTTTTAGTAGCCGTAAAATAAATTGATTCCTCAATATAATAAATTGTTTTTGACATTTACTACCAAAGAAACACTTGCCGAATTATGTTTTATATTCAATGAATGGATCATGCAATTTATCAATGTAAAATGATATGTGTAGCAGATAAAAACTTTGACATAGTTTATATAAATATCAAGTTTACATACAAGTTAGTGAAAAACATCTTAAGATTTCCAATCTTGGAGGATTGTTAAGAAATTACCTTGAAGAGGGTTTTGTTCTTGAGGAACGGATCGCGCTGATCTGAACTTTGTTGGAAAACAAATCACCGAATTTGACCTGTGTTGATATGATTTGCATATGAAGTCCCAGCGTTGTGTGATTTATTATGTTTTGAATTTAACTTCATTCATTTTCATAATTGGTCGACTCATTGTAAAAGAAAAGCCATTTAGACCTCAAGAATACAAATCGTTTCAGCTTCTAAAGTAATAAAGGTGATTTATGTATCGGCCATGGGGTTTTTATAGTTGCTGATTCTACTCTTTATCATTACCCATTAGGAGTTCTCGGTTAGTGTAAGGAATACAACTTTGGCATGGAGAAAATATTTTAATGTAAATACAATTTTTTAAGTGTTCGTAGAATTCCGTACTGTGTGAACTGTCAAAAATATGTCGGATTTTTTCAATCTTCTTGTTGGATACTTCAGTTATACACGAATATACACTGATCGTGTAGATAAATGGGATTCACCAGGTCAGTTTCCATAGCGGCTTTTCAACATTCTGTTTCAGGGATTGCTAATTAAAATAAATATCACGTGGAATGTAAAAAAAAATTGAGATTTTTTTTCAGTTGCAGCAACAGGTCACCGAATTTCTTAAAACATATTTATGTTTGAATTTAATTACGAATCAAGATGTAAAGATTAAAGTTTGTATTATAAAAAAAATGCTTGATTTAAAATTCAGGATAAAAAGAAAATATCCAAAAGAGCTTCAATAGTTTTACTGTATTTACGCTTCATATGGTGTGTCCATCTTGATCAACAAAACATTATTTACATACATGGACCATACCATGAAAATTCAAATTGTCAAATTGGAATACAAAATTAATATGCAAAAAATTATATAGTAATTTTGTTTTAAATATTTTACCACAAATATTTTTTTTTTAGTTCTTTTAGTGCAAATAAATCAACTTCCAGAAAGAGTTTACTTTTAGTATACATTTTTATTTATTTTAAATTTGGATGTTCGTATAGAAACATTTATGAATATTACAACGCTGAAATTTCATTTTTTCCCGGTTATCATTTAACTTGTTATAGATATATTTTGAAATTTCCAATTCAAGGAAATATAACAAATGTATTTTTTTTGGCTGACAATTTTCCGCATTAGAAGAACAATCTCTGTCGTCAAACCTTAATTAGATTATTACCAAATCGCTTATTTTTCAATATCATTTTCTACTATATCGTCATTTATGAAACAATTCCTTCAATTTTTCAATACTTCACAGTTCATTTTTTTCAGAAAAAAAACGAAAGTTGCCACAATAAGAATACATTTTACTATTTCATTACATTTCATTTGTTACTTTAAATTACTGAGGCCTATGGGAAAACTAGTGTGTATTTAACATTTGAGACGGATTGCAATGAATGATAAGATATTACTCAATAAAACATTATAATTAAATAGAACAGAAAAGTATACTTTTTATTATTGCATATTTGTATTCAGATAGTGATGGGTCTAATAAAGTCTACAAAATATGAAAATAAAGAATTGCAAATATATTTAAAAAATAATTAAACTTAAAAAATCGTCAAATCCATGTCGCGACACAATGATAAAAATAAACACACACAAATGATTTTTATTAATAAAAATAATAATCCCTAGTGTGTGTTTAGTTCGTCAATAAGTTTATAGCCTATTTTCTCAAGAGTCCCTCTTGATAACGGCTTCCTTTATATTCTCTTTAGGATAAATTTAATTCCGTTGCTGTTGTTGCCCTCACGAGGGTTTAATTTACAAATAGAAACATACAAGACAATGTTGTCATCCCATTTTAAGTGTTATATCGAGCGTGAATTCTACAATAAGAAATCCACATTTCCGTACATTTCATCGTGCTAACGCCATATTGAAAATAATAGGGGCTGACAAAACGAATTTGTTACAAAATTATATAGGCGTAAACATTTAGACTTAGGCAAAATTTTTATAACTTTATAATCTGGGAAAACATGAAAAGTTGACAGGTTATTACAATAAACAGTGTTAGACAAGACATAAAAATACAGGAAATTTAGATATTTTAATGCTAAGTTTCTGGAAATCAACACGAAAAACATTTTATATATATATGTATGTTTCATGCGTGTCTGATATCATGAAATTTATTAGAAAGTATGTAAATTGGGGTATTAATTATTGTACGCATTATAATAAATATTTATTTAAATTATATTGTGTTGTTTTATTATTCATTTGTTAGTTTTAAGCCTGGCATACTTTTTCAACTTTTGATTCTGAAAATTCTGTTTTTAAACTACTTTCCTATTATTTGTACTAATAATTCATAATGTCTTTTTTGATCTATTTGTGTGATCAGCAGAGACGTTTACTAACCTGAAAAGTCGGTTTTATAAATTACAAGATTTTATTAATATGAAATGTTTTCTTTTGATTGGAAAAGCAGAAACAATTTGTTTGTTTTCGAAAAAATTTAAACAGTATTTTGTCTATGTTTGTTATAACATACAACATAATTTTCATTACGGTTTGAAATTTCTCAACAGTGTGTTAAAGAAATGATATAATGTGACGTTGCTTGTTAGAATTAAATGCATTTAACAGATCACATTTCTTGAAAAATCTAATTTTCTATTTTAAACAAAATGCATTAAATTAGTAATAAAAACATTGCTAACCTAAGGCGCTAAAGTAGCAAACACTAAAACAAATTAAACGTGTGACATGAACTTTCCATTTATTTTCTTGTCGAAAAGGAAATAGCTATGTTTATCCGGGTAGACAAATCTACAGAATTTGCATATTGCGATGACAAATTCCATTAATCAATCACATTTCTTGTCACAGCAGCAAGAATATTGTTGACCAATCAGAAAATACATTAATCATTTCTGCGATGCTTCAATTAGATTTGATTCGATCTGAGAGAGTGAACTTGATTTTATTTCGTTATTACTTAATCTAAGAAACACGAAACCGAATTAACAAATATATCAAATTGATATAAGTTGATATGTTACCATGTGACATCATTATTCATTTTTTTTCTTCCATTCCAATTTTTTTTTCTGTATGGGCATTCCATGTGTGATTTTCTATTTAAGCGATTTATAGATTATCTGAAATGATATTTGTAATAATTATTACCATCAAGAATAACTGTTCACTCTTAATTTGATATCGCATTTTGATGTCTCTGATACGAGATGGTTACACAAAATTAAGTTAATGCTCTTTGGATTTTTTTCTGTTGAAAACGAGTCGCTTAAAACAGTTGCTTAGCAGCTCAAAATACGCGACTAAACAATAAATACTTAATCTTTTAAATTTATTTTTATTGGTGTATGTGGCCTGGTATTGCGCGATAACCTTTTTTTACTTAAAATTCAAAATTTGAATTAAAGTGGCTCTAAAATTAAAAGAAAAAGGCGACATAGTATTTTTATTTCCTTTTTCAATCGTATTACAGAAATTTAAGGAACGCCAACATAAAACAAAATAATTTCTATATGGCTCGATGATAATTTTTCTGAATTTAGATTATTTAAGACGGTTTCTGATACTTTTTCGTGTTCGCTAAGCCTCCACAACTTAATCATTCTAAGATTTTGGCTTTCAACTTGTATGTTCAATAAAATAATAGGGAAATGTATTTACAATTTATCATCCTTCAAGGGATAAGATGAATCGAGAGCAGAATATTTGGTGATTGATCGATTTAAGGATATGCCAAAAATTGCCAACATTTAGGTTTTTTCTTGTAGTAAATGATATATATACCCGGTGACCATCAATGGAGCAGGAGTTGCGTACCTTTCCGGAACACATTAGTTCATCTCCAGTTTTAGTAAGTCCTTTGTTGTTTTGAGTTGTGTTTTGTAGACTATCTATGGTTTGCCGTGTCGTTTTACGTCATATGTCGTAAAGCTTTGAGTCAATTTTATCTACTCTGTTGACGTATTCGGTTTAAAAAAATACTGAAACTAAAGTAATGCAACGGCCTATAGGCGGACTGTTGCTTCCAATAAAATTATGATTTAGTGCACAAAGGTATTGTAATTTCAATAGTTCAACCCATTACCTGTTCGAGCTGTTAAAGTATTTAAATATTGTCATTAATCAACATATAAATAGATATAATGACATTATATTTAACATGATTGTAAATTAAATATTTGGTTTGAAAATTTGACAGCTTGCTATATCTTGATTTTTTTTAATAATTGCAAAAATTTACTTGTTGTTGTATTGTTACGAATGACGGTTTATGACCAAACCCAGTAAAGACCCGTCTTAAATTGCATTTAATCGATAAGTTCAACAACACTCATCGTTATCTTGATGATATTTTTTCGTTTAAATAATCAAGAATTTCTGAATATACTGCCGAAATTTACCCAAAGGAACTTGATTTAAATAAATCAAACATAAATGGTAATAACTGCCCTATCCTAGATTTATATATGTCAGTTTTACCTGGGAAACTCTACACAAAAAATTACGACAAAAGGGACGATTTTTCGTTCCCTATTGTTAATTTTCCTTTTTCGACGGTGATGTTCCTTTAGAACCATCTTACGGTGTTTATATATCACAATTCGTTCGCTGTGCCCGTATCTGTTGTGACGTTTTTGATTTAAATGAACGTTATCTATGTATAACTGGTAAATTATTAAGTCAGGGATTTCGTTACCACAAATTACTTTAAACCTTTACTAAATTCTTCCATAGATACAAAGATTTGGTTTGGAAGTTTGGCTGTTTCTTCAAAATGTCTTCGGTGCACTATATTGTTGAAGTCATGAAAACTAACAACTGCAGAAGTACAAATGAACTAGTGGGATCGCGAAATGACACATTTTGTGTGTATGGACAAACACAGAACCACGGAATTCCGTTAAATGTAATGGCGAAGGTATTATAAGACCACTTTTTTGCCCTGAATTCGAAAATAAAAGTGAACCAGTCATATAACATCCTTCATATATTAAAAAAACCCATATAAGTGTGTCAAATATATGGTCTTCATATTTATTAATTTGGTCTCGTATATGTATGTATGCATAGAGCTTTAAAAATCTCTGTAATTGATGAAAAAATGAAAAAAAAGCCAGAAAATTGCCAATTGGTCAAATATGGCAATTTCGACTTGTCATTAGGTACCAGTGCCATCATAAAAAATATATTCCACTCAAGTTACCCGCCTATATCACCTTACTCATTTATTTATAGAAATTAATCACGATTGAAAGGATCCAATAATTTTACTATTTTTTGTTATTTCAGAAGCCAAATAGTGCCACATTACATACGCCCTCATTTAATTATCATTAATCTAGTAAATGAGATTTTAAACTGAACGCTTTTATCATCTAAACCTATACTTTGAAGAGTCTGAACACATGATTGTAGTCATTTTAAGGATCTATGACAATATATTGTAAGATTTTACCTTGTAAATTCAGTACTCTCTAGAATTTTCGCTGTACCGGATAAGAACATATCCATTGTAAGAACATGGTGAATAAAGATCACTCTAAATGTGCTAGCAGGTTGGAATTTATTGAAGAGAAGTTAAAATTTGAAAAAAAAGTTCTGCATTCACCAAAAGTATCTTCCGTTATCGTTCGCAATTTACGTTTTTTTTGTCCTCGCTCATAATTCATTACCGAACACAAATTATTACCGGACTTCAACATTTCCTGACTACATTCACGATGCCTACCATCAGTGGAGCAGGAACTATATTAATCTCTCAAATAAGTTCAATCCGGTTTATAATGTGGTTCTTGTTGGACAATCTTCTTTGTCTTTGGTATCCTTTGACTATTTTGGTCGCAGGGATTATGTCCGAAAATCGGCAAAAAAAAAAATTGAAAATTATCGTATACGGTTCCGGTCCATTCAAACCAGTTTTAAATTATTCACAACACCAATTATAAAACTTGGCAATTCTGCTACAAGATGTTAACATATGAGCTCTGAAATAGTCCTACAGTACTGAAAAATATTAACCACTTGATCAGAAACTTTAACATTATACAACTGCACACAGAGCCAATTCGATAATCTTATTCCAAATAGATCATTTAGGACTGTTGATGATTGAAGTTGTTTGCTTAACGTCCAGTGGCAAATATATCGTGCATTTATTCGGGATGAGAAGAAAATCAACCATTATTCCAAAAGGTAGTTTCTAGCCGAGAAGAACGTCCAGTATCTCGATTGTCATACGACATGTATATTAGATAGAGACATACAGTTGCGTACCCCTTATGCGTTACTGCAAGATTCTTAAACGTGCAGAAATCGTGGAGAGGCATCAGATTTAACGTACTTATTCGACCGGACGTTGCTGTGTATTTATACATCCTGCACAGCCAAACGGACTTCTTACTGTCAGATGCAGTTGAAAAGTAACAGGATGTCCATATTTCTATATCCCAATCAGAGTGAAGGAAATTTATTTGTACACCAAAGACAAAATGTATAAATGGCTCGAATATTGAATCTTTCTACCAGAAAAACCAAAAGGACATCATCTGCATCATCGTTTAGTGTCTAAACTCGCCAGCTGCATGTTTTCGCAGTCTTAGATTTCAAGATACGAGAGAAGTCGTCTACTATGTGTAATTTTTACCAATTGTGTCCATTTTCCTTATTGTGACATTTCCATTAAATATGGATTCGCATGTCGGATGATGCATGCAATGCAGGAGACGCGTACCCTTCAGACGAACTCGGTCTCGCTCCTTTTGGAGTTTTTGCAAATCCTTTTATTTTGATGTGTCTTCTTAACCGATTTATGAGATTTGAACATCGATTAACTACTATTGCCTATATATATAGGCACATACGCAGAAAGAAAAGATAAGCTTGAGAAGGACCTTTGCAGCAACGATAAATATAGAACAAATGTGAATAATCAAGTATTGACATATCGTTTGTTAGTTGTCTTAAAATCAAAAATCAAGTATCATCTGTATTCCGCATTTCCTGAAATATCTGTTACACAAACTGGTTTGTGTGATAAAAAAAAAGAATATACACGAATATGTGTCCACGCTAGTGCTATCCCTTTCCCATGTTTAGTTAACCGTCAAATCTAAGTCAAACCCCTAATTAAGCATATATATATATATATTAAACAGTTCACTTCATGTGTACCAAGTTTCAATTTGAAGTGACCAAAAACTTTAACATAAAACCAAATCTTTTACCTGATAAGGGACGGACCGACAACCGAACAGACGGACGCACAAACCTCGAAACATAATACCGTAATATCGAAGGCGGGGCATAACAAGTAAAGATTGAAAGTTCAAGTAGCTATAACCGATATTGAAACAACAGAAATCGCTATGTATTCTACTTCTTACAATCTCTAACTTGAAGTCTTTTATTCGGAAGCTTGGATATATCTCAACTTGATATCGATAATATTGACAATAAGAGCATCCTAATAATTTAGACTGTGTTGGATAGTAGTCTCATTGGCAGTCATACCATATGTTCTTACTTGTATATCATAATCACACGTAGTTGTCCCACACAAATCATTATACATAATATTTATAATAATAATTAATTGATAATTTCCCAAATTTTCTGCGTCCGAAGCGCTTGTCTAGATTGCCCTTCATAAAAAAAGATTTAAGTCAAATGCCAGAAATGTGTTCAAGAGGTGCATAAAATTTTTCGAAACCGTCCACGGAGGACTTGCTTTGAGAGTGGAATCAAAAGTTCCTCTATAATTACATTTTTTTCAAATTGTATTGCAAATACCGAAGCAGTGATTTCAAGGGATGATATACGACAACAGAAAACTATATATGACAGACAATAAATAAGTGAAATTGTTCGGGCTGGGTAAGATCAATAAACTTTGTGAAAAAAAATCCAAGCATGCCTAGTACGAGAACAAGTAAATTGCTTATACAATTGTCAAATTTCAATATATTGTAGACTCGCTCTGTGAAATGGAGACTCCCCACAACGCACAAAATGGCCTATTAATATATAGAAAAATATAAGATACATGATTTATATGGATTTGAAGTGCTTTCTTTATAGTTAACCAGAGTTTTGAATTATTCCAACTGGAAGAAATAAGTTCTTGATTTAATCCTAAAAAGTTCGTTGTTTTATACATTTTAATGTATTCTATGAACTTACTACCACAATGTCGTATTAATTATGCCAATGTTATAGAAAGAGCCCTAAGATATGCTGTATTTATAATGTGAATAATTTACCCTTGGTGCTTTTAAAAAAGAAGATGCACCTTGATATAATGTTGAAAGAAGTGGATACGCACGTGATCTATACTTGCATACGTGCACAACTCTTAGCACATGTTAAATTCATATGTAATATATCTTGCACAAAACAAGTATCACGACAGTCACTGCTTTAACGAAGCGTTATGGATAAAGGTTGCATTAAAGAAGCCCCTTGAACGCGACGTAATTATCAGTGCATTTTTTTTGGATATTTCTTTAGGCAGAAATTTTGAGAGCCAGTTTAAAATAAGGGTATGTGAGGTTTAACCCACGCAGAATATGACAGTTGTTTTCCATTCGTTTGATGTGTTTGAGCTCCTTTTGATTTTGCCATTTTATAAGGGACTTTCCGTTTTGAATTTTCCTTGGAGTTCGGTATTTTTGTTATTCTACTTAGCACTATTTTCTTCGGAAAATGTCTGTACCAAGTTAGAAATATGGCAGTTGTTTTTTTTTTACTTGTTCCGTTGATTGATAGCATTTGATTTTGTCAGTTTTTATGGACTTCCCTTTTTTGAATTTGCCTAAGAGTTCGGTATTTTTGTTAATACTTTTTTGGATAGGGACAAATTGCCTTGCAAAACGCAACATTCGACATTCGAACCGTTAGAAAGTGTTGTTACAATGGTTCTTCAACGTGCAGAGGTCGTAGCTACCTCTCTTCACCAGACATAGATTTTAACATCTCCATTATTATGGGCGTGGCTGCGTATTTATCCATCCCGCAGAGCAAATCTGACGAAAACTGTGGACAGAGTTTAACTGCCGGTCGAGAGAAGATCAAGGGATGTTCATATTTCTTTACCCCAACCGTTGGGGTAAGAACAAAAGGAGATACGGAGTAAATCTTATCTACACAGTTATCCAATAACTCCATAACTTACATGTTTTTTTTAGTATTAATAATATATATCCCCTTCTCCCTTTACATACGTTTCTCATTCTAAACTTAAAGACATAATGCAGAAATGAATCAAACTTTGTCTCATTAAAATGACTCACGAAGATACGAATATCTTCTTCTAAAGGAAGTATTAAACCATACTTTGTAGAAACACAGCCTGTTTTAACCAAAAGCATACACGGAAACTTATACAGTAATATACTTCGATACTTTATTTTGACAACATATTTGTTATGTTTGGTGGATGTTTGTTTCAACAAACAATCGGAATTCCTATGAGATCCTATGTGATCGCTGATTTGTATCTTCATTCGTATGAGACATCCTTCATACGGATATTTTCAAGAAGAATGAACAAAAGTAGTCTCCAAATCATTGACTTTAATAGAGGCCATTGCAGATACAGCTAGGGCTGGTTCGCATAGTGACATTCATATATAAGTAAATAGAGGACTGGTAGAAATTAAATTTATCGATAAAAGAGAATTCAATTTTTCTGTTTTCAACTTTCCATTTCATGTAGCATCTTTCCGACGGCTTCATAATGAGTATTTTTCCACCTGGATTAAACAATATATATGAACCAGAGTTTTTTTTCGTCGCTTACAATGTTGCTATTCAACAAAGATGTTGTAAAGCGAAGTTGACTTCAAGGCTTTGCAATTTTACAGGACGCAACCATGACTTGATCTGTTGAAGAATATCTGTGTGACAGATTACAGCGGATATGTATCATTTTTCGTAGCTACTACAATCCGTCATACTTGCCTCGTTTTTAGCTTATCAACAAATGCGATTTGTCACCGTATTGTCATTGTCATGAGTAGTATGACGATTGCCAGTAGTAGAGCAGGAGCTGCGTACATTTTAGGAACACTCGAGTTCACCCCTATCATCAGTGTGGTGTGTGTGTGTTGTGTGTGTTGTGTGTGTTGTGTGTTATATTTAGTCTGTTGTTTCTAATTGGAAGTGTGCTTATTCACCCTTTGACCCGTAAAAATATTCTCATTCGAATTGTTGTTAAAGTCAGCCAAACTCGTACATGAATAAGGGTTATGATGTTACTGATTATTTGTCTCAAACTTCTTTTAAGAATGTTTACATGGCAATGAAATTTTTTACTATTAAAACTTGGTATATGCATGTATAAATTCCGATGCATGACTATTGAATACTACTCCCATTGAAAATTTTACAACCCGCACAACAATTCTTCGGAGGTGTATGTATAGGTAGGTTAAAAGCTCTTCGTTTTTTAATAAGTTTGAAAATGGATTTTCAAATACTTTGGCTTCGAGCATCACTGAAGAGACATTTATTGTCGAAATGCGCATCTGTTGCAGTGAAATTGGTGCCGTTAATGTTATTATCTGATGTAAGGCTGAACTTTGTATCAAATACATTCTTGTTTTCCAGTGTCAGTCAAGGTATTGAGCACTTTTACTACGTGCGTTCATTTTTCAGATATATAATTTATTAGTATGACCTCATCTTGAATATATGTAAGATATTTGCCATTGAACCTTGAACAATTAACAGTACACCTTTTCATCTCAACTCTGCACGTGCTAAAATCTTTATTTGCAGTGGATACATTTGTCTTTGGGTTTGGTCGATTATGATGCTTCCTCTAATTTTTTAACATAATATTATCAGAAATTGATCATCTAATTAGGATTAAACGATTTATTCATTTGAATGTTTAATTGAAACCAATAAACAAAATACTTCTTGATTATTATTTTCTCTTCATGAAAACAATAAACTAAAAAAAATAAACTCCCAAAATATGACAAAACAACATGTGAATTCAGTTGACTTGGGTAAATCACTGTCTGAAACAAAAACATTTCCAATAAATTAAAATATAGGGGTTGTATTCAGAATTGTTAATTTTGTAATTGACTTAAAAGGTGTTTAATTTTAACTATAGTCTTTCTAACAAACTACAAGTATCTCCATTTGAAATCTGCACTACTGCAATCAGTATATCATTTTTTTCATTGTAGGCATTTCAAGAGCTACGGGTACTATAGAAATGAGTTGACCTAGAAAACTGAAAAAAAATAGCCAATAAACTTTGTGATAAGGTTAACCACAAGAGTTTTCAAAGAGAGATTAATTTTCGACAGTTCAAACCTATGATTGCGTTAAATAAAAACCGCAATTTTTTTTCGTGTGCATGCAAAACAAATTTCTTGGTAGAGAGGTCTAAATACAGCACAAACAACATTTTCCAAAACACCAAATGAGTGAAAAGTATATTTTAACAAAACGCATTTGACTAGCAGGTCCAACAACTGATGTTATTAAACCCTGCTGACTGCCATTGGCGATTGCCAAATAAACGGATCACAAGGTGTAACAAAATAGATCTTATTATTATTACCAAATAGAAAACAATAAACTTGCGGAAAAGATGGTATACCGCAAACATGAGGTGCAAAAATTTGTACACCATATCCGGATTTCGACAATTAATGTCTCTTCAGTGGTGTTAGGAATCGAAACAGTATTTGGAAGGCCATATAATTTACCTCAATTTAGGATAGACTCTTGAATTTTGATAGAGTCAAAATAGGATGAACGGATCATATAAACCCGAAGGCAAATATAATACAAGCCCAAACAAAAAAATATAAACAAGTCTAAATTGAAAACATCGTTCAAACCTATGATTGCGTTGGATAAAAACCGCAATTTTTATACGTGTGCATGCAAAACTAATTTCTGGGTAGAGGGGTCTAAATACAGCACAAACAACATTTTCCAAAAGACCAAATGAGTGAAAAAGTATATTTTAACAAAACGCATTTGACTAGCAGGTCAAACAACTGATGTTCTTAAACCCTGCTGACTGCCATTGGCGATTGCCAAATAAACGGATCACAAGATGTAACAAACATCTTATTATTATTACCAAACAGAAAACAATAAACTTGCGGAAAAGATGGTATACCGCAAACATGAGGTGCAAAAATTTGTACACCATATCCGGATTTCGACAATTAATATATATAACAAGTCTAAAAGGGTACAGCACCACCAAAAAATAAAAATAAAATAAACAAATGTTAAATATTTCGGATAACAGATATCCTTCATCAGTATGATCACGATGTAAAATGAATCATACCAATCTAGTCTGATTATAAAACTATAACAATCTTGAAATTTGTAAAATAAAACAGTCAAAACGGTACAACAGAAAATTTTAGAATTGTACTAGCGTCTCTATGAGGTTCAGTTTTGACTGTTTTATTGTATAAATTTCAAGAATTTTAGAATTGTACTAGCGTCTCTATGATGTTCAGTTTTGACTGTTTTATTGTAAAAATTTCAAGATTGTCATAGTTTTATAATCAGACTAGATTGATATGATTCATTTTACGTCGTGATCATACTGATGAAGGATATCTGTTATCCGAAATATTTAACATTTGTTCATTTTATTATTATTTTTTTGTGATGTTGTACCCTTTTAGACTTGTTATATATTATGTTTTGTAGTGTACTGTATCATAATTATATGATCCATCGCCCCGTAATATTTATCGTTGGCTATTATTCAGTCATTTTATATATATATATATTTATATATATATATATATATATATATAATTAATCAAAAATAATACTTTGCAGGATACACATGGCGTGCAGCGATCATTTGTATCGTAATAGGGAATTAAAACCGTACATATTTTTTTCGAAAACATAGTGTTATATATTAATGTTTTGATTATACGCATATACATTTTAAAGCTTAGTAAAAAGAATAAGATATATTGTGAGGGTGTGGAATTAAAAATCACACAGTCGAAGAATGTCAGTAAACGTAATGCCCATGTGAGAATAAATAAAGTGCACACACCACTGCACAGAAATCTATATAAATGTAACTGGTAAATAACGATACGATCTATATAAGATTATTGGTCCTTTGAATATATAGTTATGAATACTTTTGATTCTACATAATGTCGATACTTTAATTTGGCATTGCACAGGGTCAAGCTTTGGTCAGACTGTTGATGAATCTTTACACTAAATCTGTTGGAAAAGTACTGATTGGTATTTTACGTAATCTTCGGAAAACGGGGTTCATCTACATGATTAGTTACATTTTGTTCTCACTTTGCGTTATTACACCAATGTCAATGTCTCAGGTAAGGTGAGGGTTGAGCGTATGCTAACATGTTTTGCCTCGCAATATTCCCTATGAGCCTAGCCCATCTAGGAGCCTGTAATCCCGCGGATGTTGTTGGTTGCTATTTGCCATAACTGTTTTTTGTTCATTTATTGTTGTATAACTCAGGTCGTTGGTTCTCTCCTGTGGATTGTGTCACAATTTGTCATTTGGTTTTAAATGGATAGATCTATCGACAATCTTGATACATCTCCTTATTTTGATACGAATCCCACCACAAACCAGGTTTGAACTATGGTGTTGCGCAAAAGTAAACCATTCCTGCTCCATCACTAACACCCATTGTTTGCTTATATTTTTATCAAATAAATAAAATTATAATAGCGGATTGGTAAATTATGTTTTTTTTTCTAAACCGAAAGCAGAATAAACGTGACCTATATAGTTGTTTACACGCTCGTCCTTTGGTCTCTGGTGGGTAGTAGTTTACACGCTCGTCCTTTGGTCTCTGGTGGGTAGTAGTTTACACGCTCGTCCTTTGGTCTCTGGTGGGTAGTTCTTACACGCTCGTCCTTATGTCTCTGGTGGGTAGTTGTTTACACTCTCGTCCTTTTGTCTCTGGTGGGTAGTAGTTAACACTCTCGTCCTCTGGTCTCTGGTGGGTAGTTCTTACACGCTCGTCCTTTGGTCTCTGGTGGGTAGTTGTTTACACGCTCGTCCTTAGGTCTCTGGTGGGTAGTAATTTACACGGTCGTCTTTTGGTCTCTGGTTGGTAGTTGTTTACACTCTCGTCCTTTTGTCTCTGGTGGGTAGTTGTTTACACGCTCGTCCTTTGGTCTCTGGTGGGTAGTTGTTTACACTCTCGTCCTTTGGTCTCTGGTGGGTAGTTGTTTACACGCTCGTCCTTTGATCTCTGGTGGGTAGTAGTTTCTATAAGAATCATACTAAATCTCCGTATTTTGATATTTGAAAGGTGTATCTGCTGAGTTGAAACGGAAAAAGCTCCTGTATATGTCGCACAGCTTAAATTTTGTTAAGTTAGTTTCCTCCGTAAATTTTAAGTATGCCTTTGAAATATAGAGAAATGTTCATGATGTCACAACAGTAAGACATCGTCAATCGATCATTGTAATTGGTAGTTTATTGTTACGATTTCAATTTTAAGTGATACATTTCTAAATATGCATTCTGAGTTTAGATATATGTATTAATGGGAATCCAATCTGCAACAAAAACTTAATGTCATCTGTCAAAACAATAGTTCTTTCAAAGAAGGCGAATTCATGTTTCTTTTTGGTTTAAACCTTATATCAAAACTATCAAAAACAAAATTTGATTTAAAAAAAAGTACTGAATTAACACTAATATCATGCACATGAAATACCTTAAATTCAATTGAACCTAGGTTCTTGAACAGTAATATAGTTTTAGATTTTTATACACCATGTGTTTGAGGAATAACCGTGGCTGCTTTCATTTTTCATTTCAAATAATTGTCAAATTGTGTGAAAATAGTCATTTATATCTCTGTCAGATTCAAATACCCCAGATTTTCTGTAAATACTCGTTATATTGCTAGATTTTGCCTTTTGATCAAATTAAAACCTTGGTTGAAAATGAAGACAAATCGCTTTTCGCTATTCGCCTGTGTAATTTCCTGTTAGGGTTTGCTAAAGCCTTAAGATGTCGCTTTTATTAATGGCTTTGGAATACATATTTAAATTGCGACACGGGAACTGGTTTCTTACATAATTAGTTGAGATGAAATAACAGAATTATCCCAAGATACACATGTAAAAAAGCAAATACCTTGTAATACGGATTTGGTTCTATCGAGTCCGGCAATGATTCACAAATTAGATCGTAATTACGGGTTTATCCAAAAATGATTAATGATGAAAAAAGGCTTCCTAAAGAATAACAATAGAAATTTAGAAAAAAGGAGACTTGATTTTGAATATTTTATTGTGTTATAGAAGTAATAAAAAATTTGAATTAATTGTTATTATTGTCATTGTGGTCAAATATAGTAAATATATATTCGAAAGTTTGGTTATGTTTGACAGACTAGAGAATAATGTGGAAAAATCAAAATAGAGAAATAGAGAAAAATGTGCAAAAAAGTAATAGAGAATAATTGGTGTTAAATATAAAAGAAAATGAGAATAATGGGAAAAACAAAATAAATAATAAAAATGGCACAAATTTAAGAATTGAAAAATAAAGACCACCCCTCCCACACACACTTCCATATCCAGAACTTCATATATATAGACTATGATTAAACTAAACTGTCTTATATAGCCATTTTTCAAAGATAAATGGTCTGTCTGGGGACACCTCAAATACAAGATTGCAAAACAATTACTATATATTACAACAAACATGATACCAACATGAAGAGATTGACTATTTATTTAGAAAAATCGCTTTTATTGACAAACGAATGCCGATTATTTTTATTTTACAGAGGTCTGAAACTAAGCCGACTGGCATAATGCTGTGTACCTGGTAATGTTAATTTAACTGCATTCAACTTACACATGAAGATGGTAGAACAGACACGAAAGAAGTACCAAAAATGCCAGTAGTGAAACCCTTTTGTACACGAGAACCACATTCAGGAGCTTCGTACAAGAATAAATAATAAAGTAAGACATTAGGCGATGCATTTAAAATTAGCCAAAAATGCACCGTGTATGTACATATACAAGAAAACTTTAGATTCAATCGATAATTATATGTATAAAATAAGATGTCAGATGATTGTTATTGAGAAAACAAATCAAACAACATAACCACCAAAGACACGGAATAGGTCAACGTGCGATCTTTAGTAATATAGACATACAATGTGTCAAACTCTTATATACAAGCCTCGAACGCATTCGTTGTACAGAAAGTGCAAACTGTCGAGGGAAATACATCAACTATAAGAGGAAAACAACGGAACAACAGAAATACTGAACTGCCACGAAAACAAAAAAATTAACATTCAGAACCGACAAAAAAAATCTAGAAATCGTTTTTGTAGACGATGGAAGTGAAGAACAATACCGGTTACACATGTTTTAAAAACAAAAGGCCAGTTGAAGTACTTGTACTTGGTACACTAACCATTCAGTAAACTGTTTTTTTCTTCAGATTTTTCCTCAAGACAGTAAGCATGTAATATGGTAGACAGAAAGTTTGAATGCGCCGGTTGAAACCGACGGTAACCATACCATATAGCCATGAATTTCGGAAGATTTTTCAAATCGAAACGATGAAAAACATGTTGGTACTTCATTATAAAGAAATGGACGGATCAGAAATCAAAGATGAAGACAGCACTTAAGTCATTGAATAAGACATTAAAGAAAACTTTACAGAATAGAGTATTACAAAATTTAAACAATTTTGTTACCTCATACATATAAAAGGAAAACTTATTTATTTACGACAGTTTTGAATGATGAGTTAAAGGTTGGTAACCTAAGGGTTGTGATAACAGGTTGTCATACAAATCCTTGATATCAATAAACAATTAATATATTTAGGTTGATCGCCATCAGGATTTGGATGACTTATTGAGCTTGTATCTATCTACAGATGACGACAGATATGTTTCAATTGTCGCAACCACAATCCCGTCCTCTTTTCTTCGAATGTGACTTTCCAAATTAGACTTACCACCGGGGATGTACTTACATGAGCAACACAACGGGTGCAACGCGTGCAGCAGGATCTGCTTACCTTAAGATCACCCCCTGTTGTGTTTTGAGACTGTTGTTTGTCTTTTGGTCGTTTTTCGATTTTTGCCGTGGCGCATTGTCATGAAGTTAGTTTTGCGACTTATGAGTTTGACTATCACGTTGGTATCTTTCGCCACTCTTTGATCTAGAATCTACTCCCGTGTTTGCAATAATTAGTGGCATGTCCGGTACATGTTTTTATATGTTTGTTTCTTGTGATATCAAAACTTAAACTTTGCCTCACTTTTATAATTGGTAATTTTACTGTTGTATTATCATTGATTGATTGATTTTTGGTATTTTACGCCACTTTGAACACTATTGGCTATTTCGTAGCGGCTATAGTTTTAATTGTTGTAGGAAGCCAGAGTGTCCTGATAGAAGCACCAACCTTCGGCAGGAAAACCGACAATCCTAGTAAATTAACATTAGAGTCAAACGCACCTGACATGTGCGGGGTTCGAACTCACAACCTCAGTGTTGACAGGCTAGCGATATAGTAGTTGAACTACTTATACCACGTTGTCAACGAGGCCCTATGTATCATTATATTATGATATCTAAATTAATAAATACTTTATTTTGTATATCATCCAAAGACCAAATCCTTAAATAAATATAAAATTGGAATGCAAAATTTTGTGTTTTTCCCTCAGAACTTAGAAATTATCTTATTAACTTGTAAATGTAATATTACTTTGCCTTTATTTTTCAATGAACTTTCATTGTTTGTAAATACATGTGCAAACCAGTTTGAGCTAACTATCTTATTGAACTTTTTAAAACTGTTATCTAAGCAGTGCTAAATGTATTTTGCCAGAAGTAATTACTCATGATCACTTCTTAAAAGCCGAGAGGTTGTTTACGTTCTAATCAATCATGTGTTATCATACGGGCTTTTCTCTTTCCCGTAACTGTATCCTGTTAACTTGTCAGCAAAGAGTAGATAACTCTGCAAAGACAAATGACCACGAGCTAATGTCGCGACATGAGTCGGGTGGTTAAGGTACTACCGGTGTAAAACCAAATTCAAAATGACTCTCAGAAGACAATGGTGTTAAAATATCTGCAATTACCACGAAAGATTGCAAAAATTGTACAAAGGTCTACAATGAAATGAATTCAGATTACAAAATTCACTATTTACAACAATAACAGATTTGAACCTTAAAAACATTTTCTCACATTTAAGTGATGGGGTGATGGTAAAATCAGATAACATTGTCAAACGACCAAAACACTTCACATCTCATCTGACAAAACAAACGAACAGATTATGAGGGTTGGGCCTTAATCTCAATATTAGATTATTTATAAAACACCAAACGAAAATTGGCACCAATTTGCTGTAATTGAAACATTTGATTGTTACTATTTTTAACCTGACTTAGTGACAAGTAATGTATAAGAATTAAGCACAAGACAAAGAACGTTATTTTACCGCCATTACATACATAAGAAAAACTAATATATTGTATATTAAAAGTAAAGAAAGGTATTAGTAAAATAGTGTTACATAAAATATAGGTTGTACGTATGACCTTCGGAGATGCCAACTAGAACAAAGCTATTAATGTTCTATAGTCATAAGACTCTTGATTACAAGACAACGACTAATACATGCACCGCTTTCTGAATAAATATTTTGACTAATATTCAAATGTATGTCAAATAGTTTATCATTTTAAGGAGTTAGGTTTAATTTAATCTTCTTTACAAGAAATTTTATTAAACATTAATAAAAACGAAAAAATAAAAACGAGCATGTGCTATTTTGGAGTTCCAATATTTCTGATGTTTCCAATGTTTAAAGTGGCACTGCTACTTTTACGACACGTTACCTGTGACAATTTTATTAGAAGGATAAAAAGAGTTGTAATTTGGGGAAAATACTTCCTTAATTGTAGTGCTTTATCAACAAAATAACAAAATTACTTAATTATAACTTTTTTTTTATAACTACAAAAAGAATCACACCTTCACTTTCTTTCATACAGATGCACTAATCAAAATGTATTTAAATACATTATATTCATACAGCGAAATAGTTAAGGAAATAACACTTTATAAAATGTGTGCGTTCGAAGCGCTTTCTGGATATACCTTCATCAGGAAGGCTCAAACTTAAACATTTGAAAGCTAGGGATGTTTAATGAAAGCTAGGGAACTAGGGATGTTTAATGAAAGCTAGGGATGTTTAATGAAAACTAGGGATGTTTAATGAAAGCTAGGGATGTTTAACGAAAGCTAGGGATGTTTAACGAAAGCTAGGGATGTTTAACGAAAGCTAGGGATGTTTAATGAAAGCTAGGGATGTTTAATGAAAGCTAGGGATGTTTAATGAAAGCTAGGGATGCTTTTGCTAGGGATGTTTAATGAAAGCTAGGGATGTTTAATGAAAGCCAGGGATGTTTAAATACGCAGAAACGTTGGCAGCTCTATTACCAAAAAAGACCTTAAAAGTCTTTTTCATTGAATGTAAACTGTGTAAATTGTATCGGGATTTATATTCAGCTTACATGTATTGTAATTGAAAGGTAAACATCATTTATGTTTTGATTGATAGTTCTTTACAACCTATTTCTTTTTTTAATTAAGTCATCTTCAATAAATTGGTTCCCTCAAAAGTCTAGACTTTTCATAAATGGATATTTAATTTCAAGAAAATTGAACACAAAGTGACAAAAACAATGCTATTCGTGTATGAAACAGCAACTCAAAGAAAAAAAAAATCAAAAGACAGAGGGAAACATACGTTTACCAACTTTGGAAAAGTGTCTATACATTAATATGTCAAGCTCTAAATCGTCCTGAGTTGAAAAAGTTCTAAATAACAAGAACGTGTCCATGGTACACGGATGCCCCACTCGCACTATCATTTTCTATGTTCAGTGGACCGTGAAATTGTGATCTAAACTCTAATTTGGCATTAAAATTAGAAAGATCATATCATAGGGAACATTATACTAAGGCTAGGATGAAAAATTTTGTCCTGCATTTTTTTAGCTGAAATCTCTGTCCTGCCTTTTTATTTTTCACTCTATTCGCTCCTGCCTTTTTTTATTAGTTTATCCAGACTTTTTTTTACATAAGTTGCTCATCCTGCCTTTTTGTTTACTCAAAATCCTGTCCTGCCTTTTTTCCAATTTCATCCTAGCCCCCCATAAAAATCAAATGGTAGCTCCCGAAATATGGTATCAAGTGAAGTTTTAAGGGGTATACGATCTGGTTTCCAGCAATGTAAAACTACAAAGGTAAGTATATAATGATGTATTACTACATTCATTCTCATATTTACAGTCCAGTCTCAAATAAACTATCATGTAAGTTAGTTATGAATGAGTCGAATGAATACTTGCCTTTCATTGTATCTATACGCATAACATTACTGCTCTTTTTAGAGGATTTAACACATACATTGAAGTTAATGCAAAATTCGGGAAATAACTTACAGAAAAGAGCAAGAGGAACATCACATTTAAAAAAGATGAATTAGGTGAAACATGTGCATACAATGCATGTCGTCTTATGCTGTTTTCGAACAAGACAGCAGATGTCTTATTTAGTTCTCTCGTCACCTAATACATAATCATTACGTCGGAGATAAGCATTTCTAAGCTTAAAACATATTGTTGTGGTCACTTTTCATTTTAATGCCATTTCATGATGTATGCACTAATTATTCAAACGGTAATCAAAAAGAAAGCTTTCTGTTGTTCTAACCCTTGTTGAAAAAAGAGAGCAGATTTTTAATTGATATGAAGTAAAGATACTGCATATTTGATTAATAACTGTTATGTTTTACTTTGTCAAAATGACAATCATATCTAAAGAAAGTCTGCACGAGAAGATGGAAAATTGTGCAATTTATTTTGCAGCTAAAAGGGTTTGTCATCTGCACCATTTGATGTGGTATGGGACAATTATTCCTATAGATTACGATGTCATCTATTATTCTATGTGTTGATAATGAAACAATTTAGAAGAACGGTTTTCTTCCGGAACTTTGAAGTTTCGCCAAGTCTGCATGCATGGGTTTTATAGGAAGTGATACTGTGATACAGAAAAGGGGACACAAGTGTCTGGTAAAAATATATCGAAACTAATAACGTTAAACAGTCCAAAGTTGTCAACGTGAATGAAATAACTTTGATTCAATATTTTGCTTTAAAATATCAATTTTTCATTTAAATCTGATTTTTAATAGTACCAAGAAAAAATTGTCAGGGTATCGCGAGAAAGCGCATGCAACGGACTTTCTTACTCCAAACTTGTATATCCACTTAATAACCAAACATGATGCCATGCAGTATTGACCAAACGATTGCAGGATTGTATGATTTTTCTTTACAATTTGTACGCATCGTGCTGATTTTGATGATATTCAAGACATTCAGGAAACTGGAAAGCTCTGTATAAAAATTAATTTATTTTATTTTCTTTTAGATAAAACATCTCTATAATAGGGAAGTCAGCAATTGGACGCAATTGCTCTTTTGTTATTGCTTAATTCATTTGGCGCAATTTTTTTCAGTAAAGTATTTGATAAATTGCACTTTACCAGATCAAAGATTCTTTCTCTTTGATATGCATTCGGATCATACAGTGATTAACGCATTAAACAGTTAGTTCTGGGTCGACTACCCGGTGATTTTTTATACATTAACTAAATTTGATGGGTTTACTATGTAAATACACTATATAGAACTCCACCTACGCGTGAAAAATATCAACAGCCTATGACAATGATGTATGCTTATTCAAAAATATTAAGTGCAAACCGCAAATCAACAAAATAAAAGTGCTGCCTACAGATCGCGGCGAAATGTACATATAAATAGGATTTTTTTCCAGATTTCAGTCGTTTTTTTTTAAAGGGGAATTGTGATATAATGAAGATTTCAGGCTTGTATTGCAATATATCTGCAGATTATTTTTTACTTACAATTTATTGTGGTTTTATTGCAGTTACATGGTGAATATTGCCCCGAGTAGATTATTAAATGTTTCATGTTTCAGATTTATCAATTTTTGTTATTGATATCACACGTATTTTTTTAAAGTTTTTATTTATCTTTTGAACACCAGCCGGTCCATATATCATAGATTGGACCTGGACAGCGGACAGATGAGTTATTATGTACTGTTAAAAATGAATATGCACAAAGATGGGTTCGAAGAAGATTTCAAATGTTTTCTTCAGTAAAATTGCTCAGAAATATTAAAATGTTTCAAGATAAGAATAAAACAATACTTTTATTCTCAGAGTAATTTGAAGAAAAAAATCAATTGATTTCAAATATTAAACTTTTTGCTCCGTTTGAATAAAACAATGATACAAAATATTCATGAAAAATTTATTTCGTATCACGGTAAGAGTGAAACTCTTCAGTTAGGTGGATCTCTTTTTACAACAGTTGAGTAGAACATAACAAATAATTCATGTCACTTTGGGTCGAATTGAAATTCATGGACAGTTCGGCCTTCTCCAAAAACCAACATGGACCTCACCTTCACTTTTGTTTGTTATGGGTGTATACATTTTGGTAAATGTCCTCCCCGGTCCAAATGCTCAGATTATTTGATAAATAATCATGCAATATTTTTTTTTATATTTTCTATAATGAAACAAATACACAATATCTGTACATTGTCGGAAAATATGAAAATAAATGTATTTGTGACATCACGGGTACTTCGAAAATGTTCGTTATTTTCAACCGAAGCGTCTCATAAATGGTGAATATATTCTTTTGTTTTTAATCTTAAATTAAAAATACTTACTGTAATGTAGTCTTGAAGCTACTTAGATGTAATTTGGCGAATTCGTCATGCTTTTTTTCCATCTTGTTTAATAGAATATATCATTTTAGCAAAATCAAAATGTTGAATTTTTACATTTTAACTGGATTTTTTAATATTTTAAAAATACTCTTTTTTTAGTAATAAGATAAGTAATGTCGGGATTTTCAAACTTGAAATTTTAAGATAAGAATTAAAAAAACACATATTTAATTTCGAAATTTGGAATTGACAGAACGTTAAATGCTAATTTTATATACAGCACACCTTTCAAGTGTCTCATTTACAACCTAATCACTCAGCTATTGCGATTAACAAAAATAAAGTTTCAAATCTTAAAGTATATAAGATTTTTTTTAGGTTTTCGGTAAGTTGGCAAAAATTTCTGCAATTGAAACTGTCGTAATTATTTTCCTTATAATTTTTGCATTATTTTAATATAATTTCACTAAAAAATACATCTATTAAAATATTTTGTTGGCATTCGAGGAATAGATATTCAATTTTATAAAATGTAGGCATTCCAGGAAGACACCATATATTGGTATTGTTTATGTGCCTTCAATCCCCCGGGGTATTATTGTGCATTTCTTTAATAAATTCATATGATTTTTTAATGACTTTTTGAATTTTGAATTTTATATTGTATTTATGTTTCTCTCTTATTTTTTTTTTCATTGTGTATATTATCGAAGAAATGCAATAAATTATCATATTGAAATGTTTTGCACTATAAATAGACAATCGAACATTTTCTCACAGATTGTGAGTTGAAAACAGATTTGTACGGAAATTACTATGTGATTTCAGTTTGAACTTAATTTGATTTATGTGATTCAATAAATTACCCTTACGCCTCCTTTCAAAAACAACCGTCACAAAACTGACCGCTTATAAGAAGCTATAATTTATTGACGAGAAAAGCCTGCGACCATTTATCACGTTTGAAAGCCTACTTTTCTTTATTTACACCATCAAAAGATCCGAATGTTTAACTTTTGCAGAAAAGAAAACAAAGAAAAGAATTTCATTAATGAGAGATATTTCTGAACTTTTAGTTTCATGTCTCCACTTCAAATTTTTTAAGATAAGGAAAATGCATTTATGCATGTACAGGTACAACACGCATAGTATGGAATCTGTTTACAGTTTTTAGTAAAATTGATATAAATTGTAGGATCATTCTTTATTCAAAACAAAATCACATTGCCTGATTTGAGAGTATTTTATCACATATAAAGTATTTAAAATTGAGAATGGAAAAGGGGAATGTGTCAAAGAGACACCAACCCGACCAAAGAGCAGAAAACAGCCGAAGGCCACCAATGGGTCATCAACACAGCGAGAGGCGGGCATCAGCCGACCCCTAAATAAAAATGTATACTAGTTCAGTGATAATGGACGTCACACTAAACTACAAAACATCTAAATGAACTAAAATTAAAAATACATTATTCACATTAAGTAGAGTTGTGTGTGTGTGTTTTTCCCCCACTTTAATATAATTCTTCCCTGTTTCACGATTCTTTACCATGTTTAAAACTTGTATTAATTTCATATTTATTTAAAACTCTGTTCGTTCGCCATGAAAATGCTAAAGAAGTACGCCCTTCAATAAAATTAACACATTTAAATGAAAGAAGATGTGGGAAATACGTCAATGAGACACCAATATGTAAACGACACATACAAAAATATTGCCCTGTATATGTATTTCAGTTGTTTATGTCGTTGGGTTGCTGTCACGTTGACGTATACCTCCCTCCTCCCTATAATTCACATCTAGTGGTCAAATTACGTTTTTATCAACGGAAAGTGTCTTTACAACATCATTGAGGCACTAAATTCCCTGAGTATAGACAAGAAAAGTTTTAAGAATTTTGTTTATTTATTCATGACACACTATCCTTACAAACACTTGGAAAAACCAAAGGCATCGACACAGGCTATTTTATTGTTACTCTTCATTCTTAAGTCACAGTGAGACCTTCAACCAGGAGAAAACACTGATACCTCACTGCAAGTTCAAAACGACTCATAGCCCCGGTTTGTGGTTATCAAAGATTTGTCCTTGAAATCATCGATGACCTTGACTGTGATATAGTATCACTTGGTAAATACTTCTGATAATCGACTTGTATCATCCATGATAGGTGAACTAAACATTCATTTGTTCAGGTATATCGTTGATTCATTACATAAATTACATAAATGTTTAAACACTTCAATTGATTTGGTATATATATATATATATTTAACCAATGTTACAACTCTTTATGTTAAGGTATAGTTAACATTTTAATTTTTCCTGTGTATACCTCTTTTTTTGTTAGTCCCCCATGAATTCATATATCGCTGACTATATAACATTCTTGTCTTCGACCGTTCAACAAGAAGAAGAACAATTACAACATTAATAATAATTAAAGCATTTAAAAAAATGAAATTATAGTTATTATATATAAAAAAAATCAATCTTTTCGCTTGGAAATTGCCGAAATTTTCCAAGCGGGCGATATCAGTCTTTGAATTGAACAAAAAATACTTCTTGTACAGCGTTTCAATTCTATTTAGTTTGATAGTCGGGTTGTTGTCTTTGACACATTCCCCGTTTCCATTCTCAATTTTATCAATATTAAAAAAAAAAAATTATAAGGTATTGATAATTATCATTATACTAATATTATTCAAAAATATTACTGAAAATACGATCGATAATTATATCAAACAATGTAAAATGCGTTTATTTTAATTTGTTGTTTATAAAAATGCTCCTGAGTCATAAGTTTGCAATCAAAGGGAAATAAATCTAGCAATTTTGAACTACACGATACCACATTTTAGAGTCTTGTTAGAAAGCGTCAAGCGGTAAAAGTCCTTTGAAATAAAATCTGATGGTGGTATATCAAATAAATCCTTCTATTGATTGTTGTTTGCTAAACGTCTAGAAACAAATATTCCATGCATATCCAGGACGAGTGCAAACAACCCCAATAAATCCTACACATGAAAAGGATAAGACATTTGAACTGCTCCTGGGAAATTGAGGTACATGTTTATTGAATAGGGGCAGATATTTTTACCTTTCAACAGGCTACCTACGGATCCATCAGTGAGCTGATATAAGGTGGTTTAACTTGCAGAGAACGATACACAAGACATCGGATGTAGCGTTCTCATTCCGATCAGACAGGTATGCGTATTTATACACTCTTAACAGCCAAACGGATGCACCATTCATGGAGCCATGGTACAATGTATTTTAAGGATTTCAGCAACATCACCATCTCATAAATTTTTTTCAAGTCAATTTTCGAATCGGAAATCTTCAATAAACAGTACAATTTAAATGCAGCACCCGTGATGGCATTCATATCTTCAATCAATTTTTTATTGCGAAAAGGAGTCATCAGAAGACTCAAATTGACGCATTTGTCGTCATATTTATCATATTCTAGGAAATTATATGTCAATATAGTTGTTTCTTTTCATTCGTTTTGTTTCTTTATCTAACGTGTTTATAACCACCACTCGCACTAACTGATTATATTGTTTCAGTTCATCCGACATCCGTTCGTTTGTGTATACACTCCCCAATCAAAATCAGCGGCTGCTTTCAGGGAAATTTTATGGAGATACGGTATGATTTCCAAAGACACAACTATCCCCCAAGATCAAAAAGGCACTGAAGCATGTAATCGATTACAGGTCACTGTACGACCTTAAACAATGAGCAAAACTCGTACTGTATAGTAAACCTTAAGAGGTCCCTAGATGACAAAATGTAACATAATTAAAAAGTAAAACCAACGGCCTGATTTATATTAAAACAAATCATAACGAAATACAATTATGCCAGACAGTAACTAACGACAACCAATGAATCACAGGCTTCAGACTTGAGACAGGCACATAAAGAATGTGGCGGGGTTAAACAAGCAAGTTATGATTATGATAGTATGCTGTACATAACAAGAACATAAACTAGTTCAAAATGTCTGTCTGTCCTCATCTTTGAGTTTCTTAAAACAAGTCACATTTTTGTGTACCTCGGAAATATCTTGTAAGTATAAGAAATATGACAAATAGAAATAAAAGTTGTGCTGTTTTTATTCTCTTTTACTATTTCTTAATTAATATCTTATCCAGATTAAAATTATTTAAATATTTGAAATGGTTGAACCTAGTTTTTATAATTAATATATGTTTACTTTGTTTATAAACCAATTATTGGGAAGCCCGAAAGTAAATAGGTAAACATTGAATTATTCCCCTTTCACCACCAAGAAAAAAAAAACAATTTAAGTTTCTATGGTGGTTTATATTGATTTAAAATTATTTTTTTTGATGAGAAGGGTGTTAAAAAATGGTTTCTGACTTTTAATCTAAAAAATTGAAAACGATTATGAAATTCTAAATATTTTTTTTTGTGAATGTAAGATCGTTTGCAAAAAAACAACAAAATCAAAATGTTTAAAAATATTAACGCGTCACTATGTGCTTAGATCAGTTGTCTAATGCGTAGCCTTTATTTCAATAAAGTTCCTTCCTTCCTTACTTACTTAATTGACTATGTTCATAATTGCATTGTTTTAGTGACACCTCTGAAATATCTGTACAGCTTAGTACTTTAAATGACTACTTATCCGACATTCGTGATGAATTCTGGTGCGAGTTACTATGTATAAACCAGATCACCTTTAGTGCTTTCGTTGGTTCTTTAGCTGATGAAGATTTCTGTTAGCTGTTACTGTCATGCGATACCGAATTTGAACTAGACTACGTTTACAAATTTTACAAAACATTTTCTCTCTCCTAATTGACAATGTGAAATATAAAATTGAGAATGGAAATGGGGAATATGTCAAAGAGACAACAACCCGACCAAAGGTGGTCCTCAGCTGGCCCCTAAATAAAATTGTGTGCTAGTTCAGTGAAAATGGACGTCACACTAAACTCCAAAACATATAAATGAACTAAAATTAAAAAAACATACACTTCAAGTTTAAAATATTTTCTCTTTTTTCAATCGTTCAAACTTGTATATTGTGTTATTCGTTATTTATTATTTAATTGTATCACTATCTCTCCTAACGGAGGCTAAATAAAGATATATCAAGGGCAAATGAATTTTAAGTCGAAGAGGAAAACGCAAATAAGTGCTAGTAAAAAGAAAACAATCCACAAGAAGACATGTCACCTTGCCCGGTCACGTTATTCTGATTTCGAACCAACTAGTTCATTCACTTTGAAATAAAATCAAGTGTTTAAATTCTATGAAACTTACAACTACATATACAATTACTGTATACTATAATGTTTTCTCACACTGCATTCATACAAACAAATCATTTACAAGAAAAACGCTTAAGGCAGTGTTAATTAAAAAAAAGCCAATATTCATCAGATTTTATTTTATTATAAAGTAGATTTAGATATAAATGGTCGTTCAAATATATATCACACTCTAGATATATAAACTGAAATCGCCTTGATCTCCAGATTTCAATAAAACACAATTCAAATTCAAACTGAACAACAAAATCAACTGAAAAAAAGAGGCAAACTGCAAAACTACAAATGAAGCAACGTACGACATTTTCTATCACGACCAGGTTGAGAATGAATTCAAACACTAAAGAGCCTATCGAAAACTAAACCCGTATCTGTTATCGACATCGTTAAAAATGAATGCCGCACAATGGGCAAAATTTCCGTAAGAAGTCAGTAAGAATAAAAACCGTGAGATATCCAGTACCTAAATTTATGCAAATAACGTTCCACGGAATACTGTCGTTGATTTCGAGAACTTGTTTATTTCAGATAACGAAACCTTAAATCGAAGATCTTGTTGCCTGGGTAACATAATTGGTTTTAAACAATCCTAATACAAAAGACTCCATCTACAGCAACCACAGCAGGATATCAGGTTCGATTTTTTCTATTACCGTTCAATTATTTTCTAGAGTGTCCAAGTATGTCGTCTCTATATGCAGTTTATATTACTTCAAAAGGAGCAAATGGTATAAATCCTAATACATTTGGAACCAGTCATAAGTTTAATTGTATAAAGAAACAGAATGGACCAGCTTCGTATTATAGAAGAGTTTATGATGCTAACTGAAACAGGGCTAGGTAGTCGTTGCAAATAATAAGTTGGGAAATACGAGAATATATGACGTCTCTTGGATTTCTTATTTTTTTTCTTTCGTTGTTAAAAATTTGAAATTTAGAATAAATATCAAAATGGAACCGTAATTTTCTTAAATATTGTAATGACCGTATCCAAACCATAACTGGGTCTTACCAGAGGTAGATCCATTGAGTCCTTTGAGAGGTTTAGCGAGCGTTACAACCAATTTTAAATCACCATTTTCTACATAAGGAAATGCCTGTAACAAGTCAGGAATATGACAGTTGTTTTCAATTCGTTTGATGTGTTTGAGCTTTTTGCCATTTGATAAAGTACTTTCCGTTTTGAATTTTCCTTGGAGTTCGGTATTTTTGTTATTTTACATATTGAGTAGACGGACTTCAACATATACCCCCTCCTCTCAGAATACCTTGGTGTATAGAAATATGCCCAAGTTTCTTTGTCGGTCTGACTGAATGATATCTGGGACATAATATGATAGTCCCAGATTATATATTATATAAACATTCACAGTAACTTCCGTTCGAAATTATGACGGAAATGTTATTCCTCCTGTACAGATGGTATGATCTTTCTGTTAGTTAAAATTCCCTTCGTTAACAACTTTTCAGGCGCTTATAATGGCAAAAGTGTGCCCCTAACCAACAAGTCAACATGTTCCGGTGCCAATCCAAATTACCCACACTTCATCATTGTCAAAACATGCCTATCTATATTCTGGTAGGAGACCATTTACATGCCTGCAATTGTTTGCACCTGTCATAAGTCTCTGATGATCAGTAGTTGTCGTTTGTTAATGTGGTTCATAAGTGTTTCTCGTTTCTCGTTTTTTATATAGATTAGACCGTTGGTTTTCCCGTTTGAATGGTTTTACACTAGTAATTTTTGGGGCCATTTATAGCTTGCTGTTCGGTGTGAGCCAAGGCTCCGTGTTGAAGACCGTACTTTGACCTATATTGGTTTACTTTTATAAATTTTGACTTGGATGGAGAGTTGTCTCATTGGCACTCATACCACATCTACTTATATCTATCTATTACGGGACGACCATTTACTATGCTGTTAGATGGGGTTCGAAAATTTTGAAATTGAATAGTAGGAGCTGAAAATAAATAATCTGGCCAAAAACAGAGTAAAAGTGAATATTTTACCCATCAAAATGCAGGGTATTATTGTGTAAAAAAGTGGGAAAATAAATAAAGACTCGCAAAGGTTGATAAATATACAATCCAAACAAAATCCTCTGGGCCCCCCTCTCCCTCTCCAGAATATCAATCGGTAGTCCCACAGACTGTTTTGTACTTAGTAAACCAACCGAAACCGACGGGTAATTGTGATATACATGTAATACCCGATAACAGGCCGAATAGGATGATCATAAACCGACTTCTTTGTTAAATTTTGCTGTTGATATAAAAATAAGAAGATGTGGTATGATTGCCAATGAGACAACTCTCCACAAGAGACCAAATGACACAGAAATTAACAACTTTCGGTCACCGTACAGCCTTCAACAATTAGCAAAACCCATACCGCATAGTTGGTTTGTTTAAGTTTTTCCCCACACCTTCGTATATTAACAAAGCTGCAAGTAATAAAGAAAACTCAGTATAGAGAATTTTTTTTATCAAAAATACAAATGCACTGTAAAAAGTAATAAACAATTCAATGACAAGTTTCTGATAGAAATAGTTAACGTCCCCTGTACCGCCTCATACATGCTTGATCGACTCTACACCGACAACGTCCTGGCACTTTTCTTTCACAAATTCCTGCACAACCTGCACACGTGGGTCTCAGAACTCTTCTTATTACCTTCCACCATCTACCGGCTTCAGCTAAAGGTGGATTATTCGAACACAGTTGCTACAACAGAAGAACACATATTTACTAGGAGATTTACCTTTAAAGGGTTCTGTTTTATACAGTTTAAACATTATTTTGTAATATTTATTAATAACATTGAGAATGGAAATGGGGAATGTGTCAAGCAAACAACAACCCGACCAAAGAGCCAAAAACAGCCCAAGACCACCAATGGGTCTTCAACACAGCGACAAAATCCCGCAACCGGAAGCGGGCTTCGGCTGGCCCCTAAACAAAACTGTGTACTAGTTCAGTGCAAATGGACGTCAGACTAAACTCCGAAACATATAAATGAACTAAAATTAAAAAAAAAAAACATATAGGACTTGGGACAGGCGCAAACATACGGCGTTTAAGATGAATTTTATTTATTCATTATTTTATATTTTGCAACCGTAGGCCTAAAATGTCACTGCAGATTAAATGATAGTGATCCTCAACCTTGAGAGCAGGTCAGTAAGGGGCTGTATATAATAGCTGCAAGAACGCATGTTGTGCTCCGGTCCAAATAACCCCTATACCTTCCCATAAACACATACATACACTCAAAAGTAAAACCGCTGTCGTTATACTGATAATATTTAATCATATTAACACATGATTAAAATTATTTATACTGAGTGTGCACCTTTACCTTTTATTCATTGCCTTTCCTTCAAAATGTGTATATTGAACTGTTGGTAAAATTAAAAAAAAAAAGAAAGACAAAAGCAATCCCCTTCCCCTCTATCTCACAGTCATGTGCTTGTTAATAGTAGACGGAGGGTTGAGATCTTTTAAAAATCTAGTTTCTTCCTGTCGCATTTTCATGTGACGTCACAAGTCAGAAACCTCTAATAGTTATCGCATGTCAAATGTAATGGAAAATTGGATGCAAATGGCGGATCTTTGATTGTTTCTGTCAAATTAAATTAAACTCTTAGACTTTTTTTTCATTTAGAGCTTGACATACTGTATGCCGACTTACTCATGAACCAGATAAGGACTTATAATTTGAGTTGGTAAAGGAAAGGAAAAATAAGTTTACTAATCGATAAACACAGGAAAAACTTTTATTTTCATTTTTAATTCCAATGAAAAGGACTCAAAATTATTTGAAAATGAAAAATAATCACCAACTTTCTGCACTTTTATATGAAATTTGGAATAGTAAAAAATAGTGTGGAAATTAAGGGAAAAAGAGTCTATCTCTCGAAACTTTTCAATCATCTTGAATTCTAATCAATTGAGATTTCTGGATCGAACGAGGGACTCCGAAGAACAATAGATACATTTGATATAGTGCAAATAACGAGATTAAATAGTATGTATACTTACCATAGATATGAAGGTTAATACGAAGAAAGCCAACTTGAGATGTGAAGAATTCATGGTGTATTTCTGAAATATGAAAAATATATGGTCTGAATATTAAATTGTTAATTCAATGATGCTTTGGAGTCTAAATACAAGTCATAGTTTTTGCCACTAAATTTAATGTTAAGTTCGTAAAGAAAAAACATAATTTGATGCTTCCGAGGTGCCAAAAAAAAAATTCAGAATGTATAGAACCATAACCTCCACTCAAAATTTAGTTTTCGTTCCCTTAGGATTTTTCAGTATATACGGATATGGATAGTAAATTGCTATTTTGGTGCCAACGTTAATAATTTAATACAAAAAGTCAGTAAATTTGAAAATCAAATAAAAGTACAATGAATAAAAAGTGTATATATATCCGCTAATCAAGTCCCGTGCCTATGGTTAGTCCAAAACGAAACATGCATCAAACCAACACCCCCCTTTTATTAATCTTATGATGTACACTTACCTTAGTAATGATTTTGCAAGAATCTGCTTTACTATCATCCGCTCTTCGACTTCACTATTTATATATGCATAACCGGAGCTGACATAGAAAAACAAACTTTCCACCGATACTATTTATAGCGAGGATGGCCACTAAGTAAAAGCTTTCAAGAAATTTTGTTTACTGTTTACCGCGTTACTTTTCTAAGTATAACTACTGGAATTCTACGAAAAGTGAGGTGCTTAGAATAAACAAGAATGACCAGTTTGCAGATTACTTCACAAATTTAGGTCAAAGAAGAGTGACCAGTTCTACGAAGTCCTAGTTTTATTAAAAGATAAAAGTTATATGATGCATCGACCTTTGGTTAAATGTTAACAAATATTATTGTAAACAGGTGCAAATGCTATAAATAACATCGTGACCTTTTACCTCTTGACCATGGAGAAGGTAAAATTTTCTGTCGATTAAACACATACAGTGTACATCTATATCAGAATATATAATTATGCAATGGTTCTTTCATAATTGTACTTACAAGCAATTATGTATCGTTTTCTCATTGTTATCACATATATTAAACGATCCCATTGAGGTATAGAAATCTCCCAACAGTTCAACCCATGCCAGAGAGGGGTGTACGTTTGACAGTGCGGGATGTATGAACAATTCCATCTGGTCGGAATGGACATTAAATCAGATTCTTCATATATGGAGCTTACTATTAAGCTATCTTTCTACACGTAAAGAGAATCCTTGACTCTTTAGGGGATTGCGTGTTGCAAGGAAAAATGTTTGCCTCTTACCAACGTTCTAAAATTCCCCGCCTTCATCGACACCCTTTCAAACCTACCTATTGAATTAATTGTTTATTTGATCTCATTTATGAAAATGCATGAAAGCCCAAAGATGCATAAAGGTTGTAAAATGTGTTGTATCAACTCAGTGGGAAATTTTGTGAATGAGAACAAAAGAAAATTGACACTTCTGATGACAGAGTCGAGAAAATCAAAAATAAAATAGTGCCGGTGACGATCAAAAGTTATTTCTAAATAACAATTGTACATTTAAAATAAATTATTTGTTAAACTGTTAGAAATATACATATAAATACACGTTGTTTTATGTTCAGTATTTATCGAGATATTTGCATTAGAAGCTTGTGAAACTAAAATCTAAAAAGTGTTAATCTTTGCTGCATATTAATAAAAATAATTGAAAAAAATCATGTACATACAAAATCTAAAGATCTTTCGGGTCACACATTTTTAGAGTGTTACACAAAGTGCTTTGCATGTTACAATTTCCCAAAATATACTTATTTTTTCACATCTAAGTTTTCGAGTACACCGGTCTGTTCTTGTCACATGAACATTCAATATAGAAATATTGGCGTTTCGTGAATATAACAATTTAAAAGTCTGCCTGTGCAGGTTTAAAAACTAAAGATAAATATTTTTATAAAGTAGGTATCTTTTTACTACTTTTTTATACCATTTTAAGAAAAGGCTGTCTCGATTTTTTTTACATGTATTTGCGGTCTTATCGATCTTTGTACATTCAATAATTACATCGGGATAATGTCCGTTTTTAATTTTGCTTAGTAACTTAATTTCAAAAGTGTTAATCTTTGCTGCATATCAATCGATTCCTTTTGAATTTTTTCCCTGACTTTCTCTGATGTAGCTGCATATACATACGGACAATTAGCATATTCCAGAGAGGTATACAGCCAGTAAAAAAAAAAAATTGAAGTTGATACTCCAGGAATTTATTCGCAAAGCAACATTTTAAATCAATGTTACATCAAGTTCCTTTTTAAGCAAATTTGTCCGATATTGGTTATTATCTTGAAAAATATTACAGATAAGTGATTCAGGCTCTTGGAAGCCTCTTGTTTAATGGGTTATTTTTTTTAATTCTTGAATGATTTCTACCTGTCTTACTTTATTTCGGTCAATTTGTATTGTAAAAACTCATGCTCAGAATCATGACGTTGAAGTGGTTTTACCTTGACTACTCATAGTTGTTACGTGCACATGACAGAGGGTCTTGATTTGGAGGGGGGTTCATGTTATTTTATTAGATAATTTTTCTCTATTCTTTTTTTCATTTTGACCATTATTTTCTATTCTTTAAAGTTTAGCACCCAATTATTCTCTATTCTTTATTTTTCATTCTATTTTCTCTATTCTTTTTTTTTTGCAATTTATTCTGCACTTTTTGCCCATTATCCTGTATGCCGTAAACCCCATCCAGACCCTCATGCCAGATTATTGTTTGACGTAGACGACAGGTTTTGTTTAATTCATTCTGTACCCTTCATTTTGTTACATGCTTTTCAGATCAACAGTATGAGGACTATTATTATTGGAGTTGTGCTTCTCTTGAAAGCTGTATGGTCGATGAAAACGTTAGATGGAAAACTACCAACACTAAACGGAAATGGATTACCGTTAAATATTGATATAGATGTTTCTGAGTTTAACACAAGATTTGCCGACATTGTTAACAACGCCATACCCGAAGAAATATCAAGTAATTCAAGAATTGTGTATACTTATTTTGAGGATTCTAAACATACTGATTGATATTTTAGTCTAAAATACATCATTGAGGATTCTAAACATACTGATTGCTATGTTAGTCTAAGATACATCATTTCTTTATTAGTAGTTATTTGCTTTGTTATTCTGCTGTTCTGTTACACCACTGTCCCAAGTTTGGGGAGGGTTGGGCGCCAGTAATTATGTTTAACCCCGCAACATTTGCTAGGCGCGTGTACCAAGTCAGGAGTCTGTAAATGTTCTCGTTTGAATTGTTTTACATTTGTTATTTCGGGGTCTTTTATATTTTGCGTATGCAGTATGAATTTTTATGCATGAATGTACTTAGGTGAAATTAAAAAAAATCTAGAATTTAAAATTGATACTATAAGTCGGAAGAGCATTAGTTAAGGAACAAAATAAGCTAAAAATATTGATAGGTTATGGAGCTCCTTTTCGAGATATTTATTTTATTTCTAAATGGCGGGAAATGGCTGACTCGGACTTTTACCTTATATTTGCATTGGTATTATTTGGGTCTCAAATCGAAAGAAAAGAAATCTAGAATCTGCTTAAATTTTGGTAAACGACCTTTTATGAGCTATTGAAGTCTTGTATGAAAAGAAAAATGGGTGTTATGGGACAAAATATTTTACCCTGTATTGTCGGAAAAAAAAACCAAGGAGTCCGAACATCTGACACAGATTCCTAAACCTGACCTAAGGGACCGTTCAATATTTATCAGAGGGATGGGCCGGTGCATTCTTAATATTGTTTAATTTAAAATGTTGATGCCCATCCTTTTAAATTCTACAAAAAAGTGCTTGCCCATCTCAAAAATTGTATAAAAAAGAGCTTGCCCCTCTAAAACTTAAAGACAATCAATAATGATTTAGGTTCTTTTTCAATTCTAATGTTTGCATGTAACTTTATTTCTGGAAATCAAAGAATAGACTTTGGTGTAACACAAAATACAAAATGTGCTTGTTAATTCCATATATTGTTGTTTAAATCCAGTATGAATATACATGTATAGATTTGATTTTATCTGAAGTGCAGCCTGATACAATATACATATAAACATCACAATTACATCTCAATACATAAGTAATAGTATACTATATCAGCAAGCCTTTAATAAAGGCTTAAGAAGTGCTAACAATATTCATACAAGTCATAAACATATGAAGAAATATGAACCATACTATTAAATGTGCTAAGTTTATATTTATTGTGAAATCTGGGGTCTTTTTCAATTTGAAACAGTTTAGTGTATCTCTTTTTAAGTCTTTGTTCTATTAAATAATTGCATAAGTTGTAGTTTTTAATGTTAAAAGCAGAATTATCATTTAAAAGTAGCAATGTCTGTAATATATCATACCTTGTATAGTCATATATATTTGGAAAACATTAATAAGCAGGAGTTGTTTCCCCTTTTCAAGAGCAACAATGATTGATTCACATCTACATCATTAAAATCTGTATATTTGTTATTAATAGTGCTAGGTTTAGTCTGCAAATATTGTTTCATCTATCAATATCAAATTGAATTCAGAACATAGTTTAGACAAGACTAAAACATGTGAAACTCATCAATGATCTTTTCTTAAAATGACAGTAAATTATATTGCTAATTAATAAATTATCTCCCCTTTCTAACAGTTTTGTATTGAATTCAGATCCCTTTTTACATTTTTACTCAAGGGAGGTATACATAATCTGCATATCTTTTAATTGCATCACAAAAACTCATTTAATAAAACCTTTCGGGTTTCCTTTAATACAGATACCATAATTATATCCTGCTTGGTTCTTCAAATATAATAGAAATACTTGTTCACTGTAAGACTGGTGTTTGGAATATTTTTGGAACAAAATATTGCTAAATAAATTCATCCTATATCTGTCTTTAAGATAAATATAGAATATGTTCCATGCTATAACATTATCTATCATTGAAACATGTAATAAAGGACAGCTTATAGTATTATTTAAAGTAGAACAAATAATTTACATTTTTTTAGATACATGTGCTCTTGAAGTTATACTGTCATTTTGAAATTAGTGAATATAAGTCAGTACGCAAATCTATTTCTGTAGTAATTTTATATTTTTAAGCATTGATCAGAAGTTATATACTGAATATATCAAACAAGTATAATTTTACAATCTTTAATACATAGGAGATAACTCAATTCATGTGAAAATTGTTGGTTGATCAAAGTTTTAAAATGTTGTGTTTTCATGTTACATGATTAAATAAGGTGCCATTAAATTATTTCTAAAATGTTGTGTTTTCATGTAACATGATTTAATTGTTTCTAAAATGTTGTGTAATCATGTTACATGATTTAATACTTTACAATCATTACTTTTGTTTTCATCGTGTTTGTGTGCCTGCAAAAGAAATTTCCTACACACCGACAAAATTTATAGCAATTTTTTTCCCTGTTAAATAAGTTCTGGCCCATGCACTATACATATTAAAAAAAGATCTCGCCCATCCAAATATTTACACAAAAAAGTGCTTGCCCCGCCCCATTTTGTACCGGCCCATCCATCTGATAAATAATGAACGGTCCCTTAGTACATCCTTAAAAACAAATCCGAGAAAAGTAAGGCTTTGACCATTGAAACATCCTCTCCTAAGGATCCGCAGCTGCTTTGAATTTCTGTCTCGTCTTCCCAACTTTTCAGGATAAAGGGAACCGATGACCAAATTTGCATTTTAATGGAACAAAAGCAGTTTTTGTTTTGCATTTATGAATTTTAAAATGGTGCAAATAACAAAACGTGTGTACTTCCCCTTAAGTAGTAATCCACGAATCTCACATCCCTTTAATACAATATATCACCAGGTTAAACTTAGTTAGAAATGTTTTTCAGAGAAACTTTCAGCTTACTTGAAAAGTGATAGATTTAAAGAAGTCGTAAGTAATGAAACCAAAGAAGACATTAAAGCAATAGCACAGCAAGCTTTGAATGGTAAGGTATCTTATGTGATAATCAATTGTTTACCAAACGTACCACAAGATAACCTTTAGTATGACTTGTTAATTTTTCACACTTTTTCAATTCTTGAAATGTGCTATCTGACATTTTTTGGGAGCCGAGACATAACGGTTATTTGTATTGTGGTCCTGTCATGTGATGTTGTCGTTTTGGTGTTGTGTTTGACGTTGCCATTAAAGCGGGAGGTTAGGCATGCCACAAAACCAGGTTCAACCCACCATTTTTTTCTTAAAATGTCCTGTACCAAGTCAGGAAAATGGCCATTGTTATATTATAGTTCGTTTCTGTGTGTCTTACATTTTTAATGTTGTGTTTTTGTTGTGTCGTTGTTCTCCTCTTATATTTGATGCGTTTCCCTCAGTTTTAGTTTGTAACCCGGATTTGTTTTTATCTCTATCGATTTATGAGTTTCGAACAGCGGTATACTACTGTTGCCTTTATTTATAACATTTTACGACTCATTATGCAAATGTTTGCACAACCCGCACGAGCTACAGAAATGAAAGATTTTGTTTAACTATCCCCTTGCATATATTTTTTGTAACGACGGCAATGTCAAGGTTCTTTTTTGCTTTTCAGTCTTTCTCATTACCATTTTCCTTTTATAATATATGTAAACGTAAGCGTGTAATAAACAGATAATATATTATATGGCTTTTTCATATAACATCCGTATCAACCTGCAATATAATCATAAGAGCTCTGCTCGATGGATTATATTAGTTGACGGTTGATACGTTGTGTGATATTGCATATAATATGCACTTTATTATAAATCTTAAGTAGATGTTTTTCGTATAAGTCGTGCCATGCCGTAATACAGATTAGGGGTTTGATAAAGCCTTTGCAACCTTGACTGATATCGATATCATCTCAGATGGCTGATGCAGCACTATTGCCATTGACTGTATTGCACATTCATTTTACTTGTATTTACTTCTCAATATATAATAACATATCATATTGCAGTAGTGCAGTTTTAGCTTCAAATTAGTGACGTCATCAGTGATAAAAAATATTTTAAACAGTGTTCCAGCTTTGCTATATACAATAAAGGGTTCTTGCATGAATTTTTGTGAATATTATTCATCGTAGACTTTATATTACACTCGCAAGTTAGTGAGATATTAAAATTAACTAAATTCAGTCTTAAATTGTAATATTTGTATGACGACGAAGATTTTCAACATTTTGAATGAGAAGATAATAAATTATTAGTCTATGTTTAATTTTCTCTAGTCACATTTAAAGTCCCGTATGTGAGAATGGCAATATTAACGGTCCTGTACTCCTTTTTTTTTCATTTTTACATTTTCTTTTTTCTCTCTATTTAAAGATATATTTAAGCCTTATGCTTACAGTTGGGAATTTAAACAAGATCTGAAGAGAATGTCGGCTTTTATTACCAAAGGTGAACTTACTTAAAGATTTCTGTTTTTCTTTCTTGTTGATTAAAGAAAAATACAAAAAAAATAATATTTATGTAATAAACATCGATCGCAGTAGAAATATGGGATTAATAGATCACAATAACAATATTCATTTAATAGATTCCAACAGCTATATGCTATGAATGGAATACGATTACCATATACAATGAATAGGTCACAATAACCAATTACAATCACAATTACTAAGTACAATGAATAATTTTGATCACAATAGCAATATGAAATAAATGCATCGAAAAAAATATACAATAAATGGATCACAATAGTCATATACAATTAATGGATCACAATAGCCATATACAATGAATGGATCACTAAAGCCATATGCAATTAATTATGGATCACAATAGCCGTATACAATAAATAGACCACAAAAGCCATATACAAAAAGTGCATCAAAATAGCCAAGATAAACTATGTACAATGAATGAATCACTATAACCATATCCAATCAACTGATCACAATAACCAATTACAAAGAAAGGTTCACAATTACTATGTTCAATGAATAATTTTGATCACAATAGCAATATGAAATAAATGCATTGAAAAAAATATACAATAAATGGATCACAATAGTCATATACAATTAAGGGATCACAATAGCCATATACAATGAATGGATCACTAAAGCCATATGCAATTAATTATGGATCACAATAGCCATATACAATAAATAGACCACATAAGCCATATACAAAAAGTGCATCAAAATAGCCAAGATAAGCCATATGCAATAAATGAATCGTAATCGTCACATACAATAAATGGATCACAATAGCCAGGTACAATAAATGAAACACAATAGCCATATGCAATAAATGGATCACAATCAAAATATACAAATGCAGCATTAAATGTAAAGGATATATGCGATTATGATATAGACATTTGTCTTTTGTAGAAAACAATATCATTGACCCTATGTGTATTGTGTATTCGTTGAATGAATCACTGTATCATTGACGTATATACTTTACAATCTTTTAATTGAATTCATTTGTATTACTTTTTTTATATAGAATCTTAATTACGACCAGCATTTTTCGTCTCTATTATGGCGAACTCTTATACACTGACTGGTATAGATGATGTGGTAAAGTTTGATGATATCAAGGTAAACATAGGTGGTGGATATGACAAGTCAACTGGTGTCTTCACTGCAGGAAGAAAAGGACTATATCAAATATCTTGTACCATTCTTGGAGATAATGGACATGTTGTACACTACATGCTAGCTAAAAACGATGCAGAATATATTAAGGGATATTCAACAAGAGGAACGCATACATCGAGCACTATAAATGCAGTTATTACAATGCATAAAGGCGACCGTGTTTATATCAAACACCGAGCTGTTCACACGTCGCAGAACATTAACGGTTTAAATCATTCATCTTTTTCTGGTCATTTTCTGCAGGACTTATAATCTAACTTTCCATCGACATCATTTTCATCGTATGTTTATGTAGACTTTGGCGGTATGGTTATAAATCAAAGGGCACATGTATTTTATTAAACCTCTTAAAATGAAGATAGGGACAACGAATGTAAGCCTTTTTTAAATGATAAAAGTAAAAGAATGTCTCATTACTTGGTCAAAATTTTACTATATTTTATTACAAATAAGACATAATGAGTGAAACTTTTATTCCGCCTGCAACATTTAATATAAAGTTGTATTGTTTCCAGCTTTTAAGACAATAACATAAATTCATAAAGCTAACAAGTTTAGAGGTTGATCTTAAATGTTTTTATGTGTCAACTTGTGTTTTTTTTTTTGAATTATCTATTATACCGTTATTAGAGAGTAAAATTGCTTCGTCTGTACTGATTTTTGTTGTATGTTGTGTTGTTGGCCAACTGATCGAGATTAAACACAGGTAACGTTTAAAATTAAAAAAAAATGAATTAACCTCACTGCATATGCATGTGCCTGCCCCAAGTCAGGAACATCGTCAGTTGTTATTTGATGTCGTATTTTATTTTTTAATTGGAGAAATTTGTGTTAAAGGTATTTCTGTTATTTGAATAACAACTTTCATATCCCTGGAATATTTAATGCTAAACAAATTGTAAAGACATCTGTCTTATGTTGAAGACTGTTTGTTGCCGTCTATTTTTTTATCCGTTGGGGGGATGTCCCATTGACGCTAAAACCTTATCCTTTTATTCACCTTTACAAATACCTGAACATGTTTAGCATGTTGACAAAACAAATATATATATATAGATCTATCTGTAGAATTTCGTATATTTTTCAAGACACTCTGAATTGTTAGTTCTGTCTTTTCCTCTATATTTCAATGTTTCTTTTAACTTCCTGCTACAAAATTTAGGTTGCTGTTTTTTCAATTTAATCACACTCAAAATCTAAGATAGATTTAATCTACCAAATTATATCTCTCTTATTCGACCTCATGCTATGGAAGTATTATATTTACTGCTTCCATGCTCATACAAAGGTTTGACTTTTTCGCCTCTTACAAAAGAATCCCTCATTCTTAAGTTGATGACAGATCGGACTTATTATCATCCTTTATTTGGATATTTTACTATGATTCATAAAAAAGAATAAACAACGTATACATAAAATATCTTGTATTAGGAAGGAACTTCGTTGAAAAAAAAACCAAAACGCTCCGATTTTTACAAATCAAAATCTGAAACTTGCATCTTTAAATGCATTTTTTAATGACATATTTTATTGCGTCCCGGCATTCTTATGGTAACAAAGAGTTCCTATTTTGAGCGACTTGTTTCTTTAATCGCAAGAGACAGTCTTTATAAGAAAAGATTAGAATTAACTATTAACTTTGAATTTCTCTTGTCGATGATTTTCTGTTACTGCATAGTTCAAAGTCTGATAACTATTTAATTGTCTATACATCCTGTTGAACTTTAAATAAAAGTTTACCACAAATGAAGCTACCTTCACCATTAGACTTGGTTGATCTTTATGGAATACATGATATTATTCACGAGTGACATAAGATACATTCCATTTGTTGTAAAGCAACATCCAATCTGAGTTTTGTTCTAAGCTTTCGACGGGTTCCACAAGTGGAGCATTAATAACTAACTCATCCGTGGTACACGAGTTAGTCGGTGTTTTAGGGGGTTCTTGCTGTTCAATCGTTAATCTTCTGTACTTTGTTGAGTGGTCCGTTGTTTTATCTCTTGTCTCGTTTTTTGTCTTTACGGTAAGTGTCGTTTGTTAAAATGATTTTTCTAAACTTTTAGGTATAAGCTTATTGTTTTAGATAAGAAATTCAACGGAGGCATTAATGTTATTTGTTGTAATTGCAACATAATTTCTTAATAATTTTCATTATTTTATATATTTCTACTTTTACATTCTTGATTTTGACAACCTACATAGAGATAATATTGTCTTCGTGTAGATAACATATATGAAGTTTGATGGTGACTTTTCCGTTTCAACAAAAGTTTTTGGGTGGATCTCAGCTTGAAATTTTACCCTGAATATGATAATCCGTAGTATGTATCACCTAAGATATATAGAGATTGCAAAATTAATACAGATAGACAAGTGAATGCAAAATTTTATATTTATATATTAAATAAGATTTAAAGTTATGCATACTAGTACTATTTTCTATCTGTATGAATTTGGGAAAGTTGACATAGGACGCTTTCGATTATTCTGTTTTCATATAGGGCCCTTGAATTTGTTCAAAAACCTTTAGTTTTCATTGTTCTCTCTTCAAAAAACAAGGATCCGACATACTGAAATCAATATCATATATCATAATGCATTGACATGGCATTATCGATGAGGGCGCAAGACATTTGGCCTAATCATAACCTAGACCATGGAATCATTTAGGCTTAAACGTTTAGAGTCAAGTTAACATTTCGACTAATTTTATTTTTTTTACCTGTAATGGTGTATTACGGATAAAAAGTATCGATATAAATACTAGTATTTGATATAAGATATGTATTAAAATACGGTCATTTGAAAAGCATGCTAGTTTGAAAAGAAAAGAACTTGAAATGTTAGACCAGTTAATGGAAATGAGTTTAAAGTTGAGATCAAGCAGTATCCTAAGATTACAGTTTTGAAGGCTGTTAGCTTTAAATTCAGAGAGCAATCAATTTTTGAGAACGATAAACTGAATGTACTTTTATATCTGTATACCGAACTTATATTAATATTTATATACACTCCCGGCACTCCGGCTGATTTTCCTTTATAAAGGTTATGCAATCGCGTTTATAATATTTTGCATTTTTGTCAGTGGTCACATTGATAAAAAGTAAATTAACAAAAATACCGAATTCCAAGGAAAAGTCCTCCTTTAAATGCACGCATTAGTTTTCGAATTTACAGTTGTTTTAAGTTTTCTGCATATAGTTTTGAGACCAGTGTTTGTCTTTTCGTCGGTTTTTATCTTCGGCTTATTAATTTTGATGGTCCCTTGTGTATGTGCCGCCTCATTTTGTTTTGTCAAATGAGCCCTAATACGGATTAATCAGCATACACAATGCTGATAGGATTTCCCTGTTGGTATTATAAATAATGAAGCCAATTGGATAATACAGCAAACGTCACATCCGGTTGCAAAATGTAATACACCTGGCAAAAATTTGAACTATTTTGATGCATACGATATATGTGACTTTAAAGGACATGAAAAAGTCGAAGTGATATTCCGTATATTGTGAAAATTTCTAAGTTCTTTGCACAGATGGCAAGAATAATAAGAATGATTAAAAGTCAGATTTATTCTTCCCATGAAAGAAGACAGTCGGACAGTAACAAAGCGACAATTAGGATCCATAAGTCGAAAATAAATCGACAAAAAGACAATAACAGTCAAAACACCGCATAGAAAACAACAAATAGAACAACACGGACTTCCATTTACTTTATAAAATAAATTAGATTCAGTTCTTTGACGGATAATCAGAAATCGTAGCAATATTGACCAAAGAAAAGTAACGTGACAGAGGAAAGTGATATACCAACTGCATGATTATTTGTCCAGAACAGTTTTATTTCAGTATGATTCTGATAAAGTTATTTTTATTGTACGAGATATTATAATATTATTTATTTACAACTTAGGTTTATTTACGCGTTTCAAGTCTTATCACAAATGTAGTGCCTAGTATATATAATATATTTCGTTCTCATTTGTTCCCATTAATTTTTCCAATTCTAGTTTTCATGTTTAATGAATACAAAGAAAAATGAGGTAATTTTTACGTCATTTGGTCTTTTGTGGAAAGTTGTCTCATTGTCAATAACACCACATATTCTACTATTAATTTAAGACTGCCCTTTAAAAAATTGTGTCACTGAATTGTAATTTAAAGAAGTGATTTGGTCTAGAGGGAAGAATTCATAGAGAACTTAAGACCTTGTTCAAATACAATTGTTTATATATTAACACAGAGTGTATATTATATATACTAGGTACTACATTTGTGATAAGATTTGAATCGCGTAAATAAACCTTAAGTTGAAAATAAATTATATGATACTATCTCGAACAATAACAATAACTTTATCGGAATCATACTGAAATAAATCTTTTCTTGACAAATAATCATGCAGTTGACTATAAGTTTAAAAAATTGAAAAAAACACGTTTTATAATTTCATGCGTCCGAAGCGCTTTTCTGGATTTACCTTCATCATGAACGCTCAAAGCCAAACATTTGAAATCCGAGGGATGTATAAGTATCGAAACAGTTGAAGAGCTATATGACAAAAATACCTAAAACAAATAGCCAAATCCATCTAAGGTCAACTTTGCCTGAGGGAGTTGAAACCTTAGTTTCTTTATAATTTCAAAATTTATAAACGGGCAATTTTAGAAAAGTTTGTTATAAATCATGTCAGTACCGAAGTACTGACTACTGAGCTGATGATACCCTCGGGGACTGATAGTCCACCAGCAGAGGTATCGACCCAGTGATGTAATAAATTGAAAAAAAACACGTTTAATAATTTCATGCGTCCGAAGCGCTTTTCTGGATTTACCTTCATCAGGAAGGTACACATCTTATATACAGTTATTGCTTTTTCTTTTATAATTCTTTATTTTACCGATGAATGTAGTTTAATGATGTCAGTTACTGCGTACTGACGTTGTTTATCATCTTAATAACGTGTTAGAGTATTCTTTTATTTGTCCTTATTAATATTACTTTTACTGTTAAGTCTGTTTTTTTGTGATATCCATTTGATGTGACTCTGTACTTATGTTTCCCGTCACACTTTGAACGACACAATTTTTATATTTTATTAATATTACTTTTACTGTTAAGTCTGTTTTTTTGTGATATCCATTTGATGTGACTCTGTACTTATGTATCCCGTCATACTTTGAACGACAAAATTATGTTATATGTGATTTTACTTTTTACAGCTGTACACTATGTCAGGAGTCGGTAATTCAGTGGTTGTTGTCTGTCATATTTATTTGTCTTTTTTTCCCCTCATAAATCAGGTTGTTGGTTTTCTCGTTTAAATCGTTTTACATATTGTCAAGTCGGAGCATTTTAAAGCTAACTATGAGATATATGTTTTGTTCATTGGTGATGCCGTAAAGGGACCTGTAATTGCTTCCATTCACGACATGTGGTCGCTGATTGATAGTTATCTCATTGTCAATCATACAACATCTCCTTATTTTTACCTGGCGTGATTTAAGTATCCATAATTGAAGCCGGTGTTGTGACCACTTGATATCTTCTTAGTAAACTTGTGTTGTTGCTATTGTCGTTTCCTTACTTTCTCGTGCAATAGTATTTAATTATAACCAATAGCCTCTCGAAATATATGAGTGTTTTATTTCTATTTAGAACTTTGACACTTTTAAATAGCAGGAGTCTATGGGTTTTTATCATTTATTTCTTATTTCATTTCTTTTTCTTCAGATGATTTCTGTTTTATTTTATTTCTTTCATTCAGGGTTGTAATAAGCAAAACGAAGATTAATAATATAGAATTTCTTTCGCCTTGACTGTGTATTTATATTTCCTGCCAGTTGGTATGTGCACATAACCGATTGTGGTAATTAATAAGCTTGAACATCAGTTTTTGTTTAATTCATTTCGTACTCATCATTTCAGTTTAACAATATGAAGACTATTCTAATTAGAGTTGTATCAGTCTTGAAAATTGTATGTTCGCTCAAAACGTTAGATGGAAAACTACCAACACTAAACGGAAATGGAATACCATTAAATATTGATATAGATGTTTCTGAGTTTAACAGAACATTTGCCGACACTGTTAACAAAGGCATACCCGAAGAAATATCAGATAATTTAAGAATTGTGTATATTTATTTAGAGGATACTTAACATAATTTTTTATAAATATATTTTTAAATCTCAAAATATTGACAGTAAGGGCCGGTTGAGAACTTAACAATACGACAATTCAATATTTCCATTATGAGCAATCTATTTATATTTAGCAATGTATATATTTTTCAATTGATACGATTTTATAGAGCTTGTGTTTCCTATCATGATTTCCATGATAAAGGGTTTCTGCTTACAGGGAAGCTTTTTGTAAATTTAAAGTCACCTTTTATATATACGTCTGAAGGACACCGTCATGATTTAATCAGCCGTTGTTGAAAATGTACCTGTGTCACAAATGGCCGTGGAGATATTCCATTTATCTTATTTTTTTTTATAGTGCACAGTCAAAATTTACTTGTATGCAGGCTATAACACATTATATGCTTTCATGATATCAATCATTATAGGTTTAGGTATAAACTTAACTTTTTGAAGTAGCAAAACGAGAAAAATTATTAGAAGATGATAATTCACAATTGTTAAAAGAGTTTATGGACGCTTCTACATTTCAAATTACATTTTGATAAAGAATATGATTATGTTATTCATTAAAGTTACCATTTTCTGGTCCATGCAAAAATAAAATATGAATATCGATGTTCATGAAGTTGTCTTTTCGGTAACGTATTAATTGGTAGTACATTACCACGGCGTAAAATAAGCAAAGACCAGACAAACAAAGAAGTTTCAAAATATTTGAAATCTTAAAAATTATTTAGAAATTAAACAGCTGATAAAACCAAAAAGGCCAAAAGTATAGCCAAAGCCTGGGCGAGGAATCAATAGTTGCCATTACATCAACGGAAACAAAGTCAATATTGTGACGAACAAAACATTACAATTAACGTTGTTTATCAAAACCCAACACGACTTTATTTTTAAAATTTGAAGTATAAAATTCTAAAAAGGTGTTCGTCCTTAAAAAACAAATCCGAGAAAAGAAAGGATTTGATCATTTAAACATCCTCGCTTTTGCGTCCACCGCTGCTTGAATTTCTGTCTCGTCTTCCTAAATTTTCAGGGCAAAGGAAACCGATGCCCAAATTTGCATTTTAATGGAACAGAAAGGGTTTTTGTTTTGCATTTAGGAATTTTAAAGGGTTGCAAATTTCGAAACGTAAGTATTTCCCGTTAAGAAGTAATCCACGTATCCCACATCCCTTTAATACCCTTTCTTCAGTAATCTGTTGTGAACGAGCTCAATTAAATAGAGACTTTATAATCATCAGGTTATAGTTAGTTAGCAATGTTTTTCAGAGAAAGTTTCAACTTATTTGAAAAGTGATAGATTTAAAGAAGTCGTAAGCAATGAAACCAAAGAAGACATCAAAGCAATAGCACAGCAAGCCATTGATGGTAAGGTATCTTAAGCGATCGTAATCAATTGTAAACCAAACTTTTTACACAAAAAACCACAAGATAACCTATTCCAAACTGCTTTTATTATGACTCGTGATTTAATTCACATGTGTTAAATTGTTGTTTAAAAAATGTATTAGCGATGGAATTGGTATAAACAAAGCGGAGACATTATCAAATTCCTGACTGATCCAAAAAATGATTCAGCGTTTAAAATTTAAGCAATTTAAACTTAGTAAGTCATATCAAGCTCGAAACAAAAGTCAGGAAACATTTGCTTTATTTAATTTTAATTTTCAGTTCTACAGAGTAAACAAAGTCCCGTATGTGAGAATGACAATAGGTGCTGAACTCCTATTTGTCTTTTTACGGGATTTTTCTTTCTTTTTAAAGATATATTCAAGCCTTATGTTAACAGCGGCGAATTTAAGCAAGATCTGAAGAGAATGTCGGATTATTTTACCAAAGGTAAACTTATGTAATGATTTCTGTTTTTTTTCTCTCTTATTAATTTAAAATATTACAAGTATTTATGTAATAAAAATCGATCGCAGTGGCCGTATGCGATTAATGGATCATAATAACCATATTCATTTAATAGATTCCAACAGCCATATGCTATGAATGAATCACAATAACCATATACAATGAACGGATCCCAATAAATAATTACAAAGAATGGATCACAATATCTATGTACAATGAATCATTTGATCACAATATCCATATGAAATGAAAGCAAAAAATCATATACAATAAATGGATCGCAATAAAAATATGCAAATGCAGCATTAAATGTAAAGGATATATGAGAAACATTATTTGTCTTATGATATAAGACAATTAAAACTTTACATATGGTAAATGTATATACATTTGTCTTTTGTTGAATACAATATCATTGACCCCTATGTGTATTGTGCATTAGTTAGGTCACTGTTTTATTGGCGTATATTTAAAATTTTCTCTTATTATTATTTGTTTTTATAGCATCTGAAATACAACCAGCTTTTTTCGTCTCTCTTATAGCGGGCACTTATACACTTTCTGTCATTAAAGATGTGGTGAAGTTTGATGATGTCAGAGTAAACATAGGTGGTGGGTATGACAAGTCAACTGGTGTTTTCACTGCAGGAAGAAAAGGACTATATCAAATATCTTGTATGATTCTTGGAGGGGATGGACATGTTGTACGCTACATGCTAGCTAAAAACGGTGCAGACTATATTAAGGGATATTCAACGAGAGGGGCGCATTCATCAAGCACTATAAACGCAGTTATTGCAATGCATAAAGGCGACCGTGTTTATATCAAACACCGAACCGTCTACACGTCAGAACAAATTTTAGATGAAAATCAGTCATCTTTTTCTGGTCATTACCTGCAAGATATATAATTTCCGTCTTATTTTTTTAGCTTACTATGGCGGTACGGTTATTTATCAATGGGCACATGGATTTGATCAAACCTTTAAAAATTAACGACGAAATGTAAGCATTTTTCTTAAATTGATGAAAGTAAAAGAATATTTCTTTAATTGGTCAAAATGTTACTATATTTTATCACAAATAATAAATGTTGAGTGGACATTTTATTCCGCCTGTAAAATCTATTATAAAGTTGTATTTTGCATCAAGCTTTAACGACAATATTCTGAATTCATAAAGCTAACAAGTTTAGCGGTTGTCCTTCAATTTTTTTCATAGTAGCTAAATAGACTTATTGATGAAGGATATGATTAATTCAATCAGTACGTCAGATATTTTTTGGGGGTAAACATCAATTCGCTAATTCATAGTGTGACGAAAAACCAAAACGTTTCATTCGTTTTTCTGCATTTTAAATCTTTACAGTGCTGTGTATCGCACATCATCATATCTGCCTGTACAGTTAATTAATAACGTTGCTGTATGAAATCTTATATGAAGTGAAGCAACTGATATAAGACTACTTTTATAGCGTTATGTCTCATTTAAGTTCAGTACTTTGAGCTTGCTCAGAAACTATAAACATACTTTGATACCATATATATTGTTAATTGTGCTATAATGTGTGTACTTACGTTTCTTTGCAATTATTTATGAGAGTTTTATATATTTTTTAGACCCCAAGTCAGGAACAATGCAGTAGTTATTTATTTCATATCATACTGTTTTTGTTTTTATTTGGACAATTTTACGTTGACGGCTGATCGTTAATATTTCTTTTATTTAAATCACAATTTTCATAGACCAGGGAATATCAAGATCTTAACATATTGTATAGACATCTGCCTAATGTTGAAGACTGTTTGTTGCCGACTACATGTCCTTTTAATATTTATTTTTATTCGTCGGGTGCTGCCTCGTTGATGTATACCCCACTTCTCTTTTTATTCACTTTAGATAATAAACTCATCATAGATACATGTACCAGGATTAAAATTTTGTATGTCAGACGCGCGTGTCGTCTACAAAGACTCATCGGTGACGCTCGAATAAAAATGTTAAAAAACAACAAATAAGTACGAAGTGGATTCCCGTTGAGGACCCGAAACGCGTTACCAAATACAGCTAAGGTAATTATATTCCTGTACATGTTTATCATGTTGACTATAATAAATATTTATAGATCTATCCGTTGTATTTGTTATATTTTTCAATGTTTCTATGAACTTATTTTCCTGCTGCATAATTTAGGTAAAGGTTTTTTAGTTTAATAACATTTAAAATCTCATTTAGATTACAACTACCAAATGTTTCTTAGTCGACTTCAAACAAAGGTTTGGCTTTCCCCGCCTCCTACACAACTATCCCTCATTTTAAACTTGATGACAAACCGAACTTATTATCTTTTATTTGGATTCGAAAAAAAAATATCTTGTATTAAGAAAGAACTTCGTTTAAAAAAATCCAAAACGCTCCGATTTTTACGAACAAAATCTGAAAATGATATTTTTAAATGTATTTTGTTTTATCGACAACATATTTTTGTGCGTCACGGCATTCTTATGGAAACGATATGTGTTCCTATTTTAACCGAATTGTTCCTTGAATCCTAAGAGACACACTCCATAAGGGGGAGGGGCTAAAAGTATCCTTTAACATTACATTTCTGCATAACGAGGATTTTTCTGTCACTGCATAGATCAAAGTTTGACGACTATTTTATTGGGTCGATACATCCAGTTAAACTTCACTTAAAGTATACCACAGATGAAGCTGTGTGTAAATCTGCTTCATACCTTCGCCATCTTGACTTAGTTGATCGTACATGTTTCATGGTGACATTATATATATTCTGTTTGTTGTATAGCAACATCAAATCTGTTTTGTTTTTATGGTTTTCGATGGGTGCAACTGTGGTGCATTAATAGCAAACCATTCCGATGCACATGAATTAATCGGTGGTTTTGGTAGGGTTCCTGTTGCTTAATTGTTAGTCCAATGTATTTTATTGAACGGCGCACTGTTTGTCTTTTTCTCCTGTTTCTTTTTGTATTTGCGATAAGTGTCTCTCTTTTAATATGATTTTCCTTATAAATCTTCTTGATATAATCTTATCTTTTTAAATAAGAAATTCAACGAATGCATCCAGGGAATTCGTTTCAATTTGAAATTGCAACACAATTTCAATATATAATTTTTATTATTTTATTTGTTTTTACTTTTGCATTCAAGGTTTTGATGTCCTACATGGAAATTATAGTGTCTTCAAGTAAATTACCTTAAGGAAATTTTAAATTATGAATACAATTTTCTAGCTGTACTAGTTGGGTCATTTGACAATTGACGCTTTCGACTGTTCTGTTTTCATATATGGTCTTGTGAAATTGTCTTCCAAAACTTTAAGCGTACCCTCTAACAACATGGATCTGGCATACTAAAATCAGTATCATACTTCATTATGCATTGACAAGGCATTAGCACTGAGGGCGCAAGATATTTAAACTGAATCATATTCATGACCATGGTATCAATTTGGTTAAAAAAGTTAACATTTGGGATAATCTAATTTTCTACCTTTTATGTTTCTTCAAGACAAAAGTTATCTATATCAGTACTAGTATTTGATATTAAATATATAATATATCACTTAAAAAATGAAAGATACAACCTGCATACAATATGGTCATTTGAAAAGCATGTTAGTTCCAAAAGAAAAGAACTTGAAGTATTAGACCATTCAATGGAAATGAGTTGAGATCAGGCAGTACTATACGTTTACAGTTTTAAAAAATCTTTTAGCTTTAAAATCAGGACATCAATCAATCTTTGAGAATAATTGACTGGATGTACTTTTATATCTTAACTTAGCTGTTTTATACCTACACGTTTTACGTACAAAGTTTAAAACAAACATTTTAGCGGTATTAAGACTCATATTGCTAAAAATCGCATTTCCTTCTCACCGTGATGAGCCGGGTCCAGTCACTGTCTGGCAAACGGAAGGGATGCATAAACATGAAATGTTATCAATAGAATCTCATTTATTGCATATCGAATATTAATAAATAATTAAAATATAAATATGATACCTGTAAATTACATGTACATGTGAGGATTAGCCCAAATGTCGAAATGACAAGGTATTGTATTTGTGATAAGATTTGACAAGCATTAATAAACCTTAAGTTGTAATTAATTATTATAATAATATTTCGTACACCAAGAAATAACTTAATAACTTGATCCAAATCGTACAAAAATAAAACTGTTCTTCACAAATAATTATGCAGTTAACTATTTGTTTAACAGTGGATACTTCAAATACAAGTATTGCCATTGCCCTTAGAATTCTTTATTGTTTTATAGATGCATGTAGTTCATTGAAGTCAGTCACTCTAAGAGCCTGTAATTCAGTGATTGATGTCTGTCACAATTGTTTGTCGTTTATTGTACCCCGCGCAACGCATAGAAATACCGGGCGTCCGTCCGTTCGTGTGTTCGTCAGTCTGCTGTCTGTCCGTCTGTATGTCCGTCCGTCCGTCTGTCTGTCTGTCCCTTCATCCGGTCTGGTTAAGACTCCCACGTGTACAATTCCTGAAAGATTTTAATAAAACTTATATCATAGGTTTATATCGGCACTGTCTCAGACAAGTTCAAAAATCAGTGCCGATCAACAAAAAGAGGAATGCTCCTTGGAAATATTAATTATATGGAAAATTGCATTGTTAGCACTCTCATTTGTACAATTCTTGCCAGATTTTTATGAAACGTTTATCATAGCGAATACATATGTTCAAACTCTTTTAGGTCATTTTTTAGTAGCAACAAACAAAAAAGCTATGTCAATTGGACATGCTTTGATACTATATCTGCCCTTGAATTTTTACTTGATAACATTTTTGTTCGCTTTGGAGATTCCGTATATCGCCAAGTTATCCGAATTCCAATGGGGACTAACTGTGCACCACTTATTGCGGACCTGTTTTTGTATTGTTATGAGTTACAATTTATGACTAAAATCAGCAAAGACCCATCGAAACAACATCTGATACAAAAATTTAACAATACTTTTAGATATTTGGATGATATATTGGCTCTCAATAATGACGACTTCAGTATGTATACTTAAGAAATTTATCCTGTTGAACTTACTTTAAATAAAGCTAATACTAACAATGACCACTGTCCTTTCCTCGATCTTGATATCTATATATTAACGGGAAGCCTAATACAAAAATTTATGATAAAAGAGATGATTTTTCATTTCCTATCGTTAATTATCCATTTTTAGATGGTGACGTTCCCTTGTCACCATCTTATGGTGTTTATATATCTCAACTTGTACGATTCGCTCGTGTATGTAACAACGTATTAGATTTTAGCGAGAGAAATTTATGTATTACTGAAAAATTATTACACCAGGGTTTTCGATATCATAAACTAGTCAAAACATTTACTAAATTTTATCATCGGTATAAGGACATCATTCGTAAATATAACTCAACATGCAGACATCTTATACGTTCGGGTATTTCACATCCAATCTTTTATGGTAATATTCTTTACAAAGCACAAAAATGTCAGTATTCACCTCAAAAGCTAACAAAACCTTTAAACAGACTTATTAAGAAGGGATATAGTTACGATACTGTTGTCAGGTCATTAAAGATTGCATATTTTGGCTTTAATATTGATTCACTTATAGGGTCTTTGCATCGGAATTAAATATATTTATTCTAAAACCTCTTGCTGGCATGACACGGGTTATGTTCTTCTCATATATTTTATGATGGTATAATACTAAACCCCTAACAGGAGGGATTGTGCCTGATATTCATATGATGAAGACATAATCTTTCAATCAGTTTAATTGAGGTCTGGATCTGGCATGTCAGTAACTGCTAGTAGTCTGTTGTTATTTATGTATTATTGTCATTTTGTTTATTTTCTTTTGTTTCCCATTCTGACATCGGACTCGGACTTCTCTTAAACTGAGTTTTACTGTGCGTACTGTTGTACGTTTGTTTTTTCTACATTGGCTAGAGGTATATGGGAGGGTTGAGATCTCAAAAAACATGTTTAACCCCGCCGCATTTTTGCGCCTGTCCCAAGTCAGGAGCCTCTGGCCTTTGTTAGTCTTGTATCATTTTTTATTTTAGTTTCTTGTGTATAATTTGGAGTTTAGTATGACGTCCATTATCACTGAACTAGTATACATATTTGTTAAGGGGCCAGCTGAAGGACGCCTCCGGGTGCGGGAGTTTCTCGCTGCACTGAAGACCCATTGGTGGCCTTCGGCTGTTGTCTCTGCTCTATGGTCGGGTTGTCGTCTCTTTGACACATTCCCCATTTCCATTCTCAATTTTATCATAGGTTTGTATCAGCAATGTCTCGGACAAGTTCGAAAATCAGTGCCGGTCAATTATTTTTAATAGAGTTATGCCCTTTGAAATAATAATATTATGGAAAATTGCATTGTAAGCGCTTTCACGGGTACAATTTTTGCCAGATTTTTATCAAATTTTTATTAAAGGTTTAATCAGCAATTTCTTGGACAAGTTCAAAAATCAATACTGATGAAACATTTTTAAAAGAGTTATGACCCTTGGAAATATTAATTATATCTGAAATTGCATTGCATTTGCTCTGAAGCCTTCATTTCTCTAAAATATTTATTAAAAAATTAAAGAAATTTTTAGTTTTTGCTAATGGGCAGTTAAAATATGTGCAACGCGGGAGACATTGGAACTCCGTTCTTTTATTTTATTTTTCATAAATCAGGTCTTTGGTTTTCACGTTTGAATCGTTTTACATTTTGTCAAGTCGGAGCCTGTTACAGCTAACTATACGGTATGGGTTTTGCTCATTGTTGAATGCCGTAAAGGAACCTGTAGTTGCTTACGTCCACGTCTTTTGGTCACGGATAGAAAGTTGTCTCATTGGCAATCATACCACATCTCATTATGTTTACATGGATTGATTTAAGACTTGTCATATGATTTTTCACTTTAATATCCATAATTGAAGGGGTGTCATGTCCTTCAGATTTCTTCTTAGTTAACTTTTGTTTTTGCTGTTTCATTGTTGTTTCCTTACTTTCTTATGGAGTTATATTTAATACCAATCAATGACCACTCGAGATTTATGAATTTTGACACTTTTAGATAGCAAGAGGTTATGGGTTTTTAATATTTCTACTTATTTCAATTCTTTTTTATTTCAGATTATTTATATTTAACTTATTTCGGTCATTCAGAATTGTAAAAAAACAACTTGCAGCATAATGACGTAATAGTCGTTTCGCCTTGACTTCGTATTTATATTTCCTGACAATTGGTTATGTGCAAATATTTAGTTTTATTCATTTCGTACTTATCATATTGTTATATGCTTATCGGTTTAACAATATGAAGACTATTCTTATCGGAGTTGTTCTAGTCTTGAAAGTTGTATGGTCGCTGGAAACGTTAGATGGAAAACTACCAATTCTAAAAGGAAACGGAATACCATTAAATATTGATATAGATGTTTCTGAGTTTAACAGAAGATTTGCCGACATTGTTAACAAAGGCATACCCGAAGAAATATCAGGTAATTTAAGAATTGTATATATTTATTTAGAGGATACTAAACATGCATTCATCAGTTTTTTTATGATAAATTTATTTTAAAATCTCAAAAATATTGACAGTAAGGGCCGTTTGAGAACTTAATCTTACGACATATCTGATAATTTCAATTGTTCCATTATGAACATTCCATTTCTATGTATAGTACTATTTTCAAATGCATGATGAGTATGGACATTGAGAATATATCCCCCAGTCGATACCACATTCCAGGGCTGGCGTTTCCTATCATGATTTCCATCATAGAGAGTTTCTGCTATCAAGGAAGTTATTGTATATTTGAAGTCATCTTTTCATGTATACATCAAAAGTATGCGGTCATAATTTGAACGACCGTTATGGGAAATGTTTGTTTGTCACAAACGGCCGTAGATATGTTCCATTTATCTTATTTTTATAGTGCGCAGTCAAAATTTATGCAGGCTATAATAAATTCTATGCTTTTATAATACCAATCTTTATAGGATTAGGTCTAAACTAAAATAACCCCAATATAAACACGAATGAAGTGAAGCCGCTGTTCCGGGATTGTAATCAATAGTAGCAATTACTCCAACGAGAACACAATCAATATTGCGACGAATAAAAAATTAACAATTAACATTGATTATTAAAACCCAACACGAGTTTATTTATAAAATTTGAAATATACAAAATCTACAAAATGTACAAAACAAAGGCTTGGCATTAAAAAAAACAAATAAGAGAAAAGTAAGGATCTGACCATTGGAACCTCTGTTGCTTTGAATATCTGTCTCGTCTTCTTCTTCTTTCGTTTGGCCCTTTTCCGATTACTTTTTCAACATCAAGCACTCGTTACATTCGACAAAATCATGATTTTGAAAGGGAAACTAAGTGATGCAAGCTAACAAGTTGTGAATCATGAGGTACTATAATACCCGAAATACTATCATATTCCATGTTTGCCCGATAGAAGTTATTATTTGTTTTTCGCCAATTTTATGACAAATGGATTTTTTCGAAACGAATAATGCTTGCCTATAATTATTATTACAGTCATGATAGTACATAAAGTAGAGTATTAATTAATGCTGATTTTATTGGTTTATGGCATCCGCATTCTTGGGAAGATAGTAAAGTACTATCATCAGTGCAATTAACAAGTGGTTACTGAAAGATAGTGCAAAGCCAAATTTCAGCTAATTAATAACCATTCTATCATACTTAAATATCAATCAGTACACTCCAACAGATTTTAACATGACCTTGTCACAATGTGCAATACAAAAACTTAATTTAAGATGATTTTATTGATCAAGTTTGTCTATTAAACACCGTAATAAAAATCTTTAAATATTGTTTTAATCGGTAGTAACATTGATTTTGTTTTTTTAATAAAATACATCATGACTAAATATATTGCTATATATGTACAGCTAGGACTACTCATAATCCTACATCCGGTAGAGACTGTTTTTTTATATTTTGGCATTGCACAAGATCAGGTGTTTCTCAGACTGTTTATGACGTTATACTAAATCCGTTGGATGTATACTTATTGATACTTTAGTCTGGGCGAACAGGATTTATTTATTAGTTGTAATCGACTTTCAGCTACTGCGAGTACTCTTATATTGGTGCGCTGTGTCAAGAGTTTTTTTTTAAGCAAGTTGCTATTTAGTGTTTCGTAACGAGTTAAGCAATTTGGAACTAATTTTAACAGTTTGTTCTTATGTTGTGATGTTACACCACTGTCCCAGGTTTGGGAAGGGTTGTGCGCTCACAAACATTATCAACCCCGCTATGTTCTTCTTGTGTCTGTCCCAAGTCATAGCTTGTAATTCATGGGTTGTCGTTGGTTCTTGTCTATCATATTTGTTTTTTTCGTAAATTGCATTATTATGAATTAGGGCATTAGTTTCTCGTTTGAATTGTTTTAAATTTTTCATGAAGAGGCCTTTTAAAGCTACCCATATAGTATGTGTTTTGTTCATTTTTGAAGGCCATACGATGACCTATAATTGCTTATGTCGACGTCGTTTGAACTTAGGTGGATAGTTGTCTCATTGGCAATCTCACTACATCTGCTTCTTTTTATTCGTATCCGTATGTTGACCTCAATAGATATCGTTTGGTTGAAATGTGTTGAGACAACATGTCATGAATATTTATGGAATTAAATTAAGAAAGCCATTTGAGGAAAAAATGTAAGAAAAAATATTGCTTCATTTTTTATCTTTTATGTTCATATATTTTTTATCATTAGTGTTAAAATCTTTAAAGCGAAGTTTAAAGGCTTGTTGGATTTTGCTCAGTTCTTTTTACCTCCCAAGCGAAAGTTTCCTTAAACCATAAGTCAAAAGACCGTAATTCTGCAGTATGTTAGGCTTACATATATAGTTGGATTAGGATGGATAAAAGGAATCAATGCACACATCTGCATTTTAATGGAACAAAAATAGTGTTTGGTTTGCATTTAGGAATTTTAGAGTGATGAAAATAACAAAACGTTTGTATTTCCCCTTAAGAAGTAATCAACGTAACCCACATCCCTTTAATACAATTAACTATAGTATGTTGTGCGCAACCTCAATTATTTTATAGAGACTGTATAATAACCAGGTTATAGTTAGTTAGCAATGTTTTTCAGAGAAACTTTCAGTTTATTTGAAAAGTGAGAGATTTAAAGAAGTTGTAAGCAATGAAACCAAAGAAGACATGAAAGCAATAGCACATCAAGCTTTGAATGGTGAGGTATATTATGTGTAATCAATTGTAAATTAAACATACCACAAGGTAACCTATTCCAAACTGCTTTTAGTATGACCCGTGATTTTGTTTTTCACGTCTTAAAGTTTTGTTTTAAAATGTACTTGCCATGTAATTGGTATAAACCAAGCGCCAACATAATCAAATTCCTGACTGATCCAAACAATGTGAGCGTTTATACTTTAAGCAATTTAAACTTAGCAAGTCATATCAAGCTAAAAAAAAGACAGTAAACATTTGCTTGTTTAAGTTTATCATTTAGTTCTACAGAGTAAGCAAAGTCCTGTATGCAAGAATGAGAATAGTAACGGTGCTGAACTCCTATTTTTCTTTTTACTTTTTTCTCTCTCTATTTAAAGATATATTCAAGCCTTATGTCAACAGCGGCGAATTTAAGCAAGATCTGAAGAGAATGTCGGCCTTGATAACCAAAGGTAAACTTATCTAATGATTTATATTTTTCTTTCTTATTGGTGTTTCGAAAATATAGTTTCATTTTAAAAGATAACAACTATTTATCAAATATATTCGATCCCAATAGCCATATGGGATTAATCGTTATGGATCACAATAACCATATTTAGTTAAAAGATTACAGTAATACACAGTTAATGGACCACAAAATCCATGTAAAATGAATAGTCATATACAATAAATTATATACATTTATACAATAAATGGATCACGATAAAAATATACCATAAATAAATCACTATAACTATATCCAATAAATGGATTACAACAGCCGTATACAATAAATAGATCACAATAGACATATACAATAAATGGATCACAACAGCCACATACAATAAATAGGATCACAATAGCCATAAACAAGAAAAAGATATCTACAGCCATATACTATAAATGGATCACAATAGGCATAAACAAGAAAAAGATCACAACAACCATATACAATAAATGGATCATAATAGCCATAAACAAGAAAAAAAATCTCAACAGCCATATACAATAAATGGATCACAATAGCCATAAACAAGAAAAAGATCACAACGTTTATATACAATAAATGGATCACAAAAGCCATATACAAAAAAATGGATTAAATGTACAGCATTAAAAGTAATGGAGATATGAGTAAATAAATTCGTCTTAATAGTACACGAAAACGTTAAATTGTATATTAGACATTTGTTTATTGTTGACCTCTATCTGTAGTGTGTATTCGTTGGGGAAACTGTTTCATTGACGTTTACCTACTATCTTCTTTATTAATGTTTTTTTATAGAATCTGAAATACGACCAGCATTTTTCGTCTCCATTATGCCGCACCCTTATACACTGTCTGGTATAGATGGTGTAGTAAAGTTTGACAATGTCATCGTTAACATAGGGGGTGGTTATGACAAGTCAATTGGTGTTTTCACCGCAGGAAGAACAGGACTATATCAAATATCGTGTACGATTATTGGAGATCGTGGACATGCTGTACACTTCTTGTTAGCTAAAAACGATGCAGAATATATTAAGGGACATTCAGCCTTAGGACCTCATACATCGGGCACTATAAATGCAGTTATTGCAATGCATAAAGGCGATCGTGTTAATATCAAACATCGAGCTACTCACCATTCGGAGAATATTACAGGTTTAAATCATTCATCTTTTTCTGGTTATTTTCTGCAGGATTTGTATTGAAGTCTTTAGCGACTTAATTTTTATTCTGTTTTTTTAGCAGTACATTGCGGTATGGTTGTTAATCAAAGGGCACATGGATTTTATTAAACAAAATGTAAACATTTTTTGTTAATTGATAAAAGTAAAAGAAGGTCTCATTAATTGGTCTAAATTTTACTATATTTCAGCACAAATAAGACATGTTGAGAGGATATTTTATTCCGTCTGCAACTTTTTAGATAAAGTTTTTGCATCATAAATTCATACAGCTGATAAGTTTAGGGATTGAGCTTCAATTTTGTCGTATTAGCTAAAACGTCTTATTGATAAAGGTTATAATTTTATCAATCAGTACGTCAGGTATTTTTTGGGATAAACATCAAGTCACTAATTCATAGTTGGACGAAAACAAAATGCAAACATACTTTGATACCATGTATATTGTTTATTATGCTACAATGTGTGTACTTATCTTTTTTTGTAATTATCTATTTTACCGTTATTTCAGAGTTATATTTTGTAAATTTGCTTCATCTGTACCGAATTTTGTTCTATATTGTTTTGACGGCCAACTGATCGAGATATAACACAGGGAAACGTTAAAAAGCCCCCACATAAATAAAAATAAGGAAATGTTGTATGATTGCCAATGAGACAACTCTCCACCAGAGACCAAATTACAAAGAAGTTAACAACTATAGGTCACCGTATGGCCTTTAGCAATGAACAAAACCCAAACCGCTTAGCCAGCTATAAAAGCCCCCGAAATGACAAATGTAAAACAATCCAAACAAAAAACTAACGGCCTGATTCATGTACAACACAATGAACGAAAAACAAATATGATATACATCAACAAACGACAACCATTGAATTACAGGCTCCGGACTTGGGACAGGCACATGCAGAATGTGGTGGGGATTTAAACATGTTTGCAGGTGCCCAACCCTCCCCTTACCTAGAACAGTGGTGTAACATATGCATGCTCTGTATGCATGTGTTTGCCCCAAGTCAGGAAAATATCGTCAGGGGTTATTTGTTGTCGTATCTTATTGTTTTTTTTTGTAATTTGGAGAATTTGTGTTGATGGCAGATCTTTGCTAATTCTGTTTATTAAAGCACAACTTTCATATCCTTCGAACAATTAGAGCTTCACATATTGTAGACATCTGTCTAAGAGCGAAGACTGTGTCTTGCCGTCTAGATGTCATTTGAATTTTTACTCGTTGGTTGCTATCTCGTTGACGCTAACCCCCTTATCCTTGTTGTTTATCGTGTTGACAAAAAAATAAAACAAAAATAGTATCTATAGATCTATCCGTAGAATTTCTGATATTTTTCAAGGCACTTTAAAAAATCTTTTTACTGTCTTTTTCTGTATATTTCAATGTTTCTATTAACTTATTTTCCTGCTACACAATTAAGGTTTTTTTTCAGTTTAATTATTCAAAATTAAGTTAGATTACATCTACCATATCAAATTTCTCTTATTCGAACTCATACCATAGAAGTTTTATATTGGCTACTTCCATGCTCAAACAAAGGTTTGACTTTTTTGCCTGTAACAAAAGTATCCCTCATTCTCAACTTGATGACATATTGCACTTATCATTTATTGTTATGCCCCACCTAGGGGCATTATGTTTTTGGTCTGTGCGTCCGTTCATTCTTCCGTCCGTCAGTTCGTTCGTTCGTCCGTCTGTCCCGCTTCAAGTTAAAGTTTTTTGTCCTTCAGGTTAAAGTTTTTGGTCAAGGTAGTTTTTGATGAAATTGAAGTCCAATCAACTTGAAACTTAGTACACATGTTGCCTATGATATGATCTTTCTAATTTTAATGCCAAATTAGAGTGTTGATCCCTATTTCACGGTCCACTGAACATAGAAAATGATAGTGCGAGTGGGGAATCTGTGTACTATGGACACATTCTTGTTTTGGATAGCTTTGATTCGCAAAAAAGGATAACCAACGTAGATAAAACTGTATTGTTTTATTTTAAGAAACAAATCCTAATTTGTTGAAAAAAATCCCTCCGATTTTACAAAACAAAATCTGAAACTGACATCGTTAAGTGCATTATTTTTTTATTGACGTTAAATTTCATATGCATTTCGGCATTCTTATGGTAACGATGAGTGTCCCTATGTTAACTTTTAATCCTAAGAAACAGACTTCATAAGGGAGAGGGGCTAAAAGTATCCTTTGATATTACACTTCTGTATAACGATGATTTTCTATTACTGTGTTGTTCAAAGTTTGATAACTAATTTTTATTAGGTCGATACATACAGTTGAACTTCACTTCAAGTATACCACAGAGGAAGCTGTATGTAAATCTGCTTCATATCTTGGGTATCATGACTTGGTAATCGTATTTGTTTCATGGTAACATTATATATATTCCGTTTGTTGTATAGCAACATCAAATCTGTTTTGTTTTTTTCATGGCTTTCGATGGGTGCACCAGTGGTGCATTTTAAAAAAGAACAAACCATTCCGATACACATGAGTTAATCGGTGGTTTTGGTAGAGTTCCTGTTGCTTAATTGTGTGTCCACTGTATTTTGTTGAACGGTCTATTTTATTTTTTTTTTTTATCTTTTTGTCTTTGTGATAAGTGTCACTCTTTTAATATGATTTTCCTTACCTTCTTGATATAAATAAAGGCAACAGTAGTATACCGCTGTTCGAAACTCATAAATCCATAGAGATACAAACAAATCCGGGTTACAAACTAAAACTGAGGAAACGCATCAAATATAAGAGGAGAACAACGACACAACAAAAACACAACATTAAAATGTAACACACACAGAAACGAACCTTGTTATTCTTAATTAGAAATTCGGCGAATGCATCCAGGGAATTCTTTTAAATTTGTAATTGCAACACCATTTCAATATATCATTATTACTATTATTTGTTTTTACTTTTGCATAATGGGTTTTGATGTCCTACATAGAGATTATAGTGTCTGCATGTAGGTAAACTTTAGGAATATTTCAAATTATGCGTACAATGTCCTATCTGTATTAGTTTGGTCAGTTGTCAATTGACGCTTTCGACTGTTCTGTTTTCATATAGGGTACTGTGAAATTGTCTTCCTAAAGATATTGTTTGGGTACCTTCTAACAGCACGGATCCGGCATACTGAAATCAGTATCCTACTTCATATTGCATTGACAAGGCATTAGCACTGAGGGCGCAAGACATTTGGACTGAATCATATCTATGACCATGGTATCAATTCAGTTAAAAAATTTGGGGTCAAGTTAACGATTTGGGCTAATCTTATTTTCTACCTTTATGTTTCTTATAGACAAGTTATCTATATCAGTACCAATATTTGATATTAAATATATAATATATCACTTAAAAATAAATGAAAAATACAACCTGCATACAATATGGTCATTTGAAAAGCATGTTAGTTCCAAAAGATAAGAACTTGAAGTCTTAGACCATTTAATGGAAATGAGTTGAGATCAGGCAGTACTACACGTTTACAGTTTTTAAAAGATGTTAGCTTTAAAATCAGGACCGCAATCAATCTTTGAGAATAATTGACTGGATGTACTTTTATATCTTAACTTAGCTGTTTTATATCTGCATGCAGGTTGTTCATAGTTTAAAACAAACATTTGAGCGGTATTAATACACATCTTGCTAAAAATCTCATTTCTTTTTCACCGTGATCACTGTCTTGCAAACAGAAGGGGTGCATAAAACATGAAATGTTATAAATAGAATCTCATTTATTGCATTTCGAATATTAATAAATAGTTAAAATATAGATATGATACCCGTGAATTACATGTACATGTGAGGATTAGCTCAAAATGTCGACATGCCATTGGCCCAAACGTAATATATTTTTAGACCAAATTACACACCAATTACCACATCTCCCAGGACTGAGCATGGAACGAACATACTTATTTGATATTTAATAGTGCACATGGCGTTTTCAATATCACACCCGTACCAAACCGAGACACTAATATAATCCGAAGAGCTCTGCTCGATGCATTTTATTGGTTGAGGGTTGAAACGTTGTGCGATATTGAAAAAATCCATATCATATATACTTTACTTTTCTGGTATTGAAGTGTGAATATATACCGGAACCAATACAGAAACAGTCAGTAAATAACACTATATTTTCTATAAAATACTTCATCATTGACAAATAATAACAAAATTCCATTCAATGCAATCAAACTGTTTATATTCAACCAATAATCAATGTTTTTCCCTGTACAAGTGCAACATAGCTTTAGCATTTTAAAAGAATTTCTGTGGTAGCTTTAATTTATGAGCACTCTATGTCAATATATAAACAATTGAATTTGAGCAAGAGCTGAAGACCTCTATGAATTCTCCCCACTAGACCAAATCACTTATTTAAAACGAAATGTTTTATATAAAAAGCAGAACATGTGGTATGATTGGTCGGTTGATAACAAAGCTTTACGACAAAAGAGATGATTGCAGCTTCCCAATTGTGAACTTTCCATTTCTATGTAGCAACATTCCTGCAGCGCCTGCATACGGAGCATATATCTGCCAGTTGATACGATATTCCAGAGGTTTTATTTCCATTCATTTTATTGATAGAGGGGTGCTTCTCACAAGGAAGCTATTAAACCAAGAGTTCCAAGTGGTGAAGTTGAAATCATCCCTTCGTAAATTTTACGGACGCAATCATTGGTTGACCGTTATGGAATATCCGTTTCACAGATGATAGCGGATATGTTCAAAATGTCGTCACTACATCCCCACCCCTTTTCACGAATGTGAACTACGGAATTAGACTTATTAGCGGGTTTGTACTAACATGAGCAACACGACGGGTGCCACATGTAGATCAGGATCTGCTTACCCTTCCGGAGCACATGACATCACCCCCAGTTTTTGGTGGGGTTCGTGTTGCTCAGTCTTTAGTTTTCTATGTTGTGTTTTGTTAACTATTGTTTGTCTGTTGGTCTTTTTCTTTTTTAGCCATGGCGTTGTCAGTTTATTTTCGACTTATGAGTTTGAATGTCCCTTTGGTACCTTTCGCCTCTCCTTTGCTAATGAGACAACTTTCCATAAAAGACCAAATGACGTAAAAACTACGGTACCCCATTTTTCATTTTATTCACAAAACATGAAAAATTGAACTGGGAAAATTGTAGGGGACAAAGGTTGAAGAAATACATTTTAAGTACTAGGTATTATATTTGTGATAAGATTTGACAACCGTTAATAAACCTTAAGTTGTAATTAATTAATATAATGATATTTCGTACACCAAGAAATAACTAAATAACTTGATCCGAATCGTACTAAAATAAAACTGTTCTTGACAAAGAATTATGCAGTTTACTATATGTTTAACAGTAGATATTTCATATACAGTTATTGCCCTTTTCTTTAGAATTCTTTATTGTTTTATAGATGCATGTAGTTCACTGAAGCCAGTCACTCCTAGAGCCTGTAATTCAGTGATTGGTGTCTGTCACAATTGTTTGTCGTTTATTGTCCCCCGTACAATGCATAGAAATGTCCGTCTGTACGTCCGTTCGTCCGTCTGTCCCTTCATCCGGTCTTGTTATCACTCTCACGTGTACAATTCTTGAAAGATTTTAATAAAACTTATATCATAGGTTTATATCGGCACTGTCTCAAACAAGTTCGAAAATCAGTGCCGATCAACAAAAAGAGGAATGCTCCTTGGAAATATTAATTATATGGAAAATTGCATTGTTAGCGCTCTCATTTGTACAATTTCTTCCAGGTTTTCATGAAACGTATATCATAGGTTTGTATCAGCAATGTCTCGGACAAGTTCGAAAATCAGTGCCGATCAATAATTTTTAATAGAGTTATGCCCCTTTGAAATAATAATCATATGGAAAATTGCATTGTAAGCGCTCTCACTGGTGCAATTTTTGCCAGATTTTTATCAAATTTTAATTAAATGTTTAATCAGCAATGTCTTGGACAAGTTCAAAAATCAATGCTGATGAAATATTTTTAAAAGAGTTATGACCCTTGGAAATATTAATTATATCTGAAATTGCATTGCATTTGCTCTGAAGTCTTCATTTCTCTAAAATATTTATAAATTTATAAAAAAATTAAAGAAATTTTTAGTTTTTGCTAATGGCCAGATTAAATATGTGCAACGCGAGGGACATTGGAACTCCGTTCTTTTATTTTATTTTTCTTAAATCAGGTCTTTGGTTTTCACGTTTGAATCGTTTTACATTTTGTCAAGTCGGAGCCTGTTAAAGTTAACTATACGGTATGGGGTTTGCTCATTGTTGAATGCCGTAAAGGAACCTGTAGTTGCTTACATCCACGTCTTTTGGTCACGGATGAATAGTTGTCTCATTGGCAATCATACCACATCTCATTATGTTTACGTGGAGTGATTTAAGACTTGTCATATGATTTTTCACTTTAATATCCATAATTGAAGGGGTGTCATGTCCTTTACATTTCTTCTTAGTTAACTTTTGTTTTCACTGTTTCATTGTCGTCTCCTTACTTTCTCATGAGGTTATATTTAATACCAATCAATGACCACTCGAGATTTATGAATGTTATTCTTATTTAAAATTTTGACAATTTTATATAGCAGGAGGTTATGGGTTTTTAATATTTCTACTATTTCAATTCTTTTTTATTTCAGATTATTTATATGTTACTTATTTCGGTCATTCAGAATTGTAAAAAAAAAAAACTTGCAGCATAATGACGTAATAGTCGTTTCGCCTTGACTTCGTATTTATATATCCTGACAATTGGTTATGTGCAAATAACCGATTGTTGTTATTAATAATCTTGAACGTCCCTTTTAGTTTTATTCATTTCATACTCATCATATTGTTATATGCTTATCGGTTTAACAATATGAAGACTATTCTTATCGGAGTTGTTCTGGTCTTGAAAGTTGTATGGTCGCTGGAAACGTAAGAGGGAAAACTACCAATACTAAAATGAAACGGAATACCGTTAAATATTGATATAGATGTTTCTGAGTTTAACAGAAGATTTGCCGATATTGTTAGCAAAGGCATACCCGTAGAAATATCAGGTAATTTAAGAATTGTATATACATTTGTATTTATTTTGATGATACTTAATCAGTTTGTTTATGATAAATATATTTTAAAATCTCAAAATATTGACAGTAAGGGCCGTTTGAGAAATTACCCGTACGACATATGTGATATTTTCAATTGTTTCATTTCGTTTCTATGTATAGCAATATTTCCTATGCATGAGGAGTATATGCATTGAGAATATATCCCCAAGTGGATACCACATTCCAGGGTTGCATTTCCTATTATGATTTCCATCATAGAGGGTTTCTGCTAACACGGAAGCTTTAGTAAATTAGAAGTCATCTTTTCAGGTAAACGTTTAAAGGATGCGGCCATGAACGACCGTTATGGAAAATGTTTGTGTGTCAAATATTCCATTTACTTTATTTTTGTATAGTGCCTTGTCAAAATCTAGGCTGGCTATCGTAAATTCTATGCTTTTATAATGCCAATCATTATAGGTAAAATAACCCCGATATAAACATGAATGAAGTGAAGCCGCTGTTCCGGGATTGTAAGCACTAGTAGCCATTACTTCAACGAAAACACAGTCAATATTGCGATGAATAAAAATTTAAAACTAACATCGATTACCAAAACCCAACACGAGTGTATTCATAAAATTTGAAATATAAAAAATCTACAAATCAAATGTTTGGCCTAAAAAAAACAAATTTGAGAAAAGTAAGTATCTGATCATTGGAACCTCCTCGCGTATAAATCATCCGCTGCTTTTAATTTCTGTCTCGTCTTCTTCTATTTTCATTTTGCCTTTTCTGATTACTTTTTCAACATCAAGCACTCGTTGAATTCGATTTTTAAAGGGAAACTAAGTGATGCAAGCTATCAAGTTGTGAATCATGAGGTACTATCATCCCCGAAATAATAGTATCTTCCATGTTTGTCCGGTAGAAGTTATCATCATCATGTCTGTTATTCAGTATCGTTTTTCGACTTCCTAAAGTAATGTTTTTCACAAATCTTATTACAAATTGATTTATATCGAAATAGAATCATGCTTGCCTTTACTATTGCAGTCATGGTAATACATCAAGGATAATATTAATAAAAGATGATTTTATCGTTTTGGGCATCCGCATTCTTGGGAAGATAGTAAAGTACTATTATCAGTGCATTACCAGTGGTTAGTAAATGATAGTGCAAAACCAAATTTCAATAGTTAATAACCATGTTCTATCATATTTGAATATCATCAGCAAACTGCAGCGGATTTTAGAATGACCTTGTCACAATGTGCAATGCTACAATTTAAATTAAGATGATTTTATCGATCAAGGTTGTCTATTTAACACCGTAACAAAAATCTTTAAATATTGTTTTGATCGGCAGTAACGTTAATTTTGTTTTTTGAATAAAAAATCAACATAACTAAATATATATTGCTATATATGTACAGCTAGGAGTACTCATAATCCTACATCCTTTCGAGACTGTTTTCTTATATTTTGGCATTGCACAAGGTCACGTGTTTCGCAGACTGTCTATGACGTCATTACACTAAATCTGTTGGATGTATACGGATTGATACTTTAGTCTGGGAGAACATTTATTAGTTGTAATCAGCTTTGAACTAGGCTAAGCCTTCAGCAACTGCTAGTACTCTTATATCGGTGCGTTGTATCAAGTGTTTTTATTTTTATGCAAGTTGTTATTTTATGCTTCGTAACGAGTTAAGCCATTTGGAACTATTTTTTACAGTTTCTTCTTATGTTGTGCTGTTACACCACTGTCCCAGGTTAGGGGAGTGTGATCGTTCACAAACATTATCAACCCCGCTATAGTTTCTTGTGTCTGTCCAAAGTCATAAGCTTGTAATTCGGTCGTTGGTTCATGGCTATCATGTTTGTTTTCCGTAAATTGTATAATTGTGAATTAGGCCGTTAGTTTTCCATTTGAAACGTTTTAAATTTTTCATGTAGAGGCCTTTTAAAGCTGTCTATACAGTATGTATTTTGCTCATTTTTCAAGGCCAAACGATGAAATATAATTTTATATCGACGTCATTTGAACTAAGGTGGATAGTTGTCTCATTGAAATCTCACCACATCTGCTTATTTTTATGCGTATCGCATGTTGACCTCGATAGATATCTTTTGGTTGAAAAGTGTTGAAACAACATGTCATGAATATCTATGGTAATTAAATTTAGAAAGCCATGTGAGAAAAAATGTAAATAGGAAATATTGCTTCATTTTCTTTCTTTCTTGTTCATATATGAATGTGTATGTGTTAAGGATTTGTTACGAAACTATACTGTTTTATTATTTGTATTAAAATCTTCAAAGCGAAGTTTAAAGGCTTGTTGGATTTTCTCCGTTTTTCCTCCTTCCAATCGAAAGTTTCTTAAAATCATAAGTCAAATGACCGAAGATTCTACAGTAGGGGCCACGGTGGTCGAATGGTCTAAGTAGTCGAACTACTGTATCACTAACCTGTCAACAGGTTATCAGTCCGAGTTCCGCACGTGGCAGGTGCGTTAGACCCCAATCTTAATTGACTAGTATTGTCAGTTTTCCTGCCGAAGGTCGATGGTTCTCTCCGGCTTCCTCCACCAATAAAAACTGACCATCACGAAAAAAGCACTATAGTGTTGAAAGTGGCGTTAAACGTCAAACAATCAATCAATCAGTTCTACAGTATGTTAGGCTTACATATATAGTTGGATTGGAGTAATTAAAAGGAATCAATGCACAAGTTTGCATTTTGATGGAACAAAAGGAGTTTTTGGTTTGCATTTAGGAATTTTAGAGGGGTGAAAATAACAAAACGTTTGTATTTCCCCTTAAGAAGTAATCAACGTAACCAACATCCCTTTTATACAATTGAGTATAGTATGTTGTGCGCAGCCTCAATTATTTTATGGAGACGTTATAATCTACTTAGTTAGCAATGTTTATCAGAGAAACTTTCAGCTTATTTGAAAAGTGATCAATTTAAAGAAGTCGTGAGCAATGAAGCCAAAGTAGACATTAAAGCAATAGAACAGCAAGCTTTGAATGGTAAGGTATATAATGTGATTATCAATTGTAAACTAAACTTACTACAAGGTAACCTATTCCAAACTACTTTTAGTATGACACTACTTGAGTTTTTTTACGTGTTGTTTTAAAATGTACTAGCTATGTAATTGGTATAAATTGTTATAAGCAGAGACATAATCAAACTCCTGTACGATCAAACAATGCTATAGCTTCTATACTTTAAGTAATTTAATCTTAGAAAGTCGTATCAAGCTGGAAACAAAATTCAGTGTACATTTGCTAGTTTAAGTAATTTTTTTGTTCTACAGAGTAAGCAAAGTCCCGTATGTGAGAATCACAATAGTAACGGCGCTGAACAATTTTTTTATGATTTTTTCGCTCTCTATTTAAAGATATATTCAAGCCTTATGTTAACAGCGGCGAATTTAAGCAAGATCTGAGGATAATATCGGCCTTGATAACCAAAGTAGACTTATTTAATGATTTCTGTTTTTGTTTCTTATCGGTGTTTCGAAAAAGGTAAAATAACAAAAAAATTCCAAGGAAAATTCAAAACGGAAAGTCCCTTAACAAATGTCAAAATCAATAGCTTAAACACAACAAACGAATGGAAAACAACTGTCATATTCCTGCCTTGGTACAGACATTTCCTCAAGTATATAGTTTTTATTATTTTAAAAGATTACAATCATTTATGAAATAATATTCGATCCCAATAGCCATATGTGATTAATCATTATGGATCACAATATCCATATCTAATCAAAAGATTACAACAGCAATACACAATGAATGGACCACAACAGCCATAAAAAATGAATAGCCATATACAATAAATTGATCTTGATAGCAATTATATACATTTGTACAATAAATGGAGCATGATAGAAATATACAATAAATAGATCACTATAACCATATCCGATAAATGGATCACAACAGCCATGTACATGTACAATACATGGATCACAATAGCCGTAAACAAGAAAAAAGATTCCAAGAGCCTTATACAATACATGGATCATAAAAGCCATATACAAAAAATGAATCGAAATATACAGCATTAAAGATAATGGAACTATGATTTAATACATTCGTCTTTGGTATATGATACAAGAAAACTTTATATTGTATATTAAACATTTGTTTATTGTTGCCCTCAATCTGTAGTGTGTATTTGTTGGGGAAACTGTTTCTTACCTAACATCGTCTTTATTAATGTTTTATAGCATCTGAAATACGGCCAGCATTTTTCGTCTCTATTATGCAGCACCCTTATACACTGACTGGTATAGATGATGTAGTGAAGTTTGACAATGTCATCGTAAACATAGGGGGAGGGTATGACAAGTCAACTGGTGTTTTCACCGCAGGAAGAACAGGACTATATCAAATATCGTGTACGATTATTGGAGATAACGGACATGTTGTACACTACTTGCTAGCTAAAAACGATGCAGAATATATTATGGGATTTTCAACCAGAGGAGAACACACATCGAGCACTATAAATGCAGTTATTGCAATGCATAAAGGCGATCGTATTTATATCAAACACCGAGCCACTCACTGGTCGGAGAAGATTACAGGTCTAAATCATTCATCTTTTTCTGGTTATTTTCTGCAGGATTTGTATTGAACTCTTTCACGACGTAATTTTCATTGTATTTGTTGGCAGACCATGGCGAAATGGTCACATGGATTTTATTAAACCTCTAAAAATTAAGTTAGTAACAACGAAATGTAAGCAATTTTTTTTTAAATTGATATAAGTAAAAGAATGTCTCATTGATTGATAAAAGTTTTACTCTATTATATCACAAATAAGTGATGTTGAGTAGAACTTTATTTCGCCTGCAAATCTTTGTGGAATACATTATATGTTTCACGGGTGACATCAGATATATTACATATGATACTGATATTTCATATTGGACGTTCTTATCTTAAATTTGTTATCGTTGAGCAGCTGTAAACTCGTCTGGTCGTCAGCCGTCGTCTTTTCCGCCGATTTTAGGCCAAGGATCGCCTTTTTTTGTCCTGTTTCGTTTTGTGTTTGGGATAATTTTGTTCTCTGACTGTGTGATTTTGCTACCCTCCTTGGTATATGCCTATCTTTTTTAATATGGAATATTCGCTTTGATCTTATAATGTTATCATTTTAGATTTTGATATACTTAAAAAAAACCACACATCATGCGTATTGAAATCGGTGTCATACTTTATAATACATTGAACAGGCATTAACACGGAGCTTGGAGCGAAAATGCTTATCTGATATTTAAGAAGAATACATAACAGAATTGAAATCAGCATACTCTCCTTGAAACCATTGTAAAATATGTATAAAATATCATACCAGAAGTGTTAGGTAAACGTCCAATATTGATGATGTGACCTATTGGTATTTTCAATGCAGTCTATCGGATAAAACAGGATACGTCTCATCCGTTTGTAAAATTTTGTTTTATATATATGTTTTACTTAAAATGACATGAAAAAGTCGAAATTATGTTTCGTGTTTTGTTACGATTTAAAATGGAAAATTCCTATCCATGGGACATTTTCTATTACTCGTTAAATCACTATTTCATTTCAGTTGTCCTGAAACTGCAAGAACGCAGTCTTTAAGAATAAAAATTATGAAATTTCAGGTTTATTCTTCCTAAGAACTTTCTTTTTGCTAGCTTAAACGAATCACGTTAGCATAGATTAAGAACTTGGACGGAAAATCGCAGCAATATTGACAAAAAAAATGCATCGTGACTGAGAAAAGAAAAGTTCTTATACGAATTTCTTTACCAAAATAGCTATAAGTTTTTTTTTAATTTACTTAAAAGAATTAAAAGAACTCTTTATTTGTATGCGTCCGAAGCGCTTTTCTGGATTTACATTCATTAAGAGTGCTCAAAGCCAAAAAATTGAAAGCCATTGAAAAATAAAAATGTGAAATCTTAGGGATTTATATGACCAAAAAGGACATAAAAAGAAAAGTCCAATCCAAGGTCAACTTTGTCTAAAGGAGTTGGAGCTTTAGTTTCATGATTATTTCCGAATTTATGATTGGAAAAATTTATGAAAGGGTATATTATAAAGCATGTCAGTACCGAAGCTGACTCTGCGAAGTTGATGATACCCTCGAGTACTAGAAGTCCTTCAGCAGAGGTAGCAAACTAGTGTGCTTGTAAATAAAGATAACAAATTAACGAAGCTAACACTGCGGAGCTAATGGTACCTTCGGGGACTAGCAGTCCACCATCAGAGGTTTCGACCTAGCGCTAGTAAATGAAGATAACACTTTATAAATGAGTTGCGTAAAAAGCGCTTTTCTGGATTTGTCTTTATCAGAAAAGCACAAAGCCAAGATAAGATTTGAAAAGCGTAATTACGTTGTAAAGTAAATTAATAATAGAATATCTCTTACACTTTATTCATGCAAAAATACTGAAATAAAAGTGTTCCTGGCAAATAATCATGGAGTTACTTGGATTTTTACAGTAGATACTTTTGTATTAAATTATCGTCCTTTCTTTAGAAATAAATTCGTTATTGTTTTTTAGATTAATATAGTTCACTGATGTCAGTTACTCCAAACGAAGTGAATCCTTAAGGGTTACTGGGGTATGGAAATATGCTCATTCATGGACTTCTCCCATCCGTCTGTAAAGCCTATGCCGAAGAAGGGAGTCCGTATGGCTGTGCTGAATGAATGATTACGAAGTCGTGCCCGGTCGCTGTGGGGATGATTCGTGTAGGGAAAGTACAACTTACGCTCTCTGAACAGCAACTGTTTATTGGTATATTCTAGGTCCTTGTCGATCTTTTTTGCTGCATCTACCTATTGAATGTATTGTTACTTTGTTCTCGTTCTAAATATTCATGAACATGCCATAGGATGTTAAGCAAACAGCAACCAATCAAAAGGAGTGATTACACAGTGTTAGTTCTCAGACAATACACAGGGCACATGGCACTTTGTTCACTGGTTTTGCCTCAATTGTATTTAGCATAACCTTTCGGAATTTTGGGTCCTCAATTTTTTTCCATATCGTACTTTATTTTGGCCTTTTTAACTTTTTGGATTCGAGTATCACTGATGAGTCTTTTGAAGACGAAATAAAATAAAGTCTGGCGTACACATTTTTTATCCTGAAATCTATGATGAGTTTATTTACATTTCATAACACTCAGTAATGCAGTTTTTGCCAAACTTAGATATTTTCAGTGAAGTTTTTTGAAAATAACAAGTTTTTTTCTAGATGGAATCCTTGATACGACAGTAGAAAGAAACTGATATTTCATATTGGACGTTCTTATCTTAAATTTGTTATCGTTGAGCTATAAATTCGCCTGGTCGTCAGCCATCGTCTTTTCCGCCGATTTTAGGCCAAGGATCACCTTGTCCACTACTGGCTGTTTACCGCCTCAGGCTGCTGGTCCTGAATTCGCACATATATATTTTGGTGTTGCAGGCTTTTCTTATTTGCTTCATTCTTTCATAAGAAATGGGAATGTCTTGATTAATTCTCTGATAAATCATTTTAACCTATACAAAGGAAAAATATCAACATATGTCCAAGCAAACGTAAAACAAACGGTTTTTTTTTTTTTCATTACCTCACCCGAAAATTGCATGTATGAAATCAGACGTTCTACCCATGAAAAACGTGCAATTAACATACATGTACTTTAATAACGGAAATGGTATTAACCAACGTTCTAACGTTATATTGATGTAAAACAGGCGTCCGTCGAATTTAGTACCTGCACCATGATATCATATTGCAAACGTTTATTCTGTTATATATACCTTTTACATATGTTTACAGTGGGTACAGCATCCCACTGTAATCGACACAACCGAAGGTTTTACAGTCACCACCACAAATGGGTTCACCGATACGATGTGTCTGTGTCTCGTGGTGTTAGATCTCTAGATACCGGAACAGTAGTCAGGTCCGTTATTTACCGATTGTGTCCTTTTCCCGGTTGTGACATTTTGGATTCGCATGTCGGTTGATGCATGCATAGCAGCAGACGCTGACCCTGTCGACGCACCTGGCCTAACTCCTTTCTGAGTTCACGTGATTCCCTCAGTTTCTGTTTGTTACCTGGATTTGTATCTTTTTATTCGATTTATGAGATTAAAACATCGGTTAGCTACTGTAACCTAAATTTGTAACGTTCGTTTTTCATCCATGAAAAAAAACAAAACAAAACAAAAAAACATACGTTAAATGTACAAGTTATGACGTGGCACAGGTGTTGGTATTTTGTCTGTGTAGTTGGATAAAAATTTAAAAATATTAAATTTAACATCACATGTGTAGTGTTCGGAACGCTTTCTGTCCATGTAGTTGCCGATTCGAATAAATGTGACCTAGTTCAAAAGATTCCCACGTAAACTTCTGTGCCAGAGCAGCTTTTTAGATTGAAATAAACAATTAATTTCCCCATAGGCGACAATGATAGCCTTTTTCGAGATACAGACTTCAGAAAGTTGATTTTTTTAACAAAACCTTGCTAGAATTAAAGAAAAGTTATTAGGACAGTATTTTTTGGTCCAAAAAGTATAGGTGCGCGTTGCTTTTCTTAGCGTAATTTGTACTTATCTCCCATGCCTATCAATTTTGCACTTAAAAATACGTGTCTCATCCTAGCGTTTAAAAGACATCTCAGTTCCGTTAGGGCTAAGGAAAATAATTTATTTGGCCTTTGGTATAATGCAGAATGCACGAAGTCTCTAATAACAAAAATTACGGGCGCACATATCAACCAATCAGGATTAGCTATACTCTTAATTCTGAATACCATGTTATGCTCATAAAATGGCTGCGCCCATAAAATCTAATGGTGTATTGTAACCTATACGGTATTTAATACTTTCTAGAATCATGCAATTCATAGTTCGTTAGATGCACAAATATATATGCCACACAAAAATCATCTTCAAAACGTTCTGGCATTACTCTCTGAATTTTCACAATTTTTTGAAACCAGTCAAAAAATGGGAAAAAAAATTTTCAGATTTTTTGAGTAAATGCGGTACTGCTAAAAAGGGCCTGAAGATAATGTCCACTTTCTCCAATGATTCTTTGTATGTCATCAAGTACTGATTATATTGATACCAAAACCGATCCAATATGTAACTACTACGGTGAATTTTGAACAACAGTTTTAAATGAAACCATTTTCGTATAAAAGTACATTTTTGAAACAGACTATAGCATTTCAAAATATGAAAAATGTGTAAATATTTGTGTTTAAACATCGAAAACTATTCGTTAACTACAAAATGTAATGCCCATTTTTTTATATAGTCTGTCATTCGAGTGAACATTTCAATGTTCGAAGGGGATCATTTCTATACATTTTCACTGAATTTGGTAATTTCGATAACAGCACTTGGATCGAGATTGTCATGTTTAAAAATCGATTTGTGTATCCAAACTCTAGACGTGTACGTGCTTTTTTCAAACAAATCAGCAGAAGTTCAGAAAATGACATAGTCTCTCCACAGTAAGTCAAAAGTCGAACCCACCCTTGTTTCTATGGTAAAACGCAATACAAAAATGAAACAGACTATAGCTTAAAGACTAGTTAATCAATAATTCATTTGTCACCAAAAAATACGGTTTCATATCAAATATCAAGTAAAATTACTGTTTTTGACACTTTTTGAGCACTATGATAAAGAAATGTCGACGCTGTATAGATTGAAATAAACAATTAATTTCCCCATAGGCGACAATGATAGCCTTTTTCGAGATACAGACTTAAGAAAGTTGATTTTTTTAACAAAACCTTGCTAGAATTAAAGAAAAGTTATTAGGACAGTATTTTTTGGTCCAAAAAATATAGGTTCGCGTTGCTTTTCTTAGCGTTATTTGTACTTATCTCCTATGCCTATCAATTTTGCACTTTAAAATACGTGTCTCATCCTAGCGTTTAAAGACATCTCAGTTCCGTTAGGGCTAAGGAAAATAATTTATTTGGCCTTTGGTATAATGCAGAATGCACGAAGTCTCTAATAACAAAAAATAACGGGCGCACATATCAACCAATCAGGATTAGCTATACTCTTAATTCTGAATACCATGTTATGCTAATAAAATGGCTGCGCCCATAAAATCTAATGGTGTATTGTAACCTATATCCAGTATCACAGTTCTTTTCGGACAATTTCCTGCAGGAAACATAATGTGATTTGCTTTAGGATATTTCTGTCTCCTTGTTTTGCGTTTTTGAAGGAATAATGAATCATAGTTACTGTAAACATGTCAATCTAGATGACTGAAAAAAGATAATGATAAAATAAAAGTTCGATAAAAACCCAATACAAAACTGTCATTCGAACCAAACAACAAACCAGCAGTGAAACTGGATGAAAGTCACAACGAAATTGGCGGTAAACCGTTAACCTCGAACACATGTTTACAACCCGATCAAACTCCCTGTGTTCCTTAGGAATTTCTAAAGTTTAATTTCTAACATATTGAAAAATTTATTTACTTCATTCTTTTTTTATTATTATTATTATTACCTTGATATTTTATCCAAAAAAAATATTATAATCTATAACGGCAATTTGTATTGAAACATTTCGCTGCCAGTCATTCGAAGTGTGGTTAGTCACTTTTCCCCAAAAAATGCTGAATCTATTCAGAATGTTTTGTTTTGCATAAGAAAATCAGAGCTGCTTATACCCTGCAAATCGACTGAGCTGATCTAAAATGGCTGCAATAGAATCGTCTGAATAGTAATGATGCAGGTGAAATTTCTGAAAACAATCAAAAAGATTGAGTGATGGTTAATATTATGAATGTGTACGGGTGATGGAACATATTTTTCATGTAGGTGTTGTAGTTGCTATAGGTGGAGATCAAAACCCATAAATTTTCACAGCTTTGTAATATTTTACCTTAAGTTTAATGTTATGAGAACCATTTATATCCCGAATTGAACATGTATCTCCTTTCTATATATATGCCGATTTTTAACCAATGTTTAAAGTCTTGTAGTGACACATGACGTTCCTGGAATCACCTATTACTACACATAGCACTCTGATTTTCTAAAACTCATTAATAACGTTGAAAAGCATCTCATCTACCCTAAACTTGTAATGCAAATTATAAACAAATAATTTGGGCTCAGAATGGTTAAAATGTTTTTCTCGCTCAGCAAAGTTTCATCCATGCAAATTTATTTGCTAGTTTTAGTAAATAATAGCACCAAAAGCACTATGTCTTGTCAGAGTAGGTCTACTGATCTGAATTGGCGGTGTGACACTTAATCATATTGCATCACCGGACGCCTCGAACTATTCAAAGAAGGATAACTCTGATTCCATTATTTATTACTTATATCAAAATCTACTTTAAAATGAAAACAATAAGTTATTTGGTGTGTCCGGACCGCTTTTCTGGATTTACATTAAGAGATTTTAACAGTTTAAGTATGATTGCAAACATTATTATAGAAATATTAGGGTTAGAAAAAAAATATTTCTTTTGCTCCTATTTCCCAATTTAGTTTTCCCTGATCTTGACAACTTAATCAGTTTCCTTCGGATATGTTTTAGTTCACTATATTTGTCTCTATACGTTTAGGCATTATGTTTGTCTTCCTATAGAGGCTTTTGAAGCCTTATTTTCTTATGTGACTGATACACTTTAAAAAGTACTAATAACGTTAGCCTCTCATGACAATAGATTAGTGTTTATATCCAATTGTAAAATGGGTCTAATTTTACAAAAACAACTACTTCAGATGTAAGTCTCTCTTGAACATACTCTTTCTGACTTGATGTTAGAGAGGCAGTTAAGCTAAAACATTGACGATTACTATCAGTGGAATGTGTATGTCCACGGATTGGTTTTAAGCTCAAATTGATGTGTGAAATCTTTATGTATTTGCAGGTAAAAGTTAAGTAAAAGATGCCAAGGATGTAATACAAAAAATCATTAGACAATGAAAAAGAAATTGTACATATCTGCAATGTCCAATGCTTGTTAAAAGGCCTGTTAAAAGGCCTGTTATTCAAATTTAACATATACATGCAGCACATATACCAAATTTTTGTTTTCTTTTTTGGACAATTATTTTAGTTATTCAAGTAAAATTAATGAAGTTTGTTTCATATATCTACCACAATATCAATCAGCTAATCTCATAACGGTTTTGTTTCTGGTGTACGAGTGTCATTATTCTTATAAATTTGCAGTATGTGTCCCTCATTTCGGAAAAAAAAATACAAATGGAAAAGCAAAAATAGTTTGATTATGAATAATGGGAGAAATTATATACTTTGGTTGAGATCTCACAAAACATGTTTAACCCGCCGCATTTTTGCGCCTGTCCCAAGTCAGGAGCCTCTGGCCTTTGTTAGTCTTTGTATGTTTTTTTTAATTTTTAGTTCATTTATATGTTTTGGAGTTTATTGTCACGTCCATTTTCACTGAACTAGTACACAATTTTATTTAGGGGCCAGCTGAGGACCACCTCCGGGTGCGAGATTTTCTCGCTGCATTGAAGACTCATTGGTGGCCTTCGGATGTTGTCTGCTCTTTGGTCGGGTTGTTGTCTCTTTGACATATTCCCCATTTCCATTCTCAATTTTATTTGTATAGAGTATAATACCTCTAACTATTGTAATTTAATTCGTACACAATAATTATAAAGCTATCGTCCTAGGATTAAAATGGATTGTTATAACACTTAGATCGGAAACAATATCTAGTATTTCGATTTCTTCGAACCATTTGCACAAACGCTTAAGACTTATAACGTAAAGGAGAGTTTTGAATCTACAAATACCGTTTGGTAATTTTTCATGTATGAAGATGCCTGAAGTATGGTACGTAAATTTCTGTAAAAAAAAACCTCACCAAAGATACCAAGATTACAATTGTATACGCTAGACGCGAGTTGTGAATAAACCATATAGATACCAGGATTAAAATTGTGTACGCCAGACGCGCCTTTCGCCTACAAAAGACTCAACAGCAAGGCTCGATTCAAAAAAGTTAAAAACGAAATAAATTCAGTGTTACTGACATAACCATATGCCCTGGGAAATTCAATAAAAGGGTCATTTAAGGGTCACTACCGCTTTTTGATTTTTTAAGAGAAAAAGTTGAAAATATTATTCAAATGGTGTATTTTTTTCAATTTTAGATAATGTAAAGAGATTATGTCTTTGTCTTCTAAACATCTTCGGGCATGGTTGAGAATGTCAATCAAGTTGTGTTTTGTAAGGTCTTTGCAAAATGTAGCCATTTTGAAATTACAATTTACGAAAGTAAATGAACAAACTTGCTATAAGGATGAACATTTAGTTCCCATCGATATACGGATCACTTGACGTTATATTTAATTGAATATTTAATTTTTATTATTCATATTACTGGATGTATATTTTTGTTAAAACAATTACTATCTTTGTGAAGGTAAAATTTTATCAACGTTTCTTCGCATAACATCAGTAGTATCTTATATAGATATAGGAAGATGTGGTATGAGTGCCAATGAGACAACTCCCCATCCAAGTTGCAATTTATAAAAGTAAACCATTATAGGTCAAGGTACGGCCTTCAACACGGAGCATTGGCTCACACCGAACAGCAAGCTATAAAGGGCCCCATAAAATTACTAGTGTAAAACCATTCAAACGGAAAAACCAACGGTCTAATCTATATAAAAACGAGAAACAAGAAACACGTATGAACTACATAAACAGACGACAACTACTGTAATCAGATTCCTGACTTAGGACAGGTGCAAACATTTGCAGTGGGATTAAACGTTTTAATGGTACCAAACCTTCTCCCTTTTCTGAAACAATAGTATAACATCACAACATAGAAAACACACTATAAAATATCAATTGGAAAGCTTAACTCAATCAAAAAACGTAAATTAACACACAGTAGAATGTATACAACAACGTCAAAACTTAAGGACAAGGGACTTATCTTTAACAGCTTTTTTAATTTATGTTCCGAAGAGTAATAGTACTTCTGTGTAAGGATATATCAGCCTTATTTGTCGACGATTGTTCAGATCGTGAAAACACGTTATTCCCCTTTGACTTATTCATAGAATATAGATTTAGGCTTCGTTCATCGTAAATAAATATTGTACATCAAGAAAATAATTCGATGCTTTGTCTTATGCGGATAAGGGATTGGAGGTATACTCATTTATTTTGAAGACTCACCATTTTGATGTTTGCTCTTTTATTATCTGTTTTAACATGTTCAGGCATTATATTTTTTAATATCCAGTTTGTTTGTCAGTTGCCAAATACTCGCAATTACAAATGTAAATATGAAATTCTGAATTTATATTAAAATTAATAATCTTTAAATGTTTGAATATCCTAACCTTGTTACAATTTATATAACATCAGCAGACATTTGTATATTACATACCACAAATTGTGTGATATTATAGAAAATAAATTATTCTGGAGTTTGTGCAGGATTTGACTTTTATACTTCGAACTTATGAACTGTTTAATTATTGTTAAGTGGTGACATTTACAGGCATATTAATGATGAAAACACGATAAACAATTGGTTCTCAAATTAACAGCAAAGAAAAAAAATAGGACATTCATTTATAATGAATTTTGTCATGCACAATTTAAAAATATAATCTCATACCATGAGCACTTTTTCCGTAATTGTAAATAAATGCTGAATTTGTCGGAATCTCTATCTTGAGTTTTCTTTATCCATTAGTTGGATTTCTTTTTATTGATTTTCTTTATACAAAGCTTTAATAACTTTATAAACAATTTTACTTGTTTCCCTAGAAATAGTTTCTTTTTGAAATGCGAAATCTACCACTGCGCATATTTCAGAAAAGTAGACTAGAATTTGTAAACAGTTTTGCCTATTTTGAAAGATTTGTTTGTTTATCTAATATTTTCTAACATCAAATAACCTCACTTTTTGAAAAGTAAATGTCTGAAATGCTATTTTCACCAGAATTTTTGCCGTTTGGTCTACTTTTGTTTTTGTATTTATCATCTGAAAACTGAAAGAAACATGACCAAACATTTGACGGAGGAAGATAGATTTGTGACTCCTGGTCGAATAGGGGAAAGACGAAACCATGCTTTCATTTTATCACGTCTGTATTGTACAGTTCTCCAACTTTGTTTGATTCCATTCATTCGACACTTGAAAATTTGCATAGATAAGCCGTTTGATTTACGACTTTCGTATTGGATTTTTGCATAATTAGGTCCGTCCCAGTCTTTGTGGATTTAGATCTATCAGATGTTTCTGTTGATATCAGTGTTAGCTTTGAACCATTAGGGGCTTTTTCTAATTAATATTGATTTTGAGAGACAGATTTTGAGAGTTAATTGACAAAAGAAATCAACCGTCATGTGTATATTTATCTTTAACAAACTTTAAGGTTAATCTCTTGGGATAAAAATAAGAATGACACTTTCTTAATGGTTATCAGATGTAAAGTCTTGTAAATCGCAATTGAAAATTGGAAACTTTATAATTTCTTAATAATTAAACGAATAATATCTTCTTACTTTCCATTATACTGGAATTAAGTTCATTCCACTTAAAAAAGATTTTTTTTTAATGGAAAAACATATTTTAAAACAAAAGATAAAGTGAATACAAGGAACAGAACAAAATTATTAATCATTACTTTAAAAAAAACTAAAACTAAATTGAGTGACTCCTGTTAAATTGAAGATAAAAGACACTCAGGGTAAAACATAAAAATTCCAAAAACAAACAATAGATCAGTGACCTGGAAAACGTTCATTGATATCTCAGACGTCCAAACAATTGCAGGAACATTGGCCATACACTAGATTAATACAAATAAGTTAACAACACTGCCAATAAATAGGAAAGTCAGAGTCGTCATGTTTGTTATAATTTTTTGGTATGAACATGGAAGTCCTTACCTATCTTGACGATATTGTACTCCCATGGTATGAAGATTGACATGAGAAGTATTTTTTTTAAAGACGATGATCACATTTAATGCTTAATTTAGTAAGAGTATATTAAGGTGCATGAATTTCAATGGTTTATTTATTTAGTTTTTAATCAGGTTCATTTAGAGACATTTTTATATGTCGTCATTGTATCGATGGATACATTTCCTTGGAGTTCGGTGTTTTTGTTATTTTACTTTTCATTATTATTCGTGGATTTCAAGGGTATAAGTAAACTACGAATTCAAATGTTCAACGAAGTACACATTTGCTATAGATCTGTATGCAAATCCACGAAAACAAATATCCACGGAACTACAATTTTCCTCAGTCCACGACAATTGGTATTGGTATCAACGAACATAAATGAATCCAAAGTACATGGAGTAGTGTCTTTCTGGAAGTTTAGTCATAACTAAATGAACTAAATCAGATGAAAGAGGGGCACAGTTAAGTCACCATCGGATTACCAATCACTGGATGTCACCATTGGAATACCAATCACATAACGTCACCATCGGAATACTAATCACTGGACAGTATACTGTATCTTCAAAGCAAACAGAAATATCATCAAGCTAAATGTGTAAAAATTATTCTCTATGTACATAAACATAATAAATACAAACATTGGCATTTTCAATAAACAACAATAAAGACTCTTAATCGCTCTTTAAGGATTGTCAAACTTGAATTTCATTTCATTTCAGTTGAAGCTACAGCGGTCGTATGAAACACTTAATAGATTAAAAACGGTTACAATTGACAGTTTTTTTGCCAGCTTCCTGTAAAGTATATGCCGTCTTTTTTGTTAAAATTAGTGATCGACCTATTGGTTCCCATCATTTCTTTCAAACTTTTTAATTCATCAATAAACAGTTTAAGAAAGTGTAAAATTGTGTCCGTCCCGAAGTACTGACTACTGAGCTGATGATACCCTCGGAGACTAATAGTCCACCACCAGCTTTATCGATCCAGTATGAGTACAGGTTCCGTAAATTATATTGGAAATACAGGTAATAGTATGCAGGCGATGTGTTGCATATGTCTTCATTTGTATATGTAGGGACTTATGGATCACCTCTAGGCTTCTCCCATCCGGTAGTAAAATTAATTTCAAAAGTGGCGTCTGTTTCGCTGTGCGGGATGTATAAATACACAGCCACGTCTGGTCGAAATACATGCCTGGTGTAAAGATAGTACCACAGTCGTATCTCACTGCATGTAAAAGAACCATTGCATCAACTCTATGCAAGGCAAAATGTCTACCCTATCAACCGTACCTTCTCTTTTTCTAGTGGCACTGTTTATTTCAGGACTACTTTTGACCGGGCCAGAATTGGTGTTACATCTTATAAAGTATATCCGAATTTGTTTGCAAAGAATTCCTAAAAGCGGGCATAGGTGCCGTCTTAAAATTGCAGTGTGGTGAGAGTTCTTTTGCTCCATGGTGAAGGCCTCACTGTGACTTTGAGATAAAGAACAGCAATAAAAGTGCTGTTCCTTTGCTTTTTGTGTGTTTTTTGCTGTGCATGTATTAATTTTGTGTCATGGATGGTACCCCATATCCTTTGTTTTCCTATAACAAAATGTTCAGCCAAAAAAACTTATATTTTCTGATTTTTCTCGACTTAGATATACAGAAAATGTGTCTCTTGTTCATTTTTCGTTTGTTGCAAGGTCTTTGATCTAGTAAGTTTATCCATTTCTTCCCTTATATTTTTATATGATATTCAGGAGCGTTGCTCTCATACGAATCACAATGAATAAAGTACAGAATTGTGTACACCGTTTTCCAACGATGCCAACTATCTGTTTGAAGATACATCAAAGAAGATCATCCTGTTCAGTTTATCAATTTTAAGAAACAATAAGAAAGTAGTTCACACCTGGATCGGTTATGTAACGAGCAAATCATACAGCTTTTCAATGTTGCCACTGTTATTAAGTCTTTGATCTCTGCTTGCTTCCTCGTTTACTATTAACATCAGGAAATTTACTTAAACATTCTTATTTCTACGGAAGCCAGTTAGTACCATCATGAATAATTTACATAAGATTGCGTTTTGGAATCGCTTAATAAATTCAATTACGAACTGCTTATTTGCTAAAGCAAAAATTGAATATAAAAAAGCTTAGTATCTGTCTGGCCTCTGTGAAAAACAGTGATTAATAAACTAAAACAATCGTTTTGTTATTTTACTTTCGCAACTCGTCTCGTGTCCATCTTCATCAGGAAATTTGTACCCTTGCACTGCATACCCAGAGGGACGGCCAATATTATAATATTGTGTCTCTAAATAATTGTGTACTAATTGATATTTTTGTGTGGGTAGACATGTTTATTTATTGGTTAAAATTTGCTTTGAACTAGCTTTCAGAAACTTCAAGTTCTCTCAGATCGGTATTTAATTGTTTTTGTCTTATGCAATTTGCTCTGGTTGAAGATCGTGTGGTGACCTTTAGTACTATGCATTATCCCCAGGTTAGGGGCAGGGTTGAGCGCTCACGAACATGTTTAACGCCGCCATATTCTTTATGTGCCTGTCCCAAGTCAGGAGCCTGTAGTTCAGTGGTTGTCGATGGTTCATGTCTGTCATATTTGTTTTTCGTAATTTTTTTTTTGTTATAAATTAAGCCGTTAGTTGTCTCTATTGGATTGTTTCACATTTTTCATGTCGGGGCCTTTTATAGCCGACTATACGGTATGGGTTTTTCTCATGTTGAAGGCCGTACGGTTGCCTATAATTGCTTACATTAACTTCATTTGAACTTTGGTTGATAGTTGTCTCATTGGCAAACATACCACATCTCCTTATTTTTATATTGTCCTGTATCAAGTTGTAGATGAATCCAACAAAGATGGTCATATAGAACAAATAAAAGGACAAAAATCGTCTAAGTTTGAATTTGACTGAAGGAGTGAAGACTTAGTCTAATAACTGTTATTTAAACTTTAAAAAAAACCTTCATGAAAACAAAAATTGTTTTAAAACAATTCGGAATAAAAAAAAAAATGCTGTCACGTAGTAAAAGTTATCATTGACAACGTAAGCATGCCTTCACATACTCTAATACTGCTTGCTGTTCATTATTAGAGGTACAGTGTAAACACCTGACCCGTTCAATGTAATTGATCATTTTTATTTTAATCCAAAGAAGTGAAAAGGGTTACCGTAAACACGCACAATTTTTGTTTCAACGCGTCGATTATTTAATCAGTATTTTTTAAACATGCAAAAGGACCTAATTTATAGGATGATTCGGTTTGGTCAAAAATGACATATAATGTTTATGTTGGTTATTCGTGTCGTGAGGTTGCTGACGCAATGACGTAAAACCAACACCCCTCTAGTTCTTTATAGTAAATGGGATACATATGACAAACTTGAACATGGGAGAAGCACGTGCATGACGATAGTGTATATTTTGCGTATCTCTGCAGTTCTTAAATAACAAAAGCTAACAAAATATATCAGAAATAAAAAAACTAAATAGAAACAAGAAAAATATGCCTTTCTAACAAGACAGCCATGCAGGAGCCTGTTGTTCAGTTGTTGTCGTTCGTTGGTGTGATTCATAGGTGTTTCTCGTTTTTATATAGATTAGACCGTTGGTTTTCCTCCTTAAATTGTTTTACACTAGTCATTTTGGGGCCCTTTATAGCTTGCTGTTCAGTGTGAGCCAAGGCCCCGTGTTGAAGGCCGTACTTTGACCTATAATTGTTAACTTTTTATACATTGTAACTTAGATGGAGAGTTGTCTCATTGGCACTCATACCACATCTTTTTATTTAAATAAAAAGTACTATTTTTTTTAAGATGATTTGAATTGCAGATTATTGTCACGCCTGTACATAAGAAGATATGATATGACTGCCAATGAGACAACTCTCCGCCAGACACTAAATGACGTGGGAGTTAGCAACTATTTACAGTCTTCTAAATAAAAAAAATCCCTACAGGACCAATCACATCGTCTGAAAATAGATCAATTGTAATTTTACAAATGATTCAAGATTCAAATACATAGCAAACAATAAGGCTACGAATGTCCAAGTTCTTAATTAAACTTAGAAAACACTAAATATTGTCGGATGGTCTATTTTGGCGTCCATACATTTGAGAAACCTATAATAAGTGATCAATCATTTTCCAATGTTTGCTGACGATCAAAACATATGATTGACGTTACAACAAATAACTTAAATGAACTATCACGAGATCTCCACAATCACGTATGCAAATTTAATTAATTATGTTAACCAACACGAGGAAAATAAATCAAATTTCAAACCAGTGGACTATGTGACAGTTCATTTTTCTGCTTCACGTACATTTTGATATTTATTCCAAATTTTGGACAAGTTTCAACTTGTGAGTAAGACAGTATTCCAAAAAAAAACTCTTATTACAATCAGGAATACATGAAATTAAATTACGTGTATAATTGGTCATTGATCAAATCATCTAGTGCTCGCAGTTAAATAATGTTTAGAAAAAAAAATAAAATGCATATTGTGGACTTCTTTCTCCTTGTTTGAAACAAAATATAAATAAATCAATTTTTCATCCATTTTGAGAGTTTAGTGCTTTTTTTTCTTTGCTTCGAAAACGCATGGCAAAATATACTTTATTAAACTGTTTAATATCTTTCAAACGTTCTCCAAATCGCGTTATTTGCACGAATAAAAGAAAATGTGGATTTTACTTCACTGAGACAGCAACCAAACGGTACAAAAATCAAATATTTTCAGATAAAAGGCACTTTTTAATTTGAGTATGAATCGCCGATTCAAATTTTCAGTTTTATGCAGAGCGCATGATGGACTGAGTGCAGGTATATATTTATACGAGTCCTTGTTTCTTAATGTTAATTCGAATGAGATAAAATATACTCTCTCAATTATTCTATTTTACTTAATATAGTTGGTGCGACACAACAATTAAATCAGTTAACAAAAGTCTCCGAAAATTTAGTCGTTTTCTGTTGGTATATGCTTTCAAACATATTATAGTCATGCTGACCCGTGTTGTGATGACATGCAGTATCTAGGTTTATGTAAAACGAAAAAAACAAACAAAAAAAACAACAAGACTTATTTTAGATGGTTTCCTCCTTCATTCCAGTTTTTTCAATATATTTTGGCATATTAGTTTTTTCCCAATGACGGCAAGGAGTGTGTTACTTTTGTTAATATTTTTTTATCAGTTTCAGCATCTTGAATTTAACCACGTGATTCCTGGAGGGTGGAATATTTTACATTAAATACAATTTCAGGTAGATCTGTTTCATTAACTATTAGTGTATTGGACGAGTACCTCTATATATCTTTAAGGTAATACATATAGAATAGAAAATCATTAATGGCCTCCAATTGAATATTTATGAACTGTTTATCTAGCAATAGTAACGGGGCTCATGTTTCGTGTATACAATGAAGAATTAACTTTATGTCCATTAAATGGTGAGAAAATCTCCAAATAACTGCCTGTAGGTTAACATCACGTTTATGTATCGTTGTAAACGAGATATCTTTATACAAACTACACGTTATAAATCACTATTCAGTTAAACAAGTAGTAAAGGCGTTTTGATGAGATTATGTGATCATTTATGTTTGCAATTCTTTTACGAGCTATAAAAATCTCATTATAAGAGGCATCAATTTGTCGATTTTTGTATGATACAAAAGTTAATTGGACTATCTGGAACATAAATCGAATACACCGTCTGTAATCACATTTATGTCAATAAAAAGATAGACGAAGGTGGTCCGTATAACTATGTTTTGGTAATAAATTTAAAATGAAGCTGCTGTAAAAATAGTTTAAGAGAATTAGTCTCTGATCGAAAAAAAATATTTGGTTATTCTCTGTGTAATTTCAGGATTGTATTATCTTTATACTTTCAGGATCTTGTTCTCTGTAGGGATTTTTTTCTCTGTATGTTTGGTTTTTATTAAAATTATACAGATATGCAAGTCTAGCTGTTACTAGTTTTCTTTTTAATCAAACCCCCAAAAATGCAGAGAGGTCATTCCTTACCAAAATCAAAATTAATATGTTTGGTCTTTTAGATATATAATAGAATTACAAAAACATGTCAAAATTGTCTTCAGCTCTAATGTTTAGTATATTTTATTATATTATATAAGTATCTATATTATATAGATAAATGTACAATTTTAGAAATATTTTATATTATATATTATTTACAACCAAGCTTCATTCGACATCAACTTTCTGATTTTGAACCAAAATCAGCGGAAATTGGCCATACCTTTTCTTGAATTTAATTTGAGTCAAATTTGAATGTATACTATTTTATGACACAAAACTAAATACTCTATGTGTATCATACATCTTAATAATTGTTTTGTCGCCTTCTTGCATTATCTATTTGGAAAAACTAAATATATTACCAGGAAATCATTTCCCTTGTTTTGAACAAAGTTAGAAATACATGTTTACGATCCTGTAACGTGTTTTCATTCACGGGGGATGCTTTCATTGTAAATTGTTGATCATACAAAAATAATGATTTTAAATTAACCGTTGTAAAAATTTATGACAACATTCTAAAAATTTATTTCAAAGAAAAAAGAATTGTAGGCGTTCCTAATTTAGTGCAATTAGAATATTTATACTTTTCAAATAAAAGCAACTTCTTCTATTTATATCGGTTTTTCACCTTAAATAAATAGTGACAAACCAGACGTGTATATATGTCTCTGGAATAACTTAGAAATTATGACATTCATGGTGAAAAACGGAAGCAGGATTTATAGCCATTACCTCTATTTGAGACTAGGAAATATTAAATATGAACGTGAATTCTAGTAGCAAATTCCATATCTTTTTCAGAGAACTAAGGCCCAGCGATTAAGATCAATCGAACATGTAATTTAAGGTTTGAAACCAACAAATAAAAAAGACAAACCTACCATAAACGTGAAATTCTCATTGATGACTGTCCTCTATTCTCAACAGATATACAACCTTTTTTACTGTAGCTTAATTATTCAAAGTATGGAAACACTATGCCCATTCTAAATAATACAGGAAATAATGATTAAAGCATAGTAAAAACAAGATCAGAACTGAATTATATGTTAAATGCAATTGTTGATTATAACTTTTAACCTTTATACTATTTCAATAAATGGGAATTTACACACACCAAAAAAAAATGAATTGGACACATTTCTAGGCCTGTTTACAATGTATGCAGAAGGAATATTTACATTTTCGAGATATATACCTTTAAAAATCATATCTGATCTTATAATTTGAGCTGCGTCGGATAGAAATCGGCCCTATGCAAATGAATATCAATACATAACTTATTTCGGGTTGAAAAAATCTTTATGCAAAGTCTGTAACTGTCTGGAAATTGAGTTGATATAAGAACCCTACAAAAAAGACCAAAATTCATCTTTTATTTCGTATTTAAATGTTCCAAAAATCAATCAAAGTCATATACATGTACATGTATACGTGCACTTGCATAAGGTCGATTTCTATCCAATTTAATGAATATAAGTTCTCTGCATATACGGAACTCGCTTTCAGGAATATAAAAAACTGACAACTTGTTAATTTCATAAGCAACAGAATCTTATAGAAGACGAACATTACTAGAACTAGAAAATACTTGAATTATTTTTCATCTCAAATAAGTTAAATCAGTTTATCATATAAAAACGAAAATTGTCAACTATAAAAATGTTCCCACTGTAAAAGTACTCCAAGCTCAAAATATAAAATCAAAAGTATTCATTTCAATTTTAAGCACCACAAAATATCGCATTCAAAGTCATAACAATAAAATTAATAGATAAATCATTTAGATTTTAAGAGATTTATAGGCAAAATATAAATTTAAAATTATGCTTTAAACATGTTAAGGATATTGTAAAAATTTTCAGCTCGTTCATCCAAAAAATTAGAATCACATTATTTTACGTTTTTCTACAAGAATAAATTGTAAATTGAAAATTTTCACAATTATAATTTATTTAACATTACTATCAAGTATTGAAAAATATGCCAATAAAATGAAATAAAGCTATATTCAACCTATACAAAAATGAGATGTTAAACATAGTGTAAACTGGCAGTTGTTGCTTTTTAATGAGCATTCTTGTCATATTAAATTACTTAAATCGCTTCAACACAAATCATTTCCAATTTGGATATTAACGCGTTAAAGTTTGATAGTAAACAGATGCAAAATTGAAAATTTTGACAGTAGCTGCTGTTTTGCGTAACTTAAAATCTTTAAAACAATTTCAACAGAAAGATTTGCAAAGCTTATAATTAGAACTATTGAACACAAATGAAATGTTATTTATATCAAGATAATTTCTATAGAAAATAGTTGAAATAACTGCATAACAACAGGGGGAAAAGGAACACTTAGAAAACATATTGTGTAACTATTGAATTTGCTATAGACGTCTAAATTGTTTTTTGTGCAACGGAAGCTAATAATAGCAATTCAAAAAAATTACACTATTATATATTTGCAACTTTAACTAATGTTGCTCGTTATATAAATTATATTCGTGACAATTAAATTTTAAAACTAACTGAATAAATAGTAAAAAAGACGTAGTCCAGGTCGGAAACGAATTTGTTTATTTCTTTTTTTAACATGAGGTTTCACTCCGGTTAAAAAAACCCGCAATTAATTTAATGCAAATTACAATGACATATACGGATATGTTAATGAAAAAATAGAGATTTGGTATAATTGACCATATCATCAACATAAGACTGAAAGATTACACAACTACGGTCACACAAATATAGTGAACTGTATATAAGATATGGATTTTGTGTGTTGTTGGGCTGCTGTCTTATCATGGCGTTGTATATATTACACCACATCTCATGTTATTCATATAGTGCATGGTATGGGAATAGTACCCTTTTTAAGTATTAAAACTAGCTACATAGTTTGCAGTCAATCTCATAAAGATTCCCTCTCATCCTCACGTTTACAAAACGTGAATATATATTTTCAATCCTTAATGAAACCACGACACGTGCTCCTAATGAAGAGAATGTACAACTAAATAATGTTTACAATACCAAAGAATAACCTTTAACTAAAACAATTCAGAAATGTTATTGTTGTGTCTAAAATACCTGGTATTCCCTTCTCTAGAAGGTACACCCTAAAGTAACGTAGAAAAATAAAACCACAAAGGTGAAAGTACATTGTATGAATATTTCGCTTTTCCCCTGAAGCATTTTTTTTTCAGTAATAACATGATATGTAAACAAGTCGATGAAAGGGGAAAAAGGTAACAATTATCATTGGATTTTTCAAACGCTTTTCGCTTTATCCGAGGTTTTCTTATTGATTATGTTGGTTTGGTATCAAGACCACAAATTCCCGACCTAAATCTTTTTATTCCTACTCTTACTATTACTTAATGCTTAACAATAGCGAAACTGGAGAATAAAGCAACATTATAAGATCAAAGGAAATCCGTCAATATTAGATTATTACCCAGTTTCTGACCGGAAAGAAAACAATTTATCATTCGTCTTATTTAGAAGGACAGTATTGATTTAAATATATTGATGAAAGTCAAAATCGGTTTGGCGCCTAGATTTCCGGATTTTTCCATGCTCATATACATTTGCATTTCATCCTGATTACAGTCACATTAAATAAATAAAAATACAAGTGTTGATGTTTTGATAGGAGAAGGGGTATATGACAACAAAAGGATTTTTCAATCCCGATGAAGAGATAAAATAAGCAAAACATTTACTTTTTCTGTGTATTGGCTTTATACGTAATGAATGAGTAAACAAACACACAAAATTCATAAGAACGGATGGCTGAGCACTGAATTTTGTAATATCAATGTAATCAAATCATATAAATCAAAGATCAATTATCAAAAAAGGGTATAAATATATGTATGCATGTCGGAATCCATTTATTATGGTAGAAAACTACAGTGTACTTTTAAGCATTTCAATGCTTAATAGAAAGGCCATTTACCTTACATACAAATGAGAATAGGGGGTGTTTGATCATTAAGCATCCAAGGATGGAGAGCATGTTTAACGAGACGGGTCCAAAATGTACAAACTGTATAAATTATGCTGACCTTTTTAAATTAGCGTTATCTAGAAATGTTTTGATATTTACTAATATAAAGCTTATTTTTGGTGAACACATGCAATCTAATCTTGTCAATTTTATTTATTTCTGATACTGTATATACTATGATTTATGTATTCAGATTAAGAACAGTGACAATCATTGTAATGCCGGTGTTTTATTTTAAGATTAAACCCACTTGCAAATTCACGTATACTCTAGTAAATTAGTCATCTGCATTACTGTAGACTGAAGCTGAAATTCCATAAAATGTACTTTATTAAAACCATAATGCAAGTTTCTAAACTGAGAACAATCCTGTGTTTGTATATCTTTTCTTTTTATCGTACGATTGCTGTCATCTAGGAAACCATAATTACATTTCTCCATATCACCATAGTCTAACCACACTTTGCATAGTATTTGTAGAATAGTCGTACCATATGACTTGCAACTACTTAGCTTGATCCGTCGACCATCTATTTAAACAATGAACGCTGAACTGTCGATTATTTTCATTGTAAGACAAAAACAATCAAAAAGTAACGTTGGGTACATTTGCTCGACACTGTATCTCATTTAGTTGGAGCTGCAGAATTCTCAACTTTTTCATTCTTGAAACCAATAACAATGTTTTTACCTGAAAGAGAAGAAAAACGAATTGATAAGGACAAATACATCCATTGCTGCAATCATGTCGGAAGATGAGGGGAAGTGTTTAATTTTATATCCACATTAACTTAGGATTTGTTCCATGACGTTTGGAACATTATCATGTGACATTTGTAAAATCACGATATGACACAGGCAACACATATTTTTCTTCAACATATTAAATAATGTTTTGGAATTACTTTGGAATAGGCACTCTTGAGACCAAAGTTGGGGCTAGACATACGCGTATAAACGTTAACGGACCTAATGCTAAGTTGAAAACAAACATTTTATCTAGAGATATCGGGCGCTCATGAATATAAGAGAGGCGAAAGATACCAAAGGGACATTCAAACTCATAAGTCGAAAATAAACTGACAACGCCATGGCAAAAAAGAGAAAGACAAAAAGATTAACAACAGTATACAAAACACAACATAAAAAACATATAACCTGCTGAACCTCAAAAAACCTAATATGAGAAAATTGCTCTGACCTTAAAATGGGTTTTTCCTTTAAACAAATTACTTCTGAAGACAAAATTCGCACATTTTCTAGTAAACATTTGCTTGGGTTCCGTATTGATCATAGTTTTAACCCTTCCAGAGCACCTTAGATTCGGATCATTCCACTGTTGATGGGGCACGTCTTGCCCAGTATTTAGTTTATATATAGTTTTTTTTTTGTAGACGGTGTTTGTCTTTTTGTCATGTTTTTTACCATGGTATTTTCGGTTTTTCTTCGACTTTTCATTTTTGATTGTTCCTTTGATATTTTCTGCCAGTGGCAAGTGTTTCTAGGCTACCCATTTTATTTGATAAACCCAAGATTAAAATTTTGTGATTACACAAATACAGAAAAAGTTAACGAGTGTTTGGCTTAGTTGTATAAATAGGATTTCAATCTGATTGGCATCAATACATTATGTATCAGGAACTTTAGTATTAACATGTAGAATTTACTAAATCGTCTGTTCCCACCCTTAGACAAATATCTTTTCCCACATCAGCTTTGTCGATTGATCGCCACAGTGGTATTACCTGCACATCGTACTTTTATATCAATGCAACTTTTTTCATATTTATTTGTTTCATCATATGAATAATAACGAGAATATATATTTGGGTGACACGTGCGTTTTACGTCACTCTTTCACTATTGTTAAACAAAATGGTAGAATTCGATTCTTTGTTTACAAACATATGATTAGGATAACGTCTAGATTTTGGTTTAGCGATCCCATTTATCATTCTTAGAAAACAAAGAATCTCCATTTTCTCTCTTTCACTGTTACAAATAATTAAGCAGGTGTATCATTTTTAGCGAAAGAAAACGGAAATTCATTAATCAAAAATATAAACGTTAAGTCGGAAGCTTTATACAGATATTGAAAATTATGAATTCATGTTGCATTTGTACCTCAAATGCTTAGTTTTAACACTTGTGATGATACCATCTTATCCGTATTGACAATGTTCATTTCTAGTATCATTTCTAGGTCTGATAGAAGTCGTTACTATTAGCTCAAGTTCAGCCTTTGACAAACGCTTCTGTACCTTTGATTGACAGAATATGACGGCGTCGTTTTGATTGTTACAATTATCGGGATCATTTCATAATTTAATTGCATTGCGTATTAGTGGTAATGATTAGATATTTTATAACATTGTAATTACATACAATTAGGGTGAAACAAAGCGCAATCCAATTGTTCCTTTTGATAATGCTTAAAAGTGACGGTTTTGAGGTTGGAAAACTAAAGGGTGTTTTTTATTTAATTTTTAATGATATCTAGCTTTCAGGGGAAATCCAACTAACTGCATGCCCTAGTTCCAAATCAAGATTAGAGAGGTGCTCTTATTTACGTCAATCAATCTGTTCTACATTATAACAGATTCTGAAAGTTCTACACTAGAAAAGATTTGGACAGCTTTATCTTAAAAAACAATTCTGGCAGTTCTACCCAAAAATTGTTTAGAATAGTTCTATGACAGATTAAACTGACAGTTCTATAAAGAAAGGTTAGAACTGATCCCAACTGTATAGAAGGCTCGGCCCCTGATAACTTAATCTTAAATAAAGGCAACAATAGTATATCGCTGTTCAATAGTCATAATTCGATTAAGCAAAACCAAATCCGGATAACAAACTAAAACCGAGGGAAACACATCAACTGTAAGAAGAAAACAACGGAACAACAGAAACACTGAACAACAACAAAAGCAAACGCCAACATACATAGAAACAGACTGTGTGATAACAACTGCCATATTCCTGACTTGGTACAGGACATTTTAAGAGAAAATGGTGAATTTGAACCTGGTTTTATGGCTAGCCAACAGTCAGCACAGAGAAATACATAAATCTAAAAGTAAACTCAATGTAATACGTAATATTAAAAATTGGCATTACTTTAGAGTTTTAGAATTAAATATAGGGCATTGTATTACTTTTTTGGTCTGTAAATGTAATCATGTTAACATCATTGTAAATGATTTCTTGTCATATCAGACATAATAAACATGAACCTATTTATCAAAAATCGAATCTCTTTTCTAAAAAATAAAATTACTTGAAAGAATTGATTTCCAACTTGTATATACAAACTTGTCATGTCTGACAAAACCCTTAAATCTCTTGAGGAAAATAAACTATCACGATCCGATACCTATATCCATTTCTGGCCAGCGCGTGTATGATAGATTAAGAAAATTATTCAAACGGCGTTTGAATATTTTGATGAATGTGCGTAATGACTAAAAATGACAATGATCTCTTTTCAAGATCAGGATCATGAAAACGTTTGATGTTTTCCTGCACCTTTAGTTTCGCATCTGTATCACATTTTGATTTTTGGCTCTGTAACTGTTTCTGGAGGGGTTTTAATAAAACCACGCTGCTCAATACTAAATTCTCAATAGTATTGACAGAGATGATATATTTATACCATTTCTCAAGTATCTTTGAAGTGTTTTTGCTGCCCAGATGAACATATAGAAGAGAATTGATAACCATTCTGCTAATTCATTTGAAGACATAGATTAGGAAAACAGGTCTTGAAAGTTTACATAATATAAATTCATCTTGAAGATGCATGCTAACTTGTTCAAAAGAAACGTCTTACCCCTACTGCAGGAGTCGCTTTTGATGTTTTTTATTCTCTGCAGAGTATCTCTACCACATATTCTGCTATAAAAAGACTAAAGTCACAATAGAAAAAAAATGAAGCCATTAATAATTCGACCCCCTGTTTATACTTTGAACATACATTTGAAAGAGAAGTACTTATAAGTGGATAGGATACATAACTTTGGTAGAGAAATAGATTTAACATTGTAACAAAATCGTAATTGACATAATATTTGTTTGTCACTTGTATGGAATTTGGTCAAGAGCTTTCTTTTGTTTTATCTTAATATTGTTTGTAATTTTGGGAATTTGGCATCTTAAAACTTATCTGTTAGTTTTGACTCTGGACGATAATTATAGATGAATAGATATAAAAATAAGGTATGATTGCCAACGAGACAACTATCCACCAAAGTTCAAATAAATCGGATGTAAGCAATTATAGGCAACCGTACGGCCTTCAATGATGAGATGTCCGTTTAACGTCCAGTGGCAAGTTAAATGCATATTCAGGAGGCCACGAACATGATAATGTAATATGAATATAACCCCTGCTTTCTACTAGACCGACATGCTAAGCCGGATTTTTTACATGCTAGTTTACAAGGTAACAGTCTACTGGAAGATATGTCACCGTACCTGGACACATCATTCTGACTATGAGCTGGCCGTTCTTTGTATTTACTCCTACATGCCGCGTGCTTAGCGGAGAAGCAGCAAATATCAATTGTTAAGTCTTTGGTTTGATCCGGCCGGGGTTTGAATCTCGACTTCCCGCACACGAGGCGAACACACTACTTTGAGACAACCGAGGCGGTTGGTTGGACGATGATGAAGTTTGCATATTGTAAAGAAAGTATGTTGACTTTTAAATGTTTTTGGTTATGTTGTTAGGTTGATGTCTCATTGTATTGTGCCATCTTATCTTATCTTATTTTTATTATACCTCTCTCACAGAGTCGGTGAAATACTGCATTCGCATTGTCCGTCAGTTTTCCCAATTGAAATGTTCGTTGCGTGTTACTTTTATCTTTATATTATGGAATGAATTGATATTTGGTCTTGACCACCTTTATAAATGTAGATTATATCATTACATCGAGTGTTATACAATATTTCTCCATTCGAGACAGTTGAATTTTCAAATTTATTTTGCGAGGCTTGCCGAAAGTTTTACATATTCAAAAGAGTAAAGAAATAGCGTGTCATACTCCCTTTCTGTTGTTTCGCAGCAGTTTGTACTTCAAACGAACAGGATAGGCTTACCCTTACAGAGCACCTTCTGTTCTTTGTGACTCTTGAATCGTTCATTCTGAAGTTTTCAACTGTATTTTCTATCATAGTGTATATACGTAGATATAAGAAGATGTGGTATGAGTGCCAATGAGACAACTCTCCATCCAAGTCAAAATTTATAAAAGTAAACCATTATAGGTCAAAGTACGGTCTGAAACACGGAGCCTTGGCTCACACCGAACAGCAAGCTATAAAGGGCCCCAACAATTATTCGTTTAAAACCATTCAAACGGGAAAACCAACGGTCTAATCTATATAAAAAAAAGAGAAACACTTATGAACCGCATCAACAAACGACAACTACTGAACATCAGATTCCTGACTTAGGACAGGTGCAAACAATTGCAGCGGGTTTAAACGTTTTAATGGTACCAAACCCTCACCCATATCTGAAACAATAGTGTAACATCACAACATAGAAATGGCTTAACTCAATCAAAGGACATATTAACGTGCACTTATTATTTTATTTTTAGGTTGACATGTAATGAAAACATAATTCAAACTCGTTGGCTTTTTTATATATCCACAATGAGAAGGAATGGTACACTGCAGTTATTTGATATATCTATGTAAATCTTTAAATCAATCTTTAAAAAAACATCACTTGGGAAAATGTAAAATAGCAGAAAGTTTCCACAAATGTTTCAAAGTTTCATTCAAACCCACCAGTTTTCATATGAAAGGAATGACAAATGCATAAAGGTCGTCAAACTCCAATTTAATCATAATAATATAACAAAAAAATATTTTATCAATATTAAAAAGTGAAGACATTAATGAGACACTTATCCAAACACAAATGAGCACATCTACAATTCAAATGCATTTTTAGTAATAAACAAGAGTTTATAACTTGAAATGATATGTCAAATTCTAAATCGCCAAGATTCTAGAGACGATTTGAATCAGATTCATTTCCGATACTATACCCACATTTTCCCATCAACTTCAAAGTCCCATTAGGACGAAACGCTAAGATGCATAATCACATAACAATACAAGCTTTTAAGAGAGAAATACTTTTTTTGAGTATGAATAGTCTATTTTTTTTTTGACTTTTTGGTTAAAATCGAAAATAAAATTTGGAATTTTTACTCAGATCCATTTCCACCATATACAGTTCAGATTCACACAAAATGTCATTGATGTTGAAAATTTGATGAATACCCCTTAAAATACTACAGATTGAGCACGTGTATACAATTTTATCTCTGAACAATGTCTAATTTTAAAAAAATGGTAGATTTATAAAGGTACTACATTTGCACTGGACTTGTATCATGTCAATTTGGTACCTGTTCCAAATGCGTGAAGGAGCTTTGTGTCATGAATCAAATCACATATCCATTCGCTCCCTTTATACATTTATCTTGCCAAAAAAGCTTGCATTTACTGAAAGGTAGTTGAACATACTGCATCTGCTTATATTGAAATCACACTTTTCTACATAAGGAAATGTCTGTACCAAGTAAGGAATATGACAGTTGTTTTCCATTCGTTAGATGTATTTGAGCTTTTCCGTTTTGAATTTCCCTTGGAGTTCGGTATTTTTGTTATTTTACTTTTTTCTTCTTACACAATGCATGGCATTGCATGCAGTACCACCTAATAGAAATTGTACAACAAAGTAATGAGTAAATACTCCTCAATATATCTAATTAGAGATGTGTATTTACATAATTCAGTCAATATCTCACTACACATTTGTAATGGAAAGTGTTTGGCAATTCCCTGAAATTTGTATTGTCCATCATTTATTCGTCCGCTTAAGAGCTATGGGGGAAAGTTCTATCCAAACATTAGAAATACGAAACACATGCTTACGTATCTTATATTGAAGCCAACAACATTTAATTCGAAATAAGAAAATTATAAGCTGCACAATTTCATTTTACTAAGGTTTCTTACCTTAAAAACGTATGTTCAGTCATGTACCTATTATAGGAGGATGGGTTGAAAATCGGACGAATGGAATGACGACAGTACGTTTTCTTTTAAACAACTGTTTAACCTTGCTTGGAACTTTCAATAGCTTGTTCGCTTAATATGAATTCCTGTTCATATGAATCAAACATGTAAATGGAAATATAAAATACGGCTCTTTTTAAGTCGATCCAAACTGTCAGTCTGGCCGAGAGAAATCGAATCCAATCTAGATTTGGCATGATGTTAAGCAGAGGCCAAATCGTGCGCCTCTCCATGTCAGTGTTTCGGCCTTTGTTCATGTTAAACACGTATAGGTATAGATCCAAACCCTATTCTAAACCGTAGTTGAGTCAAACTTGTTCGGCGAGCGAGCTAGATTTATCAAAATCCTGAAGATGGCTTAGAGTAATAGTGTGCCAATTTGTGTTTGGCTCATGTTAAATACGCAGGTCTCTCCGAACCCTAAAATGATTCTCAACAATTGTTGGGTCAAAGTTTTGTTCGGTGACCGAGCTAGATTTATCAAAATCTTGAAGATGACTTAGAGTAATAGTGTACCATAAGGACGCGTCGAGAGCTGGCTTATCTGTTGTTTTTCTTACATAATAGTGATTACTTAACAGTTTATATCTGAACAAATCTGAAAGAGACATTCTTCAGATCCCGATTTATCCGATACCATGGCTATTATTCAGAAAGATGTCAAGACTATTTTGAATAATTAATCATGTTTTATCTGACTTATTGACCAGTAACTTGTATCAAATCTTGTCCTGATAAATAAATTTGCCATGAGATGTTTTCAAAGAAACCCTATGGTGTTCCCCCATTCATCATTCTGCCACGAATTAATTCAGGGGAAAGACAAAAAGGCAGTTTTCATTGTGCAGTAGTAGGAAATTAACATATATTTTTGGGGTTATTTTTTTTCTATACATGTGTTGTCCTATTTTTACCAACATTTTTTGTTAATGCCGTGTGTCCATGAAAAGAGAATTGAAAGGTAATGTTTAAGTTTAAGAAACGTTCAATTCACTGTTGCACATACAAAATTAAAATCTTTGCGGTCGATACTGTTCGTTGAATTTGAAAATATTTATCTGTAACTATTTACATTTTTCTGACGTTTTCCGTAACTAATAGGAAGAATAATAATGAAACATAAAATGTAACCTGCAGATGGGTATCTTTTTAATTTTTACGTGCACTATATATGAAATAGAACACAGTTGTCTTTTGCGAATTTCTTCTATCTGTTAAGTGGTCACTTTCGTTCTCTTTGAACGCAATCAAATAAATAAAAATTTTACCCTATACCCTATAATTACAAATTTTAAGTTCAAATACATCTCGAATTTGAAAGGGGCGTTTGAAATTTGATCCAAGTTTTGGCTGAATAAACTTTAACAAATGTTAAATGTAGATAAAAGCTACATTTTAAAATCGTTACGATGAATCTATCACATCTCAACAAAATTATACAAGTTTTACTCTGAAATGTAGATAATAACTAGGCTTTTAATTTATTTCTCACTTCGTTGAATACAATTTTGCGGATTCATTTCACTATAAGTTTGAAAATTTAAACATTTCCTTTGACTGTCAGAGCGTTACAACTGAAAAGTATTATTGCAACGGTAGTTTTTTGATTGGATTACAATATAAACTAAGCCACGCCTACCTTCATCTTTGACATTGACTTATCGGAAAAGTCTAAAATTTCAAAACGGTAAAATCAAAATGATGTTTAATTAAAGAAATCCATTTTATGTATATACCTATCTTTTATGTTGATGTGTAAAAAATTCTATTTTGATGTTAATGCAAAAATATCAATATATTAGGTTACGATACTTCTGATTAATGTATTTTTGCGGTTTTCATAACTTTACCAAAGACGTCTGATTATCGACCGACCTTCAACAAAAATGTAAGTATTAATATTACATCGCAATTATTCACTTTTTGTTTATTTTCAAGTTAGAATAATAGAAATAAAGATAATAAAATGTAACCAATATTTTGCATCTCGCATCATAATTGTAACTGTATATAAACTGACAATAACTAATTAGGAATGAAATTTTCATCTCATTTGCATACTATTCTCATAAAAATAATGTATGCCATTATTTCTTTTGTAAAAAGGGCAAGTTCACCTTAAAAGAAGTAAGATTATTGATTGTGGAAAACACGAAATAAAATTATTAAAAAAAGGAAACAGCTGGAAGGGGCTTTCAATTTAGTTGTAAAAGTACAACATAATCTTTAGGTCTTTTCAACACGTTGGTGTATATCCTCAGGCAATATTTATATTTTTAACGTGAATTATTAATTTTAGGAGAAAAAAATAAAAAGATATATACTGAAAACAGGGGTTACTAAAAACGTAATATAGCCATTCATTAATTTATCAATAGAACATAATACAATAAAATTAAACAAATTTATCTTTGAAAAAAAAAAACAATCTATACGTTTATATCTGTTTTTATAAATTATTTTTCAGTCTATTCTATGAAGGATGTCCTTTAGTCATCATTTTTTTTTAATTCAATAGTGTTGTCTTCAAAACACTAAACTATAACAAATGTCATCATTCATGTTTGGAATTTTGTATGGAAAAAAATACGTATATTTGCAGGTCTGATTCATTGCTAAAGCTTCTTTTAAATCTTTTAAATGCATTAAATTTTCTTTTGCATGAAAATCGAATTAGATGCAAACAATTCACAAATGAGTCTGACTCAAAACTATTTCTTTTCAATCTTAAATAAAATGACTTTTGTAACATTTAATATAGTAATGCTTCATTTATTGGTAAACCAAAAGGATATCTTTATTTCTGGTAATATATTTAATATAATAACTATGCTTTTGGATAAAACTATTATAGCTCGAATTTAACAATGAAATGTCATTTTCCTAAGAAATTTGTAACATTAAAATAAATTTATGACAAATTTTGTGGAAATATAAATAGCTAAAATTTATTCACATATTAAAATAATATTATGCATTTGCAATAATGAATTTTTATCAAAGTCTTTTTCAAATGATATTACAAGTTTATTCACTGATTTTTCTACATACAACACAAATTTGTATGTCTTTTGTTGAGAGCACAGGTGTAAAATTCCTCTTTTAAGATTTATTTTTTAACTTTTGATAAAACATTAAGAATCCAACAACTCCTACCCGTAGTATTCAAAAGACAAAAAACTGACCATTTTAGGCGCATTTCTTGAATTACCCTCATATTCAAATGTTAAGAGAACCAAAGATGTGAAAATAGGATTCGAAGTTTTGATATAAAAAGAACACACAAAAGAAGAACAATCATAAGTTTGACTATTGATTTTGCAATCTATATTCCATTTTAGCTGAAAATTTACAAAAATTTAATCTTGGTCATTTTTTTATAAAGTTAAAATAAAATCATAACATGCAATACCCGTTAGTTTTCAAATAGATTTGTTTTTGTTATTCACGTGTAAAACGTGGAAAGCTGGGAAGGAAGTGGCAAAAGACAAATTTGTCAAAAATATAAAGGTTACATAGGACAATGGTTAGAATCAGATCTTATAATATAAGTATTTGGGTATTATTCAAAACATAAATATTTGGACATTATTCAAAAAAATATTTTTTGGCACTATTATTTTCAAGCCTTCAAGTGTTTTCACAATCATCAGTGCTCTAAATTTATCATGTAAAAAGCTTCAAAGGTATTTTGTTTTGTATAAAAACGAAAATATTGAAAGCAAATCCTCATATACATTTTTTTTTTATGTAAAATTAATTCTCCTTTATTGTAGAGAGGTTTTGTCTGTTAGTATTTTAAAGAATTCAATTTCTATAGTCTAGAATCTAAACATTTTTCACTGTGAGCAGTGAAAATGCAAGTACAATTTACTAAGAACATGTTTAACACCGCCACATTCTTCATGGGCCTGTCCCAAGTCAGGAGCCTGTAATTCAGTGGTTATCCATTTGTCAAAGTCGTTTTTAGTATATTGTTTTGTTTCATATTTTGTCATGATGGGGCCCTCTATAGCTGACTTTACGGTATGGGTTTTGCTCAATGTTGAACCTTTGGTGGGTAGTTGTTTCATTGGCAATTATACCACAACTCTTTATTTGTATGGTGGTGTTAATAAAGTGTCTATAAATTTAGCTGTACAAGCTGAACTTGGTGTTAATAAAGTGTCTATAAATTTAGCTGTATAAGCTGAACTTGGTGTTAATAAAGTGTCTGTAAATTTAGCTGTATAAGCTGAACTTGGTGTTAATAAAGTGTCTGTAAATTTAGCTGTACAAGCTGAACTTGGTGTTAATAAAGTGTCTGTAAATTAAGCTGTACAAGCTGAACTTGGTGTTAATAAAGTGTCTGTAAATTTAGCTGTATAAGCTGAACTTGGTGTTAATAAAGTGTCTGTAATTTAGCTGTACAAGCTGAACTTGGTGTTAATAAAGTGTCTGTAATTTAGCTGTACAAGCTGAACTTGGTGTTAATAAAGTGTCTGTAAATAGCTGTATAAGCTGAACTTGGAATACACCCTTGATAAAATATACAAGCCTCAAAATATGTAGTAGAGTTTCTGACAACACGTTTTTGATTCAATGAATTCTCTTCTGCATGGTTCCCAATTATCTTTACTGCAACTGCCATATGGATTTGCATAAATCGACTTTATAACTTAGCTTATTTTTTTCACATGTTTCGGAAATTCAAAACACAATTTCTAAGTGACGCTTATTGTAAGCATTATACAAAAAGCTAGAAGAGAAACGTACTCCTTGTTGGAAAGATGATCTATAGGTACATACAAATGTTTTGCAACTCTGGTCAAGGAAACTGAGAAAATATAGAGAATTTAAGGAATATCACAAATTCGAAAATAAATGTTCATAAGATTTCAATTAAAAAAATTTAAATTTGGAGGAGAGCTGTTTCATTGGCAATCATACCACATCTTCTTATTTTTGGGTAAAAATAAAAGCAACATACGGTAAACTATGTATTAACTAGGGTCGTTATCTATAGAAGAATGTTATTAGGAAACAGAATTTGTCAAATATGTAAAATAAATGTAGGAGATGAATTTCACTTCACCATAATCTGTCGCAATCGGACTTTATTAGGAAGAACAAGTAAAGAGCTATTTTGAAGAAATAAGTGATGAAAATAAATTTAAACTTTAATTTACATCTAAAGAGGCTGGGACTAATACATATCTAATGGCCCCAGGAAAAGGTTGATGTACTGCGAATAACTGTCGTATTATAGTTGAACTGTATCAGACAAGAAAGGATTTAATATGATCATGTGACCTTTGCGAAACCGGAACAACACACCCTAGGTCCCTATTGAAACAGCTCCTAAAAGTTTCTGTAAAATCTTGGCCTTGAGTAGCGGTTTCACCACGTGTATCACATATCATGGATCTCTGTTGATACAGCTTCTCAAAGTTTTTGTTTACTAGAAAATCAAATAAGATTGTACGATAAGAATTATTGATGAGGCCATTACCTTTTCATATTATTTTATTCTATTATTGACTGTAGAAATGGCGTCGTTACTAACATGATTCTTATAAAAATTGGCAAATAAGAAATACAATGTAATTAAGAATTTAAGGGTCCAACTCCCTCAAGCAAAGTGGACGTATTTGGCTACTAGTATTCTTTTTATGTCCCTTTTGGTCATATGTTCCTTGCGCATTCAAGTTTTTATATATCCTTGACTTGAGCATTCCTTGGGAACGTGAATCTAGAAAAGCGCTTCGAACGCACCAATAATCATTGCACGTGGCTGAAATAAAAATGAATTAAAAATGTTCTTATGCATTCATTGTATTTGATTTTCTTTATTCATAGTAACAAATCTTTTTGTTACTAAAACCAAACACAATAACATACATATATAGCACGTCAAGATAGTAGTCAACAAACACTCTTATACGAGGGCGTCGGATCGTTACGATACAGTAGATAAATAATATATAAAAAACTACAACACAAGTTTCCATACGTTTCGGCTGGCCTTCTTCATTGGAATTTAATTACAACAATAATACAATTTCGGCTATTACGGCCTTCTTCATTGGAATTAAATTATAACAATACTACAATGTTGTAATTTAATTCCAATGAAGAAGGCCGTAAAAGCCGAAACGTATGGAAACTTGTGTTATAGTTTTTATCATACAATCAATCAGAGACTTTATATATGATAATCATGATAACATTTTTGATTCTGATTCTATAATTCTGTTCCAATAAACATACATTTAAAATGAAACATACGGGTTTCCCGAAAGGTACAACTTTATGTAGATTACATAAATTTCAAACATGTGTTCGATGTTTTTTTATTACTTTTTATATAATACACGCATGTTGTGAATATTTGTGTTATCTACCTTTAAGTATTGGTTTTAAGATGAAGAATACTATAACAGCTTTTTTTAAGCCATTGAAATGAACATTTAGTTTTTGTAACATTGACAAATTACCAATGTCTCGTTTTTCACCTTGCAAAAAATGAAAACAACACGTTGTAAATTTCATGCGTCCGAAGCGCTTTTCTGGATCTACCTTCATCAGGAATGCTCAAAGCCGAATATTTGAAAGCCAAAGATGTTTTAAGGACAGAAAAAGTTGAAGTGCTATAAACCAAAAAGAACCAAAAAAATAGCCAAATCCATATAAAACCAATTTTGTCTGAGGGAGGTGAAACTTTAGTTTCTGTATAATTTCAAAATTTATAAACGTGCAATTTTAGATAGTTTGCAAAGTTGACCTTAGATGGATTTGTCTTTTATTTTTAGTTCTCTTTTGGTCATATACATGTAGCTCTAGTTTCAGTACATATACATCCTTGGCTTTGAGCGCTACTGATGAAGGTAAATCCAGAAAACATCTTCGAACGCATACAAATTACAAAGTGTTTTATTTTCATTTTTTTAATAGTGAAAATATACATAAAGTTTCTATCTTGTATATTTCTATAAAAATAATTGAGAAATCAACTGCAAGATATTTGTGCATTGCTTTTCATTTAGGAAGGAAAAACTGAAAATAAAACCTACAAAAAAATAATGAAATAAAGTAAGCATAAAAGTTAAGATGTTGAGGCGATACAACAAATAACAAGGAAATCTATATTTAATCAAACTGCCAATATCAAAACAAACCAAAAAAGATTCTTTCCTTGCCAAATAGTAAAAAAAGGAAAATATTCTTATATCTTCTTAATTTAACATACTTTGTTTACACTTTCCTAATATATCTTTATCTAACTTTGTAACAAATTTAACGAAACCTACATGGAGAGTATTAATCTTGAACTCCCTCCAATTCTATCTCACGCCTTATACAAACCTAAAAGAATTAATCTTCAACTCTATGAAATTTAATCTGCATCATATCAGATCGATCTACTGTTTCTGTTTGGAGACTTTTCAAATTTGGATATGTCAGTGATTTCTGTGGAATTTTCGCTCTTTTGAAAAGCCGTCAAAAAGAATCAATCGGAAATATGGTTTTCTATATATTTGTCAGTTTGAAGGGGAATGATTAATGATCCTACCAGATTTTTACGTTTACCCGTATTGATTGTTATAGAAGATCAATTTCTCTTAAGCCCTTTGTTGAGATTCACAGACATCTCAGAATGTTACCGTATAATTCAAACAATTTCAATATTTCCTGAACATAAAGCTTTCTGAAATGATGTTTTAAAAATATATACATATGGGCTTTGCTCATTGTTGAAGGCCGTACAGTGACCTATAGTTGTTAATTTCTGTGTCATTTGGTCTCTTGTGGAGAGTTGTCTCATTGGCAATCATACCACATCTTTTTATTTTTATATATGATTTGTCTCGTTCTGTTTACCATTTTTCTGTAATGTTAAGCATACGGTACTGTGACAGGTTTTACCAAATGTTGGAGACTGTACAGTGGTTAATGAATATAGTTGTATCACTTACAATAATAACAAAGCTCTTTATTTTTATTTTTCAAATTTTACTGAATATTATTGCCTTTCGTTTATCTCTGTGTTGGTGTTTCTTTGACATTTTTATTAATGATTCTTCTCTTGCAGACCTGTAAAGTAGAATCAAGAAAGGGTAAACATTAAATCTTGATGGAAAAAAAAACACCACAGATTCTTTTTTTTATATTAAGGTGCTTTATCTTGTCTGCATTCTTTGTTTTCTTACCACTGGAAGAAAAAGCAATCTGGACATGCAATTACATTTTTGCGTGCGTTTAAGAACTTTTAATCAATTTAAAAGAACCTTAAAAATATGCCATCATTTCCCCAGTTTTTAGGGATTATGGAACTACAATCCTTTTCTCGAAGACAGAGAAAATGATATGCTAATCATTCGTATTTGACGGTTTAGCTGTGCCCATAGAATGTTTTAATACTGCGACACAAATATAGTATGATAGAGATACAATAATTTAATTATAACGATTAAGTTTATTCATTGCAGAACGTTTAACGCGCAATTAACTATAATGAAAGAAACACAAGTTTTTCTTTATAACATTTTAATTTCATACAGTGAAGGAAGCTGTTAAAACGGTGAATTTATTGAGCATATACGGGACCAAACCTTGAATTTTTTGATTATTTTATTGGTCGGTTTCATACCTTTCTTTTTTAAATCCGCAAACCGTGACTATAACTAAAGTAATGATGGAAATGTTTTCTGTTTACATCGTTGAAAGATAATTGTTTGCAAGTTTTATCTTATTCTTAAGCATTTTTTTCTTGCGAAATACACAAAAAATAAAGATTGATTCACAAACGAAAGTAATCTGTGATCTGACCAAAGAAGGTAACTTTTAAGGGAGAGCTGTTCATTTTTTATTAGTAAATGAACTGGATTTTACCTACAAATCATCCCGGTTTTACATAGTTTTACAAATATCAAGACGACAAGAACAGGTTTACCCTTTTTCTAAATCAGGAAAAATGAATAAAGAACAATGATCTATTCCAAAAATTGGAATCCATTCGCCTGGGATACTCGACAGTAGATGTGAAGTAGAAGTTGGGCCTGGACTCTAGTTTATAAAGTCCATAAATATACTGGCAATTTTTCGGAATATTTTTGCAATAGATAATCACGGGAACAATTGGGGATATGATGGTAATAATATCAACATTCGTGAATTGGTTTAAGCACCGTGCTTAAGAAACACCAGGCTTTCACAACACGCCAAACGATCCTTCATGTAGGAAAGTTCCAAATTTTCACTTTATTTAATGTACTTAGTCGCATATTTCGGATCTTAATTAATGTATAGTTATAAATTCACACACCTAAAGCGACGCTCCGCACCAAAAACTGTTCGGTTCTTGCGTGCACCCATAGTGCATGACACAATCCCACACGCGCGTTTGATTTTGTCATGCACTTTGTGCACACACGAACCTACAGTTTTATCTGTATTTTAGACAACAAATGCTAGACGTGTGTTTGTATTTATACATCCTTCATAGCCAAACAGGCACTCTAAGCAATATTTTTTGTAATGTCTCTTCTACATGCTGAAAGTTTGACATAGTTCCACAGATATGTATTACATGTAAAGTCCCAAGCCAGACAGGTGTAGCAAATTCCTCAAAATTATAGATCAAAGTTCAAACGTCTGCGTCTTAAATGCTTTTCGATATTTTGGCAGAAAAGACCAGTGAATAATGTGCCATGATAACGTAATACTGCATGTTAACAAAATTTCAGAAGTTTCTTAAAACATTTAATTAAATTATGGTTCTAAATGAAGGGCGGAAGATTCCAAAGGGAAATAGCGGGTTGTTTAATTATGGTAATTAATGCAAAAAGAGGTGCAACATATCTTTCAAGATCAATTTGCACACAAGAACGTATGCTTTGATTATATTATAAACTAGCTATTTATTTTACAGTATTTATGAAGGTAGTGTTATGAAACTGTTGGGTGTTGCTTTGCACCTATAGCTTAAGAACACTCTAGAGTGTTGTGAATCTAGATGAAGTGTTCCGAATTCTCGAGTGATTATGAACAGGAAACTGTTAATTACGACTCATACATCGGACGTGATCTACGTTTTATCTCTCAAAATAGTCATTTTTTTCTTTTCATATTGACCAAAGAGCAAATTTACCCTGCATTAAAAAGTATAACAAAAATACCGAACTCCAAGGCAAATTCAAAAAAGGAAAGTCCATAAAATCAAACGCTATCAATAAGTGTTGCGTTTTCAATTCTATTTTGGTGTCAAGTAACAGTTTGTAGTAATTGCACAGATAAATAATGTATAATTTTGGATTGCAATATGAAATTAAAAAAATACATATTGAGTGGATGATCAAATTTGGAACTAAAAGAATTAATTTAAGGACTCCTTATCTAAAGAGATATCATAAAGATTATCTACAGGGAGCATCGTGCTCTTCAAACATGCACTATTTGCTGCACACGTCCCCGCGTACAATGGACGTTGTATACGTATTCAAAATACACTTCTGGTTCATGTTATCTTTTTAAAGAAACAACGCTTATCCTTGTATCTCCTTTATGAGGGAGAGAGAGAGAGAGAAAGAGAGAGACTTGACGAGGTTCCTCAGAGATATAAACCCTCTCTTATTATGTTATCTTGAGCAGTACAATTACACCAGGAACATAAAATAATGTACAAAATAAAGTTGTTTAAGAAAAACACTAAACTGAAAATTTTATCGCACCATGAAAGCACTGAAATACCTCTTGGAAAACAGCTAATGTGTTAGGAAAACTTAATATATTCAGTAACTATTAATTCATTGTTGTTTTCTCACCATCTATGTACAAATATGCAAAATCAGGATGAAAGAATTTAAGCACTTAATTATTTTTTTATATACTGCAATGTGGACCGTGTGATATGAAGAAAGACAAATATACTGCCCAATGGTATTGTGGGTACGGACCGAAACAAGTCAAAACTCTCCAAGCATTGGTAAGTCAAGATTCCGACTTAACCTGGCTCCCTAAATCCAAACGGACATGCTTTAATGCACTAAGTTCATATACTGTCGGCACGACTGACAAGAGAAGTTAAGGTGACCATATTTCAAACCTTTAATCTATCTTGTGGTATATTCAGTTAATAAAACCAGTTAACAGTAAACCGACATCAGTTGAAATAATAAACCTTGGAATGTGAAATCAATTCTTAATGCCACAAGCCATATTTACTGTAAACCGGCTCATTAAAGTGCTCGTTACTGAAGTTTTCTGATTGAAGTAAACTATATTATATGGTTTGGTCATCTAGTCATATAATGGCTAAAATCCTATAACAAACCGAAGTAAATGTGAATCCTTCGAATAAATTTTATTACGCTGTAAATTTTTAGAGGGCACACATGCCTGTTGGACAAAAAGAGAACAAAAAATAGGAATTAATACTTAAATAATATTAAATATTTACTGAACAAACTGGACCACGGGACGATAAAGACACCATGTAGGGTTTACCGAAATAAAGAGCAAGACTTGGCGTTGTCGGTTTGCCTTAGACTAACTACAAATCTTCATCGGCTAACCTGGACTACCTAAAGATATTGAAACATAGTTGGCGAACCAAAATTTCGGGCAATATTAACTTATCTTTGATTAAACATGATAACAGTAGTGTTTAATATCATTAAAACAATTTAAACGTGGTCCTTTTGTGTTGAAAGAATGGTTAAACCTTTTTATCAAGACACTAACAATATAAATAAGAAGATGTGGTATGAGTGCCAACGAGACAACTATCCACCTAAGTCACAATGTGTAAAAAGTAAACAATGATAGGTCAAAGTACGGCCTTCAACACGGAGCCTTGGCTCACACCGAACAGCAAGCTATAAAGGGCCCCAAAAAGACTAGTGTAAAACAATTCAAACAGGAAAACCAACAGTCTATAATCTATATAAAAAACGAGAAACACTTATGAACCATACCAACAAACGACACTAACAAGTTTATATTTGAAAGACGGGGAAAAGGGGACGGGATTGTAGCTATGACAATTTGAACATATCCGATATCATCTGTGAAACGGATATTCCATAACGGGCAACCAACTCGTGATGGCGTCCGTAAAATTTACGAAGGGATGATTTCAACTTCACCACTTGGAACTCTTGGTTTGATAGCTTCCTTGTGAGCAGCAACCCTCTATCAAGGAAATCATAATAGGAAATACAACCCCTGGTATATCATATCAACTGGGATATATATACTCTGTATGCAGGCACTGCTGGAATGTTGCGACATAGAAATGGAAAGTTCACAATTGGGAAGCTGAAATCATCACTTTTGTCGTAAAGTATTGTTTTCAACCGACTTTCATTGTCAATTTCTAAATGAAAGTCAAGATATGAGGCAGACTTAACTGTATCTGTTGTATCCTTGATCTCAAGTTCGATTGGATAGATGCGTTCAACATAGTCACCAAATTTTGAATTATTTAGTTAGAGGTCATCATCATCATCATCGGAAAATAAAGTTAAAGGATAATGCTAACTTTTTTCTTTCTTCCTAAAAAGTTGCTGTATGAAGTCAGCCTCATATAGATAAAGGAACAAGTCGGCAAGAAGAGGAGCACAGTTGGTTCCCATGGGAATGCCGATTGTTTGTTGAAAAACACGTCCTCCAAACGTAACAAAAATGTTGTCAATCAAGAAATCAAGCATCTTGATAAGGTCAGTTTCAGAGAATTTCTTGTTTAAATCAGAGTGATTTTTTTATAAAGAACGATTTATCCCTCCCTAAGACAAGATACTTGTATCTACGTTGGCCATTTTTTTTTATGAAACAAAGCAGGTCCAACTATTTTGGAAATACTTGTGTTAAGTGTAGAAAAGTCAAATGTTTTAATACTATTGCAAGATGAAAGAGTCTAGATTGTTTGTTCTCTATAAAAGATCTTTGGATTTTTTTAGTATCCACATATGATTTACGCCACCTCTAGAATAGGTAGTTTCACAATAACTTTGAAGCACGGATTTGATTGCTGATAAAATTGATGTTAACAATTTAGAAAGAGGTTTCGTTTACCACTTGGAATACCGAATTCCTTTATCAAGCAGTTTATTTAATGTGATTTACACACAAAAAGATGTTGTTTTGGGCTTTATTTGCGGGGACGATTATGAAGAAAATTTTAAATGTTGACAAGGAATTGATATTGTCGATATCGTCGATATGATTAAAACACCTTTAACAGACAAACCAGGAGAAACTAATTTGTCTTTATAGGTAACTGTAGCAGATAGAATTTGAAACATGATTTGTATATATCGGTTAGTTGTCGTCGATATCGACAACATTATCAAATGAATATAGTGTATACTCATTGAAAGAACAAACAAGACGTGTGTTTTTACATTGCTAAATTACCAAATTTAATGAAGAACACAAACTAAATTATATGAAATAAACAGAGAACAAGATAAAGAGATGTTTTAAATGTCGATATGTAATCGATATCATCGATATCGACAGTTTGAACAGATAAACAAGGAGAAACTAAATTGTTATGAAAAACTGTACCAGATAAACATTTGGAAGATAAATTGTCGATATCGACACGATATCAACAACTTTAACAATTTAATAAGAAACGTTTCAGGATTTAAACATGTCTTATAGCTCGAACCAATATCGACGGCTGATGTTGTGTTTGCTGGAAAACATATGTATGTTGATATCGATACGATATCGTCTATACCGATATCGAAACAACATCATGTCTTGCGCATACTTCACTGACCCAACAAAATATACTATGGTGAATTGAATATATGAAACGATGATTATAGCATTAAGCAGGATTAAACAACATAAATTAAATCGTGGCGACCTAGAATCATTAGTTTAATGTTAAATTTCCAGGGACAAATATTTCATGAATATTCACGACGCGACCTGGTTTTACGATGCATAACTCTTTCTAAATGAGTAGAGGATGGAATAGATGTTAGATGAGTATTTATACATCCCAACAGACAAAGATCCCTAGCGTAACGGTTGTTTGCAAATGATGCTGATAAATTACCATTAATGATGCGTGCCTTAAAAGTTTTTTATTGTTTTAATTCGTTAGTATATCTTGATGATGTATAGTATATATAATTCCCGAACTCAACATGCCAGTATATATCGATAGAACTAGATAATATCGGCAACAATCAATTGAAATTTTGCAAGTTCAAAAAAGTTTTGCACTCATATGATATTGTTTAGTTCTTAATATTCATAAAGAGCATAAAATGTATATAGTACAGTTATTGATTAGTGCGTCTGACGTAATTTTTGGTTTGATACAGTGCATCTGCCGAAATATATAAGGTATTAGAATAATTGGACCAGATATTAAATCAGATATTGAATTGGATGATATTTTACCAGCCTGACCATATAAGGTAGCATGGATTTAGAAATAAGACAATTATACATTTTATCCATGTATAGAACCTACTCTGCCCGCAGGTGCAAGATGAAGTAACAAGGGTGTCGAATACTGGTTTATAAGTTCGTGTGATTACCTTTGTTTTTGTATTACATCGATTGGTCAATCCTAATCGATTTACGCGATCGGCACATCGGTAAACTACTGTCGCCTTTACTTAGTAATTGTTCGATGTAAGTCCGAAACGCACATGTACAATTTTACGATAGAAACATTTTAAAATTCTTTAGGAATACATTTTTTTCTATTAGAATACTATATTTATGCTTGGGTTCATTGAATTGGTCTAATTGTATGAGATATTGCTTAAATACTTTGGAACAGAATTTTCGCAATGGCATTAGTTCAAGAAAACACAAGTTGCTATAGCCACTGCAACGTTGCACTATTAGGTAATATAGCATTTAAGTTATACAAATGCTGATCTTTTATTTGCTGAAAGACGAATAATATGATTCCATCATTTTCTTTTTCATTTCGGATTCATGAAAGCAACATATGCCGTATGAAAGCAACTAACGATTATACTAGAATTATAAGCTCCGTCAGCAGCCTAGTTAATAAACACATTTCTTTCACATTGTTCGTGTACATCGTGCAGTTCTAAAAAGCATTTAACAAACGATTATGCTTTTAAAATCGCGAATTTCATTCTTTTGCAAAAGTGAATAACATGATTTTTTTTATCAAAAAAGTAAATAAAAGAATTGAATGCTGAGATTTTTTTCTTTCTATTTAACGAAATGAAAACAAGTGGAAGTCCTAAAAAGCATTTAACAAACGATTATGCTTTTAAAATCCCGAATTTTATTCATTTAAAAAAAGTAGTTGACAATAGGTCCGGGAACAAAGTTCTCGTCCTTTGATTTTCAATGTATATATAATCCCTAGTGTGGACAGTGTATAACTTGCATTTTTTTCATGCATTCGTTGATTTATTTCTTTATATTTTTTGCATAAAATAACAAGAAAGGGGATAAAATTACATGGAACAAAAAACTTTGAGGCATGAACTTTTTGGTAAATTAGTTATTTTTTTCTAGTTTGAAAAGATCATAAATTAGTATGTCTGAAACTGTCAAACTGAATTACAGACCCCTTTAATGTAAAATTGTCCATATTTTGAGTTAAAGCTGACCTGAGTAGTCCATAATTTTGATATAACACGTCCCAAAAGTGGTAAACTACATTGTAAAAATCTTATTTGAATAGAGCAGGTGCGATCTTTTTAATATGCGTTTAATGTCTACAAGAAATGCACTACGAAATAACTGTGTTCTCGGACCAATATAAGTGTAAATGAATAATTGATATAAATATTTAACAAGAGTTATTATCCTATGATAAACATGTAAAATAATGGTTGAAATTTAATGAATGTTTTACGAGCTATCTATACTTTGAAATCGTCATTTTCATGTGCAAATTTCAGCTGTATATATATTTCGTATTATGATTGATTTTAAGTGGAATGGGGCTGCTTTTATCTCATTTGACAATTTAAGTCGAAGATTTGCGTTTAAAGTTTAATTTCAGATTCAAATAGAAAGGCGGAAGATACCAAAGGGATATTCAAACTCAGTATAGAAAACTAAAGATTGATCACAAAAAAGGAATAACATATTTATAAGAATTGAATGGTGATAGTTTTTTTTTACATATATACGAAATGAAAACAAGTGACCATTACATTTTGCATGAAGTGCTAAAATGCATGTAATTCTATCATGCATACTGGTGGTATTGTTTTTGGTTTGTTTGTTTGAAGTTCGTCTGGTTCCCTACTTTGCTAAGCGGATACCTTCCTTGCCCATAATTTTATAACTGTAAATATCAAACCAAAAGGGGATTTTAGACCAATCACTTTCAACTTAATTTCCTTTAAGAAATAAAACATGAATATAACATATTGGATGGTTATATTGTATGACATTCACAGATATCTCGTGGTTAAGCTAAAGCTATCAAATAATTAATCCGATTAAAGGACAGAGTCCACTCTTTGTTTACAAGGATCTGACAACAACCCGTTCTTCTTTTTATGTCAATTTTCACATGTCGCGAACTATGTCTAGTATTCTCAGACCAAATTGCTTGAAAAAGAGGGGCGAAAGATACCAAAGGGCATTCAAACTCATAAGTCAAAAATAAACTGACAACGCCATGGCTAAAAAAGAAAAAGACAAACAGACAAACAATAGTACACAAAACACAACATGGAAAACTAAAGACTGAGCAACACGAACCCCACAAAAAACTGGGGGTGATCTCATGTGCTCCGGAAGGCTTGAAGCTTCACACACTTACTGTGATTTGTATATGCAATCTGATTAAATATACAGATCCTGTGTCCACGCTTGTCTTTGTGAGCGAAGCTATTACACAGGATATGTATTTCAACCAGATTGTCGTAATGTAATCTATGTTTCGACTTTCTTTTGTCATTCCAGAGTTATGGGACTTTAACTACTAGATTTAAGGCAATTGACACGAGAACACAGTTATTTCGTAGTGCATTTCTTTTAGACAATGAACTCAAATTAAAAAAATCGCACCTGCTCTATCTCAAAAAGATTTTTACAGTGTAGTGTACTACTATTGGGACAAATAATATCAAAATTATAGAAAAGTCTACCAGCTCTAACTCAAACTATGGACAATTCTATGTTAAGGTGGTCTGAAATTCAGTTTGACAGCTTCAGACATACTAATTTTTGACCTTTTTTAACTGGACCAAATCACTACTAAACATAAAGATTCATCCCCCAAATTTTTTTAACATGTAATTTCATTCCCTTACTTAATATTTCATGCATAAAATATCAAGAAATAAATTGGGAAAGTGTATGAAAAAAATTTGCAAGTTATACACTGTTCACACTAGGGACTATATTCGTAAGACAACGAAAACCAAAGGACGATTACTGTGTCCTCGGACCAATTGTTCCACTTGTCGCGCACTATAATAATATTAAACGGTTCACAATTTACTGCACCAGGTGCTAACTTGAGTATACTTATTTATAAAGCGTGTCATGCGCTTATGGCCAAGCTGTTTATTCAACTAGTTGGAACAAAGGTCCCAGAACAATGTTCTTTTAACAAAAATGAAAATAGTCCCAACAAAATAAGCTGCAAAAAATAAGGGGCGACAAGGTTGTAGTAAATGTTTTAGAAAAGTACACAAAATGGCTTGTCTAAAGAGAAAATAGTTCAAGTTTAACGAAACTTGAAATATGAAAAGAAATAATAAGAACTCTGATTGGTTGATCAGTCCCTGTGGCAAACATGTATCCATTTTAAAGACCGTAAAAGTACTTTATTGTGTTGATGTTTCACAATATAACATATTATATAGAATACAGCACGACATAATCTACGCTCCAAAGTATATATATTGTACTTTAAGGAAATTGTAAAATGATAGCTCAGTATGACATATTTACTGCATTACAGCGAATATGTACATTATCATGCGCAGAACGAACTCTTTGATATTTTTAACATCAATATCAGCTTGTTCTAATCAACCACTAAAATAATTCAAGTAGTTCATAATTGTACATGTCAGAATAAAGTGGTTTTTCCAATGATGAAACCATTTTATATTGCTTTCAAGGTATGTCAATTTCACATAAATGTAAGATCGGATGTACTATTCCAATTCTCAAATTCAATAAATGACACGCATCAATGAAATCATTTTATTGGATTAAGTTCAAGATTAGTAAACATCAATACAATGGTATGCTGTTTTTCTCCCTCAATGAAATGGAATCATACTATTGTAACATTTTGTCGAATAGCCTCGATGAAGAAGATTATTCGATGTTTATGAATATTAACCGATGATAAATGAAATAAGGGCTTAACCGGAAAAGAGGGGGGGGGGGGTATTTTTTTCGTAAAATGATATTTGTCAGGTCTGGTCTGAATGTTTTGGTTTTAACTGTAAAATTTATATACTGCATTAAAGAGAAATCTCTACACTGAATATTTTTAGTCAAAATAAGATCCTATGTCCAAATATATATTGGTTGGCAAATTAACTAGTTTGATGTTTACTCATATTTCCACTAAGTCCCATATACAATACCGGTATCCAACCATATCGATTTCAACGCATGTCGAAATCCGCATCGGATGCTGTTTTTTATTACTTGCATTCAATAGTCACTTATTCCCGTTTAAGATATGGTACAACAGAGACATATACAGTCTCATATGTCTCTGGGTATGCATATTTTATTATGTGTATTAAATTTTTTCCACTTTCGTACTAAAACAATTAGGCGCTTCTTTATTGCCGTAGTTTCGTATTATGAATACTTATAGGCGTGTTTACCTTGCATGTCTTCAGTAATATTGTTGTTTAAATTATTCAACAGATGCTATTGTAACTGTCGATTAGACAACTATATCCAGATAAAAGAAATTAATTAACGATACACTTGACTGTAATTTTATATATTACATGTCTAGATGAGTTTTCAGAAAAAAGTCTTTAGAAGTACGAAGCTTTCTGACGTGCTTATAGTTATGACATCAATCTGGTAGTATGCAAAATCTAATTACAGCTTTTTCATATAAGGTTACATAGACGATTATTATTCCGAAAAAGAACAATTCAAAAATAAATCGACATGTAACGCTATTTAAGTATACTCGTTTAACAGAGTACATTTTGAATATCTACAAACAATAGTATGAAGAGGGGTGTTGCTGTTATATTTGGTTGGATGCGTTATTTGTGCAGCAATATCTTTTTTTTTTGTTTTAAGTTATCGTTTTTCATAATTAATATATACTTCGGATCTAGCTTTCCCTTTGTATTGCACAAGCATCTGCTTATAACGAGAATGTTGTCCTATATATATAATATGTTGTGAATCATTTGAGATTAATAACGGGATACGATTCCATGAACTCTCTGCACTAGCACGATCGATTAAGTCTGTTTATAGCATATGTCATTATCGTATAAACTTTAAAAATTCTAATTTAAAGAATTTATTTTTTCAAGAACCAGCTGAACATAGGACAATCTTCAGTGCACATTGCAGTTGCTTTAAAACGTCGATGTCAATTGCTATTGATAAACAGATAAATAAAACTATCTATCCCGACAGAGAAATCCATGAATAAATGAACTATTAAGGAACACTGCAAAACAAAAATAAAAATGAGAGAAGGCGCAACGGTGACAATCAAAAGCCTAAAGTCGAAGAAAGATAGAAAACACTCAGACAAAAAGAAAAACCATGAAAAGACAAACAACATTATATAGAAAACTAAAGAATGATCTACACGAACCCCACCAAAAACTAGGAATGAACTCAGGTGCTCTGGACGGATCAGCAGTTCCTGGAAAGCTATATTTCTTACTTGTGGAATAAAGGGTAGAAGATACTGGTCAAAGCTATAAGAGGAATCAAATATGAAAATGTATAGGACAGTATCTGGACAAGATAACTCTAATGACAGAAACAAAAAGCAAAACAACCAACCCAGACGCAAACTAACACACACGCTCACAAACACGACATTTTTGAACAGTTTGAACTGTCCCATAATGTATATATCAAGTTCCTACATACAGAGTAAACCTATATCTTATCTGCATCTGCTATTTATTGATTTTGAACTTTAACCTGATCTTATTTGATTCTGTAGGTTTGGTTGATAATTTTGGATGTTCTTGTTTTAGATTTAGGTCTTTTTACACCGTAAAATCGTTTTCAATCTGTCACTTAACCAATAAACCCCTTTAGTAAGTCCAAAAGTGTAAACATACATTGTTGAAGGCAGCACGGTCATCTATAGTGGTTATAACTTCTACGTCGTTTGGTCTCTGTTGGAGAGTTGTCTCATTGGCAATTATACCACATCTTCTTATTTTCATATGTAAGAACCATTTTTTATAGATCGGTTGCTTTGTCGGATGATTTCAGTTATAATAAAGATTTTTTGTGAGACCTACTGGAGCAATGTACCTTTGCTACATCTCATTCTTGTATATGTACAGTAGTACATCATTCTGTTAACATGTACTCTTCTGTTAAAATGAAATATGGACAAAATAGGCGTATTCCGTAACGAAATTTCTTCCTTTTGGGATTTAAAGTCAGTTTATTTTGCATTTGCCAAAAGTAGATATTAAAAAGATAAGTTGCATCAGGAATGAAAAGTATGATCCAGATTAAGTAGGTTAATCTTAATGGTTTAAATGACTACCATGCAGGTTTTTGCACTTTAAGCAAGAGAACGCATCACCTTATTTTCAGGTGCAGTGTAACTAGGTGCAATTTTGTTTAAAGGACAGGCCACTTAAGGCCAAATTGAAATTTTATGATTACACTTCAGCTTTTCAGGACAGGAGTTTTACATATCTTTTCATTGACATGTCAAACACGGTTGAAAATACCCCAAACAATTTAATTGAATATTCCATCTCCTTCAAATCTGCATTACATTTTCAAAACATTCAATGATAGCTTTCAAAAATCTTCTGAAATGTGGTTATTTGACAGAAGTACGCGTGTCATCTTCAGACTTGTAGATAATATACACTTTTCGAACCTCTTTATACAAGAGAGTGACATATCAATGATCTTCGTTAAAAAAATGTTTGTCTCCAGTTAAAATGATTTGAAAAGGGTGGAGAAATTTACATTAAACAAAATGAGAAAGATGGTCTTTTATTTAAATCTTTGTCATGTTTTGAAAAGGTTCGGCAGTTTGAGATGGGTTCAGGTCAAATTAATGTCGTATTCATCAATATCAACTGTTTTACCTGTCTAAAATGGAAAAACAAATATTCAAAAACGCAGAAGGAACCCGAATCCTGCTGTTTATTTGTGATCAAATAACCGCAAATGTTGATGACAAAAAAATTGTTAAGAGACAGGAAATCGAAACTTGTCAAGATTTTTTAGGATAAAAAAAATGATAAAAAAAATTTGACTTGTAGAATCAAGTTTCTTTTATATGTTTGTATATTCGCAGATCAAAGTTTTATAATTAGAACATTTAATAATTAACTTAAAAAAATAAGCTGGCTACTTCTGAAGGAAATTTCTTTAAGTTTCTCTGTGCGTTGATTTTTGTTCCTAATCGTTTGGTATTAAAATGAACCAAAACTGTTTTCACGGAACACAGACATTCTGTCAATTAAAGTTCCTTTTTCTTTATTTTTGTCTTGTTTTATAGACCTTAATAGTTTTAAGGGCTTAATACTATTACCCTTAATGAAAAGAGTTTGAAAGCAAAAACCTACTTAGAATCATTATTTTAATTAACTCGGTCAATTCTAATTATTTTGTGATCTTTGATGTCACAGCAGTAGCCGTTGCTCAAATTTTCTAGTAACCATATATATGCAAAACTTGTGAACTGTTTCGCACTTAAGATTGACATTAAAAGGGTATAAAGTTCAAATGTCATTTAATAGTCCCCTGTGGAAAAATTGCTCTTTGAACGTCTAAATACTCCAACAAACAATTCTGACTTATTAGTTTCGTATTTTTTCAACATTTGAAAAGGTGGCTTGCATAAATAGAGTTGTATTTTGATAGAGCTATTTTGTGCGATAGTACCACTTGGATCGTTGCGGCAGTTTATATCCTTTTACATTTGATTGACATGAACATTGTTCGGATGGGGGATCTTTTTACGAATTACCAGACGACACAATCACTTTGTTATTTTTCTTGTAACGATGATATTTATTTTAACTTGATACAAGACTGGTTTATATTTTACTGTTTATAGAGGCGTTCGTCGCCGTGTAAATTTGTCTTCTTCACCACCTCTATTTCATGTATTTTATAGTCTATTAAAATTTGTGATATTTTAAGAAAAAAATTCCCACAGTGTAATATTGTAACTTTACTAGAGTGAAGTTAATTCTACGTGTCTGAATGACAGTGAAAAACTGAAACAACTACATATAAAATAAAACATATTTCTTTTTTTTTCATTCATTTATATTTCTTTTTATTATTTAAACTTGTTTAGAAAAACAAAACAATCTCTTTTAATAAAAGTTTCATCTTAAACTGTCGAATAATGGTTTCGGACTATTCAAAAATGTTTAATAATAAAATTAGTTTTGGAGTTTTGAAGAAAACACGAAATAAATGTATACCTAAATATATAGAAAAAATATTTAAAAATTTTCATTTTGTTTATGATTGTTATTTTTAGAAATCAATAGAAATATCTTGAACATTGGATATATGAAGTTAAGTATATATTTTTTGAATCATATGAAAAATAAATCACTATAAATTAAAAAAAGTATATTTCATATTTTCAAATCTAGGAAATTTTCTTCACAATGAGTACTGTTCATACAATGAAATTTTTTTTTTAAAAAATATTAACAAGAATATTCAGTCGGTAAGAACAAAATATTTATAAGTATGGAATAAAGACGTCAGCGAATTTGTAAAATATTTTATACGCGTAAGATATGTTTTTATTTTACAAATTAATTAATTGATTTCTTTTTCTTTTCAGTGTAAAAGTTAAAGACTTGTTTCCAGACTAGGTAAGCATGTCTTTCTCCACCTTTTCAAAAATTCATTTACACAGTAACATTGTGTATTATAAAATAAAAATGTAAAAAGATTTTGTTACCGCCTCATTGTATTGAGGTGACGTCTTTGGCGAAAAAGATATAATTTGGATAAAACTTGACTTTTATAATAAAATGATACATGTAAACTAAGTTGCTTCAAATTCTATTTTACAATTGCTTTATCTATCAATAAATAGTTGTTTGTTTTCCATTTGTTCGGGTTAAAATCTGGGCCACTGCCATTTTTGTTCTAATAAAAGAGTTGTGAAACAGATACCAAATGATGTATGCTAAAAAGTATTGTGTCTGATACGGAACTATTTAACTTCATTTTAGGGGTACCTTTAAAACAAAAGTTAATGTTTTGGAATTTCTTACTTATTGTTGACACAGATTTAAAAACATCAAATTTTTCATAGACAGAAAATAGGCATGTACATAGTTTAAACAAATCTATTCAAATAAATCAATACAAAGTATATAATTCTGATACATGAAATAAATAAAAATTGCTTTTATTAATCTGTCTCCTAGTATATATACACTTAAATTTCTTATATGGTCATTATCATTAAGTATGGCATGTTATAAAATAGTCAGTTTGTAAAAAAAATAAGATATTGAAGTTTCATAAAAAAAAATACTGGTATATAGTATAGAGTGTTGTGTGCAGAATGAAATGCTAAGGTTTTATAAACGATCGAGCATTTGCATCAATGATTGAATCGTTTGTTTTTTTATTATATATTTCTGTACCAAAATAAATAAAAGGCTGTTTTGCTCGTCCGATAGTACGGTTGAACCAAACAGCAAGGTATTGATGTCAAATTGAACCGGAAAATCTGAAATTGAAGCCAGAGGTCCAAGATGAAGGCATGTACATATTATCAATATTTCTTTCTTTTATTTTGAGCCGCAAGCAGATCTTAATTTATTGAATTTATATTGTAGATTTGTAAAATTGGACTGCACTTTGAATTAAAAAAAGCACAGCAACAATTACTTGAATGCAGAATCTATAGGACCCTTCCGGTTCTGAATGATTAAAGAAATATTTTTCGTTATCTTGAAAATTGAAATCATTTTAAAATTTAAATAATAAATAATTTTATCCATTTATAACATTTAAGAATTTAATTTTATTAACATTCGGAAGATTATCAGAAGATTTGTAGAAACGAATGAAGTTGTCTCATTGGCAATCATACCACATCTCCTTACTTTTATAAGTACGTTTACTTATTCAAATATCGAATAGATTTATAATTGATACAAAAGCTTAGGAAAACACAGTTGCAGTTTATACTAATTTGTTGATTCTTTTATTCTTGCTAAATATTTAATACCAACTGTAGCATCAAATTCTGCTGTTGTACGCAGGCGCAGATTTGTGGTAGATACTCTATTCTTGGGAAATAATACCAAGTAAAGTCTTTGAAATGTTTTTTTGTTAAAACAAGGTTAAATATTTAGAATTTATTGACATTTATTTATGAAATAAATTTCATTTTCTGAACTCCATCAATTTCCCACTGGTGGCAGCCATTTTACCGCCAATGTTGTCATATACATGGTAATGTTCCACAACAGCGATTTTTAGCAAAAGTTCTGCCAAGGGGCGGTTGTCCTAGAGACGGTTTATTCTCATGTAAATGTTTGAACGAACTGAACTTACCTTTCGCCAGAGAAAAAAATAATCCAAAAGAATGTATACATATATGACTTGAAGGCATTTTAAAAGAAAAAGATCACCATAAGCGAATACTTGTAAGAATCACAAATTTTTAGCAATAGTTTACTTTATACCTCTAGTAACGTCTAAATCCGACAACAAAATAAACCATGGGGAATCTCTAAGTCTACTCGACTTCCAAAATGACAAACGACCTTTTATAATAATAATTTATCATCTTGACAGATTCGAAAATAACAATTCCCCCTATAAAAAATTCCCGGGAAGAACAAATCGTATCTTGTGCAAACAGATATAATTAGGAGTCTGAGTTTAAACACATTTATTGTAATCATTTTCCACTTTTATTATCGTCTAATTTACATACGAAAACATGATGAACGAGAAATCGAGTTGTATCGACCTCTGCTGAAATTGTTGTCTTTCTTCAGATTATAAATCATTCGGAATACATCGGACTTATCTGAAGGGTTGAGAAAATACGGTCTTCTCATCGGTCATTAATCTACAATTTCAAATTAAAATAACATAAAATAACTTCATTTACAAGAATTTTCAGTCGAAAGTAATTTATCATAGTGTGCAAATAATTATTTTATAGCCTTAAGTGGTTTTTAATGGCCAAGTAATGACCAGTTTTAGCTATATAAACGACTTATCCTACTGTCTAGAACAATTGACTAAACGTCCTAATACTAAAACATGATATATTTTTCCCTATACTATGTGTAATCCTTCACATCTGTATTAATTTTCTTTACATATTAAATTTGCCCGCAGTTCTACGTTGGTTGTTAAGGAATAAGGATGTTTCAAATGAAATTCACTTTGGAAATTATATAAAATAGTTTTAGGATAAATATTTATTATCTATCATGGTATCCCTCGACACAGAAAGTATTCAAATGAACACGTATTTTAGATTTCTTCAGTGTGCACTTTGTCTTGTTTTGTTTCGGTTCATTCGAGTGTCTGTGGAATTTGTCTCATCGAATACACCGGAACAGTTGCCAATATATAAGTAAATAGAAATTTCTTTACTATTATAACATATTTTAAAGGAATACTTCCAGGTTTTTTGTAATAAATATTGTGATATTTGGTGCTGCTTCCGCTTGTGCGTTAAATTGTGCTACTTCCGGTTATATGTGAAGGAAACATCATGTCTAAAATCTACATGGTCTGTGTAAGCTACAAAAATACCGGATCTTAAAAATGAGAAATTTCAAATGATGGAATTCATTAAAGTGAGAATCTTTGAGAAATATGAAATATGAAATTGATGGATACATATGAATGTCATTATTACTGATATACAAGACTTTAAGTAGTATCAGTTGTGGACTGCTTTTTGCGATTAACAATAAAAATTATAGATGCCATACAAGTTTCTCATTTTCATCAAATGGGAGTTGTCTCCCATTTATGTAAAAAAAAATTGCTTTAATAGGTATTCATTTTACAGGTTAAAAATATAATTGTAAAAAAATCAAATGGCAAGAATGAGTCACTTACAACAAAAATTGGCCTTGTGAAGACTGGAACTGATTATTAGATTATCATAGTTTGTTCAGAAGACACCGACATGATAATTTTCCGCATAAAGTGCATGTAAATGACTTCTTTCCTGATATTATGTGATGTAGGTCAGGCTGTTAGTTTTGTTTATCAAATTCTTCGCCTTTGTATTGTTTGATTTCAAGGACATGTTGTTAAAATTATGGTTTTTTTGGGTCTAACATTTGTGCGTTGTTGCTACGTATTTTGATCTTGATTCGGATGACTTTCATAGTAAATGACTGGTTTGGTTCCGGAATACAGCTGTTTTTCGCCATTGTCCTTGGAATTAAGAACACGACGATGGTTGTTTTTGCAGTACTCCTAGGTCAATTGTTAGAGTGCTTTATTAATGCTGCCGGTGTTTTGGAATTTACATATCTGCATTTTTTTTTTAGAATTAAGAATATTATCTTTACTCTCACAGAGAAAAAACTCCAGTATCATTGACAGCTTTAACTCACAATTTTTACTTGGGGATTTAAGAACACGACGATATTCGTTTTTGCATTACTTCTAGGTCAATTGTTAGTGCTTTATTAATGCTGCCGGTGTTTTGAATTTACATATCTGGATTTTTTTTCAGAGTTAAGAATATTATCTTTACTCTCCCCGAGAAAAGACTCCAGTATCCTCCTGCATTTGATACTGTGTATTGAATAAACCATTATTAATCATAATTTGCAGCTGTTTTGTAAATGTAAATGTTGAGATAATAGATTGGCATAAAATGTGTCATTTTCTCTTTCGATTACGTCAATCACTCAACAGTCGTTGAAAATAAGATACATAAAATGTCGATATACTGCCGCTATTTCTCAGATTTGTGTTGGCCAAGGACTTGAATTGTATGCTTACATGTTTCTTTATTGTCAGTATTAGTCTACTGTTTATTCTTAAAACAAGTTAGTACATGAATAATTGCTTGCAAAAGTAGGAGGCCGATTTTTTTTAGTTGTATGATGATTTGGCTCTGTAATGACATGTATCTTGTCAGGTTTGTCCTCGTTTTTTGATATTTAACACTCAAAAATAGAGACAAAACAAACAAACAAAACACTCAACTATGCTGACTAACATTTCTGGGGAAATAAGCCTTATTTTTTTAGACGATGATCGTTAACAATCCGGAAAAAAAACCAGTACGGAAATTTAAATAGTCCTGCTAGATTGTTGTTGTGTAACAGTTAAATGGTCGTTCCCTAACTGGTCAAGTTGTCCTGTCAACATTGGGAATTGGGTGTTGATAGCAGATCTTTCATAATTTATCGAATTATTCACAACTTTTGTAGATTTCGGCGTTTTAGAAACATCTTAATTATTTCATTTTAGAAACATTCCATACTGTTTTCTACAATTTCTAAGTCAGCTTTTATCTTCTGTACCGAATAACAAACAACCACCCCCTTTTTTACTGCAAAATTCCAATTTTTAAATCTGTTTATTTAAATACGTTCTGGATCACTTCTAAAACGCATTTAATTGTTAACATACAAAAATTAAACCCACTAAATTTGAAATGTTTGTGTTTACACTTGAATACATAAAAAAATTTGAATAAAACAACCAGCTGATCAATGTTGCATCTCAAGAGTTTCTCTCTATCTGTCATAGTTTTCCAGAGGACAGCAAAAGAATATTAAAGCAATCAAATTGGTAAAAGACGACATTTCAGGGCGAATGTCTTGCGATTTTGGCAATTGACTTATTGTAGATCTTATCTTGCTAATGATTGTTTGTGTTCAAGTTTCCGTTTATATACCATAGGTTTCAATATAATAGGAGGAAAATGTGTGCTACAAAGGTTTTCACAAAGATTGACATATTTTTTTCTTGAACATTTGAAACTTTAAGTCTTTGTAGCTTTTCCAAATAAACAAGTAAACATAAACAATATAAAATATACAAGTAACCATAAACAAAAATATGCAAGTAAACATAAATTTAAATACATGTTTACAAGTAAAAATGAATACACAAGTAAACATAAATATAAACATAAGATGTGGTTTGCTTGCCAATGAACGACTCTCCACCAGATATATTTGGCTGTTTCGTATAATTATATTTTTTGTAATTATGTTCTTTGATAATCAAAATTCTGTATGTTTGCATAGTCCATGCACCTGCTTTGATTTGATTGAAATTTAAACAAAATTAAGCAATATATAATTAAATTTTCTCCTTTGGTTATATCGTTCGTCGCATTGATTTTGGATATAATGATTAATACTGAATCTGGTCACGTGAGGTTGTTTTGTTGCTTTTTTGCCATTTATTTACATTGCCTTCAGATACAATACCACATGCATGGTATCTAAAAATACATCCTATCTCTCGTATATCTAACACTGGAGATTGATTATCACCAGAACTAAAACAAAATGTTAATGAAAGAAATAGTTCATCGTTAATTAACTATCATGTTAGTTACATAGCAAAAAAAAAGAGGTTCATTTGTATGTTTCGGAGTTTTGTGTGGCATCCATTTCGCTGCACTAGTAAACATTATTATTCAGGGGCCAGCTGAAGCCCGCCTCCGGTTGCGAGAATTTCTTGTTGCGTTGAAGACACATTGGTGGTCTTGGCCTATTTCCTGCTCTTTGGTCGGTTTGTTGTCTCTTTGACACATTCCCCCTTTCCATTTTCTATTCTATCAAATAGTTTATACTGTAACTTACAATTAAATATTTCAAGTTATAAGAGATATTCCAGTTTGAAAGGTTTACGTACTTATATTTATTTGCATTTGTGATCATATAAAAAAAACTTTTACTTAGCCCGCCCATGAAATAATAACTGCATTTGTATCCATGTAATGATTGCAAGGCACGAACAATGAACATTGATATTAAAGTTTCAGTTCCAATGCAGTTGTATATATATGGTGTACAGTTGCATAAGTCAAGCCTATTCGCTGAATCAAATTTCTTATAGTTTCCTTGGTGTCACTTCTTTAGGCTAAATGACAGGTCATTAATAACAAGATGCCAAATACTGTCAGCTGTTCAAATGCTGCCTTAAACGCGTGTGTTTTCGAAATGATTTCAAATAGAAAAAGGAAATATTTTTATGGAAGATCTGTAGCATAGAACCTCATTGAAAGTGCTCTGCATCAAGTACAAAGTACAAATACCTAAACTGATAAGTAACTGCAGGTATATATTCTGTGAAAGGCAGCTGTTCTCGAATAAGCACCAATCGGCCAACCTCGGGTGACTCCGCTTATCTCTATCTATCGAGGTACGGAATCGGCCGAGTTGTGACGAATGGGATAAGCACTTCACATTAAACAGTTAAAAAGACATAAAGAGAGTATTCAGTGACTTTGTTATACATACAACGTGGCAACATGACGGATGTTACTAGTGGAGGATGAACAACTGCTAGCACAACAGGAGCACAATGCGCAGTTCCAGTTATTCCATATTTAGTTTTCGAAGTGGTATTTGGTTGTTTATCTTTCCGTCGGTTTTCTTTTTTGTCATGTTGTTGTCTGATTTCTTCGAATTGATGCTTTTGATTGTCCCAATGATATAATATCTTTTACGACTGTCATGGTGATATAAAATTAACTGTAAGGTAATTCACAGAACTGAAGCATGTTATTTTGTCGATCCCGACAGATTTGAAATTAGTTTTTTTTTCTGCTGGTTATTATTTGTAGAGAATGGTAGTAAAAATACAGGCTTTAAGCTGAGTAACACATATCGGATTGAAAACTTCCAATTTAATGCAAAAAAAATGTCCCGTATGTTCTAGATCTAAATCTGATTGAAATGCAACCAGCCGCGTCTTTACATCGTCAAACTGCTTACTCGATTACAAGTTTCTAACATTCAGTCTTCGTGACGATTTAATTAGTCAAGTTATTTCTTACTGATTTTTACAGCTTGTTCTTATGTACATCATTGTCGAAGGTTAGGGGAGGGTTAAGCGCTCAAAAAATGTTTAACTCCGCCACATTCTTTATGTGCCTGTCCAAAGTCAGGACGTACCAGTACCTGAAATTACCCAGCTTCTAAAAACTAGTGCCTTGAACGATCCTGACTATCACACATCTGTCTCTGAGGGGTGTTGTTTGGTGCCACGATTCTCTAACTTTAATATTGAAACTTCAATCTAAATCTCAACTTTAAAGTCTCTCAAAGTATTTTTCAGGGGAAGGGGGAGCCTGTAGTTGGTTGCTGTCGGGTATATCTGTTTTCTGTTTATTTTCAACTGGCAATAATACAGCATGTGTCAGTCTTACAGTGAAGGTTTTTGGCTTGTGAGTCTGACTACATATTATATTATATCTCATTGGCAATCATACCACATCTTCTTAGTTTTATAACTACAGAACATTTATTTTGTGGGATTTTTTGGCCTTTGATTTAAATTTACAATCATAGTTCAATTTTAGTTGGGACAAGGAAAATTAAAATATGACATTGAGTTATTCCCCTTTGTCCTTGTCACCCACTTGTTGACAACAAAAAAATGAGATAAAAGGTATCAAACAGAATGAAAGTTTCATATTTTCTCATTCATTTTATTTAATTTCTGGATGTATAAACTTCACCACGATCATGAATATACCACTCCTATTCTTATAACAGCTTGATAAAATTCGGCGAGGAAACAGACATAGCGATTTCTTTTGTGCAATTTTTAACCGTTATGGTTGAATGCGATTTCCCACTGATGGAATGTTGTACTTTTAATATAACTAAACATTTGTATTAACGTTTGAGTTTTTGAAGATAAACATTATTCTCATAGTGTGAAATATTTATCATTTCTGTGAAGTTTTTCGTTTCGTTAGATGAGAAAGGCGCTCAATTTGCTCTGTCAAAAATTATGATAAATCCACAACGAAGAATTGAAGGATTTTTAACAAATGAGTTTACAGATGATAATTACACGTGGAGAAATATCGTTTCAAACACTGCTTCCGCAAAGATGCATACAAGATAGATGAAATATCTCCAAATTAACCTTTTGGTGTAAAACTTTCAGATAAAAAAGAGCATATATTTTTTATGTGGCTGTTTTATAGCAAAGATAATCCAAGGAATACAAACTGATGCCTTTTCATTCACGATTAGTCTACCAATAACCTTCTGTAAATTAAACCGGAAGAAGTGAAACTGACATTTAAAATGACATGAAACTGATCTTAAAGAGAAGTGACAGAGTAATTTACAGTATTCGGAAATCTTTCCAAGGTAAAAATCAAGTTTTAGCAACGAAACAGGTATGCAGCTTGATGGATGAAGAATATTTATGTTGACGTACTGAACGGGTCAAAGAACTTTGGCAGCGAGTAAGAACAGACTCAGTTTTAATATTTTGCATGCTGTACTTCTCAAGATTTTCTTAGCTGTCGTTAATTATAATATAGTTAGCATAAAGGCTGTCAAAATTGGTTGATGTGCATCTGGTCAAAAGTTGAGCAAGTAAAGTATGTAAAAAGTTTTAAATATTTTTGACACTCCAAAAAATTGCATCTGCAGACACAAATAACAATTTTTTTATCCCCTGAAATTATTAACGAATTTACGCATAACTGAAAGTTTACTCCCAAAACTATGTCAGAGAAAGTGCCATAAAACACTAAGAAATAAATGAAGAAAGGTTTAGGCGTAAGGCTGAGATCATTTATTAATTTAATATCCCAGTTTTTATGCAGTAAGGAGCCGATTTGATCTTACTACTTTAAGTCTCGCATAGAACGAATGTGACCTCAAAACATTCAAAACCTGTGACTATTTTACAATCGATTTAAACGTAAAATTGTAAAATATAAATAAGAAGATGTGGTATGAGTGCCAATGAGACAACTATCCATCCAAGTCACAATGTGTAAAAAGTACAGCCTTCAACACGGAGCCGCGCTTTGTTCACAGCGAACAGCAAGCTATAAAGGGCCCCAAAAGGACTAGTGTAAAATAATTCAAACAGAAAAAACAACGGTATAATCTATATAAAAAACGAGAAACGAGAAACACTTATGAACCACACCAACAAACGACAACCACTGAAAAATGCTTATATTTTTATGAAAGGAGCTGAGCATCTGTTCAAAAGTACAGACTTGCTTTTTTCCTGCGTATATACCATATATACATATTAATGGTATATATTATTTTACTGGTAATTAGTTGCAATGTGGAACATTTCTATTCATTTAGTCGGAGAGGAAGAAAAGAAAAAAACAGTGCACATCATAAAGCCATTATAAAGAAGTAAAACAACCCACTTGCCATTTTTCTTTTTTGATACATTGCTACAAAGACCAGTGTAACACGTGGTTATGACCTTTAGTCCACATCAGTGTCTTTCTCGCAAGCATTGTGCTATAATCTACTTTCTGAAACTAATCTTAAATCAATATGTAATTTGCTTTAATAACATGACATCTTTGTTCAGACTCTTTACTTTATATATTGTACAAACAGGTTGTCTGATTATTTATATCATCACTGCTTACTATACTAAATCGGATTGGATTTTATTGTCAATTAACTTTCCCATAAAACAAGCTTTTTCATGCGAAAAATCATAAATCACAGTCCCCACGTGCCTATTGCTTCTTCCATCCGGGTCTTTTAAATCATCGATAAGGAATGCACCCCGAATGTTGCAGATGCGTTTTAATTCATGGGATAATAAATCAGACAGGGAGAGCTTTATATCGTTTCAGTTCTCACATGCTTTCATGTAAAGTGTTATTTTATTACGATTTAAGTAGAAATATTCATTTAACTGCTCTTTTGTAGACTAGTAAATTTTTGTTGGTAGGATACCAGCAACTTTGATTTAAGAGATCGTAAATCACAACAAAAACGGTTTCTATTTTCAAATGTAAACGTATTGTTAAAGGAGCTGTTGGGTGCATTTATCGAATTTTAAAATGATTAAAGGATGATAAGGAAAAGTTTGTACCGTACGGGAACATTTATAATGCTTCACTTTATTCTCAAGTATCAAAATATTCACCATTTAATTCCATTGAATAATTCACTATGGGAAAATGTTGCGAGTGTACGCCCCAAATAGAAACCATAAATTGTAAATAACAAATGATCCAACCCGTTACAAACAAAATCTCGATTAAACTTTTGATATTTTCACATAAAATGGCCCCTAATTTTGTTTTCTAATGCATTTGAAACGTAGATGTATTTTCTTCAAAAATATAAAATACGTTGTAATCTGAATTAATGTATCTTGAAGATGACTACAACATTTTGACGCGTAAAAAAATGACATTAATATGACAACGAGTTGATCCGTTAAAGATGATATCTTGATATTCATTAAAATATGTGAGATTATTTTGGTTAGAAGGTGTTGAAGCAGATACCGTGTCCATGATCTTATTACTTTTTCAAAATATACAGTTGCCTGTACTTTTAATATTAGATTTTATCACAAAAAAAATTTCTGTTTAATTTTTTTTTCTCAATTTTTTTTTTAACAAATTGGAGCAATCAGATGATGATTAGAAAATGTATTCAAAGGAAACTGTTGATTTTGTCAATAAAAAAATATCTATTACTTTCTTACTGACTTAAAAAATATTTATTAGTTTTATTTAAAGATGAAAAAGGAACTTTTTTACTACAATTTATAACAAAATCTTAAAGCAAAAATTGAGAAAACTAGCCTATTTTTTTTTAAAATTAATTCATTTCAAGAACTAGGGTGAGGGCAGTGTCCTCCTGATATTCACAATAACGAAATTTTCATATGTGCAAAGCGCATAAAAGATCTTACTTTTCACAATTAGTTGACAAACAATCTTGCACAAAATGTCAACATCAATACGGTACAATGCCGATCTCCAAGATTTTGTTTTTGTTTTCAGTTTCGAAGTGTCAGACACAACCTCCACAAAAGTTAGACTTTATTTAATTCATTAACTAAATCACCAATCAATATTTGATTTAAAAAGACTCCATTTATCTTCATTTTTCACATCACAAATTTTCAATACCTTATCAAATCAAAAAAGCAGATTCTTGAGCCTTTCCTTTTGTCATATAATACCCTAATCCAATATGGAGTTCAGATTAAGAAACTTAATTTCTGAACACTATTTACAGACCTCAAAACAACTGGACAAAGAGAGCTATGATTTTCTTCAGCACGTCCCTATATCATTTCACTATTTGTCATAATTAGCCGACAGTATCTTTATTGTAGAAAGTAGCAGTTGTCAATGTAACTTCATTGTCTCAGGCCTACTATTGAAGCAAGGCAATGATGGATGGGTTTTTCATCTTATAAAAACCGAGACTTGTATATGCTTTAAATGCTGTTACCGAACGGATTCAGCTGTCTTAGGACATGCGACACACAAATTGTCTCTACAGAGCTGTCTTATTAACGTCAGTGTTTGGCAGAGCTTTGTCCTCAGCTGAACTAGAATTATTAAGTTTTGGAAGTTTTATGCCATAGGATTGTTTTTCAACATTTTTATTTTGAGACATTAAACATATGTTAATATTGTACAGAGTCGTACTGAATAGCACTAAAAATGAGTAACGCATAAAAGATGATTGTAAATATTCTCAATAACTCTGATACCATTGGTATTTAATAGAAAATAAGTAAATTTTATTTAAAGTCGGCATACATGTACACAAAAACAGAGAAACATGAGCTCTGATGAGATCTTTAACCGACTATCATATAAAAATTATGTGGCTTCATGCAAATATTAATAAATAAAAAGGCAGGCAAATATAATGAAAGAAAATCATTTTTGATTTCTGAACCTCCAGGGTCAACGCCTATTTCTATATATTTGTGATTGAGGTTCACTTTAAATTTTCCATGAATAAAACATTTCATTTTCGAACTGAAGACTGAAAAGGAACTATGTCCCAACTGATGGGGTGATTGGTTAAAAGACGCGGATGTGTAAATGTGAAAATTATGTAAAAATCTGAATTCAATATGGAACAAATATAGCCGAAAAAATGAAATATTTTTATATTTTATAATTTGCATTGTCGACTTTAAATGAGTCATGAACCTATAAAACTGTAACTATTCCGTCTTTTTTTTAATGTTTTCAACATTTAAAACATCAATATAATTGTTCCGTTCAAAATTACAAAAAAATCATCAATATATTTAATTAACTACCCCCCTCCCCCCCCCCCAAAAAAAAAAAGAAAGAAAGAAAGAAAAATAAAATAAAAAAATAAAGATGATATTTTGAAGGAAAATTTGTTTGAAAAATATCATTTGACGTGACCTGTTAATGTAACTATTAATTCTGTGGAAGCCATCAAATATTAAGTGAAAACTTGTAATTTGTGCAAAATAAAAACGATCTAGGATCTTCTCAAGTAAAAGTACACTGTGTCAATAAACCTTCTGGTTATATTTATAGTTCAAAAATACTTCAGATTATCGCATAATTACCTTAATGAAGTGGGTAACAATGTTAAAAGAAGAGAGCAAAGTGTAGAAATGACCCCCTGTCATATCGAGGCTCTTGAAATATAGTTACATGTCTGCTAATATGAAAAACGCTGTAAATTTCATCTTATGATTTCGCTTTACGTTCGTAAGATTCAATTTGTCAAACTGACGGCATTCGCATTATAGTCAGATGTTTCTGTAAGCTTAAGAATCGGTAGATACTCAGAAAAACATACTTTAAAGATTACAATGTAACGTTATACTTCATAAATGACATATTTCCAGATTGAAAAAGAGTGCCTGCAACAGCATGCTACCGTCTTTGATATAGCCAAAAGAATAGCATGATATCAAAATTGACGTTACGCGCAGTAGCCATGAAACGAGTTAAAGAAATACCAGCTTAGCAGATAGCGCTAAGAGTTTGAAGTGTTTTTTCTGTATACTTTTTCAAGTTTGGATAGTAACAAAAAGCATAAAGCAAAAACAAACTTAAACCATCTGAGTCCAATGATTACAAAAACAGTCTATACTTATCTGAGGCAAAGCTTTGGTTTTCTTTGATAATTTGGATTTTGTTTAGGGTAAAACCCTGTGACTATCTTTGTAATATCACAACTGAAAACTTTTAACCCGTTCGTATGAGGAAAACACATCTTTCTCACAAAGCTGACCTCGGGTTTCCGCTAATTCGATATGTCTCGGTCCTTTTCATTATGAATTATCATGTCTTGTAATCCACTTTTAGGACTTGTACTGGATAAAGAGGAAAAGCATACAAAGGAGACAATCACTTTTATTTGTGAAGGTTCAGAGGATGCAATAAAATTACTTTAACATCGTTTACTTATAAAGTAAAATAAAGTTGCGGAGTTAATAAAGAGACACGAGAAATCTTGAAAATAGTGTATTCCATAAAGAGCATCAATCTATGTTGTTGTTGACAAACATTTTATTATACAAAAACATAAGCTATATTTATAGTATATGTATATACTTCACTCAATATCTGGGTTAAGTTGTATGTATAGTTTCATACATTTTATGACACAATTATTATCTTGCGTTAAGAGATACACATGTACATGTAAAATTACATCGACGGACATCGTCAACCAAGCTGATTTAATATGTATCCGAAAGACAATTTATAATTTTAGCTTTGGTAAAAAATGTCCTTATATACATGTATCTTTAATGTGCTAAAATTGCAGTAATGAGCATTCTATGGGCATTTTTAATATGAAAGTGGCCATAGTGTGAAATAAATTTAGGGGGAACTTATCCCACATCTGTCTGAACAAGTGGATTCATTGACCTGACATCAGTAAAACGTGGTGTCTCTATTCTATGACGTTATCGATACTGACTAAAAAGTTAAGGGTTCTGAACTTATACGTAGTTGTCATGTTTTCGATTCCTTATTGAAACTTCTGCAAACCTAAAAAAATTAAAGATGTACCTTTGAGAAGCCTCGCTGTCAGATAGTGAAACAATGCCAACATGAGCACGTCATAAAACTATCAAATCTGCCAATCTCTCAAGATGATATTTAGAGAAACCGTAGAGAATTGATCAAATTCAGAAATTATACACGGTTACTGTTATGATGTCATACACTATTGTCCGGAACTGTCTCATGTCTATTATCGTGAAGAGCCACATTTTCCAGAAAATGTCAAACATGATTTACGACTTTGTAACATATTCCTTCTTTGACGAGCGTCCCTTCAGTTCCAAACAAAGTATTAAAGAACCTTTTGTTGTTGTGAAGTAGATTTTATTTTGTAAGTATTTCATAGATTCTATAGGAACTTGATTTCTGCATATATTATAGAAGGCTTTGAATATAGAATTTTTAAAAAAGGAACTGAAGCTTTTTCATTTGCACCTTCTAACCACGAGACGGGGTTGAACTTTTTGACATGTTTCAAGTCTGTATGCGGAAATGGTGGCAGAAGTAAATCTATTATGAAATCAAAGCAAGATTTAGAAGCTCATCCTCTAGAGAAAAAGCTAATGCAGTGAGCATATTTAAAAGGACTAATTGTTTTCAAATTAATCATATCCTTACTTCTGAAGTTGTCAAGTGCATGTTTGCAAACACTTTCCTGACGGCGATTGATTTCAAGATGGACGAAATATGTAAACACCATCCTTTTTGAACAAGAAACACAAAGGTCTGTTTGAAAAATGTATGTAGCACAGTCTGTACTTTTCAGAAAAAGTATGCCGATTAGTTTTTAACATCACAAGTACAAAACCCACATTAAGGAGTGTCCTCAATCAGCCGCCTTCTATCTATATGTAAAAACTAAAGTGCATGAGAATATGCACGAATATTGGTTTAGTTAGGTATCCACTTTGATAATTCTTCAATCGTATTTGAGAATTTCCTCAAATTGTTTTTTGAATTTTGGTAATTACTGTCGCTAATTTATATTTAATCACTTTGAATGCCACTGGTATGCTTTCCGACAAGAAAACGGTTTTATTGTTGGGAGTTTAGTTCTTCCTGTAAAACGTATTCTGTCTTTTATCTTTGGACAAAAGACTAAGTTACAAAGAAAATATGCAAATTTGACAGTAATACCTTAAAGCAATTAACAAAAGGTGAAATCGATCGTAAGGTATACAAACGCTATGATATAATTTGGATTTCCATTTGATTGGCAATTTCCTACTTCAAGTTCATTGAATCAAAAGCTACACACACGTATACCAAAAATCTTGTCTAAATTGCCATGCGTTTTACGGTTCAAAAATGCGACATGATTTGCTATTCGTATATTTTTTTAATTTGTTCGATGAAAACAAGCATTCGACTTTGAAAAAAAGAAAACTTTATTGCTATTTTGATAAAGGATTTAATGGAAAACACAATCAAACAATCTGTTTGCATTCAGAAGCCATTCGAAAATATTTGTGTACTATATCCTATAAAGAGAGAAATTTCAAATGTTAATCAAAAAAGCAAACTACCATTTTATTTGTTTTTGGAAAGATCGGAATTGCAGATATCAGCTGAAATAGATTATACTTGATACCTTTAACTTATACATATGTATTTGTTTTATCAACTGCATTTAGAATGTTAACCTTTGTGTACTGAATAATTTAAGTATCATTTACCTATTATTGTTCGTGAGCTAAAATAAACATAGATTTAAATATTATCAACATCCTATATATCCTGCTTAATAATCGAAATCACAGATTCCACGAAGACAACCAAGCACGCTTTGCATAAACCTCCTACCTAAACTGTACACAAAGAGATGATTTCAATTTAAGATAGTGAACTTCCCTTTTTTGTGTTGTATCATTCATTGTATCTCAATGGTTTCAAAGTTTATTCGGTATTTAGGGGCTCAATCAGAGTGAATAGTTTGACAGAACGAAATTTCTGGCTTAGAAATAGTTGAATACTGGACATATATTAGAGTAGATAGATAGTACAACTGACACATTAATCGTTGCCATCATATTATGTCCTAAAATGACATAAGACATAATGCGTTCCGAAGTATGACCAAATTCAACTCTAATCCAGATACCAAAATTTACTGGTTTCGAATGCTCAACGTATTCCGAATTAGAAAGAGGACATGTCTACCCTTCTAGAGGACTCTTATCCTTCCACAGTTTGCCCTGTCCAGTCTTTTCAGCGTTTCCTTTACGACGTGTTGTTTGGACATGACACATTTTTTATCAGTTGATTGATTGATTGATTGCTGTTTACTTGACGTCCAGTCGAAATTATTTTATGCATATGCAATGCAAGTTTTTGTATGGAGTCTTTTATAATATTTACTCGGTAAAAAAACGTTCTGATGATTATTTTCCTAGTTTTATGTTGATAGCTGTCTTCAAAATTAGACCACAAGGGTGACTGGGGAATAGAAATATGTTCACTGTTGGTCTTCTTTCGACCTACAGTAGAACCCTTTTCAAAGTGGGGTGGCCGGTTGCCTGTGCAGGACGTATAAATACGCAGCCAAATCCGGTCAGAAATGGGGACGATACATCCGACGTCTCCGTGTAGAAAGTGAGTGCCACGCTCTCTATACGTTAAGAATACTTGCCTGAACAACTCTTTTATGGGTCCGTAGGTGGCCTGTTAAAAGTCTAAATGTCTGCCCTATCCAATATACACTCCTTTTCCAGTGGCAGTCCAAATTTCCCTCCCTTCATCCCGGTCGACCCTTATCACAGCACCAACCTTTTATATTTATTGTTAATTTGTTCTAGGCCTGAAATGCACGGAATAGTTGCCACTGGACATTAAGCAAACAACAATCAATTAACCAATCTTTACAATTAAGTAGAATTGTATATTTGTAAGAAAGATCAAAACTGCCTTGTAACCTTCATGTATCGACACAGACAGATAAAAGCTACAAATCATCTATATTGTGTTAAATACAGTCTTGTAACATGCTTTACGATATCTTTAATTTGATTAAATACTGGTGTAATTTAGCAGATTAAATTTTTGCATGAACGATTTCTTTTGGAAAACGTGGTGGTGTGTTTAACTATACTGGTTCTATGTACATTCAGAAACTTATCCCTGAAGAAATAAGTTTGTACTTAAAAATGTGTTATTTCGCAGATCGACAAATTCGAGAATGATTTAAGTATTAAGAAATTGTAAATAATCACAAATGGAGCCTTATAAAATGTCAATAGCAAGAATACAGGTAGCTACTAGGATTTCTGCAGTCCTAGCGTAACTCGTCATTATAAAACTTGCTTTTCTGTATACTTTGGTTGCTGTCGCATAGGTATATACACATCTCTTGTAATAGTTATATATTGAAGATTGGTATTGTAAGTTGTGCTTAACGTCTGAACAAATTTGTAACCATTAAAGGTTTTCATTGACAGTTAGAATTATTCGCTTCCGCTGGTTTCTTAGTTTCAAAACTGATGGAATATGTTTTTTTATGTAGGCGACTGTATAATATATCGCAAGGATAAGAATATTCGTTTACTGGATGAAATGGGGTTTTCTGTCTTGTTTTACATATAAATAAGAAGATGTGGTATGAGTGCAAATGAGACAACTATCCATCCAAGTCACAATGTGTAAAAAGTAAACAATTATAGGTCAAAGTACGGCCTTCAACACGGAGCCTTGGCTCAGTGCGAACAGCAAGATACATGTATATACACGTCTGGAATTGAGATACATGTACATTTAATAAATCTTAAACATTTATAAACAAAAATATTTTGATTAGACAGTTATGTAATCTCAGTAATTTTAGACTTTGAGTGTGTAAACAGCTCACGTGGTTTATATCAAGAAAACTTCTTGCTTTGTGTTGCAAAATGGAATTTTTGGAGAAATCTAGGTTTTTGAAAACATACAAGACAGAAGCAGCTTTGTACATGCCAAAATTTAAATACTCAAGCTCAAGAACTGCAATAAAAGCGCTTTTGTTGGATATTTGATTATTTCAAGTATTTCACGAAAAATTATCTTACGATTATCCATTTTTCCAAAAGTCTGAGACTGGCCTTGCGGTCATAAATATTTCGAGCACAAGTATCGTACGGAGATTCAGAAATCAACCAATCAAAATATTGGATTTGCTGTTTCTAGAACATATTTTGTACTCCAATTACATTCCCCCTATCCATCATACCCTCATACCCTCATTTTCAAGTGATAATTGTTTAACCTTTAATCCCGGTCATATCACATTTTATAGAGAATACTTTATACTAGTATATAAATTTATGTAAACTTTTTATAATGATTTATTGTTGATGTATTATCGTCCTGAATATGAATGCAATATTTGCCACTGGGCGTTAAGTAAACCAATTCATCGACCAAAGTTTGACATCGAAGAGTAGGGAAAGTTTCACGTTAAATTTCGGGGCCTTTTATAACTAACTACGCGTAATGGGTTTTGCTCATAGTTGAAGGACGTAGGTAACACATAGGTGTCAACTTCTATGTCATTTGGTCTATGTTGGAGGGTTGTCTCATTGACAATGATACCACATCTCCTTATTTCTAAAGGAGAAGGCCCGGTAAGACCCCATTTTGGCCCCAAAATAAAGCATTTTTACAAATTTGTTGAAATGTAAACTTTGAGCTATTTATTGGGAAGTATAGAATAGTTCTGTTCCATAAATATGGGTTGTTTTTGACTGTACAATGCACATACATCAGGTACTAGCATCATAAATTCATGCAATATTACAGAAATCTTCAAAATTTTAGCATTTGTGCTAATTTTAAGACAGTTTTTGTCTAAAATGGAAGTGGCCGCATTTGTGTTCAGTCTTAATATTCAAATATATGTTGTATTAGATGATAATACATAACATATATAAAGGTTGAGACTGAACACGAATGCGGCCACTTACATTTTAGACAAAAACCATCTGAAAAGTGACGTTTTATGGCATATTTGATAGATTTTTTATATTTAAGCTTGAATTTGAGCGTCTTTTATGACCAAATCAGTTCAAATATTTTACACAAACTAATTAAATCGACTGAAGTAGACACTTAGGTGTTTAAAAAATGTCAAAAATCTTTCATTAGATGTACTTCGAATTTTAGGCCAAAACTAGCCCTTACCGGACCTTCTCCTTTGGCATATTGATCTAGAGCATTAATCTAGTTAGATATCAATTCAAAACTTTAATAATATGTTTTAGTATTTCTAGGTCGATGTCAATTTAGGTTTTATGTGGAATAAGTTTTTAAAATGTGCATTTAGAATGTTTTAGAATTCTTATACTGGCGATTCACGTATGTACAGTCTGCAACTTTAAGGGATACAAACATTATGTGTTAAGCATTATGCCAGAAGAATAATTATGCTTTCTAGTTTAAAGAATTTAAATTAACGTACTTATATTAAATATAATAAAAATAACATTCTTCGTCTTCAAAAAGTAATTGGTATAATTCAATTTATATTTTAGTACAACAGCAATACGTTTTACTGTTAACTTAAAATCTTCAATAAATTCGTGAGACCTCTTTCTAAATTGAAAGAATATACATCTTTTGCGTTATGGGTTTTTTGCAACAAGCATTATTTTTAAAATGTTGAATTGTCACTTTAGTTTAAATGCTGATAAGAATAAATTGACTTACTCAACAATCTTCTTAAAGTACACACTAATGTAAAATTTATTAATGTTTTTATTGGGTCGTGTCGGTCATTGTTAGCTAACCTAATAAGAAAGTCAAAAATATATATATTTAAATGAACTTGTTTTATTTGCAGGAATATATTTGTATATATCCGTGTATCTTTTTGAAATCTTTGTATGTAATGAAGCACACAAATTACTGGCATTCTAATTTTATTTTAGGACTGCTTATTTAGCTGGGCACTTTAACTTTAAATATACTTCAAAGCTTAAAAAATCTTTTTATGTAAAAAAGTATACACTGAATTGTAACTGTTACGGTGATTGTGAAAGGAAAGCCAATTAGAGCATATAAAAAGGACTATTTTTTTTTTTTAATTTTAGGACTGATCTTTAACTTAAAAAGAAATTTCAAAGGTAATAAAACCTTTTTAGGTATACAAAAAAAAGTATACATTGGATATACGTATTACGGTAGTTGTGAAAGACAGCCAATCATTTAGAGCATATGAAACAGGGACCTAACGGCTGACAGATAAAACACAGAACATATTACATGATGAGTATCATATTATGGCAAAACTTTAATTGCAATCATTCTAATGTTCAAACAATACCGTTAAAACCAGGTGTAACCCGAATAATTTAGGCGCTCCCCTATACGTAGCCATCGTAGAGCAGCGTAATATTACGACTGAATTATTCGGTATATACATACGTGAAACAGAGACGGATCATGCTCAATTGGTAACAAACAATTCTTCAACAAAAGCATTAGGTTTTAATAGTAATTTAACACATAAAACTCATTGAGTATAATGTCACAAATTATAGGAAAGACGTTGATCTCGTGTATTTTGAATATACTTGTTAATATTATCTCGGAGGAGGAAATTGTGTCTCGTCTATATTTTCTTAAATGTTTCTCAGAAAAATTAAAAGCGTACATTTTTATGGTTATGATGAAATTATGAAATGCTTGTAAAATGGATACGTCTATTGTTTGGCTTAGTCATCGGTCAGTTGATTATAATTTGAATATGAGACATTTCCGCAGCCAAAACACATTTCCATAGATTGAAAGTTCTTGTATACATGTTTTTAGTCTAAGTATAGTCCCAGTGGTACTATAGACTTTTGTCACACTCTATGGAGCCTTGCTGAGAAAATGCTTTCAATGAGCTAATGGAATTGTAAAATTATTTATGGGTTTTTCATGTAATTGCTAAATTGACAGAACAAATTCACTTCGTTGAATAGTTTTCAGTTATAATGCACTATGACGAAAGATTCTTTTAAATATTTAAATTATGATTGTTTAGCAGCGAGACAAAGATATATTAACAATTTTTACAAATGAATCGACGTATATTCTTGGAAAATATATTATTTATATGCATGCATACAACTTATACAAATAAAAGAAAACATAAAAGTTACCGTATCAAATGTTAACTTTTTTAATTTCGTGAAACGAAACATCAAACGAAGTTTAATTTCATTGTGCCAGGGTAAAATCTGTCATTTTAATGCATAAGTCGAAATTCATTTATAAAAGACTATTTACGTATAAAGGAAAACTTTTAAAAAATTTCTTTGATCACTGAATCAAGCCCTTTCCTGTCAAGTATTATAGTTAAATTTTTACAAACTCACCATTTAAAAATTCTGACTTATTTTCTAAATTTAAATGAATTTCTATGTTGAAATAGTTAAAACTCAAAACACCAAAGTTTAATCGAAATCCAATTTTCTAATTTAAAAGAAACAAATCAGAGTTATCTAACTATATCCTGTTGATATAGAAAGCGGTTGATTTGATGTAGAGTTCTTATTTAAATGTTGGGCTCCGTTTAGGTCCAATAGTCTATGTTTACGTTGTGAGTTATATAATCTTGGACATCGCGTAGAATACCCACTTGAAAGGTATGAATGAACATAACCTGATCGTTTGTCAAACTAAAGATAATTTATGTGAAAAATATGAGAAGGTCAACAATTGATTGAAATTTTATTGCCTTGAATTTAAACAACAATACTATAACACTCAGTTTCCAGTATGTTTTTATTTCTATTTTTCAGATCATCAATTTTAACAGAGAAGTAAGCTGACAATTGATTGGTCAGATTAGTTGTCACATGACTCATCAAACAGATGATTGTAGAAATGATTTGTGGTATCATAACATGTCGGTTAGAGGCAATGCAATAAATTTCTCAAACGCCGAGATGCATAAGACAGCTTATTATAATCAGCCACAAAATTTTCCACATTATTTTCCTGGGGATAATGGATATGCATACGAACCATCGTTTGGACATACTGCCCCATCCCCAACCGGTGGGGAATATTATCCACCCGGATCGTGTGGAATCCAAAATGACTTTATTCCGACAAGTGGAACTGAATTCAAAAATCCACCATGCAATGAGGATTATGGAAACTTATATTATCAAAATCAGAATATTCCACCAGGAAATTCACCTGCGAACCATTCCTCTTCAAAACCGGGCAAAATATTTCCTTGGATGACAGAAAGCAGGCAAAATTCTAAGCAACGCCAGAACCATCAGCAACAGCAACAACAGCAGCAACCGACACCCTCACAACCTGCTCAAACCCAGCAGACGACTGCATCAAACCAACAGACTATGTCAGGTAAGTGTTTTATTTGATTACTGTGATAAATGACCCATCAAACATAAAAAAAGATCTGCGTCAAATTTGTAATGATGTGTGCAGTTTCGAATAAAACACTCACCAATTTACGTTTGTTTGTTGACAGACATTAAGCAGAGCTAATCAATGAGTTCATCATTAATTTACTGTACTTTTGGGAATTGAATCGGGATAATTTTTGCTTATTTTTGCAACTACATGATGCGATAATTCAATTTTCCATCATGTCTGATTTTTAACAAGAAAGGTGAGCCGTTTTCATTACTGTTATAATTCATTTAATTCAATTAGCCGTAAACGAGTCTTTCTAGAGATTTTGGAAAATGTACAGGAATTTGCTTCTTATAATCAGGTAAAAGTTGTAAACATGAAACATCTTATTTTTTCAAAATTCGACATTTCCAAACAACTAAATAAATGTGTTAACATACGTTATTTCATTTTATCTGATTTCATATGCTATTAAATTTTGCTTTGTAAATTTGTGATACACTTGTAAATTTAAAAATTAAAAAAAATAATTCATAATTATAATTTGTATTAAGTGTATTCGATATATTTTTGCAAATAGTTTTAACAATAGCCTAAACAACTTATAAGTCTTTTTTTGATTTTATTTCTTCTTGAAAAAGTTAAAATGTTATAATTTGTTATTGTGAATTCTTTATTCTAATGTGTTCTGTGAACTTTTGACGTTTTTGTCCATGTCTTTATAATTTATTAATAACAGCTTCCTCTAAGTTGCGAATCACGCAGTAAACATCGGTTATCATATTTATATAAGAAATGTTGGTATAAGTAGGTTTTTATATCCCTTGTTTTGTATATAAATATGTCAAATAGGACAGGGTTTATCCTGGAATTTATTATAGTTAAATGATTCAAAATCAATATGGAGAAGTACTTAACATTGTATAAAAACACATTTTTTTTTATTAATAAATTTAATTTTCATTAGACTATTATACTTTAAAACTGTTAAACTTATTAATTTCCTTCTGTGGTTTCCATCTTGTATATTTCGTTTATCGACGATCTTAAATGAAATTATTATTATTTTCTGGCAAAAATATGTGTAATTTTATGCCGTTTTCCTCTGTGAAGATGATATACACTTATTGTTACGATATCTTGATTTTTTTTTCTTATCTTTAATATTCGAAGAGGTTAGATAAGAAAATTCTTGTTTCATTCAAGCATTAAAATCATAAGGTATTATTCGAAATAATCATTTTTTTTTATAATTACATATATATGAAAAAATGTAAAACGAAGAAATGAAAAACACTTATTAGACTTGATTCTGAATTGTTTTTAAGTTTTAGTTTTAAAATATTTCAAATATAAGGGTAAAATAGTTGTCTCATTTTCTCTATGCAGTAAGGTTTAAAATAATTGAAAGTTAATATTATGATGCAATATGATTATTGAATGTGCAACTGCTTCGCCTTGAAAAGTAAAAAAGTAACGAAACAAATATCCCTTTTAATGCCTTCTAACTAAAATTAATCTGTTTGCCATCTGTGTATGATACAATTTAAAAATCCTTTCATTTATATTTTCTTTATGAAAATATACAAGTCGCGCCTGTCGAAAAATAGGAAATTTACAATTAATTTATGTTTTTAATTTTTGAAAATTCACTTGTTATTTAATCTTTCTTCTATTAATTGTAATTAATGGCAGATATACTCTCAAAAGATTTCACAAGTTTTAAAGTCATAAAAATGTGTTGGAATTTATGTTTTGTTGTTGCAAAAACTGTAAATGTAAATACAATAAATTTATTCATTCGTCATTTTAAAAATCGTTTTTATCAAAAGAGCATCTGTATGCATGTTAAATATTTTTCCAGTTCAATTCATAAACTTAGCGACTTAAAGAAAATTCTTTTATTTTATATTTTGTTAGATGTACAAAAGTAGGTTGTGAAATCAATCAGAACTCTTTACAACAAAACAGTCATATTTCTTAATACCTAACTAAATAAACTATTAATTCAGAAACAATCTTAAAAAAACAAAATGTAGGTATTCACTAGTTTTAAGTTTCTATCTATAACAATTCCAACTAGTTCTCCTTAAATTATGATAAAAATTTGCATACAAAAATTATATTATTTGTATTTTAGAGCCTACAAAACGAGCACGCACAGCTTACACAAGTGCCCAGCTTGTTGAACTGGAAAAGGAGTTCCATTTTAACCGTTACTTATGCCGTCCACGAAGGATAGAAATGGCTGCCTTGTTAAACTTGACCGAAAGACAAATTAAGATTTGGTTTCAAAATAGACGAATGAAATTCAAAAAGGAACAGAGACATAAAGGTTCTGATAAAAAGGATGGTAATATATCAGGATCAGAAAGTGATAGTCAGGGATCTATGGGTCCAGAAGGAATGGGGAGCGACTGTGGAGGAAAACTAACACCGGACAGTCTATCACACAATTCCGCACAATTAACTAATCTCGGCCCTCAACAGCGACCTCACGAAAGGTCACCACAAGGACCTAGTCCTCAAATGAACTTGGATCAAATGAGAGGTCATTTTAATGATAATGAACATCATTTTCAGCAGTTTGGTCAATCCAACACTCATTCACCGACTATGAAGCCATCTTTGTCACCCGGAATTAATTCAAACTCATCAATGGCGACTTCACATCCGTCACAAATGTATATGACAATGGGCGCACAACAACCTAATCATGGAGGTGGCTACAACGGTCATTATATGAACAATGGACAATTATATCATGAAATGCCCAGTATGGATGACCCGTACGGACAGATGTATCCGTCCCATATTCCGTGTTCTAATAGCATAAACTCATATTCTCAGGGACAGTATGATTACGTACCTAAATTAACTCATCTATAAAGAGTAACAGTAATTGTTATTACCCTGGAACGAGAAATGAAACAGTGTAATTTACGGGTAAAAGTGTATTTTGACAATAATTGTTTTCTCAAGTGTGAAGAATGGCTTTGAATGTGTTTTTGTAAAATTCTATGATATAATAATCAACACTTACATTTTCTACATGATGACAAAACTGATTTATATTATTTACATTTGTCAAATAGGTTTTTTTTCTGAATGAGTCAGTCAGAAAAGAAAAGTCAACACTAGCGACATTTATTTATCTGTTCTAGGAGATGATAATGTCTTAATTGCGTGCCCCCGGAATCAGATAAGTGGGTACAGTAATTGAAACTGAATAGATTTGTAATATTTCATGAAGACTTATCTCAAAGATTGGAAAAGAGTAAATTGTTTTCTGTCTTCCTAAAGCATTGTAAATTATTGTTTTCATCGTGATATTTTTTAATCAGTACCATCTGACCATTTGTTGCTTGTAATGTTAGCTTATTTTTCAAAATTCTGACTTCAAAATACATTTAAGATTTACATAAAGCAATGCATGTGCCTTATCTCGACATTGTGGTGTCTATGTATTTGTTTTTCACCGTGTCTGTAAACACAAAAATGCAAAACCGTTTTGTGATCATAGGTTTTCATGCACCATGCCTTTGAAATTTATCGCTTCGGATCATTTTTAACTACTAGTCATAATAACTTTTTTTTCACCTGGAATTGACTTTGTTCGATTAATGTATTGGCTTCAATAACCAATCGCCATTATCGACTGAAACCAATTAAAGAGTTATTTTATGATTTGGGAATGGGTTGACAACCATACATCGAATAATCGGTTCTTAGCCAGTCTCAAAAATATACATTTGTAAACGAATGGGAATTAAGCTTGACGTTCTCTGCAGGATATGTCACTTTCATAGCGGGATGTGTCAATTTCAAGGTGATTATTGTGATTGCTTGGTAATCGATTTCCATATTGTTTTTGATTGAGAGAATGTTTTCAGAAGACCCAGTAGGAGAAAACATGAAAAGCTAATTGAAACCATCAACGCCAACCAAATTATATTCACATTTTAAATTAGGTCACAGGTGAATTGTACTTTTCAAATAGTAAATACAATATTCTGCTTTTGAAGTTCAATATTTTATTGGACATTTGTGTAAAATATAGAATAAATAGATTTATATTTCCCTGTAAAATTCACAACGGTTAATCGATAACATAATGTATTTTTCCTCTAGTGGCTGTGCATTCGATTATTGCCTTAAGTTGAAACTTAATATTTCATTACAAAGGTGTGAAAAATTTAACATTAATAATTTTGTTAGGTTGGACATATTTGTATAAAGACATTTCAGATCGTATCGCATGCGTTTTTGCCGAAGGATGGTTGTAAATTCCATTATTTTATAAATTTAAACTGATAATCTAATGACCCATTACCTTGGCGCGTGGAATGACCATTGTATACCCATGAGTGGTAATTAGTGCTTAATATATCCAAGAGCAATTTAAATCAGCATTAAATAAAAATATACATCTGTCCAATTTTGAAGTATTTATAATGCAATTGACGTAAAAGAAAGACAACTTCTAAAATGTAGAACGCCATTATATAACGCGTTGAAGATCAAAGAAAATGATTCGAATGTCGTTTGGATTGACCAATTATTATGCCATCAAGCCAACTGTCTCTATCCTGATTCACGAAGCGTATGATTAAAGAGGAAACTGTTATCGAAATTCAAAAATAATATTTTAAGACGGTAATTTGACAATTTAGTAATTTTACTTAAACAAATTATTTTCATCGTTATTATGATCAATATAGTTATCTGAAATGTTTTTTTTTTATATAAATGTCAAAACTTGAAAAAGACTAGATATGTATTTCACTTTTTTCTTTCGAGATGTTTAAATAGTTTCAAGTATATAACTTGTATCTATATATCATTGACCTTGGTGTACAATGATTTATTTTAAAACAGACAAAATATCTTACGGATGCCAATTATTTTAAATTGGTACAAATTATCTTAATGTTAAAACGGAACATTGTTTATCTCAAATCTAGGTTACAAAATATCTTGACTGTACCTTCAAGATTTTGGATCATGACCTGAAACGTCATGTTACCAATCAAATCCGAGGTCAAAGGTCTTCGAGTTGTAGTTGGTGCACTATGTCTGATTGAAATGCAGTTGTATTCAATTACAACAATTGTTCAAATTTTGAACTACAAAATAGATTTACATATCATTTTAGTGCTTGTATTTTAGTTTAACTTGATAGCAGTTTTGTGAAACTGCGCCTTGATGCCCGAACATTTTAATACATTGTGAACTTTCAAAGATTTTATTCTACATTGCTTTTTCCTGCTCAAATATATTTATTTTTGTAAATTGTTGAAATTTCTTCACCCTGAAGCTACATATATTTATATGCCTGCGCCTCACAGTAGCTTGGGTATTGTAGTCTGATCTGTCACACCAAGATTGTGTCACGATTCTGATGTCTTTCATCAAAACAGTATACATGTAAACATTTTAAAAAATCAATTAAAATTTTATTTGGCAACAGGCGGGGACATTTGTGCAGTCCCGACTTTCCATTTTTCGAGTTTTAAGAAATAAATGACTATTTTCCTATTTATGCAAGTTTCCAATCTTAACTGTTTTTGCACTTTTGAATAAATGTTTTTTCAATATTATGTTTAAATGAATGGATGCGAGTGTGAAAAATGATAAACCAACCTATCTCTCCAGAAAATTGCAAAATGAAAATTGATTTAGAGAGATCCCAGCGGACGAATTATCTTTTAATGTAGATGGCATAATTGTGTTTGCTTTAGTATAACTGAATGAACTTATATTATTTTGGTTAATCAGGGTAATAACTTATTTAAAGGGTAAATTATTTTTTCATTGTGTTTATTTAGGTTTTTTTCTCAATTGAAGATTTCAGTTAAATGCATTATATTTACAGCTGAGTCATCATTTGTGTACATTGTATCATATATTGTCCCAAGATCTTTAATAACTTAAGAGAACTTGCTCAAAGTTCATTGCATGTAACAATGGTTTTATTAAATGATAAAATACTTGTATTGTTCACTTCTTTGTTTTACTTTGTAAAATTCTAGTTCACTTTATCACTATTTAATATTTTGTGAATTGAAATGGATACTTGAGAAATTTTTAGTTGGCACAAAAGGTAACCTGTGTTAAATAATAGAAGCAAGAATATCCTCACGGAATTACACGGGTTTTCCAAATACAGTGAGTGTCCTTTTTGTTGTTATATTAGATTTATTACTTCCAAGAGCACACGAGATCACTCCCGGTTTATGACTGTGTGTGTGTGCAACTCATTCTTTAGTTTTCTATGCAGTGTTTTGTATGTCTTTTCGTCGTTTTTGTTTGTTGTCATGGTGTTGTAGGTTTTTCTTCGACTTTTGATTTCTGATAGTACATTTGGTATCTTCCCTTTTTTCTAAAACTGTTCGTATTTCTATATTTGGTTTAAATAAATCCAACGTCGACTAGAAAGAAACTTTGGAAATATTAATATACAGCGCATTAAATTAAAGTTGGCTTCTTGAAGTTTTGTATTTCCGTGACAAAAAAGAGAGACGAAAGATATCAATGGGATAATCAATCTTATAAGTCGAAAACGAGCCGACAATGCCATGGCAGAAAAAACGAAAAAACGACCAAAAAGACAAACAACAGAATACAAAACACAACATAAAAAACTAAAGACTGAGCAACACGAACCCCATCGAAAACTGGGGTGAAATCAGGTGCTCCTGAAGGATAAGCAGATCCTACAATTGTCGAATAATGACGGACTTAACATTAAAAGAGATGTAAGATAAACGTTAAAGAGACAGTTTCCCAACAACACCAACAACACAAAAAAAAACCCAACCAAAATAGTCTTCAATAAAATGCATTTATCTATAAAGTACGACAAACTCTAAATCACCTTCGATATATTTTAGATGTGGTGAACGCTATTGTTATTGACAATATTTCATTGCAGTACGTCCACAATGCAACTCTTGATTCCAGAAACAAACTTCAGACCAATTAATAAATACCATACTAAAAATTTTATCAAAATCCATTTGTGTCGGCCATTGTGTTTTCACCATCAATCCTTATTGCGTCCTTGGTCGATCGCCATTTGTTCCTTCCAAAAATAGTTTCCTTTGAAATCCTTACGCCAAGTTTAAACAACCCTTAGAGTATTATAGTTCTCAGAGATAATTAACATGACTGCTGTTATCAGAAGTAAAACACACACCTTTATTCATCCGATATGTATCATATAAAGACCATACAAATGTGACCAATTAGTGCTTTGATTGCTTCATTTTAGAATGGTGCCGAAAGTTTCAACAATTCATCAATATACATGATCGCTGCTTCCATAAATAAAAATTTACACAAATGTTTTTGAAAACTCTTTGAATAATTGAATACCCTAGATTGACTAGTTTTTGTAGTAATGTTTTTTCTTTGTAATTTGTCTTTTGCAAAGCCACCTCTGAACAATATTTTGATGTAGGAGTTTATTGGATAACATAAATCACCTTGTATTGATACCATTAGATAATTTTAAGGTAGACTAGGTCTAAATGATAGTTTAATTCACAACTAATGTTGTTCCTTAGACAATATACAAATGTGAACGAATGAATGTTCAGAAAATGTAAAAAAAAATGTTATGTTGACTACCAAATTTCAAACATTTCTTGACACTAATTGTGGAAGGTTTATTCTTTGCACAAGTTCAAACATTAATTCTTTTCTAAGTAAATTCTTACTGATGTTGCTGACTTGATTTAAGACATGTTTCATCAATAAACTCATCATCGATTAAAGTTTTGTACGCGCAGACGCGCGTTTCGTCCACAAAAGGCTCATCAGTGACGTTCGAATATAAAAGTAAAAAAGTATGAAGTTGAAGAGCATTGAACGCCCAAATATAAATGGTTTATATACATGTGTATAAATGCATATAATGATGAACAGTAATATCAATTTAGTTGTAATAGCAAGACATCTTATTTTCTTGGCGCTAGTGATTTTGCTACTGTTGACAGTTGAATTCGAGGATGATTCTTACTCATGAATGCTTTTATGTTTTTGGCTTTAATCGTTTGGCCTCGAACGTAAATGAAGATCTGGATGGGGTTTACAGTAGAAAATGATGGGCCAAATCTACAGAAAAATGGAACAAAATTTAAAGAAATAAAGAAAAATAGGACAAAAAAAAATAGAGCATAATGGGGTGCTAGAATATATAGAATAGAGCATAATGGGGTGCTAGAATATAAAGAATAGAGCATAATGAGGTGCTAGAATATAAAGAACAGCGCATAATGGTGTGCTAGAATATAAAGAATAGAGAATAATGGGGTGCTGGAATATAAAGAATAGAGCATAATGGGGTGCTAGAATATATAGAATAGAGCATAATGGGGTGCTAGAATATAAAGAATAGAGAATAATGGGGTGCTGGAATATAAAAAATAGAGCATAATGAGGTGCTAGAATATAAAGAATAGAGAATAATGGGGTGCTAGAATATAAGGAATAGAGCATAATGGGGTGCTACAATATAAAGAATAGAGCAAAATGGGGTGCTAGAATATAAAGAAAAGAGCATAATGGGGTGCTGGAATATAAAAAATAGACCATAATGGGGTGCTTAAATATAAAGAATAGAAAATAATGGGGTGCTAGAATATAAAGAATAGAGCATAATGGGGTGCTGGAATATAAAGAAAAGAGCATAATGGGGTGCTAGAATATAAAGAATAGAGCATAATGGGGTGCTAGAATATAAAGAATAGAGAATAATGGGGTGCTAGAATATAAAGAATAGAGCATAATGGATGCTAGAATATAAAGAATAGAGCATAATGGGGTGCTAGAATATAAAGAATAGAGCATAACGGGGTGCTAGAATATAAAGAATAGAGCATAATGGGGTGCTAGAATATAAAGAATAGAGCATAATGGGGTGCTAGAATATAAATAATAGAGAATAATGGGGTGCTAGAATACAAGGAATAGAGCATAATGGGGTGCTAGAATATAAAGAAAAGAGCATAATGGGGTGCTGGAATTTAAATAATAGAGCATAATGGGGTGCTTAAATATAACGAATTGAAAATAATGGGGTGCTAGAATATAAAGAATAGAGCATAATGGGGTGCTGGAATATAAAGAATAGAGCATAATGGGGTGCTAGAATATAAAGAATAGAGCATAATGGCGTGCTAGAATATAAAGAATAGAGCATAATGGGATGCTAGAATATAAAGAATAGAGCATAACAGGGTGCTAGAATATAAAGACTAGAGCATAATGGGCAAAATATATAAAGAATAGAGAAAAATGACATAGAAATTAAAGAATAGAGAAAAATGACATAGAAATTAAAGAATACAGAAAGGAAGGACCCGTGTATATGACGAATGACACGAAGATAATGCTGTAATAACAAGATGTTGGGTCAATAGACATCATCCAAACGCTAATGTGTAAGCCAACACGGACACAATCTGCAAGATCATGTTATCCTATGCGGATACATTTACATGTGAGCTATCATTTTTTGCGCATTTACATGTGAGCTATCATTTTTTGCGCATTAATACCGCGCACTTCATGGAAAAACAACAAATTTCAGTTGTAAAGTCATTTCAAATACGATACCAAAGGGGCATTCAATCTCATAAGTCGAAAATAAACGGACAACGCCATGGCTAAAAAAAGAAAAAGACAAACAGACAAACAACAGTACACAAAACACAACATAGAAAACCAATAACTGAGCAACACGAATCCCCCCAAAAAAATCGGGGGTGATCTCAGGTGTTCCGGAAGGGTAGGCAGATCCTGCTCCACATGGGCATTGTAAATTTTGAAAAAGGATATGAAACTACAAATACTAAACCTGTCGTTTGCAGACTGCCAATTTATGTACTATAAATCTGTGTTCTCAGATTCAATTAATGAAATACTTTAACTACCAATTGTATAAAAATGATAAATTACGTAGTTATATGATACAAGGAACACTATACGATATATAATAGTTAGTTTTACATTGTTGTCCAACATGTTTTTTTAAACCTACCATTTACTTTACTTGTATCTTTTTTTAAAATCTGTAATACAGATATTATAGAAAAAAAAGTGCTGATCATCAGTTTTTTGCATATTGATAAAAAAAATCAGCTGCAAGTCACAATATGAAGCTTTTTAACGATTGAGCGCAGCGAACGAGTTCAAAATGCTTCACATTGAGACTGATCAGAGTGATATAGGCTTCAACCTGAACTGTATTACTTTTCCATTTTCCCCTCTATTTATACTTTCTTTATACTGAATACCTAAACTTCACAAAATGCTTATAAAGAACGATAAATAGCCAAGACGTTCGACTAAACATTTTTTTAAAGTAATTACTACCATTATTTCTATAGTAAGGATGACCTTCAGAAATATTGTGTTGAGGTATATTCAACTGGCGGTGTAAATCATATGTGGATTATAAAAAAAACATTAAGATCTTCTCCAAAACATTTAAATTTTCTACGCTCTAAAAGTATTCCCCATGCTCAATTGAAATATTGCCCACATCTTCTCATTAAACAATGTTTTTTTTTCTACAAAATTTGGGAATCGTGGATAAAAAGTTCCCTGTTTTAGGGCAAGAAAAGCTTACATTGTGAAAAAACCACACTATTCTACAAACAATGACACCGAATATTATATAAAAAAAAAACGGGACTTTTTACTACAAGATATTTGTTGAGTTTGGTAAATATGTATTTCAAGGGAAAGTCGGTCGGTATTCTAATGGGTACTACTCAAATGAAGCAGAATTCATAGCGTCTTTGCAAAGAAAATGAAAAAAGAAAAAGAAAAAGCATCCTGCAAAGTTTTTTTAATTGTCAGGTATATTGATGATTTCTTGTCACTCAATAACCCATATTTCATTGAGTGCTTTACTCTCCTTTATCACAGCGAGATGAAAGAACACTACAGAAATTAGAAGATATGCTTCATATCTTGCTCTTTCCTGGAAACTGACGAACGACTTCAACTAAAATCTATAACCAACATAACGATTTCAACTTCTAATTTCTCAGCAATAACATACACTCTGCCCCATCGCATGGCGTTTATATATCTCAATTAATACGTCACGTGTGTGTATATATAAACCGTATACCTACCTTATTAACAAGGTGTGCCCTTGACACCAAAACTGCTCGTGGTCTTAAATCTTGAGATACTAGAATAGTCTCCTAATCAGTTAATTGACCGCTTGTGTCCTATTTCCGATTGGGACATTTTAACTGCATTTTCAATCACGTGATGCATGCATAAAATAATACGATTATCCTGTCAACACACCCGGTCTCACAGCTTTTATATCCTTTCGTTATTTTTTTGCACCTTCTGTTGTATCCTCTTAATTGATAATTTAGATTTGAACATTGATAAGTTACTGTTGCCTCTAATTAACTCTTTGTTAATTCGCTGATCGAGATAAATATTGAGAAGGTTGATTTGTCCAAATAAAAAGTTTAACACAGCCATATGTTATTGTGTATGTCCCAATTCAGGAATTCTTAATTGACTGTCTTTGTTAATTTTTATATCGTAGCGATTGGTTTTTTTTTTAACATTTTATAGAATTTAATGTGGGTCACAGATTTTGAAACTTTGTTTAGTTTTTCTCCCAACTCGTTAAGGGTCGAGAATTAAGCTTTACAGCTTGACATAAGGTATAGACGCTTGTGATGTCGTTTATGAAAATGGAATTGAAAACGTTACAGGTCTCTGAACACTCGTGCTTCTATTTTCAAAAACTAAATGTCGCTTGACCCCATAACAAAGGTAATATCCCCTCAGACAAAGCTCAACATAATATTTATGTGTAAATGCTGGATAAAGTGATTTAGTATTGGCACATTTCTAAATAAAAAATATATCCTGGACAATTATAGGTGTGTTTTGTTGGCGTCTTAGTCAAATTTACTATCAACTGTAACAATTTTTTTGTTATCGTCTTTGCTAGATTTATTTGTATGTTTGTTTGAATTTTGTAGTCAGTGTGTTGTATGTCTGTGATGTATGTTTACATAGTTGGGGCTGCTGTGTCCCAATTTCTGACACATTGACCTAATATCATGTTCGTTTGGGTTGCTCACCCATTTTTGTCAATATAACGGAACTATAAACAACTACCATTCAAGGGGGAGATTTAACTAGCTATAAAACCAGGTTTAATCCTCTATTTTCTTCCGAAAATGCCTGTTTCAAGTCAGGAATATGACAGTATTTTTCAATCGTTCCGTTAGTTGATAAAGTCTAACGTTTGATTTTGTCAGTTTTTATGGACTTCCCCTTTTTGAATTTACCTTGGAGTTCGGTATTTTTTTGTTGTTCTGTTTTAGTATTGACACATTCCTTTTGGAATAAAAACACATACTTCTACTGCCCTAAACTATATCATATCATAGACAATCATAGGTGTGTTTTATGTTCTTTTGATATGTCAAAGATGAAGACTGGATCTTCCTTCACTCTACTGGATAACCAAATTACATTATGTTTCTTACAACTAACGTTATTTTGCTGTTTGGTCTCTCAAATGCCCTAGAACACCCATTTCAACATAACTTACTTCTATTGTATTATCATTATAAAAATGGACTTTTCTTCTCAGAAGCTGTGTAAATCAAACGTTGAGGAATTATATTTAAATATTAAAACAACAGAGGGTCGGTTGCGAGCTAAGAATTTACGACGAAAGGGATGATTTCAAAAATATCAGTGTGACCATTCCATATCTGCTTTCAAGAACCAATCATTCTAGATGGTAAAGTCGAAACCATCTCTTCAAAGGATTTATGGTCTGCTTCATAACTTTTATGACTGTTATAGAATTTTCTATGTTGTGTTTTACGAAATGTTGTGTATGTGTTCCTTTTTTCCCGTTTTTGGCCATGGTATTTTCTGTTTTTGTCTGTTTTCTTCGATTTTTGTTTTTGACTTCCCCTTTTGTATCTTCTCTCCATTTGATATCTCCACCCATTACACAAGTATTCGTTCTAAATTTAAAGTTAGGCTGAATATTTTAGGTCTTTTTTGGTCATATAGCTATTCAACTGTTTTGGTTCTTATACATCCTTGGCTTTCAAATATCAGCTTTGAGGGTTTCTGATGTAGATAATCCAGAAAAACGCTTCGGACGCATGAAATTTGTAACGTGTTGTTTTCCTTTTTATAAGAAGTATCACAACTTTATTCCATAAAAAAGAGCAATTGTAGATAAAGATAGATTGATTTAGGGAGGGAAGACTCATACTTTGTAAAAGAAACTATTTGATTTTAACAGAAATATCTTTGAAACATAAATCTTGTAGAGCATTGTCTCATTAACAATCAGGAAACTTGATTATTTGATGACAACGCATCAGATGCGTTTGGTAAACGTTAAAAATGTTTTGTTTTATCTCCAACAGTGAGGAGGCTTTACCAAATGGAACCAACTGCGCCCTTATTCTCCCGGCTTGGTCCTTTATTTGTTACAGACTAATTGTATGAGGCAGACGTGCTTGGACTTTTCAAAATGAATGGTAAGAAGCTAGGATGATTCTTTTAACTTACGGTTCACTACTCTCCTGGTGTTATTCAAAGTTGGGTGGCAATGTTGTTCGCATCTATCACATGGAACGTGAAAAAACGAATACCAGAGATAAAGATAGATTTCTTAACTAACACATAAAAAATGGCAATAAGTCTATTTTCATGTAGCAACATTTTAACATCCCATGTATATATTTCTCCGTCGATAATATTTTCCGGGCTTCCATTAGTTTTACCGGATACGAAATTGCTGCTTATAATAATTCTTGATTGGACATAAAACCGGGTATTTGTTTGTTATGAACAAAAGAAGATATACCGCTAGTAAAAGATGGAGCGATTAATCTTCGACAGCACACGATTTTACACCAGTTTTGAAGTTTTTTGCTTTATCATAAGTTTATTATGTAATACTTTCTTTACTGTTTTTTATTGTACGTGTGTTTTCTGTTTTTCTTAGATGTTTTACTGCCCTTGGATATCTCCTTAGTTTTTTAGCTATTGTTGAGGATCACAAACTTCACCATTACCAACATATGGCTGTACATACTTCTTGTCTGATCCAGTGGTTGTAAAATCTCATCAAAAATACCAGGCTTATAATTTGGTACGCCAGCCACGCATTTCGTCTTCACATAAGACTCTTCACTACTGGTGGACATTTCATCTCCGCGGTTAATACCAGCCCAGTAATCAGCACTGTTGTGTTGACATGAAATATGATTGATATGCAATTTCGGTAGACTTACTGGTTTATAAAATGTTGAATTATTCGAAAAACTAAGGTATTATACTCCCAGACATAGATTGCCTTAACACTGTTATAAGATCTTTGAATATAGTTTTTATCGGTACTAACATTGATTTTGTTACAAATAAATTAAAACATAGCTAAATAGGAATTGATATTCAGTTAATCGCACTTACGGTTCTACATCTTGTCGATACTTATTTTAACATTGCACTAGGTCATGTTTTCCTAGATTGTTTAAGACGTCTTTAAATTACATTCGTAGGATGTGTTTGATAATTTGTTTTGGATACATGATTTTGTTTTTGTTAGCTGTTATTGGCCTTGAATTTGCTTTCAGTAATGGCGAGTACTCTCAGATCGATACTTTGTGTCTTTATGGTTTTTGTTAGTTGCGTTTGTGCTTTGTTTCGATTTAATGAGTCAAACCCTTTTCAACTGTTTTGTTCTTATGTTGTGATATAACACCACTTCGCAGGTCATTGGGGAGGTTTGGGCTCCGGTAAACATGATTAGCCCCGCTACATTTCGTATGATGTGTCTGTCCCAAGTCAGAAGCCTGTAATTTCAGTGGTTGTTTTTTGTTGCTGTACAACATAGAATTGAGAATGGAAACGTGGAATGTGTCAAAGAGAGAACAACCCGACCAAAGAGCAGAAAACAGGCCAAGGTCACCAATGGATCTTCAACGCAGCGAAAAAATCCCGCACCCGGAGGGTGGCTTCAGCTGGCCCAAAAATAATATTGTATACTAGTTCTGCGAAATGAACGCCACACTCCGAAACATATATACGAACCAAAATTTTTAAAAACACACAAGACTAACAAAGGTTTGTTATTTAGTACCCAAATCAGGTCGTTGCTTTCGTCGTTTGAATTGTTTTACATGTTGTCGAGCCTTATATAGCTTTCTTTGCGGTATGAGTCTTTTTGCAGTGTTGATTGCCGTCATGTGAATTATAGTTGCTAACATCTACGTCATAGTTGTTTCATTTTCAATTGTACCCATCTCTTTATTTTATTAAGCCGTATTTGGCACAACTTTTTCGGAATTTTCGGTTTTAAATGTGTTTCGTCTGCGTATTTGCTTTGGCTTTCCAACTGTTTTGATTCACTGATGAGTATAATATAGTAGAAACGCACGTCTAGTGTACCACATTAGTAGCCTGGTTTTTTGTTTAGTTTTTAAAACCACTTTTTACGATGTTACTGCTGGTAGACCTTTCGTCCCGAGGGTCTCACCAGCCCAGTTGATATGTGCATTTGCTGTAGGTTTACTGTTTATAAAATGTTGAATTATTAAAAAGCACTAAGGTTTTTCTACTCCCAGGCATAGATTGCTGTTTTGTTCGGTTTTACCTGTCTTCAACTTTGTGTAGGTTTGGCATTCCAACTGCTTGGAGTGCCGTTGATTAGTCTTATGTATTGTCTTGAGTATTGCCTTTTATTTAGGTTTGCATGTCTTAAAAAACGGCTTATCTTTTTGAAACAAAGGAGGTTTTGAAGGTGGTTGTTGAACTGCCAGCTGCCAATTTGAGACAAAGGGAACTTTTGATAGAATTTAATTTTACTTAATATTGTCTTTGTGGTTTTTTTTTTTATTTACTTTTATTTTCTCCAATTGTTTTTGTTCAACTTTGACATAAATGCACCAATATAACACATTCACATATGAACGAATAGATGTGATGCATTAAAAGTTGATTAGTATTTGATATACTACTTAAAGCAAACTCATATTTTCCAATATACAAAAACAAGTAGATGAACATATTAATATCAAAAGCTTTATTTCACGTAGTGTATATCAAATTGACCATAAAAGTGCTTAATCAACTGAAAGTATACTACAAGTTATAAAGTAAATATGTAAACGCATTGTAATCTGTACTATTGGTTGTAAATTACTTTCATAAGGACAAGTACATGTCAATGACACTTAAGGACAACATATTATAAGACTTAATAACAAACATAATGATTTCAATTTTCAAATAGTGAATTTTCCCTTTCTCAGTAGTTTATTTCTTTATGTTAGATAGCCACTCGAAAGTTTGTTGTTAAAGTGCTCTAACGATTTCATTTCCAGATCAGAAGATTCTTGAAAATTCAAAATCAGATTCCAATAATCTTTCGTTTTGCAAGACAAAAGACGATGTTTCAATAACGTACTTTTCGATATAACCTTATAGTATATTACTATAAAAACTAAATAACATACACAATACATAAAAATCGTTATAGGGAAAAAAGTAGTATTACATTTTCCCGGCTTTAGGTTGGCCTTTTGTGTACCGAAGGCAGGTGAAGGAAGTCAACTTAGGAGCTATGTGATTGGGTGTAAGGGTATAATATATTTTTTAATTTATTTATGAATAACTGCAGTGTGTATATTTACAATATAAATTTTGAAACACATTGAAATATTTTCTTGAGAATTATTCCAAAAGGCTTCCAAATTTTCATAAATTTAATGTAAAATGACGGTGGGCTTTTATACCACAAACAAGTTCAGATGGAAGATGGTCATGCTACCATTTGACTTCAATTTCTAAAACAGATTAATAAAGTACTAATATCACACATAACTGTTATGTCCAGGTTTTTATTATAAAAAGTTGTAAATTTAGAAAATGTTAGTATTGTCGCCTATGGAAAAATAGATACTACTGTTTTCCCTATAAACAGAAACAATCTTTGCTAGCATATTCACAACATTAAAGGAAATAACTTGTTGATTTCACATGATACATTAATGCGATCGAACAGAAATCTTTAGATGTGTAAATATGAATAGAGAATTCATTTGAAGGGAAGAAAAATACAAGTGCATACAGATATTCAATTGACAGGATGCGGTATTCATCCCAAGAAAAAAAAACTCAGTGACGCACCAAAAGAAGGCGGATGTACCAATACTACTGAAAGACAATTCAGTTCATAAGGAAATCAATACAACACACTGGATTAAATACTTTGTCTTTACTGAATAATGTCCAGTGCCAAATATTTCATGCATTTGTAGCATGAAAAAAAGATTGATTAATCCAATAGGTAGGTTATGCAAAGTGTATCGACCGGGAAGAAGGGCTGAACATTTTATCTGTCACTGGAAAATGAAGGTTCCTTTGATAATCGCGGACATTTTGTCCCTATTAATGGTAACAAAAACATTCAGCAACTTCTTCAGTCTTCAATCTATGTAACAATGGAACATATTTTGATGCCAGCCTTAACATATTTTTACTCATTATTCTGAATAATACAGACAGTGATTTCTTTTAGACAAGATATATAATGTTTGATTCAAACCAATTTTAACAATTTGAAATATAAATGCAATATATAAATTAGGCGACAAATTACTTATATGGCTACTTAGAAAATGGAAATTTGTGAAGGGCAAAATAAGATTTGCTATTTGAGCAAAAAGACATCCATTAACCAGATTTGTGCTTTTTATTACATTTGTAATACTTCCCTATGTTAATATCAGAAAGTTAGAATAAACATGGTCTGCAGTCCAGTACTATTTGAACAGACAAGATTGTGATTTTAAAGGTATGGATGTAAAATTAAATATGAATATGCACTCCAATTTCACTTAATAAATTCATACTGAAATCATAGTCTAAAGTTAAAAAAATATACGTACGTCATGTTTGTTTTTATAAAAGAAATAGAAAATTTACACCAACTAGAGTAAGATATATATATAAATTGTTTCTGACTTGCACACTCGACATTATTGTTTACTTACTCTCCAATCTGGTAACAAAAATGTTTTAAATTCTGTTATTTGTTACATAATATTGACGAAACAGTTTACCTTTGCCAAAAAAATGATTGCATATTCTAATGCTTGATTGTTTGTCTCCATTGTTCGGTTGTTTTGAGTTATATTTGACATACAAGTAGACTTTCCATTTGGTATAGGTTATGTTTTCATACAGTCCTTTGATGCATGGTACACGGTAAACAATGGGACAAGGAGTGTTCACGAGACATTATCAAATAAAGTACATATCTACATGACGAATAAATCTGCAGCAATCGGAACGCTTTAATCGATTTGCCTTTACCGAAACAGACGTGAACCAGTCAGAGCCAGATATTTGGAATACCAAAGAAGTGTTACGGAGAGATGTTTTATCAAAGCAATCCACGGTGAACTTTGGCAGTTGGAGTTTCGACTGGTTAAAACACTGTTTTATAAAATAAGTCATAGAAAATTTGAAACATGTATTCAATTTAAACAAAGGTTGCATCCTCCACAACCAAAGGTGTCCTAAGAAGGATTTGGCTATTCTGTTTAAACTCCTATTGTTCTCATTCCCGAAAAACGTTTTGGCTTGCTAATCTTTTGGTCACGAGCATACCTTCGAGTCAATCTAATAAGTAAAGCGATTTCCTACTGATGTTTACAGTTTGTTCTTATGTTGTGCTCCGGGTTAGAGGGAAGGTTGGGCGCCCACAGACATGTTTTACCCCGCCACATTCTATATGTGTCTGTCCCATGTTAAGAGCCTGTAATTCAGTGGTTGTCTGTTACACTAGTATTTGTTTGTTTGTTTTTTGTTAATTGTTTTGTCAAAAAAAACTCACTTTGTTTGTTTGTTTTTGTTTGAATTGTTTCCCATTTTGTCATGTTGGGGCCTTTTACATAAAACAGGAGATGTGGTATGATTGCCAATGAGGTAGTTATACACCAGAGTTCAAATGATATAAGCCACGTCTTTTTAATTTTACTGATAAAGATTATTAAAAAAAACGTGTTGTACGCACGCATTTCTTACGGTATTGTGTTGGATTTTTTTTTGTTACAAATTGTGACCATTGTCAAAACGCTTACTACATATCAGATTTCTTAAATAAGGAATGACCTCCTTTGAGGTTACATTTTTAGTTAACGTTCCGTTAATGCTTATAATCTCGCATTTTAATCAATTCAGTGTAAATGGACAACAACTAAACATTTCCGTTGGTCCATGTCTTTTTCAGTATTCATACACACTAGACACGTGATCATATTTCATTTTTTATTGTTTTTATGTGCTTTTTTGACAGCATGATATCTTTATTAGTATACTGTGTAAAGAAAATACATTAAGTCGCTTTTTTTTTAATGTATTACTATAAAGATAAATCTTTATTCAAAATGCATAGTCCTCTTTATAATTATCTGCGGGGAATATTATAAAAATTAAAATACTATGTTCAATTAACACGAGACGACAAAACGTAATCTAATAATTGAATGAAAATACATGTGAAATGCGAAGAATGTTATGCAATTTCTTAAGAAAATGTAAACAAAACATATCTCATTGCATAGTTTCTATTTCAGACTTGTAATTGTCCGCAATGTTTTTAAATGTGTGTCACTAAATGGTAGACTTAGCGTATCTCAATATTTACTGCGTGTGCTTACTGGAAAATGAATGTTCACCCATATATCGTTTGTAGCTTATAAAACATGGCTTTAACACAAATGCATACCTTAAGAATTGATGGGCTGTTCAGTTTTATGAACTTAAGAAGTATTATTTGCAATTTCACTCCAGAAAATATACATCATTATGGGGCCTTTTATAGCTGATTATGCGGTATAGGTTCTTCTTTTATATCTAAAAGTTTCAACTTTTCAAGATTGTTTTCTCCATTTGGCATGTTGTTGACCATCTGATATATGTATATATATAAATAACTTCATTATTTGCAGTACATGTTAGCAATACCACTACATTCTCCAGGATATCGTTATGGTTTTTTATCAGATAGAACAGCAATACTATCTATAGATAGGACAGAAATTGCTTCCAAGCCTGAATATCCGCTTTCACCTCGGGATTTCATTGATGTATATATGTCTTGCTCATGCTTTTGTCGTCGGTGCAAGTTTTCTTGACCCCTCTTTGTCTTTTCGGTTTCGTTTTGGTTTCTTTTGTTGTTGGGCATTGTTTTATTCTTCGTATACGTATAATTCTTATTGCACCTTTTGGTTAATTCTTATATTGTGAAGGTAATAGCCACGCAACACGTACACGACAGGTAATGATTACTAAACATAACAATAACTTTTTCGAACAATTTTGTTCTACAATTACTTTTTATCCTGTGTCATCTGAAACCTTATCAATTTATACTACCACTTTTTAATTTCTCAAATTCTCTAATTATATTTTACAAAATTAGAGGAATATTGGTTATGTTTTCGTATTTGATGAGTTGACATTGGATATAAATTATCATCACAGGTAGTAAAGTCTTCATACAGAGACGTGTTTAGTACAGCGTTTTTGTCATGATTGGGTCCAGTTGGTCATGGCTTGCATTGGTTAGGTCACTCCTTCGAACGATTCTATTAGTTCTCTACAAGTGAGCATACAAAAAGTAACAAGATAGTCGATTCAAATGTTTACGTCAAACTTTCAATGTTAACATTTGATTATTGCTTCAGAAGGGTTAGCAGATCTTGATCCACATGTGGCACCCGTCGTGTTGCTTATGGAAGTACAAATTAATCCTGTGATAAGTCTTTCTCGGGAGGTCACATTCGAGGAAAAGAGGACGGGATTGTTGTGACGACAATTGGAACATATCTGTCGTCATCTGTGAAACGGATATTTCATAACGGTCAACCAAATCTTGGTGGCGTATGTATAATTTGCGAAGGGATGATTTCAACTTCACCACTTGGACCTCTTGGTTTGATAGATTTTTTGTAAACAGCAACCCTCTATCAAGGAAATCGTGATAGGAAATGCAAGCTCTGGAATATCGTATCAATTGGGAAATATATACTCCATATGCAGGTGCTGCTAGAGTGTGGCTACATAGAGATGGAAAGTTCACAATTGTGAAGCTGAAATCCTCTCTTTTGTCGTTAAGTTTTGTTCTCAGCCGCCGACCTTCATTGTCAATTTCTAGATGTAAGTCAAGATATAAGGCAGACTGTATCAGGTGTATCCTTTATTTCAAGTGTGATGGGCTAGATGCGTTCAACATTGTCTTCAATCTTTGAATTATTTAGTGAGAAGACATCATCTGTATAGCAGAACGTGAAGTTACAGGATAATGCTAGCTTCTTTTCATTCTTCCTTAGAAGGTCTTTTATGTAGTCAGCCACACATGAATAGAAGAAGTCGGCAAGAAGAGGAGCACAGTTGGTTCCCATGGGAATGCCGATTGTTTGTTGAAAAACTCGTCGTCCAAACGTAACAAATATGTTGTCAATCAAGAAATCAAGCATCTTGATACTGTCAGTTTCAGAGAATTTTTTGTTTGAATCGGAGAGATTTTTTACAAAGTGCGATTTATCCCTCCCTTAGACAAGATACTTGTATCTACGTTGACCATTCTTTTTTATGAAACAGAGTAGGACCAATTATTTCAATTTGTCTTTTAGTTTGGAAGAGGGATTACTTGTGTAAACGGTAAAAAGTCAAATATTTTAATACTATTACAAGAGGAAAGAGACTTAGATTGTATGTACCTTAACTGATCTTTCGAATTTTTAAGTATCCACATCAGATTCACGCAGCTCCTAGAGAAGGTAGTTTCACAATAACGTTGAATCATGGCTTTGATTGCTGATCAAATTGATGTTAATAATTTAGAAAGAGGTTTGGGGGAGTACTTGGAAGACCAATCAATATAACGTTGTTTGTAAGGACAACTATGTAATTTAGGTGTCCAATACAGTGATGGAAGATCCAGTTCTTCATCTTTGGTTGAAATTCCAAAGGAAAATAGGACAGATCTAGACTTATGATTTTCCAGGATTCTTCATTGTTAAGTGTCGTGGGGGTATATGTTGAGTTGTCAAGTGAATTGTCAATACCTAATTCCTTTATCAAGCAGTTTATGTAATGTGATTTAAATACGAAAACGATGTTGTTTGGGGCTTTATTTGTAAGGACAACAACATATTTGTCATGGAGGTAGGACAGGGGCTTAGCAACATTTGAGTCTTTGAAGATCGATGTAGCATGTGTATTCATAGACCATTCAGTCTTTTAATTCTCATTTTTTTAATCAACGAGCATCATATTGAAAATTGTCATGGTTTGGTTTAGCAATGACATAGTTCAAATAAGTATTCCGAATTTTGTCATGGTTTCTTTTTCATTTGTCACGGTTTGGATAACAAGTAATACATATTAATTTCACGAAAATATTGATGGTTGTTCGAATACGTTTTTTCAAAGAACACATTTACACTAAGTACCAAATGATTAATAAGAAACGTAGCCTTTTTTAACTAATTTAATGGGTATAATCGATGAAACTTACATGACAAAAAAACTCACTTAAAGTCGATATCCAACTATATCATAGGTTTGTATTATATAATTGATATAGACATATATTGTGCTGTTACATCACTGTCCCAGGTTCGCCTGCAAACATGTTTAACCCCACCACTTTCTGTTTGTACCTGTCCCAAGTCAGGAGTCTGTAATTCAGTGGTTGTCGTTTGTTGCTGTATGTCATATTTTTTTTTCGTTCATTATTTTGTACATAAATCAGGCCGTTAGTTTTCTCGTTTGAATTGTTTTACATTGGTCATTTCGGGGCCTTTTATAACTGCCTATGCGGTATGGGTTTTTCTAATTGTTGAAGGCCGTACGGTAATCTATCGTTTTTAATTTTTGTGTCATTTGGTCTCTTGTGAAGAGTTGTCTCATTGGCAATCATACCACATCTTCTTGTTTTTTATATTATACCTCGTTTGGGCTTTCATCCAATAGAACTTTTTTTCTCCTAAACTATCTCCGTATGTAGATTAGCGACATTAGTAGTCAAACGGCAAAGACCGATAAATTTTGAGTTCTTTAATCCTGCAATCATACGAAAAAATATCCCCATCAAGGTCTCGAAATGGTGTGTAAATAATTGAGTTTTTAAATCACCCAGCCATTGATTTGCCATATCAGATTATTTTATGTACACAATACCAACCATGCAATGTGCGACTGGACGAAGGTTTTTTGGTAAAATTCACGATTAGCAAGTCGTAGCCGTCGTCATAGACATTTCTCATGGCAGTTAAGCCATGTCTCCTTTGTTTCTTTTTGTTGTGTTGTTCGTTTCTTTTGGGTTTTTTTTGGGGGGGGGGGTTTGGAAAGGGGTGCGTCTAACGAAAAAATATCAAATAAATCCTCAATTATGCAGCAGAAAAGAACCAAATATAAAAACAGACACATAAACACATAAATCAGTTTGATGAAATTATTTCATTTGTAATGTTTATTGATCGTTATGGTTACAAATAAGATAAATATTCCTGTAGCGTCGTGTAGATTGAGACGTTTAGAGGGAAAGTTAGTAGTCGTGTCGAAGGTGTTCTAAAGGGATACTCAATGTTCAGTAAGTGCAACAATGAAAAACACCCTATACAGAAAATAATGTATTCGACCAGAGGTATATAAGCGGATGAGAAATACCATTTGAGTTCTGTCAATCTTCTTATAAAGAAGACCAGTGAATCAACAGAGGTACGTTAGTTATATATAAGTTTCGTACAAGCTATATTATGTGAGGACACATTGTACTGGGTGCAAGTTGATCTGATATAGCAAGTTGACAGAGCAGACTGACCTGGTAGTGAAACCCTGTCCCAGCTGGAGGAAAGACTATACCAGCTCGCACTGTCTTGTAGTGACAGGTTATTCCAACTGGATGACAGATTTGACCACCTCGCACTGTCTTGTAGTGACAGACCGTCTCATCCAGAGGACTGTTAGATTGTATAATATTTGTGTACAGTTACTTTAAATCCACAAAGAGCCAGTATATATCTTTAGTTCGTTGTGCATAACACAAATAGATAGTTGTAGACTTTTTGGTATCGCCGTATTGTTTATGGACAGCTTGAATCAAAGCATTACTGGAACGAATACTAGTAGTTTAAGATATAAACACCTAACTGGTTACACTTATTATTGTTTGGGTTTGTTGTTTGCTTTCTCAGCTCAAATAATTGAGAGTTAAACTTCATTCAGAAGTAAACATTATAGTAACATTACTATTATATGTAATTTCCTTTTTTAAGACTTTGGCTATTACCTTGTGAAACCATATTATTGAATCTGTTATCCTTGTCGTCGTTTTATACATGTATTTTCATTAACGCTATAGACTTTATTTTTCAAAATAATTGTATCATGTTTGTTTATTTGTTACCTGTCTCACTAATTTTATTTTATATATATGATATATATATATATATATATGAATTACAAAACGGAACCATGGCGAGCATGGACTAAGCCATAACATTGCTTAACCAAATCATGACATTGAATTTTCAGAATTATTAAATTATTTTCAAAAGTGTCGATTTTTTAAAGAATATTTAACAAGCAATTGTAATTTATAACAAATAATGTGTTGTTACCCACAGCTACCTACATAATACAAAATTTGCATTTACAAATATAGTAACTACAAACAAAGCTATTTACCAGGCGAAATGTATCTTCATAATTCCTTTTATGAAAGTGTCTAATGTTTGTCATTGTTTGTCATTCAGAAACACTAAATCAAATCATGACGAACTGGACCAAACTATGACAAAACGATGTTACAAAACTAAAGTTTTAGAGGCAAGATATATAAAAAGAAAAAAATAAAGTGCTTTAAAATGCAAAAATAGAATAATCAAAGCAGTCTAAGGTTAATTTGTCAGAGGGAGGTGCAATTGTAGTTAAGTACAAAATAATACAACACTTAATGTCATGTGTCCGTAGAGCTTTTCTGGAGGATTTACTGTCATCAGGAACTAATATTTGAAAGCCAAGGGTGTATAAATAAGATCTGAAACAGTTGAAGAGCTATATATATATATATGAACAAAAATGGCATTAAAATAATAGTCAAATCCATCTAAGATCAACTTTGACTGACGGAGTTGAAGCCTTAATTTCTATATAATTTTTATATTTAAAAACGCACAATTTAAGAAAAGTTTATTAAAAATCATGTCAGTACCGAAGCACTGACTACTGAGCTTTTGATACCTCGGTGACTGAACGTCCACCAGCAGCGGTATCAACTTAGTGCTGTAAGAAATGAAAACAACACTTCTAAAATCTTATGGGTCCGAATCGTTTTTCTTGATTTCCCCTCATCCGAATATTTGAAAGCCAAGAATGTATAAGCATCGACACAGTTAAAGAACTGTATGGCCAAAAAGGACCTAAAAATATAGTCAAATCCATCTAAGGTCGAGTTGAAACCGTAGTTTCTTAATAATTTTTATATTTATAAATGGACAATTTAAGAAAGCTAGGGTATAAATCATGTCTGTTCGGAAGTATACTGACTACTGAGCTGATAATAAACTCGGTGAATGATAGTCCACCAGCAGTGCTGTAAAAAATATAAGAACACGTTATAAATTACATGCGTGCAAAGCACTTTTCTGGATTTACCTTCATCAGAAACGCTCAAATCCAAATATTTGAAAACCAAGGATGTATAAGCAGCGAAACAGTTGAAGCGCTATATCACCAAAAAGGATCTAAGAAATAAATGGACAATTTGAGAAAATCTCATAAAACCATTAAAGATAAAAATCAAGGTAAAAAAAATGAACAACTACGAGAATCACGAAACTTCTAAAAGGAGTGGGAGTGAACGCGTCGACAAGGTATGAGCCTCCTTCTATCCAGGCATCAGCCACCATGTGAATTCATACTAAGTCAAAATGTGACAATCAGAAATGGGACGCAATCGGAAAATTTACAACTAAAACAAATATTCTGGTATCTAAATATCTTAGACCGCGAAAACATGTCAATAGAGTAGAGACACAGGCATATCGTATCGGTCTATCAATGTAAATTTATGCACTGTCGTTTTCAGTCGTGTTCCCTCACAACTCTAATGGAACAAAATTTTGTGGCAGCAGCATATTCCTGTTTGTAATGAAGTTCGTTTAGTGTGAACATGTACAGGCTTAACCTATGAATTGAGATATGTAAACGAGTTACGAAGGGGGCAGAGGGTATGTAACTGATGAAAAATGGAAAGTTGACAAGTGGAAAGTTGAAATTATCACGTTTTTCAAAGATTCTTGTTTGAAGTCGTCCATCGGGGTCAATTTCGAAAAACAATCAGGATATGAAGCAGATCTTCTAGTTTCGAAAGAATCCTTGATATGAATTCACTGGGATATATAAGAGGCAAGTACTCATCATAGAGGAAACATGATTGAAATATGGGTTATTTAGTGACAGGACATTCTGAAAAGAAAATTTAAAAACTTTGCAAAGATTCTTTTTCTTCTTGTCTTTGGGTAGGTTTTGTATTACTTCTTCAGTTCAAAAACGAATCAGCCAAAACAGGTGCACAATTTGTATCCATCGGAAAAACGAATGATGTTGAAATATAACAACAACAGACTCAAAAAATATGTTATCGAAAAAAAAGCCAGCATCATTAAAATGACATCTTCGGTGTTTTCGTTGTTGAAGTCAGTGTTGTATTTCACAAAGTAAAATTTGTCATGACGTTAAACAAAGAATTTAAATAGACGATTACCATTTTTGAAGTAAAAGCTCTGTTAGATAAGACGATGTAGTCGATCTTTTAATTTAATTGAGCATTGGGAAATCAGATTGTACCCCTTATATAGTCTAATTGTTAAAATGAAAACATTTGAGGCAACAAAACATCAATTTGAAAACAAACATCTGTGTATGGAATTCGTGAAACGAAATTTAAAGCGAAAAAAATGCATATTTTCGCCGCTTTTTACATTGAATTTCATTCTATATACATTTACAGACCTATTTCACAAATCTGTAATTGACTGTATCAATACTAGAAGTATAAATGATGCATATATGATTTTTTCGATATTCAGATGAGATCAACGTGTTCTACATGCATTTAAAACTATTTTAATCCAAAATAACGTTCGTTTTGTATACTTTTTCTAAATTTCCGATGAAGATATTGTGACCAGGGTTATATAAAACTATCTTACTGATGGCGATTGGGAGGTCTACATTGGTCATCATAATAGATATGATGCATGTTTTTGACATGTTGTATTAACGTTTGGTTATACTGCTTTTCCCGTTTGACTTTTCCTCTCTGGAGTAAAATTGTGTATAATATCGAAAATGTTTTCGTTTTATATTTGATTAAAGTACATTTCAATATAAAAGCCCTATTCGAAAAACGGTTAGGAAACCTATATAAGACCTTAGAAACAGCTTTGGTCTTGTCATATTGTGTCAAGGTCTTTTACATTAAAGAAACTATCAAAACCCTATATGACAACCCAACGAATGAGATGAATTTGATTCTATACTGAGGTGAAATCTTGATACAAGGTCATGTTGACAGGTGCAAGACTCAAAATGAACAATAACCCATTTACAACATATTTCCTACATCATAACCAAAAAAAATTTTAACAAAAAATTATGAAACAGTGTGAATTATTCGGAAGAAATAGAAGTTTGAGAGATGAACTGGGAAAACCAATTGATGAATTTGAAGACAAAGTTTATTGTATAAACTGTTTCTATCTTGATCGTGTCAAGATACACACGTAACTAGTGTTAGTGTCGGGACTTACTGTCGCACATTTATTAGCGATAGCGAGCGTCATATCTAGAAAAGGATATCTTGGCATTCAATGCTGATGAGCTAATAGTCGTCACCTATTAATCACAGACTCAAAGGCACCGATAAAAAGTATCATGAAAATAAGTTTCTCTAATTCTCAACCTTTCTCTTCTCACAAAATGAATTATGACTAGTTGCTCTCGAACTTGGGTAAAATGATTTCTAAGATAATAGCTTCGTGATAACCTTTTCACTCTAGGAACAATTAAGACGTTCTAAACTTGTCATATATAAATGTTATTCAACATGCAGATGCGGTCCAAGTGGAAGAAACAAGTTATTTAAAAAAAAAAAAAGAAAGCGGAATTATCAACAGTTATAGATGGTATAAGTTAGACATGATTAAAATGATATATTGGGGACCAGTGGCGGATCCAAAAGGGGGGGGGGATACTCACCACTTTGATCTCCAAAAATTTATTATATCATGTTTTTCACGATTTATTTGATTTTGTAGCATGATATCGTCCAAATTTTGTTTTTCTAGTATATAATCAGTATATAATCAGTTTTATGGAAAGACGCCCCTTTCAACAATTCTGGATCCGACCCTGTGGGCATACATCAATAAGACAGCAACATAACGAAACAAATATCCAAAAGACATCTGTAGGTCAATATTTATGCTTTCTCTATTATACAATGAATGAAAGGTATATATACGCAACAAGATGGGTATAAAGGGAAATGTAATAACACAATAATCTTGAGGATCGCACCGTTGTTCAAGAAAAATTACACGTACAAGAAAAATCAAAAGCAATCAGACAGATATATACACATACTTGTACTGTTATGAATCACAGTTTATGGCCAAACTCAGTAAAGACCCGTCTAAATTGCATTTAATTGATAAATTCAACAACACTTACCGTTATCTTGATGATATTCTGTTCGTTAAATAATCAAGAATTTTTTAAATATACTGCCGAAATTTACCCAAAGGAACTCACTTTGAATAAATCAAATATAAACTGTAATAACTGTTCTTTCCTAGATGTATATATTTCAGTTCTACACGAGTAACTATACACAAAAATTTACGACAAAAGGGACAATTTTTCGTTCCTTTTTGTTAATTTTCCTTTTTTGGACGGTGATGTTCCTTTGGCACCATCATACAGTGTTTACATATCACAACTCGTTCGCTATGCCCGTGTCTGTAATGGCGTTTTGAATTTCAATGAACGTAATCTATGTATTACTGGTAAATTATTAAGTCAGAGATTTCTTTACCACAAGTTACTGAAAACCGTTACTAAATACTTCCATAGATACAACTATTTGATTTAGAAGTCTGGTTGGACCTGTAGAAAACTTATTTCAAACGGGATATCACATCCTAATTTTTACGGAGATGTTGTTTACCGAGCCCAGACATTTCTATACCACCCGGGTAAACTTATCGACCCTTTGAATAAATGTATTCTAAAATGTTACCAATTCAACACATGATTTATTTATAAGTTGCTATTGCCTTTGGACTATAGCTGTCAGTAACTGCAAGTAATCTCATACCTGTACTTAGTGTCTTTTTTGTTGTGGGATGTATATATACCCTGCCACGTGCGGTCTCTGTTTTGTTAGATGTGTTTCTGCTTTGTATCGATCTAATGAGTTAAGTCCTTTTCAACTGATTTTTATAATTTGTTCTTATGTTATACTGTTACATACTGTATGTGCCTGTCCAAAGTCAGGAGCCTGTAGTTCAGTGGTTTTCTTTTGTTGCTGTGTATCATATTTGTTTTTAGTTCATTGTTTTGTACATAAATCAGGCCGTTAGTTTTCTCGTTTGAATTGTTTTTCATTTGTAATTTTGGGCCTTTTAAAGCTAATTATGCGGTACCGTATGGGGTTTGCTCATTGTCGAAGTCCGTACGGTGACCTAAAGTTGTTAACTTCGATGTCATTTGTCTCTGGTGGAGTGTTTTCTCATTGTCAATCATACACCGTCTCCTTATTTATACATAAAAATACAAGATGATAAGCAACACTAAATGTTTGAGCAATACGAACTCCTAATACGGGATTTAAGAGTTCGTTAATGACCAGCATACTTATCCAGGTGTATATGTGGCATCCTTCGTTCTATTTGTGATTTACTAGTATTGTGTTATGATGAAGTAGGTCGATAAAAACTGCTGCATGTAATATATGTGACATCCTTAGTTTTGTTCTTTATCTATTGTGTAATGATGAAGAAGGTCGTAGACAATATCAAAGAGAAACCTCGCCATTTTGACATTATTTTGTATAAAAAAATGATACCGTCTGATAGACAAGGTCAGTATGTTGAAGTGTATTTTTATTCATTTTTATGTCTTAAAGTATTATGGTGTGGTTTTAATGCTATTTCTTAAGAGGCATCTTGAAGAACAATCTATTGTCTATGTATTCGTGACACAAAAAGTCGTTTAATACCGTTGCATTTTGGAAAATAAACGAATACTAGTATGTCTTTTTTTGTTTTGTTTCATACCAAGGTTTCGTATATAGGACAAGGATTTTCGTTGTGACGTTTATTCTATTGATGAAATGAAACTTTTATCAATGATTTGCGATTTAGTCTTGCAGTAGGCCACATATCAAAACCTCTAAAGCTATTACAAGGAATCCTTGAGTGCTCTCCAAACACGGGCTCTATTTTACGTTCCATTTCCGAACAGTGCCTGAGTATTCATACATTACATGCAGTCAAACGTAATTTCTTTCGGAACGGGTATAACATTCGGAAGAGTAAGGACCAGGTGACCCTTGGGATTCATTGATCAAGTAACGTGCACACCAAATATCTATCATAAAGTTGGCTAAGTAACGTTCATTTAATATTACTTTTGTTCCATCTGACATAGATATGATTGTATATTAAATTTCATGACGTAGATATTTAATATTTTCATTCCAATAAAAATGCAATTTCATCTGATAAAAATAGAAAAAGGAAATATCATAATCTGGGTTTTAACGTGGAGGTGAGAAATACTTTTAGAAATACTATGTCATGCTGAGAACGCAAAGATGAAACGATCCTAGCCAGTCAACAATCTGCAAAACTCAAAACTACCACTTAACGAATCATTTTGAATATACAGTTATCATACTTCTATCTTAAAATTATAAATCTTTATAAACCAAAAAAGATTTACTCCTGTCAAAATATTCAGACGCTTTATTAAAACGATGATTTTATCACGAATTAGATCAGGTATCATTAAAAGGTACTGGAAATTTGATTGACAGTTCCGGAAAATAGTATGTTTTCCCCTGCTGCGCTTCATTTAAAAAGTATAGGTGAAAAAACCAGTTGACTGTGTAAAATTAATGTATAATGTTTCATGCGTAGAATCATATTTGTGACTTATAAAATTTGATTGGCATCTGCTAAACATGGGGCGCCAAATTTGACCAACTGTCTAGGTAATGTTGAATTCTTCTTTTTAATTTTAAAAGTATAGAATTCGATAAAATCAACCCCTTCTCACAAATTATACAAGTACATGGGACTTCGTATAGCTGGACCGTATTAATGTGATGTTTCCGTCGCTAACCTGGGTAAACTACAATGTAACCCGTAATACTATCTACAGGCCCTGTCAAATGAGTAAAGGTTTGGGAGTCTTGTTCTTTGATTTTAGTTGAGTTAAAGCCGGTCAAGCAATGTTTTCTTTGCAAAACATGGAGCTGTCGTGTTGTTTTTGACAAACTCTCAAATAGGACAATGTAAATGATATTTCGACGGGAAATGTTTGAATTTAGTTAAGCTACCATTTCTTTTAGCACAAGCCACTTTAACGGGGATGGAATGAAAACAAACAATAAAACATCAAATGACCGGATTGTAATGGTGTTAGGTGCCAGTCATTGAATTATTGACCAAATACGCTCTACATATACTTGAGAAAAATGAGTCTAGCATACCTTATTTATAGCTTCTTTAAAAAAAAATCTGATATAATTATTCAAATTGCACGTATTTCAGATCGAATGGACGGTCTTTATTTTATATTACTGTGGAATGACAATCGCAGTGGAAGATAATAATACAATATTTTTCAGTAATAAAGAGATCATACTTCGATAAATATTAATTGATAAATATTGGTATGAAATATATATCGGTTGTCTATAATTGCTTACATCCACTTCATTTGAACTTTGGTGGAGAGTTAATTGTCTCATTGGCAATCATATCACATCTCCTTATTTTTATAATGCAGTATCATCTTCAATAAAACACAGATCGAAGTACGGAATTGAAGTTCTGTCCATGACATTTGTACACTTTTAATGAAAATGCTCTGAATGAATTGCTCCAAAGATACAAAATTCAGCTTTTAGATCAGGTAACCTTAAATGAGTTTTAGCGTGTAAGTTTTTTTCTGACAGTGACTAAAATCGATTGTACTGGAGTGACTGAACGGAACATTATTGCAAATGTCAGAACATCGATTTGCATATTTGAAATAAACAGTGTTTACTTGACGATTTGGACGGTTATAATAATTACATGTTAACCAATCAGAGGGCTGCTCTCTAACTTTAACTTTAACATATTTAAATTTATCTATATTTACAAGTATCTAAGATATTTTGGTAACTGTTATTTTTCAATAGAAAAAAAAACGTAATGAAAATGAAACAGCAATTTTTATGTATTAAAAAAATGAAAATTGATTATCATATTTTTCACTGATTCGACTAGATATACAAATATATATATTTTTTAATTTAATTTCCCTATTATGTAGATTCATGAAAGTATTAAATATACATAAAAGTATCTAGGCGTATTTTTTTCCATTTTGAAATGATACATTGGAGTAGAATTTAATAAAACGATTTCGTATTGTAATTGATCTTTTGGGTAAGGAATTTCAGATCCCAGTTTATAATCATGTAAATTGTTTCCTGCTAATATTTATTTCCTAGTTACTGTGCTTTCATAACCGAATCTCATTTCTATAATTTTATAATTCAGATCTTCTTTCCACAAATAATGAGAGGACGCAATACGTGCGAAAATTCAAGGTTGTCGCTGGACCGCGGCGGTTTTTCCAATTGTATTTTTTATATTTATACACTTGTTTTTGCTTTCATATTACCTGTCACTGGAACGCAAAACAATGTATGACCGATAATGTCGACTGACGCCGGAAATCAACGGCGTATTGAGTAGTAAGAATCTTTGCATGCTTGACAATCGTTACACGTAATCTGCGGACGCCCACGCAAAGAGGTCTTTCTCTGCCTTTTTTATGCAGAGAACTTAGCACTCTCCAGTCATGTTTCTTGCATTTGTCCTGATTTTCAAAAAAGATATTTACATTCCACGGAGTCAAACGATCACCCACTTTCACATTTAAGAAGCCATAGTGCAGGTTGCCATTCTTTATAATCTTTCACTTAGCACCATGTTATCGGACTCCCATGAATAATATTCAAAACAATAAAAGTAAAAAATAAATCCAACAAAAACAACGCAAAAACAATGAACATTCATCATCACACGCATTTGACATAATCTACAACATAATTAATATCACCCCAAGTTATTTCTGTATAAAAAAAACTTTTACAGTAGTAAAGAATGTCAGAAAAGACCATAACATGGCTATGAACACATACAAAAGAAGAAGGCAGTCACGAAATAACACTGCAAGAGTTTAACAAATGCCAAACCCAAAATAAGGTATCACTTGATCATTAAATTCGGCCTTTGTCAGCAATTTCGTGGACTTCTAGTGATAGAAAATATGAAAACAACATTTTATAAATTGTATGCGTTCGAATCGCTTTTATGGATTTATCTTCTTCAGGAACGCACATAACTTTTTTTTTACACTGTTGTATTTGAAATTGTATTTTGTGACATTGTTGTATTTTTCTAGCGAAGTTCTGACAATATGAATGATTGATGTTGGCAACCGTATGCTTTCTCGTGATAACGCTGATGCAGCATTTTTTTTTTTTTTGGCTCAATACACACTGCATAGTTTGTAGACAGTAGGTTAGAATATTTATTCAAATCACTCAACATCGTCAGGCAAAACCCGCTGCCGCCTTTTATCTAACACAGATACATCTTTGAATGTTCTCGCATAACACCCTGTTTTTGGTGGTGTTGGTGTTGCTTAGTCTTTAGTTTTCCATGTAGCGTTTATGTGAACTTAGTTTCGTTTTATCGTCGTCTTTCGTTTTTTGCCATGGCGTTGTTAGTTACTCTTCGACTTACGATTTTTGAATGTCTACTTGGTATCTCCCGCCTTTTTAAGTATAAGTGGCTTTTAATTATCGATTTTTGCTTACTGTTCTATGATCTATATTTAAAAGGTACCTTCTGATTTTCATTTTCTAAATATTTAAGCAATTTAGTGCAATTTCCTGTTTGAAATTTAAAATTCTGTCTTAAACAATTAATTTTTATAATAATTTTTGGGGGATATTTTTATTTTGGGGAATTTTACATTTATTTGCAGCATTGCAACAATAAATTTTCATAGATGAATTAAAAGTCGACAACACCTGTTCAATCGGCAATATTTAGCTACAATTACACAAACCACATGAGTTTTGTCCCATCTGTTCCACAAAACGATACATGTATACGTAAAAATCTGTTGCCGTGATCAAAGAAATAATATTCATAAATGCAAATTGATTATGTACATAAAGTCGTCTCAATGTAAAGTACAAATTGCTAGAATAATTTCAGAGTTATCTCCCATCTTCTATAAAAATTAAGTTTAATTAGAGAGTATTATATTCTCGTTGACCCTCCAAGGAATGTCTGCTTTCATTCATAAAGATGAGGAACAAAGCCGTTTCAATGGCGTTTTTATAATTATTATTTTCTCTATTGATTCACTTTGTATCTGTTCAATTAGTTCTGTATGTGTTAATGATGATGCATATCTATTTGATGATGTTTCATCTTTTTTTCTAAATTATCGTAACATTCATCTTTTTCCAAAACTAATAACAGAGAGGCGGAAGAAAGCATAGGGATATTCAAACTCATAAGTCAAAGAAAACGCTATGGGGAAAAACTAGAAATGACTAAAAGACAAACAACAGTACACAAAACACAACATAGAAAAAGAAGGACTAAGCAACACGAACCTAACCAAAAACTGGGGTTTTTAGATTTTCTAAGAGAAAGTGTCTAACAGATACCTAAGCCTCTTACCGTAAGTACCGAGATCATGTGCTATCATGAGGACCTCTGTGTTATCTACGCGTCTTTCCGTAAGCGCTGAGGTTCTGCCATCATGAGAACCTCCGTGTTATTAACTCTTCTTACCGTAGGCACTGAGTTTGTACCATCATGAGGACCTCTGTGTTATCTACGCTTCTATCTTACCGTAAGCACCGTGTTTGTGCTATCATGAGGACCTCTGTGTTATCTACGCGTCTTACAGTAAGCACTGCGGTTCTGCCATCATCAGGACCTCTGTGTTAACTACACTTCTTACCGTAAGCACCGAGTTTGAGCCATCATGAGGACCTCTGTGTTATCTACACTTCTTACCTTAAGCACCGAGTGTGTGCTATCATGAGGACCTCTGTGTTATCTACGCTTTTTACCGTAAGCACCGAGGTTCTGCCATCATAAGGACCTCTGTGTTATCTACGCTTCTATCTTACCGTAGGCACCGAGTTTGTGCTATCATGAGGACCTCTGTGTTATCTACGCGTCTTACAGTAAGCACTGCGGTTCTGCCATCATGAGGACGTCTGTGTTATCTACACTTCTTACCGTAAGCACTGAGTTTGTGCCATAATGAGGACCTCTGTGTTATCTACACCTCTTACCGTAAGCACCGAGTGTGTGCTATCATGAGGACCTCTGTGTTATCTATACGCGTCTTTCCGTAAGCGCTGAGGTTCTGCCATCATGAGAACCTCCGTGTTATTTACTCTTCTTACCGTAGGCAATGAGTTTGTACCATCATGAGGACCTCTGTGTTATCTACGCGTCTTACCGTAAGCACCAAAGTTGTGCCATCATGAGGACCTCTGTGTTATCTACGCGTCTTACCGTAAGCATCGAAGCTGTGCTATCATGAGGTCCTCTGTGTTATCTACGCTTTTTACCTTAAGCACCGAGGTTCTGCCATTATAAGGACCTCTGTGTTATCTACGCTTCTATCTTACCGTAAGCACCGAGTTTGAGCCATCATGAGGACCTCTGTGTTATCTACACTTCTTACCTTAAGCACCGAGTGTGTGCTATCATGAGAACCTCTGTGTTATCTACGCTTTTTACCGTAAGCACCGAGGTTCTGCCATCATAAGGACCTCTGTGTTATCTACGCTTCTATCTTACCGTAAGCACCGAATTTGTGCTATCATGAGGACCTCTGTGTTATCTACGCGTCTTACAGTAAGCACTGCGGTTCTGCCATCATGAGGACGTCTGTGTTATCTACACCTCTTACCGTAAGCACCGAGTGTGTGCTATCATGAGGACCTCTGTGTTATCTATACGCGTCTTTCCGTAAGCGCTGAGGTTCTGCCATCATGAGAACCTCCGTGTTATTTACTCTTCTTACCGTAGGCAATGAGTTTGTACCATCATGAGGACCTCTGTGTTATCTACGCGTCTTACCGTAAGCACCAAAGTTGTGCCATCATGAGGACCTCTGTGTTATCTACGCGTCTTACCGTAAGCATCGAAGCTGTGCTATCATGAGGTCCTCTGTGTTATCTACGCTTTTTACCTTAAGCACCGAGGTTCTGCCATCATAAGGACCTCTGTGTTATCTACGCTTCTATCTTACCGTAAGCACCGAGTTTGTGCTATCATGAGGACCTCTGTGTTATCTCCGCGTCTTTCAGTAAGCACTGCGGTTCTGCCATCATGAGGACCTCTGTATTATCTACACTTCTTACCGTAAGCACCGAGTTTGTGCCATCATGAGGACCTCTGCCTTATCTACGCTTCTTACCGTAAGAACCGAGTTTGTGCTATGCAGATTGTAACTTTGGTAACCAGCACGTTCAAAATCCAACCCATCGTGTTGCCATTGTACAAATAACGCTTTATTCATACGATATTAACATCTACTTTGCCTGAATATTGACACATTTGAATATCGAAGAACGAGCGGATTGAATCACAGACCGGATCATCTGACTGCGTTTCAAATTGATATGAACACAACTTCATAGCTAACTACATTAAATAGGATGGACGGACGGACGGACGGACACGCAGACCGAATAACTTAATGCCCCTACTATCGCGGGCATAAAAAACGGATGCTATTGTAGAAACATTTTCAATACTCCTTTATTTCTAATAAGTTTTTGGGTTCATACTAGTTTTAAATGTTTGCTACAAAATAGCCGATAACTTTTATCCGTTTTATGTTTTTCAAAAGGAATGTAGAAACGGTTTTCTTTTACGGAAACGACAATAATGGCATCTGATAATTGTAATATTACCATTGGGTAAATAAGGCAGTCTGACTTTGTGCAGGTGTTTACCTCCCCCTTTACTCGACACCTTAGCCTACAGCACTAACATATATAGACCATTATCTAAAATATGCTTATGCAATTTTATAAATTCTTTTTTGTTTTATTTCTTTCAGACAATATGAACACTTTAATGTAATATCGTGACGACTTACACTTATCAAATTTTGAACGGAAACATTGTCAATAGTATATCTAAAATCTAACATTAAGTTGTTTTAACATTCATTGAATCTTAGAAAATAGCGTGTTTTGCTTCTTTTATTTCAATTAAATGATCATAATGGAAGAGAGAAATGTTCAGTTTTTTTTAAATCGGAATAAACGTAAGTATTGACTTAAACCACGCATACCTTGGTATTGGTCTCAAGTATTAATATCAAATTCAGATATGTGCATGCGGAAATAGTGTGAATCCATCAATACATAAATAGCTCAAATAACTCAAAACTATCAGATTTAAAAAAAAAGAATGCTTTTATAAAAAGACATCAAACGAAAAAAGACGGACACACCATGGCAAAATTGAAGAATACACTAAAATATATTTGACTGTTAATAGAAATGTCGATGCTGTTTATAAAATCGCCTGAAAAACCTATCTTGTAAGCTTGTGTTTTTATTCGATATTCATACACAACTGGCATGAAAAGACACCAATAAAAACACTCATTGGTCAAAAGTGCTGTACCATGCCACCATTCAATCAGTGATTCCAATAAAGTTTATCATCCGATTCATTTTATTAATCCATAAATATCGAAAATCGAATCCAATCAGATATTGTCTAAAATCATTGAGTTTGATCTATGGCGAAGAAATATTGATGATAAAATAATATATATATTATTTAGGTTATCCCCCTTCGTGCGCATAAATCAATTAAAACGTTCTAACATAAATTTGTTATCCAAAAAAGTCTTCTATCAATAAATATTTGGCCATTCTGATACACAAAAAGTTAAATTGAAATTATTTGCCATGGTCTGGTAATTTTTATGAATACTAGAGGTCGAACAAAAAGAAAAGAGAAAACGGAAACAACAAAAAAATTATTTTACAAGAAATATTCTGCTGATTTAATATACAGTAAAATTGGACACTGTTAGTCTAACGAGAACGATAGAAAAAAAAAGAACTGTTATCAAAAGCAAAGACTTGCTTTCCTGATAATTGTAACAATAATACATTGTATCTCCCTCGAGCATTGCTTGTGCGGTATTGGCTTTACTTTTAGTCGGTTTAGTAAAGTGTTTTTAATAACTGAACAAATGTTTTATAATTGGAATATAGTAATAGAATAGATCTAAAGGTAAACATAGATTTTCGTGGGTATCTATGATATATTATCCATATATTCCACACCAAGGTTGGAGTGGTGTACAATACTGTATGTTCATTTATTTTTGGTGGCTATCAATTTTCGTGGATTGAGAAAAACTTGATTTCGAGGCTTTGCTAAAGCCTGTATACAAGCTCTTACAAAATGTGTACTTCGTTGAACATTCAATTTCGTGGTCTACCTTTACCCACGAAATCCATGAAAATTGGAACCCAACGAATGATAAAGATTTCACAGTAATATGATCACCTGGAGTTCTCCCATCCATCAGTAGAACTTATAGGGGCGTCTGGTTTGCCGGATGCATAAATACGCAGCCACATCCGGTACGAATGGAAATACTAAATCCGATGCCTGGTGTAGGAAGTGTGCCACTCCAATTGACGTTCAAGACCCTTTGCAACAATTTTTAAGGGGTCCATTAGGGGCTTGTTTAAAGACGAAAAATCTACTCTTATCCACCATGCCATATTCTCCAGTGGCAGTCTCAATTCCTGCTCTTCGTCCCAGAAAACCAACTTTCCAAACCTACATTTTGTGTTTATTATCAATTTTTTTCTCTGAATATGCCTGACATATTTGCCATTTGAGGTTGAAGAAACAACAACTAATTCCTCTTTCTGATTAAAAAAAAGCTATTACATTATATCAAAACTAAATAAATTTTGCTTGTTTCGTCTGAAATAAAAACAGATACGCTGGGTATTACTAATCTCAGTCCAATTTTATCACTTCCTTTTTTGAATTGTAATCCTTATTTCAAAAAAAATAATTTGGGAATTGTTTAAAGATAAATTATTATAATCATATTTACCCAAATGACATTTTGATATAGATATATGCTAAGTATTGCCTTTAGTATGAAAAATTAGAAGATGTGATATGATTGGCCAACTCTACACCAAAGACCAAATGACGTAGAATTTGGCAACTATAGGTCACCATACGGCCTTTACTTACTGAGCAAAACCCATACCGCATAGCTTCGATATCCCGTTTCACCATTTTCACGATGTTTAACAGTAATCATTCACCTAAACCACAGCAAATAGCAAGTCTAACATACCAAACCAATTATGTAAAGAGGAGAGAACAAAATGAAATATAGAGTACAAGGTGACAACGAGACAATTTAAGAACGACGGGAAAAAAATCCAAAAGATTTGGACAATTCAAAACAGAATAGTAAGCCTCTGTATTCTTCTTAGCATACAGCACCCGTCGTATTAACCAGGTGTCATATTCACTAAAATTTATTGAGACAAATTCGCTTTAAAATAAAAAAAAAAACTACACAAAAACAAAAAAACAAATTCGGTAAAATAAAACGTAAACAGAATTTTTTCTGCTGTCAATTATGGTGCCTTTCAAGTATGCAATCTACAAGAATTGACTGGGGTATCAAGATAAAAATATGATAATACTATACTTCTCACATTCGTCATTTAATCCCATGCTAAAGAGGGGCGTCCGTTTTGGCTGTGTGGGATGTATTAAAAACGATCAAGTTCGGTCGGAACGGGAATGTTGAATGCGATGCCTCGTACACGGAGAGTGCCAGGTCTTCTGCAAGTTTTCTTTAGCAAAATTCTTGCCCAATCCAACGTATCGTAATTCTGTCATGGTAGTCGAAATTCCGCCCTTCATTCAGATAGACATATCATGTGGATCCTAGCTATTGGGATTTATTCTTAATTTGTTCTCGTCTAAAATATGCATGGAATAGTTGGCAAACAACAATAAACTAAGCAAATGATCTTTGTCCGAACACAGAATAGATAAATTGTAGCATCAGTGAACAAGCGCATGTATTTTATTCATTTGATTTTGATTTGATTGATTGGTGTTTAACGCCACTTTCAGTTGTGCTATTTCGTGGCGGTCAGTTTTTTTTTATGGAGAGAACCACCGACCTTTGGTAGGAAAACTGTCAATCCTAGTCTATGATTGGAGTCGAGCGCACCTGCAGATTTTAAAATTACATGATTGATTGTTTTTTGTTTAACATCCACTGAGATGCAATTTATACATATACGAGGCAATAACATATTTGACATTTAACCAATTATATACGTTCTGTTGATTGACCAGGACGATAAGCCTAAAAATTGGTCTACCACTGCATTTCGAAAAGGGGCAGACATATATAGTCTAACAATAGATCACCTGTGGACATTTAATATACTTTGCAAGGGTTTTTTACGTGCTAGACCACGGCTATCTCCAAACACAAGGCATCGGACATAGCGTCCCATTTATTTATACATCCCGCATTTAACCAAACGGATTTTTAGTGTTTCTATGCTCATTCCAGCCAATCAAAACAACTTCAGAGGTTCTAGGCTGGATCTTGGGGAGCTACCATTTGATTTTTATGGGGGGGGGGGGGGGGGGGGGGCTAGGATGAAAAATTTGGTCCTGCATTTTTTTTAGTTGTAATCTCTGTACTGCCTTTTTATTTTCCACTCTATACGGTCCTGCCTTTTTTTTATTGGTTTATCAAGACTTTTTTACATAAATTGTCATCCTGCCTTTTTTTTTTTGCAAAGTTGCTCGTCCTGCCTTTTGTTTTTTTTACTCAAAACTCCTGTCCTGCCTTTTTTCAAATTTCATCCTCCCCCCCCCCCCCCCCCCCCATAAAAATCAAATGGTAGCTCCCTTAAGAGTAATCACTATAAACGCTGTGTAGTATGAATATCTCGTTTACGGAAGGACCCATCATACTTTGTAAAAATAAAACCCACTCTGATTCCCTAAAACTGAAAACATCAATTTGCTTAATTGATTTATTGACATTTATTGTTATCAGTAATGAGTATGAAAAAAAACAGAATTTTTTACATAACTCTAGAAATAAATTTTTGACAATTTAAAAAAAAAACCATTTACTGTGGCCAAAAAGGATGTAAATGACTGGTTCCCTTGGACTGGTGACAATAGCTAAACAAGTAAACAGTCACGATGATTGATTGATTGTTGGTTGCGTAACGTCCAGTGACAAGACGGTCACGATGATCTTTCAAATCTATTTCTGAATATCTTAATAAAAGTTCTGAATGAAAGTACTTCAGATTACAGTAGGATTGGGCTTGGACAGTGTGAGAAAGTAATAAAAATTTGAAAAATGTTACTTTTGTTGCCTATGGCAGGGAAATACTACCGTGCCACCTCAAGGTTGAAATATTCCCAATTTCTGTCATATCTATACTTATTCATTTTGGTTGAACGATATCTAAATACGTATATTGTGAATGTTACTATCGTATTTGCCTAAAAAAACGTGTAAGTAAGGTTTTTATAATTGTTCATTTCTTGTGGATCACATAAACATCCTTTTTTTTTAGCATATTTTGTCTTAGTAAAAACTAGTCAGCTGTCGAATACAAAGATTCTTTTCTGTTTTTCGTGTTACGCAGGAACAAATTTGTCAATTCCGCTGTTGTACACTAAATTAATCTATGAATTCTGTCATTTGAAACATTTTGATTGTGTCTGTTACTTTTCAAAGTTGAGAACTATTTCCGGTGATAGTGCCAAATGTCTTGGGAACGCCGTAGGTGTAGTTTACGTTTGAGCATTTATCATTTATATATTATATAATCAACGTAACGCTCTTACAGCATTCGATGATATTACCAGAAGTGGTCTAGAAACCAATCTTATCCCAACTAGGGCCAGATAAGCCCATGGGAGTTGCAATTTTAGTTTAAAAAACATTTAAGAAGACATCTGCAGAAGAAAAGACCAGAACAATTTTCCTAGAACATACCAGGTATCCCGATCCTAAATCCGCGGAGGTATCCGAATCCCAAGGAGCAATTAATGAAAAGTTTGTAACGGTGATTAAGTAAAATCTGGATCCAATTCCCACAGGAGGAATTATGCTCCCGGGGCCGTGGGAATCGGATCCAGATTTTACCTACCCACTTTTCATTAATTGCTCCTTGAGATTCGGGTACCTCCGCGGTTTTGGGGATTTCGGATAACCGGTGTGTACATCAACTCTCTCAAAAGAAGCCAGTATATATGGATGCTGCAATTTATGGAATATATATTATGTATAGTATATTAATTGTTCCTTATTCTACTGTTAGTCCCCAGGGGGTATCATTAGTCCAGTAACCAGTACCATCAAAATACGGATATTGTTTTATTTAATGTTGATGATATATTAAATTTCGAAATAATTCTAAATTAAGCAATATATCTTCCTCATTTATAACTCCTTGTCCGAGTATGGCTTTACCCCTTTTTATCTTTGTCCTTTTTGGATCTGCTCTTCAACGTTTGCATTAGGTTTTTGACTTTACGCTAGTTTGGACTCGAGCATCACGGAAGAAACACTAAACATAAAAACAACACTTTATTTTCATGCGTCAGAAGCGCTTTTCTTGAATTTTCTTCATCAGGAACGTTCAAAGACGAATATTTGAAAGCCAACGATCAATCGGCAATCCTCGGGTGAATCCGCTACTCTTATTCAATAGGCAATCCTAGGGTGAATCCGCTATTCTTCTCCTTACGGAATCGGCCGAGTTGTGACGAATGAGCCAACGATATATAATAAACAGCGCAGTTGGTGCAAAACAATTTGAACCTTTAATGCTATAAAGACAATTCTTTTTCTATAATGACATAATCACAATTCGGCTAATAAACCAATGAAGTTTCTGAACTTTTGGTAAATATAAAAATAACAAGATGTGGAATGATTGCCAATGAGATAACTATCCACCAGAGACCAAATAACGTCAAAGTTAACAAATATAGTCAACACAAGTCTATAAATAATACAACTTGTTTAATTTTTTTTTACCAAACCATAAACTTGTTACCACAATATTGAAACTGTAAAAATTAATTGTTTTGAATTTGTTATTCTTGTATAAACGGCTGTATACTACTTGAACGTACATGCAAAGTTGTGTTTGCATTTTTTAAATAAAACATGGAATAGCATATTGTTAATGCTTAAATGGATGACCTACCATAATTGAATAAAGATCATGCGATTGTAACAACATTAAGGCTTTTAAATTAGATGAAACCACAATTTACCGATGTGCAAATCTTATGAATCCATTACGATTATACAAATCAAGGTAAATCAACAATAAAAAACAAAAACCGAGGGAATCGAAAAACTCCATAGATAGCGAGACCAGTTGCGTCGAAAGGGCACTCCTGCTATATCTGTATCACCCGCCATGCGAATCCACACTCAGTCAAAATGTCACAAACGAGAATAGACACAATCGGTAAATCAGACGAATATTCTAGTAACTAAAGATATAAGTCCGCGAAAACATGCCGATAGTGATTTGAAAAACAAGACACATCATATCGGTCAACTAATTCGTGGATTTCAGTCGTTCGACCGCATTACATTGTCGGAACAGTTATCGAGGTAGGAGCGCATTACTGTTAATGAAGTCCGTATGGTGAAGACATGCACGAAAGTAACGTGTTAATTGTGATACGTTAAAATGCTCATAAACATTGCACGTAAAGTAGCATCTTATTTTATCTGCAATAAACATGAAAAAAAAAAAACTTGTAAACTCAAGTGCTGCCAGCTCTTAAAAATCATACAAAATAGCAATTATGGTATTTTATTTGCGGATAATTGATAATCGTTCTGTGTAATATTCATGTTACGCATTGGGCATTATTTTCAGCATTTTAATTTACATAATGAATATATAACCCATTTGACTTTTTGTTTTAAACTTGATTTAAGCAGATCAACTATGTTGCTATTTAAGATTTGCTGACTTCCTTTTTTCCGTACCCGTTCGTGTAAACTGATGTTACATCCGGAGTATTCGAACTGCTTTTGCTTTATTTTATATTCGGCTATTTTTTTTTGGGCAATACATAGGGTTTCCTGGTTCTTGAGACACACGTGACACAATCGCTTGTGTACTCCTCTGGTCTAGTGTTTATTGTCTTTTGTTCTCACTGAATCTGTTCCTCAAAGAGTTTAAGAGTTGTAAAGAGTTTTTCAGATCATCACAAAATGACTGAAACAAATTCTTATCAATTCTGAAATCACTTTTACTATTCGTAACTTACATTTCTTCCTTGTTTTCTTCAGAATATTTTCCACATTCTAGCCAAATTCGGTTCATAGGAGGCACACAGCATCAAATGGAGTAAAATCCGCATGGTAAATTCATTGTCGGCAATACCGTATCAAGAGTTTCCCTTTTCTAATGAAATATGTGTTCGATAGTTGTGTATAATTGAACGTATATAATAGGGCAATACAATCGAAATCGCCTCACAAAGGCACGTCAGAAAATATTTGCAACAACTATATCAAACTAAGCGTATTGATTTCGAATAAACTTATATTGCCATAATTTACTGAGCAAATGACAACATTTTCATTAAAAGTAATATATGAATACAATACAACAGAGGCAGTAACGGCGTCATCAAGAGGAGGGGACGAGATTAGTTTTCTCGTCCTCAAATGTAATGACCAAGCTAGCCATTCTACATTGATTCAAATATTGTAACATAGTATGTTTAACTTTAAAAAAAACTGCACCCATTGTTCAAAATGATGACTGAATGAAGGTCTTTCTTTGAAGGATAAAACATTAGGTACCATAGACAAAATATTATTTACATAGAAAACATATGCAATTTTCATTATGGCTATTTTTGCCAAAACAATCAAACAATTTTTAAGAATAATGGTATCATTTTGCATTTTCAGTGAGAACCACAATACAGAAACAACGACGGAATCAAAGCGAAGCAGGAAGTATTATTGATAAAGTTTTAGATAATGCGAAAACAGCATGAAACATAAGCAAGTCTGTGTGTTGCATATTGCTACTTATCGGTTTAGCAGATACGGTTACTATGTATAATGACCTGCACGGGGTGCTCCTTGTATCAAAGGAGAAATTGTATTACATTGTTAATCAAATAACAGTCTTTACGCTACAAAAATCGATATATAATAGATAACATATGAAGTCTCTTTGTTTTTCTGATATTTCCACATATCAGACAAAGCTATATTCTTCTCTTATCTCTAAAATATTTGTTTTAAGCAATGACAAATGTTTGTAAACATATGCACTTTTAAAGTGTTCTCATTAAAAAGCTACAATTCAGTTAAGTAAATCTTGTTCTTGTAAAATACTTGAATTTCGGGAAATAAAAGTTATTGTTGGGAAGGTTGATCTTTCTATTCCTTGGAATAACTTCTCCTGAGGGGTCCTGATAGGTGGTATATTACAAAACTCCATTTCAATTAACATTATGCTTGTTTTTTCTATACCCATATTTTTTTTCATCCCGTAAATATTTCATATATACTAGTATATAAAAATAAGAAGACACGGTATGATTGCCAATGAGACAACTCTCATCCAAAGAACAAATGACGTAGAAATAAGCAACTTTAGGTCACCGTTTGATCTTCAGCAATGAGCAAAGCCATTACCACGCAGCAAGCTATAAATGGCACAGAAATGACAAATGCATGTAAAACATTGATTGATTTGATTTTTATGCTTATCTGAATCTGTCGTGTACGAAAGTTTTATATGAAAGTTTTAGTGAGTTTACCCAACACGATCGATTTATAAACTTTGATAATGTAGGTATAAGTTTATATCGATATTGACTTTTGTCTTACCGTTTGATTTCGTTGATATTGTAAATGTATTTCATTTTATTAGTTTGTCTAAAAGAGAGGCGTTAGATACCAAAGGACATTCAAACTCATAAGTCGAAAATAAACTGACAACGCCATGGCAAAACAAAAAAAGAGAAAGACCAAAAGAAAAACAACAGTATACAAAACACAACATATAAGATCATAGAAAAATAAAGAATGAGCAACACAAACCCCACCAACAACCGTATTGTACAATTTGAAGTAAATTTATATAAGCATACACGAACTATTGCGAGAAATGAGAAACGTTGCCTAATATCTGACTGTTCAAGTCCCAGAGCTATACCATGACACATTTGAAAAACTTCAATTCAAAAAGGAAGTTCTTAAATAATTGATTACAACAACTTGTTCCAAGCATACATTTTTTACTGGAGTTAGTGTGCGACATGATAAAAATTACTTCAAATCTGATGGTTTAAGTCCCATTAGTTAGGAATCACAAATTTGAAAACTTTCAGAATTAAAAGATAGCTTACTTATACCAAACCCAACAATAATGTAAAGTTTTGAGTAAATCGACTCAATAATACTCGAGTTAGTCCGCAATATGTAAACAATTCACTTACATTTGATGGTTAGAGTCCCGTAACTCTAAAAGAAATAAAACAAATCGATAGGGAGTTTTCGCCATTTCGAATATTCCATAGAAGTTTGACAAAAAAACATTATCTACAATGTTTTGTTTGTACAAAGTATGAACGGCACACAGACGGACAGACGGACAAGCGACTAAAAAGCATAGATGGACGTATAAAAATAACACAGTTCAGGTTTGTTTAATTCTATTTATTAAAGAAATTGAACCCAAATGAAATATTTAAATGCTCTTAAAATCAAATACATTAAGAACTGCATGTTGCATAATACCTTCGATTTCTAAATTGGACCATTATAATAGATATAACATATAATAGCGAAGGAGTCTCAACGACGACGATACAGATTTTGGACAGACCCAAAATAAATGATCAGATGAAACTAGTATGTAACCATCTATTTGTCCGTTCAGTGGAATTAAACAGATATAAAACCACTTTAATCTATATTTCTAAAATTAAAATACAAAAGTCTATATATAAACTTTGAAATACGATGCCAGTTTAAAAGCTTTTTTTGAATAAAATACATATACTGAAATAATAAAAATAACCCTTTAAATATAGATTTTATCCGTCCAAAGCGATTTTCTGGATTTACCTGAACATGCATGAAATATTTGCCACTGGACGTTAAGCAACCAACAATCAGGAACGCCCAAACTCAAAAATTTGAAAGTCAAGGACGTGTTAGAAGTACCTTTTAACGTGAAATTAAAGATACATGACCAAAAGGGACCGAAAAATAAGAGCCTAATCCATTTAAGGTCAACTTTGTATGTTGGAGATTGAACCCTAGTTTCTTATGATTTCTAAATTTAGCAACGAAAAATTTAAGGAGAACATGTTATGAATCATGTTAGTATTGAAGCAATTACTACTGCTTATACTAAGTATAGTACCTTTACTATACTTTAAACAATAAAATGTAGGTTTATTAATGAATATTTCAAAGTATGCTGTAATTGCGTGAATCTTTATAATCAACATTCGACAGTTAACTAGGTCTCAAAATCCGATTGGCTCTGAAAATAGTCTAGCTGACAGACGCTGATACTTCTCAGAAGATGGAAATGATTATAGAAGTTTGCCTAACAATTTATCGAAATACTATCGGCATCAATTTAATTCAACATGCTGATGGATACTTCAATAGGAAAAGTAGAACCATTTGTTAAAAGTGCAAAGTGCTTAAAACAATTTATGGGAAGATTGGTGTCGAAAATAACAGTATAATAAGTTTTTATTAGAATTATAGACAGTAAACCGCACATAAAACACTTATAAAATTATCAACGGTTCGTGCGCAATTACATACATCAACAGAATTTGCAAAGTCACGGAAACAAAAATTTATCAGAAAAAGCCATTTAAATTGTTCAAAATAATTTCATTATAAACAAATATTCAATCAAAAGAAGTCTAACGTTATAAAAACATCTGGGGAGAGAAAGTTTCTTTTTATTTCTTCAAAACCTATGAAATTTTATGGTGTTTTACAGTACTGTTTAAGGTGTAAAAGTTTCTGTATTTAGAACTTATTAAAATTGTTACAATTTGGGATATAAAGCAATGAAAAGGGGATTGAATATTTTTATTACCGTGAAAGTCGTAAATTTCCAGCTTGCTTCTGAATTTATAATTTAATTGGATTCGTCATGTTCTGAGGACTGTCATGCTGTTTATGTTTTTAAATGTTACAGGTGTTTCTTGAAACATCATAAATTTTCAAATTTGGTCTTCAACCCATGCGTGAAAATATTGCTTTTTGAACATTCAAATACAATATTACTTCCGTTTAAGAATTTTTCCGCATGAAATGAACGTATCACACAGACTGAGAGTAAGAAAACGTTTCTGTGAAAAGAAATTTCCATATTCAATTCAACTCCCCTTAAAACATTCATTACATTATTTATCAAACAAACTGCTACAAAAATCTATCTTTAATCTGTTTATGCTTTTTATAGAAAAAATACCTTGAAAACACCCAATGAATATTTTATGCTGGCTTACTCTTAATTAAGTCACCACAGTCGATTTGAATTCAAAACCTTAGAATAGCTTTAACATGACGGTTAAAATAACAACATTGACTATGGGAGCTTTCTTGTAACCGTGGAAGAAGCACTTATATGTTAAACACAGAAAGTCTTTGAAGTGGAGGAGCTTTGATAAAAAGTCAATGGCACATCCTTGTAAGAATTGAATAGCTTTCTTTGAAGGTGAAAACAAGAAATTGTTCATCAAGCCAAATGCATTTGTTGTTCTTTACATTTTCTACGACATTAAACTTTGCGAAAAGGAAACATCAAAAACACTTGTACAATTACGTGTTGTCATCCTTCGTCTAGTTTTTAATATTTTATAACAATCGGAAACTTTGTGATTATCTTAATCTTTATGTTGCATTTCAAATTGTTAATTTGAGAAGAAAACAACATAGCTTGAGAACATAAGCATTGTAATGCATTTTAATCTCTAACGTAAAATTGGCAACTTTGTCTCTGTATAGCATGTTTTGTAACATTTTAATACCCCCCCCCCCTTTTTTTGTTCGTGAGTTTTGTTTGTCATGAGCTGCACGATAGGTTCCAATAACGGAACAAGAACAGTCTACCGTTCAAGAGCACTTGAGTTCTTTCCCTGCTTTTTGTGAGTTAGTTTTGCTCAGTTATATCATAGTTTTTGTGTATATAGTTTTTTTGGCCGACTGCTGTCTTTTCGTTTCAGTTTTCTTTTTTGGTGATGGTGTTACCTGTCCTTCATATATAGACTTATTGTTTCTCATTGTGCTGCCCCTAACCCGTATGGTAGCTTGCTATTGTCTAACATACGTTCAGTTTTGTAAATTGTAAGATATGTTATGCTAGTTTTTGTGAAGAATGTGCTTGCAAACACCGAGCCTTTTGTGAAGAATGTGCTTGAAAACACAGAGCCAATCATCGACTACTCACAAACATATGTTCTTCACTTTACTGACACTTTCTCAATGTTTTTTTCTCTATTTTTTGTTTTTGTTGTTTTCATTGGGGTTTTTTTTTGCTGCTACGTCATTTCCAAAAGATAAAATCATGAAATTGGACAGTTTTTAAAATATTGTCAATTTTCTGAATAGAGCAATTTGGACAAGATATTTTAGTAACATAAGATATGGACAGTTGTCTTTGCAAACCATATTTTGACCGATAGATGTCTCTTTATTATATTACTTTGTTGTTGGGTTGTTGTTGGTTTTTTGCCTGATACTCAAGAAGGTTTAAATACTCTATGATTGGCTTTCTTCTTCATTTTTAGCCTATTTTGAGGACAGAAAGGTGCATCTTAGCACATATTTCTTCCAAATGCATTACGCAACGTAAGTGTAAATAAGTGACTTTGAAATTATTTTCCTGCTAATATTATGCAATCAATATTCCCATAAAATCTTAAACTGTTGATATCTTTAATGACGGACAAGTGTGAAATTTTTCTATAATTGTGAATTTAAAGAAAGCTCAAGGCTTCTGACTGAAAATAAAGATCGCATGGATAAATTCATTTCAAGGTTTTCAAATATTAACGGAAGGAAACCTACTGATGAAAATGTACATGGAAAATGCGAGGAATATTTAAAAGGTTCCATGTAAAGAATTTTAATCTGTGTTGCACTTCAATTGATTCCATCATGGAACCATTTTATCAAAGGGTCGGAACAGTTAATGTGTTCTGAAATAGTCTCTACAGTTAATGTGTGCTGAAATGGTCTCTCCTCTTTTAATTATGTCATGCAGTCATATGTATTTTAGTTTTTCTGACGACATGTATTCATTTCGAAACAATCCTTTCATATTCAACAAAAAAGCGGATATACGTATTTCCAAGAAAGCTCTACAAAAGTGTATATTGTAAAAAGTGGGGTATTTCACAAAAAATAACAATTTACTTGAATTTGATGAAATGATCATCTTCAAGAATAGCATTTTAACAATCCTGTGAAGTATAGAATCGTTTCACAAAATACTGTACCGTCCTTCTCAGTGTAAATGTTATTTTAGGTAATCGGCTTGTTGGCGTTGGTCCAATCGAATGTTGTTGCTGAATTCCATGTGATGAAGCTATTGAACTTTCTCTTCTTTCTGCAGTGTCAGTTGTATTTCGTAAAATATATTGTAACCACAATCATGTACTCTTTTCTCGAACGTGACCTACTGAATTAGACTTATCTCCGGGTTTTTACTTACACGAGCAACACGACGGATGCCACATGTGGAGCAGGATCTGCATACCCCTTCTGGAGCACCTGAGAGCGCCCACGGTTTTTGGTGGGGTTCGTTTTGCTCAGTCGTTCGTTTTCTATGTTGTGTTTTGTATACTGTTGTTTGTCTTTCGGTCGTCTTTAGTTTTTTGCTATGGCGTTGTCAGATATCTGTCGACTAATGACGTTGAATGTCCCTTTGGCATCTTTCGCTCCAAATATTCATTGATAATAGATCAACTTAGAGCAGAGTTAAATATTTTAGAAAACATAACATCCTGAAAGGGACTGTATCTTTTTGTGACTCACTGTAAAGTTTTCACTATCATAAAATGTATCAGTCCCTTATAGTACAACTGTTATACCATTTTGTATGACGTCAGTTGAGATTTAACCTAATAAATCCAGCAAGAATGAGAAAGTGATGGGTTTTCCAAGTACACGTGCAACACAATTTTAGAATTATACGAATATCTCTATGAATGCTTTTAAACTAGATTTATCTGAAATTGTAGTATTTACTAGAGATTTCGTGAGATACTGATGTTCGAATCTAAACAAAATGTTAAAATGTAAATAAAATGTTAAAATGTAAATAAAACTAGATGTAGAGTATTATGTCAATGAAACAGTAAAACAGCAACCTAAAGACACTAATTTGTTGTTTTTTTTTAAATTTGTTAAATGTTTTATTTGTTGCTCTGTCGGTTTTAAAAGCTCTTCAGAGCTTATGTTTTATACTTGTATTTGCACATACCGACTCTAAATAAAGCTTTATGTCTTATTATGTCTTATGTCTTAAATGAAGAGAAACTTTTCACCACAGATATGCCACGAATCAAACGTCCATAACTTACAATTTACATACAGAAAATTATGTATACAAAAATGAAAGACAGCAATTTCTTGTCATGTGACATTTACATCCAATACAATGAGATGCATAGCATCAACAGATCATGTAATGTTAAAAACTTTAAAAGAAATTCAAGTATCAACACCGACACACCTCGGCAGAGTATACATGATGTTTTATGGTATCGGAATAAGCCGAAGTTCACCGTAATGTATCAACACCGGCACACCACGGCAGATTCTACGATGTATGGTACCGGAATCTGCCGAGGTTTGTCGTACTGTTTATATCAACACCGGCACACCTCGGCAGATTATAGATGGTGTATGATACCGGAATCTGCCGAGGTTTGACGTATTGTATGGTACTGGAATTTTCCGATGCTTGCCGTATTGTTATATATCAATGAAGATACTAAACGATGAATGTAGCTTTTATTCGACTCTATTCATGTAATGTTGTGCTTAAGGTATGAAAACTTCAGTTACAAATATCATGAAGTGTAAATTACAAAAATGCACTGCTTAAAACTACACGTTGGTAACAATGTCACTACTAGTATTACACTTTATAATTTAACCGTATGCGTGAAAAGACAAAAACAGATAATTAAAGAAAGGTCATTAAACAGTTAAGTGTATAATCAATAGGTCGAAACATATCGATTGTACCACCTTTACCATTACAATTCATTTTTTTTTCAAAAGTTGCCGTCTAAACTTGACAATACATTAATAGTACCGTGCGAGATCCTCATTGGTAGTGAAGGTCTTTACACTACCCGTAATAGTAGTTAATTGAGAATGGAAATGGGGAATATGTCAAAGAGACAACAACCCGACCAAAGAGCAAAATACAGTCGAAGGCCACCAATGGGTCTTCAACACAGCGGGAAAATCCCGCACCCGGAGGCGTGCTTCAGCTGGCCCCTTAACAAAAATGTGTACTAGTTCAGTGATATTGGACGTCATACTAAACTCCAAAACATATAAATGAACTAAAATCAAAAATCATACAAGACTAACAAAGGCCAGAGGCTCCTGACATGGGAGAGGCGCAAAAATGCGGCGGGGTTAAACATGTTTTAAGAGATCTCAACCCTCCCCTATACCTCTAGCCAATGTAGAAAAAACAAACGCACAGCAATACGCACAGTAAAACTCAATTTAAAAGAAGTCCGAGTCCGATGTCAGAATAGAAACGAAGCAAAATGCACAGTAATGGATTCATGAGGGTTTATAAAATACTAGTACCTAAATATATAATAAAATTTACCCTCCCTTTCATTCTTACATATTGCTCATTGTTGAAGGCCGTACGGTGACCTATATTTTTTCACTACTTTGTCATTTGGTCTCTGGTGGAGAGTTGTCTCATTGGCAATCATACCACATCTTCTTATTTTTTTATACTTAATCAAACTTTTACAACACAGTCACGCGTATCATAATTTGGTTAAAGGTTTTACTCATTTCTTTCATAAATATAATAATTCTCATTGAAAACTAAGTATTTTTTTCCACTTCCCTTCTGAAACAAATGGTCTTTGTCAAGAAATTTAGAATAAAAGAAATTTATAAATAAAAACCATGCCCTACTTTGATCAACGGTCGGTATAAATAATATAAATCCATGTAGCTTTCGTTTCGCAACCTAATGATCAGTTAATGATAATTGACCTTCCTATGTCAGACAATACTGCAAAACGATGAACGAGGGGGATCAGACTTATTCGTATAGATTAGACGGTAGACACTTAAAGTATGAAGAAAATCATTGTAATATTAGGGAAACACACAGAGCAAAGAAGAAGGGTAATTTTCACTCCCAAAAAAGACAACGACGACTGATAATAGGTCAAAGAAGTTCAAAATGTTTAAGGTATTTAATGCATCACACAATATAGTGCTTTCTCGTCAGTATATGATATATTTCTCCCGGACGTTAAGCAACCAACATCAATCAATTATTGTGTGAATTTTTTTAAAGACAAAATTAATGAACCCTATCTATATATAATGACCTTAAAGATCATATTAAGATCACCATATTCTGTGATATGGTACATTTATCTTACCTCCTGTACATTTCTAGGAATATGATTGGTTAAAAGCGACCGCGTGGAGACCGTGTATATTTCATATTAGGCCAGTTGGCAGGGCTTAGTTCAATAAACGGTTAGTAGTGGTGTTACGTCCCTTTATAAAAACAGCACGGTGTTTAGGAAAAATTTGAAAGGTTTCACCAGACGACGAAATTGATGATGAACGATTGAAATAAATTCATAAAACACATTCAAAGCTAGCAAGTTGTTACTGTTGGCATTTGTTTTTGTATAGACCAATGAAAGTAGGTTCGAAATACTAACAGTATAAAGGACTTGATCACTTTGATAGGCCCGTAGTCTAGATACCAAATGTTAAAATAGTCGGTAAGATAAATTCGTTACACAGTGTGCTAGTGACCTAATACGATATATATGGGGTCAGTAAATTCCATATGCGAAAGCTCTCACCCCATATGGAATTTACTGACCCCATATATATCGTATTAGGTCACTAGCACACTATATAACTAATAATATTGTCCCCCAAGTTGATCTATGTTTTCTCTTTGAAAACAGAACTCATCTGACAACCACAACGAATTAGTACCAAACGATTAATTACTTGTTACTAGTACTTAACTTCAAGTGGTAATTGTTTCTTGCATATTCATGACGAAAATACGAAAAAACAGAGCTTGCAAAATCATTATTATATCTTTACATCTAGGTGGCTGAAAATTGAACTAAATTATATATAGTTATGCTGTTTGTCCTTACATTTAAGAATAATACGGTACTGTAAAGGTCGAGTTGACCTTTAAAGATTATACTGTTTAGTTTAAAAAGAAATCTAAATATCAAATATTAGTGTTTCAGGAAAATAACTTAGGCTAAAGTGATCCTCCTAGTATATTAAATCAACTCGCCAGCCGCTAAACAGTAACGTTGTTAAAAAAATATGAACTTTGACTTTTTTCGAGGTTGTATGTCAATGGAATAAATTTTGGTAAACCTTGAGTTGTGATTTTGTTTAAAAGTGTGACATGTAAGAGGGTCTGGATAGAGCATTTCTGTACTCTTTAATTTTTCAGGCCATTCTTCTCTATTCTTTATACTTTTTGCCCATTATTCTCTATTATTTATATTTTAGCATCTCGTTATTCTCTATTCTTTATTTTTTTGGTCTATTTTCCTCTATTCTTTATATTGTTTGCCCATTATTCTCTATTCTGTAAACCCCTATCCACACCCTCAGAGAAAATGTTGAGCGTTTTTGAGGCATGATTTATCTGTAAGGTAAAAAAAAAGTCAACTGTAACAAATGAATTGTATGTGTTTATCTTCCATTTCTTGTTTTTCTGCAACTTAATTTCCACAATGAAATCTACATCTTGGCTCCATGTCCGTGACGTTTCCCCCTTATGACTATGTATTATTTTCTGGTATAGAGGTATGGACATTTGCAATATTCCATGACATTTTTGATTTTTTTCTTTTTCTTAATTGAAATTATTATTATTCTTATCTGTGGTACCTTAATGTAATTGTTTCTTTTTTTTTTATAGGAAAACCATATTAATTGGCATGATGTGTTGCGCCCTCACCTATTTGACGGTTGATGCATGATGATGCATGCAACATTCCAATCAGATATCACAACCATAAAAGTAATTACATTTTTTAATAAAAATGCATATGAAAAAGCTGAATACATCTACCTGATCGCTATAGAATGATTTTTTTCGACTCCAACAGTGGTCTATATCCAGTGGGGATTTAACCCCTTTTCTTGAATGAAAAAAAAAGAGAAAAGTTAAGAAAAAAATCTTCGATTATAGTTTAGAATCTGCGACAATTCTTTTTCTTGCAACCTCCGTTCGAAGACAGTTTTGTTAGCTTTGGATATCTGAAACGAAGAGAAGATTTGTTTGAGGTCGAAACTTAACATTACTGAACCATTTCGTTTTTCTGTAAAAGTAATAATACTACCACGACCTTGTGTTAAATTTAATCCTTTAATTCAAATTTTCAATACCCATATACTTAAGACGTTTTCGTTGTTGATCATTGCTGAGCGTGTAACAGCATTAATATCAAGATTATTTTTGCCGTCTGTTGTAATTTGCACAGTTGATGTACTCTGAAGAAACGAACATTTGAGCTATGACGGGAGAACAGTATAATCTGTTACATATGAAATTGATTCTTGCTGTTATTTTGATGTAAATATCCCCGTGGAGTGTTTCTTAAGCTTTCAATCATCTTTATAATTTTACCTTGTGGTAACTTTGATGTTTTTATTTCTTGTTAGCTTTTGATATATCGGGGTGTTGTGTATTCATTTACACACAAATGAAAAAAGTGAAAAAGTATAATGGAAAAAAATCGCTTGTAAACTATCTTTTATATCTTTATAAATACAGACAAAACGCAAATTTACATAAAAACTACCAACACGGAAAAATAAAGATTCAGTCATAAAAACTTGCATAAAAACTATGAATTAGGAATAAAGTTTTTGGAAATTGTAGACGAAAGAAAAATCAAAAATATTAAATAAGTCAAAAACATGGAGATTGACAACACCATGGCAAAGAAAAAAGACGAATTGACGAATACTACACAGAAAACTAAAGACTCTGCGAAACTAATTCGACCAAAGATGAACACAGGTTATCCGGAAGGGCGAGCACTCCTTGTTCCTTTTCCACTACATAACTCATTGTGCTGCTTATGACAAGTAAAAATCCGATGAAAAGTCGCATTCGGTGTTACCATAAACGTGAGGAGAATTGTGTACTTACGTCTTGATATTTTTTAGCAATCACGTGACGAACCTCTCGGCCAACTTCAAAAACAGCATGTAATTAAAATGAGTGTGATGTTTATTCTGTCTATGTAATCTCCAGAATTTCACATAAAATATTCTAGATATTTTGTCCTACTAGATTATGACGATAATATTTTTAAAGTGGTACGGGTATCTTCAAATCACCAACTTGGCTTTCAGTAGTGGTGCTATGTCTTGTATCGTACAGTAATGGTGCAAATGTTTCGACACTTAAGAATTGGCATTCTCCATACCGATACTCGAAATGTTGAACATCATGTTTTTTTTTTACATTTTGGGAAATCGGTTTTGGAAGAAGTACTTCGCATCCCTTAAAATTTATTTACCAATCGTCTAGACTTGAGATGATAAAGAGCTGGGCATATGGTATAAGACACTTGTGTTTGATAATCTCTAGATGTATCTTATGGTTTTTAATTTCTTTGGGTTGCTGCTTAAATAACCTATGCCAAACGTCTCCTTTTATTGAACGATTAAGTTGCGCATTATTTTATATCTATTTCTTTTTTCTTTTACAAACGACTCAGTTTAAACATGTATAAACAATGTTGCATTTAGCTGAATATAAAATAATAACGGCTTATTAAAGTTGCAATTCCCTTTTGTTGAATGTCACTGAAATAAATATCTGAAATCATTAGCAATTAGACTGGTCCAATTATTTGAAGGCAATTTCTTGAAAATTGTCAGTTTTTATACCTTTTACAAACTCTTAAGAAATTACTCGATCCACACAATTGGTGAATAAAAAACAAAATATGAATTTGTTTGAAACATTAACATGCTAATGTACTGATTGAATACTGACTGCTTAAGTTCAACAACTCTGCAGTATCACAAGCACATTTAGGGCTATGATCTCAATGATTGGGGAATGTTTCAACAGATGATACTAGTGTATAAATATTCTCCTTCAAAGATCCGTGCTAGCCGATTTTAAAATGCCCATAAAAATTCATAGGATATTTTTATAATTGGTCGACTGAGCATATACAAAAATCCCGTAATACTTTCCCGTTACTTGTCCACTTAAAATTGTGGATATCTCAATTTAATAAACAGAAGACAGTATGAATGGACCTATAAAATGTTCTTCCGGTGGGTTGAATGTTTGTAAGTCATTGAAACGCTCAGGTTTTGACACCTATCAAACAAACCTGTGTTTAACATTGACTGGTGTTGTCATGGGTGAACTAACGTGGCAATACTCGGAATGGACAAAATTGAAATAATTTGTTGACATGAATACAAATGAATGGATCCGTTTTCACACAGAAATTACTTCACAAAACGCCAAGCAAATGTCCATTGTAATGCCTTCATCCATTTACACCTTAAATAATTTAAATTCAAGCACCTTTTGAACTTTTATTTCAGCATGCTGTTTATGAATGGTCGAATGGGTTAATTCGGAATTTCAGTTTTATCTGTACATCACAGCGCAAACTTTGTAAAATGCTTTGTAAATACTAGTACCCGATTAAAGATTTATACACTGAAGTCAAAAACAGGTTAAATGATTCCGATCCAAATTATGTATTAACTTAATACTATTAAGAAAACTAACATCGTATATATTTAATGTGTAATATTGAAACAAATTATATAAGTACAACACAGCATACACTATGGTAAATTAAAAGCTATAATGGTGAATTAGATACACATTTTCTTCTCCCTTTGGTACCTAAATCCATGCGACGTTCATTGTATCCGTTTTCGCGTGCAGGATGTGTAAATACTCAGCAACGTCTGTTCGGGAAGTCGGTCGTAAAATACGATACCCCATGGCGAAAGACGTCACACACTCTTCAACCTAACAAACCTCGTAGAAATTCTTCAGTGCGTCCTCAGAGTACTTTTTGCGAGACAAAATATGTGTCCTAACTGACATACAATGTACCACTTTTCTTGTGAAAATTTACATTTTCCAGTCCCCATCCCGGTCGGTCAGCTTGTCAGACCCTATTATTTTGATTTTTTTAGATTTGATCTCATATGAATATGCATAATATATTGGACAAATCGAAATTATAATAAAATCTTTAGTTTGAGATAACAATATCTATTGCTGGGTGTCCGTCCTGACCTTTATTTATGAAAAATACTTCGTCGTCTAAAAAGTCTTTTGGTTAATTTTTTAGATGATTAATGACGTTTCGTCGGCGAAAAAGTGCAGCTCATCCTTTGTACATTTAGTTTAACAGTTATAGCACTTTCTGAATAGAAGAAAGCATGCAAACTGCCAATCACTCAAGTATACTTCTTGCACCTGTCGAAACTGACATGACTTTTGACCTTTCATTCTGTATTCAATCAAAAAGAACAAATCGATGCACTTTTTACCTATTTACTACCGTTACATTCCACGTCAATCTAGAACATACCTACATAAGATTTGATGAATTAAAATTGACAAATGCAAAATCAATCATTCAAACAAAAAGTTCGCATTTATATACATTGTCGAATATTTACTTTTTGTGAAAATAGTCAGATTCTTAAAGGGGCACTAGCTACGAGATATATAAAAAATCTATAATATGATTTTTTTTGTTCAATCATTAATGAAAGTGAAATAGTGAAATAATTATTGGCTTTTAGTAGCCGGTATGGTTCAATTTTGTCAAAGTAAGCTAAGAAACATTGATGATGAATTATTCACTTGCAAGTGAATAATTCGACCTCATTGAATCCGTATTCATGTGAAATTCAATTTAACCCCTTAGCTAGAGATGGATAACGCATGAATTGTGCGTGACATGTTATTTAAAGGAAAAGAATGTCAACATTGAAAGTGAAACAAAGGTAAATCATTTGATTGACTGATTCGATCCACAAAAAATCATTCTTATAAAGGTAAAAACGATGATAAACATATATTTTTAATCTATAATATGAAATTAAACAAACCTAGAAAAATCCAATTGCACGAGTTCGCTTAATCTATTTATATCTATATTTATGTTTCCATCGCTTATATGGTCATTGGAGTTCTTCGGAGGTCAACTCGATAGTTAATTAGATGGCGTCTAGACTAAAATACACGCGAAACGAAGCTACATATTATCGAGCCCATGCCCTGTAAATTGTTTATTTTAGACTTTTGATAGTTTGGATAAATGTTTTACATTGTTATAAATCAAATATGAGAATTTGAGTCAAATCGGTGCTCATGAATTTGACAGCTAGTGCCCCTTTAATATTCAGTTCAAAAGATAATAAAAAAATTTCGTTAATTGTGTATTGATGGATTTTTTTTTATCTACCAAAGTATGAATTGTTAAATGCATAATCTGTATATACTGGTGATTTAAAAATATTCAGCAACAGTTTTAAATTTCCGGCCATTTTCTTAATTTAACATATATCTTATAGCTTTTCTCGTATTCAAATTTTTAAAGTATTCGCATTTCAAGAGATAAGACGTAATCATATTTTTACATTATAACCACAGTCATCTGTAGATTATTTATTTGATCATCTCGAAAGTTGGATATTCAATGAATGTCTAATTCTTTTTATGTAATATAAGAATTTACTGTACATATCAGTTGCAATTGGCTTTACTCAAAAGATCACTACGACGCACAAAATAACACCGATATACGAATACTGGCAGTTACTGAAAGCAAGTCAAAACACAATTACTGCTCATAGATAAATCGTGTTCCTACAGACAAAAGTATCAACCAGTGCACATTCAACGGATTTAGTGTAAAAGACGCCATCAAAGTTTGAAAACCACATGACATTGTGCAATGCTAAAAAATAAGTAGACAGTACCGACGTGATTATTTTAGGGATTTATCTAGTATGAATGGTCATACCAGTTGTTTGTTTTTAAGCATTGTTATAATATTACACCTTACTAGATGATCATATTAGCTGTGATTATTTCAAGCATTTATCTAGTGTGCTACCTACCTGGAAGATCATATCATCTACAGGTGACTTGTTATTCGTGTGAAAGTTTCTTCATTTCAACAGTTGTGCAACATGCTAAAGTAATGTTATATTTTCTTGAATTTCGGACATAACCATGCTGTAAAATTACATGATAGGTTCATAATCTTACTAACCTCTTACCAATACTATCCGTTTTTCTAGATAAAACGTCGCCGTCTCCTGTCTCTCCGTCTGGGGGTTGAAAGTGTGCTTTTTCCATCACTTCTACAGCAACATCACCCAGCCAAAATACGAGCAGCCATCTTACCCCTCAATCAACAACAGCTGATATTTGTGTTATTAAGTTTTTGTATCTGTATATTTCATTTTTAGTCGTACCATATGCTTAGTAGCCATTGCTTCGTTATTGATATGATTTGTATGATGCATTTAATCTGTAATTTCCTCTTCATGAATTAGGTAATTGTTATTAAACTAATATCTCTCATATGTCAATATTCTACTTCCACGTTCAGACATATTAGGTGAATTTAAGACTGTTTTAGGCCTGTTTGGTTTTTATGTAATCTATCTATTATATTTTTGGCTTTCAAAGCTAAAGGTCTTAATCATGCAAGAATGTTCAATATAATCATTAGAATCATGTGTTGTGCGCGCAAAAATTGTATCACATGATTTTTTATGTATCATCTGTTGTGTTACTTCCGGTGTCAAGACGAGGCAATGCCGATCAGAAGCCAGTCAAATGCAAAAATGGTATTGTAACATATATGCAACATCTCACAAATTTCAATATAATATCACTATCGAGCGTTCTACAATAACAATAACAAATAAATAATAAAAACAAACTAGAGTGAACTCTTCTTTAGGTCATATATAACCCTGCGACTTTAAAAAAAACCGGGAGATGGGAATCACTCTAAATGACAGGCAAAAGATACAAAAGGGACATTCAAACTCATAAGTCGAAAATAAACTGACAACGCAATGGCAAAAAAAAAAGAAAAAGACCAAAACACAAACACAAACACAAACAACAGGACACAAAAACAACATAGAAAACTAAAGACTGAGCAACACGAACCCCATCAAAAACCGTGGATGATCTCAGGTGCTCCGGAAGGGTAAGCAGATTCTTTCTCCATACGAGGCACCCGTCGTGTTGCTCATGTATGTACACACACGGTGATACGTCTAATTCGGTAAGTCACATTCGGGGAAAAGATAACATTGTAGTTACAACAATTGGAACATATCCGTCGTCATCTGTGAAACAAATATTCCATAACGGTCAACCAACTCGTGATGGCGTCCGAAAAAGATACGAAGGGACGACTGACCCCCGTCTCCAACCTGACGCTTTAGGTTTGTAAATGAAAACATTTATTTTGAGTGGCAGCTTTGTAAATTCAACATGCATATATAGTTGTACTGTAACGTCTAAGATTCTCGCAAAAATAGTTCCTTGTATTATTTAAGTTCACTTTGATCGACAACTTTGTAACTACATAGTATTTATATATACTGTAACACATTTTTCTGACGTCCGTGTATATCAAAATATGATAAAGCTAGTTTCTGAGTTGATAAATATCATTACTGATATATTAAAAGAATAGCAGACAAAATATAGCCTTTTGATAGTACAACATACCGCACCAAACTTACTAATTTCCATATTCAGAAAATACAAATGTATGTAAAACTATCCAAGGTTACAAACATCAATGATAAGCTCAAAATTGTCCATAGAGGTATTTTTTAATACACCAACAATTTAGACAAAATAATCAAGTGGTCAAAAGAAACACACACACAGTGTGCTGGTCAATTGATATATCAGTCACTGTAACTGATCCGGAATTTTCAAAAAGAGAAGGGAGGTCAGACGGACAGCCGTGAGAGCAAAAATGTCCGACCCCCTGTACTGAATAAACTATGGGATATTTCAACGATTTGCTGCTAATGAAGAACTTTCATCACGGTTTCAATGAAAGCAGCTAAGTTATTCTTGTCACTTAACTCATTGAAAATAGCAAAATTATTAAGAACTATCTTTATTCATATGATGTAGACAATGTTCATATATATTATACCTAAGATATATTTCATTACCAAATTGGACTTTTTAATAAGAATTATTGCGGTCTAGGATGAAAAATTTTGTCCTGCATTTTAATTTTGTCCTGCATTTTTATTTTTCAATCTATTCGGTCCTACCTTTTTTTATTAGTTTATCCTGACTTTTTTTGCACAAATTGTCATCCTGCCTTTTTGTTTTACTCAAAACTCCTGTCCTGCCTTTTTCAAATTTCATTCTAGCCCCCCCCCCCCTGAAAATCAAATGGTAGATCCCTTATATAACGAAGAAGTAAAAGTACTTGTAAAAGGTCTTGTAAAGCACATCAGAAAAATAACTTCACAACACTGAAGGGATTCGAACCCTTGGCCTCCAGTCATGCAACTGGTGCTCTATCAACTGAGCTACAGTGTTATTATCTAAAACCTCGAATTTTTATGTTTTGTGGGATTTTAATTACTTGATTTAATTTATTCAAAGAGCTTAATTCTGAAACTCAAAGTAAATAATTATAGTTGGTTTCTTCACAAGAAAAATCCCCATAATAGGATATACATGTACTATAGCATAGCACTGGAAAAGGGGCGTGTCTGCTATCAGAAATATCCCCGTTGAACAGACTATGCAAAATGTGTGAAAGTGGCGAAGTAGAAGATGAGCTGCACTTCATGATTAATTGTACATTATATGACAATATTCGTAACGAACTCATTTGAAAGCCTTAAAGTTTACATGACTATGACTACTCTAACCTTTCATCATTGGAACAATTAAAAGAACTACTAAATATAGTTAGGGAGCTACCATTTTATTTTTATGGGGGGGGGGGGGGCTAGGATGAAATTTGAAAAAAATAGGCAGGACAGGAGTTTGAGTAAAAAAAAAAGGCAGGATGAGATTATTTGCAAAAAAATAAAGGCAGGATAACAATTTATGTAAAAAAAAAGTCACGATAAACTAAAAAAAAAAGGCAGGACCGAATAGAGTGAAAAATAAAAAGGCAGGACCGAATAGAGGGAAAAATAAAAAGGCAGGACAAAATTTTTCATCCTAGCCCCCCCCCCCCCCCCCATAAAAATCAAATGGTAGCTCCCTTATAAGAGTAAAACTGTGGAAAAATTTATTATTGACTGTTCAATTTTGAAAAATCAATCAACATACTGTGTATAAACTACCAAACCTATCTTATAACATCTATTTGTAAATGCGCTTTAATTCCCTTTTCTTTCATTTTAGTAACAAACTTAAATTTTGATTTCAAAAACCATTTTCATGATTCAGAATAGCAAATATCATTAGAAAGTGCATCATAAGCCTTTTTGCCTGGCTGATTATTTTGTATTATAAAAAAAATTATTTCTTTGTTTATTCAGGTTGCACTATACTAATAGTTAAAGGTAAAATGAAAATTAAGAGGAAGGATAATGTCAGGTGAAGAAATTTGTTGAGGGATTGAAATACGTGGAATACGGTTAAATTCTTGCTCGTTTTATTTTGTCTGAAACATTTTTTAAAAAATGCACTTCTAACTTATTAATGCATTTATAGACCTTTTGGTCTATCTATGCCCAGTGGTCAATATTATATAAGTAAGCAAAAACGAAGTAACGGGGTAATTCAATCTGATGTCTCGTTTTAAAAAGATTCCATTTTTTCACACAACACAACCACTCCAAGGGGATCCAAAGGTGATCTGTTGCACAGAAACATTTCTATCTTTCAACTCGTGGTTGTAAAACTCCCCGCCTAATCCTTGTTGATCCACTTCTGAGAACTTACTTTATTGACTTAATGCTTATTTTTTTCGTTATCTCGTCCTACATACGTTTACAACGTGTTTTTTAACATGAAAATACAAAAAAAAATCACAGAATGACTTTAATCTAACAGGGTTCCATCAAAAAATCGTATTGTTTTATACTTAACAAGATCTACATCATATATATATTCAAATCATTGTTGTTTTTGACTTTACTTCAATTAGATAACTTAACTGCTATAATTAAGCTTCAATCAAATGAACAACAATGCTATAATGTATGTAAGAACACAATACTATGCTCAAACATCAGCACTCATCGCTGCCTTGCACTTTGTTATTTATAAAACATATTTGTATCAAATCAACACGATATCACAGCTAGACGAAACTGACTAAAAACAAACTAACAATCACCGACCACTTCAGATTCGGACAATGTCCATCAGATACAAACTATCATTGTTCAATGGTGTTGTTTACAAACTTGGGAACTATGCTCGAGCTCATTTCACGCTTTGTTTACATTGCTGTCAAAACAGTTTCTCTTTCCGAGACCTGTCAATCATCGAATAATGACCACTATGGTCAGATCTGTTGAACGACTGTTCTCACTGTTTCTGTTACATTGATCAGCTTTGTTCTCTTTCATTTTATGTTTCATGTCCTAAAACTCGGCCATTTATCTAGAAATGTGTTATCGTTGTAAAGCCTCAGCGATATGCATTTATATAATCCTGCCGAGTTTACGATTTTTGGATTACTTTTTCGCCCTAAAATTTTAAATGTTTAAGCAAGACTTGGTGATCAAACAATTTTGTTTGAGGAAGCAGGATTTTTTTTCTAATTACGAATTTTAACAACAATGATTTTAATATTTGGAACTAGAAATAAAAAGAGTCCAGAAAATCCATTCATTAAACTGCATATTAAAGTGAAACATATTCCAATAAATATATTAATTTGCAGACACTATCAACAGAAGTTTCAGATCTACATTTTATTTAGCATTAATATGATAGCACTAGACTGGCTTTCTGGTTTTTATGCTCCCAAAACGTTTGATTTTCGGCTTTCCAAATTTTGGTCAGGGAATCCAAGTGAAGACATGTATGCTTTATATATCAAATCAAAAACGATGTCGTGGTCCTTGACAGGGAATAGGTGCATGGTTATGTTGAAAAAGGGGGGTGGTAGTTTTTTAGATCTGAACTTCTGTGTAGTTACTACGCGTTTTTCATATTTCTTTAAATTGATGTATCCCAGAGTTTGTTGTAATAATGTGATTTGATTCTGTCTTTTATATGTCTTTCTTGTTTTTCCAAGTCATGTTCTCTTTTGAGGTGTTTTAGTCTCCTCTTTGCAAACTAAACGTTTTGTTGTATATTAGCTTAATCTTTCAACGGGGATATGTGAATGTTAAGTTCCTTAATGACTTTGTAGCATTCAGTTCAATCAGGTTTTTATATCTAAATCAGCATAATGAATTGACTAACGCAGCTCTTTTCTGCAAATGACAGTCAATATGAATAAGAAAAGATGTGGTATGAGTGCCAATAAGACAACTCTCCATTCAAGTCACAATGTATAAAAAGTTAACAATTATAGGTCAAAGTAAATATTTTTGAATAAATATAATGTCGCGAACTAGCCTTTTTTGCCCTGAACCGAAGGTAAGCATTCGTCGATCAATCAAACATAAAACTTGCAGTATGCGAACACGTTTAATATATAGAAATAAGATGTGTTATGATTGCCAATGAGACAACTCTCCACCAGAGACCAAATGACGTAGAAGTAAGCAACTATATATATATATATATCCCCGTACGGCCTTCAACATGCAGTGAGCAAATCCCATACCGCATAGCAAGCCATAAAATGCCTCGAAATAATAAATGTAAAACTATTCAAACGAACAGCCTGATATATGTACAAAACAGTAAACGAAAAAAAAAGATATACAGCAACAAACGACGAGTTTGGTTATATTATGACATATTTCATGATTTTTAAGTATCATAATAATTGTATAAAGCACTACAGTACCTTATTCCGTTGAAAAACAAATAATTTGGGAGATCGCAGATAGCAAATGTTTGGACTAGCGTCGACGCCAAATGCTCTTAGTCGCACCGATTCTAGTATAGAAGTTGTGAATCACCAGACACTAAAAAGGTCATGGGTTTTATAATTCAAAGATTTGTATTGGTGCTTCATGATATTCTTGAACATTTGCAACCTACAGGGGGGTTACAAGGCATCAAAGTTTAACTAATTCTGAGGTTTACCAATGGATGAATTCCCACAGACTTTAATAGCTTAAGGGAACAACCATGATTGATTGTTGAAAATTAGGTGAACGAGTTGTCTACATTTTTTTCTATCTGTGAAATGAATTTGTTTGATTTTATCAATTCTAAAACTTATAAACTATGGTTTTTGTTAATAATAATAGTAATAAAACTCTTCTGTATATATGAAGTCATTTAATATAGACAAGTATTCAACGATACAGAAAAAAGAATATAGGAATCATTAAAACAATTATCAGTACAATAGATAAAAAATGTCACGTGCTATATAAATATATTTTAGGACATGCCTTAGGATACTTCTGAAAAGCAAGCACAGGTCGACCAAGAGAGAACATAATGATATCATCCATCGTGCGATTCCAATAGCACGTGTCATAGTCAAGAACACTACACAAACAGAAATAATGTCAAATAGAGTTTATATATGGAAATTATGACGCATTGAAAAATCAAGTGAATTTGTACAAAGTTACGAAATGTCGACAAATACTTATTTTCACCAAATAAATATTTTATTTTCAGTTATACATTTATAGAAATATTGCAAAATCTACCTCTATTCATTTACCTTCAATTGTCTCAATCAAATTGATCAAAAAAATAAAAGTACATGGAAAATATGTATGAATGAAATTTGACACTGTGTATCAGTTAGAAAGCGTAACAGATTTTCCCACTCTCCGCGTGCTCTAACGTCTGCTGTTGCTGTTAGAAATATGATGCATCTGGTTATATACTTTTTATTTATATTTTATATAACATGAAACATAAATGTACACGCAAACGTTCGAATAAAGTCAGGAAATACTTTTTGGATAAGAGAAAAATTTTATAGAAAATTTATTCTTGAAAATATGATTTTTCTAAATTAAATCTAATTGAACATTTTTCTAACACCCAGTAGCCAATATCACACACTCATTTAAAATATACATGAAGGCTTTGATTATGTCATAGTCTCAATTTCGGATTAACGACTAATTTCAAAGTCCAAAACACATAATATATGTTCAACTTGGTTAAAATAATGACAGATTTCCATTTCAAACAGTAATTCTAGTGATACTGCTAGCAAAACTCGTAAAATAAAAACCCTCCCCTTATAAAGCAATGGCAAAGTAATTTTCTTAAGAAAAACAAAATAATAATCCGAATGAAAAAAGTGAAATTTGATGTGTACAATTATATCATATGGTTGATATTCTGAGAAAATGGTTTTAGGAGGAATTGTGGATACAAAATGAGTACCAAATCAATTGTAATGTTCGCGTATTAAATTATTTAAGGCGGTTCAGCAGCAGAAGTGAATATGAATGAAAGTGGAACGGAAGGACGATCGAATCTTTAAACGAAAGGAAGAACACCCAATCACTACATATAAAAAATAAGAAGATGTGGTATGATTGCCAATGAGACAACTCTCCACAAGAGACCAAATGACACAGAAGTTAACAACTATAGGTCACCGTACAGCGTTCAACAATGAGCAAAACCCATACCGCGTAGTCGGCTATAAAAGGCCCCGAAATGACAAATGTAAAACAATTCAAACGATTAAAAGAAGAAAATACTGTATATTTTCTACTGTGTGCTTATATACATGTAGTATACATACTGAATTACGTGTGCAAACCTATTTTTTTTATTTCTAGTGATGTCTAAGAGTAGATCTATATGAGAGCTTATACGATAACCCACTCAGCTCAAAACTGTACCTAATATATATCATAAAAACATCATTAGTTCGAATACTCGGCTTGAAATGTTAATATCCCAATCCCATGGATATCCCTTTTAGGATGAGCTCTTCTCTAAAGGACGAGATAAATGGATGCTGCTTCTTAAAAGTAGCTGTGTATTTATACCCCGGTGGTCTGGTATCCTGACTCACTCCTCGTAGTAGCCGAGTAATGCGAAGCAGAGTTTGGATAAAGATCCAAGACTATAAAAACCTGGCTATCCTTTCGGTATCTGCGTTCATGGAAAAATGTTTTCCAGGTCGTCTGTTGTCTCTGTACCTTTGCTAAATGAGCAATTGGTACTTCAAAATTGCATAAAGCAAATTTGGAGAAAAGAGATTGTATATTTATATAATTTATTGTGTAAGACGACTGATTGTGTTGTAAAACTAAATGCTTTTAAGATACGTCATTTTCCATCAAATGCGAATGTGCTCGAACAGAGTATCTTGTATATCAAATTGATGTGTTATAAAAAGTGTTGTTCTTTATTTGTATAACTGGTGTTAGATAAATTACCCCGGCCCGGCTAAGTTAACAAAAAAGGAAGTATAGTATAGATGATGAAATACCTAGTTTTAGTCATTATAAAGCGGTTCCTGTCCGAAAGGGTATACATTTTGGTCGTGCGGGATGTATAGATATAGTAATGTTCTTAATTTTTGTTTTCTCAAGAAACTGGATGTAAACAATGGATCATATTTCAATTACATTTTGAAATACATACCTACGGAGATGGTTTCATGATAAGATTTCATAATATTCGTCATGCAATAAAACAACATGCCCTAGTTTCTTTGAACTGTTTTCAAAAGGTTCAATTCATTTTATTAAGTTGACTGTTGTAGTCTCCCACTTTTTGCAGATATTTCGGAGCCATGCTTTGGTTTGTTTTTCACTTCTCATTGTTCATAGTTTGGCTAAATTTAGTTTATTTTCTACTTTAGTTCATGCTATATTCTATTCCGTCAGTTTTTAATCAAAAATAATTTTCATTTTTTCAGAATCATTGCATTTAATAAGTCATCAAAATTTTAATCTTTTCTTAAATCATATATGTTTAGAATGTATATGAATTAAATACGTCCCTGTTATTACCAATAGGTAGTTAATTCTATAATACTGAAAATCATATATTATTTGATTTAGTAACTTCTTATCTTATATGTCCATCATTTCAAACGTTTATTTCATATTGGAATACCGAACTCATGTAATTTGAAAGATAAGACCAGGATAGTTTCTGAAGCTCTTTGCATTCCTGTTCTTACAAAATAGCACGGATTTGTCTTACTATACAAATCCTTTAAAATAGTTAGCATAAAATTTTATCAACGAGATATGTTCAGACTGCATATGAATATTATATTTGTAATCCATTAATAGTATATTGTCCAATATAAATGCTATTTAAAGCTGTCAAGAAAACACAACAGTGCATAGATTTATTCAAATATTCAAATGTTTATAAATAATATTACCAGAGGCCCATTTCTAAAAACAATTAACCCTTAATAAAACCGAATAATTATTATGTTCAATCAATGGTTATGTTCTAGTCATTAATTAAAAAAATGTATATGTGACAGATGTAAAATAAATCTTGATTAAAATCTATTCTTTGTCAGTGATGTGGTTACGAAAGTACATTTTATCAGTAGTATCGTGCCAAATTGGTCGAAATTATTAGCGCACTGATTTGTAAACAACTGTACCAATAAGTAGAATAATTCAGTCGCGAGTGGTGGGAGAGCCGATCAAGGGGAGAGAGTGAATTATTCGGGTTACTGTACCAATATTTTTGCCAAGTCTTTAAGCCTATGATTTGTGTATGCTCTGTTATTAAAATAACTGTAAAGTCTGTCAAAACATGGAAGTACTACATTGATAATATAGTACTTCCATGGTGAAATATATTCTGAGTTTCTAAATAACTGTAAAGTCTGTCAAATCATGGAAGTACTGCATTGACAATATAGTACTTCCATGGTGAAATATATTCTGAGTTTCTAAATAACTGTAAAGTCTGTCAAAACATGGAAGTACTACATTGACAATATAGTACTTCCATGGTGAAATATATTCTGAGTTTCTAAATAAATGTAAAGTCTGTGAAATCATGGAAGTACTGCATTGACAATATAGTACTTCCATGGTGAAATATATTCTGAGTTTCTAAATAAATGTAAAGTCTGTGAAATCATGGAAGTACTGCATTGACAATATAGTACTTCCATGGTGAAATATATTCTGAGTTTCTAAATAAATGTAAAGTCTGTGAAATCGTGGAAGTACTGCATTGACAATATAGTACTTCCATGGTGAAATATATTCTGAGTTTCTAAATAACTGTAAAGTCTGTCAAAACATGGAAGTACTACATTGACAATATAGTACTTCCATGGTGAAATATATTCTGAGTTTCTAAATAAATGTAAAGTCTGTGAAATCATGGAAGTACTGCATTGACAATATAGTACTTCCATGGTGAAATATATTCTGAGTTTCTAAATAAATGTAAAGTCTGTGAAATCATGGAAGTACTGCATTGACAATATAGTACTTCCATGGTGAAATATATTCTGAGTTTCTAAATAAATGTAAAGTCTGTGAAATCATGGAAGTACTGCATTGACAATATAGTACTTCCATGGTGAAATATACTCTTAGTGTCTAAGTAATGTAAAGTCTGTGAAATTATGGAAGTATTATATTGACAATTTAGTACTTCCATGGTGAAATATTTTCTGAGATTCTAAATAAATGTAAAGTCTGTGAAATTATGGAAGTACACTTACTGCATTGACAATATAGTACTTCCATGGTGAAATATATTCTTCGTGTCTACATAAATGTAAAGTCTGTGAAATTATGGAAGTATTATATTGACAATATAGTACTTCCATGGTGAAATATATTCTGAGTTTCTAAATAAATGTAAAGTCTGTGAAATCATGGAAGTACTGCATTGACAATATAGTACTTTCGTGGTGAAATCTATTCTTTATTGCATGTTTAATGATACTTTAAAAATAATCTACGTCCCAACTGTTAAGTCTGTGAAATTATGGAAGTATTATATTGACAATATAGTACTTTCATGGTGAAATATATTCTCAATAGCATTTTTAAAAATACTTTAAAAATAATCTACGTCCCAACGTACATTTTGTATTCTAAATCTATTTTGAAGATGGTGCTAAAATAGGCAATTATCTATCCTTAGGAAATGAACAGAGAAATGAATAAAAACATTCATCACTTATGTTCGGAAATTAATTTAATAACTTTTGATATGTTTAAACATTAATATATAATCATAACGGTGTTGGTTAATTTGTTAACAATAACCATTAACATGTGTTAAACGATGACACTAGTCTTCCATTACTGATAATAACACTCTTCTGACAACCCTAACTTCAAATTATGTCGACCTAAAATCAATCATTTTCTCCTTTAACAAATTTGATTGTTCGTCTAGAGAGATGAGCGGGTTGTTTCTAAATAATGCGGACTTTGTTCTGCAAATTTTATCATACCATCGCAACTGCAAAATAAATCTCGAATTTCATTGCTCCCATCTTGTTTCCAATCCGGTTATCGCAAATGTTTTAAAGGTCGTTGTTTTTGTATATGCACACCAATATTTAAGGTCAATGTTAGAGCAAAAGATTTCATACGTGTACACATTTTGGTGTGTATTTGATATAAAAGGGGATTTTGTCAACGTAAACATTGTTTTTGCACCTTAAATTGTTATTTTCAGTGTTAGCATAATTGAATATTGAATTGAATAAATTAAAATGAATAAAAGATTTTTTATTGCATATTTAAAATAATTGAACAATTAACATTCTTTAACTTCTGAAATAGAATAAATTCATGCAAGGTAGTATAATTGTGCATTTATAATACAAATTAAATATATTTATGTAGTAGTTTTTCTTTGCGATTTCGTGCAGAGTTTTATTATAAATTGACAATTTCAATATTTTTAATATGAAAATTTAAAGAATTCTAATAAACCTAGACTTGGTCAGACTGAAAATATGCCAGATTTTTGTGAAATTAATTTGAATAAAACTACACTTTGCTTCTCAGATTACTTGCTTATTAGCTGGGTCATAGATATGAAATATTTACTGATTCATTCATAGTTTCTATTAATTATTATTCACATTTTTATTATTATTATTAACAAATTATTATTATCATCTATGTTTACCATTCATTCATATATTAATCTAATTATAGCTAGAATAAATCGTCTTTGGTGCACAGAAAGCAGTTTCAATTTGCCATTTCAGACAAAATAATGAAATACGAAAATAGCAGTTCAACGACAGAAATGAGATACGTATACATCACATATTTAATCACGTATATCACATATTTAATTTCATTTTCATTTTCAACTGATATTTTAAAATCTATCAAACAGCCAGTAAATAAATAATTATTTTGACTGTTAAATAAGTTTGTTCGTTCGTTTTCTTCATATTTCAAAAAACATGAAAGATAATATTTTATTTTGTATTAACAAAATGACAAAATAAAATATGTTTTCATCTAAAATAGTGAAAATATAATCACAAACCTTACTAATGAAATTACATGCTTTCAATTGGACAAATACAGGATTAAATTGAATAACAAAAAGTCATAAAAATTGGTATATATTTAGCAACTAAATCCGAATGATATTATATCTATATAAATATACACTCTTTTTACGAGTTTTAAAATTTGTCACGAAATGGTGTTAATATTCTTAATTTTTAGACATCTTTTATACTTTTTAAATAAGTTTCTTTCGGAAAGCCTCCCAAAACTAATATAATTATATTAAAAGTGATAGGATACCCCAGGCTGTGCTAACACGACCATAGAACACGCAATGGTCCTTTTGAACTTTTTTGTATCGAGGGAGTCGTAACTGTTACGATTCCTCTCACGCTGTGAAAATAAACACTTATATGTTTAATTTTCACATCCCTATAATTCGTGTAAAGTTTTACCCAGGCTCTTCGAAGATGGCACCACAATCCTCAAAGGTCGGATCAAAAACCAGAAAAACAATTGGTCTTTCAGAGGAATAGCACCCATGGGAGGGAGGCAGTTGATTAAAGTTTAACACCCTTCGTTTTAATTTTGATTTCCCGTTGCTAAAGACTGTTAAAATATACATGACATGAAAATTAATTAAATATGTTAATTTATACTTACCAAATATACCACAATACTTGTCAGTTTCTCTCAAGTGAATTCGTGACGTTTTTTCCGAAACTGTTGATAGAAAAATAAAACAAAAATTCCAGAAAATTTATAGTATGTCCTTTTATAAACTTGGTAAATAAAATGGTTAGCAAAATTCGGCGTCAGTGGTGAAACTAGAATACCAGACAAATGGCATGCTGGCAAACAGTAATAACGAGAATAAAATGATAAAAATTTAACCTTTATCGTCCGACAATGAGCGAAGAAATAGATTTTATTACTCCGTAAAAGATTTGAAGATTGGTGGTGATTTGTAGGTTGTCAATGAGCCTTCTGACAGCCCATGAAAAATAACGATATTATAGATTTTAATTACCTCCCGCAGGAACATAAAAATAATTTCTCTCAACAGTCAACAGCAGACGACAATTTGAACGTTAACCATTCATGTAAAAAATGTATGCCGATACACAACTATATCGTTATCGTCCTTTGTGGATTAAATTTTTAACTAATCACACATATATTGTTCATATTTACAATAAGTTACTGTCTATATTTAGAAATTCATGTCTTTCAATCTGTCAGAATTCTCGTATGACATTGTTGATTGGTTGTAGCGGTCACATGACTTAGGCAGCAGTTGGTTATCATTCTGAAACGTCCATCTCATACATAGATTTTAATGCATAGTTGGTAAAGTGTCACCTGGTCGAGAATATATTAGTTAAACATGTGAAATTATAAGATAAAAAACAATTTGTGAAAAAATTCTAAAAATTTCAAATGACCATGGACGAGGGAAGAGAGTCTGGCTTTATTAACAGCCAACCTAGTATTGCAGAATTTATGACTTCAGTGCCACTTATCAATGAAGCTTTACAAGCGCCATCAATCATTTCGAGCGACGGCATGCGATCATACTGCCAATCTTTCACTGCCTCGCAGCAACCGACCCAGGACATTGGAGGCGACCCTGGGGCAAGGGATTCTGGATTATCGATGAAATTTCCTGACTATGCCTGGATGAAAGAGAAGAAACCTGTCCGGAAAGGAGTCGCACCTGACCAAACGGAGCTAGGTAATATTTTATTTTTATAAACACACCCCTTGCTTTTATCTTTAGATAAAAAATGGGAATTTTAGTTGACATTTTGTAATTTGAGTTGATCATGAAGATGGGCTATTAGATTAAACTATTTATTCGCCAGACATAAAATTTTGACGGCTCAGCGTGTACTTTTGAACTATAATGAATGGTGTTTTTCACCGACTGTTTTGTAAAATAACATCTTACTTTAAGAACAATCAAAATGTTTAAATTTTATTTACTTGTGGTCAAGAATTCAATATTGAGAATACGTACGGACATCTGGTACCATAGTAACACTGACATATATGTATTAAAAAAAATATGTGTGATATTATAAAAGGAGGTTTGAACATTTTTTGTTGAAAATTTAGCAGAATTATTTTAATAAATAGTAGAAAAATCAATGTTTGATAAAAAAAAAAAAATTTAGAGGGTATGAAAATAGTTGCTGACATATGTTTATAAATGGGTTTAGCTTGTGAAAATATTCGCAAAAGTATGTAAAATATATTTCTTTACACATGAATGATAATGAATTCTTCTAACCGGGATTATGCTATGTATGAACCACATTATCTTATCATTGTATGTATGCTTTTATCAATATAGATGAAACTAAAATAAAAAAAAAACAATTATTAAATGAAAATTGTATCAATGTTAAAAAGGTCATTAATATAAACTAACAAATAAGAATAAATATTTATTTTGATGTGTATTGAAAATATAATAATTTAGAAATATGAATGAAAACTTGCAATTAAATACATCCAAAATCAATATGAAATTATAAACATTGACATGACAAAAAAATCAATAATTATGTCATCTGTGTAAATTGACAGACACAATAAACATGTACTTTTACATGTGTGCACTTTCAAAATAAAAATTGAATAATAGTCAGGCATAATTGGAATGAAGTTTCAAAATTTGAAGGTGTATGTTTTTATATAAGTACTCTTATAAGTACTGGTATATTTTTTTATCAATTGTATAAGTAATGACATGTGATATGAATTACTATTTTGTCAATTTCAATTTTGTGAACATCAGAACGTAAACAAATTTTAAGTCGCATTTCAGGACTTAGGTTATTATTCGCTACGCTGCAATAACCGTATACTTTCATCAAAATATGCAAATTATGATTCATATTTATTTAATAGAATCATTCGTGTTGTAATAAGATTTCAGCTTTTAATAATTTTCTGCATAATTTTTATATATCTTACTGAAATTAGTTTTGAAAATGCGCCATTTTGAGAATGACCGATTAACGTCCTTGTTAAATAACTGTACTTGGAATCTGAACAAAATCTTATGTACCAAGGAAATGAAAAATCAACACATCATCATGAATGATGAGAAGGGTCTGTATTTCTCATCTGAAACTACCATAACCCTTCATTTCAACAACTTTCATCTCTTAGACTACAAGCTTAATCAAAGCCAAATACTCTCTACTCGATAGAAAAAATCTCTAAACAAGAACTTTGGTTCAAGTTTGACATGTTACAAGCTTGTTTGATAAGTTTACTGGAATACAATACTAAGCCGAGTAAATCTTCTACAACTAATAATTTAAAGATATTTAATATTCAATTTTCGAAGCCAATAAACGCTAGTTTGTGAACCAATTATAAAATAAATTTAACATATTACAAACTTTAAATGTACCAGTACAAGCCTATTTGACCCCGTAACAATAGTATGAAAATTCGTCGTGTTAAAGAAGCCTAAATTTGCACCGTTCATGCGAAAATGTAGGATGCAATTTAACGCGTTGCTTGGCAGTGCGAAATCAGCCAAAGTGATCTTACTTTGAAATTATTTTAGTCATATTTAAATTGTAAAGACTCAATTTTACTTTTCAAAGAAGAGCAGTTTGTAGCTCAATTTAAGCAGAGATTACGAGGTTTAATACTTTCAAAATTAACATAGAAAATAAATCTGTTTTGTTGCGTAAAACTGAAATTTTGAAGATGTAACAATTTTGTTAATTCAGGAAAATATGTCCTGACATTAATTTGCATTTTGAATGCAAAAAAATATAGAAAATTTACATAAAAATATATTTTTCTAAAATGTAATCATTCACTTGGAAGAAATGTAATGCGGATATACGTCAACATTTCTTAATACTTATTTGTAAACTGACCGCTTTGATTTCAAATACCAAACATGAATACGAGTTTAGGATGTGAATGAAACACCAGTGATACACAATAAACCCCGAAAAAAAGAAATGTTAGTAATACGTATGTTTACTCAAAAATATCAAATATACCAAAAACATTTGGTCACGTGTATCTCATCGTTCAAGCTAAAAAATGTAACATTGGTTCATGCAAACATTGAAGGAAAGATCTTGCGATTTCTGTTGCACACCAAACTTGACATGGAAACATTATGTTTTTTTTTTCACTAGTACATTGTTTAATAAGTGAGTTAAAAACGTTAAAAATAAATCTTACAATAATACTATTTTATTTGTCTTGTTTCTTGTTTTTCGTACTTGAATGGTGTATTTTGACCTTTTCTAAGAAAACCTTAAGAATCTAAAATTCCATAAAACAATCAAATTATTTGTATAAACGTTTGAAACTAAAATTGAAAGAGAATGTCATTATGCAGCTTATTATGAGTTCCAAGAACATTATTTCTCAACAGCCTTAATGTCAAACGACATTCAAACAAGTGACTTCTTTTTGGGCGTGGAGAAATTTGAACACAACTGTGGTCACGTGTATCTTTTCTGTTAATACAGTTACAGTTACATTGGAGATTACTTTGTTTTTTTCAAATTTCAAAATGTATTTGCAGACTTTGTTATTTGCAAAGGAAGGTAGTCTTGAAACTGTTTATTTCAAGATTATGTATGCTTTCGAATGTTTAAGTAAGATAAATATCTACAATTAGTATGTCGAAAACATTATGGACTTTTTACTCTCCTTTCCCCGACAAAATATAACAGAAACAAATAAAACAAATAACTTTTGTTTCTTGTTTTTTTCTTAATATTTCTGCCTCTCAACTGTTTATATTTGAATCAGTTTTTGATATATTATAAATTTTGTTAACTATTCTTTACTTGAGTATGGATTTATGCTGATGCCTGCAAATACATCTTAAGTTACCCCCACCCCCTTTTCCCCTCCCTGTGACAGAATTAAGAGACAAAAAAAAAATGGGTTTGTGAAAAACAAATTAAAAGCAAAACACCGTTGAGATTACAGACCGCTTCCATAAAAGGGAAAAACAAAACAAGTTATTAAAGGAAATCAATGTTATAGCATGTGTACCAAAATGTATCATAAACAACCTTTCAGTAGATGACCACGATTTGGGAAGTAAAAATACAGCAAACATTAAAGTATCAATTAAAAACAATACACAAACAAATGATACAAAATTCAATAACTATACACGGATCGTGGTCATGAAATCAACTTTACCAAGAAGATCGAAAGATTAGAGAGCCAAATGCATTTTCATAAAACATACCATAAAGAATCAGAAGTTAAAAACCGGTTCAGTGGCTGTGCACGTGTTTCAGGCATTACTTCAAACAAAAACGATAGCCGTATGAAAGTTCAAATTTAGAAATCAAACCATAAGACAACATTTTTCCAACATTTCAATTGCCTACCATCTTTATATTTAGGGATTGATTAATGATTAAACACGGAAATAAACAATACGCTTACGCAATGAAGGCCAAGGGCAAGATTACTACAGAGATGTTTGAAGTCTGGAACTAAAATGATTAATCAATTAAAAAAAATATAGATGATTTATCCCTTAAGTCCTATTTTATGTTTAATGCGTGTACTTGAATGTAACTTTCTGTATAAAGTTCAAGATTGGAAAACTTGTTACCAGTATTTGGGTGTTTTGACTTCGCGTAAGACTCGTTGTAGATATAGTCAATAGTGAGGATTATATAGGCACTCCGTAAAACCTTGATCAACCACATAAGTAATGTATTTCAATGGTTCAACCCTGTATTTTTCTTCCATAGCAAAGAATATGCTATATATTTTTTTGCCATCATGTGTCTCGTTTTTCGTTGCCAGTGATTTCAAACTTTCATGTTTTACGCTTCCTTAGAGTTTAGTTTATTTTTTAACCCCTATTGTTGAATCTATTACGGAGGATATTTTTTATAACATTACGTGATAAATTTTGCACTGAATGAATGAATGAAAATGTTTGAAAAATGAAATTTAATTTTATTATCTTCAAGTTTTTTTAAATGGAGAAGATTTATTCAAATTCAAAGGGAGGGGGGGGGGGGAAGAATCAACAAGCACCTGTCTGGAAAATGGATTGTTCGGTAGTATGGGAGTTATTTTTGTTAAAAAGGGATTTTTGTCGGATATTTCTAACCCGAATAACTGATTCGTTTTATTCCGCTGCTTTACGATTGCTACATTAACAAATAGGAGAGCCCAATTACGGGGAGGGGCTGAATAAATCGGGTTAGGATTATATCGTTCTATTTTGACAAATAAGATAAAAAAACGATAAGTCACCAAGTTTATTTCAAGCTACAGGTTTTTTCAGAATTTTCACATTTTATAAGGATTTTGCACTGGGAAAATAGCTATTGTATTTAGATATAAGAAGATGTGGTATGAGTGCCAATGAGACAACTCTCCATCCAAGTCAAAAATTTTAAAAGTAAACCGTTATAGGTTAAAGTACGGTCTTCAACATGGAGCCTTAGCTCACACCGAACAGCAAGCTCAAAAGGGCCCCAAAAATTACTAGTGTAAAACCATTCAAACGGGAAAACCAACGGTCTAATCTATATAAAAAACGAGAAACACTTATGAACCACATCAACAAACGACAACTACTGAACATCAGATTCTATTGTATGTCTATTAAAAAAACTGGATGAGAGAATTTGGAGAAAATAATCCTGGGCCGTGTCAACGAAGCTGTCTTTGGATGGTCTTAGGACACGTCTAAGTCCTAAGTCAGGTTAGCGAAAGTCTCCTAAGATAAGATATGTCCTATATTTGGTCCTAAAGTAAGGAAATATACATAGGTGTCTTATGATGGTCTTGGGATAGTCCTAAAAGTTACGATGTCCCAAGTCGAAATAAAAACAACGAATATTGCCTTCAGTCAGTATTTGAAAAAATTATCTTTTTGTTATTCATCTTTATATATGATGTGATATGTTTTGTTAACGCTTTTAAGAAAAAAAAATTTTAAAATACGTTACCATGCAGAAGTAGGTTTTCTTGCTACATTACGAAGTACATCGTTTAATGAAACTTATTTATCTGAGCTATCTCCCCTATAAAGAAAATTTTATAAAATTTTGAATATATCAAAAATATGTCTGCTTTTGTCAAATAAAGTTAACTATCAAAAGATAAAGAAAGTTAACTATTATAAGAACAATTTTATAGATTTCTTCATTGCAATGAAAACCTAAGATAATTTGCCTTTCTTCATTTAACAAAACAAGGATTTATATAGTGACAAATCCTTGATTTAAATGTGCTAAACATCAGTTCCGTAAAATGTTAACCTATTCGCAATCAAAGATGGATGCCTTTTAATTTATAGTTAAGCAAGTCCCGACCAAATTATATTTATGAATGTGAATATTTTACATACGTAGCTGTTCATTTGTATTAGCTCTGTATTCATTTTGATGTATGACGACACTCTAATTTTAAAAAGAAATTTTGCGAGAGGAGCGAATTGGACAGAAAAAAGAAACGATTAAACGTTGCGGAAGAAAATAAAGAGTTATATTAGTAAATAACAATAATCCAATGATAATAAACATAATAATACAGGGGCCTGGTTTTCAAAAGTATCCTAAGATAAGACATATCTTAGGACAAATTTTATGAACATCATATGACTATCATATGATATGTCATAGAATGTAAATCGAAGCTAACCTAAGATAGTCATACATATGATGCTTTTATGACTGTCATAAGTGAACATTATTTGGTTTATCTCAATAGTTTATAAATAAATGATAAGAAATTAATAAAAAATAGATATGAAAATAATAAGTTTGAACATCATAATTATTACCATTCTTATTATTTACGATTTTTTTTTTACATTATAATAAACATGAAATTATATATGAAAAGGAATGAACATCTGAGTTGATAATGTGTCTAAATTTAGTTTGTATATTATCTATCTTGAACTTTGTGTTCATGTCTTACTTATATTATCTATCTTGAACTTTGCGTTCATGTCTTACTTATATTATGTATCTTGAACTTCGCGTTCATGTCTTACTTATATTATCTATCTTGAACTTCGCGTTCATGTCTTACTTATAATATCTATCTTGAACTTCGCGTTCATGTCTTACTTAATTGTGAATACTTTTAAGATTCGATACATCGAGTACCCGCTTAACGAAAAGCCCCTGCAAATATGTTGATAAAGTGCTACATAAGGAACGAAATAGTACATACAATCATAATACAAAATCATGAGCAAGAAAAGTAGTTACCATTTTACGTCGCTGGAGATTCAAAGTTGAATTGACGAAGTGGAGAAGAATAAATCTTTACCTTTTAGCAAACTGAGTAACACAAGTATTATTGTTATTGTAATGAACAAAAAGATATATATGAAAAGTAATTAAAATTTGAGTTGATAATCATAAGACCATCATAAGTCATGTTGCGAGGTGTCTTAAGTTTACGATAAAAGTTATGACATATCGTAACTTGGGACACCTTCGAAAACATGTCTTACGACTATGACATGTCCTAAGACCATCATAAGACATGTCTTAGTCATAAGATACTTTCGAAAACCAGGCCCCTGTATTGTATGATAAACATATAGTTGTTTGCGAAAGGACATTTGAAGGAAAATTAAGTTTTCGTTTTTTTTTTTCATAGTGTAAAAAAAAAGAAAGAAAAAATGCAATATTTACTGAATGAAATTAAACAAAAACAAACGAACAAATAAACTAACTGATGACTTAAAGTTACAGTATTATCTCCTGGGAATTTCAACATGTTTAAAATTACAAAATCAAAATTATGTTGTTTCATATTACACTACTTCGTCAGCAAAAATGATTTTGTTTTGAATTCCAACACTTCCAATTTGATTTATGATTAACAGACTAACTTAAATGGATTATAAAAAGGCCTCATTCCTTTGTTTAACTCGTAAAAGTTTTTATTTTGGGTTTGGTTATGCATTTAATTTCCATATTTCATCATAATTTATATAATAAAAAGAATTTTATTATTAATTATTCAAGTCTACAGACAAAACTTTACAGCAAGTTCTGAAAAGAACACACACTAATTAAAAAAATAGTACATAATTATGAATATATAATTTATAATTATTTGCAGAGTGTTTTTATAGAATGAAATGATCATGGACATATCTCAAAATTTGCATTTTTTAAAATAAATTACATTGCCCGTTGCACATGAAATTAAAAAAATAAGATCTAACATGATTTTGAAAATACACAATATTTTGGACAGCAAAAGAATACTATTACCTAATTAGTAATATGTATTCAAAATTGAAATGTAGATAAAATCCTTATCTTATTAATCCGTAAAAACAAGAAATCTTTAAAAATCTCTTTGACATTTTTTTCAGTTGTTTATCTTCCATCGTGATTAGCAGATTTTGGAATATGAAAATTGATAATTAATACACACGAGGGAATAAATATAGGAATTTTTCATTATGAAGCAAAAGCTGTCTTTCGTGTTTGAACACTAATGAACTCTCCCAGAAGAGTGTACTGTTGACAGGACTATACTAATTACATTTCTGTCCTTTGTAATTTGTAGATGAAATGTATAGCTTCCAAGAAGTGTTCTTTATATAACGTTGCATTCTTTGATGTTTGAAATAAACAGCCATTGACGTTTACCCCCAATACCCCCTTTTATTTTTATAGTAATGATAATATCAAAACTGAAATAAATGCTTAATTTACTGAAGTCGTCATTAAGAATGCAAATCAGAAAATATTTATTCTTATTAATTAGTGTTTCATGTAAATAACCAGAAAACATAGGCTATTTTTGTCCATCATAAATTTACTTTTTATACATGTAATTTAGTGGAGTCACCAAACTGAACTGTAAATATTTTATTTGTCGTACTGTCTTTTTTTATTTAACAAATTATTCATAAAGCCGACTAAAAATTGTATCATCTTTGTGACTTCTGATATGAACATAAAACTAACAAATTAGAAAAGACGAGTTATATGCATGATTCTGTGAGCACTATTGCATTGTTGTTAGGATGGGGTGGGGTGGGGCCAAATATAAATATTCCTTTAGAATTATATGGAAAAACACTCTAAAATATTAAAGATATATATATATAAATAGATATATAAGGATTTGATGTAAGAAACAAATAAGGAAAATGTACGCTTCTAATCTATAGAAAATGAGATTGGTAAAATACATCTCCTACTCAATTCGAGAATTTCTGAAAGCATAACAATGAAAGAAACCCCTTACGAAGAACAGCATTAAGGAAATGATTCCACCGTAATTTCAGCAATCTTGTAAAAAAAAATCTTAGTTAAGGCTTCGAATAGCATGTCGTTATAAAACTAAGAATAGATTGATTAAGTACATAAACATGACAGATGACCACAATAGAAAAAAGGGGGACGACAAATATTTAACAAAAGAACACAGCAAAAAGATACTTTTACAAGTGGCAAATCAAAAGAATCAAATCAAAAATCGTATACAAATATTATCAAATGATATATATCTGATGTTTATAAAACGAGCTTTTGGAATGTTTTAGACGAAGAGGAAACTGCAATTCTACAAGAATTTCTCGTGATAACACCGTTAAGCGTAATGCCAGGTAAGATTCGTTTTGTGTGAATGGTGGCAGCTATCGGAACTGGAGCGAGACGAAGCCGAGGAACAGAAGCTTAAACTGTTCCCGCGATTACATGCTTTATTAACTAATTCAAACAAATTATTCTCCTCTTTCAAGTAAAAAAGTGACTCTGGCTTTTTAAGAATATAAAAAATCTTCTTCTTGGGAATTATGTATTATATCATCTTAATTCTATCTAGTGTGAAATGGTGTGCGTATAGCGTACACATCTATGCCGTACTACTTAGTATTTGGAGATAAACTAGTCTGGAGAAAAAGTCTCCTCGTCAAATTCTTTGTACTTATGCATAGAACAATATCACACTTCTAAGCAAAGTGTTTGATGCATGTCTTCTCTTAATTCTTTTGTGAGATAAATTCGTATTGTGTTATGCATGCAT